>NC_091284.1:548268077-549468077 GCF_032444005.1 Ranitomeya imitator
TTCTCCAAGTCCATCGGAGCACATCAAATAGCGCCTGCCGAGCAGAGCTGGGCAGATTCCCACTACACATCGCAATAAAGAAGAAGGCGCTGTCATTCAAGGCTCATCTACAAAGTAGCAGTCCCAGCTCCTACCATCACAAAGCCTTACTACACCAGGAAGCCTCAGGAAGCCTCCCAAGGAAAAGTACCCAAAGCCAGTCTGACCAAGCCATCAACCCCCATGGCCTGACAAAAGGTGAAATCCAGAAAATGGTACACAAAGTCAAAGAGGAATATCTCAGCATCTGGAGGAACGACATAAACAAATCCCAGAAACTGACAATATACCGGAATCTACAGAGGGAGTACAAACTGGCCCCATATCTAGAGAAACTAGAAAACCCCAAAGATCGACAGATCCTGAGCCGGTACAGACTGAGCGCCCACAGCCTACTCATCGAATCCGGGCGGCACCGACAGAACTACAAGCCTCGAGAGAACAGACTCTGCCAGCAGTGCCCCCAGGAGGCCGTGGAGGATGAGGCCCACTTCCTGCTGAGGTGCCCCAAATACTCCGCAGTGAGGGACACTCACTTCAAGAGGCTGTCTGATCTCCTCCCAGATTTCACCTCCAAGGAGGAGGAAGAGAAACTGCTGATAATACTGGGGGAAGAGGAAAGTGCAGTGGCCGTAGCAGCGGAATATGTCAGTGCCTGCCACAGACTAAGAGGAGCCTGATATGTCATGGACTCCCGTACCCCAACACTGGACATATCCCTATCCCCCGACTAAAGAGCCCGATATGTCATGGACTCCTATACCCCACCCTGGAAACATCCCCTATCCTCTAAAAGGAATTTGATATTCCCTGGACCTCTATATGCCCCCCCTCCCCCACCCCCGTATTTTTACCATATGCTTTGGCAATGCTAACATGTACTTAGTCCTGCCAATAAAGCTCATTTGAATTTGAATTTGAATTTGATAGATAGAGGATAGATAGATGATAGATAGATAGATAGATAGATAGATAGATAGATAGATAGATATGGGATAGATAGATAGACAGACAGATAGATAATAGATAGATAGATATGGGATAGATATGGGATAGATATGTGATAGATAGATAGATAGATAGATAGATAGATAGATAGACAGATAGATATGGGATAGATATGTGATAGATATGGGATAGATAGATATAGAGAACACAGAGCGATAGATAGATAATAGATAGATAGATATGTGATAGATAGATAGATAGATAGATAGATAGATAGATAGATAGATATGGGATAGATAGATAGATATGGGATAGATAGATAGATAGATATAGAGAACACATAGAGCGATAGATAGATAGATAATAGATAGATAGATATGTGATAGATAGATAGACAGATAGATAATAGATAGATATGGGATAGATTTGTGATAGATATGTGATAGCTAGCTAGATAGATAGATAGATAGATAGATAGATAGATATGGGATAGATATGTGATAGATATGAGATAGATAGATAGATAGATAGATATGGGATAGATATGTGATAGATAGATAGATAGATAGATAGATAGATAGATAGATAGATAGATAGAACGAGCACATAGAGGAGCCCGGCACCTACCAGCAGTCAGGGCACCCCGCTCTCCGCCCGCAGACCTCTGCTCTCATTGCTGTGACAGTCAGCCTCTCCTGCCAGGGCCACTCACTGCCAGCGTCACTAGTCACACTGCCCAGCCCCGGGCCAGAAACACATCTCGCCCGACGTCATCAGACCGCGCCGCGCAGGGAGTTCTGGGAATTGTAGGCAGACAATGACGTCACTGGAATCGTTGCCCCGGCATCAGCGCACTTCTGCAGCTCTGTAGCCGCCTCCTGTGAGTCTCCCAGAGTGACACCGGCCACTACTGATAACATTTTACAGCCATTTCCCCAATACAAGAACATGTAGAGCCCCTCACATAAATGTGCCGTCACTGAGGACGTAATGTACTATATATCTGGGTAGAGCTGATAACAAGTCAGTCCCGGAGGATCTTGGCTGCTATCCCTCCTCTTAGCGCCACAGTGAGCAGCACACGGGAGACTACAACTCCCGATACTCCTTGTGGAAGTGGGCGGCATTTCCCAACAACAAGTGCGCATGCGCGTCCACCACCGCCGAGCCGTGGCGTTAGGTGATCCGGTGGAGATAAAATGGTAGGTGGGGGCTGGAGACAGGTTGTGCGGTGAGGGGCGGCGGTGCAGTGTTTGGTGGGGAGGGTGGGGCTGCTGCTGCTGACCAGGGGAAGGTCACTGGCAGAGCGAACACCCGCGGTGGGGGCGCTGTGCACAGACACCCTGCAGCCAGTGTGGACAGCTGGGACGTACCATGTCCGCCAGGAGAGGGGGGTCTGCGCACGGTGCCGCCGCCGGGGTGTGACTCAGCTGTTGGCGCGCACGTGTGCAAACTTGTGTGGAGTAGTGAGCGGCTGGTGACAGCGGGGGGAAGGGGCGCTGGTATTTTGGGAGCCGCGGGCAGCGCTCGGCTTTCCCTTATTTGGCCGGGTGGTGGTGACGGCGCAGGTTCCTCCAGGCCGGGACGCTGGCGGTCAGGTAGGCGCCCTGTAGGTGTGAGGCGAGCTGCTGCTCCCCCCGGGCTGACTGGAGAGCTGACCCCTGCACCCCATTCCGGTGCTGTCCACCCGTGAGAGGCCTGCTCAGCAGCTCTCTGCGCCAGAGATGGGGGCTCTTCGTCCAGTGCCGATGTGATGGTGTCTGCCATGGGATCCCTTGGTAGAGGCCGGTGAGGGCAGGGGGTGTATGGAAGCGGGGTACGTGTCTCTGCCTAGGACCCTCTATAAGCTCCGCCAGCCAAGTATTGCTGGCACATCCAGGTGTGTCCAGAGCCAGCGATCGGCCCACTATGAGGGGTCTGTGCTGGAGCTTAAAGGGGGTGTCCACAAGTCAGCGCCCATCCACAGGGCATGTGGTGTCCTCTCCCTCCCCGGCATGGATCCTGCACTGACCAGCAGAATGTGGAGCTTTTCCCCCCATTACATAATGGAGCGGCAGGTTAAATACCCGACCACCACTCCGGTTGTTCTCTATGAAAAGCCCCTCAGTGTGACCGAGCACTGACACTCTGTTCTGCTGATCAGTGCTGAAGTCTCTCATTTGTATGGAACAGCTGTTATTTATAGGGGTCAAATCGGTGGTCCTATACCATTAGTCGCCACTGATTGGCTGCAGCAGTCGCACTGACCAGGTCAAGGAGAATTGGTTGTTGGAGATCCTTGGAGGATGATTTTTTTTTTTTTTTTTTTCTTAAGCATGCTATGTTAATTAACATAAAATGGTAAGATCAGCAGACTTTTTAAAGGGGTATTCCTGTCTCCAAGACCCTATCCCAATATATAGTAGGTGTAATAATAATATCAGCAAATATCTCCAATTAGGCATGTAGTATAGTTCTTCTGATTCACTATGTTGCTTACCCCATGTGCAGGGCATTGCAGTAGCTTGGGTATCCATGGTTACGACTACTAACAACTGTCGGTCTGAGTGGTCGTAACCATGAATACAAAGGAGGGCAACAAAATTAATAAAGGGGATGGGAGAACTACAATACCCAGATAGATTAGCGAAATTAGGATTATTTAGTCTAGAAAAAAGACGACTGAGGGGCGATCTAATAACCATGTATAAGTATATAAGGGGACAATACAAATATCTCGCTGAGGATCTGTTTATACCAAGGAAGGTGACGGGCACAAGGGGGCATTCTTTGCGTCTGGAGGAGAGAAGGTTTTTCCACCAACATAGAAGAGGATTCTTTACTGTTAGGGCAGTGAGAATCTGGAATTGCTTGCCTGAGGAGGTGGTGATGGCGAACTCAGTCGAGGGGTTCAAGAGAGGCCTGGATGTCTTCCTGGAGCAGAACAATATTGTATCATACAATTATTAGGTTCTGTAGAAGGACGTAGATCTGGGGATTTATTATGAAGGAATATAGGCTGAACTGGATGGACAAATGTCTTTTTTCGGCCATACTAACTATGTTACTATGTTACCTAAGTGGCTGTAATGCTGTGCACATGGGGTAAGCAACATCGTGAATCTGAAGAACTATACTACACTTCTATTTCGAGGTGTTTGCTAATATTATTGCACCTACTACATATTGGGATATTGACATGCCGGATGTCAGTGTCCGCGGGTGATCCACACGTGTACATGCACACATAATGGACATGGGACTTCTAGAAATCCCATCCACTATGCTGTAACATCTGGGCTCTCCGGGTTTGATGCTGCATAAATACGCAGCAATTCTGGATGGTGGGTACTGGGCACATACCCTTACAGCATGTGGAAGATATCTCTAAACCTCTCATAGACAGTACTGCTACTATAGCACACAAGACTGCTGCATCTCCTTACGGGTGCCTGTGCCAGCACCACTACCAGCGCTCACAGGGGAGATGGTCATGATGACTATCTAAGAAGATTGCAGGGGACCATTGTCAAACGCAGCTACATCAGGGTGGCACCTGATCTGCCCACATTACCGAGGAACTTAGCCGATCTCTTGGGAATCAAGATGAGTAAAAAGTGGATGTAGCTTAGCAGGCTGATGTAGATTAGGGCTACTTAGCGACAGTGTACATTTTGACACCTCTTCTTTTGCAACTTGCACATGACACACTTTATAGACTTCAATGCAAACTGCATGCAACTCGTGACTTGTCTGCAACTTGGTGACTTTATTTACACTAAAATTGGGGCTCTAAAATAGTCGCATGACTTGTCGCCGTGTATCCCCAGTCTTGGGGCAGATTCAGTAACTGTAAGCCACGAGTGGGTGATAATCCAGAAGTGGTGACGTGTTTCTATTAGGCCAGGTTCACATTGCGTTGCTGGCGTCCGTTAGACGGACTACGTTACACTGCGTTATGTCCGTTAACGCCGCCATTAATTCCATATGTCGGACGCATCGCTAGTGCACACCCACAATGGGCGTGCGCTAGCGATGTACCATCATTGAGTGATGGACCCTGGGACGCGGGCTGCAGCGTTTCCGGGTCCGTCACTGCTAGCGCAGATAGAGCTAGCAGATGCCCTATCTGCGCTAGCGCGATGGAATGTCGGCACTTGCGTTAACAGCAGCCCGTTAACGTATGTGTTGAACGAGCTGCTGTTAACGCAGTGTGAACCCGCAATACTCTTCCTCTGACTGTTCCCCTCCTGATTTTAGCTTACAAACACTGAACGTGGCCGTAGGCCAGGATCACACTGGCAAGAAACTCGCACGAGTCTCGCGTCTCAATGCGCGGCACTCGGGACCGGAGCGTGTGACTGCATGTATTTCTATGCAGCTGAGCGCTCCAGTCCGAGTGCCGGCGGCAGTGCCGGGTATTTAGATGCGAGACTCATGCGATTTTCTCTGATCGCCCATGACGGCACCACGGAGAGAGGGGATCCGCCCACCAAGGACAGGAAACCTACGGATAAAAAGGCGGTACCACTCTCCTGCATCAGTTGGTTTCCTGTCCTTGATGGGAGACCTACGGACTTACCAGTTCGACGTTGGAATTCCGGGGCCAACCAGTCTGACTCAGGCAGCTGGGGTCCCTCTGCCTCGGCTGGGGTGGTGACCCGAAGCACCACCGCTGGGGGCTAATGGGCCTCTAGGGTGAGTGGGGGAGGTGACAAGGAGTTCGTGGTCACCTCCCCAGGTAAGATGCAGCAGCGGCAACATCCAGGGGGGTCCCTCTGTGGTTGCGGGAGGTGCAGCGCGGCCCTCCCCTAGCACGCGTCAGCCTGCACACTGCACTGCCATCGGGCATGCAGAGCCGCGCGGTAGGGTCTGCATAGGACCGGGGGTGCCGGTCAGCAGCGCCATATCTGCACTCTGGGCGGCCATCTTGAGAGTCCGGCGCATGCCCGGAGTTAAGCTGGTCTCGCGAGACGCTGGAGGAACCCGACTGCGCAGGCGTCGGCGTTCGGCGCTCCTCGCCATTGTCTGGACGCCGCTGCGCAGGGACGCCGATCTGACGCTTGTGCGTTCCAAAGGCGCCGCAGAAGCGTCTGCGCAGGTGCCGGCGTTCAACGCTCCTCGCCGTCGGCTGAGCGCTACTGCGCAAGCGCCGGCGTTCAACGCTCCTCGCCGTCGGCTGAGTGCTACTGCGCAGGCGCCGGAAAAAAAAAAAAAAAGGCGGCAGGAGCTTTAAAAGGGAGAATCTACTTCCTCCCAGTGGCTCTGCAGTATATCGGCAAGAGCCTTAGGAGCTACTAGTTGTCGCAGCAGCAGCGCAGCACGCGTTATTGACAGCAGACCAGCAGCAGTATGAGCGACCCGGCATCTCCCTTGCCTGAATCACCTCCACCTATAGCATCGCCGCAGCAGCAGCAAAAGAGGCGACAGCAGAAAGGTCACCAGGACACCAGCAAAGAACGCCAAAGGTCTCAACACAGCAAGGAGTCCAGCACGGCGTCAGGGAAAAAGCCAAAGGCAGAGAATCCCCAACCGGTATTTATGGGTCCTGGAGGTGGTAAGTTGATCTTCGTGAAAGTTAGAGACAGTAAGATTATTATTTGTCTCTTTTTAGGGGAGGAAAAGCGTAGGTAAAACAAAGCACAAAATCTGTGCCATCTGTAAAGAGGATCTTCCACCCGCATGGGAGAAGCAGCTATGTAATTCCTGCATACAGCAGACTGTATCCGAAAGCCTGCCCGGGTTTGCAACAGATCTTAAAAACCTGATTAAAGAACAGGTGGAAGACACCTTTAGATCCCTTAAAAGGGGAAAAAAACGGAGAAGGACCAGACACAGGTCCCCGTCCCCAGTCTCTAAATCTGACAGCGATAGTGCAAGTTCAGTATCCTACGACGACTCCTCCTCATCTTCCTCATCCACTTCTTCCTCAGGAGGTCACAATTGTTTCCCGCTAGAGGACACCGATGGCCTCATAAAGGCAGTGAGGAGTACTATGGGATTAGTAGACTCCCACCCTAAAAAGTCAGCACAAGACATCATGTTTGGGGGCTTAGAACAAAAAAAAGAGAAGAGCTTTCCCGCTTAGGCCGGCGTCACACACAGCGTAAAACAATACGGTCCGTATATTACGGCCGTAATACGCTGAAAAGTCCCGAAAAAAGTGGTCCGTAGCTCCTCCGTAGGCAGGGTGTGTCAGCGTTTTTTGCGCATGGCATCCTCCGTATGTAATCCGTATGGCATCCGTACTGCGTGGTTTTCTCGCAGGCTAGCAAAACCAACATACCGCTATAGAAGTGATCCATGTGTCCCAAAAAGAAAAGAAAATATATATATACTGTCTATATATATATATATATATAGTGTGTACAGTAAAATCACACTGACAGCTTACAGTAGAATAGGTAGAATAAATGTGTACACATAGAATAGGTATATATATATATATATGTCAGTGAGACACATATATGTATATATATTAATATTTATTCCAGCGCTATACAGCTTGAAAGCCGGTAATTCAATTACCGGCTTTTTCTTTCTCCTTCCTAAAACCCGACATGATTTGAGACATGGTTTACATACAGTAAACCATGTCTTCTCTCCATTTTTTTTGCAGATTCCACACGACTAATGTCAGTAGTGTGTATCTGCAAAATTTGGCCGTTCTAGCTCTTAAAATAAAGGGTTAAATGGCGGAAAAAATTGGCGTGGGCTCCCGCGCAATTTTCTCCGCCAGAGAAGTAAAGCCAGTGACTGAGGGCAGATATTAATAGCCTGGAGAGGGTCCACGGTTATTGGCCCCCCCCTGGCTAAAAACACCTGCCCCCAGCCACCCCAGAAAAGGCACATCTGGAAGATGCGCCTATTCTGGCACTTGGCCACTCTCTTCCCATTCCCGTGTAGCGGTGGGATATGGGGTAATGAAGGGTTAATGCCACCTTGCTATTGTAAGGTGACATTAAGCCTAATTAATAATGGAGAGGCGTCAATTATGACACCTATCCATTATTAATCCAATTGTAGTGAAGGGTTAAATAAAACACAAACACATTATTTAAAATTATTTTAATGAAATAAAAACAATGGTTGTTGGAGTATTTTATTCAACGCCCAATCCAGTCACTGAAGACCCTCGTTCTGTGAGTAAAAAAACATAATAAACCAACAATATACTTACCCTCCGCAGATCTGTAACGTCCAACGATGTAAATCCTTCTGAAGGGGTTAAAACATTTTGCAGAAAGGAGCTGTGCTAATGCAGGCTGCTCCTCGCTGCAAAACCCCAGGGAATGAGGCTAAAAATAGATCAATGATCTATATTTAGCTTCATTTGCGGTGAGGCGCCCTCTGCTGGCTGTTCATAGATCGTGGGAAATTACCTAGAAAGCCTGGGAGCCTGGGAGCTTTCTAGGTAATTTCCCACGATCTATGAACAGCCAGCAGAGGGCGCCTCACCGCAAATGAAGCTAAATATAGATCATTGATCTATTTTTAGCCTCATTCCCTGGGGTTTTGCAGCGAGGAGCAGCCTGCATTAGCACAGCTCCTTTCTGCAAAATGTTTTAACCCCTTCAGAAGGATTTACATCGTTGGACGTTACAGATCTGCGGAGGGTAAATATATTGTTGGTTTATTATGTTTTTTTACTCACAGAACGAGGGTCTTCAGTGACTGGATTGGGCGTTGAATAAAATACTCCAACAACCATTGTTTTTATTTCATTAAAATAATTTTAAATAATGTGTTTGTGTTTTATTTAACCCTTCACTACAATTGGATTAATAATGGATAGGTGTCATAATTGACGCCTCTCCATTATTAATTAGGCTTAATGTCACCTTACAATAGCAAGGTGGCATTAACCCTTCATTACCCCATATCCCACCGCTACACGGGAATGGGAAGAGAGTGGCCAAGTGCCAGAATAGGCGCATCTTCCAGATGTGCCTTTTCTGGGGTGGCTGGGGGCAGGTGTTTTTAGCCAGGGGGGGGCCAATAACCGTGGACCCTCTCCAGGCTATTAATATCTGCCCTCAGTCACTGGCTTTACTACTCTGGCGGAGAAAATTGCGCGGGAGCCCACGCCAATTTTTTCCGCCATTTAACCCTTTATTTTAAGAGCTAGAACGGCCAAATTTTGCAGATACACACTACTGACATTAGTAGTGTGGAATCTGCAAAAAAATGGAGAGAAGACATGGTTTACTGTATGTAAACCATGTCTCAAATCATGTCGGGTTTTAGGAAGGAGAAAGAAAAAGCCGGTAATTGAATTACCGGCTTTCAAGCTGTATAGCGCTGGAATAAATATTAATATATATACATATATGTGTCTCACTGACATATATATATATATATATACCTATTCTATGTGTACACATTTATTCTACCTATTCTACTGTAAGCTGTCAGTGTGATTTTACTGTACACCGCACTGAATTGCCGGCTTTTCTCTCTAACAGCGCTGCGTATTTCTCGCAAGTCACACTGCTTGTCCGTGTGTAATCCGTATTTTTCACGCTTCCATAGACTTTCATTGGCGTATTTCTTGCGCAGTACGGTGACAAACGCAGCATGCTGCGATTTTGTACGGCCGTAGAAAGCCGTATAATACTGATCAGTAAAATACGGCAAATAGGAGCAGGGGCATAGAGAATAATTGTGCCGTATTTTTTGCGAGTTTTACGGACGTAGATTCTGCGCTCTTACGTCCGTAAAACTCGCAAGTGTGACGCCGGCCTTAATGAAGCAATTGCAGCGTTAATTAAGAAGGAATGGAATAAACCCATGAAAAAGACTCTCCTAACTCCAAAAAGGAAATACCCCTTCGAGGATGAATCCTGCTCCTTTTAATAATAATAATAATCCTTTTGGGAAAAAGCCCCCAAATTAGATGTAGCAATAGCTAAAGCATCAAAGAAATTCGCTCTCCCGTTTGAGGACATGGGGGTCCTAAAAGACCCTATGGACAAGAAGGCGGACGCCTTCCTCAAGGGCTCTTGGGAGTCAGCGGGAGGAGGCCTGAAACCGGCAGTGGCAGCAGCTTGCACATCCCGCTCCCTAATGATCTGGTTAAATCAACTAGAGGGTCAATTAAAGGGGAAAACTTCCCGAGACTCGATACTGAAGACGTTACCTGTAATAAGGGGAGCTGCGGCTTTTCTGGCTGACGCCTCGGCAGACTCTATCAGATTAGCTGCCAGGTCAGCAGTGTTTGCCAATGCGGCCAGGCGTGCCCTCTGGCTTAAGAATTGGCCTGGCGATCTGCAAACAAAAACAAAACTGTGTACTATCCCCTGCGAAGGAGAGTTTTTGTTCGGTTCCACATTAGACGACATCTTGGAAAAAGCAGGGGACAAGAAAAAGTCCTTTCCCTCTCTAGGTCTCCCCTCTTACCGGAAGCCCTTTCGGAACAAGAGGTTTTTCCGCAAGAACCCTGGGAGAGGCCAGGGAAAGTGGGAGGATAAGAGTAACAAAAACAAGGGGTTCATCTTTAACAAAAACCCCAGCGATAACAAGAAACCTTCTCAATGAAGGTTCACCCCAGGTGGGAGGGAGATTCTCTCTTTCTCCCAGCCTGGAAAAAGATCACCTCCAGTCAATGGATTCTGAATATTATAGAATCAGGTCTGAGGCTGACATTCAAAAGACGCCCCCGTCTCTCTTTTACGATGACATCTATAAGATCTTCGGCAGAAGAACAGCTGGCACTGGAAAACGAGGTCATCGGGTTAGTAAAAAAGGGAGTACTCCTGGAGGTTCCCCCACAAGAAAGAGGGCAAGGGTACTATTCCCCTCTATTCCTGAGGAAGAAACCAGACGGTTCCTTCAGGACCATTATAAATCTAAAAAAACTAAACGATTACCTGGAAGTTCAAGCATTCAAGATGGAAACGATAAAATCATCTATCAAGATGTTGTTTCCCCAATGCTTCATGGTGGTCCTGGACCTAAAGGACGCATATTATCACGTCCCAATACACAAGGATCACCAGAGATTCCTCAGGATGGCAGTTCACATCAGGGGAGTCATAAATCACTTCCAATTTTCAGCTCTACCATTTGGTCTTGCCATAGCCCCGAGGGTTTTCACAAAGCTGATCTCCTCGCACCAGTCACTCTCTGACATGGTGGAAATCGCAGGAAAATCTTTCCCAGGGAGTCCCATGGGTAATTCAGATCTCGAAAGTCCTGACTACGGACGCAAGCCCTTCAGGGTGGGGGGCTCATCTGGGCGACCTTGTAACCCAGGGCATTTGGTCTCCATCTACAGTAAACAAATCCTCCAACATGAAGGAGCTCCTTGCAGTAAAATATGCCCTTCAGGAATTCTTGGGGGTCCTTCACTCTCACCATGTAAGAGTAATGTCGGACAATCGGGTGGTAGTATCTTACCTAAATCACCAGGGAGGTACCCGTTCCAAAAATCTAATGGAAGTGACCAAATCAATCCTGCAAATAGCCGAGAGCAACCTCTTATCCCTAACAAGCCTACACATAAGGGGAGTAGACAACTACAAAGCAGACTTCCTCAGCCGGTCCAGCCTAAAACAGGGGGAATGGGAACTAAATCAGGTGATATTCACCCAGATCACAGAAAGATGGGGTGTTCCCAAAATAGATCTCTTTGCGAGTCATCTAAACAAAAAAGTAGCCTCCTTTTGCTCCCTATCTCTCCTGGGGAACCCAGTAGCTGTGGACGCTTTCCTGATATCTTGGGGTCACCATCTGGTCTATGCCTTTCCTCCTCTTATTCTGATTCCAGCAGTGCTGAGGAAGATTCGGGAGGACGGGGCGCTGGTCATCTTAATTGCCCCGTTCTGGCTGAAGAGACCTTGGTTCTCATGGATGAGGAAGATGTCAATATCCGACCCTTGGGTATTGCCAGACCACCAGGATCTATTGTCGCAAGGCCCAGTCTGTCACCCTCGAGTCAAGAACTTGCACTTGACACCTTGGCTTTTGAAAGGAAATTATTAGAAAGCAGGGGGTTCTCTCCAGGGTTAATCTCAACTCTGTTACAAAGTAGGAAGCCGGTTACAACAAAGCAATACGGCAAAGTATGGAAAAAATTTCTGTCTTCTTCAGGTGAAAAAATAGGGAAAGAAATTCCCCTTGCTTCCATACTAGAATTCCTACAAAATGGGTTGGAGATGGGTTTAGCCACTAGCACCCTAAAAGTTCATGTGGCGGCATTGGGAGCTCTATTTAACTTTGACTTGGCTTCAAATAGGTGGGTCTCTAGATTCATCAGGGCGGCAGGAAGAAGAAGGCCTCTTCCAGTTAAAGTCGTTCCTCAATGGGACTTAAACTTGGTCCTTAAAGCCCTGACTAGTCCGCCATTCGAACCATTACACGAATCTACAATAAAAAACCTATCTCTCAAAACAGCTTTATTAGTCGCCCTTACTTCTGCCCGTAGGGTTAGCGATTTACAGGCTCTCTCAGTTAACCCTCCTTACACACAATTTCTAGAGGATAGGGTCATTTTAAAAACAGACCCAGCATATCTCCCGAAAGTGGCTTCAAAATTTCACAGGTCTCAAGAGATATCTCTCCCCTCCTTCTGTCCCAATCCTAAAAATAAGGAGGAACAAACACTACATACACTAGATGTAAGAAGATGTCTCTTACATTACCTAGAAGTCACTAGAGAGAGTAGGGAGGATTCCTCTCTGTTTGTGTGTTTCCAGGGTCCCCGGAAGGGGAAAAAAGCATCTAAAGCCACCATAGCAAGATGGATCACGGACGCCATCAGTCTCTCATACTCAGCAGGTGGGATGTCCATTCCCGGGGAGGTTAAGGCTCACTCAACAAGGGCAGTAGCGACTTCCTGGGCGGAGAAGGCTGGAGCTTCCATTGACCAGATATGTAGAGCTGCTACCTGGTCCTCACCATCCACATTCTATAGGCACTATAGATTGGACCTAATCTCCTCTTCAGACCTTACTTTTGGTAAAAGGGTTCTGGAGGCGGTGGTCCCTCCTTGAATGTACTATCTATGCAATTCTCTCCGTGGTGCCGTCATGGGCGATCAGAGAAAAATATAGTTCTTACCGATAACGGTATTTCTCTGAGCCCATGACGGCACCCGTACATTCCCTCCCTTCACTTGTGGGTGCTCACATCAAAATAGTGCCATAGTCTACTCATAGTTTTAAAGTCACGCGGTATCTAGTTATGATAAACAGTTAAAATTAACAAATGTTTAGTAGTCTCCCATCGTTCTCTATGTAAAACAACTGATGCAGGAGAGTGGTACCGCCTTTTTATCCGTAGGTTTCCTGTCCTTGGTGGGCGGATCCCCTCTCTCCGTGGTGCCGTCATGGGCTCAGAGAAATACCGTTATCGGTAAGAACTATATTTTTCTCGCAAGTGTGATCCTGGCCTTAATCACATACTCGGTGAGTTATTGCAGTCTTGTAGCTTTGAGAATGTGTCCACGGGCCGGATTACATCCGGATTAGCTGGGGTTTGGATGCTGCGTTCAACCCGCAGTGTCCAGATGTTACAGCATAGTGGAGAGGATTTTATGAAATCCCGTCTCCACTATGTGTGCGAACACACATCCGGCGGCCCTGTGTTTACGGACATACAGCACGTCTTTTTAGACCGCAGTGTGTGTGTTTACCTTGCGGCGATGCTCCGTCTCCGCAGGGTAAATCACAGGGCCTTATGTATGGGGTGTGGAGATTCCGGATGTGTGCAATGAACACATCTGGAATCACCGCATGTACAGAAGGGGTGGCGCAGGTTTTCCACTCCGTCCAAAGCATCGTCAACCCGGACAGTGGACACGCACCCATACTCTGCAAAGCTGTGGTGTTTCACCTACTTTGGCAAGCTGGCAGGGACTGACCTCGATTAACCAGTCTGAGGCAGATCCCTCGCGGTGTCTTCCCCCCATCAGGAAGAAGCCACCAGACACCTGCCTAGGATTAATCATCTGAGGCACAAAGTCCACTGCCAGCTTTTCATAGTTTCTATACACTGCTGCAAGGGTATATGCACACGTTGCGGAAAGG
Organism: Ranitomeya imitator; assembly: GCF_032444005.1. Lineage (NCBI taxonomy): Eukaryota > Metazoa > Chordata > Amphibia > Anura > Dendrobatidae > Ranitomeya > Ranitomeya imitator. The sequence goes on from NC_091284.1 coordinate 548,282,072, forward strand.
TGTGTGGATTTTTCCGCACTGATTTTGGAAAATCCGCAGGAAATCCACACTGCGGATTTACTGCAGGATTACCGAGGTTTTTGTACGGATTCCACCTGCGGTTTTTCACCTGCGGATTCCTATTATGGAGCAGGTGTAAACCGCTGCGGAATCCACACAAAGAATTGACATGCTGCAGAATAAACAGCGCAGTGTTTCCGTGCGTTTTTTTTCCCGCAGCATGTGCACTGCGGATTTTGTTTTCGATAGGTTTACATGGTACTGTAAACTCTTGGAAAACTGCTGCCAATCCGCTGTGGATCCGCAGCGTGTGCACATAGCCTAATAACGCAGCCAGTGTCTGATTCACACTGCCTAGGGTTTGGCCACCATAAATCTTCTGTCAGGTTCCCGTCAGTAAATAATTACATAAAAATAAATAATATATTAAAAAAAAAACATTCTGTAATTGTTCAGGTGTTCTGCTACTAGTATATTGTTCCCAGATCACTTTAAGGCCTTGCTCACATCTGCTTCCAAAAAAATTGCCCCGATTGTTGATTCAGTGAAGTAGAATGTCATGTGATTTTCTCACATGACATCCGTATACAATGTGTTTGGGTTTTTTCTCTGTAACTATTATTCTACATCTCATAGAGGACCATTTACAGTGTTCTATGCTACAGAATGGTAATGTATCCGTAAAAATTGGACGTCACGGTCTGTGCCTTTTTTTTTTTTTTTTTTTTACTCGTGACCATTGACTTGCATTGATGAGTCTTGTCCGATATACTCGGCCACTTGCAACATGCTGTGGGGTTTTTTTTTTTTTCTTGCATTGCACTTGCTGGTCTTATACGTAAGTGGGAGCAAGGCCTAAAGGGAATCTGTCAGCAGGAATTTACCTCCAAACTATTTCTAGCCACATGCGGCTCTTTCAGAGACGAGGCAACAATCCTTTTACATAGCCAGTCCATCCCTCCGTTACTGGGAAATCGGCTGACGGGTTTGGATGCATGGACCCTGTTATTGTGGTATTCCTGACGTAGTGCTGAGCAGGGCACACTGTAGTAGTGTGAATATAGCTGAATCTGGGGCCCATTTTGATTACAGCTGTTTTGGGATTCCCTCATCTCTTTTCCTGACAGCAAATAGTGATCTATAATATCTGAAGCACCAAGTTTATAAATGCGCTGTAGTCCTTTGAGGTGCCCTTTCGCCTTCAGAACTGATATGTCGGCATAAGTTGGCGATTTCTGCCCTGGATAAGAAGTTCCTGGCTCTAAATGGTCAGTGACAAGTTAGTTTTCAGTAATCACTTGGGTACAAGTGACATGATTGTGTCTCGCCGATGGATTATCTTGAAAGTCGTGGATCTGCTGTTGACTCCCATGCCAGCCATTAAAATATTACTGTGAAAGCCATCCTGTGGCTGCAGTGCTATGTATAGTGCAAGCGACCAGTTGATCACAGCTTCAAGTCACCTATGTGGGCTATTAAATACAGTAAAAAGTGGTGGAAACAAGTTTTTAAATATCAAAAAACACGGTCAAATCACCCCCCCTTTTTCTCCATTAAAAATAGAACAATTATAAAGAATAATACATATTTGGTATCGCTGCGTTTTTAAAAGTCTGATCTATCAAAATATGAAACAAATTAACACGATCAATAAACGACATAGTGAAAAAAAATCAAACAGCCAGAATTACGTTTTTTTGGGCTGCTGCAACATTGCAATAAGAGGAAATCAAAACATCGGATCTACCCAAAAAGGTATAAGTAAACAGTCAGCTCAAGGCACAAAAAAATAGGACCTCACACAGTTCCATATCCCAAAAAATGTTACGGGACTCCGAAAATGGCACCAAAAACAAACAGTTTTGTTTGTTTTGGTTTTTTTCATCACTTAACCAATTAAAGATCGCCGATATGCCTTTAATGGCGGCAGATAAGGGTACTTATTCCTAAGTGTCGCTTTTTAACTTCGCTGAGAAATAAGAGTATAGCGCCTCTCGGTGTCAAAAAATCTCTGGGGTTTCAGCTACTGGGGGTAGCTGAGACCCTGTAGAACATGATCCGGGCTGGTTTTTACGGACCCTGTCATGTGATAGATTCAGTGAATAACAGCAATCTCCACCATCCCCAGATCCTCCTGCTTTGTCCACTGGCCCTCCGTGGTATCTCCCTGGAAAACAAATGACGGGCGCATGCACAGTGCGTCTGCCAAGATCTTCAGGTTGGTACCCGGCAACAATATGGTATTTTACTTATTGGTTTCTCTTGATCACTGTGATGGGGTATATCACAGTGATCAAAATAAAAATAGTAAATCAAATCCCCCTCTGTCATTGTAATTTTTTCCATTGTTTGGAGTTGGAGTTACTTTTGGAAAAAACCCAATTCTAAAAAAAAGTAACAGCTAGTGTTGAGCGCAATTTCTCACAACTCAAGTTTGCATTGGGTGCTTGGGTATGCATCGAGTATGGCGGATCCCGGCATGTTTTTTATTTTGGGTGTTTATCTGCCACGAAACATGCAAGGTGGGGACTAGAACTCGTCAATGACGACATATTCGATATGACAACCTAATGTTAACAAATTGTGTGTCGCACCTGTGGGTTCAAAAAGCTCACTATACCCCTGGATAATGTCTGTGCGAGTGTGGCTTTCAAAAAGGGGTCACTTGTGAGGGTTTTCCACCATTTAGGCACAGCAGGGGCTCTCCAAGTGCGACATGGCATCTGTTCTTGATTCCAGCCAATTTTGCATTCAAAAAGTCACACGGAGCTCCCTCCCTTCTGAGCCCTGCCGTGTGCCCAAGTGGCTTTCCCCCACCTATGGAGTATTGTCATTTCCCCAATTTCTATTGTTACCCTTGTGTAAATAAAAAAAAAAGTTGGGTCTAAAGTAGTTTTTTTTGTGTGTGAAAAAAGTTGTTCGTTTTTTTTTTTTTTCCTTCCACATTGTTTTAGTTCTCAGGAAGCAACTAAAGGGTTAATAAACTTTTTGAATGTAGTTTTGAACATATGTCATATAGACCCCTCAGTCACTTGAAATGTGAGGTGGTCCCTAAAAAATGGTTTTGGAAAAATTAGAAATCGCTTGTCAACTTTTAACCCTTATAACTTCCTAACAACAACAAAATCCTGTTTACAAAATTGTATTTATGTAATGTAGACAATATGGGGAATTAAATTTATTAACTATTTTATGTGACATATCTCTCTGATTAAAGGGCACAACATTTAGCATTTTTGCCAAATTTCCATTTTTTTTTTCATAAATGTAAGTCATATTGAAGAAATGTTACTACTATTATGAGGTACAATATGTAACCAAAAAACAGTCTCACAATCAGAGGAATCTGTTGGTGCTCCAGAGCTATTACGACATAAAATGACAGAAGTCAGAATTGTAAAATTTGGCTTGGTCATTAAGGTCAAAATTGGCTCGGTTAATAGGTGGTTAAATGAGGAAAAAAACTATACGTTTGGTATCTAAGGACAAAACAGTAGACAAAACCGCGATTGTGATCATACATATATAAATATAGTTGTTGCAGTGGTGATGCAACGCAATATTAAAAAAAAGTGTTAGGCGCATATAAGAATGTTATATAAAACAAAAAAAAAAAAGAATTTTTGCTACAAATAACATTGCAAAGCTGCTATATAGTTTTCCATTGTGAAATCACACAATGGTATATATCAGGGGTATCAAAATAAAATGAACATAACTATCTGCTAGAAAAATAGAAAAGATAAAGTACCTGTGCATGCAAGGATACTGATATAATACACAGACGCAAAGTTACCTCTAATATTTATCAGTTGGTGTGTTTTACATACTAATGAAGTGCATGTGCAAATATAATGCATGTGCCATTGTGGGCTAAAGCCTGTGCATGACCGCTAAACTGCTGAAAACATGTTGTACCACACACAATAAATAAGAAGTACATCCCAGGGATAGGTACGAGTTGACACACATGAGGTAGCTCAAAAGATAGGGCAGTCAATAATGCAATAATGGGGCGATTCAAGAATAAACCTAATATAAAGCTAATAAATATAAAGACCAAAAACAGGGACCCAGAATGTTGTAACACCAGATGGGGTCAGACGGTAGGGAAAAAGAACCAGATATTTAAGATATAAGCAAAACCTCATATCTGAAAAACAAAAATGGCATGGTCTACTAAGACCAATACACCTAGACATCATTAACTGGTATCTTGGAGAAAAGTATGTAAACCACTCTCCATGACTAGTGAAGATGAGTTGTTCATTTAATCCCCTTAATCAAGCAGAAAAATCCATTCAGTTTCTCTCTGGATAATCTTTTTGTCCCAGTCACCCAGTCTTTTAGGGTATGTGCACACATTGCGGATTTGCCTGTAGAATCTTCTGTGCAGATTCTGCATCTCTTGGCAGAAAACACAGGTAAAAATCCGCATTTTTGATGCGTTTTTTGTTATTTGGTTTTGGTGCGGATTTTCATGCCTTTTTTTTTAAGCAGATTTGTATGCGTTTTTGAAAGCTAAATAAAGATCTATTATTGAACAAAAAAAACGAATTGTGATGTCATTTCTTGTCCAACCTCTTCATTTACATACTCCATTGAAGAATGTTTACATACACAGATAGATAGATAGATAGATAGATAGATAGATACCAAGCCCAATGTTTAGTAATAAACATAATAAAATGGTACATTGAGTTAAATAAAGACACACACAATCTGCGTTGGCCAGGGTCACACTTGCGAGAAACTCGCACGAGTCTCGCACCTCAATACCCGGCACTGCCACCGGAGTGTTGAGCTGCATAGAAAAACATGCAGCCACACACTCCGGTCCTAAGTGGCAGTGGCTGGTATTGAGGTGCGAGTTTCTCGCAAGTGTGACCCCGGCCTTAAACGGCTGTTTAATTTAAAAAAAAAAAAAATGGAAAAAAAATTGCATGGGCTTCCGCGCAGTTTTCAAGTCCAGAGTGGGAAAGACAGCGACTGGGGACCGATGTTTGTAGCCTAGAAAAGGGGTTAATAATACCCATGGATCTTCCCAGGCTTTGAATATTAGCCCGCAGCTGTCTGCATAGCCTTTACTGGCTATTAAAATAGGGGGGTCCCCCCCAAAAATGATGTGGGTTCCCCCTATAATTAATAGCCAGAAAGGCTACACAGACAGCTGTGGGCTGATATTCATAGCCCAGGAAGGGGCCATGTATCTTATTGCGCAGTGCACAATGGTATACATCGATAACCAGTTCCGATACTTCACCAGCGGGACTAGTTCAAAAAGGGGATCCCTTGTGATGGGAAGAGCTTCATGTTGTGCTCTGATTAGGTATTCATAATGCAGACTGCTGATAGGTCACTGATCCTTCACTGACCTGCCTTCTAGTTTACATAATGAATACCTGTTCGTACTGAATTAAAAAAAATAATAAACCCTTCTGCAGGCAGGCGACATCTGCCCTGCGCATAATCGCATGTTTACTGTCCCAATAATAAATGTGGTTGCTATTATTCAGATAGGGGGAAAAAAAATCGATTTTAAAATGGCACCGGCCGCACCTGCGCAGTAGCGGCTATCTGTGCATATAGGCGATCTGATAGCTGCTACAGCTCATGTGCTGGCGGCACTATCTTGCTGGAGAAGAAAAAAAATGGCGCCACCCGCGCAGTAGCAGCTACACAAGAACCACAGGATGGATTTCTTCACCCCACGTATCATTTTATTCAGTATAACAGCGGCAACCTAACAGGATCTGTAGTTTACTGAACAAAATCCTGCTGTCAGGTTTGCTATAAACTTACGGTCATTTTCATAATATCATAGTTACCACTAAGGAACTTTTCACATATTCCCTTCTTGTTTTGCACCCATGTTGTAGTCCTCATCTCCTTGGTATGGCCTGCCACTCGTGGACCCCCGCCCATCACTGAATGCCAACCTTCTTTCAGTCTCCTCCCATCTCTCTCAATTTCCTTTTCCTGCTTTGATCTACCAGTTCGTTCTTTACAATATGCTTACAGCAGATAACGAGATCTAATTATTTTTCACTAGCACACTATTTAAATCGTACAGAGACATGTTGGCCATGTGGTGTCGCCCCCTAATGGCTGTAATACAATGATGGTATTCTTGGCGGCTTTGTATTTTAAACACTGTAAACATTGATATGAGCATCCTGATTACCATTTCTAAGGCTTTTTAAGAAATTGTCCAAAGGCCTGCATTTTAGCTACAGCATACAAAATAATATTATTTTTATTTATAGCGCCAGCATATTCCTCATTATCTGTACGGTAGGAACATGTACAGACAATAAAAACAATACAAAGTAACACATTTCAACAGTTACAGGAGGAGCGAGGACCCTGCTCACAAGCTTATAATATATAAGGAATATAGACCCGTATTTCAGAGAGAAAAAAAGATGGCACTCGCCATTCTTTATAAAACATGTTATTTAATTTCTTTGCTTAAAGCAACATCTTAGCTGAAAGGATGTCATTTTTGTTTTGTTTTTTTCATTCCAAATTGCATTAATTCCTGTGAATAGCCCCAAAACTTCCTGAATGCAGATTTGAATAAATCAAAGGGTGCAGTTTTTATATTTGTATCACTTTGGGGGTTTCTGACATATAAACCTCTCAAAGTTGCTTAAAAAAATGAAAAATTGTTGCTAAACTTTTAACCATTCCAATATCCTAACAAAATTAAAAGGGCACGTCAAAAATAAAATGCAAAGTACAATGTATCACGTGTCAAAAAACAGTCTCCGAATTACTAGGATTGGAAGAATGATTGCAAAGTTATTACTACAGAAAGTGACACGTCAGATTTAAAAACCAGCGCTTTGTACGGAAGGAGAAAATTAGCTTCAGCGGGACGGGGTTAAAGACGCAGATCCTCGATAAATGGCCGGTGCTTGCCATAAAATGACTGCATGGAATGTGTTACTAGGCTCATTGTAACCTCCACTGAGTGCCTGACGTGGGAAGAACCATGCATTTTTCTGTCTTCATACACCAGATCTTACTGACAAAATATTTGTTGGTCTTAGCTAGCGCATGTGTGTAGGTCGCTATTTCGCGCTGTACTTTTACTGCGTCTTAATAAATAATAGATCTTGAAATAAACTGTGTCTTTGTAGAAGGAAGGAGTGTGAAAATTGGAAATGCATTACATTATTAGCGAGGCCAATCTGCTTCTCTAGTGAATCAAAAAGTACTGAAAGACGTGTTGTTATTAGATAATAATTGCAAACATATGACAAAACCCTAGAAACAAGGGGGGGATCTGACACCCCTGATGATCTAGACCCCCAAAGGACTGGTATATTTTATTTTCTGTGCTACAATGCCCCACCCAACGACAATTCGGTTCAATTCTAATGAGTCATACCTGCAGATCCAGGTGGACAGGAGCACTACAGCTGAATAGCCACTGTGCTTAATTACTGCAACAGCCCTTTAAATCTGAGGAAGGGTTGGGATTTTGACAGTGTACCCTTCAGGAAGATATTGCTTTATCCTAGCAAAGTGACATCTCTTCTTTGGAAATCCATTTTACTTAAGACATTTTCAACATTTGTCTGTAATAGACAACTAAAGCAAGCGTGAACCGAGCCTGAGACTTGTTCATATACACTATAAATGAATACACACAGTAGTCTTTATTACAGTTGACTTCTGCTAATTCTCCACACTGAAGACTGTACCGAGCAGAAGACTAAGTACAAACAACCTATGCTAGTAGCCATAATTACTGCACGAGCATTAGTTGGCCAACCAGTTTAATGTGTCATCAGGAACTTATACAGAAAGAATGAGGCTCCTTAACAAAAGTCAGAATACCTGCCCCACCACACTCCAAAAAAATACAAAACAGATTATTTGGTGGGGTAGGCAGGGTCACATCAGTATGGTTATAGTCATAGGTCACACTTCCCAAGGAGAAGAACTTGCATTGCGGCACGTACACAGATGTAGTGAACCTACTGAAGCTAATTAGTGTTCCAATAAAACTCCTCTTTACTATGTTGCTCCAAAAAATGTCCCACCACACCATATGATGATCCCCTCTGTTACAGTAACCCACCACAGTGACTCCTTTCACAGTATAATGACCACACACTGACTCCCACAGTAACATGCTCTCACAGTCCCACTACCCACACTTTACAAGGACACACCGTGTCCTCCAAGACAAGTACTGACTCAGGTTCCACACAGTAGTTGCGATCTAGTGATGTCACCACACCTGCTTCCCTGAGACTTAAAGGTGTAATACAGTCAACGGCTCCTTGCTCCATCATTCTGTTCAACGGTATCTGCATTGTAAGGGTGCAAATACTGTTAACAACAAGATGGCTTCATGTGGACAGTGGCTCACAGGCCCCATAGTGGCCACATGCTCTGCTGCCATTGGCGGTACACCATTGTTTGTCGGAGATGTGTCTACTGGGTTGAGTGGCATATATCTCCCCACCTCTAATTGTCCATTGCTCATCACTGATTCATGCTGCCCTATTAGAGGGGTCAGGAGACTTTGGGAGGACATTTTTGCATAGCTCCCAATCTTCCTAGATTCAGCAGGGCTTTCCCAATTTGCGGACTCAGTCTCGCGTCACATCAGAGCTTTTGTCCCAGCTTCTGAAATTCACCTCTCTCCGACATCTGCAGCTCCTCCTCCTCGGGGGTGCGGCCCCTTCTCTCTGCTCAGTGCATACATTAAATTATACATTCACTGCTTCACCTTCCTGTAATCAGGCTTATAATGACATAGAAACATTTGGTAATCTTCACCTCTATTGCAGTCAGTGAACCCAGAAGCAGATTGTACATGTCCGTGGAGATACAGTGTACATATAACAATGTATTTCTATGTTCCCTATATTCTGAGGTGAAGAAATATATATTTTTTTGTTCCTATAAAAGTAGTACAAATAATAAGCATCAATTATAAAAATGTAATTTTCTCTATTTTGGGAGTCTCCCAACATCTTGAACCCACAAACTCAACATTACTGGCAGGAGCCTAAGCTGCTGAGCCACATAGAAATCCACTGCTGTGTACAATGTATTTCTATGTATTTTTATTTTTTTAACTCATGTTTTTTATTAAATATAAGAGTACAATAAAACATTTCACATAAGGTGTACATTTCCATTTTTCCCACTCTTAACCCTCCCTTACCCATCCCGCCCCCCTCCTTCCCTTTTAGACAGCTCACGCCTTCCTCTTAACATATCCTGTGGTATTATATATGTTATCCATATACAATAACTTTTATTTGTACACTAGTACACCATAAATATATAGGCGAACCCTCCTCAGGCCTAACTTCTCTTAGCCTCCCCTAGCCTAGATCCAGCCAGGGCATCCACAATTTATCACACAGGCCCATCTTCCCTCTTTTCTGATATACACCCTTTTCCAGGGTAATGACCTGCTTCACATATTTAAGATATTCTCCCCTCGAGGGAGGTTCCTCTTTGATCCAGTTTTTGGCAATGACCTTTCGAGCCATGTATAGTAGTCTAGCGATTGCTATTTTCAGCTTGTTATCCACAGTTATCTCTCCCACATACCCCAGCACGCACACCAAAAGTTCTCTTGGAATTACACATCTGTATGCCCCTTCTATCCGGCTTACAACCACCAACCAAAAAGCAGTCAATCTCGGACACAACCATAACATATGAAACATTCCAGCACTATCATTCCTACATCTAGGGCATTCCGAGTCAGATCTCAGCCCACCTCTATACAGGACATCCGGGGATCTATACACTCTGTGTACAATATAAAGCTGGGAGAGCCTATACCGCTCATTCAGTGATAGTTTCGGTATCCATTCTAATACAGACTCCCACGTTTCATCCTCTAAACCAGGGGTGTCAAACTGCATTCCTCGAGGGCCACAAACCATGCGTGTTTTCAAGATTTCCTTAGCTTTGCACAAGGTGCTGTAATCATTATGTGTGTAGGTGATTAAATTATCACCTGTGCAGTACAAGGAAATCCTGAAAACATGACCTGTCTGCAGCCCTTGAGGAATGCAGTTTGACACCTCTGCTCTAAACGACCCAGCTCTTTCCCATTTAGCCCTCTCACCAATCGGATATTCTAGTAGGTGAGTGTGAAGCAGATCCTTATATAAAGATGAAATAGCACCCCTGGTTGTCCCCACTCCACAGATGTAGTCTAATACTAAGTCGTTTTGAATTTGGAAACAATCCCCCTCATTCTGGGCCACAAACGCATGCCGCACTTGTGCAACCCCCCAGATGCCTTAAGACCATATTCCGACTGTAGCTGGGAAAAGGATTTCAACTCCCGTCGCTCTAAAATCTGACAGGCATACCGGATCCCCCTCGCTTGCCATTCTGGTATTTGTCCCATCGCCAAAAACTCCGGTAGATAATTATTAAACCACAGCGGAGAAAACCTGGTCAGACAAGCAACCCCGCAAATTTGTTTAACTCCCCCATACTTTATATATCAGAAATAATGTTGGGTATTTCTTCCCCAGTATCCCTAGGGATCCATAATAATAATAATTTTTATTTATATAGCGCCAACATATTCCGCAGCGCTTTACAAATTATAGACCTCTTCCAGACACTGTACCGCCGGACTTCTCTTCACCACCCTTTCTATCAAAAGTTGTGCTATATTGGTAGACGACTTATGTTCCCAGCCCTTTAAATGCTGACATTGGGCCGCCAAGAAATATATTTCCGGGTTATGTAAAGCCAAGCCTCCCGCGTCCTTAGGGCGTTGAAGTGTCTCCAATCTAATTTGCGGGTGTTGCCTCCCCCACACCAGGCCTCTAAATAAAGAGTTAATCAATTTGAATTTTACACGTGGTATCCAAATAGGTGAGTTATGGAGAACATACAGTATCTTGCGCATCAGAATCATCTTAATGAGATTAATTCGGCCTACAACAGATAAATGCAACTTAGACCAAACCCCTACCTTTGCCTTAAGAGTTCCCAGCAGCGGTGTAAAGGTACCGTCACACTAAGTGACGCTGCAGCGATACCGACAACGATCCGGATCGCTGCAGCGTCGCTGGAGAGCTGTCACGCAGACAGCTCTCCAGCGACCAACTATGCCGGTAACCAGGGTAAACATCGGGTTACTAAGCGCAGGGCCGGATCGCTGCAGCGTCGCTGGAGAGCTGTCACGCAGACAGCTCTCCAGCGACCAACTATGCCGGTAACCAGGGTAAACATCGGGTTACTAAGCGCAGGGCCGCGCTTAGTAACCCGATGTTTACCCTGGTTACCAGCGTAAAAGTAAAAAAAAAAAAACACTACATACTTACCTTCCGCTGTCTGTCCCTCGGCGCTCTGCTTCTCTGCCCTGTGTAAGCACAGCGGCCGGAAAGCACAGCGGTCCTGCGCTTAGTAACCTGATGTTTACCCTGGTTACCAGCGAAGACATCGCTGAATCGGCGTCACACACGTCGATTCAGCGATGTCAGCAGGAAGTCCAGCGACGAAATAAAGTGCTGGACTTTCTGCAGCGACCAACGACGTCACAGCAGGATTCTGATCGCTGCTGTGTGTCAAACTGAACGATATCGCTAGCCAGGACGCTGCAACGTCACGGATCGCTAGCGATATCGTTTAGTGTGACGGTACCTTAAGATTCATATGTAAGTAATTCGTGATCGGTGAAAAGATTAGTATCCCCAAATATTTGAATTGATCTGCTACTTTAAGTCTACCCCCCTCCATAGAATCTCCCAACTCCCCTTCTGCATTATCCACCATAAACAATGTATTTTTATTCTGCAGAACTAATAAGAGATTTTTTTCATCCTATAAAATTACTAAAAAAACAATTGATAACACTGGTCTACAAAATAAAAAAAATTCTGGCATTGACTTTAAGAACAGTTTTAGACTAAGTTGAGGGTGCTGAATTCAAATCTGATCTTGTAATTTCTGTATCACATCACGTTTTTGCGCTATAGGTATATAGCCCATTTTCATGAATTCCATGATAAATATAAGTAGTGTATGAAAAGTGCCTGTTTATACGGTTCACTAAGGTAAATTTAGTTTTCATTTAGTCTCCCAATAAATGTGAGAATATCTTTGTTTTCTTTGAACATGCATAATTCCCATTTGTTATAACAGCCTTGTCTGTGCTACTGGGACAGTAGAGCTACAGCAGAGCATTGGGTGAAAACTGAATGGCCTCAGCGACAGAGTTTGGCATCTGGCGATAAGAATGTCATCCATGATCCTCTAGTGGATAGGAAGGACATTGTCTTTCCTCCCTTACACATAAAACTTGGATTGATGAAGCAGTTCGTCAAAGCTCTCAATCACAGTGGAGAATGCTTTAACTATACATGTTCAACTTTTCCTGGTCTTAGTGAAGAGAAGAAAAAGGCTGGAATATTTGATGGACCTCAAATAAGAACACTTATGAGAGACCCAAATTTTATCACATCAATGAATGAGACCGAAGAAAGAGCTTGGAATGCATTTTGTAATGTGGTGGAGAATTTTCTAGTGAATAAGAAAGCAGACAACTATGAGGAGATTGTGGAAGAGCTACTAATGAGTCTGCGAAATCTTGATGTAGAATGAGTATCAAGATTCACTATTTACACAGCCATTTGGACTTTTTTCCAGAGAACTTTGGGGATGTGAACGAGGAACAAGGGGAGCGTTTTCATCAGGACATTGAAACAATGGAAGAACGGTATCAAGGCCGGAGGGACTCGCATATGATGGTTGACTATTGCTGGAGCTTGATGAGAGACCACCCAGAAGCTGTACATTGCAGATCAGCCAAGAAAAGAAAGTTCAACTAACTGCCATTTGTCATTCATCTGTGTGCCATATATATGTATTTTTATATTTTGTAGTTTAATTCTGTAAGTATATTTCATTTGCTGTACATAGACTTTGTAATCTTTGTTATTCCTTGATTAAAAATATACAAAATGTAGTACCGAAAATCATGTTTTTTTATCATAAAACATTAGGAGTAATTTTCATCAAAAATTGAAAATATCTCGAAATCCTGATGTGATAGCCAAAAACGGAGTTCATATTCATAATCAGCAGCCAAAATTGACTTCAAATGGTGTAAAACCTTTTGCCTGAAAAATTGCGTTGACCAGTGTAATGAACAAAATATCAATTTTAATACATTTAAAAAATAAATGAATATCACAAATCAGCCTCTTTCACACTTCAGTTTTTTTACAATCAGTCACAATCCTTCAAAGTGTTGAAAAGGCGGATACTTCACTGATTGTAAAAAACAGATGCACTGGATCCATTTTTTTTTATGGATCCGTTGAAGCAGGTGGTGCCTGAATTCTTAGTAATAAAATTCTGGAGAGAGAGAGTTCTGGAGAGAGAGAGAGCCAGGCATGCTCAGTTTAAAAAAACGGAGTCTGTCGCTGGATTCCGTCTTTTGAAACATAGGCTTCCATTATAGCTTACGACGACAGTGCAGGATCTGTCGCTGCGCGATTTTCCGACGGACACAAAAAACCGTTTCTAGCTACATTGTCTCCGCCCGACTCACACAGAATTTACGACTGATCAGTCATGACTAATGAAACGGAAGGCGATCTGTCGCTACTACAAGTCTATGAGAAAAAACGGATCCACCACCAACATTTGCTGGATCCGTTTTTTTCACAAAACGACGTATTGTGTCGGAAACAAAAAGACTGAAATGTGAAAGAAGCCTAACACGGACATATTTGGTGTCCCTGTAATTGTAATGACCTGCACAACACAGTGATCAGATTATGGGTATCTGTAAAAAATGGCTTGATTGATATCTCAAACCCATAAAAAAATGTAATGAAACTAACGCTGAGGTCGTGTTCACACGTAGCGCAAATGCTGCGTTCTTTCTATTGCTTTTATTCTCTGCAAATGTCCACATCAAACAACGTGTTCTCTGATTATTGCGTGTTTTGTGCTTTTCTTTTATGCGTTTTTGCCCTTTTTTAGTGCGGATATGAAGCAGAGTTATTGACTCTTCTTTAATAGTACAGAAACGCTTTGATTCTGCTCTTGAAAATGCAGCAGTTGTTTGTTTTTTTTCCCCAGAAGAAGCCTATGGAGAAAAAATGTACCAAAACTATAGAGTTCAGCAGGGTCTTTAGACACCCCGAGGGCGGAGATTTCATGGAATCGCATTTACTTAACAAGACCTTGTTGTTCACATGTAGCGTAAATGTTGCATATTTTCTGCTGCTTTTTTGCACAGAAGTTCTGCTGCTAAACTACCCAAGCAAAGTGGATGTGATTTCATGAGAACTGTGCGGTTTTGGTGCTTTTTTCCCTTTTGTCTTCTATGTGAAATCTAAAAAACAACATATGTAAAAAACTGCAATTACTTTGAGTGCAGAATCAAAACTTTTCTGCGCTATAAAACACACATTAAGAACGCGACTTCACATCTGCACCAAAAACACATCAAATATGGGGGAGAATATTGTTTTTTGAGTACCGGTAGTTTGGTGCGGACACCTGCAGAAAGCAAAAAAAGTATTTCTGCACCATGTGAACACGGCCTTGCAACACAAAAAAACAGATGTTGTATTGTAAAAGTACGTAAATATGAGCAAGTTCTGGTGGCTGCGACAGTGAATGAAAGCACAAAATAATAAATCCATAAATGTAGAGATGAGCAGGACGCACAGATGATGTCGTACTAGCCCTGGCTGTTCAATAGACGCCAGCACATAAGAGATTTGCGGTCTCCCACCCAGCTGCCAGGTAGCACTGACCTGGACGCTGGACCGGAGATCCCTGGATACAGTAGACCGTCCCTGATTTGGGTCCACACCCTGCAGTCTCGGACATCTGCTGAATGTCCCTCACTGCCAGCGCCCCTCTGACATCTCCTGCCAGCGGAGAAAGAAATTGTAAATGTGCGTGGATTTGGGGCGTGGTGTAAACTTGTCGCGGCGCACGCATGATTTGTACCCCTTTCTGTTCTTAAAAAGTTGGAAGGTGTTTGTAGCTTATAAACAAATGGGCCATGGTTAATAATCCAGAATCTTTTGGCCCTTGATATGGTGGATAAAAGGAAATTTGCACTAGTCTTTATCTTGTGTCTACATGTTATGGTCATGATGCAGCCAAAAGTCGTATGACATGTAGTTCTGAGCTGTTTGCGAATGCCAGTAGCTTATAGCTTTCTCATTGTTAGTGGCTGCAGGGTGATCTGCCAAAATAGCCACTATTAAAAATGACATTTTTAGCTGTTGTCATTAGCATGCTGTTTTTTGGTCACGATCCAGCGTCGCCACGCAGCCCTATTCTTACTGTTCTTATATGGTACAGAAAATTTTAGGTTTGCGTCTCGTTGGCCTATGACGTTCCTTTAGCTGTATTTCTATTTGAGGAGGGCGAGCGTTTAGGGAGTGGTGTGACATTTCTAAGTCAAAGTAGAATTTCTTACAAAAGTCTAGTTTGTGGTCAATACAGATATATAGACGCTGCCCTCTGAGTCTACAGATCTGAGATTTTAAGCTCAGAAGAACAAAGCTTTGTCGTCTTATGCCGATATGACGTGTGATGCTGACATGAAGCATGCGCACATCCACAGACGTAAATCTTTATAATGAATGACATGAGTACCATGCTGAAACCGCTTCTTTTGCATCCCAAAGCATAAACTTAAGTCGTCTCAGAAGGACAAGGTGCGCCAGTTTATGGCATTTACCCAGGCTGGGGAAAGGACTGCAATATACTGTTTAACACAGAATGACTGGAAACTAGAACTGGCCACAGACAACTACTTCCAGAACACAGCCTTGTACTGCAAAGAGTCAATGAAAAGTACCGTAGACAAAAAGAAATTAGAGCAATTGTATAATCGCTACAAAGGTAAGGACCTTTAATTATCTGTCTTTCTGTATAACCTCTGTATATGGCTGAGGAGCTGTGCACTAAACAAAGGGGAGCAGCGATTACAGTGCTTGATAATTGCCTATCTTTAGGATACACTGTTAAAGGAGTTGTCCGGAAGTAATGTTCAGGGGTAGAAAATGTCCCCAACACAGCTTTAGTCTCCCTCCCCAGGCCCAGCGCTGCCTCCCTGCCACTGATCCTTGTCGACAGGCTGCAGCATTGATGATATAGATGCGTGGGCTCCCGTCATCCCTGCCAGTGTTTGATGGTGCCACAGCATTCCCGCAGATTTTATAGACATTTTGTGGTGTTCATTGCAAAGGGTGAAATACTGTAGATACTGACCTCAGCATGAATTGACGTGCTGCAGACTTCAAGGCCACATTTTCCACTGTAGATTTCTTTATCAGTGTGTGAATATTTTCCTGAAAACTCATTCAGAAGGCTGGTACACTAATATGCAGTAGCCCTTCTCAAATAAATCCACAATGGAAAATCCACTGCATTTATGCCCTGTGGGAACATACATTAATGATCAAATAACCCCTTTAAAAAGAGATTTGTCCATGGATGACATTGATCACATATTTATAGGAGCTGATAAGTGATATATTTGATTTTTACCTTCAGTGTAGTCTCCATTTCAGGTAAGACACAGCACTCTCCTGATTCTGCCAGCCCCATATACTTGGAAGGGATGCTCGACTGCCATTCCTTTTTAACTCTCTTCTCCATTCATTGAGGAGAAGGTTTCAAGACCCCTTTTCTAATCATTGGTGAAGCCACTAGCAATAAGATATGTATTACTTATCTTGTAAGAAGATATATATCATTTGCAGAGCTGTTGGCCCCATTAATGTTGGCCATAAAAGCCAGTACGAGTTGTGTCCAAGAATTGACACTTGTTTTGATGGCTAGAACAAAAGGTTCTGGTGTTCTTCAGTCACGTGTGCCTTTCTGCTTCCATCACCTGTCCTTAGGAGGGAACATATGATTGTGTAACTCCTATGGGGCTAAGAACTTACAGGCTGGTAGTTTCTAACTGCCTGTTCTGCCTGGCAGTGATCTATGCCAGCTCAGGTGGTGACTCTCCTTCATTTCACCACCTATCAATAGATCAGCTCTTCAGGTCTGCTCTATCGATGGGGCGTCACTGCCAGCGTCCTGCTGATTGACAGCCGGCTCCCCACAGTTAGGCATCGGGGAGACAGCTGTCAATCATTGGCGCTCTGTCGAAAGAGCAAAACAGAAGTGGCTGCTCAATCGGCGAGATGTCACCTGAGGTGAATTGCTGGTCGGAGCGGTCTGTAACCACTGAGCTGGCAGAGATCACTGTCAGGTAAAACTAGCAGGTGATTGGTAACCAACATGCCTGTAAGTTCTTAGCCCCAAAGGAAAGAATACAGTAACTGAAGTCCTGGATAACCTCCTTAATTTTGATACAAGTTTATTAAACAGATTGTACCAATTTTTGGTGGATGTTGTGAAAAAGCTTAGTGTGGCACAAACTAGACTGTGTCTTTTAAGGAAAGCCTGTCCGCTTTGAAATGTAAAATCTATGGACCTCATGTTCTAGAGCTGGAGAAGCGGAACAGATTGATGGGCAGGTTTGTGGGAAAAGATTCAGTATAACTGCCTGTTTTACTTGATGAAATATCTATTTATTCTGGGATTAGCAGTCAAGTGGGGAATAAAACACACGGAGAAGAGGTGGATGTTGTGTAATAAAGCAAATTACAAAAGTAGTTTGGGTGGAAAGGCAGGTATTTGGAAAGGACATTTTAGATGCTGGACCAACCCGTTAAGTGACAAACAGGCCTGGTCCTTAATGGGTTAATATAGTCTGTGGCCATAACTCAGCTGAGAGGAGCTCAGAAAAAGACAAAGGGCTCCTTATGTGAGGTGTTACGCAATTGGAGCAGGCTGATGGACAGGTCACCTGCTCCTCCACCAGCCGCCATTGTATAGACAAGTGTTGGTCAGTGTATGAGGAAAGCCGCTCTCTACCGGAGCATCCATCAGTGAGCTCGCCCTGACAGTCCAGCAGGAGAGTGTGTCCCACCTATCTGTCTATTTCTGAGCTCCTCTCAGCTGAGTTATGGCCACAGACCACATTACAATTGAATGTGCAGAGAAACCTAGAACGTGTAAAAGCAAACCGGTGCAAAATGTGTGCTGATCTGTGTGGGGCCCCTAGAGCGTCAGCTCTGTCTTGGCAGTGGCTTTAAGAGTTGATTTTGTGTGTTTTTTTTTATATATTTTGTGTTCTACAGCTGCTGTCTTTATGTTATAAGTGGGATAGCCAATCTAATGTTCTGTTATGCAACGTTCATGTTACATTTTTAGCTTTGGTTGATTTAATTCCGAAAATCTGAAGTGCTCTACCTGTATGTAAATATACTGACATTGATTTCATCTTAGAACAGACATTAAAGGGATTTTCCTGGCGTGTCCAATTCTTAGGATAGGCCATCCATAAATGATCGCAGAGATCCAGCTCCCATACTGTTAGCCAGCATAATGAAGGATCCAAGGTTTCTCCTTAAGGGGACCTGTCGCGTCACTTCAAGCATCTAAACTGTCCCCAGTCCGTTGTTAGTGACACTTTTTTTTTTTTCATTACAAATGGTTCTGTAATGATGTCCAAGAATCACTTCATATACTAGCTGCTTGTTTAGTCATAGGTGGGGCCTTCATTTTCTGTTCAGTCACGGGCAGCACTGCCCACACAATTTGATTGATTTCCCTGGTTGTGCCGTCATTGGAATCGCAGTGTCGAGCAGGCAGCCGTGCATGTGCAGTGTGTAGCATGGACCCGGCCGCACCTCACGGCGCATGTGCGGCTCCCCGCTCGACACTGCCCAAGTATGGCTCACTCCACATATTGCATCACTAACAATGCGCTGGGGACAGTTTAGATGCTTGATGTGACAGGTTCCCTTTAAATGCACAGTCCTAAGAATAGCCCATCAATGTTTTGGTCTTTAGAATACCCCTTTAAAGAACTTGAGAGCCACAGCTCCATATAGTTGGCGGGGCTGAGTTTACTGAAGGCTGCTGTGTGAGTGACACAGAGCACAATGCCTGGTGGGAATGTCTCCTGACTAGAGCAGACTATGGTCCGTCAGACAGGACTACTGTCTCCGGTGACTGCTGTAAGTAATATGGTGGGAGGGGTTGGCTGCACACTACTGTACCCAAGGACTCTTCTATTAGCCCTATAAAATATGCCTTTTTTTATTTCTAGACCCTCAAGATGAAAATAAAATAGGGATAGACGGCATCCAGTTGTTCTGCGATGACTTACATTTGGATCCAGCAAGTACCAGTGTATTGGTCATCGCATGGAAGTTCAGAGCTGCTACGCAATGTGAATTTAGTAAAAAGGAATTTGTAGACGGCATGACAGAGCTAGGGTGAGTATTTGGTTCCATTGTTATCAGATCGATAAAATACATGTGTTTTATTAGTAGCAAACTAGTTGTCACACTTTCACCTGTCACATATAGGAAAACCGTAACATTAAAGGGGTTTTCTACTCTCAGGAAATTGGCCTCCAAATGCTTTAAAATACTAAACAGAGCAGGTACTCGCCCTCTGCGGTTCCAGAGCCGGCTTCCCGCTGCTGCATAGGCCTCGTTGTTCTGTTTGGCACACTGACATCACGTCTACATCATACATCACTGCTGCAGCCAATCACTAGCTGGGCCGAGGTGGATGGCGGGAGCCACTGAGCTCAGCGATTGGCTGCAGCAATGTTGCTCACTAAAGATGCGTTATCACCTTTGCAGCGGAGACCTTAGCAGGGTGGGGGGAACCAGGGAGGATGAGTATCTGCTCTGATTAGTGTTATAGATCACTTGGGGTCCACTTTCCTGAAAGTGGAAGAACCCCTTTAAATTTGAGCTGGAAACTGTACATATCTAGAAATAGGTTCCAGCAAATAAAGTTTTCTGTACTGCAGTGAGGTAGACCTAAAACCTAGTGGAAGGGACAGACTTCATCATACTGGTAACTTCTGATCCTCTGAATGTTTGCGGTATTGTTATCTCTACTAGACACAAATACTGTGTGTGCCTGTGTAGAGTGATTAATGCAAACAAAGTTCTGTCCTCATCTTTGCAGGCATGCTGTATATGTGAGTTTGTAACTTTCGGGTCCTGCGTATGCATGCGCAATGTGATGACCCATATTGTAGTCGAAAACATTGTAGTTTGAGAATAATAAACTCATAAATTGGTTTTGAAAACACCAAATTGTCATCCAAAAATGATAGAAAATAAAATGAAGATTAAATAAGCAAGTAAGCAATTAATTACATATAATGGTCAAAGAAAACTGCTGGACACTGAAAATTACCGACTATATTGGGGACAGGACTGAGGACTGTACACACAGTATACAGTAAAATCAAATGGAGCCGCCAACAGAAGCAGCTCATCCTGGCACCGGTACAGAACAGGTATCCAGTGCTACAGATCCAGAGCATCTTAGTATCTTACAGAGTTAGTGTAGTTGGAAAAAGACACTTGCCCAAAGAGTTAAACCAAGGAATGGTAGAAGATAAAGGGAAGGAGAATAGGTACAACAGCAATGCATGAACTGATCTGCCCAAAAATAGCAATTTTGTCCCTCCTGATTCCAAGTGTTAAGTGTTTTCATTAAATTCGGAACAATCATTTTTTTTCCTTTTACATATGTATTTATGTTCTTTTCTTTAAAAAAAATCTAAGCCTTTTTAATCTGTATTCCTGTTGATTATCACTTTACTACACAATTGTGAATGTCCATTTGAAGGTGGTCTCTCTGCTTCATCTTAGTAGTAGAGGAAAACAAGTAGGTCCATGTCACAATTAATTTACATTTAAAGTCATGTTATTGAAGTTCTTAACATGGATGCCATTTAGTCATCTTCCATGTTGAGGTTTCAGACTAGCTGTTGGCCTTCTTGTAATACAGTACAGCACATTACAACAGTTTCCACTTACCGTATGTCTTTTTGGACAGCCGCTTAAGGGAACCTGTCACCCCTCCCAGGCGTTTGTAACTAAAAGAGCCACCTTGTGCAGCACTAATGCTGCATTCTGACAAGGCGGCTCTTTTAGTTCTTGTTCCTGGCACTGCTGAAATAATCGTTTATGAAATTTGTCCCTCATACCTTGAAATCGTCCTGGGGCAGGTCTTTCCCCCTAATCCAGACGCCCACTGACGTCACTCATGGCCTCTGGGCGCCGCCTCCTCTTCCTTCATTGGCGTTCCCGGTGCCTGCGCTATTATTTTTTTTTTCGGGCATGCGCAGTTGCGCTGCCCTTCAAACTTACAGCGCAGGCGCCGGGGACGCTAATGTGCGTCCCCGTGCATCTCCTCCTTCAGAGGAGGCGGCGCCCAGAGGCCATGAGTGACGGCTGTGGTGCATCTCTATTAGGGGGGGAAAGACCTGCCCCAGGACGATTTCAAGGTATGAGGGACAAATTTCATAAACTATTCTTTCAGCAGTGCCAGGAACAAGAACTAAAAGAGCCGCCTTGTCAGAATGCAGCATTAGTGCTCAAGGTGGCTCTTTTAGTTACAAATGCCTGGGTGGGGTGACAGGTTCCCTTTAAGAGTTTTCCAAGAATACATAACTAAATGAAATATTAACAAATTCCATAATCCATTTAATTGGCAAATTCCACTTCATTTCATGTGTAGAATCATACTCCCTTTGTATATACTAATCTATTGGAGCTACCAGGAGTGATGAGCTAAAAATACGCTGCTCACCATGCTGTCCACCCTGTCTATCTGATCTAATGCTGGAGATATAAAAACACGCTGCTCACCATGCTGTCTATCTGATCTCATGCTGGAGATATAAAAACACGCTGCTCACCATGCTGTCCTCCCTGTCTATCTGATCTAATGCTGGAGATATAAAAACACGCTGCTCACCATGCTGTCCATCCTGTCTATCTGATCTAATGCTGGAGCTACCAGGAGTGATGAGCTAAAAATACGCTGCTCACCATGCTGTCCACCCTGTCTATCTGATCTAATGCTGGAGCTACCAGGAGTGATGAGCTAAAAATACGCTGCTCACCATGCTGTCCACCCTGTCTATCTGATCTAATGCTGGAGCTACCAGGAGTGATGAGCTAAAAATACGCTGCTCACCATGCTGTCCACCCTGTCTATCTGATCTAATGCTGGAGCTACCAGGAGTGATGAGCTAAAAATACGCTGCTCACCATGCTGTCCACCCTGTCTATCTGATCTAATGCTGGAGCTACCAGGAGTGATGAGCTAAAAATACGCTGCTCACCATGCTGTCCACCCTGTCTATCTGATCTAATGCTGGAGATACCAGGGGTGATTAGATAAGTCTGCTCATATTCTGAATATGGCTTGGCAGTGGAGCTTCATACTGGACAGGCTTCTCTCGGTGCAGCAGGATGGCGGCCATTCTTATGCTATACCTCACTAGACAAAACAATTGTAATTTACTAATTAAAGCTATTTAGGACTTTATTTCTGATGATATTTCCTTTTCAGTCTTTTTGTTTTTTCCCGGAGAACTCCTTTAAGGCTTCTTTCACACATCAGGTTTTCAGTGTCAGGCTAAATCCGGCGAATGTTGGAAAAACCAGACGAAACGCAGTGTCATTCGGTGCAATCCGGCACTAATACAAGTCTATGGGAAAAAAACCTGATCCTGTGGCAACAGTCGACTGATCCGGTTTTTTGAAAATTAGCCGGATTTAGCCTGACACTGAAAACCTGATGTGTGAAAAGCAGCCTAAGAGGGGCCTTCAAGGATGATATAACTGGAATCTGTTGTAAAATGCTATACACTACAATGTAAGAAGGACCATATCAGTGTGAAAGCTTCCATTTTACAATGCTTGGTAACTTTAGCAGATACGGACTAATAAAGGCCGGAATTGTGGATTATTCAAGACAAGCTAAAGGCTTTACTGCTTTTTAACTTGTTTTCTATTTCCAGGTGTGACAGTACAGAAAAACTAAGAGCCCAGCTCCCTAGATTAGAACAAGAGATCAAAGACACACTCAAATTTAAAGACTTCTATCAGTTTACATTTAATTTTGCAAAGAATCCTGGACAGAAAGGGCTTGGTAGGTACTTAGGACTTTTGTCTTTTTTGGACTGCTTTTGCTTTATGTCAATGGGAGTAGAAATGAACCAATATGTGTAGAGCCGATCATCAAACATAAATTCGGCACGAATAAGTTACCAATGTAGCACGAATATGGCAAATTCAGATTCCGAACATATTCGCTCAACTCTACTCACACCTTTCCCATTGGTTCACAGCCGGCTCGTCAAACTATCTTATATTCTGAAATTCTGCAGTGTTCAGCAACTGAAAAATAGCTGTCATTTTGATATTTTTTTTTCTCTCCCTTTATGGTGTGAATAAATTTAGATTTTGATAGTTCAGACTTTTTTATTGACATTGCGATACAGAATATGCTTATTTTGTTCATTGTTTTTTATTTTTGCAAAAATAAAAGAGGCTGATTTAAAATCAATCCTTTTTTTCTATACGTTTAAGGCTATGTGCACACGTTGCAAATTAGGCTTAGGAATTTCTGGTGCGGATTCTTCCTTTCCTGGCAGAAAACGCACCTGTGGTTCCACAGCGTTTTTTGTGCATTTTTGCTGCGGTTTTCTTGCGGATTTGCTGCGGTTTTTACCCCTGTGGTTTTCTGAAATGGAATGGGTACAAAAACGCTGCAGATTCACAAAAAAGAAGTGACATGCTACTTCTTTTAAACCGCAGTGGATTTTCCGCAAAGTGTGCACAACATTTTTTTTTTCTCATTGATTTACATTGTACTGTAAATCAATTGCGGATCTGCAGCGTTTCTGCACCTCAAAAAACGCTGCGGATCCGCAGAGAATCTGCAACGTGTGCACATACCCTTAAAAAGTGTGTTTTGTTTTTTTTGTTTTTTGTTTTTATTACTTTACATTTTGTTTTTAGTTTTTTCTAGGGGGCTTGAAACCTACAATATATAGTGAAATTACAGTCTTATATGAAGCCCAGGCTGTAGCTGAGCATCTTTGCAGTGGCGAGGACTTTGAACAAGCCCTCAGCTGTTGTGGCAACCCATCGACACCCTGGATTCTTAAATGGACACCCCAGTGGGATGCCAGAGATTAATAGCACCATTTAATTGTTAATACTTCAGCGGTCAGAGCGATCTCCACTTGCAGTTAGAGGCTGTCACGAGCTGTATACCACAGCTAGCATCTGCCATGTGTGGAGCAGGCTCAGTGCCCGAACCCTATATATATGTACATGTGCACTCGCCCCTTAACAAATTACATCCTGGGGAGGAAAGATATTCAAAAATACAATTCATACGGCAATAAACAAAGCTCTTATAAAGATTTTTGAACACCAAGATGAAAAAAATTACTATTACATCATCAAAAAAGTTGTGGGACACCGTACCAAGAAAATAATTTCTGCATTTGATTTCCAAAATGAAAAATTGTACTAATATACTGGGAAACTGAATTATTGTATAGTGATGACCACAAGCCATAACTTACCATTGAAGAAGTGACCGGCGTTGTATAATCCTGTTGTCCTGCTACGTTACACTTCATAGTTATAAGTTCATGGTTCATGTTATAAGTTCATGTTATAAGTTACATGGTTCTGGTATGATTCTCTAGCGTGCTATTTGCTGGCATATCCCATCTAGTAGCTTTCTATGTGTAGAAGTGTGTTGACCGCTCTGTACCCTCTGAATATCTCTGATCTCATTTATTGATGTGTTTTTTTTGTGGGTTTTTTTCAGATTTGGATATGGCAATCGCATACTGGAATTTAGTATTGTCCGGAAGGTTCAAATTCTTAGACCTTTGGAATAAGTTTTTGTTGGTACGTATCTCTGATCTTCACACGGATTCATCAGTCATAATGATATGTATTGTGGCTTCAATAGTTGCAGTGTTAGATGCATTAGAACCATAGCCATGATGGATTTATCTGTAGACCATTGCCAGATTTCTCTAACCTATCTGTTGAGATCTGAAAACGCCTTAAGACGTCCATACACATTAACCCTTTAAGTACCGGGGCACTTAATGTTGCACTTTTGGGTTTTCCTCTACTTTTCCATGAGCCATATTTTATTTATTTTTTTAACTATTGTATATACTCGAGTATAAGCCAACCCGAATATAAACCGACCCCCCTAATTTTGCCACAAAAAACTTGGAAAAATTAATGACTCGAGTATAAGCCCAGGGTGGAAAATGCAGCAGCTACTGGTAAATTTCAAAAATAAAAATAGATACCAATAAAAATAAAATTAATTGAGACATCAGTAGTTTAAGTGTTTTTGAATATCCATATTGAATCAGGAGCCCCATGTAATGCTCCATACAGTTCATGATGGGCCCCATAAGATGCTCCATACAAAATACGCCCCATATAATGCTCCATACAGTTTATGATGAGCTCCATAAGATGCTCCATACAAAATACGCCCCATATAATGCTCCATACAGTTTATGATGAGCTCCATAAGATGCTTCATATTAAAATATGCCCCATATAATGCTGCACAAATGTTCATATGGCCCCATATGATGCTCCATACAGATATTTGCCTCATATAATGCTGCACATGGCCCCATAAGATGCTCCATACAGATATTTGCCCCATATAATGCTGCACATGGCCCCATAAGAGGCTCCATACAGATAATTGCCCCATATAATGCTACACATGGCCCCATAAGATGCTCCATACAGATATTTGCCCCATATAATTCTGCACATAGCCCCATAAGATGCTCCATACAGATAATTGCCCCATATAATGCTGCACATGGCCCCATAAGATACTCCATACAGATAATTGCCCCATAGAATGCTGCACATACCCATATTCCATAAGATGCTCCATACAGATATGTGCCCCATATAATGTTGTACATGGCCCCATACAGATATTTGCCCCATATAATGCTGCACATGGCCCCATACAGATATTTGCCCCATATAATGCTGTACATGGCCCCATACAGATATTTGCCCCATATAATGCTGCACATGGCCCCATACAGATATTTACCCCATATAATGCTGCACATGGCCCCATACAGATATTTACCCCATATAATGCTACACATGGCCCAATACAGATATTTGCCCCATATAATGCTACACATGGCCCCATACAGATATTTGCCCCATATAGTGCTGCACATGGCCCCATACAGATACTTGCCCCATATAATGCTGCACATGGCCCCATACAGATGTTTGCCCCATATAATGCTACACATGGCCATGGCGCCATACAGATATTTGCCCCATATAATGCTGCACATGGCCCCGTACAGATATTTGTCCCATATAATGCTGTACATGGCCCCATAAGATGCTCCATATAGACATTTGCCCCATATGCTGTTGCTGCAATTAAAAAAATGACATACTCACCTCTCAGGCCCCCGGCACTTGCTATATTCACTGGTCTGCGTTCCACCGACGGCCGCTGCTTTGTCTTCCCCGTCCTCTGCACTGACGTTCAGGCAGAGTGTGGCGCACACTAATCGCATCGCCGCGCCCTCTGACCTGAGAGTCACTGCAGAGGACGCGGAAGACGCAGCGGCGCCGACGGTGGAACGGGGAGCAGGTGAATATAGCGCACTACGTTATTCTCACTTGCTCCTGGTGCGGTCCCTGCATGTCTGTTCCCCGGCGCCGGCAGCTTCTTCCTGTAGTGAGCAGTCACATGGTACCGCTCATTACAGTAATGAATATGCGGCTCCACCCCTAAGGGAGTGGGGTCCATATTCATTACTGTAATGAGCAGTACCATGTGACCGCTCACTACAGGAAGAAGCTGCCGGCGCCGGGGAAAAGATGTGCAGGGACCGCGCCAGGAGCAGGTGAGTGTTAATACACAGCTCCGCTCCCCCTCCCCTGCCGACCCCCGGGTATGACTCGAGTATAAGGCGAGAGGGTTAGTTTCAGCCCAAAAAAGTGGGCTGAAAATCTTGGCTTATACGGTATATATGGTACTTTGTTGTCGACCTAGCCATATGAGGACTCGTTTTTGACAGGATAAGTTATAGTATAGAGAGGAATGCCATTAATTTTAGCATGAAATGTACTGAAAAACATAAAAAAATGTATTAAATCCCTTTGTGGTAAAAATCACCTGGTATCTTTGTTCTACAGGTCAGTACAGTTATGATTAGGGTTGGGCAGACCTGTGGATGTTTGTTGGGGTCTGTCTGGTTCGGTTGAGCTTTATAAAAAAGTTTGGTTTGGGTATCAGAACTGTACCTGAACTTGATTCTGAACCTGGGCCCCTTTCAAGTGAATGCGGTCCCGAACATCTAATGATTCCCATGCTGTCATCTGTGTGACACCAGCTGACAGGCGGTAACCTTACTGAAGTCACAGTCACTGGATATCGTGGTTCACACGCTGTCACAGAGAGGACAGCGTGTGATCCAGCAGCTGTGACTGGGGGTGAAAAGGTTACCGCCGGTCAGGATGACTACTACTCTCATCATCGTACACCTGGTCTCACTGATGGCAGAGGGAGCATGCGATGCTTATCAGAGTATTCACCATCCGATGCTTGTGCACTGTAAGAAAGATGTCAGTGCCTGTGTAGCTTATTGTACATGTATTTAGCTAATAAATAAAGAATTAAAAGGAAAACATGGCGTGGGCAAAGCACCAAGATTGGGGCATCTAATTTATCTGCCTTTTCTAGGGCAGCTGCAGGCTGCTCTTTTTAGGCTGGTGAGGGCAGAATATCCATGTGCCTTTTCAGCCTGAAAATACCAGCCCTCAGCTGTCTGCTTTAGCTTGGCTGGTTATCAAATGTATATTTTTGATAACCAGCCAAGATAAAGCAGACAGTGGAGGGCTGCAGCCCACAGCTCTCTGCTTAACCTGGGCTAGTTATCAATAATAGAGAGGACCCCACACTGTTTTTTAATTTATTGTTTTTTCACATAGTTCGCCAGCCAATCGCAGACATTCCAATACTTGACATGGCTGTGATCTGGCTGAAAGTGCCCACACAGAAAAAGCTTGTTGATTGGCTGCGCTGCAGCCTTTCAACAAGCTTTGTTCTGGCTGCCGAACGCGAACAGTAACTTGGACTTCCATGAGATGTTCTTGTGCAGGATCCATGCACAAACACTAGGTATCCCGTGCAGACCTTGAACTCTACCATTCGGGTTCGCCCATCTCTTGTTATGATACCATACTTGTATAGCTTATTTTGTTAAACTACTATATTTAACTGGTTAAGATATTGCTATTGTAGCTAGCTCCAATTTCAGCAGTTACTTTTGGGTGCAGGCGTTAACCGCAGCAGGCTTGGCTCTTGAACTTGCTCCAGGCTGTGATGGTGCTCTTCTCCTATGTATGTATGGCAGCAATCACCAAGGGGTTATTCGGAAAAGTGGGTGTCCTTGCTGTTCCCTATGGCAGAAGGCATGTCCGATCCCGTGTTTTTAGTGGAGATAAGACCTCCACCCTCCCACCTAGCTGTGAACACATGCATGCAGCCAAGCGTGCATGTGCATAGGCTGATAAGAAGGAATGTCTGACAACTAAACAAGTGTGTATTAATTTTACAATTCTTTTCATTTATGAATCTTACAAGTTGTGCCATGGATATAGCGGTTTCTCTTTTCATTTTACAGAATATTTGCATGTTAACATATAAATCATACTTGTTTTTAAAAGATTCACTGCATTTAGAGTCCATTTTTGTTTGTTTTTTTCCTTACGTGTTGTAACTGAGTATCTTTCATATAGCTCTAAATTTTGGATGGTTATATATTCTCTCTTCCAATTTCTTAGGAGCACCATAAGAGGTCAATCCCAAAAGACACATGGAACTTACTATTGGATTTTGGCAATATGATTGCAGATGACATGTCCAACTATGATGAAGAAGGTATTTATTCTACTCTACAAGCTTCTTAATCCAAGCAATATTTATTCATATTTTAAGAAATTTATTCTAGCAAAATTGTAGTTAAAATATATTGGGAAACTCAAAAGAAGTAGTAGTAGTGGTAATAATCATGATACACCGGTTCCCAGACAGGGATGATTTTTATTTTAGGTTTTTGTTACTTGCTCTGCTGATCAGTGTTTTGCCGGCCCTTGGGGCTAGTGTTTGCCTTGCTTTAGTTTTTAAATTAAACTGGAAAATACCTGAGTTAATTTCTTCTTGGTTACAATTTTGACGTTTCTACATTTTAGTTGTGAATTTATGTCCAGACACAATTGTCCTCTAGAATTATTGTGAAGTGTTTTGTGCCATATCTTTACAATGTGTGTTCTTGCCCTAACATTGGCATCCCTGACACTATTCTTCTCTTCTGTGTGTGTAAATAGTCCTGTACAAAAGACTGGCTGAGAAATGGTTTTATTGTTTAGCTGTACATTTTAACCTTACAAGTGGTTCCACTTTAGATGCTGCCTGTATACGTAGGGCCCAGTTCATTATTGTATTTTCATCTGTTTTTTTTTTCTTTGTTTTTAGCGTTTAAAGGGAACCTGTCACCCCAAAATCGATGGTGAGGTAAGCTCACCGTCATCAGGGGCTTATCTACAGCATTCTGTAATGCTGTAGATAAGCCCCCGATGTAACCTGAAGGAGGAGAAAAAGACGTTATATTATACTCAACCAGGGGCGGTCCTGCTGCGGTCCGGTCAAATGGGTATCTCAGGTCCGCTCCGGCACCTCCCATCTTCATTCCATGACATCCACTTCTGGTCTTCACGCTGCGGCTCCTGCGCAGGCGTACTTTGTCTGCCCTGTTGAGGGCAGAGCAAAGTACTGCAGTGCGCAGGCGCCGGGCCTCTCTGACCTTTCCGGCAACTGTGCACTGCAGTACTTTACTCTGCCCTCATCAGGGCAGACAAAGTACGCCTGTGCCGGAGCCGCGGCATGAAGACCAGAAGAGGACTTCATGGAATGAAGATGGGAGGCGCTGTTCCGGACCGCGACACCCATCGGAGCAGGACCGTTCCTGGGTGAGTATAATCTAACCTCTTTTTCTCCTCTTTCAGGTTACATCGGGGGCTTATCTACAGCATTACAGAATGCTGTAGATAAGCCCCTGATGACGGTGAGCTTACCTCACCATCGATTTTGGGGGTGACAGGTTCCCTTTAAGTAAAGAAAAAAATGTTTTTAAAAATATATAAAAGTTCAAATCCACCCCTCTTTTGCCCCATTCAAAATAAAAGAATTAAAAAAAAATATATATACAAAAAATAATTAATCCGATCAGTAAACGGCATAACGAGGGAAAAAAATCAAAAATTACGTGGTTTTTTTTTTTGGTCCATCAACAGGTGATCAAAACATTCTATGTACCCCAAAATAGTATCAATAAAAACGTGAGCTCGGCACACAAAAAATAAGCCCTCGCCCAGCCAAAGATCCCGATCAATGAAGACGCTACTGGTCTTGGAAAATGCTTTTCTTTTTTACAAATGTTGGATTTTATTTCATCATTTAAGTAAAGAACCTAGACATGTTTCATATCTGCAGCTCCTAATGACCTGGAGAATCATAATGGCAGGTCAGCTTTAGCATTTGGAGAACATGGTAAAAAAAAAAAGACTATTGTGGAATTGCACTTTTTTTTTTTTGCAATTTCACCGCACTTGGAATTTTTTTCCGGTACACTATATGGTAAAATCAATAGTGTCACTCAAAAGTACAAGTCATTCCACAAAAAGTCCTCACATGGCCACACTGATGGAAAAAATAAAAAAGTTCTGACTGGGAAGAAGGGGAGAAAAAAATGAGAGTTGAAAATCCCAAGGTCGTAAAGGGGTTAAAGGCATTTTTAGAATAGAAAAACTGATGGATCAATTAGTAAGTGATAACAATCTGGGTTGTAAAAATCCATGTTTTCTTTTTTTTTTTATTGTTTATGACTTCACATATCAAAATCCATTTTGAAAAGCGTGCTAACTGGTGCACAATACTGTACACTGATGTTCCCTGTCATTGAATGGTATCAGAAGAGGTTACTAATTAGGACAAGTCCCCCCCACCACCACCAACATGGCTCTAAACATTAAATAAATGCTAGTGGATCCTCTTCATGCACAGCTGAGCAGCACATTCCTCTTTTCCACTTTAAGAGAACCTGAGAGCTGATAGATGCTGCCCAATCCATGGTCCACAGGTATCCTGCCCTGGCTGTATGATCTCTGCCAGGCATGTTTGAGACGCAAACGCTGCGGCATTTCAGAGAACACATACTTTGAAGGCCGCCAGGGGCCAAGCTGTACTGTAGATTAGTTGGACAAGCTCCTCCTCGCCCACTGCCCTGGATTGACACATCTCTGCCTATACGCACATGTCCCTGGCGACTTTTAAACTATGTTTTGCTCTGAAACACTGCAGCATTTCAGAGTCCGACAAACCTGGCTGAGTTCATACATCCAGTGCCTGATCGATGCTGCCTGTGGATTGGCATGTATCAGCTGACAGGTTCACTTTATGGTATGTACAGACAAACATATTGTCAGTTCATGTGCGCAATGAAGTGTACACAGACCGCACACGGACCAATTATAATCTGTGAACATGGGCAAATAATCGCATGGACCAGACCAGTGCATGCTGTGATTTCTTCTCCATTTTAAAAACCAGGCTAATAGATGAATATTAAGCTCTGCTACATTCTGAAATACTTTGCTTCTGTTGTCTATTTCAAGACCTTTGTCTTTGTCTATTTCAAGACCTTTGTTTGCATTTTGGTAGTTGAAATGTTTCTTACATGAGCTCTGGACTGAAAAATCTTGCTTGCTTTTGCCTCCTAAGTCTACAATATATATTTTGTTTCCAAGTTAGAAATCAACCAGCATTATTTTATGTAAAATAACAAAATAATTTACCTTAGACTGTCAACTGACAAATGGCAGCAAACACACTAAAATGACTGACTGGCAGCAGTATTGGACTGATTGACCAGCGGTACCATTTACACTAGATTATGAATTGGCTGGCCAGCGACAGAGTTTATTCTAGACTGTAGACTGATTGATTGACCAGTGGCAGCATTTACGCTAGACCAGTATTTCCCAAACTCCAGTCCTCACGGATCCCAACAGGTCATGTTTTCAGGATTTCCATAGTGCTGCACAAGTGAGAGAACTCCTGATACTTCCATCACCTGTGCAATACTAAGGAAATCCTGAAAACACGACCTGTTGGAGTCAGTGAGGACTGGAGCTTGGGAAACGCTGCCCTAGACTGTGGACTGATTGACCAGTGGCTGTGTTTACCTTGGACTAAATGACCAGTGGCAGCATATACCCTAGACTGTGGACTGATTGACCAGTGGCAGTGTTTACCCTGGAATGATTAACCTGCAGCAGTATTTACCCTAGACTGTGGACTGATTGACCAGTGGCAGTGTTTACCTTGGATTAATTGACCAGTGGCAGCATATACCCTAGACTGTGGACTGATTGACCAGTGGCAGTGTTTACCTTTGACTGATTGACCAGTGGCAGCATATACCCTAGACTGTGGACTGATTGACCAGTGGCAGTGTTTACCTTGGATTAATTGACCAGTGGCAGCATATACCCTAGACTGTGGACTGATTGACCAGTGGCAGTGTTTACCTTTGACTGATTGACCAGTGGCAGCATATACCCTAGACTGTGGACTGATTGACCAGTGGCAGTGTTTACCCTGGAATGATTGACCTGCAGCAGAATTTACCCTAGACTGTGGACTGGCTGTCCAGTGACAGCGTTTACCCCAGACAGTGGACTGAGTGACCAGTGGCAGCGTTTACCTTGAACTGATTGACCAGTGGCAGCATATACCCTAGACTGTGGACTGATTGACCAGTGGCAGTGTTTACCCTGGAATGATTGACCTGCAGCAGAATTTACCCTAGACTGTGGACTGGCTGTCCAGTGACAGCGTTTACCCCAGACAGTGGACTGAGTGACCAGTGGCAGCGTTTACCTTGAACTGATTGACCAGTGCAGCATTTACCCTAGACTGTGGATTGATTGACCAGTGGCAGCATTTACCCTAGACTGTGGATTGCTTGATCATTGGCAAAAATATCAAAATTTTTGCACGACATTGAGTTGCACAAATAGTTAACTACTTTTCAAAGTGTTTTCTGACGCAAGCACTTTGATGAATCTGGGCCTATCTCTAGGGAAAGGGTTTTTTATAAATTCCTTGCAAAAATAATACGGGAAACTGAAATTTGTTTGGGCTTTTTTATTATTTTTAAACTGCTTACGTAAAAAAAACTTTTTTTTTTTCTTTCAGGAGCATGGCCTGTACTTATAGACGATTTTGTGGAGTATGCAAGACCTTTAGTGACGAGTGGAAAGCGCAAACCCCTTTAACCATAGACTTAAAAAGAACTAGTGATGCTTTTTTGCCATTTCATTAGATAATGAAGACTGTTTTTGGCCAATAACTGAGCGGCAGAGTCACCCGGACACATGGACATGGAAAATGCTACTGTCTGAATTCTGCCTTAGAAGATTGTGGTGGACAGCTCTTGGGCAAGACATGAAATGGATGAACTTGCTGGCAGTGGGAGCACTGGCTGTTTGTAGGAGGCTGGCTTCATATCTTATATTGGTTGTATCATATAGGATGT
Source organism: Ranitomeya imitator (assembly GCF_032444005.1). Classification (NCBI taxonomy): domain Eukaryota; kingdom Metazoa; phylum Chordata; class Amphibia; order Anura; family Dendrobatidae; genus Ranitomeya; species Ranitomeya imitator. Next base: position 548,315,655 of record NC_091284.1, read on the forward strand.
AGAGATTGCATGATTTTATACTTTGGATCTTTTGAAATAGAAGCCATTTTATTAAAGAAAATTCGAGGAAAAAGACATTTAAAAGCATGCCATTGAGTTTACGAGCCAGAATAAACACCAGCAGTTACCGAACAGCTGTATTATATTGTATCTATATAAAAAGCAGTATTTGTGTTATAAATTAAATCTTTAATGGAACCTTACATGGCATCTTGTATCTTATTTCTGTCTCCTCACAGCCTAGCCTATGGATATGTACAACTTTCCCTGTTCATACACTGAGTTCACAAACATGAACAGATACTTATTCTGCTTTTGGAATCTTTTCCCTTTACACGTGGAATTAAAATATTGCTGACTTTTATTCTAACGCGCAAGGGAAAACTTAAGAAAGAAAACATCGTGGTGAAAGCTGTCACAGTAAAGACAAGGATGAGAAGGTGTAGCAAAAGCAATGAACTTTTGTTGAGACAACAATGCGTTTCAAGGCCGATCTTATTTCTTCCTCGGGCTATCAATGGTGTATTGTGGCTCAAGGTTCATAGAGAAATGCAGATAAATACTTTTTGCGGAAAAATTTCATGCGTTTCTTCAATAATGAGACAGGGATAAAGTGCTGCCAAACACATCTCTTGGGGGAATGAAGAATTGGGTATTTTAGAACACAACCTTCACGTCTTTCGTTTTCCCTAATAGCAGAGTGTCAATTGTGTTTTGCCAGCTTTAGGCCGGTTTCTAACATTTTAAATGCCTTGTCCAATTATGAAATTCTATCCGGACCGGGAGCAGGTGTCCTGACCAGAACTGAAACCATTTCATATGTGCCTATGAGGCTGTTGAGTTTTGGTTTGGAGATCTGCAGTCTTTACTAGTTTCGTTAATGTCAGACATATGAAACTGGTCTTACAAGTAAATACTGTAGAGTGGGAACTAGTGATGAGCGAACGTGCTCGGATAAGGTGTTATCTGACCATGCTTGTGTGCTGAGTGTCTTCGGCGTGCTCGAATAATATGTTTGAGTCCCCACACCTGCATGTCTCATGGCTGTTAGACAGCTGCAACACATGCAGGGATTGCCTAACAAACAGGTAAAGGCTGCATGTATTGCAGCTGTGCACAACCCCAAGATATGCAACCGTGGGGTTTCAAACATATTTTTTGAGCACGGCGAAGACACTCAGCACACAAGCATGGTCAGAGAACACCTTATCCGAGCACGTTCGCTCATCACTAGTGGGGAACACTGCTATAAGGAAATGTAGATTTTCATGACCTCCTGCATAAGCCAAGTTTTACCTGAGTTGTTGCGAGTACCTCCTTATGGGTTATAAGGGCATTGAGTGACATAATGGCATATCTACAATATAAATAAAATCCTAGCAGACTTTAATAGGATACAGCCTACACTGCCAATTCCATAGTTGTTTGCCTGGTGTTTGAGTTTTCCTATTAAAGTCAGTGGATGGAAAATCGGGGGGCAAAAACGCTATAAAACATGGCGCATCTTTTGTCCACTGAAGTCAGGCTAGATTTACACCACTTTTTCTATCACGCTAAGTGCTGGACATAACATGATGCAAGTCCTTTTTTTCCTGTGCTGTTAAGAACAGAATCTACTACTTTTAAACAGGATGTAAACGCAAGCTATAAACCAGGCCTTAAAGAGGCCGTCACAGATCAAAAGTTGCCAGATTTGCTCTTGTTGTATTCCCCTTTGGTAATCCCACTTTATTCTTTTTTTGTTCAGTTTTTAAATCTGCCATGAAGTTCAGAATATCAGCCTTTTTATTTAATGCTACTTTTTTATCTATATCATGGGGTAGTTGCCCACAGGATCCTCTGCTTTGGTGGTGTGTCCTTAGGCTACTCTGCATTATATACCCGTGACCACCAGCCCAAAGGTGCAGACCATAAACATTAGCACTGAATAAAAAGGCCCAAATCTCTGGAAATGTATGGTGAATAAAGAAAATACAAAATCAGAATACTCCTATGAATAGCATGAGACAAAAACTGTCCACTTTTGACCGATTATGACAGGTCTTCTTTAAAGCTAGAAAAATTCACCAAGCTACACTTCTCAATAATGAAATTACACCAAGAAGGAAAAGTCGTGGCATTGTGAACAGTGATAGACATGTTAGTGATATGCAAATTTATGAAAAAAATGGAAATAATACTTTTAAAACATCTCGATTTATTCATTATCAGTATATAAGCACCATGTTCAGAAATGCACGCATTTGCATGCAATCAATAAAGTTACTGTTGGTTGTCTGAGGAATGTTTTGCCATGCTTAATGCACTTGGCCAACAAATCATCAAGATCCACTGCTGGCAGCTCCCTTTGCAATTGTCGACCAATGATGTCCCCGATGCGTTTAATGAGATATAAGTCTGGAGACGATGCAGGCCACAGTAGCACATTTAGGTTACATACGCTGCTCACAATAACTGAAGCAACTTATCGTCTGGCTTTGTGTTCAAGAACGTTTCCTGGGACACTTTGGGAAAATAGCCTTACCATTGGTTTCATCTCCAAATTAATGTAATGCCGAGCTCTTGGTGAATTCGGAATGAAGACTAACGGCAATCGGTTACTCTACCACACACCATACTCTCAGAAGTAGGCCTAGTGTGATGTTCCCTCATGTTCTGTTAAGGTCAAAGAATGGTGTGTAATGATCTGTTCTGAATTGCAAGTGAAATTAAGATTTGTATACCAAAAATAACGCATCGACCAGTATCCACACAAATCATCAGAAGATGATTGCACAATTCTGAGCTACAAGCTGGACATTCAGCTACGGGTTTTCCATTGACCTCGTTTTGAAGAGCTATCATAGTGCACAGCAAGACGATATCCTCTTCAGAGATGAGTCCTGCTTTGATCTTGGAGGCAATGATAGTGGGAGACTAGTCGGGGGACCATGTGAGTCACGAAGAGGCTTTCATGAGGGGACGTGAAAGTGTCCCAGGAGCTGTTTTGCAACACAACAGGCTGCATATTACTCATGCTGCTTAGCAGCCTGCATGGCCTGGACATTCTACTAATCGTGCCCTATCGAGCACATCTGAGACGTCATTGGTCGGCAACTGCAAAGGAAGCTGCCAACAGTGGATCATGATGATTTATGCATACATTCCTCAAACACACATTAATGGCATGTAAGTGCGTATATTTCTGCACGTGGTGCTCATAATACTGAATAAATTGAGATTATTGAAAATTTTGGTTCCATTTTTTTTCATCATTTACATATATACATATTTATCAGTCCTGTGATTTCCATAATCCCACTACTTTTTCTTCTTTGTGTTACAATTTCAGTGTTGAGAGGTTTAGAACATGATATCTTTTGTGCTGCATTAAATTGATACTGTTTGGGGGAATTGAGGTTGTGTACAATAAAACATGAAAGGTTCTGCAACATTCAGATAAACTTTGTATCACACCCTAACTATTCAAGATCCCGGTTTGTTGTTCATAAAAGGAAAACCTGTTTATATCCAGAGGCAGTCAATCTATACAGGCCTTTACAATTCCTAGTTGTATTGCTTTTGTATTCTAGCATGAGTCGGCTTTAATTATGTAATATTATACAGTGTGATCAGAAGAGAATATTTTAAACAAAGCAGAACAAAGGAAACTCTTTTGCAAAACTTCAGAAGTTTTGAGCAGATTTTCCTAACATAAGAGTAAAATCCCAGAACAGTAGATTGTGTGGCGTCACCCATACTGAATATGATCCCCATTGGACAGAATACACCAGCAGAGGTCCCCATTTCTCTTTGTATAGATGATACCTTTATTCTTCCAGTGTCTGTACTGTAGGCATCAGTAATAGAATACAATATTGTCATTAGTTTGGTATCCTACAGCTCAGCATCATATTTACTGATTCATCTTTTGGGAAAAGAAATTGCTTCCATTTTCTCCATGGTAATACATTCATGACATCTAACTCATTGTAAAGAATATAATATGCATAATGCTACATTGACAAAATTACAGATAAAGATAAACATTTGGATGTGATATTTCACTGTGAGGGAATTAAGTCTCCTATTTTTTAAACCCTTCAGCCCATAGCCTTTTTTTACCTTCCTGACCAGGCCAAATGTTACTATACTGACCAGTGTCACTTTATGTGCTAATAACTCTAGAACGCTTCAACGGATCCCACTGATTCTGTTCTTTTGTGACATATTGTACTTCATGTTAGTGGTAAATTTTGGTTGATATTTTTGCGTTTATTTATGAAAATATCAAAAAATTGACAAAAAATGTAAAAGTTTGGCAATGTTCAAACTTTTAATTTGTATGCCCATAAACCAGATTAGTTATATTACACAAAATAGTTTATAAATAACATTTTCCACATGTCTTCTTTACATCATCACCATTTCTTAAGCATTTTTTTTTCATTAGGAAGTTAGAAGGGTTAAAAGTTAATCAGCAGTTTGTAATTTTTCCAACAAAATTCACAAAAACAATTTTTTTAAGGAAAACATAACATTTGAAGTGGCCTTGAGGGGCCTATATGATAGAAAATACCCAAAAGAGACACAATTTTAAAATCTGCACTCCTCAAAACCACATTCAGAAAGAATCCAGTCAAATAAATTGCTCATCAATTATCATAATATAAATGTGCTGCTCAGTTTATTCTGGTAGACTTTCAGTCATACATGGACATTTATGTAGTGCTAATATGCCTGGTTCTATCATTTGTTGTATTTGTTGTGCTTTGCTGCCATCTACTGGCCATTGCTGTATCACACTGTAATATTTGTCAAGGTACTTTCCCACAACACCTTTCTGTCTTTAGCTCCTCCTATCTTTTTCCTTCTTTTCCTGTTTTGTACTCCGTGCCATCTTGGATTTCACATGTGCTGCAGAGCTGGAGAAAGGATTCTCTTGTTACCTCTAATCTGGAGCTTCTATTATCTCTATCTGGTGATTCTGTAACAGCTCTAACCTACAGTCCTCACTCTCACCAAGGTACTGTAAATAAAACCTGTTGAATGTATCACTGCATCATCCTTCCGGATCACCACGCACAGCTGATAAGGACTAGGAGCACAGTTAGTGAGTAACGCTGTCCGCCATTGTTTATATAGCCATTCGTGATCACATCCCTCAGATACATCATCCACATATATCGGTGGCAGAATAGTAACAAGAGACCTAAGTCTACAGTGCATATGCATTGTCTGCTAGCAAGTCTTAACCATCTGCCATCTTAGCTAAAACATGTCCACAAAGGGCACCGTGGACCCATCTGCAAGTGAAGCACATCAGGTTCCCGACACCATAGATGCTGCAGGAGCAGAGTCCACACTTACTGCAAAGCAGGACGTACGACCCAAACGTGTAACCAAGCCGACACAAAAGGCCAGAGAGAACTTTGAGACTACTAGAGACGAGTTCCATGATAACCTAGAACATTTATGGGGCAGAGTTGATCACTATTTAGCAGCTCTTCCACGCTATCACAGTGACGCCGCAGGTTTAACTGCCACATTGAAAAGTTTATCTACCGCCTATGATCGCTACCAGAGACTGTCTGCAAAGTACATAACATTCCTGAGTAACTGTGACATGGAAGATGCCCCAGCAGAAGTAACTGAAAGGGAAACTCTTCTCCAAGAAAAGACCTCATTAGTACGAGATGCCCAGGATAAAGCAGAACTCCGCATCGCTCACCTCCAAGAGGTTAGGTCACATCGCACAACATCGACCAAAATCACAGCTCGGTCTTCCAGATCATCTCACTCCAGGAAGTCAACATTGTCCAACAAGCTACTGGAGATCCGTGCTGCTGCAGAGGAAGCTAGAGTAAAAAGCTCCTTTGCTAAAAGGGAGGCGGAAGTGGAAGCTCAAAGAAATGAGATGGAAGCTCAAAGGAAATTAAAAATACTCCAAGCAGAAAGGGAAGACGCAACAGCCCTTGCTAAACTGAAGGTCCTTGAACAAGCATTGGGACAAGAAGACAATTCGGACTGTCTTATTCCAGAAGAAATGGAGGACTCAGCTGATCGCACTTCAGACTACGTGCTAAGACATTTAACATCTGCACCAGCACCACCTCCAGTTTCTTACACGGATACGCCCGCAAGTCAAGAAATGTCGCCACCTACTGCCGACAAGGTAGCTTCCAGCACTAACTCACAATTTAGGCAACAGCCAGTGGACCCTATAGAGACTAAACCGCAGTTTAACCCTTATGCCGCATCATTTCGTCCTGATTTGTCGCAGTCATATAAGCCAGAGAACTTACATTCCCTACGGATACCACAAGTTCATCCTGCAACAATGACCGGGAGATCGGACATATCTGACTTCGCCAGATACATGATTCGCCGGGAGTTAATAAACATTAGTCTCTCAAAGTTTGATGATCGTGCTGAGAATTATAGAGCCTGGAAATCCACCTTTCAAGCAGTGATCCAAGACCTTAATCTCACCGGCAAGGAACAACTGGATTTGCTTGTTAACTTGTTAGGCCCTAAATCAGCAGAGCGCATAAAGACAATAAGGGCAGTTCATGTGGACTATTCAGATGCAGGTCTTATTGCAGCCTGGGAGAGACTGGAACAAACCTAAGAATGTGCCTTATTTAAAAGACTGCAAACCTTCCCAAAGATAACTAACAAGGACAATAGAAAACTTCAAGATCTGAGCGACCTGCTAAAGGACATAGAATTGGCAAAATTAGACCCACGTCTCTCAGGACTGAGCTACCTAGATACTGCTCATGGCGTTAATCCAATAGTGTCCAAGTTGCCACACGGCATGCAGGATAAATGGGCAGACCATGGCTCACGGTATAAAAGGCAGCATGATGTGTCCTTTCCTGTTGTGAATTCTGTTGTCGGGCTCCCTCGTGTGGTCATGAATGGTACTTCAGCTGGTTCTGTCCATGGACTTCCTCTGGTGGCTGTGGGTGTTTCTGAGTTTCCTTCCACAGGTGACGAGGCTAAGTCATTAGTGGGCTGCTCTATTTAACTCCTCTTAGATCTTTGCCCCATGCCAGCTGTCAATGTTGTACTATTGGTCTAGTTCGCTTCTGGATCGTTCTGGTTACCTGTTTACTCCAGCAGAAGCTAAGTTCCTCTTTGCTATTTTCTTGTTTGCTATTTTTTCTGTCCAGCTTGCTATTGTGAATATTGCCTTGCTTGTTGGAAGCTCTGCGACGCAGAGGGGCGCCTCCGCACCGTGAGTCGGTGCGGAAGGTTTTTTTCCCTGCACTCTCTGCGTGGCTTTTTGTAGGTTTTTGTGCTGACCGCAAAGTTACCTTTCCTATCCTCTGTCTGTTCAGTAAGTCGGGCCTCTCTTTGCTAAATCTATTTCATCTCTGTGTTTGTGATTTCATCTTACTCACAGTCAATATATGTGGGGGCTGCCTTTTCCTTTGGGAAATTTCTCTGAGGCAAGGTAGGCTTTATTTTCCTATCTTTAGGGCTAGCTAGTTCTGAGGCTGTGACAAGTTGCATAGGGAGCGTTAGGAACTATCCACGGCTATTTCTAGTGTGTGTGATAGGATTAGGGATTGCGGTCAGCAGAGTTTCCACTTCCCAGAGCTTGTCCTGTGTTTTAGTAGCTATCAGGTCTTTCCGGGTCCTCTTGACCATCAGGTCCATTCTTGTCCTAACCACCAAGTCATAACAGTACAGCTGGCCAAAAGTATTAATGCATCTCAATAGAGGGATAAGAGAAGTTCTGAGACCATTTTTTTTTCTTTGTAGTGTGTTTTGTCTCTCTTTTCCCCTTTACCTCTGGGTGGTTCAGGACACAGGTGTAAACATGGACATTCAAGGTCTGTCCTCTTGGATGGATAATCTCACTACAAGGGTACAAAACATTCAAGATTTTGTGGTTCAGAATCCGATGTCAGAGGCTAGGATTCCAATTCCTGATTTGTTTTTTGCTGATAGAGCTAAGTTCTTGAATTTCAAAAATAATTGTAAATTGTTTCTTGCCTTGAAACCTCGCTCCTCAGGTGACCCTGTTCAACAAGTAAGGATCATTATTTCTTTGTTGCGTGGTGACCCTCAAGACTGGGCATTTTCCCTTGCGCCAGGAGATCCGGCATTGCGTGATGTTGATGCGTTTTTCCTGGCGCTTGGATTGCTTTATGACGAACCTAATTCAGTGGATCAGGCAGAGAAAATCTTGCTGGCTCTGTGTCAGGGTCAGGATGAAGCTGAGATATATTGTCAGAAGATTAGAAAGTGGTCTGTGCTCACTCAGTGGAATGAATGTGCCCTGGCAGCAATCTTCAGAAAGGGTCTCTCTGAAGCCCTTAAGGATGTCATGGTGGGATTTCCCATGCCTGCTGGTCTGAATGAGTCTATGTCTTTGGCCATTCAGATCGATCGACGCTTGCGTGAGCGTAAAGCTGTGCACCATTTGGCTGTACTATCTGAGCATGGGCCTGAGCCTATGCAATGTGATAGAACTTTGACCAGAGCTGAACGGCAAGAACACAGACGTCGGAATGGGCTATGTTTTTACTGTGGTGATTCCACTCATGCTATCTCCGATTGTCCTAAGCGCACTAAGCGGTTCGCTAGGTCTGCCACCATTGGTACGGTACAGTCTAAATTTCTATTGTCCATTACTCTGATTTGCTCTTTGTCATCCTATTCTGTTATGGCATTTGTGGATTCAGGCGCTGCCCTGAATTTGATGGACTTGGAGTATGCTAGGCGCTGTGGTTTTTTCTTGGAGCCCTTGCAGTATCCTATTCCATTGAGAGGAATTGATGCTACGCCTTTGGCCAAGAATAAGCCTCAGTACTGGACCCAATTGACCATGTGCATGGCTCCTGCACATCAGGAGGATATCCGCTTTTTGGTGTTGCATAATCTGCATGATGTGGTCGTTTTGGGGTTGCCATGGCTGCAGGTTCATAATCCAGTATTGGACTGGAAATCTATGTCTGTGTCCAGCTGGGGTTGCCAGGGGGTACATGCATGGTGATGTTCCATTTTTGTCAATTTCGTCTTCCACTCCTTCTGAGGTTCCAGAGTTTTTGTCGGATTATCGGGATGTATTTGATGAGCCCAATGCCAGTGCCCTACCTCCTCATAGGGATTGCGATTGTGCAATTAATTTGATTCCTGGTAGTAAGTTTCCTAAGGGCCGATTGTTCAATTTGTCTGTGCCAGAACACGCCGCTATGCGGAGTTATATAAAGGAATCCTTGGAGAAAGGCCATATTCGCCCGTCGTCATCACCGTTAGGAGCAGGTTTCTTTTTTGTGGCCAAGAAGGATGGTTCTTTAAGACCTTGTATTGATTACCGCCTTCTTAATAAAATTACAGTCAAATTTCAGTATCCTTTGCCATTGCTGTCTGATTTGTTTGCTCGTATTAAAGGGGCTAGTTGGTTCACCAAGATAGATCTTCGAGGGGCGTATAATCTTGTGCGTATTAAACAGGGCAATGAATGGAAAACAGCATTTAATACGCCCGAGGGCCATTTTGAGTACCTGGTTATGCCATTCGGGCTTTCCAATGCTCCATCAGTATTTCAGTCCTTTATGCATGACATCTTCCGAGAGTACCTGGATAAATTCCTGATTGTGTATTTGGATGATATTTTGGTCTTTTCGGATGATTGGGAGTCTCATGTGAAGCAGGTCAGAATGGTGTTCCAGGTCCTTCGTGCGAATTCCTTGTTTGTGAAGGGGTCAAAGTGTCTCTTTAGAGTTCAGAAGGTTTCATTTTTGGGGTTCATTTTTTCCCCTTCTACTATCGAGATGGACCCTGTAAAAGTCCAGGCCATTTACGATTGGACTCAGCCGACATCTGTGAAGAGCCTGCAAAAGTTCCTGGGCTTTGCTAATTTTTATCAGCGTTTCATCGCTAATTTTTCTAGTGTTGCTAAACCGTTGACTGATTTGACCAAGAAGGGTGCTGATGTGGTCAATTGGTCTTCTGCAGCTGTAGAGGCTTTTCAGGAGTTGAAGCGTCGTTTTTCTTCTGCCCCTGTGTTGTGCCAGCCAGATGTTTCGCTCCCGTTTCAGGTTGAGGTTGATGCTTCTGAGATTGGAGCAGGAGCTGTTTTGTCGCAAAGAAGTTCTGATGGCTCGGTGATGAAGCCATGTGCTTTCTTTTCTAGAAAGTTTTCGCCTGCTGAGCGCAATTATGATGTTGGTAATCGAGAGTTGTTGGCCATGAAGTGGGCATTCGAGGAGTGGCATCATTGGCTTGAAGGTGCCAAGCATCGCGTGGTGGTCTTGACAGATCACAAGAATTTGACTTATCTTGAGTCTGCCAAACGGTTGAATCCGAGACAGGCTCGATGGTCATTATTTTTCTCCCGTTTTGATTTTGTGGTTTCGTACCTTCCGGGCTCTAAGAATGTGAAGGCTGATGCCCTGTCAAGGAGTTTTGTGCCTGACTCTCCGGGTTTTCCTGAGCCGGCGGGTATTCTCAAAGAGGGGGTAATTTTGTCTGCCATCTCCCCTGATTTGCGGCGGGTGCTGCAAAAATTTCAGGCTGATAGACCTGACCGTTGCCCAGCGGAGAAACTGTTTGTCCCTGATAGATGGACTAGTAGAGTTATCTCTGAGATTCATTGTTCAGTGTTGGTTGGGCATCCTGGAATCTTTGGTACCAGAGATTTGGTGGCTAGATCCTTTTGGTGGCTGTCTTTGTCAGGGGATGTGCGTTCTTTTGTGCAGTCCTGTGGGACTTGTGCTCGGGCTAAGCCCTGCTGTTCTCATGCCAGTGGGTTGCTTTTGCCCTTGCCGGTCCCGAAGAGGCCCTGGACACATATTTCTATGGATTTTATTTCGGATCTCCCCGTCTCTCAAAAGATGTCGGTCATTTGGGTGGTTTGTGATCGCTTTTCTAAGATGGTCCATTTGGTACCCTTGTCTAAATTGCCTTCCTCCTCTGATTTGGTGCCATTATTTTTCCAGCATGTGGTTCGTTTACATGGTATCCCGGAGAATATCGTTTCGGACAGAGGTTCCCAGTTTGTTTTGAGGTTTTGGCGATCCTTTTGTGCTAGGATGGGCATTGATTTGTCTTTTTCCTCGGCTTTCCATCCTCAGACAAATGGCCAAACCGAATGAACTAATCAGACTTTGGAAACATATCTGAGATGCTTTGTTTCTGCTGATCAGGATGATTGGGTGTCCTTTTTGCCGTTGGCTGAGTTCGCCCTTAATAATCGGGCCAGCTCGGCTACTTTGGTTTCGCCGTTTTTCTGCAATTCTGGTTTTCATCCTCGTTTCTCTTCAGGGCAGGTTGAGTCTTCGGACTGTCCTGGTGTAGATACTGTGGTGGATAGGTTGCAGCAGATTTGGACTCATGTGGTGGACAATTTGACATTGTCCCAGGAGAAGGCTCAACGTTTCGCTAACCGCCGGCGCTGTGTGGGTCCCCGACTTCGTGTTGGGGATTTGGTTTGGTTGTCGTCTCGTTATGTTCCTATGAAGGTTTCCTCTCCTAAGTTTAAGCCTCGTTTCATTGGTCCGTATAAGATTTCTGAGGTTATCAATCCTCTGTCATTTCGTTTGGCCCTTCCAGCTTCTTTTGCCATCCATAATGTGTTCCATAGGTCGTTATTGCGGAGATAAGTGGCGCCTGTGGTTCCATCCGTTGATCCTCCTGCCCCGGTGTTGGTTGAGGGGGAGTTGGAGTATGTGGTGGAGAAGATTTTGGATTCTCGTATTTCGAGACGGAAACTCCAGTACCTGGTCAAGTGGAAGGGTTATGGTCAGGAAGATAATTCCTGGGTTTTTGCCTCTGATGTTCATGCTGCCGATCTGGTTCGTGCCTTTCATTTGGCTCATCCTGGTCGGCCTGGGGGCTCTGGTGAGGGTTCGGTGACCCCTCCTTAAGGGGGGGTACTGTTGTGAATTCTGTTGTCGGGCTCCCTCCTGTGGTCGTGAATGGTACTTCGGCTGTTTCTGTCCATGGACTTCCTCTGGTGGCTGTGGGTGTTTCTGAGTTTCCTTCCACAGGTGACGAGGCTAAGTCGTTAGTGGGCTGCTCTATTTAACTCCTCTTAGATCTTTGCCCCATGCCAGCTGTCAATGTTGTACTATTGGTCTAGTTCGCCCCTGGATTGTTCTGGTTACCTGTTTACTCCAGCAGAAGCTAAGTTCCTCTTTGCTATTTTCTTGTTTGCTATGTTTTCTGTCCAGCTTGCTATTGTGAATATTGCCTTGCTTGCTCCCCTCTGCGTCCCAGAGCTTCCAGATTTTTTTTCCCTGCACTCTCTGCGTGGCTTTTTGTAGGTTTTTGTGCTGACCGCAAAGTTACCTTTCCTATCCTCTGTCTGTTCAGTAAATCGGGTCTCTCTTTGCTAAATCTATTTCATCTCTGTGTTTGTGATTTCATCTTACTCACAGTCAATATATGTGGGGGCTGCCTTTTCCTTTGGGGAATTTCTCTGAGGCAAGGTAGGCTTTATTTTCCTATCTTTAGGGCTAGCTAGTTCTGAGGCTGTGACGAGTTGCATAGGGAGCGTTAGGAGCTATCCACGGCTATTTCTAGTGTGTGTGATAGGATTAGGGATTGCGGTCAGCAGAGTTTCCACTTCCCAGAGCTTGTCCTGTGTTTTAGTAGCTATAAGGTCTTTCCGGGTGCTCTTGACCATCAGGTCCATTCTTGTCCTAACCACCAAGTCATAACACTTTCCCCCCTTTTCATATTTTTCCAGGTTCATCAGTGACCAAGCTCGGAAGAAGAATGATCCCAGCTTCGACTTCACTGAGCCTACTCCACCAGCATCATCATCATCTACAAGGTATGATAACATTGCCAAACGTAGAGATTCAAGGAACACAGTACCTGTGAGAAAGACTGACGTTCCACTTACTACACCTGCCTTCACTAAGACAAATAATGTTGCTCCTAAAGTCATGGACAGTAACCGTATGTGCCCTATCCACAAAAGGCCTCACCCACTTAATGAATGCCGTGGATTCAGAGCAAGGACTTTGCAGGAGCGTAAAGATACCCTCAAGGAGCTTGGGATATGTTATAAGTGTTGCACCTCCTCAGACCACCTCGCTAAGGACTGTAAGGCCGCCATTAAGTGCACTGAATGCAGCAGTGATAAACATGTCACAGCCATGCATCCCACGCCAGCTCCACACAACTCACAACCTTCTGCAGCATCTAACCCTGCTCAAAAGCATGGCGGGGAGCCACAGGTCCCTGACCCAACTGCAACCGCTGTTTCCTCCTCATGTACTGAGGTATGTGGAGAAGGGACTGATCCTAAATGCTGTGCCAAGGTATGTCTGATTAAGGTCTATCCAGAAGGACAACCCGACATGGCCTCCAATAGATGAGCAAAGTAACCGATCTCTAGCAAGGCCCAAATTCTTTGAGATCTTCAACATAAAGGGACAAACGACTCCATACACCCTCAACACCTGCTCTGGTCGTATTGAGACTTCTGGCAGGAGAGCTTCTGAGTACATAGTCTTGTCAATCAATGGAAACGTGCATATACCCTTGCCAACCCTAATTGAATGTGACCAGATACCTGATAACAGGGAGGAGATTCCCACTCCGGAAGCTGCAATTCGTCATCACCACTTGAGGCACCTGACTAATGAAATTCCTCCTCTGGACATGAATGCTGATATTCTAATCCTACTCAGAAGGGACATTCTGAAGGTCCACAAGGTACGCCAACAATGCAACGGCCCAGATGATGCTCCATACGCCCAAAGACTCGACCTAGGCTGGGTAATCGTTGGCGATGTATGTCTGGATAGGAGTCACAAGGCATCCGAAGTCAACGCCTGTAAAACGTATGTGCTCCAAAATGGTCACGCAACTCACTTTAAGCCATTGTCACTACGCAGTGAAAGAGAGGTTCTCTGACTGCATCCAGGATACTGACATCATTCCCACTCCCTACGGTGATGACTTAGGGAGAACAGTGTTTCACACAACAAAGAATGACAATAAAGTCGCCTTATCCATAGAAGACAAGGAGTTTCTTAAAATCATGGACAGTGGATTCTTCAAAAATGAATCTGACCGCTGGGTTGCTCCCTTACCCTTCAAGGCTTCAAGGACCAGGCTTCCTAACAACAGAGAACAGGCCTTATCTAGATTCATCTCACTGCAGAGAACATTAAGGAACAAGCCTGAAATGAAGGAACATTTCATAGCTTTTATGGACAAGATATTTTGCAATGATCACGCAGAGCCAGCTCCACCATTGCAAGCTGATGAAGAATGCTGGTATCTACCTTCCTTTGGAGTGTATCATCCAAGAAAGCCGAAACAAATCAGGGTGGTGTTCGATTCAAGCGCCAAACATGACGGCGTATCTCTGAATGACGTTCTCCTCACTGGTCCGAACCTGACTAATAACCTGGTGGGAGTGCTCATGAGATTCAGAAAGGAACTGGTTGCCATTACCGCCAACATCGAACAAATGTTCCATTGTTTCATCGTGCAACAAGATCACAGAAATTATCTCCGTTTTCTATGGCACCAAGACAACGACACCAACAAGGAAATGATTGAATACCGCATGAAGGTGCACGTTTTCGGAAACAGTCCTTCTCCTGCAGTCGCTAATTAGGCCCACATAGGACCGCCTCTGATGGTGCTGAGGAGTTCGGGAAGGATGCTCAACAGTTTGTTGAAAAGGACTTCTACATGGACGACGGTCTTAAATCCCTTCCTACAGTGGAGGAAGCCATAGATCTGCTCCAACGGACACAAGGTATGCCTTCTAAAGCTCATTTAAGATTGCATAAAATTGCCTCCAATAGTGCTGTTTTCATGAAGGCCTTTCACCCTAATGATCATGCCGCAGAATTTAGGGACTTGAACCTAGGCTCAGACAATCCACCAGTACAGAGAAGTCTAGGCCTGAGGTGGAACTTGCTAAAGGACTCCTTCAGCTTTCAGGTTAGTGGTGCAGCAAAACCATTTACTAAGCGTGGGGGTTCTGTCAGTGGTGAACAGTCTATATGATCCACTTGGGTTTGTCGCACCCCTGACTATACAAGGCAAACTCCTGCTGAGACAACTCTCAGAGTACATTAAGGACTGGGATATACCACTCCCTGCAGACAAACAACTAAAGTGGAAGTCATGGAGAGAATCTCTTTGCGCCTTGGATAAGATCCACATACCACTTTGTTACACTCCGGCATCCCTAACTACAAGTCAAAGGAAGGAGATTGATGTATTCGCTGATGCCTCCACTGAAGCTATTGCCGCTGTCGCTTACTTGAAGGTTGTAGACTCTAATAATGAAGCCCATGTTGGATTTCTGTTTGGAAAGGCTAAACTGGCTAATAAACCCGAGCACACCATACCCAGACTCGAGTTCTGTGGGGCTGTACTAGCCATAGAGATTGCAGACTTCATACAGAGTGAACTAGCTATTCACGTGGATGACACAAAATTCTACACAGACAGTAAGGTAGTTCTGGGCTACATATACAACCAGACAAAACGCTTCTACGTCTATGTCAGTAATCGAGTGGAAAGGATCAGGAACTCCTCCAAACCCCAGCAATGGCAGCACGTCCCATCCCATCTTAACCCTGCGGGCCTTGCTACTAGACCAGTGTCTATTGGTGCCTTCGCAAGCTCTTCTTGGTTGACAGGACCGGAGTTCCTTCACGAACAGTGCAAAGAGACTGCCGTTGAAGACAGCTTCAGCCTTGAGGATCCAGATGTCGACCCAGAGATCCGTCCTAATGTCAGCACCTTCATCACCAAATTCAAGGAGGAGGTTGGCTTGGACTGTCGGTGGTTTGATCGCTTCTCAAGATGGATGAGGCTGGTTCGTGCCATTGCAAGGTTAGTACACATTGTACAATGCTATCGCAATATGGACAGTAACACTGTTTGTCACGGTTGGCATATCTGCCATAAGCCTCTCTCTGCAGAAGACATTGCTCTGAGTGAACTCATTGTGATACGCAATGTGCAGCAGAATGTTTTTCACAAGGAACTGGAATGTATACGTAAAAAACAAGACGTTCCTAAAAACAGCCCCATTGCCAACTTAAACCCAGTAATAGACGAAAGGTGTTTATTGAGAGTTGGTGGTCGTTTAAACAAAGCTAAATTGGATGAGGCAGAAAAGAATCCTCTAATTATTCCTGGTCATCACCATATCACCACTCTACTTATACGACATTACCATGAAAAAATCAAACATCAAGGTAGACACTTCACTGAAGGTGCCTTAAGAGCTGCAGGCCTCTGGATTGTGGGAGCAAAGAGACCAGTTTCCCATTTAATTTATCATTGTGTTCAGTGTCGTAAGACAAGAGGAAAACTGCAACAACAGATGTCTGATTTGCCTGCTGATAGGACAAGCACAGAGCCTCCATTTACCTATGTTGGCTTGGACGTTTTTGGCCCATGGGCAGTCGCTGCACGTCGGACCAGAGGCGGGCATGCGGAAAGTAAATGTTGGGCAGTGTTGTTCACGTGCATGAGTGTACGAGCAAAACATATAAGTTATAGAGTCCATGGATTCCTCCAGTTTCATTAATGCCCTAAGACGATTCTTCTTCATCAGAGGACCAGTAAAACAACTAAGATCTGATTGTGGAACAAACTTTGTAGGTTCCTGTCGAGAACTACAGCTGAATTCAACACCAGTCCAGATCTTCTTGACAACCAATGGCTGTTCCTGGGTCTTCAATCCTCCTCATGCTTCCCATATGGGTGGATCATGGGAAAGAATGATAGGCATTACTCGTCGGATACTGGAATCTATGCTGATGGACTCAAATCTTTCAAGACTCACTCACGAGACCTTGACCACTTTCTTAGCAGAAGTCTCTGCTATAGTAAACTCAAGACCACTTGTACCCATATCTACGGATCCAGAATCTCCTACAATTCTCACTCCAGCAACTCTCCTCACCCAGAAACTTGGAACTGTTCCTAACCCGCCTGAAGACTCTGTGTCCAGTAACAAATATCAGAGACGGTGGAAATATGTGCAACATCTGGCTAATTGTTTCTGGAATAGATGGAAGAGGGAGTACCTGACACTTCTCCAAAAACGAAGAAAATGGCAACAAGTAAAGCCAAATTTACAAGTAGGAGATATTATCCTCATGAAAGACCAGAAGGAGGAAAGAAACACATGGCCTATGGGACTTATATCTAAAACCTTTCCAAGTGACGATGGCAAGGTATGCAAGGTAGAAGTGACAGTTACTAAGCAAGGTGACCCCAAATCTTTCATTAGGCCTATATCAGAGATTATCTTACTCTTACCGGTTGAGGATTGATTATCCATCCAATCAGTAGGAACTCTTTCAAGGAACTTCAACCTTTGGATTACAAATGGGTTGGAAACAGTTTGGCCTAGCGCGGCTTCTCCAATCCGAAGATGGGTTATCCGTTGGATTACTTCAGGAACTCGTTATAGACATTCGTATATCTTGTTATACAATAAGTTATTGTTGCATTGCATGCGTTGTTTTTATCTTACAAGTTGAGGTACCCCTCCATGCACTTCTGGTGAACACTCCCAATTCGAGACTTATGGTATAGTGAAATCCAAGGATTTCAGACGGGGAGTGTGCTGCTCAGTTTATTCTGAGAGCCTTACACATACCCCCAAATCAAACAGACGCTAAATATGTATTGTATTGCGTCCAGATAATTAACATAGTTTGCACATGTTCTACGCTAGATATACAAAGAAAACCATATAGAGGAAATGCGTATTAAGAACAAATTCTTTATTTGAAATAAATATAAACAGAATATATACTGAAGACCATAGAAAAGCATAAAAAGTTAAAAAAGTCTGGTAGCCAACAAAGAGCTCGAAATATGAGCCAAGTAAATATATGCGGCACCCCTCCTGGACAAACAGCATTACTAGTACCTGATAGTCCACATAACAATGTGTTCGTACCCCTGGCACACATCCATATAGTAATTTTAAAGAGCAATCCTTAGAGTAACCTATCGGCCAAAATGGCACATCTAAATGCTCCTACTCAATAATGTCCATAATTATAAGGGTAGTATATGCCAGTATACTCACACGGAAATGATAGTTCTTGCTGATGTCCAGGAGATGGTGCCACAGCCCCTACGCGCGTTTCGGCGGCGTGCCTTCGTCAGGGGAAGTCCCCTGACGAAGGCACGCCGCCGAAACGCGCGTAGGGGCTGTGGCACCATCTCCTGGACATCAGCAAGAATTATCATTTCCGTGTGAGTATACTGGCATATACTACCCTTATAATTATGGACATTATTGAGTAGGAGCATTTAGATGTGCCATTTTGGCCGATAGGTTACTCTAAGGATTGCTCTTTAAAATTACTATATGGATGTGTGCCAGGGGTACGAACACATTGTTATGTGGACTATCAGGTACTAGTAATGCTGTTTGTCCAGGAGGGGTGCCGCATATATTTACTTGGCTCATATTTCGAGCTCTTTGTTGGCTACCAGACTTTTTTAACTTTTTATGCTTTTCTATGGTCTTCAGTATATATTCTGTTTATATTTATTTCAAATAAAGAATTTGTTCTTAATACGCATTTCCTCTATATGGTTTTCTCAGTTTATTCTGGTAGACTTTCAGTCATACATGGACATTTATGTAGTGCTAATATGCCTGGTTCTATCATTTGTTGTATTTGTTGTGCTTTGCTGCCATCTACTGGCCATTGCTGTATCACACTGTAATATTTGTCAAGGTACTTTCCCACAACACCTTTCTGTCTTTAGCTCCTCCTATCTTTTTCCTTCTTTTCCTGTTTTGTACTCCATGCCATCTTGGATCTCACATGTGCTGCAGAGCTGGAGAAAGGATTCTCTTGTTACCTCTAATCTGGAGCTTCTATTATCTCTATCTGGTGATTCTGTAACAGCTCTAACCTACAGTCCTCACTCTCACCAAGGTACTGTAAATAAAACCTGTTGAATGTATCACTGCATCATCCTTCCGGATCACCACGCACAGCTGATAAGGACTAGGAGCACAGTTAGTGAATAACGCTGTCCGCCATTGTTTATATAGCGATTCATGATCACATCCCTCAGATACATCATCCACATATATCGGTGGCAGAATAATAAACCAAAGAAGGAAGAGAAATGGACACTGGAGAGTATCAAAATTATGAATAACCTTTATTATAAATTCACAAAAACAGTAACAAGTAAAAACTTATTGGCTGCTATTACTAAACTGTATTTACTATATATACAACCCCTGGCAAAAATTACGGAATCACCTGCCTTGGAGGATGTTCATTCAGTTGTTTAATTTTGTAGAAAAAAAGCAGATCACAGACATGGCACAAAGCTAAAGTCATTTCAAATGGCAACTTTCTGGCTTTAAGAAATACTAAATGAAATCAAGAACAAAAATGTGGTAGTCAGTAATGTTTACTTTTTAACCAAACCTAGGGGAAAATTTATGGAATCACTCAATTCTGAGGAAAAAATTATAGATTCACCCTGTAAATTTTCATACCCAAAAATAACACTTGCATCAAATTAGATCTGCTCGTTAGTCTGCATCTAAAAAGGAGTGATCACACCTTGGAGAGCTGTTGCACCAAGTGGACTGACATGAATCATGGCTCCAACATGAGAGATGTCAATTGAAACAAAGGAGAGAATTATCAAACTCTTAAAAGAGGGTAAATCATCACGCAATATTGCCAAAGATGCTGGTTGTTCACAGTCAGCTGTGTCTAAAATCTGGACCAAATACAAACAACATGGGAAGGTTGTTAAAGGCAAACATACTGGTAGACCAAGAAAGACATCAAAGCATCAAGACCAGAAACTTCAAGCAATAGGTCTGCAAAACAGGAAATGCACAACAAAACAAATGAGGAACGAATGGGTGGAAACTGGAGTCAACGTCTGTGACCGAACTGTAAGAAACCGCCTAAAGGTAATGGGCTTTACATACAGAAAAGCTAAACGAAAGCCATCATTAACACCTAAACAGAAAAAAACAAGGTTACAATGGGCTAAGGAAAAGTAATCATGGATTGTGGATGACTGGATGAAAGTCTGTTGTGAATTCTGCTCTTGGGCTCCCTCCGGTGGTTATGAGTGGTAGTGCTGCTGTCTGTGGATCGCAGCATTTATCAGGTGTGTTCACTTTTTGCAATTTGGACTCAGCTATTTAGTCCTGCTTGATCCTTTAGTCAGTGCCAGTTGTCCATTGTTTTTGGAGGATTCACATCCCTTTCTGGTCTCTCCTGTTTGCTGTGCTTTTCATCAAAGATAAGTCCTGGTTTTGTTTCTGCTGTCCACATGCTGTGGGCCTTATAGTTCAGTGCATTTTCATGTTTTGTCTTGTCCAGCTTGTCTGTGAAAGGATTTTTTGCAGCCAAGCGATATCTCTGGAGATGCAGATATACCCTCCATGTCTTGAGTCAGATGTGGAGTTTTGTATTTTCTGTGGTGGATATTTTCTAGTGTTTTAATACTGACCGCAAAGTTCTCAGTTCTATTCTTTCTTTTTAGCTAGTAAGGCCTCCTGTGCTAAATCCTGATTTCAGTCTGCGTTTGTCATTTCCCTCTCCTCTCACAGTCAATATTTGTGGGGGGCTGTCTATCCTTTGGAGATTTTCTCTGAGGCAAGATAGTTTTCCGTTTCTATCTTTAGGGGAAGTTAGTCCTTAGGCTGTGTCGAGGTGTCTAGGGAGTGTTAGGTACATCCCACGGCTTTTTCTAGTTGCACTGCTGGGTTCAGGGTCTGCAGTCAGTACAGGTACCACCTTCTCCAGAGTACGTCACATGCTGCTCCTAGGCCACCAGATCATAACAAAAGTCATATTCAGTGATGAATCACAAATCTGCATTGGGCAAGGTGATGATGCTGGAACTTTTGTTTGGTGCATTTTCAATGAGAAAACAGCAAAAACTGTGAAAACATTCCTTGACAAAATACACATAAGGTCAATGTCATGGCCTGCAAATAGTCCGGATCTCAATCCAATTGAAAATCTTTGGTGAATGTTCAAGAAAATGGTCCTTGACAAGTCTCCAACCTGCAAAGCTGATCTGGCAACAGCAATCAGAGAAAGTTGGAGCCAGAATGATGAAGAGTACTATTTGACATTCATTAAGTCCATGCCTCAGAGACTGCAAGCTGTTATAAAAGCCAGAGGTGGCGCAACAATATACTAGTGATGTTTTGGAGTGTTTTTTTTTTCATGATTCCATAATTTTTCCTCAGAATTGAATGACTCCATAAATTTTCCCCTATGCTTGGTTAAAAAAAAAGTAACCATTACTGACTACCACATTTTTTTGTTCTTTCTTTCTTTTAGTGTTTCTTAAAGCCAGAAAGTTGCCATTTGAAATGACTTTAGTTTTGTGCCATGTCTGTGATCTACTTATTTTTCTACAAAACTAAACAACTGAATGAACATCCTCCAAGGTCGGTGATTCCATAATTTTTGCCAGGGGTTGTATATATCGTGTGGTTGGCTCAATTTATTCTCAACAGAGAATATTACTGATGTCTTCGATAACAGCATCCCTTGTGTTTTTTTTACCCTCCCTGGTGTCCCTCTCTACCTAGATACATCTACTTATCCCATAGACTGTGACTCCTGTTTTGACGTGGCACTTGTTGTTGTCGCTGCCCCCACTGTCACTAAGGTTAGGAGCTTGACATGCCGAGACATGCATCTGTAAGCCGTTGCAAATGAATGTAGCTGGTGGGTGCTGTACCTGCTGGTGATTCCAGCTGAAGTAGAAGAAAGGAAAAGGGAATATCCAGCACGTCCATCCAGTGTAAGTAAAATATCCAAAATTTATTGAAGCATTTTAAAAAACAATATTAAAAAAGAGAGAGAGAGACTCTCTCTGCCTGATGCGTTTCTGGCGCACCACGGCGCCCTTAGTCATAGGAACTAATTTGTTTTTACTTGTTTCTGTTTTTATGAATTTATAATAAAGATTATTCATAATTTTTCTTCTTTGCTTCACATGAATGAAAGCAATGTGGAAGGAATAAATGAAACATTTTAATTTTCTCACCAAAATGTTGCTTAAACCCCACAGATTTCATTTTAACAAGGGTAACAGAAGAAAATGGACCACACAATTTGTTGTTTAATTTCTCCTGAATACCCCATATATGGGAGAAAAATAGTGTTTGGATGAACAGAAGGGCTAGGAAGGGAAGGAGCACCATTTGACTTTTGGAGAGCAAAATCGGCAGGAATAGATAGTGGACACCATGTCACGCTTGCAGAGAATTTTATACTCTTGATACAATTGAGCCATGAAAATAAAAAAAATTATTTTTCACTCAAAAATGTTGCTTTAGCCCCAAGTTTTTACAAGGTTAACAGGAGAAATTAGACAGTACAATTTGTTGTGCAATTTTTTCTGAGTACACCAATACCCCATATGTAGAGTAAGGCTGGGGTCACACACAACGTCTAAAAAATCGGTCCATTTTATACGGACGTGAATCGCACAAATGTTTCCTAAACAGTGATCCGTCTGTAATCCGATTGTAATGCGAGGATGCGATTTCCTCGCATGTGAGCGTCCGTTTGAAATCCGTTTGACATCCGTCTGGCGATATTTTGTCGGCGGCTAGCAAAATGGACAAATAACGGTTTTTAGGCCTGTAAGAAATTTAAATCAACAGCCAGACACCTATTTATTGTGAGTCTACCAACTTTGCAGAACATTTGTTGCTTGGTTTGTGTTAGTTGTGCTTTGTGACAAACATGACAGACTGGCATTTAACCACCACTGAGCGTGTGCTTTTCAATTGTGTTTTATCCTGACGTTTTTGAGAGGCATACCCTGTGATTGTGGATCCGAGAAGGCGGAGAAGAATGTTGGTCCATCCACTTTTGAGGCAAAGGATAACTAAAAGGCCATTTCCCCCGTCTAGAATCATGTCTGCATATCCATCCTGACAATTATTTGCAATATTGTTGGATGAGCCTTGTTACGTTTGATATTTTTTGTGAGATTGGGCACCCTGAGATCACGTTTCAGGACACCAGAATGCACAAACCTATTTCTGGAGAGGAGCGGCTTATCCTTACGTTATTGTATGCGTAAACAATGATATGTTGACGTTCTTAGAATCAGCATAGTTACTTCCCTGCCCTAGGACCCTCCCTCCCCATCGTCCCCTTGATGACTAAAAGTACGTGATGAGTTAACTACTTATTTTGTGTCACCTCAGGGTGCTACTCCCTGGCAAGAGGATGCATTATCTATGTAGTGTTGTTAGATTTTCCTAGTATAAACTCTATTCATTTTACGATTTTGTGTTTGTTCTTTTGCTACTGTTTTCCTGTTAGATTTGGCTAACAAATTACGTAACATGTCCTAACATTAACAAGGAGTCATTGTGATTAAACACAGAGGCGTAGCTAGAGCTTTTGCCGCCCGGGGCTGTTCCCGAGTTTGGCGCCCCTGCCCCCCCCCCCGGCTCAATACACACAAAGGTTACCAAAATTGGTTTTCCTGTTTTGTAGAACTTAAACTGGGCCTAATGGTGTCACCCCCACATGCCAAACCTGTGACTTAATACCACCACACCATGACCAGACCACATAGTGACCGAATAATACTACATACAAGGGACAAATACCACAACACCATTTCCAGACCACATATTACCACCACATAGTGACTGAATACTACAATACTGATCAGTAATAAAAAAAAAAACAATACTATCACCATAAGTGCCAGTATTAACAGGAGATCTGTACTTAGTATGCAGTGTCTGTGTAGAGGTAATACAGAGATCACTGGTGGTATTATACACAGGAACTCTGTATATAATGTATAGATAATACAGTGATCACTGGTGACATTGTACACAGGACCGCTGTATATAGTATACAGTGTATAGTGTCAGTGTATAGGTAACACTGACTCACCAGTGACGTCTCTAGGTGAAGTCCTTCATCTTTCATCCAGCACAGACCGCCATCATTCCTTCCAGCCAGGACTCGTTTCTGCAGGAAATAACACAGTTATCTCGAGCTCCGCTTGCAGAACACATTACTTAATTTTTCACAACTTCTACATTACACCACATGAAGAAAAAAAGGCAATATAGTGTCACTCTGCACAGTAACATGACCGCCCCCCCCCCCCCATTTAAAACAGTATACTCAAAAAATAAAATAAATACATCACTGCAGTAATAATATCCCTTAATTAGCCCCTATGGTAATACTATTCCCCACCCTGGCCCCGTTTATCTCATTCCTGGCTCCAGCCATATGTTCTTGCATCCTGCACTCATGAGTATCCATTCTACACCATATGATCTCCCCATCCTGCCCCACCAGCCTCCATTGTATCCGTCCTGCCCCATGATCCAATCCTGCCCCATGATCCAATCCTGCCCCATGTCCCCAATCATGCCCCAAGTCCTGCCCCCAGTGTGTCCAGCATATTACCCCCATGTTGTCCAGCATTGCCCCAGTGTGTCCAGCATATTACCCCCAGTGTGTCCAGCAATCTTCCCCAGTGTCCAGCATTGCCCCAGTGTCCAGAAATCTGCCCCAGGGTCTCCAGCATTGCCCCAGCGTGTCCAGCAATCTGCCCCAGTGTCCAGAAATCTGCCCCAGGGTCTCCAGCATTGTCCCAGTATATCCAGAAATCTGCCCCAGTGTGTCCAGAAATCTGCCCCAGGGTCTCCAGCATTGCCTCAATGTGTCCAGAAATCTGCCCCAGGGTCTCCAGTATTGCCCCAGTGTGTCCAGCATTGCCCCAGTGTGTCCAGCATTAACATAGTAACATAGTAACATAGTTAGTAAGGCCGAAAAAAGACATTTGTCCATCCAGTTCAGCCTATATTCCATTATAATAAATACCCAGATCTACGTCCTTCTACAGAACCTAATAATTGTATGATACAATATTGTTCTGCTCCAGGAAGACATCCAGGCCTCTCTTGAACCCCTCGACTGAGTTCGCCATCACCACCTCCTCAGGCAAGCAATTCCAGATTCTCACTGCCCTAACAGTAAAGAATCCTCTTCTATGTTGGTGGAAAAACCTTCTCTCCTCCAGACGCAAAGAATGCCCCCTTGTGCCCGTCACCTTCCTTGGTATAAACAGATCCTCAGCGAGATATTTGTATTGTCCCCTTATATACTTATACATGGTTATTAGATCGCCCCTCAGTCGTCTTTTTTCTAGACTAAATAATCCTAATTTCGCTAATCTATCTGGGTATTGTAGTTCTCCCATCCCCTTTATTAATTTTGTTGCCCTCCTTTGTACTCTCTCTAGTTCCATTATATCCTTCCTGAGCACCGGTGCCCAAAACTGGACACAGTACTCCATGTGCGGTCTAACTAGGGATTTGTACAGAGGCAGTATAATGCTCTCATCATGTGTATCCAGACCTCTTTTAATGCACCCCATGATCCTGTTTGCCTTGGCAGCTGCTGCCTGGCACTGGCTGCTCCAGGTAAGTTTATCATTAACTAGGATCCCCAAGTCCTTCTCCCTGTCAGATTTACCCAGTGGTTTCCCGTTCAGTGTGTAATGGTGATATTGATTCCCTCTTCCCATGTGTATAACCTTACATTTATCATTGTTAAACCTCATCTGCCACCTTTCAGCCCAAGTTTCCAACTTATCCAGATCCATCTGTAGCAGAATACTATCTTCTCTTGTATTAACTGCTTTACATAGTTTTGTATCATCTGCAAATATCGATATTTTACTGTGTAAACCTTCTACCAGATCATTAATGAATATGTTGAAGAGAACAGGTCCCAATACTGACCCCTGCGGTACCCCACTGGTCACAGCGACCCAGTTAGAGACCATACCATTTATAACCACCCTCTGCTTTCTATCACTAAGCCAGTTACTAACCCATTTACACACATTTTCCCCCAGACCAAGCATTCTCATTTTGTGTACCAACCTCTTGTGCGGCACGGTATCAAACGCTTTGGAAAAATCGAGATATACCACGTCCAATGACTCACCGTGGTCCAGCCTATAGCTTACCTCTTCATAAAAACTGATTAGATTGGTTTGACAGGAGCGATTTCTCATAAACCCATGCTGATATGGAGTTAAACAGTTATTCACACTGCCCCCAGTGTGTCCAGCAATCTGCCCCAGTGTCCAGCAATCTGCCCCAGTGTCCAGCAATCTGCCCCAGTGTGTCCAGAAATCTGCCCCAGGGTCTCCAGCATTGCCCCCAGTGTGTCCAACATTGCCCCCAGAGTGCACAGCAATCTGCCCCAGCGTGCACAGCAATCTGCCCCAGCGTGCACAGCAATCTGCCCCAGCGTGCACAGCAATCTGCCCCAGCGTGCACAGCAATCTGCCCCAGCGTGCACAGCATTGCCCCAGCATGTCCAGCAATCTGCCCCAGTGTCCAGCATTGCCCCAGTGTCCAGAAATCTGCCCCAGGGTCTCCAGCATTGCCCCAGTATGTCCAGAAATCTGCCCCAGTGTGTCCAGAAGTCTGCCCCAGGGTCTCCAGCATTGCCTCAATGTGTCCAGCAATCTGCCCCATGGTCTCCTGTATTGCCCCATTTTTTATCGCATTGCACTCGGCCGTTTAAAACGCCAGTGTGACGTCGGCCTAAAACTACTGTTTGGGCACTCGTTAGGGAAGGGACAGCAATTGAACTCTGGGGCCCAGATTTGGCTGGAATAGATTGCAGATGCCATGCCACATTTGAAAAGCACCTGACATGCCAAAATAGCAATAACCCCCACAAGTGACCTTATTTTGGAAACTACATTTCTCAAAGAATTCATCTGTTGGTGTAGTGAGCATTTTTATCCCTCAAGCGAGTCACAGAATTGTATAACATTGGGCTGAGTAAATGGAAAATTACCATTTTTTCCACTGAAATGTTGCTTTTGCCCCAAGGTTTTACTTTTTAAAAGGAATAATAGGAGAAAATGAATAGTACAATTTGTTACGCAATTTCTCCTGAGTACACCAATATCTCATATGTGGTTGAAAACTCGGCACAGTGCAAAGCTCATAAGGCACAGTGCAAAGCTCATAAGGGAAGAAGCACCACATTCGATTTCAGATTTTCCTGGAATGCTTTGAGGGTCCAATGTCACACTAGCAGAGACCCAGAGGTGCCAGAGCAGCAGAACCCCTTCATAACTGACCCTATTTTACAAACGACCCCCCCTCCCCCCAATTAATTAATCTATGGATGCTGTGAGCATTTTTTACACCATTTGTATTACACAGAACTGTATACCATTGGGCGGTGAAGAATAATTATTAATCTTTGTGACAATCTTTAATAATTAAAATTTTACCTTTAAATTATGTTTTAGCCCTACCATTTTAATTAAAATGAGTAAGGGCTAGTAGGAAAAAATGGACCTCGTAGTTTGTTGTGCAATTTATCTTGAGTGCACCAATGCCATGCATGTAATCGGTAACTACTTTTCAGGCACGGTGGAAAGTTGTTCAGAAGGGAAAGAGCACTATATTGTAGTGCATACTATTAGGTGTATGGGTGCTATGACCCACTGGAAGAGCCCCTGTGGTGCTGAAAAAGCAGAACACTCTCCCATAAGTGGCCACATTTAACAAACTATACCACTCATCGAATTCATCTAGGGGTGCAGTGATCACATTGACACCACGCGTTTGTCACAGAATTTTCTACCATTGGGCAGTGAAAAAATAGCTACATTTTTACCACAGAAATTTAGTTTTAAACCCAGATTTTACATTTTCACATTGAAAATCGGTAAAAAAAAGGCACCAAAATTAGTCACACAATTTATGTTGAAAGTAGAAATAGCCCATATGCTATACAGTACTGCTTAGCCATACGGCGAGACTCGGGAGGGATGGAGCGCTATTTTACTCTTGGAGAACAAATTTTAGTTGATTAGTTTGCAGACTCCATATACAGATTCCCTAATTGCCATAAAAGTAGAATCCCCCCTCAACTGACCCCATTTTGGAAACTACACCCCTCTGGAAATTTATCTATAGGTGTAGTGACAAAATTATCTACATACCAAGAGAAAGTAGATGGCACCACCCTAGATGCAGTCAGGATCTACTTATCACTTACCAAGTAAGAATCAAAAGAAAAAGAAAAAAATACTTTAAATAAAGAATTTATTAAAAAGAAAAGAAAGTATGTAGAGATAAGGATCACCTTAATGTAATAAATATTTACTGACACACAGGCCAAAACAAGGACATTTAAAAACAACAAAAAAAACACAAAGGGCCATAGTAATATGTCAGACCACAACACTATAGTGTTGGAGTCTAATCCACTTGTCTGTAAGATGGTACATATGAAACCAATATATTATATGCCATAATATTATAAATGTGTAATAGTAAAAATTAGCGCCCCAAAACTATGTATCTCTAGGGTCTATGTTTGAAGCCCTGAAGGGGTACTGATTAGAAGGGAGAGTGAGCCTCCTTCCTCTGTCATGGCAGTAACTCGTGTGCCTCCTGAGCGCCACCCTACTCACCAAGGTCACCGCGTGGAGTCTCACGTCAGATCAGCTCACTGATGTTTGCTTCTTGCAATACGCCCTGTGCTTCTTGCACAGCCACTACAGCATGGTGTTTCCATCTGGCCTTAAGTGGGCATGGTCGGTCTCTGAAGGAATTTAACCCTGCTGTGTCCTGCAGAGATCTGGCTCCCTGACCTATTTCATTCAAGCAGGCACTATATTAGGAAGCTCCTCCCATTACTACTTGCTCAATCTTTTGGTTCTTACCTTGTAGTCCATGTGTATGCTCGTTTCTGTATTCCACTTCAATTTACTGACCCAGCTTGTTTTCTCGTCCTATCTGACCTCTCTGCTCCTGACATTGCCTATAGATTCTAATCCTGTGCTGCCTGACCCGACCTCGAACAGTCTGATCACATTTTGTCAGTGCCCTCCTGTACCATGTATCTCGTCATCCCCTTCGGGCTGTGTAATGCACCGTGTTTCAGGAGTTTGGTATAGACATCTTACGGGATCTCCTCTATGTTTCTGTGGTTGTGTATTTAGACGATATCCTGATATTTTACCGTGATCTTTCTACAAACAGGCAATATGTCCGTTAAGTTCTACAGCTTCACAGTGAGAAGAATTTGTTTGCCAAATTGTCCAAATGTGTCTTTGAATAAACCTACTTGCCTTTCCTCTGCTACATTGTCTCCATTCAAGGTCTTGGTATGGATCTAGAGAATGTTTCTCCAGTTCTTTCCTGGCCCCGCCTTCAGAGTCTGCGTGCCATCCAGCACTTCATGGGTTTCTACAACTTCTGCAAGCAATTTATCCCACACTTCACATCACGTATGGCACCTATATCCGCCTTAACTAAGAAGAGGGACCAATATCAGAGACTGACTTGAGGCTTTCCATCAGTTGAAAAAGACCTTTGCGAGGACTCAGGTGCTCCATCACTTTGATCCCAATAAGCAGTTGTCGTGGAAATGGATTCATCATCTGTTAGTGCTGGGGCAGTGCTTCTGAAAAGAATTTCTTCAGGGAAGTCTGTTTCTTGCTGTTTTCTCTTCCAACTGTTTTTCTTGGTGGAGCAAAATTATTCTATCTGGGATCGCAAACTTCTGCCTATTAAGGTGGCACTTAAGGAGTGGAGACATCTAATGGTGGGTGCCAGCTTTCCAGGGATAATTTACACGGAAAATAAACATCTGACCTTTCTGCAGTCTATGCAATGGTTGAATTTCAATCAATCCAACTGGGCACTCTTCTTCACTCATTTTAACTTTAAATTGCACTACTGTCCTGTGTACAAGAATGTTAAGGGAGATGACTTCTCTTGATCCTTTGATGTGACCGATTCCATGGAGGAGCTGTAGCACATCATTAACCAGGTCAGGATAATTGAGGCAGCTCCTGTCCTTTTAAAGGACATTTCTCCTGTGCAAGACCTTTGTCCACTCTGCTTGAAGAAGGAGAATTATGTCTTGGGGATATGAGTCCAAGGTCATATGGCCATATGTAAGTTCACTGCGCTGATTGCTCGTCACTTTTGGTGGCCCTCGATGGTAAAGGATGTCTGGGACGTTGTAACCACTTGTTCATAATGCGCCAGAAACAAGTCTTTTAGGGATAAGCCTTCTGGTCTCCTCCAGTCTCTGCCAGTTCCTTCTGCTTTCTGGCAAAGTATCGCAACATATCACTATGGATTTCATGACATATCTGCCCCTCTCCAAGGGTTGCCACATCATCTGGATCGTGGTGGAACGGTTCTCTAAGATGACTCATTTCATACGTCTGGCCGGTCCTCCCTCCACTTCCTAGCTCGCCACGCAGTTCTTCCAGCATGTATGTCGTCTCCACGGTCTCCTTCACCACACAGTTTCTGATTATGGAGTCCAGTTCACTTCTAAGTTTTAGCAACGAAAAACCCAGTACCATATTGGTCTATGAGACTAGGCATCAATTAGGTGCCAGATAGTCACATTTAAGAGACCACTCGAGAGCATTATTTATTTATATAGCACCATTGATTCCATGGTGCTGTACATGAGAAGGGGTTACATCAAAATACAAATATCACTACAGTAGACAAAGGAACAAAGGTATGCATGAGAGGAGGAAAGGAGCACTCAGGTGAATATAGTAAAAAACATCTTTTTATTGAAAGTTCAATTAAAAAAGTAATATATATCCAATGTGACAATTAGCATAAATATGAAACAACAGCAGGATAAGAACAGAGACCCCAGGGTAACAATGAGCTCCAATGCCCAAATATACCCTTGAAAAAGCGGTGCATTTGACACGCGAAACGTGCATCGGGTCCATCACACCTGGCTCAGGGTCTCCTTTACCTCTGTCCTCAGTAAGTTTTATCTCTGTTTTGATTAATTTTTGATCAATTTTTGATAATTTTTGCACATTTATCTGGGGTAACTTACCACTGTACATCTACTTATGATTGCACTGGCACTTTATATATCTATGGTTTTCATGTATATTTGGGCATTGGGGTTCATTGATACCCTGTGGTCTCTGTTCTTATCCTGCTGTTGACAGAAAAATGACTGGCACATCCAACTTATGTGAATACCTGCATACCAGGAGCAGCTACCTCCATATGCAATATACAAAAAAAGGTTGCACTCTATCGTGCCACAGCATGTCTAATATGAAATACATGAAATATGAATAGCAAAATGGCTTTTTGAACATTAGGAAAAATATTTGTGAGACGCTTTGCACAGAATTTGGCCAAATAGTGTGAGCCCATCAATTATCGTCAAGGTGGTCTCATTAATCTGATGGGTCCCTGACTTCCCTGTCCAAATGTGAACACTTACCGAAGGCTCACCCATGCATACAGACACACTCGTTTTTCTTTACTTAGCTGCTTTTTTCTTGCCATAATACAAATTCTAACAGTCTATTCAGTAGGACTATTAGCTGTGTATCCACCAGACTTCTGCTCAACACAACTGATGGTCCTAACCCCATTTATAAGGCAATAAATCCCACTTATTAAACCTGACAGGGCACACCTGTGAAGTGAAAACCATTACCGGTGACTACCTCTTGATGCTCATCAAGAGAATGCCAAGAGTGTGCAAAGCAGTCATCAAAGCAAAAGGTGGCTACTTTGAAGAACCTAGAATATAAGACATATTTTCAGTTGTTTCACACTTTTTTGTTAAGTATATAATTCCACATGTGTTAATTTATAGTTTTGATGCCTTTAGCGTGAACTTACAACTTACAAGGATGAAAACAGAAAGTGGACCCACTGGACCGTGACGACGAACCCCCCACGGACGAGCTGACGAGATAGACCGCCCCCTATACAGGGAGAGTTAGGGGCAGGCCCATGAGGGACTATCGCCACGGAAGCTGGGGGACTGGGATGGGAAGAGACAAAGGACTGGCGGAGACGGCAGGAACACAGGATAGGTGAGTACTGCAGAGACACAGAGCTGGCGGGTATGACAGGGACAAAAAGGATAGCGGGAACACTGCCGCAACACAGAGACTGCTGAAGCACTGGAGAGGCACACAGGAACCAATGAGGTACTGCTACGGCACAGGGACTGACGGGAAAAGTGCAGAGACACAAGGACTGGAGAATTGCTGTAGAGACATGGAACCGGGTGACGTACTGATGAAGCACAGAGACTGGCGAGGTACTGCAAAAACAAGAACAACCCGAAGTCAGGGAAAAGAACACACAAAGACTACAGGCGGCCAAGAGCACTTGAGGGCACGAATGATCATCAGGCACAGAGGGGCGGCAGGAAGCAGCTTAAATAACTTAATGCAGCGCGGCACTTCCGGGTACTAGTCCTCCAGAACCATAGAAAGGACGATAAGGAGCGCCGACAGAAGATTAGAAGTGCGCGCGCGCAGCTCTGAACCTGGCGTACGCGCGTGCGAGTAGCAGAGGCCGGGAGCGATCGCAGAGAGGAAGACGCTGTAGAGGGAGAGGCGCGCCGGGATGCCAAAGACAGGTAACTATGACGGAGTGGAGGAGGTGGCAGCAGAGGTATGACAGTCATGAAAATACAGAAAAATCTTTAAATGAGAAGGTGTGTCCAAACTTTTGATCTGTACTGTATATCTGCACATTTTTAACACCTAAACATGCCATTTCTATTCTTCATTCTATTCCAGTACGGATGGTGCACACAGATGTCAAACTTTATTTAATCCATGTGCATGTGTATGGGATGTATTGACATCTGTGTTGCTGAAAAAAAGACTTGTCTACTTGTGAGTCACATGGACCATGTCCACACGGACATGTGCTCAGCTCAACAGATTAGAATGGGTCTACGTGTGTAAGTGTCTCCAGTACAAGTGACAAATGTCAACACACGTACCGGAGACACTGGCATGTGAAGGGGGCCCTAAAATTTACTTTGCTCGTGGGACAACACCTTTAACTAATCTTCCAAACACTGATCTTATAGAGTCCTTTGACATGGGTCCTCATGGTAAAGCAACGTTTAAGGCCGGTTTCACACTTCAGTGGCTCCGGTACATGACGTGACAGTTTCCTCACGTACCAGAGCCACTGACACACGTAGACACATTAAAATCAATGCATCTGTGCAGATGTCATTGATTTTTTGCGGACCGTGTCTCCGTGTGCCAAACACGGAGACATGTCAGTGTTCGTAGGAGCGCACGGATTACACGGACCCATTAAAGTCAATGCCTGCTTGCTAGGGAATCCCCACATGTACTTATGCTGGCTAACAGATGTAAATCATTCAGCAGCGGCAATAAAAACTAAATCTCTGAGCCCTAAAAAATACTCGGAGGACACCCGAGCGTGCTCGAGAAATCTCGAGTAACGAGTATATTCGCTCATCAGTATCCACTTCTTATCTATTGCACTTAATATTCACTCACAAAAACTGCTAAAATGTGTCTTCATATCTGTATTTCATAAGAGATGAAATTACACCTGCGGCCTAAAAATGTTTATGAAGAGTGGAGTTGCAAGGTACTTGAGGAGATTGCAATCCAATAGAGACACAGATAAAATGGTGAGGCTTCTTGTATCGAGGGAAAAACTGATAAAATGCAGGATGCAAAACGTACAAGGTCCAGAAATAGTGTTATTCCTCATAGGTACACTGTCTTTCGTGGTCTTTGCCTCTTGCAGATTGGTCTTAAATTTAAAAAATTATATGTTAAACAGATAGTTGATGCACACAAACATCACACTTGATAAAAAATGGAACAATAATAATTTTCAGCATTTATTTAACATTCAACATTTGTTCTGCTAGGTTTCTGAGTATTTAACCTATGTACAGTCATGGCCGAAAGTGCTGCCACCCTTGAATTTGTTCCAAAAAATGAAGTCTTTCTCCCAAAAATTAATTGCAATTGTTTTATTATGCAATTATTTACGTCATTTGAGTGTATTGGAACAACACAAAAAAAAACAGAGGAAAAAAAAGGCAAAGTGGACATAACTTCAAACAAAACTTCAAAAATGGCCTGGAGAAAAGTGTTGTCACCCTCAGCTTAAGCAATCTGTACACAACAGGCAGGCGCCACCTCTAGGAATCAATGTCTGTTAAATCAAGGCTAGATTTTTTTCTCACCGATCTCACTCTCTGATCTGTGATTTTAATGGATATGTGAATACATCCATGCTACTCTAAAGGTCAGAGTGCTGTCCGAGGTAAAAAAGCAGAAAGCATTTGTTCGAGTGTGTGAATTTATCCTAAATGCTCATTTTTAGGGTTGAAACCCTAAAAATTAGCACTAAATAAAAGAGCCCATATCTGATATCTGAAACCGTATAGAAGCCGTATAAAGAATATTAAAAAAAGGGATACTCATTGGAGCAGAAGTATAAAATAAGAACTGGCCACTATTGACATTGGGACAGGTTGTCATTAAAGTGGCAAAAGGGTTTATGCTACAAATAGAGGTGGTAAGCCTGATCATGCAATGCAATTGATCGAGGTCAGGAAAAAATATGAGCTGCTTGACTAGAGGCTTAACAACTTTAGAAAGTGTTTACTGAACCAAATTATCTTCTAAGACTACTCAAAAATGGGGAATAACTACTTTCCAGTATTTTGCACCCAATGCAGGGATTGCAGTCTTCTGGCAGTGGATGTGATGTCAATTTCATAGCATTTTTCCTCCAGTAGTTAAAATATGACATGGTCTATCCTCTCATAGCCATGACCCAGAATGGGCTAAATGGAGAGATTTGGGTTTTGTTTTTATTTTTTCATAATCATGCAGGGGACTTGGGGAAAAAGCTGTGGAAAATATAGATGTAGCCATCATGAAATGTGCAGATCGCATTTACCCAACATAAAGTGCTTTTCAGAAATCCCAAGATGCATTACGGTCTAACTGCTAACTGCATCATAAAGAATAATTAGCAACCTACAATACTTAATTCCCTCACCTGGTTGCAAATGAAACAATTCTATTGATTTGCACTGTATCAACAACATAATCTATTAATTGTATTGTACTCTGACAGCTTTCTTTTAGTAGCAAAATAGAGAAAACCTATATAAATGTGATAACACTGTAATTATACTGACTTGAACAGTAACATTATCACTTTTACCGCATTGCGAATGGTGTAACAAAGATTAAATAAAAACAAAACTAACAATTTATAAAGTGCTGTTTTTTGTTTACACTGACTCTCAAAAATGTATTCAGCGGGACTCTACCAAATTGAGAGCTCAGTTCTGTGTCCAAGCCCATGAGAGCTTTTGCCTCGGCTTCTATGCTTTACTCTCTTCTCTCCGAGGTCTTCAACGCTGCTTAGCTCCTCCTTTTCAGGAGTAGAGCCACATCTCTGCATAAATTAATTATTCAGTGCTTCTCCCTCCTGTGTTCAGGTCTATTCAAAATATTATGTAGAAAAGCCACGGAGACACCATCACGTGTTTCTCAACGCAAGCAATAAAAAGCCAGGTCTTTCACCGGGAAGGAACAACCACGGGAAGGGCAGCATCCAAAAAGGAAAACCACCTATGCCAAACTGGCTATTAGGAGCAGTGCCTAGTAAAAGGACTATGAACATAAGGATGAATGACCTCGGGGAGATCAAAACATCCAACACCACGGAGACACCGTCACGTGTTTCTCAACGCAGTGATCCAGAACACTGCCCCCATCCCTTATGGTAAATATGCAAATGCATGTAGAAAAGTCGCAGAGACACCATCACGTGTTTCTCAACGCAAGCAATAAATAGCCAGGTCTTTCACCGGGAAGGAACAACCACGAGGTCATTCATCCTTATGTTTATATTACCCAAGATTTTAAACACACTTCACCATGTTTTTGTAACACCCCAGGTTCCTGGTTGTTACAGTG
The DNA here is from genome assembly GCF_032444005.1 of Ranitomeya imitator. Classification (NCBI taxonomy): domain Eukaryota; kingdom Metazoa; phylum Chordata; class Amphibia; order Anura; family Dendrobatidae; genus Ranitomeya; species Ranitomeya imitator. The sequence goes on from NC_091284.1 coordinate 548,351,463, forward strand.
GCATTGCTTTTCTCATGGGGAGAGTGATGTCATGCTTGGAAGCAATGAAGGATTCCTTTTATCAGGTATTCATAAACATGCAACATGTTCATACTCCAGGCAAGAAGGGGGATCTCTGATCCAGCTTGTGGGTGGCTCCCCTATATATATATATATATATATATATATATATATATATATTCTGGTCTGGAGGGAAAGTCAGTCAATGAGTGCAAGACAGCAGACTGGAGCAGTGTGAGGCAGAGAGGAAAGTGAGGGGTTGTGCAGCCACGAGGGTGCTGCAGCTCCTGGAAAGAGACAGAAAGGAAAGCAGAACAGATTGTAGAGAGCGTGAAGGAGAAAAGAGGCACAGGTGAAGTGAAGGGCTGGGGAGAAGCTGCGACTGAGCTTCTTCCACGCTGAAGCGCAGTAAACCGGTAGCCGGAAGGCCAAGGTTGTGCAGTACTCTACGTCTCACAGCAGAAACCAGCGGGACAGCAGATTGCAAGTCACCTGTCCACCATACACCTGAAGACACAGTAACGCATAGAGCCTGGGTCATGATAGAGATCCTGTAAAAAGGCTCGAGTTACCTGTCATACAGGTATTGTCCTACCTAAAGGGGGACAGAGAGAACATGTGAGGACTTTGTGTGAGGCCTAAGGCAGCAAGCGACTACTCCACAGCACCAGAAGGAAGGCTTCTAACCCATCCTGGTAAAGGGGACTCCCAACTCGCTTCCAAGCCAGCTGGACCACACCTGCATCCGTGATCTGGTAACCTGGATTGTGGCTGCCTGAATTCATCAGTAAACCAGGTAAAGAGACTGCAAACCTGTGTTCTTGGTTTCTTACTACACCACCCACCATCTTTATCTATACACCGGGAGCCCTGGGAACCCAGGTTCACCTGTGGGAAGCCTTACCATCTCAGCTGCCATAACATCATCCAGAGGACCCCTTTAAGCAGCGTTGGTCATCCCTGACCGAATACCACAGGTGGCGTCATGAACACAAGCTTTATTCACAAAACCCCTTTTAAAGATTTTTCCCTTAACATGGGCGCCCAGGGCCATGGATCGGGTCGCCGCCGCCATCACACATCCCTTTAAGTACTGGACCCGATACCGAGTACCCCACGGCCCTGTCGGGCATTTCATTTACTTTATCTTAGAGCGACAGCCCACAATGATGTAGAAAGGAATATTTGGTAAGGCTGACTTAGGTACAAATGGCAAGACTGCCTCCCGTTGCCGGAGATGTAAAAGGAGCAAAGCGGTTGAATTCGTTGCACCTTGTGAAGAACAGTCCTGTCATAGGCCCGCATTTGCGCTGACAGGAAAAGATGAAACGATGGAAGATGGTGAAGGCTCCAAAGGACCTGACGCGGAGGAGCTGGGATTTCCAGATACCCAAGAGAGGGCTGAAGATGCCATTTTCTGAGTCCCAGGTGAAGACCGAGGGTGCAGAAGTAGAGGAAGCCACCAAAGAAGCCCAACTAATCCAGAGGATGGGAGAAGCGAGTTAAGTAGGATCCAGTAGACTGTAGAAGCCCGGTTGAAGCAAGAGGAGCTTCGGAGATAGGCTGCTGAGTGCTGTATGGGTGCCTTAGAGAAAGAGGTGGCGGAGCTCAGAGGTCACCTGGCAGAAAGCCAATCGATGAATGTAACAGCCTTGAAGAAGATGGAACAACAGTTGTCTAACCTGGCCAAACATGTGGAAGCAGGTGACATTCAGAGGAGGATGGCCCTGAGAACTGAACAAGATGGGTGTCTAATGACAACAGGAGAGAAAGAGACTTATCTGTTTAAATGCTTGATAGACGTACCTGAAGACCCGAGAGAGGCATATGCCAGGGAGTCTATGCATGAAGAGTTCAAGAAGGCTGTGGGGGCGTGTAAGGTGAACTGGACCCCGGAAACTAGTCAGTTAGTCATACTGTCCACAACTGATGTCACAGCGAACAGAGTAGCTACCCTGAGTGACATGCACTTGAGATATGTGCGTACAAAGTGGATGATGCAATTAAGGAATGAAGACGATGCTAGGCGGCTGGAGCATATGAGGAAAGCTCTGAGTCTTCGGGAAACTGTAATATAAGTACCAGTTCCTATGGTGAAAAGTCATTGGACGGAAAGGTCAAGCCATGCAAGAGATGGTGGATAAGTCTGGAGTGGTGAGGTTGAGAATACCTGATCTCCATGAAGACCAGTTACCCCATAAAAGGGTATGGTTCCTTTCCTCGTTGTGAGAACAGTGTTATGATCTGGTGGCCTAGAAGAAGCATGAGACGGACTCTGGAGAAGGTGGTCCCTGTACTGACCACAAACCCTGAACTAGCAGCGCAACTAGAAGTAGCCGTGGGGGGTACCTAACACTCCCTAGACCCCTCGGCACAGACTAAGATCTAACTACCCCTTAAGGCAGAAACAGGAAACCTATCTTGCCTCAGAGAAAATCCCCAAAGGATAGATAGCCCCCCACAAATATTGACTGTGAGAGGAGAGGGAAATAACATACGCAGATATGAAATCAGATTTTAGCATAGGAGGCCATACTAGCTAAAAAGAAAGAAAAGAACAGAGTACTATGCGGTCAGTACAAAAACACTAGAAAATATCCACCGCAGAAAATACGGATCACCACATCTGACTAAAGACATGGGGGGTATATCTGCATCTCCAGAGAAAAATCTAGGCTGCAAAAAATCCTTCACAGACTAAGCTGGACAAAACAAAAACATGAAAATGCACAAAACTATAAAGTCCACTGCAGGTGGACAGCAAAAACCAAACCAGAACTTATCTTTGTGGAAAAGCACAGCAAACTGGAGATACCAGCAGGGAAGTGAATCCTTCCAGAACAATGGACAACTGGCACTGACTAAAGGATCCTGCAAAGCTATATACCCCAGTCAGTTTTGCAATTAGTAGATACACCTGTCCACTCCTGCAGTCCAGGCAAAAATGTATTACCCTCTACAACCACCGGAGGGAGCCCAAAAGCTGAATTCACAACAGTACCCCCCCCCTTGAGGAGGGGTCACCGAACCCTCACCAGAGCCCCCAGGCCGATCAGGATGAGCCCAATGAAAGGCACGAACCAAATCAACGGCATGGACATCAGAGGCAGAAACCCAAGAATTATCCTCCTGGCCATAACCCTTCCACTTGACAAGGTACTGAAGCTTCCGCCTCGAAAAACGGGAATCCAAAATCTTCTCAACAACATATTCCAACTCCCCACCGACCAACACAGGGGCCGGAGGATCAACAGAAGGAACAACGGGCTCCACATATTTCCGCAACAAAGATCTATGGAAGACATTATGAATAGCAAAAGAGGCCGGAAGAGCCAGGCGAAAGGACACCGGATTAATAATCTCAGAAATCCTATAAGGACCAATAAATCGAGGCTTAAACTTAGGGGAAGAAACCTTCATAGGAACATGACGGGAAGACAACCAAACCAGGTCACCAACCCGAAGCCGGGAACCAACACACCGACGACGGTTAGCAAAACGCTGAGCCTCCTCCTGAGACAGCACCAAATTGTCCACCACATAAGCCCAAATCTGCTGCAACCTGTCGACCACAGAATCCACACCAGGAAGGTCAGAAGGCTCAACCTGCCCAGAAGAAAAACGAGGATGAAAACCAAAATTACAAAAAAAAGGCGAAACCAAAGTAGCCGAACTAGCCCGATTATTAAGGGCAAACTCGGCCAATGGCAAAAAAAGCCACCCAATCATCCTGATCAGCAGACACAAAGCATCTCAAATAGGTCTCCAAGGTCTGATTAGTTCGCTCAGTCTGGCCATTTGTCTGAGGATGAAATGCAGAGGAAAAAGACAAATCAATGCCCAGCTTGGCACAAAAGGCCCGCCAAAACCTGGAAACAAACTGGGAACCTCTGTCGGACACAATATTCTCCGGAATACCATGCAAACGCACCACATGCTGAAAAAACAACGGAACCAAATCAGAAGAAGAAGGCAATTTAGGTAAAGGTACCAAATGAACCATCTTAGAAAATCGGTCACAGACAACCCAGATAACCGACATTCTTTGGGAAACAGGAAGATCGGAAATAAAATCCATAGAAATATGCGTCCAAGGTCTCTAAGCGACCGGCAATGGCAAAAGCAACCCACTAGTGCGGGAACAGCAAGGCTTAGCCCGCGCACAAATCCCACAGGACTGCACAAAAGAACGCACATCCCGTGACAAAGAAGGCCACCAAAAGGACCTACTAACCAAATCTCTGGTACCAAAAATCTCAGGATGGCCAGCCAACACAGAACAATGAACCTCAGAAATCACTTTACTAGTCCATCTATCAGGAACAAACAGTTTCCCCACAGGACAGCGGCCAGGCTTATCAGCCTGAAATTCCTGAAGAACCCGTCACAAATCAGGGGAGATGGCAGAAAGAATTACCCCTTCCTTCAAAATGCCGACCGGCTCAAGAACCCCAGGGGAATCAGGAAAAAAACTCCTAGAGAGGGCATCCGCCTTAACATTCTTAGTACCAGGAATGTACGAGACCACGGGAGAAAAACAGGGACCATCGAGCCTGTCTAGGATTCAGCCGTTTGGCAGACTCGAGGTAAATCAGATTCTTATGATCGGTCAGGACCACAATACGGTGCTTGGCCCCCTCAAGCCAATGTCGCCACTCCTCAAATGCCCACTTCATAGCCAACAACTCCCGATTGCCAACATCATAATTGCGTTCCGCAGGCGAAAACTTCCGAGAAAAGAAGGCACACGGTTTCATCAAGGAACCATCAGAATTCCTCTGAGACAAAACGGCCCCTGCCCCAATCTCAGACGCGTCAACCTCAACCTGAAATGGAAGAGAAACATCTGGCTGACGCAACACAGGGGCAGAAGTAAATCGGCGTTTAAGCTCCTGAAAGGCAGAAACAGCCGCGGAGGACCAATTCGTCACATCAGCGCCTTTCTTGGTCAAATCGGTTAGAGGTTTAACCACACTGGAGAAGTTGGCAATGAAACGACGATAAAAATTAGCAAAGCCCAAACATTTCTGAAGGCTCTTCACAGATGTGGACTGAATCCAATCATGAATGGCCTGAACCTTAACCAGATCCATTTCTATAGATAAGGGAGAAAAAATGAAACCCAAAAAAGTAACCTTCTGCACTCCAAAGAGGCACTTTGACCCCTTCACAAATAAAGCATTATTACGGAGGATCTGAAATACCATCCTGACCTGTTTCACATGAGACTCCCAATTATTGGAAAAAATCAAAATATCATCCAAATATACAACCATGAATTTATCAAGATAACTCCGAAAGATATCATGCATGAAGGATTGGAACACAGATGGGGCATTAGAGAGTCCGAATGGCATCACAAGGTATTCAAAATGGCCTTCGCGTATTAAATGCAGTTTTCCATTCGTCACCCTGCTTGATACGAATAAGATTATATGCCCCTCGAAGGTCAATCTTAGTAAACCAGCTAGACCCCTTAATCCTAGCAAACAAATCAGTAAGCAAAGGCAAGGGGTATTGAAATTTAACCGTGATCTTATTCAAGAGGCGATAATCAATACAGGGTCTCAAGGAGCCATCCTTCTTGGCAACAAAAAAGAACCCCGCTCCCAACGGTGAAGAAGATGGCCGAATATGCCCTTTCTCCAAAGACTCCTTAATATAGCTCCGCATGGCGGTATGTTCAGGCACAGACAGGTTGAAAAGTCGGCCCTTAGGGAACTTACAACCTGGAATCAAGTCAATAGCACAATCACAGTCCCTATGCGGTGGAAGGGAACTGGATTTGGGCTCATCGAATACATACTGGAAGTCAGACAAAAACTCAGGAACTTCAGAAGAGGGGGAAGAGGAAATTGACATAAAAGGAACCTGATCATGAACCCCCTGACAACCCCAACTAGTCACAGACATGGATTTCCAGTCTAACATCGGATTATGTAGCTGCAACCGTGGAAAACCCAGCACAATATCATCATGCAAATTATGGAATACCAGAAAACGACAATCTTCCTGATGGGCTGGCGCCATGCGCATGGTCAGCTGTGTCCAAAACTGAGGTTTATTTTTAGCCAACGGTGTAGCATCAATGCCCCTCAAAGGAATAGGGTTCTGCAAAGTCTGTAAGGGAAAACCACAACGTCTGGCAAATTCTAAGTCCATTAAGTTCAGAGCGGCGCCTGAATCCACAAATGCCATGACAGAAAATGATGATAATGAGCAGATCAAGGTCACGGATAACAGAAATTTAGGTTGTATAGTACTGATGGCAACAGAACTAGCGATTCTCTTAGTGCGCTTAGGGCAATCAGAAATAACATGAGCAGAATCGCCGCAGTAAAAACAACCCATTCTGACGCCTGAATGTTTGACGTTCAGCTCTAGACAAAATCTTATCACACTGCATCGGCTCAGGGCTCTGCTCAGAGGGCAACGCCACAGTGTGCACAACTCTGCGCTCGCGCAAGCGCCGATCAATCTGAATGGCCAGAGCCATAGAATCACTCAGACCAGCAGGCGTGGGGAACCCCACCATAACATCTTTAACGGATTCAGAAAGACCCTTTCTGAAAATTGCCGCCAAGGCATCCTCATTCCATTTAGTCAGTACAGACCATTTTCTAAATTTCTGGCAATACAATTCTGCCGCTTCTTGACCTTGACACAGGGCTATCAAGATTTTTTCAGCCTGATCCACAGAATTAGGCTCATCATACAATAACCCCAATGCCTGAAAGAACGAATCATCATTAAGCAAAGCAGGATTGCCAGATTCCAGGGAAAATGCCCAATCCTGTGGGTCACCACGCAGCAGAGATATGATGATTCTAACCTGTTGAATAGGATCACCAGAAGACCAGGGTCTTAATGCAAAAAACAGTTTACAATTATTTTTGAAACTCAAAAATTTGGATCTGTCACCAAAGAATAAATCAGGAGTGGGAATCTTAGGTTCTAAGGCAGGAGTTTGAACAATGAAATCTGAAATACCCTGTACCCTAGCAGCAAGCTGATCCACCAGAGAAACTAACTCCTGAACATTCATGTTAATACTAGACTCCGTAGCCACCCAGAGGTAAAGAGGGAGGAAAATACCAAACAGGCTAAAGAAAAAAAAATGGCTCAAAAGCTTTCCGCCCTTCTTCTGAGATGCACTTAACTCATTGTTGGTGTAGGGATTCGGACAGAAATCCGAGAGTGGACCCTCTGGGTCGTGACTCTAGAGCCCCCGGGGTCGAGCGGACCAGATGGAATCACCCCCTATACAGGGAGCGTTAGGAGCAGGACCTCGGGGGAATGGAGACACAACAGCTAGAGCCAAAGGGACGACCCAAGATAGACGGAGACTACAGAGCTATTTAGAGTGGCGGGGCATAAAAGGAAAACAGGACTTAACTGAAGACGACAGGAACACAGACGATGTAGAACACGGATGGATCACAGGACTTGGCAGGAGACGGCAGGAACACGGAACCAGGTAGGATACACAGCAGGAAGACGGAACTTGGCAGGACACAGCAGGAACACGGAACTTGGTAGGACACAGCAGGTACATGGAACTTGGTAGGACACAGCAGGAACACGGAACTTGGTAGGACACAGCAGGTACACGGAACTTGGCAGGAAACAGCAGGAACACGGAACTTGGCAGGACACAGCAGGAACACGGAACTTGGCAGGACACAGCAGGAACACGGAACTTGGCAGGACACACAGCAGGAACACGGAACTTGGTAGGACACAGCACTGAAACAAAACGAACACTAAGCAGGGAAAAGATATCGGAATAGGGGAGCCTAGGACATAGGGACACTGACGACAGACAGTGCACCTACAAAGCAAAGGCGTCTTACCTAGGAAGACGCCGGGAAGAAATACCCGATGGGCGCCGCCATGTTGGGGCGGAGCCACCGGGTCGCGACCTCCCAGAAGGCTCTGCGATGGAGGAGACGCGACCGCGCATGCGCAGTGAGACCGGACGCCGTGAGCCAGCGAAGGAGGAAGCAGAGCGGCGTGGGACAGGATAGCTGGTGCGCCGAGGGATGAGAGAAGCCGGGTAAGTATGTGCAGCGGTCGTAACAGTACCCCCCTCCTTAGTCCCCCTCTTTTTAAGGCTAGAAAGGAATCTTTTCATGATAAGAGGAGCATTGATGTTCTCTCGAGGCTCCCAGGACCTCTCCTCAGGACCAAATCCTTCCCAATCAATCAAAAAATAAGTCTTACCCCTAACTACCTTTTTAGCGAGAATATCTTTAACATTAAAGATTCCATCAGAAGTACAGAGCTGAGGAGAGGGAGAGGTAGCGGAGTGAAAATGATTAAAGACTGCGGGTTTGAGAAGAGACACATGGAAGGCTTTGGGAATGCGCAAAGAGGCAGGTAGCTTCAACTTATAAGAGACATCATTAATGCGACTCAAGATAGGAAAAGGACCAATATAGCGAGGACCCAATTTGCAAGAGGGAATTTTAAGCTTGATATAGCGAGAGGAGAGCCAAACTTTATCACCCGGAGAATATGGCGGAGCATCCAAACGCTTCTTGTCAGCAAACCTTTTCATATTAAGGCTAGCTCTCTGAAGAGCCACTTTGGTCTCATTCCAAATCGTAGAGAATTCCCGGGACAAGAAATCCGCTGCCGGTACCCCCGAGGAAAGAGAAACAGGAAGAGGAATGTTCGGGTGTTGACCATAGACTACAAAAAAAGGAGTTTTGGAGGAAGACTCGCTGGGAAGATTGTTATATGAGAATTCGGCCCAGGGGAGAAGAGAGACCCAGTCATCTTGGTGTGCGTTGGAGAAATGTCGCAGATATGTAGTTAGAACTTGATTAACTCGCTCCACTTGTCCGTTGGACTGAGGGTGATAGGCGGAAGAGAAATCCAAGTTAACCTTTAATAGACTGCAGAGAGCTCTCCAAAAATGTGAGTTAAATTGTACTCCACGGTCTGAGACGATATGATGTGGAAAACCATGAAGACGGAAGACTTGGTGTAAAAAGATCTTTGCCACCTCTGGAGCGGAAGGCAGACCAGGCAATGCGATGAAGTGAGACATCTTAGAGAACCGATCTACAACAACCAAGATGACAGAGCAATTCGAGGAACACGGTAGATCAGTGATGAAGTCCATAGCTATATGACTCCAAGGGACGGAAGGCACAGGCAGAGGATGCAGGAGACCGGAAGGAAGCTGCCTAGGGACTTTATTCTTGGCACAAGAAGGGCAAGAGGCGATGAATTTGGTGACGTCTTGTCGGAGAGATGGCCACCAGTAGTGCCGAGAGATAAGAGAAAGTGTCTTCTTGACTCCTACATGTCCTGCAATTTTGGAGGAGTGACCCCAACGTAAAACTCTCTCCTTGTCTTGATTAGCCACAAGAGTCTTGCCAGGAGGAGTTGAAATCACTCTAAGCGGAGCAAGAGTGACGATCTTCGCAGGATCAATGATGTGAGCCGGAGAATCCTCAATGTCCTGAGGCTGAAAGGATCTCGAAAGAGCATCTGCTTTGACATTCTAATTTCCGGGTCGGAAATGAAGTTCAAATTCAAATCGTCCGAAGAATAAAGACCATCTGGCTTGTCGTGGATTTAGTCTTTGGGCAGACTGAATATAGGCCAGATTCTTGTGGTCTGTGTAAATGGTGAAAGGATGAAGAGACCCCTCAAGAAGATAACGCCATTCTTCCAAAGCTAACTTGATAGCCAATAGTTCTTTGTCCCCTATAGAGTAGTTACGCTCAGGGGCGGAAAAGGTTTTAGAAAAAAAACCACAGGTCACCAAACGTCCGTCGAAGATTTTTGCAGAAGTACAGCTCCAGCTCCAATAGAGGATGCGTCGACCTCAAGGACAAACGGTCTATTAGCATCAGGACGATGAAGCACAGGGGCCGTGGCGAAACTTTGTTTGAGGGACAGAAAGGACTCTTCAGCCTCAGGGGTCCAAAGACTGGAGTTGACTCCCTTGCGAACTAGGGCAGAGATAGGCTTGGTCAAGGAAGAAAAATGAGGAATAAATTGTCTATAGTAATTGGCAAAGCCAAGAAAACGTTGGATTGCTTTTGTTCCAAGAGGACGAGGCCAATTCAGGACAGCAGAAACCTTCTCTGGATCCATCTCTAAGCCAGATCTTGAGACAATATATCCAAGGAAGGGAAGGGAAGATTGTTCAAAGATGCACTTCTCAATCTTAGCGAACAGATGATTCTCTCTTAGCCTTTGTAGAACACGACGGACATCTCGCCTGTGAGTGGAGAGATCCGGAGAAAAGATGAGAATGTCGTCAAGCTAAACTACGACTGAGGAGTAGAGAAGATCCCGAAATACATCGTTCACAAATTCCTGGAAAACCACGGGGGCGTTGTAGAGACCAAACGGCATAACCAAGTATTCGTAGTGACCGTCACGAGTATTGAAGGCAGTCTTCCACTCATCGCCTGCACGAATACGAACCAGATTATATGCGCCACGTAGATCTAATTTGGTAAAAATTTGCGCATCCCGAAGACGGTCGAAGAGTTCCGGAATGAGTGGCAGAGGATATTTGTTCTTCACCGTGATGTTGTTTAGGCCTCGATAATCAATGCAGGGACGGAGAGAACCGTCTTTCTTCTTCACGAAAAAAAACCCGGCTCCGGCCGGAGAAGAAGACTTGCGAATGAATCCTTTAGCAAGATTATCTTGAATGTACTCAGATATAGCTTGAGTCTCAGCAGGAGAGAGAGGATAGATTCTGCCCCTGGGCGGGTTAGTTCCAGGCACGAAATCTATGGGACAATCATAGAGACGGTGAGGCGGAAGACCCTCAGCCTCCTTCTTGTTGAAGACATCAGAAAAAGCGCTGTAGACACAGGGTAAGGCGGGAAGAGAAGGGGAAGGAGAAGAATTAGAGGAAGACCCCACAGGACGCACCGGCAGCAGACAACTTTCCCGACAAAACTCACCCCAGCGCAAGATATTGCCATTGCGCTAATCTGAAATGGGCTCGTGGTTCCGTAACCAAGGAAGACCTAAGAGCATAGGATGAGACAGGCCTGCTAAAACATAAAATGCAATTCTCTCCTTGTGTAGAGCCCCAACTTGAAGTTCCACCTCAAGTGTTACTTGAGTAATGGTCTCCTGTAAAGGTCTACCATCCACAGATGCAAGAATCACAGGAGCCTCTAAGGTTTTGACTGGAACGGAGAATTTCAAAACCTCTTCCAACCTGATAAAATTCCCTGCTGCGCCCGAATCCACATACGCATCCAAAGAGATGCCCTTGCCCGCAACATGCAAAAGAACGGACAACGTAAGGGGTTGAGAGGCATCACACACACCTAGGGAGGCCTCTCTTACCTGACCTAGGCGGAGGAGTTTTCCGGACGTTCAGGGCATGAGCGCAATAAATGAGCAGCACTCCCGCAGTAAAAACATAACCCCTGAGTGCGCCTCTCTTTACGACGTTGTTCGGACATCTTAAGACGGTCCACCTGCATAGGTTCCGGTGCGGACGCCTGAGAGGAAATTCTAGGCTGTGGGCTGAGTGGCTTTCGGGTGGCAGGAGAGGAACGAAGAGATCTCCGCTCGCGGGTGCGTTCTTGGAACCGAAGGTCAATACGGGTAGCTAAGGAAATTAATTCCTCCAAAACTGTAGGGGTGTCCCGACCAGCTAACTCATCTTTTATGCGCCCAGAGAGGCCCCGCCAGAAAGCACCCACCAACGCCTCATTGTTCCAGCCCAAATCAGAGGAGAGGGTGCGGAACTGAATAGCGTACTGGCCTACGGATAGCGATCCCTGATGGAGAGAAAATAGAGCTTCAGTAGTCGAGGCCAGACGTCCAGGTTCGTCAAAGACAAGACGGAAAGTCTCCAAAAATTCAGACAACCGGGAGACTAGGGGATCGTCTCGCTCCCAGAGTGGATTAACCCATGCCAAAGCGTCACCCTCCAGATGGGAAATCAAAAAAGCAACCTTGGACCGATCCGTTGGGTAATGCTAGGGCAGAAGCTCAAAGTGAAGACGGCATTGGTTTAAAAATCCACGGCAGGATTTAGGATCCCCATTGTACCGAGGCGGTTTAGCCAAGCGGGGTGGAGGGTGGGAAGCAGAAACAGATGTAGAAGTAGCTGTCTGGATAGAAAGCAGCCGATCGTCTATTGAAGACATATAACTAAGAATATGGGCCTGGGTGTCACGCTGCTGAGCTAACTCTTGCTGTACGCCAACAAGTAGAGCAGCGTTGCCAGGATCAGAGGGCAGGAGCGAAGACAAGCGAGAATCCATAGCTTTCAAAAAGGACATTATACGGGACTGATTCTCCCGCAAAAAGAGTAGCTCTTTTTGCGCAGCAGAGGCCCCAGCGGGGTCCATGGCCTTTGCTTACTGTAGGGATTCGGACAGAAATCCGAGAGTGGACCCTCTGGGTCGTGACTCTAGAGCCCCTGGGGTTGAGCGGACCAGATGGAATCACCCCCTATACAGGGAGCGTTAGGAGCAGGACCTCGGGGGAATGGAGACACAACAGCTAGAGCCAAAGGGACGACCCAAGATAGACGGAGACTACAGAGCTATTTAGAGTGGCGGGGCATAAAAGGAAAACAGGACTTAACTGAAGACGACAGGAACACAGACGATGTAGAACACGGATGAAAATGTAATGACCAGAGGTCCGAATAAGATCCAGTGAGTCACAAACCAAGACCAAGGCAGAAATCTCCAACGGTATTTACTCAAAGGCAAAATAATCAAGGTAATATGGAGAATATTAAGACAGATGCACCCCAAAGATACACCGATTCAGCAGCAGCTGAAATCACTGTGCCACTCAAAGGTCTCCTGAGAACTGTGTACTACAACAGACTAGTAAGAAATTTACCTAACAGGCAACTAAAAACAGGAACAAGTGTAAATTGAATGTAGTGTTATTAAGGGAGCCCCTGGAATGGCACATTGAGTATAACTTACACCACTCTAATATAAGATACACCTCTAAAGTAACAATTTAACACTCTGAGCAGAGATACCCGGGTATCTATAACTATGGTACCGTATCCTGAGATGGATTTCCTCTCAGGCAGGAATCCGCACAGGCTGCAGCCAGTTCATATTTTCAGCGCCAATAAGTTACAGCAAGCTCCTCTTGTCTTGTCTTGTCGGCCGATGCCGAGCCCAAACGCCGGGGACTTAGTTAGTGGTCTCACGATGTAGTCTCTGCTTCTGTAGCTCCTAGGAATGCTTCCACGACAATCCGTCCGTCTCTGTATCAGCCGTCTGTCCAGACTTGGTTCTCCACTCAATGCACAGGGAATCCACAGACTTCCAAATACGTACTGGGTTCTTAGCAAAGTCTCAGTCTTTTGTTAAATAAAGGGTTAACTCCTCTCCAGGAAACGTTAGCCACACAAGTCTCTCACAGAGTTAAACAAAAGGTTAATTCTTCTCCAGGGGAACGTTAGCAACAAAAAGTCTCTCAAAAGCTTCTTTTCCTCCAAAAACACTTGCAGTAAATCCACACAGTCTCTCTTTAAGATATCACAGCAGCTTCTGCCTTTGCTTCCCGCCTTTTTCTCTCTCAGCTCTCACTTCCAAGTTTCACTTTACACCCGAGACACTAGACCCCACCCAGCAGCACACATTGTCTCTGGGAGTTTTGCACGGTCTGTTCTCTTCTGCAATAGGCAAAAACCACAGGGTCCTAGTGCCCTCTCAGTGGGACTACAGTTCACCCTCTTACATGCCACCCCACTAGAGGTTGGCGTCCTCGACATACCTTCCCACTCAAATTCATCTTGAGCATATCGCCGAGGCGGTATTCCTGCCGTAGATCGTGTAGTTCTCCTGAGTCCTACATCAACAGGTGCGACCTTAGAGGGAGCTAGAGTCTCTTCCATGGTCGTGTCAGTGGGCGTAAGTGGAGTTGTCTCCTCCTGCGGCTCGATGTCCTGTGATACAGCGTCAGGACCAAGCAGTTGACCTGATGCACTCTCCTCAACAACATCCTCCATATCCCCAACATTCTCATCACCCGAGGCCAGATCGGTCACAGGGGGCAAATAAGCAGGCGCAGGAGTAAGCACACCATCAAACTCAAGATCATTCAGAGCTTCCGCCCCTTGAAACATGGCCTCTGGCTCTAGGGGGGTAGGCGCCGAATCTTCAAACCAGCACCGCTGTAACATGTTACGATGCAAATTACGGGTTGGCCCCCCTGTCCCCACCGGTTCGACCTCGTACACTGGAATCTCAGGGTTCACCTGTTTTTTTTATCAGATACGGTATCGCCTCCCATCGGTCACTCAGCTTTCCTGACCGTCGTTTTGTCCTCACCAACACTCTGTCTCCCGGAGAGAACAGCTCTGTTTGTACAGGTCGCGTGTCCTTATGGACCACCTGGCGAAGGCGGTCACCCACCACCTGATGCACCACCCTCAACCGCCGCCGATGCTCTCGTACCCACTCGGATGCAGTCCGAAGGGGGGCGGAGGAGGGATCTGGCATGCTCAAATCCTCAATGTCTCGGCCAGGTCTACCAAACATCAACATGTGTGGTGAGTAACCAGTAGTACTGTGCACCCTGTTATTGTAAGCCCACATCAATTCGGGGAGATACTCAGGCCAGCATGTCTGTTGCTGACTCTCTAAGGACCTCAACATTTGCAACAGGGTCCGATTAAAACGCTCACACGCCCCGTTACCCTGAGGGTGGTAAGGCGTTGTTCTCGACTGCTCGATACCATAGAGCTGGTGCAACTCTTTCATCAGCGTTCCCTGAAAGCAGGCCCCTTGATCTGAATGTATTCTCTGCGGACACCCGAACACTTGGAAGAAATGTCGGCACACTGCCTCAGCCGCCGACTTGGCCGTCTGATCTCTTGTCGGCACCGCTACAGCATACTTGGTAAAGTGATCTGTCATCACCAGGCAGTAGGAGTACCCTGATGTAGAGTACCCTATCAACACGTAGTCAATCATGAGTAGTTCCAGTGGAGCTGAAGTCTTAATAGACTGTGTGGGAGCCCGCTGCTCAGGGCTTTTGTTGAGCCCACAAATTCGGCACTGCCGACACGCGTCGGCCACCATCCCTCCCAACTCAGGGCAGTAGAGGACTCGCTGCAACCACTGAAGTGTCTTTTCACTTCCAAAATGGGCCCCCTTCTCATGCGCCTCACGAGCGACCACCGGCCCCATCCCCACAGGAATTATCAGTTGGTACCAATGCTGCAGCTCCGATGGCAGGTACACCTTACGATACAAAAGACCTTGTTCCACACACAATTTATCCCATTGTCGAAGGAGTTTCATTCCTTCCATGGACAACTGAGCCTTGTCCTCTGCACTGGGCCAGGCCTTGTTTTGTACCCAACGGCGCACAAGTGCAACGTCCGGACACTCATCCTGGACTCTTGTCCAATCTGAGGGTGTTTTACCCAGGACACAGGGCATCCCGGTGGCCACCCCACTTGAGTGTACCACACTTTGGAAGATAGGTATTTGCCCCAAAGCTGGAGTTTCAGTATCCTCAAGTTGTTCATCAACATCTTCCCCGGATGACCCAAGGGGCACTCTTGACAATGCATCTGCATTGCCGTTCTCTCGACCAGAGCGAAATTTAATGCGGTAATTGAACTTGGCCAGTCTGGCGACCCACCGCTGCTCCAACGCCCCCAGTTTTGCATTCTCTAAGTGAGCTAGCGGGTTGTTATCTGTCATGACTAGCACCTCAGCTCCTGTTAGATACTCGGCGAAGCGTTCTGTCATTGCCCACACCAGGGCCAGCAATTCCAGACGGAATGAGCTGTAGTTAGCCGGATTTCGCTCGGAGTCTCTTAAAGATCTGCTGCCATAAGAAATCACTCGTTCTCGGCCGTCCTGCACCTGTGCTAGTACTGCCCCCAACCCATGAAGACTACCATCGGTATACAACAAAAAAGGGGTGTCAAACCGGGCGTAGGCCAGCAATGGGGCACTCGTTAGGGCGGTTTTCACTCCATCAAATGCCTTTTTCTGTAGGGGCCCCCATGGAATGGGGCGATTTCGAGGACCCAGCGCTGTCCCTCTCAAAAGTTCATTCAAGGGACTCACCACTTGTGAGAATTTAGGCACAAACCGCCGATAGTATCCTGCTAGGCCCAGGAAGGCCCGCACTTCTCGCAGGTCACAAGGAGGTGGCCACTCTTGTACCGCCTTAATCTTACTGGCTAAAGGTAGTACCCCGTCCGGGGTCACCAGATGCCCCAAATATTCAATCTGGTTTCGTAACAGCTGACATTTTTTTGGCTTTATTTTCAGGCCGTAGCTCTTGAGCCGCCGGAGAACTTGACGCAGCTTCTCCAGATGATCTTCAAATGAGGTTCCGAACACCACAATGTCGTCCAAATATATCAGGACTGATTCAAAATTTAGATCACCCAAGCAATGTTCCATTAGGCGTTGGAAGGTTCCCGGGGCGGTAGCGAGGCCAAAGGGCATCTGGTTGAACTCAAAGAGCCCCATTGGCAATACAAACGCCGTCTTGGCCCGATCTTTTTCAGCCATTGGGACCTGCCAGTACCCGCTTGCCAAATCCAACGTTGAGAAATACTTGGCCCGACCCAGGGCCGACAGGGATTCTTCAATACGGGGTAAAGGATAGGCGTCCCGTACGGTGTGGGCATTCAATTTCCGATAGTCCACACAAAATCGGAGTGTCCCATCCTTCTTGCGGACCAAGACTACAGGGGCCGCCCAGGGACTCCGGCTCTCTCGGATCACTTGGTTGTCCAGCATACTGGCCACCATGCTCTTCACCTCTTGATAGAGCGCCGGAGGAATTTGGCGATATCTTTCTCTAATGGGTGGAGTATCCCCCGTTGGAATCTCATGCTCAATCGTCTGGGTACACCCGAAGTCCTCTCCATGTCGGGAAAAGGTCTCTTGATGTTCCCACAAAACTCTCTCCAACTGCTCCAACTGCACGGGGGTCAGCTTCTCCCGATCCACTCCCATCTGCTCCATGATCACATGAACATTCCATTCCTCCGTAGGAGGTTCAGTCCGGCCTACCTCGACCGCGAATGTCCAGGATGACTGTTGGTCTGGTCGCAATTCGAACCCTGCATTTTCCGGCACCTTCTCTGCCGGTACGAACAGTTCAGCCAGTATGGTCCCAGCGGGAATTGCAACAGCTTCATCTAAAACATTGATGCATCGGACCGGTACTCGTCCATTCTTCACAATCGCCAAAGAACGGGCCACATGTACCTTGGCAAATGAGGAACCCTCTCGGGCGGGCTCAAGTAGCACTTCAAGCCCATTCAATCTCTGTGCAGCTCCCACAGGCAGCATTAAGAGTTCCTCTTGTCTGGGTCCCAGCAGGATCGGGGCCCTCGAAGTCACTCGGACCCGGCCCACCCGGCCACCTGGGACCGCACTTTTCAGCAAGTCGCAACTCAGCACTAGACGGTGTAGAATTCTCTGTGTGGGTCGGTGTCTTGTCGCACGGGCCCAGTATCGGGGTCCTTCACTGGCATACATCTGGTGATTCAAATCTCGCAGCACGTTCATTCCGAGCGTCACTTCCATCCCTCTTCTAGGGGGGTGATCCACCAGTACTACCCCTTTCTGCCCCAGCTCTTGACCAAACATTTTTAGTTGCATCCACACGATCCCTTTTACTGACAATTGACCATTATTTGCGGCGGTCAGTCGTATCACTCGGCCATCCTCTGGAATCACTAGTCGACTGAAGTATCTCTCATATACTTCTAGAGGCATTATAGTACATTCGGATCCCGTGTCAACCAAGCACCTCATCTTCCGCCCTTCAAACTCTGCTTCTATCACTGGACTACATGCAAACAAATCTTGTTCATTCCGTCGAGGGCTTTGTGTGGGTGGGGCCGCTGCTGCTTGCCCTCTCATGGCAGCGGCCGGAAGTTTAAAGCCGGCGACGGGGTTTCTGGGGCTGTAAGCGCCCGGCAGTAACGCGAGATGTGTCCCTGGCGGCCACACTTCCAGCAGGTGATTGTTCCTCGTGGGCGAGGGCTTGACTCATTCTGATAGGACGACCTGGCCATTTGCGGGGTCACCGTTCCAGGGGGTGAGGCAGGAGGTTCCCGCGAGGGGGTAGAGGCGGGATCAACTGTCAGTTGAGACAATTTCAGCTTCAACTCCTTCACCTCAGCACGCAGAGCTTGTACCACGCTTACCAGCCCCTCTCCCCCCGACCCTGATGAACCACCTTCCTCCAGCTGGGCACTGTTCACTGACCCCTCGGGAACATAGGCCGATTTCTCTTCCCTTTCCACTGCAGCTCGGTAAATCTGCCAGAAAGATAACTCTGGTGCAACCCGGGCCATTTCCAACAGTTTGTCCCGGAGAAGTCTATTGGCTACACCGGTGATGAATTGGTCCCGGAGCAAGCGGTCTACCTCCCGGAATGCCCCCATGGCCCCCGGGTCTAGTCGCTGCATCTCATTCAACATCTCTTGCAAAATATTAGAGTACTGCATCAGGGACTCACACTCTCTCTGGGGACGATTAAAGAATAGGGACCGAAGCTGAGCCACACGCGCTCGGCCCCCCAAACTCCCCTCTAACAGTTCCAAAATCTTTTCTAATGTATCCCTCTCTGATTCTGGGCGCACCATCACCATACGCCTAATATCACCCTCCAGTGCATTTAATGCCAGCTCAGCGCGTAACGCGGGGGTCAAATTACACATGCGCAGAATACTCCGGATTCTCTCAGCCCAATCTTGCAACGCCATATTGCGCCCATCGTATTTCGGCATGTGCTGAAGTAAAGCCCCTACAGGCACATGCCCTCCCGGAGTCGCAGCGGCTGCCAAGGGAACCCCAACCCCTGAGGAGGATGCGGATACAGCGGGGTCATTTCCACCCTCGCCCTCGTCCATGACAAACACTGGATCCTGCCGACTACGCCAAAAATGTAATGACCAGAGGTCCGAATAAGATCCAGTGAGTCACAAACCAAGACCAAGGCAGAAATCTCCAACGGTATTTACTCAAAGGCAAAATAATCAAGGTAATATGGAGAATATTAAGACAGATGCACCCCAAAGATACACCAATTCAGCAGCAGCTGAAATCACTGTGCCACTCAAAGGTCTCCTGAGAACTGTGTACTACAACAGACTAGTAAGAAATTTACCTAACAGGCAACTAAAAACAGGAACAAGTGTAAATTGAATGTAGTGTTATTAAGGGAGCCCCTGGAATGGCACATTGAGTATAACTTACACCACTCTAATATAAGATACACCTCTAAAGTAACAATTTAACACTCTGAGCAGAGATACCCGGGTATCTATAACTATGGTACCGTATCCTGAGATGGATTTCCTCTCAGGCAGGAATCCGCACAGGCTGCAGCCAGTTCATATTTTCAGCGCCAATAAGTTACAGCAAGCTCCTCTTGTCTTGTCTTGTCGGCCGATGCCGAGCCCAAACGCCGGGGACTTAGTTAGTGGTCTCACGATGTAGTCTCTGCTTCTGTAGCTCCTAGGAATGCTTCCACGACAATCCGTCCGTCTCTGTATCAGCCGTCTGTCCAGACTTGGTTCTCCACTCAATGCACAGGGAATCCACAGACTTCCAAATACGTACTGGGTTCTTAGCAAAGTCTCAGTCTTTTGTTAAATAAAGGGTTAACTCCTCTCCAGGAAACGTTAGCCACACAAGTCTCTCACAGAGTTAAACAAAAGGTTAATTCTTCTCCAGGGGAACGTTAGCAACAAAAAGTCTCTCAAAAGCTTCTTTTCCTCCAAAAACACTTGCAGTAAATCCACACAGTCTCTCTTTAAGATATCACAGCAGCTTCTGCCTTTGCTTCCCGCCTTTTTCTCTCTCAGCTCTCACTTCCAAGTTTCACTTTACACCCGAGACACTAGACCCCACCCAGCAGCACACATTGTCTCTGGGAGTTTTGCACGGTCTGTTCTCTTCTGCAATAGGCAAAAACCACAGGGTCCTAGTGCCCTCTCAGTGGGACTACAGTTCACCCTCTTACATGCCACCCCACTAGAGGTTGGCGTCCTCGACATACCTTCCCACTCAAATTCATCTTGAGCATATCGCCGAGGCGGTATTCCTGCCGTAGATCGTGTAGTTCTCCTGAGTCCTACATCAACAGGTGCGACCTTAGAGGGAGCTAGAGTCTCTTCCATGGTCGTGTCAGTGGGCGTAAGTGGAGTTGTCTCCTCCTGCGGCTCGATGTCCTGTGATACAGCGTCAGGACCAAGCAGTTGACCTGATGCACTCTCCTCAACAACATCCTCCATATCCCCAACATTCTCATCACCCGAGGCCAGATCGGTCACAGGGGGCAAATAAGCAGGCGCAGGAGTAAGCACACCATCAAACTCAAGATCATTCAGAGCTTCCGCCCCTTGAAACATGGCCTCTGGCTCTAGGGGGGTAGGCGCCGAATCTTCAAACCAGCACCGCTGTAACATGTTACGATGCAAATTACGGGTTGGCCCCCCTGTCCCCACCGGTTCGACCTCGTACACTGGAATCTCAGGGTTCACCTGTTTTTTTTATCAGATACGGTATCGCCTCCCATCGGTCACTCAGCTTTCCTGACCGTCGTTTTGTCCTCACCAACACTCTGTCTCCCGGAGAGAACAGCTCTGTTTGTACAGGTCGCGTGTCCTTATGGACCACCTGGCGAAGGCGGTCACCCACCACCTGATGCACCACCCTCAACCGCCGCCGATGCTCTCGTACCCACTCGGATGCAGTCCGAAGGGGGGCGGAGGAGGGATCTGGCATGCTCAAATCCTCAATGTCTCGGCCAGGTCTACCAAACATCAACATGTGTGGTGAGTAACCAGTAGTACTGTGCACCCTGTTATTGTAAGCCCACATCAATTCGGGGAGATACTCAGGCCAGCATGTCTGTTGCTGACTCTCTAAGGACCTCAACATTTGCAACAGGGTCCGATTAAAACGCTCACACGCCCCGTTACCCTGAGGGTGGTAAGGCGTTGTTCTCGACTGCTCGATACCATAGAGCTGGTGCAACTCTTTCATCAGCGTTCCCTGAAAGCAGGCCCCTTGATCTGAATGTATTCTCTGCGGACACCCGAACACTTGGAAGAAATGTCGGCACACTGCCTCAGCCGCCGACTTGGCCGTCTGATCTCTTGTCGGCACCGCTACAGCATACTTGGTAAAGTGATCTGTCATCACCAGGCAGTAGGAGTACCCTGATGTAGAGTACCCTATCAACACGTAGTCAATCATGAGTAGTTCCAGTGGAGCTGAAGTCTTAATAGACTGTGTGGGAGCCCGCTGCTCAGGGCTTTTGTTGAGCCCACAAATTCGGCACTGCCGACACGCGTCGGCCACCATCCCTCCCAACTCAGGGCAGTAGAGGACTCGCTGCAACCACTGAAGTGTCTTTTCACTTCCAAAATGGGCCCCCTTCTCATGCGCCTCACGAGCGACCACCGGCCCCATCCCCACAGGAATTATCAGTTGGTACCAATGCTGCAGCTCCGATGGCAGGTACACCTTACGATACAAAAGACCTTGTTCCACACACAATTTATCCCATTGTCGAAGGAGTTTCATTCCTTCCATGGACAACTGAGCCTTGTCCTCTGCACTGGGCCAGGCCTTGTTTTGTACCCAACGGCGCACAAGTGCAACGTCCGGACACTCATCCTGGACTCTTGTCCAATCTGAGGGTGTTTTACCCAGGACACAGGGCATCCCGGTGGCCACCCCACTTGAGTGTACCACACTTTGGAAGATAGGTATTTGCCCCAAAGCTGGAGTTTCAGTATCCTCAAGTTGTTCATCAACATCTTCCCCGGATGACCCAAGGGGCACTCTTGACAATGCATCTGCATTGCCGTTCTCTCGACCAGAGCGAAATTTAATGCGGTAATTGAACTTGGCCAGTCTGGCGACCCACCGCTGCTCCAACGCCCCCAGTTTTGCATTCTCTAAGTGAGCTAGCGGGTTGTTATCTGTCATGACTAGCACCTCAGCTCCTGTTAGATACTCGGCGAAGCGTTCTGTCATTGCCCACACCAGGGCCAGCAATTCCAGACGGAATGAGCTGTAGTTAGCCGGATTTCGCTCGGAGTCTCTTAAAGATCTGCTGCCATAAGAAATCACTCGTTCTCGGCCGTCCTGCACCTGTGCTAGTACTGCCCCCAACCCATGAAGACTACCATCGGTATACAACAAAAAAGGGGTGTCAAACCGGGCGTAGGCCAGCAATGGGGCACTCGTTAGGGCGGTTTTCACTCCATCAAATGCCTTTTTCTGTAGGGGCCCCCATGGAATGGGGCGATTTCGAGGACCCAGCGCTGTCCCTCTCAAAAGTTCATTCAAGGGACTCACCACTTGTGAGAATTTAGGCACAAACCGCCGATAGTATCCTGCTAGGCCCAGGAAGGCCCGCACTTCTCGCAGGTCACAAGGAGGTGGCCACTCTTGTACCGCCTTAATCTTACTGGCTAAAGGTAGTACCCCGTCCGGGGTCACCAGATGCCCCAAATATTCAATCTGGTTTCGTAACAGCTGACATTTTTTTGGCTTTATTTTCAGGCCGTAGCTCTTGAGCCGCCGGAGAACTTGACGCAGCTTCTCCAGATGATCTTCAAATGAGGTTCCGAACACCACAATGTCGTCCAAATATATCAGGACTGATTCAAAATTTAGATCACCCAAGCAATGTTCCATTAGGCGTTGGAAGGTTCCCGGGGCGGTAGCGAGGCCAAAGGGCATCTGGTTGAACTCAAAGAGCCCCATTGGCAATACAAACGCCGTCTTGGCCCGATCTTTTTCAGCCATTGGGACCTGCCAGTACCCGCTTGCCAAATCCAACGTTGAGAAATACTTGGCCCGACCCAGGGCCGACAGGGATTCTTCAATACGGGGTAAAGGATAGGCGTCCCGTACGGTGTGGGCATTCAATTTCCGATAGTCCACACAAAATCGGAGTGTCCCATCCTTCTTGCGGACCAAGACTACAGGGGCCGCCCAGGGACTCCGGCTCTCTCGGATCACTTGGTTGTCCAGCATACTGGCCACCATGCTCTTCACCTCTTGATAGAGCGCCGGAGGAATTTGGCGATATCTTTCTCTAATGGGTGGAGTATCCCCCGTTGGAATCTCATGCTCAATCGTCTGGGTACACCCGAAGTCCTCTCCATGTCGGGAAAAGGTCTCTTGATGTTCCCACAAAACTCTCTCCAACTGCTCCAACTGCACGGGGGTCAGCTTCTCCCGATCCACTCCCATCTGCTCCATGATCACATGAACATTCCATTCCTCCGTAGGAGGTTCAGTCCGGCCTACCTCGACCGCGAATGTCCAGGATGACTGTTGGTCTGGTCGCAATTCGAACCCTGCATTTTCCGGCACCTTCTCTGCCGGTACGAACAGTTCAGCCAGTATGGTCCCAGCGGGAATTGCAACAGCTTCATCTAAAACATTGATGCATCGGACCGGTACTCGTCCATTCTTCACAATCGCCAAAGAACGGGCCACATGTACCTTGGCAAATGAGGAACCCTCTCGGGCGGGCTCAAGTAGCACTTCAAGCCCATTCAATCTCTGTGCAGCTCCCACAGGCAGCATTAAGAGTTCCTCTTGTCTGGGTCCCAGCAGGATCGGGGCCCTCGAAGTCACTCGGACCCGGCCCACCCGGCCACCTGGGACCGCACTTTTCAGCAAGTCGCAACTCAGCACTAGACGGTGTAGAATTCTCTGTGTGGGTCGGTGTCTTGTCGCACGGGCCCAGTATCGGGGTCCTTCACTGGCATACATCTGGTGATTCAAATCTCGCAGCACGTTCATTCCGAGCGTCACTTCCATCCCTCTTCTAGGGGGGTGATCCACCAGTACTACCCCTTTCTGCCCCAGCTCTTGACCAAACATTTTTAGTTGCATCCACACGATCCCTTTTACTGACAATTGACCATTATTTGCGGCGGTCAGTCGTATCACTCGGCCATCCTCTGGAATCACTAGTCGACTGAAGTATCTCTCATATACTTCTAGAGGCATTATAGTACATTCGGATCCCGTGTCAACCAAGCACCTCATCTTCCGCCCTTCAAACTCTGCTTCTATCACTGGACTACATGCAAACAAATCTTGTTCATTCCGTCGAGGGCTTTGTGTGGGTGGGGCCGCTGCTGCTTGCCCTCTCATGGCAGCGGCCGGAAGTTTAAAGCCGGCGACGGGGTTTCTGGGGCTGTAAGCGCCCGGCAGTAACGCGAGATGTGTCCCTGGCGGCCACACTTCCAGCAGGTGATTGTTCCTCGTGGGCGAGGGCTTGACTCATTCTGATAGGACGACCTGGCCATTTGCGGGGTCACCGTTCCAGGGGGTGAGGCAGGAGGTTCCCGCGAGGGGGTAGAGGCGGGATCAACTGTCAGTTGAGACAATTTCAGCTTCAACTCCTTCACCTCAGCACGCAGAGCTTGTACCACGCTTACCAGCCCCTCTCCCCCCGACCCTGATGAACCACCTTCCTCCAGCTGGGCACTGTTCACTGACCCCTCGGGAACATAGGCCGATTTCTCTTCCCTTTCCACTGCAGCTCGGTAAATCTGCCAGAAAGATAACTCTGGTGCAACCCGGGCCATTTCCAACAGTTTGTCCCGGAGAAGTCTATTGGCTACACCGGTGATGAATTGGTCCCGGAGCAAGCGGTCTACCTCCCGGAATGCCCCCATGGCCCCCGGGTCTAGTCGCTGCATCTCATTCAACATCTCTTGCAAAATATTAGAGTACTGCATCAGGGACTCACACTCTCTCTGGGGACGATTAAAGAATAGGGACCGAAGCTGAGCCACACGCGCTCGGCCCCCCAAACTCCCCTCTAACAGTTCCAAAATCTTTTCTAATGTATCCCTCTCTGATTCTGGGCGCACCATCACCATACGCCTAATATCACCCTCCAGTGCATTTAATGCCAGCTCAGCGCGTAACGCGGGGGTCAAATTACACATGCGCAGAATACTCCGGATTCTCTCAGCCCAATCTTGCAACGCCATATTGCGCCCATCGTATTTCGGCATGTGCTGAAGTAAAGCCCCTACAGGCACATGCCCTCCCGGAGTCGCAGCGGCTGCCAAGGGAACCCCAACCCCTGAGGAGGATGCGGATACAGCGGGGTCATTTCCACCCTCGCCCTCGTCCATGACAAACACTGGATCCTGCCGACTACGCCAAAAATGTAATGACCAGAGGTCCGAATAAGATCCAGTGAGTCACAAACCAAGACCAAGGCAGAAATCTCCAACGGTATTTACTCAAAGGCAAAATAATCAAGGTAATATGGAGAATATTAAGACAGATGCACCCCAAAGATACACCAATTCAGCAGCAGCTGAAATCACTGTGCCACTCAAAGGTCTCCTGAGAACTGTGTACTACAACAGACTAGTAAGAAATTTACCTAACAGGCAACTAAAAACAGGAACAAGTGTAAATTGAATGTAGTGTTATTAAGGGAGCCCCTGGAATGGCACATTGAGTATAACTTACACCACTCTAATATAAGATACACCTCTAAAGTAACAATTTAACACTCTGAGCAGAGATACCCGGGTATCTATAACTATGGTACCGTATCCTGAGATGGATTTCCTCTCAGGCAGGAATCCGCACAGGCTGCAGCCAGTTCATATTTTCAGCGCCAATAAGTTACAGCAAGCTCCTCTTGTCTTGTCTTGTCGGCCGATGCCGAGCCCAAACGCCGGGGACTTAGTTAGTGGTCTCACGATGTAGTCTCTGCTTCTGTAGCTCCTAGGAATGCTTCCACGACAATCCGTCCGTCTCTGTATCAGCCGTCTGTCCAGACTTGGTTCTCCACTCAATGCACAGGGAATCCACAGACTTCCAAATACGTACTGGGTTCTTAGCAAAGTCTCAGTCTTTTGTTAAATAAAGGGTTAACTCCTCTCCAGTAGGGTTGAGCGAAACGGGTCGAACATTTTCAAAAGTCGCCGACTTTTGGCTAAGTCGGGGTTTCATGAAACCCGATCCGACCCCTGTGCGTGGTCGGCCATGCGGTACGCGACTTTCGCGCCAAAGTCGCGTTTCAATGACGCGAAAAGCGCCATTTCTCAGCCAATGAAGGTAAACGCAGAGTGTGGGCAGCGTGATGACATAGGTCCTGGTCCCCACCATCTTAGAGAAGGGCATTGCAGTGATTGGCTTGCTGTCTGCGACGTCACAGGGGCTATAAAGAGGCGTTCCCGCCGACCGCCATCTTACTGCTGCTGATCTGAGCTTAGGGAGAGGTTGCTGCCGCTTTGTCAGAAGCAGGGATAGCGTTAGGCAGGGTCCATTAACCACAAAACCGCTTGTGCTGCAGCGATTTGCACTGTCCAACACCACCCTCGGTGTGCAGGGACAGTGGAAGTTTTTTTTTTTCCCCTCAGCGCTGTAGCTCATTGGGCTGCCCTAGAAGGCTCCCTGATAGCTGCATTGCTGTGTGTACGCCGCTGTGCAAACCAACTGCTTTTTTCAAAGCACAAATCCTCTTGTTCCTTCCTTTCTGCACAGCTATCTTTTTTGTTTGTCCACACTTTTTATTTCATTTGTGCATCAGTCCACTCCTTATTGCTGCCTGCCATACCTGGCTGAGATTACTGCAGGCAGGGAGATAGTAGCTGCCTGCCATACCTGGCTGAGATTACTGCAGGCAGGGAGATAGTAATTGTAGGACATTCCCTGTTTTTTTTTTTTTTTTTTTTTGGTGGGAGATTAAGATTGGCAATTTGGCATTTCTGCTAGAGTGCCATCCCTGTGTGTGCCATCTCTCTCACATAGTGGGCCATAGAAAGCCTTTTCATTTTTCTGTATTTTTTTTTGTGGGGTGTATAAATTCTCCCTGATAAAAATACAGTGGGAGATTAATATTGGCCTTTGGGCTTGTGTGCCAGTCCTGAGTGTGCCATCTCTCTCACAAATAGTGGGCCATAGAAAGCCTATTTAATTTTTTTTTTGGTTTTATAAATTTTCCCTGAAAAAAGGGAGATTAATATTGGCCTCTGGGCTTGTGTGCCAGTTGTGAGCGTGCCATCTGTGCCAGTCCTGAGCGTGCCATCTCTCTCACAAATAGTGGGCCATAGAAAGCCTATTTAAATATTTTTTTGGTTTTATAAATTCTCCCAGAAAAAAAGGGAGATTAATATTGGCCTCTGGGCTTCTGTGCCAGTCCTGAGCGTGCCATCTGTGCCAGTCCTGAGCGTCCCATCTCTCTCACAAATAGTGGGCCATAGAAAGCCTATTTAATTTTTTTTTTGGTTTTATAAATTCTCCCAGAAAAAAAGGGAGATTAATATTGGCCTCTGGGCTTGTGTGCCAGTTGTGAGCGTGCCATCTGTGCCAGTCCTGAGCGTGCCATCTCTCTCACAAATAGTGGGCCATAGAAAGCCTATTTAATTTTTTTTTTGGTTTTATAAATTCTCCCAGAAAAAAAGGGAGATTAATATTGGCCTCTGGGCTTCTGTGCCAGTCCTGAGCGTGCCATCTGTGCCAGTCCTGAGCGTCCCATCTCTCTCACAAATAGTGGGCCATAGAAAGCCTATTTTTTTTTTGGGGGGGGTTTTAGAAATTCTCCCTGGAAAAAAAAAGGGAGATTAATATTGCCCTTTGGGCTTGTGTGCCAGTACTAAGCGTTCCATCTCTCTCTCTCTCTCTTAGTCAGTGGGCCATAGAACGCCTATTTTTGGTTTTATTTGTTTTCTAAATTCTCCCTGAAAAAATCATTTTATTTTATTTGGTTTCTAAATTCTTCCTGATAAAATCATATTTTTTTTATTATTTTTTTTTCTAAAGTCTCCCTGAAAAAAAAAAAAAAAAAAAAAAAAACAGTGGGAGATTAATATTGGCCTTTCTGCTTGTGTGCCAGTCTTGACTCCTGGGTGCGTCATCTCTCAGTCAGTGGGCCATAGAACGCCTATTTTTGGTTTTATTTGTTTTCTAAATTCTCCCTGAAAAAATCATTTTATTTTATTTGGTTTCTAAATTCTTCCTGATAAAATCATATTTTTTTTATTATTTTTTTTTCTAAAGTCTCCCTGAAAAAAAAAAAAAAAAACAACCAAAAAAAACAGTGGGAGATTAATATTGGCCTTTCTGCTTGTGTGCCAGTCTTGACTCCTGGGTGTGCCATCTCTCTCTCTCTCTCTCTCTCTCTCTCTCTCTCTCTCTCTCTCCAATTGTGGTCCATAGAAAGCCTATATTTTTTTTCCTTGATTTGGGTTCCAAAATCTACCAGAGAAAATAACTACATCAATCATTGGTAGAAAAATATTGGCCTCTGGGCTTGTGTGCCACTTCTGATTCCTGTGTGCGTCATCTCTCAGTCAGTGGGCCATAGAACGCCTATTTTTGTTTTTATTTGTTTTATAAATTCTCCCTGAAAAAATCATTTTATTTTATTTGGTTTCTAAATTCTTCCTGATAAAATCATATTTTTTTTATTATTTTTTTTTCTAAAGTCTCCCTGAAAAAAAAAAAAAAAAACAACCAAAAAAAACAGTGGGAGATTAATATTGGCCTTTCTGCTTGTGTGCCAGTCTTGACTCCTGGGTGTGCCATCTCTCTCTCTCTCTCTCTCTCTCTCTCTCTCTCTCTCTCCAATTGTGGTCCATAGAAAGCCTATATTTTTTTTCCTTGATTTGGGTTCCAAAATCTACCAGAGAAAATAACTACATCAATCATTGGTAGAAAAATATTGGCCTCTGGGCTTGTGTGCCACTCCTGATTCCTGTGTGCGTCATCTCTCAGTCAGTGGGCCATAGAACGCCTATTTTTGTTTTTATTTGTTTTATAAATTCTCCCTGAAAAAATCATTTTATTTTATTTGGTTTCTAAATTCTTCCTGATAAAATCATATTTTTTTTATTATTTTTTTTTCTAAAGTCTCCCTGACAAAAAAAAAAAAAAAAAAAAAAACAGTGGGAGATTAATATTGGCCTTTCTGCTTGTGTGCCAGTCTTGACTCCTGGGTGTGCCATCTCTCTCTCTCTCTCTCTCTCTCTCTCTCTCTCTCTCTCCAATTGTGGTCCATAGAAAGCCTATATTTTTTTTCCTTGATTTGGGTTCCAAAATCTACCAGAGAAAATAACTCCATCAATCATTGGTAGAAAAATATTGGCCTCTGGGCTTGTGTGCCACTCCTGATTCCTGTGTGCGTCATCTCTCACTCAGTGGCCCATAGAAAGCATATAGTTTGTTACATTTGTTTTCTAAATTCTCCCTGCAAAAATCAAATTTCTTTTTTTTTTGGGGGGGTTTCTAAAGTGTTCCTGAAAAAAATAAAAATAAAAAACAAATAATAGTGTGACATTAATATTAACATTTGTGCTTCAGTGACAGTCCTGCGTGTGGGGCATCTCTCTAATTTGCAGCCACCAAAAAAAGAGTGTGTAACATTGTGCCTGATTTTCGCGGTGGTCTCACCAACCTGTAAAGGGGTAGCTAAATCATACTGAAGTTATAGCTCACCGTGTAAGTTGTGTGACTGCAACAAATAACGTTAGTTTGGTTACGTTTTTAAAACAATGAGGAAGTCTAGTGGAAGAGGTCGTGGCCGGGGGCGTTCATTGTCAGCTGGTAATGAGGGTAGTGGTAGTGGTGGAGCATCAGGTGGTCGTGGGGAAAAAAATATTGCACCTAAGTCTGGAGCTGTGGAGCCAGGTTCGTCGTCCGGCTACACAAGGCCTCGAACGCTCCCTTTTCTGGGATTAGGAAAACCGCTTTTAAAGCCGGAGCAGCAAGAGCAAGTTTTGGCTTATCTTGCTGACTCAGCCTCTAGCTCTTTTGCCTCCTCTCGTGAAACTGGTAAAAGTAAAAGCAGCGCGTCGTTAGTGGATGTTCACGGTCAGGGACAAGTCACTTCCTTGTCCTCTTCAGCAAAAACAACAACAGAGAAGAATGCAGCAGGCGACACAACGGGTTACTCCATGGAGCTCTTTACACATACCGTCCCTGGCTTAGAAAGTGAAGCAGTTAACAGTCCATGCCCATTACAAATTGAATCTGACATGGAGTGCAGTGACGCACAGCCACAGCCAGACTACTATGCTGGTCCTTTGACTCAGACCACAACATTGCCCTCGCAGGGTGCTGATCAAGAATCAGACCCTGATGAGACTATGTTGCCCCATCACGAACGCTATACCACCGAACGACACGGTGACACAGACGAAGTTGCGCAGGAGGTACAAGAAGAGTTATTAGATGACCCAGTTCTTGACCCCGATTGGCAGCCATTGGGGGAACAGGGTGCAGGCGGCAGCAGTTCTGAAGCAGAGGAGGAGGAGGGGCCGCAGCAGGCATCAACATCGCCACAGGTTCCATCTGCCGGGCCCGTATCTTGCCCAAAACGCGTGGCAAAGCCAAAACCTGGTGGAGGACAGCGTGGCCATCCGGTTAAAGCTCAGTCTGCAATGCCTGAAAAGGTATCCGATGCTAGAAAGAGTGCAGTCTGGCATTTTTTTAAACAACATCCAATTGATCAGCGCAAAGTCATCTGTCAAAAATGTTCTACTTCCTTAAGCAGAGGTCAGAATCTGAAAAGTCTCAATACTAGTTGCATGCATAGACATTTAACCACCATGCATTTGAAAGCTTGGACTAACTACCAAACGTCCCTTAAGGTTGTTGCACCCTCGGCCAATGAAGCTAGTCATCAACGCAACATCCCTTCCGGCAGTGTAGGACCACCATTTAGCGCACCACCTGCTGTATCTGTGCAGGTATCTTTGCCAGGCCAAAGCAGTCAGGGTCAGGGAATCACCAGTTTCGTAGTAGGAAACACTGCATCTAGGGCACCGGCGGCAACAATACCATCTCCCACCGTCTCTCAGTCTGCCATGTCCACCGGCACCCCCGCTAGTTCCACGATCTCCATCTCTCCAGTCCAGCTCACCCTACATGAGACTATGGTTAGAAAAAGGAAGTACTTAGCCTCGCATCCGCGTACACAGGGTTTGAACGCCCACATAGCTAGACTAATCTCGTTAGAGATGATGCCCTACCGGTTAGTTGAAAGCGAAGCTTTCAAAGACCTGATGGACTACGCTGTACCACGCTACGAGCTACCCAGTCGACACTTTTTTTCCAGAAAAGCCATCCCAGCCCTCCACCAGCATGTTAAAGAGCGCATCGTCCATGCACTCAGGCAATCTGTGAGCACAAAGGTGCACCTGACAACAGATGCATGGACCAGTAGGCATGGCCAGGGACGTTACGTGTCCATCACGGCACACTGGGTAAATGTGGTGGATTCAGGGTCCACAGGGGACAGCAAGTTTGGGACAGTTCTGCCTAGCCCACGGTCTAGTAAACAGTTGTCTGTAGCCGTTCGCACCCCCTCCTCCTCCTCCTCCTCCTCGTCCTCCTGCAGAAGCAAGAGCTCGTCCACAGACCGCAGTCGCACAAACACTCCATCCGCACCTGCCACTGTTGCACACCAGGTCTCCCATTATGGGGCAGCTACTGGCATACGTCAGCAGGCTGTATTGGCTATGAAGTGTTTGGGCGACAATAGACACACCGCGGAAGTTCTGTCCGAGTTCTTGCAGCAAGAAACGCAGTCGTGGCTGGGCACTGTAGATCTTGAGGCAGGCAAGGTAGTGAGTGATAACGGAAGGAATTTCATGGCTGCCATCTCCCTTTCCCAACTGAAACACATTCCTTGCCTGGCTCACACCTTAAACCTGGTGGTGCAGTGCTTCCTGAAAAGTTATCCGGGGTTATCCGACCTGCTCCTCAAAGTGCGTGGACTTTGCGCACATATCCGCCGTTCGCCTGTACACTCCAGCCGTATGCAGACCTATCAGCGTTCTTTGAACCTTCCCCAGCATCGCCTAATCATAGACGTTGCAACAAGGTGGAACTCAACACTGCACATGCTTCAGAGACTGTGCGAACAGAGGCGGGCTGTTATGTTTTTGTGGGAGGATACACATACACGGGCAGGCAGTAGGATGGCAGACATGGAGTTGTCAGGTGTGCAGTGGTCGAAGATTCAAGACATGTGTCAAGTCCTTCAGTGTTTTGAGGAATGCACACGGCTGGTTAGTGCAGACAACGCCATAATAAGCATGAGCATCCCCCTAATGCGTCTGCTGATGCAAAGTTTGACGCACATAAAGGATCAGGCGTCTGCACCAGAGGAAGAGGAAAGCCTTGATGACAGTCAGCGATTGTCTGGTCAGGGCAGTGTACATGACGAGGTACCGGGCGAAGAGGAGGTGGAGGATGAGGAGGATGATGGGGATGAGTATATTTTTAATGAGGAAGCTTTCCCGGGGGCACGGGAAATTGGTGGCGTGGCAAGGCCGGGTTCTGGTTTTTTGAGGGACACAAGTGACGTAGATTTGCCTGCAACTGCCCCTCAACCAAGCACAACCGCAGATTTGACAACGGGAACTTTGGCCCACATGGCGGATTATGCCTTGCGTATCCTCAAAAGGGACACACGCATTACAAAAATGATGAACGATGACGATTACTGGTTGGCCTGCCTCCTTGATCCTCGCTATAAAGGCAAATTGCAAAATATTATGCCACATGAGAACTTGGAACTAATATTAGCAACAAAACAATCAACTCTTGTTGACCGTTTGCTTCTGGCATTCCCTGCACACAGCGCCCGTGATCGTTCTCACACGAGCTCCAGGGGCCAGCAGACCAGAGGTGTTAGAGGGGCAGAAATCAGAAGTGGCGTTGGCCAGAGGGGTTTTCTGACCAGGTTGTGGAGTGATTTTTCTAGGACCGCAGACAGGACAGGTACTGCAGCATCAATTCAAAGTGACAGGAGACAACATTTGTCCAGTATGGTTACAAACTATTTTTCATCCCTTATCGACGTTCTCCCTCAACCGTCATTCCCATTTGATTACTGGGCATCCAAATTAGACACCTGGCCAGAATTGGCAGAATATGCATTGCAGGAGCTTGCTTGCCCGGCAGCTAGTGTCCTATCAGAAAGAGTATTCAGTGCTGCAGGTTCAATACTAACAGAAAAAAGGACTCGTCTGTCTACCCAAAATGTAGATGATCTAACCTTCATTAAAATGAACCACAACTGGATTTCAAAATCTTTTGCCCCACCCTGCCCGGCTGACACCTAGCTTTCCTATGAAAAGGTCTTGCCTGTGGACTATTCTGAATGACTTTTCCAATCTCGTAATTTTCTTCACCTGATTGTCCAGCATACGACATGTTTCCACCTCACGAAATGGCCAAACTCCCCACACGGGGTCGTGCTATCGCCACTTTGCGCTTGGACCCTTGAGAGTGCTGTTTGTCTGAAGAGGTGGGTGAGCCCGCTTTTGGTCGACGGCACTGCCACTGGGTCCCTCATAGTACAATAAAGTGTCTCTGGCGGTGGTGGTGCGCACCCAACGTCAGACTCACCGTTGTAATATGAGGGGCCCTGTGCCTGTACCGCCGGCCACAAGCCAGTTCCCCCCCCCCCCAGCTCAAACAGTGCTCTACCACTAGCAAAATTATCTCTCACAGCTTCACCAATGTGTAGTCTAGGCGCTGACATCCTTCAATGACTGGCACTGACAATACCATTGTTTTGACATTTTTGTTATGTTAGGCCTTCGAAGCCTGTCTGCGGTCACTCCTTCCACTAGACTTCCACTGACCAGACCACTGCTGCCCGTGTACCCCTGGAACCAATTTAAAATTGCCTACAGCCATGTGTGATTATTTTAGGCCGTCGATGCCTGTCTGCGGTCACTCCTTCCACTAGGCCTCCACTGACCACACCACTGCTGCCCGTGTAACCCTGGAACCAATTTAAAATTGCCTACAGCCAGCCCAATTTTTTTATTTTAGGCCTTCGATGCCTGTCTGCGGTACATTCTTTCAACTACTACTACACTGACCAGGGCACTGCTGCCCAAGTACCCCTGGAACCAATTTAAAATTGCCTACAGCCATGTGTTAATATTTTAGGCCTTCGATGCCTGTCTGCGGTCACTCCTTCCACTAGGCCTCCACTGACCACACCACTGCTGCCCGTGTAACCCTGGAACCAATTTAAAATTGCCTACAGCCATGTGTTATTATTTTAGGCCTTCGATGCCTGTCTGCGGTCACTCCTTCCACTAGGCCTCCACTGACCACACCACTGCTGCCCGTGTAACCCTGGAACCAATTTAAAATTGCCTACAGCCAGCCCAATTTTTTTATTTTAGGCCTTCGATGCCTGTCTGCGGTACATTCTTTCAACTACTACTACACTGACCAGGGCACTGCTGCCCAAGTACCCCTGGAACCAATTTAAAATTGCCTACAGCCATGTGTTAATATTTTAGGCCTTCGATGCCTGTCTGCGGTCACTCCTTCCACTAGGCCTCCACTGACCACACCACTGCTGCCCGTGTACCCCTGGAACCAATTTAAAATTGCCTACAGCCATGTGTGATTATTTTAGGCCGTCGATGCCTGTCTGCGGTCACTCCTTCCACTAGGCCTCCACTGACCACACCACTGCTGCCCGTGTAACCCTGGAACCAATTTAAAATTGCCTACAGCCATGTGTTATTATTTTAGGCCTTCGATGCCTGTCTGCGGTCACTCCTTCCACTAGGCCTCCACTGACCACACCACTGCTGCCCGTGTAACCCTGGAACCAATTTAAAATTGCCTACAGCCAGCCCAATTTTTTTATTTTAGGCCTTCGATGCCTGTCTGCGGTACATTCTTTCAACTACTACTACACTGACCAGGGCACTGCTGCCCAAGTACCCCTGGAACCAATTTAAAATTGCCTACAGCCATGTGTTAATATTTTAGGCCTTCGATGCCTGTCTGCGGTCACTCCTTCCACTAGGCCTCCACTGACCACACCACTGCTGCCCGTGTAACCCTGGAACCAATTTAAAATTGCCTACAGCCATGTGTTATTATTTTAGGCCTTCGATGCCTGTCTGCGGTCACTCCTTCCACTAGGCCTCCACTGACCACACCACTGCTGCCCGTGTAACCCTGGAACCAATTTAAAATTGCCTACAGCCAGCCCAATTTTTTTATTTTAGGCCTTCGATGCCTGTCTGCGGTACATTCTTTCAACTACTACTACACTGACCAGGGCACTGCTGCCCAAGTACCCCTGGAACCAATTTAAAATTGCCTACAGCCATGTGTTAATATTTTAGGCCTTCGATGCCTGTCTGCGGTCACTCCTTCCACTAGGCCTCCACTGACCACACCACTGCTGCCCGTGTACCCCTGGAACCAATTTAAAATTGCCTACAGCCATGTGTGATTATTTTAGGCCGTCGATGCCTGTCTGCGGTCACTCCTTCCACTAGGCCTCCACTGACCACACCACTGCTGCCCGTGTAACCCTGGAACCAATTTAAAATTGCCTACAGCCATGTGTTATTATTTTAGGCCTTCGATGCCTGTCTGCGGTCACTCCTTCCACTAGGCCTCCACTGACCACACCACTGCTGCCCGTGTAACCCTGGAACCAATTTAAAATTGCCTACAGCCAGCCCAATTTTTTTATTTTAGGCCTTCGATGCCTGTCTGCGGTACATTCTTTCAACTACTACTACACTGACCAGGGCACTGCTGCCCAAGTACCCCTGGAACCAATTTAAAATTGCCTACAGCCATGTGTTAATATTTTAGGCCTTCGATGCCTGTCTGCGGTCACTCCTTCCACTAGGCCTCCACTGACCACACCACTGCTGCCCGTGTAACCCTGGAACCAATTTAAAATTGCCTACAGCCATGTGTTATTATTTTAGGCCTTCGATGCCTGTCTGCGGTCACTCCTTCCACTAGGCCTCCACTGACCACACCACTGCTGCCCGTGTAACCCTGGAACCAATTTAAAATTGCCTACAGCCAGCCCAATTTTTTTATTTTAGGCCTTCGATGCCTGTCTGCGGTACATTCTTTCAACTACTACTACACTGACCAGGGCACTGCTGCCCAAGTACCCCTGGAACCAATTTAAAATTGCCTACAGCCATGTGTTAATATTTTAGGCCTTCGATGCCTGTCTGCGGTCACTCCTTCCACTAGGCCTCCACTGACCACACCACTGCTGCCCGTGTAACCCTGGAACCAATTTAAAATTGCCTACAGCCATGTGTTATTATTTTAGGCCTTCGATGCCTGTCTGCGGTCACTCCTTCCACTAGGCCTCCACTGACCTGTCTACTGCGGCCCGTGTACCCCTTGAACCAACCTAATAAAATATTTAAAAAATTAATTTGATTATAAAAAATAAGATCGTGTTGAGATCTCAAATGCAGACATTTTAACATTAAAAACAAACACACAACAAAAATCTGGAACTGTACTAAAAAGGTCCACCAGCTACAATTACTTTCTCCTGCAAGAAGTTAACTGAAAGGTTTTTTTGGAGTTGTTAACACAGATATGGCATCCACCGAGTGTTGTCCTGTCGCGTCTCCTTTAAATTATTTCCAATAAGATGTTAAACTATTAATTTAATAAAATCAATAATTAAAAAAATAATTGAGTAAGTCAAAAGCACATTGCAAATAAACATTAATTACAAATCAAGAAGCATGGCGCGTCCGAGGGTGAGTAGATACCGAATAAGAATATAATCACCCTCGGGCGCGCAATGCTTATTTACAACAGCCTTCCTTCCTAAGAATCAGCCCTTCCGTGGTGTAGAGAGAGGTTGTTGTTACACTCCAAGGTGTTCCCCAGGTTGCCTTTCCTGAGCTTCGATCTTCCGGCTCTCGTTTACTAGCTGTTGGAAACTACGCTGCATTAGGCCTACAAATTGTGTATGGGTGAAACAGTGGCGCATCTGCGGTCCCTCCTTCCACTAGGCCTCCACTGACCTGTCTACTGCTGCCCGTGTACCCCTTGAACCAACATCTTAAAATAAAAAAATAATTATTTTGATTATAAAAAATAAGATCGTGTTGAGATCTCAAATGCAGACATTTTAACATTAAAAACAAACACACAACAAAAATCTGGAACTGTACTAAAAGGTCCACCAGCTACAATTACTTTCTCCTGCAAGAAGTTAACTGAAAGGTTTTTTTGGAGTTGTTAACACAGATATGGCATCCACCGAGTGTTGTCCTGTCGCGTCTCCTTTAAATTATTTCCAATAAGATGTTAAACTATTAATTTAATAAAATCAATAATTAAAAAAATAATTGAGTAAGTCAAAAGCACATTGCAAATAAACATTAATTACAAATCAAGAAGCATGGCGCGTCCGAGGGTGAGTAGATACCGAATAAGAATATAATCACCCTCGGGCGCGCAATGCTTATTTACAACAGCCTTCCTTCCTAAGAATCAGCCCTTCCGTGGTGTAGAGAGAGGTTGTTGTTACACTCCAAGGTGTTCCCCAGGTTGCCTTTCCTGAGCTTCGATCTTCCGGCTCTCGTTTACTAGCTGTTGGAAACTACGCTGCATTAGGCCTACAAATTGTGTATGGGTGAAACAGTGGCGCATCTGCGGTCCCTCCTTCCACTAGGCCTCCACTGACCTGTCTACTGCTGCCCGTGTACCCCTTGAACCAACATCTTAAAATAAAAAAATAATTATTTTGATTATAAAAAATAAGATCGTGTTGAGATCTCAAATGCAGACATTTTAACATTAAAAACAAACACACAACAAAAATCTGGAACTGTACTAAAAGGTCCACCAGCTACAAT
The DNA here is from genome assembly GCF_032444005.1 of Ranitomeya imitator. Taxonomy (NCBI): domain Eukaryota; kingdom Metazoa; phylum Chordata; class Amphibia; order Anura; family Dendrobatidae; genus Ranitomeya; species Ranitomeya imitator. The sequence goes on from NC_091284.1 coordinate 548,389,126, forward strand.
TACTTTCTCCTGCAAGAAGTTAACTGAAAGGTTTTTTTGGAGTTGTTAACACAGATATGGCATCCACCGAGTGTTGTCCTGTCGCGTCTCCTTTAAATTATTTCCAATAAGATGTTAAACTATTAATTTAATAAAATCAATAATTAAAAAAATAATTGAGTAAGTCAAAAGCACATTGCAAATAAACATTAATTACAAATCAAGAAGCATGGCGCGTCCGAGGGTGAGTAGATACCGAATAAGAATATAATCACCCTCGGGCGCGCAATGCTTATTTACAACAGCCTTCCTTCCTAAGAATCAGCCCTTCCGTGGTGTAGAGAGAGGTTGTTGTTACACTCCAAGGTGTTCCCCAGGTTGCCTTTCCTGAGCTTCGATCTTCATGCTCTCGTTTAGTAGGTGTCGGAAAGTAGGCTGCATTAGGCCTAAAAAATGGGGAATGGGGTGGAGAGAGATGGTGTGTTACACTCCAAGGTGTTCTCCAGGTTTCCTCGCCATTGCTTCGATCTTCCGACTCTCGTTTAGTAGTTGTAGAAAACTACACTGCATTAGGCCTACAAAATGGGTATCGGGTGGAGAGAGATGGTGTGTTACACTCCAAGGTGTTCCCCAGGTTTCCTTGCCATTGCTTCGGTCTTCCGACTCTCGTTTAGTAGTTGTAGAAAAGTACACAGCATTAGGCCTACAAAATGGGTATGGGGTGGAGAGAGATGGTGTGTTACACTCCAAGGTGTTCCCCAGGTTGCCTTTCCTGAGCTTCTATCTTCAGGCTCTCATTAAATTGTGGTTAAATGGAACAACTGCATTTGGCGTACTAGTTGGTTTGGGGCCTACTATCGGTGTCTGCCACTCCTTGCTGTTCTCCTGGTTTCCTGTCCTGAAATTCCATTTTCAGCCTCTCGTTAAGTAGTTGTTAATGTTAGACTGCATTTGGCCTACTAGTTGGGTTGGGGCCTACTATCGGTGTCTGCCACTCCTTGCTGTTCTCCTCCACTGAACAAAGCTGTGCCGCCTGTTTACTACGGTTGCCAATTTTGAACTGCATTTCGACTACTTACTGATTTGGCCCTACTCTCTGTGTCAGCCTCTCATTCCAGTTGTCCTCCACTGCAATGCCCCCTGGTTATTCCTGTGTTACCAATTTTGAACTGCATTTAGCCCACTTTCTTCTTTGGGCCTATATCTGTGTTTCCACTTCATCGTGCCCATTGCCCAGCCAGTGATAGATGAGTCTGCTGGTACATTGACCCATAACGCAACATTCCCCGTGCACGCTACACAACAACATTGTGACCCTGCTGAAAGTCAGGTTGCTCTTCCCGCATACCATACCACCTTACACGGGGACAAAGAGGAAGGTGCAGATGAAAGTGCAGGTTCCTTCATCAGGTGGGGGGAGGAATACTAGTTGGCGACGTCACTGGCACAGGGCCTCTCATAGTACGCAAAAGTGTTGCTGCCGGTGGGAGGCGCCCCCGCCGTGCAAACACACCGCTGTACTTTGAGGGGCCCTGTGCCAGTGCCAATGCCAACGAGTGGGCCCCCCCTGCTTGCTCAGGATCACAGCACTTGCAAAGTTGAAATACTTACCTCTCCCTGCTCCACTGCCGTGACGTGGTCCAGATTTACTGGGCCCACTAATTACTTGAACCAGCCCTACCCCCCACAACTTTAGCCAAATGACCCCCAATTTCAAATGCCTTCCAATTATTTTAAGGTAAATTACGCTTGACAAGCTTCATTAAGAAGAATGGATGGTTTTGACATTAAAATGGGCACTCTAGGTGTTTTCCTGGCCCCCACTCACTGCCGACTATGCTGCCCCATTGACTTGCATTGGGTTTCGTGTTTCGGTCGATCCCGACTTTACGTCATAATCGGCCGATTTCACTCGACCCGACTTTGGACATAGTCGGGTTTCGCAAAACCCGGCTCGACTCTAAAAAGGTCAAGGTCGCTCAACTCTACTCTCCAGGAAACGTTAGCCACACAAGTCTCTCACAGAGTTAAACAAAAGGTTAATTCTTCTCCAGGGGAACGTTAGCAACAAAAAGTCTCTCAAAAGCTTCTTTTCCTCCAAAAACACTTGCAGTAAATCCACACAGTCTCTCTTTAAGATATCACAGCAGCTTCTGCCTTTGCTTCCCGCCTTTTTCTCTCTCAGCTCTCACTTCCAAGTTTCACTTTACACCCGAGACACTAGACCCCACCCAGCAGCACACATTGTCTCTGGGAGTTTTGCACGGTCTGTTCTCTTCTGCAATAGGCAAAAACCACAGGGTCCTAGTGCCCTCTCAGTGGGACTACAGTTCACCCTCTTACAGATCACAGGACTTGGCAGGAGACGGCAGGAACACGGAACCAGGTAGGACACACAGCAGGAAGACGGAACTTGGCAGGACACAGCATGAACACGGAACTTGGTAGGACACAGCAGGTACACGGAACTTGGTAGGACACAGCAGGAACACGGAACTTGGTAGGACACAGCAGGTACACGGAACTTGGCAGGAAACAGCAGGAACACGGAACTTGGCAGGACAGAGCAGGAACACGGAACTTGGCAGGACACAGCAGGAACACGGAACTTGGCAGGACACACAGCAGGAACACGGAACTTGGTAGGACACAGCACTGAAACAAAGCGAACACTAAGCAGGGAAAAGATATCGGAATAGGGGAGCCTAGGACATAGGGACACTGACGACAGACAGTGCACCTACAAAGCAAAGGCGTCTTACCTAGGAAGACGCCGGGAAGAAATACCCGATGGGCGCCGCCATGTTGGGGCTCTGCGATGGAGGAGACGCGACCGCGCATGCGCAGTGAGACCGGACGCCGTGAGCCGGCAAAGGAGGAAGCAGAGCGGCGCGGGACAGGATCGCTGGTGCGCCGAGGGATGAGAGAAGCCGGGTAAGTATGTGCAGCGGTCGTAACAGTTGGCCAGTTGTACTGTTACGATCTGGTGGCCTAGGAGCAGCATGAGACGGACTCTGGAGAAGGTGGTCCCTGTACTGACCGCAAACCCTTAACTAGCAGCGCAACTAGAAGTAGCCATGGGGGGTACCTAACACTCCCTAGACCCCTCGGCACAGACTAAGATCTAACTACCCCTAAAGGCAGAAACAGGAAACCTATCTTGCCTCAGAGAAAATCCCCAAAGGATAGATAGCCCCCCACAAATATTCACTGTGAGAAGAGAGGGAAATAACATACGCAGATATGAAATCAGATTTTAGCATAGGAGGCCATACTAGCTAAAAAGAAAGAAAAGAATAGAGTACTATGCGGTCAGTACAAAAACACTAGAAAATATCCACCGCAGAAACTACGGATCACCACATCTGACTAAAGACATGGGGGGTATATCTGCATCTCCAGAGAAAAATCTAGGCTGCAAAAAATCCTTCACAGACTAAGCTGGACAAAACAAAAACATGAAAATCCACAAAACTATAAAGTCCACTGCAGGTGGACAGCAAAAACCAAACCAGAACTTATCTTTGTAGAAAAGCACAGTAAACTGGAGAGACCAGCAGGGAAGTGAATCCTTCCAGAACAATGGACAACTGGCACTGACTAAAGGATCCTGCAAAGCTATATACCCCAGTCAGTTTTGCAATTAGTAGATACACCTGTCCACTCCTGCAGTCCAGGCACAACTGTATTACCCTCTACAACCACCGGAGGAAGCCCAAAAGCTGAATTCACAACAGAACAGTGGAGAGTCTTAACGAAACACAGACCCTGCTGGAATATCGTGTGGCACATCTAAGAGAGATGGAGCAGCTAAGGTTTGAAAGACTGCGCCTTACAGGACTGTTTTGCCAAATTGGTGGAAGTTGGCAGCCACTTTCAACCCAAGTTACAGAGAAAAGAAGGGGCCCCCCAAATAATGGAATGGCTGACAGCCACAGACGCTCAGCAAGAATAGGAGGTTGAGAATCTGCAAGTGGCAGTTCTATTCCCAGTGCGAGGCTGAGAGACCTGGACAGTAGCCCCTGTCAAGTGTTAGATGGGCCAGACTCATACTCAGTCCCAGACCAGACAGCAGGCTCGACTGTAAGTGGGTCTCATGACTGCACCAACCATGGGTGGCGGCCATAGAGAGAAAGGTTAGGTAAAGGGGCGTACTGGAAAAATGTGGGGTCTAAAAAGGGTCTGATAACAAAGACAGATGGTGACTTGAAAACTAAAATTCAAGACTTACATACTGACCGCTCGGGGCATGGGAAGGCCTAACAAAGGTATGATGATGAAGGGATGCCCAAACCCGACTGAGAGGGCCCTCACGACTGGTAGGGCAAGGTGACTTGAGTACTCAGTCTCGAGACCCCTGGTGTGTGACAAATGTTCAACCCCACAGGATTGAACAGAGTGGGGGATATGTGATGCAGTGACCCCTGTTACAGGTAGGGGGCACTGCATGGTCTCCTCGGGATGCGCATGGAGGCATATCTGTGATTATGAGATTATGATGATGAAACAGTGACTGGCAGGATTGTAAATGGCCGGCATGTGTCTCAGAAGGAGTCTGTGCTGTAAGCCTGAAGTAAGGTTGTTCTGGGACCTGTAGTCCCACAAGTATTTGTGTAGTTGTAAAGGGAGGCTTGCAGGGTTAGCTGGAGAGCTGAGCGGGTCTGGCTAACCACACACACCTCCCACCCAGGGGGTAGGGTTACAGGTTGCTAACGTGAGCAGGGTGTGGGTCACATGGTTCTGAGTGTATGGATCTGAATGGTTCTTGGCTGTAAGGTCCTGTGAGAGGAAAGACCTGGGTGTTGGGAGGTCCAGAGTGGGGACCGGATCCCTGAAGAACACCTGGTGAGGCCGTGATCCTAAGTGGTTTCTGTGTTGGGAGGTCCTGTGTGTGGACCGGATCCCTGAAGAGCATGAGGTGAGGCCATGGCTCTGCAGAGCCGGTGATGGCTACTGTGTTGGGAAAGCTACCGTCCTTCGGTGAGTCTGGAACTGTTTGAGGTGTGCCTGCTAGGCAAGTTGGTGATCCCCATAAGGCAGCTTCTCCAGAGGATAGAGAGAACTGACAAGGAATCAGCGGGTGTGCAGGAGCTCTCATAAGGTACATCCACAGACTGTTGGTGCTTATTGTGTTCCATGAACTAATGAACTGTGCGGCATGCGGTCACCCATGGCAACTGGACAAAGTAAGGTCCAGCATGTTTAGTGTCTGTGAGATGAAGCCGTATATGAAGTGATGCAATGAACTGTTCGTGGTTGCGGTTTTTGATACTTGAATAAACCATATTGACTGTTTTGTGTTAAAAAACCGTGCCCGTGTGCATTTATCCCGTTGCCAAGCGAGTGTTCCCCAACCAATTAGTGAGTGCTATCTCACAGGAGCCTAAAAAATGAAATTAAAAGACTGTAGTTACTTTATTAAGTGCAGAATCAAAGCTTTTCTGTACTATAAAAACACATTAAAAACTCTGCTTCATATCTGCACTAAAAATGCATAAAATAAAGGGGGAAAAGATTGTCATTGTGTAGCTTGGTGTAGACATCTGCAGAAAACAGAAAACACGGTATTTCTCCAACGTGTCAACACGGCCTTGCAGACACTAGAAGCCAGATGTCATATAGTGAAACTACATAAAGACAAGAAAGTTCTGGTGGCTCCGACTGTGAATGAACAAAAATAAATCCATAGATTCCAACTAGACATAAGCAGGACATATAGATGACGTCCCACCAGCCCTGTATAATCAAAAGCTGCGCCAGGGACACTGAAAGGTTAGAAATTTGCGGCCTCCCATCAAGCTGCCAGGTAGCAGTGACTTGCACAATGGACCAGAGATGTGAGTTGATCCACTCATCTCTAGTCTCAACTATCCTGGATACAGCGGACAGTCCCAGATTTGGGGCTACACTCTGCAGTCTCAAGCATCTGCTGAATTTCCCTCACTGCCACCACCCTCTGACATCTCCTCCTGCCAGGGGAGAAAGAAATGGTCAAAGGGCGTGGATTGTGGTGTGGTTATGGGAAGTGGTCAAAATTCCCTCTGCTACGCTTCATGCTTCTTTTTGCAAGTGGGCTTGTGTGCTTCCATGTGATCATCTGCCTAGGCCTATACAGTATGAGGCCCACCAAGACACACACCTATGTCTTTGTATTAAGACATGTTACTTCTGTTGGACTATGCACCACCAAATACTCCATACCTTCTTCCCTGTGTCTTATCTGCCTGCGGCCTCCAGTGCTTCAAGTCCTAGCTCCATGCCTGCTTCTCTGTGTCCTGTCTGCCAGTGGCCTCCAGTGTTTTAAGCCCTCACTCCAAACGTGCCTTCCTGCTTCTACATCAGTACCCGGGATTTGTGTGCTCACCCTTACCTGAGGTTAGAGGATACACCTCATAAGCCACTGTGCACTTATTTCTGGAAAACCCCAGTTGTGTCAAAATAGTCACCACACCTGTAGATGGATTCCTAGAGTGTAATTTTCAAAATAAGGCTGGAATTTCAGCTGTTTTAGCATCTTAGGGGGTCGCAAATGATGCCAAACACTACTCCAGGAAACTCAGCTCCCCAAAAGCCACCTGGTGTCTTTTCTCTTTTGAGCCCTGCCTTGTGACCAGACAGTACTGTATGACCATATATAGGGTATTACAGTACTTGGGCCAAATAGCTTAATATTTTACAGGGTCCTTTTTTTATTGGCCATGAACATTTTGATGTAAATCTACTAACTATTGTAACAAATGTAATTTTTCATTTTCACACAGCCAATGGTAAAGAAATAAAGAAATTGGCAAAACACTTTTGGGAAACACTTATGAGATAAAAATGCTCACTACGCTTATACATATACTAGCTATTGAACCCGTTCTACGCCCGGGTGGCGAGCATTTATATTGGTATATGGTCTCCATCCTGGTATGTGCTGCTCCATCCTGCGTCCCCATCCTGTCATGTGCTGCTCCATCCTGCGTCCCCATTCTGTCATGTGCTGCTCCCATCCTGTGCCCCCATTCTGACATGTGCTGCACCCATCCTGCGCCTCCATTCTGACATGTGCTGCACCTATCCTGCGCCTCCATTCTGACATGTGCTGTACCCATCCTGCGCCTCCATTCTGACATGTGCTGCACCCATCCTGCGCCTCCATTCTGACATATGCTGCACCCATCCTGCGCCTCCATTCTGACATGTGCTGCACCCATCCTGCGCCTCCATTCTGTCATTTACTGCTCCCATCCTGCGCCCCTGTTCTGTCATGTGCTGCTTCCATCCTGCACCCCCGTTCTGTCATGTGCTGCAGCCATCCTGCACCCCCGTTCTGTCATGTGCTGCCCTATTCTGTCATGTGCTGCTCCCATCCTGCGCCCCCGTTCTGTCATGTGCTGCTCCCATACTGCGCCACCGTTCTGTAATTTGCTGCTCCCATCCATATGCCCCATACGCTGCTCCATAAAGGTTTATGGCCCCCATAAGATGCTCCATAGTATATGCCCCGTACACTGCTCCATAAAGGTTTATGGCCCCCATAAGATGCTCCATAGTATATGCCCCGTACACTGCTCCATAAAGGTTTATGGCCCCCATAAGATGCTCCATAGTATATGCCCCGTACGCTGCTCCATAAAGGTTTATGGCCCCCATAAGATGCTCCATAGTATATGCCCCGTACGCTGCTCCATAAAGGTTTATGGCCCCCATAAGATGCTCCATAGTATATGCCCCGTATGCTGTTCCATAAAGGTTTATGGCCCCCACAAGATGATCCATAGTATATGCCCCGTACGCTGCTCCATAAAGGTTGATGGCCCCCATAAGATGCTCCATAGTATATGCCCCATACAATGCTCCATAAAAGTTTATGGCCCCCATAAGATGCTCCATAGTATATGCCCCGTACACTGCTCCATAAAGGTTTATGGCCCCCATAAGATGCTCCATAGTATATGCCCCATACACTGCTCCATAAATTTTTATGGCCCCCATAAGATGCTCCATAGTATATGCCCCGTACACTGCTCTATAAAGGTTTATGGCCCCCATAAGGTGCTCCATAGTATATGCCCCGTACACTGCTCCATAAAGGTTTATGGCCCCCATAAGATGCTCCATAGTATATGCCCCATACACTGCTCCATAAAGGTTTATGGCCCCCATAAGATGCTCCATAGTATATGCCCCGTATGCTGCTCCATAAAGGTTTATGGCCCCCACAAGATGCTCCATAGTATATGCCCCGTACGCTGCTCCATAAAGGTTGATGGCCCCCATAAGATGCTCCATAGTATATGCCCCATACAATGCTCCATAAAGGTTTATGGCCCCCATAAGATGCTCCATAGTATATGCCCCGTACACTGCTCCATAAAGGTTTATGGCCCCCATAAGATGCTCCATAGTATATGCCCCATACACTGCTCCATAAAGGTTTATGGCCCCCATAAGATGCTCCATAGTATATGCCCCATACACTGCTCCATAAAGGTTTATGGCCCCCATAAGATGCTCCATAGTATATGCCCCGTACACTGCTCTATAAAGGTTTATGGCCCCCATAAGGTGCTCCATAGTATATGCCCCGTACACTGCTCCATAAAGGTTTATGGCCCCCATAAGATGCTCCATAGTATATGCCCCGTATGCTGCTGCGATATATAAAAAAAAAATAACATACTCACCTATCGTCGCTGGGCGCCGAGTGCTGGGGGGCCTGAGCAGTCGGGGACACCGGCGCGCTGTGGGGGTCAGGTGCCGGAGTCACCGCTAGCTCAGGCCCCCGACACTTGCTATATTCACCTGGCCCGTTCCAGCGCTGCACGCCGCTCCATGTTCCGGGTCCTCTGGCTGTGACTGTTCAGTCAGAGGGCGGCGTGCATTAAGCGCATCATCGCGCCCTTTGAACTGTGAACGTCACAGGCAGAGGACCCGGAACACGGAGCGGCACGCAGCGCTGGAACGGGACAGGTGAATATAGCTAATACTCACCCTCCTGCCACGTCCCTGCTTTTCCGTTGGAGATCGCGGTGTGCGTTCAGTTCTTACGCATACCGCGATCTCCTGGGAGCGTCACTCTGTGGGGTCCAGACTGCGCCGGCGCTGGCGCTTGCGCAGTCTATAAAGGCTTCGGACAGAGTGACGCTCCCAGCCTTATATTATAGATTTCATCAGGGGTGTAATTTCCAAAATGGGGATTTTTTTCTAATCTGACACCTTGGAGACTCTGGAAGCGGCACCCTGCAAAACTATTCCAAATTTGTGTTCCAAAAACCAAATACCATTTCTTCCTTTTGAGACCTGCCATGTGCATAAATAATAGTTTCTGACCACATATTGAGTACAGCTTCTGAGAAATTGCTTTATAAATTGTGGAGTCCATTTCCTCCTATAACCCTTCTCAAAACAAAAAATTGAGCTAAAACAACACTTCAGTAGAAAAAAAATATTTTTTTTATTCCAACATCCAGCATTACAGAATTCTGTGAAGCACTTGTGTATTCAAAATGCTCACCACGCCCCTAAATGAATTTATAGAGTAGTTTAGTTTTCAAAGTAGGGTCACTCTGGAAAGTTATCTGCTGTTCTGGCACCTGGAAGGCTCTGCAATTGGCACCAGCAAACTATCCCGAATTTGCACTCCAAAAGCTAAATAGCATTTCTACCCTTCCCAGCCCTGACTAGTGTCCAAACAGTAGTTTTTGATCATATATGGGGTATTGATGTGTTAAGGAGAAATTTCTTTACAAATTGTGGCATCAGTTTTCTTCCATTAACTGAAAATGAAAAAAATTAGGGATAAAGCATAATTTTAGTCTAAAAATATGTAATATTTCATTTTTGCATTCCAATATTAGATGCTTTTGAGACCTATAGGTCCAAAAAGTTCACTACTGTACTAGATTAAATCCATGAGATAGGCAGTTTTCAAAAAGGAGTCACTTGTGCGGGGGCTCAGTACATATGACATGACTTCACACAATCAATTTCAGTCAAAACTGTGCTCCAAATGTCAAACAACAGTGTTTCTGACCACATAAAGGATATTACCAGACTTTGGAGAATACGCTGTACAAATTTTGCCGTCAATTTTCTCCTACTGCATTTAGGAAAATGAAAATTTTGGGGGCTAAAACAATGTTTTTGTGGATAAAAAGTAATTTTTCATTTTCACACCCTAATGTAATAAACTGTTGTAACGCACCTGTGAGTCCAAATAGGTCACAACGAACCTTTATAAATTTTATGAGGGGTGTAGTTTCCAGTCATCTATTGAGGGCAGGGTGGTTTACTGTTAATGCACTTTGGGTGCTCTGTAAATGCAACATGGCGTCCACAATTAATTCCAGCCAAAAGTCTGCTTCAAAAATCAAAGAACACACTTTCCCTTCTGTGCAATGCCGTGTGCAGCACTTTCAGTAGAAATTGCTTAAGGAATGTTTGGGTGCATTTTTCTCATTACAGCTTCTGAAAATGTAAAATTTGAGGCGAAAGCAACGTCTTATTTGAAAGAATGTACCGTAATTGTTCATTTTTTTCCTTCCACATTGCAATAATTCCTGAGAAGCACTTGAAAACTTACCAAATGTAGTTTAAATACTTAGAGGTGCAATTTTTTAAATGGTAAAATTTTTTTCCTTTTTTTTACATATTGTCCTAAATTTAACGCTGTAAAAAAGTACAATATGTTATGAAAAAAGACATTCTAAGAATTACTGGGATTGCAAGAAGAATTGCAGCGTTTATCACATAAAGTGTCACATGTCAGATTTGAAAAATGGGGCCCTGTAAGAAATACAGACTTCAGCGATAAGGGGTTAATTCCGCTCTTACCAATGCATTTATAAGTATCCCCATCTCAAATGTCATTCAAAACTTAATGTATTTGGCAATAAAAATAGTAAAATAATAAGTGTAACCTTTATTTATTACCAATATGCAGTAAATTAGATGAACTCAGCGGTTAGCACTGCAGCCTTGCAGAACTCAAGTCCTTAGTTCAAATCCCATCAAGGACATCTGCAAGGAGTTTGTATGTTCTCCCCGTGTTTGCCTGGGTCTGCTGCAGGTACACCACTTCCTCCCACACTTCAAAGACATACTGATAGGGAATTCAGATCATGAGCCCCAATGGGGGACAGTGATGATAATGTCTGTAAAGCGCTGTGTAATTAATGGTGCTATAGTAAAATAAGTAAAGTATAGAGAGCATACTAGAACATGATTAGCGTTCTTGTATCATGCTATCAACATGCAAAGCCTCAAAGTAACATAAGGTAATTTGCCTAACTTTCTGCCGTCTTGTCCTATTGTTAGGAAATAAGGAGATGCAGACCAACAACTGGCTCTGAACCTTCTACACAAACCCTTAAAGTGGCAAAAGGGTTGATGCCACAAATAGAGGTGGTAAGCCTGATCATGCAAGGCATTCGATCACGGTGAGGAATGAAATATCTCATACAACTGAACGGCCTGAATAGAGGCTTAACAACTCTAGACAGTGTTTACTGAACCAAAATATCTTATAAGACCACTCAGAAATGACAACCTTACAGTTTTTGCACACTATGCTGGGATGACAGTTTTCTGGCAGTAGTTGTATTGTGCTGTATATTCCATAGTTTGTTTGCTCCCGTAGGTACAATACAGCAGGGTCTATCCATTCATAGCCAGAATTCCATATGGGCTAAATAAAGTATTGGTTTTTTTTTTGTTTTTGACATTATTTTTCATTCATGCAGGCGAATTGGAAAAATCTTTGTAGAACCTAACTTGTCAACATCCACAGGAAGTTCAGATTGCTCTTTTGGCATCCAAAGCTTGTTACCCTCGTGAAAATGAGAAATTTGTGGATAAAGCAACATTATTGTTGAAAGAATCCACAATATTAGTTTTCACAATCCACAAAGTGATTGATTTCTAGATGCTCATCACATCTGTACTTCAATTACTTAAGGAGTGTAATTTTCAAAATGGGAGGTTTTTGTTGTTTTGGCACCTCAGAGCTCTGCAAATTGTGGACATAGTGTCCACAAGCTATTCCAGCCAAATTTAAGCTCCAAAAACGATATAGTGCTCCTTCCCTTCCAAGCCCAATAGTAAGCCCAAACAGTAGTCTCCAACCACATAATGGAGTATCAGCGTAAACAAAATTAATAAAGGGGATGGGAGAACTACAATACCTAGATAGATTAGGATAAATTAGGATTATTTAGTCTAGAAAAAAGACGACTGAGGGGCGATCTAATAACCATGTATAAGTATATAAGGGGACAATACAAATATCTCGCTGAGGATTTGTTTATACCAAGGAAGGTGACGGGCACAAGGGGGCATTCTTTGCGTCTGGAGGAGAGAAGGTTTTTCCACCAACATAGAAGAGGATTCTTTACTGTTAGGGCAGTGAGAATCTGGAATTGCTTGCCTGAGGAGGTGGTGATGGCGAACTCAGTCGAGGGGTTCAAGAGAGGCCTGGATGTCTTCCTGGAGCAGAACAATATTGTATCATACAATTATTAGGTTCTGTAAAAGGACGTAAATCTGGGGATTTATTATGATGGAATATAGGCTGAACTGGATGGACAAATGTCTTTTTTCAGCCTTACTAACTAAACTATGTTACTATGTTACTATGTAGCGTACACAGGAGAATTTGCACAACAAATTGGGTGGTTCATTTTTTTCTTTTGCCCTTGTAAAAATGCAAAAAATTGGGGGCTAAAGCAACATTTTAGAGAGAAAAAAAGTATTTTTTAATTTCTTACCTTCAGTTTGCATTCATTCTTGTAAAGCTCTTAAAGGGATAGCAAGTTTTCTGAATGTGGATTGAATATGTTGAGGGTTGCAGATTTAAAAAAAAAAGGGATCTTGTTTGCGGGTTTTCTGACATAGAGGCTTCTCAAACTCACTTAAAAAATTATATGGTCTCTAAAAATGTAAGTTTTGGTAAATATCATTAGAAAAAATAAAAATTGCTGCTAAACCTTTAACGAATCTAACATTCTAACCAAAAAAATGTTTTTCAAGAATGATGCTGACTTAAAATAGACATGGAAAATTTTATTTATAAAACAAATTTTGCAGTACAACTACCTGTTTTAAGTTATTAAAAATTTAAAGTTTGAAAATTGCAAATTTTTCAACATATTTGTTAAATGTTATATATTTTCATAAATGAAAACACATATTACTGACCTAAATTTACTATTGCCATGTAGTACAATGTGTGAAAATAAAAGGGGAGAAGCCAGAGCTGCTTGTGGTCAGAACGCAATACAAAAGTGCACATGCACATATTAATTTCTGTTTATCAAAATGAGACATTTAGCAAACAATTGATCAATTCTTTGAGCCACCCCGCCACGCCAAGGCATTCTCATAATGGGGCAGTCCTACTCTACGATTTTTATATTCGCTGTGCCATTATGGCCTACTAAATGTGTTGGAAGCAAGACCACATTGATCCCAATTTACTTTTTTTATTTGCTGTGCCATTACGGCCTCCTAAATGTATTAAAAGTGGGACCATATTGAATGCAAACTGTACCTGTAGCATTTCAGAACCACTCCCATGGCGTCAGAAAGGGTATGCGCAGATAAACGTTGACCAGGTCCAAACATAGACATTTCAGATCTGACCTTCACACTGCCTGACCAGCACCACATATAAAGAGTGAGACAGGCCCAGGCACAGGTGCACAAATCAAACAGAGCCTGGGGCAGGGCAGGGCTGCTGTATGTGTGTACAACAGACTAGATCAATCACGATGAAAACAGAAAGAATGGCGTGCATGACCCAGTACGCACGGCAACAGTGATGGTCAGCCACAAACCAATATCAATATAAAAGGGGAGAAGCCAGCGCTGCTTGTGGTCAGAATGCAATACAAAAGTGCACATGCACATATTAATTTCTAACTGTATATCAAAATGAGACATTTAGCAAACAATTGATCAATTCTTTGAGCCACCCCGCCATGCCAAGGCACTCTCATAATGGGGCAGTCTTACGCTACGATTTTTATATTCGCTGTGCCATTACGGTCTACTAAATGTGTTGGAAGCAAGACCACATTAATTCCAATTTACGTTTTTTTATTTGCTGTGCCATTACGGCCTCCTAAATTTATTAAAAGCGGGACCATATTGAATGCAAACTGTACCTGTAGCATTTCAGAATCACTCCCATGGCGCCAGAAAGGGTACGCGCAGATAAACGTTGACCAGGTCCAAACATAGACATTTCAGATCTGACCTTCACACTGCCTGACCAGCACCACATATAAAGAGTGAGACAGGCCCAGGCACAGGTGCACAAATCAAACAGAGCCTGGGTGTTGTGAATTCTGTGGTCAAGCTCCCTCCTGTGGTCATGAGTGGTACTTCGGCTGGTACTGTCTATGAGCTTCCTCTGGTGGATGTGAGTGGGGCTGCGGCTTCTGAGTTTCCTTCCTCAGGTGACGAGGTTAAGTCGTTAGGTGCTGCTCTATTTAACTCCACCTAGTTCTTTGTTCCTGGCCTACAGTCAATGTTCCAGTATTGGTCTTGCTTTCTCCTGGATCGTTCTTGTGGCCTGTCTGCCCTGCATAAGCTAAGTTTTGCTTGTGTTGCTTTTGTTTGCTATATTTTCTGTCCAGCTTGCTATATTGGTTTTTCTTGCTTGCTGGAAGCTCTGAGACGCAGAGGGAGCACCTCCGTACCGTTAGTCGGTGCGGAGGGTCTTTTTGCCCCCTCTGCGTGGTTGTTTGTAGGTTTTTGTGCTGACCGTAAAGCTATCTTTCCTATCCTCGGTCTGTTCAGTAAGTCGGGCCTCACTTTGCTAAAATCTATTTCATCTCTGTGTTTGTATTTTCATCTTAACTCACAGTCATTATATGTGGGGGGCTGTGTTGTGAATTCTGTGGCTGAGTTCACTTCTGTGGTCACAAGTGGTATTGCAGTCTCTGGGCTTCCTCCCTCAGGTGTTTTGGTGAGCTCGTTGGCTGCCTTGCTATTTAGCTCCACCTGAGTCTGTCTTCCTTGCTCCTTGTCAATGTTCCAGTGTTGGATCTGAGCTACTGCATCTTTCCTTGGGCCTGCTGCTCTGCTAGATAAGTGCTTCTAGTTTGTTTTCTGTTTTTTCTGTCCAGCTTGCTATTATCTTTTGCTGGAAGCTCTGAGAAGCAAAGGGGTGCACCGCCGTGCTGTTAGTTCGGCACGGTGGGTCTTTTTGCCCCTTTGCGTGGTTTTCGTTTTAGGGTTTTTTGTAGACTGCATAGTTCTCTTTGCTATCCTCGCTCTGTCTAGAATATCGGGCCTCACTTTGCTGAATCTATTTCATTCCTACGTTTGTCTTTTCATCTTGCTAACAGTCATTATATGTGGGGGGCTGCCTATTCCTTTGGGGTATTTCTCTGAGGTAAGTCAGGCTTGTATTTCTATCTGCAGGCTAGTCAGCTCCTCAGGCAGTGTCGAGTTGCATAGGTAGTGATAGGCGCAATCCACTGCTGCTTATAGTTGTGTGAGGATAGATCAGGTACTGCAGTCTACAGAGATTCCACGTCTCAGAGCTCGTCCTATTGTTTTTGGTTATTGCCAGATCTCTGTATGTGCGCTGATTACTGCACGCTGTGTTGCCTGATTGCCAGCCATAACAGTACAAGGAGCCAGACCAATGATTCCCAATAGAGGGAAAAAAGAAATCCTGACATCATTTTTTTTTCTTAGCTCTGTCTTCAGTCTTTTTTTTCCCCTAGACATTAGAGTGCTTCAGGACACAGCTGTGGACATGGATATTCAGGCTCTGTGCTCCTCAATGGATAATCTCGTTGTAAATATACAAAAGATTCAATATACTATTGATCAGAAATCGATGCTAGAACCAAGAATTCCGATTCCTGATTTGTTTTTTGGTGACAGAACTAAGTTCCTGAGCTTCAGAAATAATTGTAAGCTATTTTTGGCCTTGAAACCTCATTCTTCTGGTAATCCTATTCAACAGGTTTTGATTATTATTTCTTTTTTGCGCGGCGACCCACAGGACTGGGCGTTTTCTCTTGCACCAGGAGATTCTGCATTGAGTAATGTTGATGCATTTTTCCAGGCGCTGGGATTGCTTTACGATGAGCCTAATTCAGTGGATCAAGCTGAGAAAAATCTGCTGGCTTTATGCCAGGGTCAGGATGATGTAGAAGTATATTGTCAGAAATTTAGGAAATGGTCAGTACTCACTCTGTGGAATGAATCTGCACTAGCGGCTTTGTTCAGAAAGGGTCTCTCTGAAGCTCTTAAGGATGTAATGGTAGGATTTCCTATGCCTGCTGGTTTGAATGAGTCTATGTCCTTGGCCATTCAGATCGGTCGTCGCTTGCGCGAGCGTAAATCTGTGCACCATCTGGCGGTATTGTCTGAGAGTAAGCCTGAGCCTATGCAGTGCGACAGGACTATGACTAAAGTAGAACGGCACGAACACAGACGTCTGAACAGACTGTGTTTCTATTGTGGTGATTCTACTCATGCTATTTCTAATTGTTCTAAACGCACTAGGCGGTTCGATAGCTCTGCCGTTATTGGTACTGTACAGTCCAAATTCCTTTTGTCCATTACCTTAATGTGCTCTTTGTCATCATATTCTGTCATGGCGTTTGTGGATTCAGGCGCTGCCCTGAATCTGATGGATTTGGATTATGCTAAACGTTGTGGATTTTTCTTGGAGCCTTTGCGGTGTCCTATTCCGTTGAGAGGAATTGATGCTACACCTTTGGCCAAGAATAAGCCTCAGTACTGGGCCCAGCTGACCATGTGCATGGCTCCTGCACATCAGGAAGTTATTCGCTTTCTGGTACTGCATAATTTGCATGATGTGGTCGTGTTAGGGTTGCCATGGCTACAAACCCATAATCCAGTATTGGATTGGAACTCTATGTCGGTAACCAGCTGGGGTTGTCAGGGAGTACATGGTGATGTTCCATTTTTGTCTATTTCGTCATCCATTCCTTCTGACATCCCAGAGTTCTTGTCGGACTTTCAGGATGTATTTGAAGAGTCCAGGTCTGATGCCCTACCTCCGCATAGGAATTGTGATTGTGCTATCGATTTGATTCCTGGTAGTAAATTCCCTAAGGGTCGTTTATTTAATTTGTCCGTACCTGAACACACCGCTATGCGCAGTTATGTGAAGGAGTCCCTGGAGAAGGGACATATTCGCCCATCGTCGTCACCATTGGGAGCAGGGTTCTTTTTTGTAGCCAAGAAGGATGGTTCGCTAAGACCGTGTATTGATTACCGCCTTCTTAATAAGATCACTGTTAAGTTTCAGTATCCCTTGCCATTGATATCTGACTTGTTTGCTCGGATTAAGGGGGCTAGTTGGTTTACTAAGATTGATCTTCGTGGTGCGTATAATCTGGTGAGAATCAGGCAGGGAGATGAATGGAAAACGGCATTTAATACGCCCGAGGGTCATTTTGAGTATCTGGTGATGCCGTTCGGACTTGCCAATGCTCCATCTGTTTTTCAGTCTTTTATGCATGACATTTTCCGTGAGTATCTGGATAAATTCTTGATTGTTTACTTGGATGACATTTTGATCTTCTCAGATGATTGGGAGTCTCATGTGAAGCAAGTCAGAATGGTTTTCCAGGTACTGCGTGCTAATTCCTTGTTCGTGAAGGGATCAAAGTGTCTCTTCGGTGTGCAGAAAGTTTCATTTTTGGGGTTCATCTTTTCCCCTTCTACTATCGAGATGGATCCGGTTAAGGTTCAGGCCATCCAGGATTGGACTCAGCCGACATCTCTAAAAAGTCTGCAGAAATTCCTGGGCTTTGCTAATTTTTATCGTCGCTTCATCTGTAATTTTTCTAGCATTGCCAGACCATTGACCGATTTGACCAAGAAGGGTGCTGATTTGGTTAATTGGTCTTCTGCTGCCGTGGAAGCTTTTCAGGAGTTTTGTGCTCGACTCTCCGGGGTTATCTGAGCCGGCGAGTATCCTCAAGGAAGGAGTCATTGTGTCTGCCATCTCCCCTGATTTGCGGAGAGTGTTGCAGAAATTTCAGGCTAATAAACCTGATCGTTGTCCGGCCGAGAAACTGTTCGTCCCTGATAGGTGGACTAGTAAAGTTATCTCTGAACTTCATTGTTCGGTGCTGGCCGGTCATCCAGGAATCTTTGGTACCAGGGAGTTGGTTGCTAGATCCTTCTGGTGGCCATCTCTGTCACGGGATGTGCGTGCTTTTGTGCAGTCCTGTGGAATTTGTGCTAGGGCTAAGCCCTGCTGTTCACGTGCCAGTGGGTTGCTTTTGCCCTTGCCGGTCCCGAAGAGGCCTTGGACACATATTTCGATGGATTTCATTTCTGACCTTCCCGTTTCTCAAAAAATGTCGGTCATTTGGGTGGTCTGTGATCGCTTTTCTAAAATGGTCCATCTGGTGCCCTTGGTTAAATTGCCTTCCTCCTCTGATTTGGTGCCTTTGTTCTTCCAGCATGTGGTTCGTTTACATGGCATTCCTGAGAATATTGTTTCTGACAGAGGTTCCCAGTTTGTCTCGAGGTTCTGGCGAGCCTTTTGTGGTAGGATGGGCATTGACCTATCTTTTTCCTCGGCCTTCCATCCTCAGACTAATGGCCAGACCGAACGAACCAATCAGACCTTGGAAACATATCTGAGATGTTTTGTTTCCGCTGACCAGGATGATTGGGTGTCATTTTTGCCGTTGGCTGAGTTCGCCTTTAATAATCGGGCCAGCTCGGCTACCTTGGTCTCTCCATTTTTCTGCAATTCTGGGTTCCATCCTCGTTTCTCTTCAGGACAGGTTGAGTCTTCGGACTGTCCTGGTGTGGATTCTGTGGTGGATAGGTTGCAGCAGATCTGGACTCAGGTAGTGGACAATTTGACCTTGTCCCAGGAGAAGGCTCAGCTTTTCGCTAATCGCAGACGCCGTGTGGGACCCCGACTTCGTGTTGGGGATCTGGTTTGGTTATCTTCTCGTCATATTCCTATGAAGGTTTCCTCTCCTAAATTTAAACCTCGTTTTATTGGTCCGTATAGGATTTCTGAGATTCTCAATCCGGTGTCTTTTCGTCTGACCCTCCCAGACTCCTTTTCCATACATAATGTATTCCATAGGTCGTTGTTGAGGAGATACGTGGCACCTATGGTTCCATCTGTGGAGCCTCCTGCCCCTGTTTTGGTGGAGGGGGAATTGGAGTATATTGTGGAGAAGATTTTGGATTCTCGTGTCTCTAGACGGAAACTCCAGTATCTGGTCAAATGGAAGGGTTATGCTCAGGAAGATAATTCCTGGGTTTTTGCCTCTGATGTCCATGCCCCAGATCTTGTTCGTGCCTTTCATGTGGCTCATCCTGGTCGGCCTGGGGGTTCTGGTGAGGGTTCGGTGACCCCTCCTCAAGGGGGGGGTACTGTTGTGAATTCTGTGGCTGAGTTCACTTCTGTGGTCACAAGTGGTATTGCGGTCTCTGGGCTTCCTCCCTCAGGTGTTTTGGTGAGCTCGTTGGCTGCCTTGCTATTTAGCTCCACCTGAGTCTGTCTTCCTTGCTCCTTGTCAATGTTCCAGTGTTGGATCTGAGCTACTGCATCTTTCCTTGGGCCTGCTGCTCTGCTAGATAAGTGCTTCTAGTTTGTTTTCTGTTTTTTCTGTCCAGCTTGCTATTATCTTTTGCTGGAAGCTCTGAGAAGCAAAGGGGTGCACCGCCGTGCTGTTAGTTCGGCACGGTGGGTCTTTTTGCCCCTTTGCGTGGTTTTCGTTTTAGGGTTTTTTGTAGACTGCATAGTTCTCTTTGCTATCCTCGCTCTGTCTAGAATATCGGGCCTCACTTTGCTGAATCTATTTCATTCCTACGTTTGTCTTTTCATCTTGCTAACAGTCATTATATGTGGGGGGCTGCCTATTCCTTTGGGGTATTTCTCTGAGGTAAGTCAGGCTTGTATTTCTATCTGCAGGCTAGTCAGCTCCTCAGGCAGTGTCGAGTTGCATAGGTAGTGATAGGCGCAATCCACTGCTGCTTATAGTTGTGTGAGGATAGATCAGGTACTGCAGTCTACAGAGATTCCACGTCTCAGAGCTCGTCCTATTGTTTTTGGTTATTGCCAGAT
The DNA here is from genome assembly GCF_032444005.1 of Ranitomeya imitator. Lineage (NCBI taxonomy): Eukaryota > Metazoa > Chordata > Amphibia > Anura > Dendrobatidae > Ranitomeya > Ranitomeya imitator. The sequence continues at coordinate 548,409,185 of NC_091284.1, forward strand.
CTCTGTATGTGCGCTGATTACTGCACGCTGTGTTGCCTGATTGCCAGCCATAACAGGGCTGCCTTTTCCTTTGGGGAATTTCTCTGAGGCAAGGTAGGCTTATTTTTCTATCTTCAGGGCTAGTTAGTTTCTCAGGCTGTGCCGAGTTGCATAGGGAGCGTTAGGCGCAATCCACGGCTACCTCTAGTGTGGTTTTATAGGATTAGGGATTGCGGTCAGCAGAGTTCCCACGTCTCAGAGCTCGTCCTATGTTAGTAACTATCAGGTCACTTTGTGTGCTCTTAACCACTAGGTCCATTGTGGTTCTGAATCAACTGTTCATAACAGTACTGGAGGCCCAAAGTACTAATGCTTCTCAATAGAGGGAAAAGAGAAGTTCTGAGACCATTTTTTGTTCTCTGTACTGTGTTTTGTCTTTCTTTTCCCCTAGACATTTGGGTGGTTCAGGACACAGGTGTAGTGATGGATATTAAAGATCTGTCTTCTTGTGTGGATCATCTCACTGCAAGAGTACAAAATATTCAAGACTTTGTGGTTCAGAATTCTATGTTAGAGCCTAGAATTCCTATTCCTGATTTGTTTTCTGGAGATAGAGCTAAGTTTCTGAGTTTTAAGAATAATTGTAAACTGTTTCTGACTTTGAAACCCCGCTCCTCTGGTGACCCAGTTCAACAAGTTAAGATTATTATTTCTTTATTACGTGGCGACCCTCAAGACTGGGCATTTTCCCTTGCACCAGGAGATCCTGCATTATGTAATATTGATGCGTTTTTTCTGGCGCTCGGATTGCTGTATGATGAACCTAATTCAGTGGATCAGGCAGAGAAAAATTTGCTGGCTCTGTCTCAGGGTCAGGATGAGGTAGAGATATATTGTCAGAAGTTTAGGAAGTGGGCTGTGCTCACTCAATGGAATGAATGTGCGCTGGCAGCAATTTTCAGAAAAGGTCTCTCTGAAGCCCTTAAGGATGTCATGGTGGGATTTCCTATGCCTGCTGGTCTGAATGAGTCTATGTCTTTGGCCATTCAGATCGGTCGACGCTTGCGTGAGCGTAAAACTGTGCACCATTTGGCGGTATTATCTGAGCATGGACCTGAGCCTATGCAGTGCGATAGGACTTTGACCAGAGCTGAACGGCAAGAACACAGACGTCAGAATGGGCTGTGTTTCTACTGTGGTGATTCCACTCATGCTATCTCCGATTGTCCTAAGCGCACTAAGCGGTTCGCTAGGTCTGCCACCATTGGTACGGTACAGTCGAAATTTCTTTTGTCCGTTACTTTGATCTGCTCTTTGTCATCCTTTTCTGTCATGGCATTTGTGGATTCAGGCGCTGCCCTGAATTTGATGGACTTGGAGTTTGCTAGGCGCTGTGGGTTTTTCTTGGAGCCCTTGCAGCATCCTATTCCATTGAGAGGAATTGATGCCACGCCTTTGGCCAAGAATAAGCCTCAGTATTGGACCCAACTGACCATGTGCATGGCTCCTGCGCATCAGGAGGATATTCACTTTTTGGTGTTGCACAATCTGCATGATGTGGTCGTGTTGGGGTTGCCATGGCTACAAGTCCATAACCCAGTATTAGATTGGAAATCAATGTCTGTGTCCAGCTGGGGTTGTCAGGGGGTACATGGTAATGTTCCATTTCTGTCTATTTCATCATCCACCCCTTCTGAGGTCCCAGAGTTCTTGTCAGATTACCGGGATTTATTTAATGAGCCCAAGTCCAGTGCTCTGCCTCCACATAGGGATTGCAATTGTGCTATCGATTTGATTCCTGGTAGTAAGTTTCCTAAAGGTCGACTGTTTAATTTGTCTGTACCTGAGCACGCCGCTATGCGGAGTTACGTAACGGAATCCTTGGAGAAGGGTCATATTCGCCCGTCGTCGTCGCCATTGGGAGCAGGGTTCTTTTTTGTGGCCAAGAAGGATGGTTCGCTGAGACCTTGTATTGATTACCGCCTTCTAAATAAAATCACGGTCAAATTTCAGTACCCCTTGCCGCTGCTGTCTGATTTGTTTGCTCGGATTAAGGGGGCTAGTTGGTTCACCAAGATAGATCTTCGTGGTGCGTATAATCTTGTGCGTATTAAACAGGGCGATGAATGGAAAACAGCATTTAATACGCCCCAGGGCCATTTTGAGTACCTGGTTATGCCATTCGGGCTTTCAAATGCTCCATCAGTGTTTCAGTCCTTTATGCATGACATCTTCCGAGAGTACCTGGATAAATTCCTGATTGTATACTTGGATGATATTTTGGTCTTCTCGGATGATTGGGAGTCTCACGTGAAGCAGGTCAGAATGGTGTTCCAGGTTCTGCGTGCAAATTCTTTGTTTGTGAAGGGGTCAAAGTGTCTCTTTGGTGTTCAGAAGGTTTCATTTTTAGGGTTCATTTTTTCCCCTTCTACTATTGAGATGGACCCTGTTAAAGTTCAGGCCATTTATGATTGGACTCAGCCGACATCTCTGAAGAGTCTGCAAAAGTTCCTGGGCTTTGCTAATTTTTATCGTCGCTTCATCAATAATTTTTCTAGTATTGCTAAACCGTTGACTGAGTTAACCAAGAAGGGTGCTGATGTGGTCAATTGGTCTTCTGCTGCTGTGGAAGCTTTTCAAGAGTTGAAGCGTCGTTTTTCTTCTGCCCCTGTGTTGTGCCAACCAGATGTTTCGCTCCCGTTCCAGGTCGAGGTTGATGCTTCTGAGATTGGAGCAGGGGCTGTTTTGTCGCAAAGAAGTTCTGATGGCTCGGTGATGAAACCATGCGCCTTCTTTTCCAGGAAGTTTTCGCCTGCTGAGCGTAATTATGACGTTGGCAATCGAGAGTTGCTGGCCATGAAGTGGGCATTCGAGGAGTGGCGTCATTGGCTTGAAGGAGCTAAGCATCGCGTGGTGGTCTTGACTGATCACAAGAACTTGAATTATCTCGAGTCTGCCAAACGGTTGAATCCTAGACAGGCTCGTTGGTCGCTGTTTTTCTCCCGTTTTGACATTGTGGTTTCGTACCTTCCGGGCTCTAAAAATGTGAAGGCGGATGCCCTGTCTAGGAGTTTTGTGCCCGACTCTCCGGGTTTGTCTGAGCCGGCGGGTATTCTCAAAGAGGGGGTAATTTTGTCTGCAATCTCCCCTGATTTGCGGCGGGTGCTGCAAAAATTTCAGGCTGATAGACCTGACCGTTGCCCAGCGGAGAAACTGTTTGTCCCTGATAAATGGACGAGTAGAGTTATCTCTGAGGTTCATTGTTCGGTGTTGGCTGGTCATCCTGGAATCTTTGGTACCAGAGATTTGGTGGCTAGATCCTTTTGGTGGCCGTCTCTGTCGCGGGATGTGCGTTCGTTTGTGCAGTCCTGTGGGATTTGTGCTCGGGCTAAGCCCTGCTGTTCTCGTGCCAGTGGGTTGCTTTTGCCCTTGCCAGTCCCGAAGAGGCCCTGGACACATATCTCAATGGATTTTATTTCGGATCTCCCCGTCTCTCAAAAGATGTCGGTCATTTGGGTTGTTTGTGATCGCTTCTCTAAGATGGTCCATTTGGTACCCTTGTCTAAATTGCCTTCCTCCTCTGATTTGGTGCCATTGTTCTTCCAGCATGTGGTTCGTTTACATGGCATTCCGGAGAACATCGTTTCTGACAGAGGTTCCCAGTTTGTTTCGAGGTTTTGGCGAGCCTTTTGTGCTAGGATGGGCATTGATTTGTCTTTTTCCTCGGCTTTCCATCCTCAGACAAATGGCCAGACTGAACGAACCAATCAGACCTTGGAAACATATCTGAGTTTTGTTTCTGCCGATCAGGATGATTGGGTGTCCTTTTTGCCTTTGGCTGAGTTCGCCCTTAATAATCGGGCCAGCTCGGCTACTTTGGTTTCGCCGTTTTTCTGCTATTCTGGTTTCCATCCTCGTTTCTCTTCAGGGCAGGTTGAGTCTTCTGACTGTCCTGGTGTGGATACTGTGGTGGATAGGTTGCAGCAGATTTGGACTCATGTGGTGGACAATTTGACATTGTCTCAGGAGAAGGCTCAACGTTTCGCTAACCGCAGGCGCTGTGTGGGTCCCCGACTTCGTGTTGGGGATTTGGTTTGGTTGTCATCTCGTTATATTCCTATGAAGGTTTCCTCTCCTAAGTTTAAGCCTCGTTTCATTGGTCCGTATAGGATTTCTGAGATTCTTAATCCTGTGTCTTTTCGTTTGACCCTTCCAGCTTCTTTTTCCATCCATAACGTATTCCATAGGTCATTGTTGCGGAGATACGTGGCACCTGTGGTTCCATCCGTTGATCCTCCTGCCCCGCTTTTGGTTAAGGGGGAGTTGGAGTATATAGTGGAGAAGATTTTGGATTCTCGTATTTCGAGACGGAAACTCCAGTACCTGGTTAAGTGGAAGGGTTATGGTCAGGAAGATAATTCCTGGGTCTTTGCCTCTGATGTTCATGCTGCCGATCTGGTTCGTGCCTTTCATTTGGCTCATCCTGGTCGGCCTGGGGGCTCTGGTGAGGGTTCGGTGACCCCTCCTCAAGGGGGGGGGTACTGTTGTGAATTCTGTGGTCAAGCTCCCTCCTGTGGTCATGAGTGGTACTTCGGCTGGTTCTGTCTATGAGCTTCCTCTGGTGGATGTGAGTGGGGCTGCGGCTTCTGAGTTTCCTTCCTCAGGTGACGAGGTTAAGTCGTTAGGTGCTGCTCTATTTAACTCCACCTAGTTCTTTGTTCCTGGCCTACAGTCAATGTTCCAGTATTGGTCTTGCTTTCTCCTGGATCGTTCTTGTGGCCTGTCTGCCCTGCATAAGCTAAGTTTTGCTTGTGTTGCTTTTGTTTGCTATATTTTCTGTCCAGCTTGCTATATTGGTTTTTCTTGCTTGCTGGAAGCTCTGAGACGCAGAGGGAGCACCTCCGTACCGTTAGTCGGTGCGGAGGGTCTTTTTGCCCCCTCTGCGTGGTTGTTTGTAGGTTTTTGTGCTGACCGTAAAGCTATCTTTCCTATCCTCGGTCTGTTCAGTAAGTCGGGCCTCACTTTGCTAAAATCTATTTCATCTCTGTGTTTGTATTTTCATCTTAACTCACAGTCATTATATGTGGGGGGCTGCCTTTTCCTTTGGGGAATTTCTTTGAGGCAAGGTAGGCTTATTTTTCTATCTTCAGGGCTAGCTAGTTTCTCAGGCTGTGCCGAGTTGCATAGGGAGCGTTAGGCGCAATCCACGGCTACCTCTAGTGTGGTTTTATAGGATTAGGGATTGCGGTCAGCAGAGTTCCCACGTCTCAGAGCTCGTCCTATGTTAGTAACTATCAGGTCACTTTGTGTGCTCTTAACTACTAGGTCCATTGTGGTTCTGAATCACCTGTTCATAACACCTGGGGCAGGGCAGGGCTGCTGTATGTGTGTACAACAGACTAGATCAATCACGATGAAAACAGAAAGAATAGCGTGCATGACCCAGCACGCACGGCAACAGTGGTGGTCAGCCGCAAACCAATATCAATATAAAAGGGGAGAAGCCAGCGCTGCTTGTGGTCAGAATGCAATACAAAAGTGCACATGCACATATTAATTTCTAACTGTATATCAAAATGAGACATTTAGCAAACAATTGATCAATTCTTTGAGCCACCCTGCCATGCCAAGGCACTCTCATAATGGGGCAGTCTTACGCTACGATTTTTATATTCGCTGTGCCATTACGGCCTACTAAATGTGTTGGAAGCAAGACCACATTAATCCCAATTTACGCTTTTTATTCGCTGTGCCATTACGGCCTCCTAAATGTATTAAAAGCGGGACCATATTGAATGATAAGCATGATTAATGATAATCCTAAGTCATGTGACAAAGCTCGTTATAGGGTCGACATTGACTGTTAGGATTGCTACTTCCAATACGTGGCACTAGAGTTCTAGTCCTCTTCCTCTCTGAAGAGACACTTAGCATATTTTCTCAGAGGAGCATTGTGGCTTTAAGTCTCCTCACCTCGACATGCTTATCATGTCACTCTCCACAAGGAGAAATGATACTTCTTGGATCCTGGTCAGACGCCTCTCAATCAGCCAAACCAGATCTCCACTTTGCACTAACGAGGGGCAGTACCCCGAAACACAGGGTTCACAAATTGAGATTGTGGTTTGGCTATTATCCTAAGTCATGTGACAAGGCTCGTTAAAGGGTCGACATTGACTGTTAGGATTGCTACTTCCAATAGGTGGCACTAGAGTTCTAGTCCTCTTTCTCTCTGAAGAGACAATTTGCATAACTGTATATCAAAATGAGACATTTAGCAAACAATTGATCAAGCTCTGCCCCAGGCACTGCTTGATTTGTGCACCTGTGACTGGGCCCGTCTCACTCTTTATCTGTGGTGCTGGTCAGGCAGTGTGGAGGTCAGATGTGAAATGTCTATGTTTGGACCTGGTCGAGCTTTATCTGCGCGTACCCTTGACTTGCGCAGGTGTGTACTATGGAGGACAGAGAATGAACTTCAATCCAATATTGCGGCGAGCATGCAGCCAGCGGGTAAGGAAAGGGTGAATCAAACACCTGAAAACTCTGCCCATATGACCGAAAACCGATCCCGCCAAATTCAGGTGAGATACTGATGCACCCAAGTGTATCAGTGAAGCACTCTTGAGCATACACAGTTCTGTTTATTGTGCAGAGACTCTGTGATACCAATAACATGGAAAAACACTATAATTCTGTTAACCAGTGATTAACCTGATTGGGGCCTTGCTTTCTGTGGGTTGAATTGAAGCTTTCATGGGTGACATTTTGGGCTACATAACATTTTGGATAGCTTTTAAAGTTTGGTTCACATTTATCCTATACCCTATGGTGAGCACTTATATCAGGGCTTCGATCTAAATCTCCAAAATATGTGATTCAGATTGTAACGGAGTCTACCAAGCTGGGATACCTGTTGTGAATTCCGCTCTTGGACTCCCTCCGGTGGTTGTAAGTGGCACTTTTGTGAGTTCAGCTTTTGGGCTCCCTCTTGTGGTTTCTAGTGGTATGGCTGCTCCTTGGATTTAGCTGTCTTCAGCTGCTTCCACTGATCGTCTTTTCTGCTCGGCTATTTATGCCTGGCTCTTTCCTTCAGCCAGTGCCACTTGTAAATGGTTTCTGGTGGGATTCACATCTCTTTGGATTTCACTGTTATCCTGACCAGTTCAGCAAAGCTAAGTTTTTGCTTGCTTTTTTCTGTCCATAGATTGTGGACTTATCCGTTATGTGCTTTCTATGTTTGTCCAGCTTATCAGTATGAATTAATTCTGTCTTGCTGGAAGCTCTGGGAAGCAGATTTACCCTCCACACCTTTAGTCAGGTGTGGATATTTTTTGTAAACTCTGCGTGGATTTTTTGTAGTGTATTATACTGACCGCACAGTATTCCATCCTGTCCTATCTATTTAGCTAGACTGGCCTCCTGTGCTCATCCTGGTTTCATTCTGTGTATGTCTTTTTCCTCTCCACTCACAGTCATTATTTGTGGGGGGCTAATCTATCCTTTGGGGATTTTCTCTTGGGCAAGATAGTTTTCCTGCTTCTATCTTTATGGGTAGTTAGCTCTTAGGCTGTGACGAGATGCCTAGGGAGAGTTAAGAGCATTACACGGCTACTTCTAGTGTTGTGTTGAGCTTAGGGAATGCGGTCAGTACAGTTACCACTTCCTTCAGAGCTCGTTCCATGTTGCTCCTAGACCACCGTCTCATAACAGTACAAGTGGCCAAAAATGAATTAAATGCATCTCAAAAGAAGGAAAAGAAAGTTCTGAACCATTTTTTTTTCTGTGCGCTGGTTTGTCTTTTTTTCCTCTTGATATCTGGGTGGTTCAGGATATATGCTTTGACATGGATGTTCAGGGTTTGTTTTCTCGTGTGGATCAACTTGCTGTAAGAGTACAGAGTATCCAGGACTATGTTGTCCAGACTCCGGCTTTAGAGCCTAGAATTCCTACTCCTGATTTGTTTTTTGGGGACAGATCCAAGTTTTTGAACTTTAAAAATAACTGCAAATTGTTTTTTGCTTTGAAACCCCATTCTTCTGGTGATCCTATTCAGCAAGTAAAAATCATCATATCCTTGCTGCATGGTGACCCTCAAGACTGGGCTTTTTCTCTTGAAACAGGGGATCCGGCATTATTGAATGTAGACGCATTTTTTCAAGCGCTCGGATTATTGTATGACGAACCTAATTCTGTGGATCATGCAGAAAAAACCCTGTTGGCCTTGTGTCAAGGTCAGGAAGCGGCAGAATTATACTGCCAGAAATTTAGATAATGGTCTGTGCTCACTAAATGGAATGAGGAGGCTCTAGCTGCTATTTTCAGAAAAGGTCTTTCTGAAGCCCTTAAAGATGTTATGGTGGGCTTTCCTACGCCTGCCGGTTTGAGGGAATCTATGTCTCTAGCCATTCAGATTGAACGGCGTCTGCACGAGCGCAAAGCTGTGCACCATATGGCAGTGTCCTCTGAGCAGAGTCCTGAACCTATGCAATGTGATAAGATTTTGACTAGAACAGAACGGCAGGAATTCAGACGTCAGAATAGGCTGTGTTTTTACTGTGGTGATTCTGCTCATGTTATCTCTGATTGCCCTAAGCGTACTAAGAGAGTCGCTAGGTCTGTTACCATTAGTACTATACAGCCTAAATTTCTCTTATCTGTGACCCTGATTTGCTCATTGTCGTCCTTTTCTGTCATGGCATTTGTGGATTCAGGCGCTGCCCTGAACTTAATGGACTTAGAATTCGCCAGGCGCTGTGGTTTTTCCTTGCAGCCTTTGCAGAGCCCTATTCCTTTGAGGGGTATTGATGCTACACCCTTGGCCAAGGATAAACCTCAGTACTGGACTGTTGTGAATTCTGTGGCAGAGCTCCCTCCTGTGGTCACAAGTGGTACTTCGGCTGGTTCTCTCTGTGAGCTACCGTTGGTGGAGGAAAGTGGTACTGCGGCTTCTGAGTTTCCTTCCTCAGGTGATGTGGTGAAGTCGTTAGGTGCTGCTCTATTTAACTCCACCTAGTGCTTTGATCCTGGCCTTCAGTCAATGTTCTAGTATTGGACCTGTTTCCTCCTGTATTGTTCCTGTGGCCTGCTGCTCTGCATAGCTAAGTTTCCCTTTGCTATTTGTTTGCTGTTTTTTTCTGTCCAGCTTGTCAATTTGTTTTTTTCTGCTTGCTGGAAGCTCTGGGACGCAGAGGGTGTACCTCCGTGCCGTTAGTTCGGTACGGAGGGTCTTTTTGCCCCCTTTACGTGGTTTTTGTAGGGTTTTGTGTTGACCGCAAAGTTACCTTTCCTATCCTCGCTCTGTTCAGAAAGTTGGGCCTCACTTTGCTAAATCTATTTCATCTCTACGTTTGTCTTTTCATCTTAACTCACAGTCATTATATGTGGGGGCTGCCTTTTCCTTTGGGGTATTTCTCTGAGGCAAGGTAGGCTTATTTTCTATCTTCAGGCTAGCTAGTTTCTCAGGCCGTGCCGAGTTGCATAGGGAGCGTTAGGCGCAATCCACGGCTGCCTTTAGTGTGGTTGGAGAGGATTAGGGATTACGGTCAACAGAGTTCCCACGTCTCGGAGCTCGTTCTTGTTTTTTGGGTTGTTGCCAGGTCACTGTATGTGCGCTGACCTCTATGTCCATTGTGGTACTGAATTACCTTTCATAACAGTACTGAAGGCTAGAGTTGAGCGACCTTGATCTTTTTAGAGTCGAGCCGGGTTTCGCGAAACCCGACTATCTCAAAAGTCGGGTCGAGTGAAATCGGCCGATTATGACGTAAAGTCGGGATCGACCGAAACACGAAACCCAATGCAAGTCAATGGGGCAGCATAGTCGGCAGTGAGTGGGGGCCAGGAAAACACCTAGAGTGCCCATTTTAATGTCAAAACCATCCATTCTTCTTAATGAAGCTTGTCAAGCGTAATTTACCTTATAATAATTGGAAGGCATTTGAAATTGGGGGTCATTTGGCTAAAGTTGTGGTGGGTAGGGCTGGTTCAAGTAATTAGTGGGCCCAGGAAATCTGGACCACGTCACGGCAGTGGAGCAGGGAGAGGTAAGTATTTCAACTTTGCAAGTGCTGTGAACCTGAGCAAGCAGGGGGGGCCCACTCGTTGGCATTGGCACTGGCACAGGGCCCCTCAAAGTACAGCGGTGTGTTTGCACGGCGGGGGCGCCTCCCACAGGCAGCAACACTTTTGCGTACTATGAGAGGCCCTGTGCCAGTGACGTCGCCAACTAGTATTCCTCCCCCCACCTGATGAAGGAACCTGCACTTTCATCTGCACCTTCCTCTTTGTCCCCGTGTAAGGTGGTATGGTATGCGGGAAGAGCAACCTGACTTTCAGCAGGGTCACAATGTTGTTGTGTAGCGTGCACGGGGAATGTTGCGTTATGGGTCAATGTACCAGCAGACTCATCTATCACTGGCTGGGCAATGGGCAGGATGAGGAGGAAACACAGATATAGGCCCAAAGAATAAAGTTGGCTAAATGCAGTTCAAAATTGGTAACACAGGAATAACCAGGGGACATTGCAGTGGAGGACAACTGGAATGAGAGGCTGACACAGAGAGTAGGCCCAAATCAGTAAGTAGTCGAAATGCAGTTCAAAATTGGCAACCGTAGTAAACAGGCGGCACAGCTTTGTTCAGTGGAGGAGAACAGCAAGGAGTTGCAGACACCGATAGTAGGCCCCAACCCAACTAGTAGGCCAAATGCAGTCTAACATTAACAACTACTTAACGAGCGCCTGAAAACGGAATTTCAGGACAGGAAACCAGGAGAACAGCAAGGAGCGGCAGACACTGTTAGTAGGCCCCAAACCAACTAGTACGCCAAATGCAGTTGTTCCATTTAACCACAATTTAACGAGAGCCTGAAGATAGAAGCTCAGGAAAGGCAACCTGGAGAACACCTTGGAGTGGAACACACCATCTCTCTCCACCCCATACCCATTTTGTAGGCCTAATGCAGTGTAGTTTTCTACAACTACTAAACGAGAGTCGGAAGATCGAAGCAATGGCGAGGAAACCTGGAGAACACCTTGGAGTGTAACACACCATCTCTCTCCACCCGATACCCATTTTGTAGGCCTAATGCAGTGTAGTTTTCTACAACTACTAAACGAGAGTCGGAAGATCGAAGCAATGGCGAGGAAACCTGGAGAACACCTTGGAGTGTAACACACCATCTCTCTCCACCCCATAGCCAATTTGGAGGCCTAATGCAGTGTAGTTTCCAACAACTACTAAACGAGAGCATTAAGATCGAAGCTCTGGAAAGGCAACCTGGAGAACACCTTGGAGTGTAACACACCATCTCTCTCCACCCGATACCCATTTTGTAGGCCTAATGCAGTGTAGTTTTCTACAACTACTGAACGAGAGTCGGAAGACCGAAGCAATGGCAAGGAAACCTGGGGAACACCTTGGAGTGTAACACACCATCTCTCTCCACCCGATACCCATTTTGTAGGCCTAATGCAGTGTAGTTTTCTACAACTACTAAACGAGAGTCGGAAGACCGAAGCAATGGCAAGGAAACCTGGGGAACACCTTGGAGTGTAACACACCATCTCTCTCCACCCGATACCCATTTTGTAGGCCTAATGCAGTGTAGTTTTCTACAACTACTAAACGAGAGTCGGAAGACCGAAGCAATGGCAAGGAAACCTGGGGAACACCTTGGAGTGTAACACACCATCTCTCTCCACCCGATACCCATTTTGTAGGCCTAATGCAGTGTAGTTTTCTACAACTACTAAACGAGAGTCGGAAGATCGAAGCAATGGCGAGGAAACCTGGAGAACACCTTGGAGTGTAACACACCATCTCTCTCCACCCCATAGCCAATTTGGAGGCCTAATGCAGTGTAGTTTCCAACAACTACTAAACGAGAGCATTAAGATCGAAGCTCTGGAAAGGCAACCTGGAGAACACCTTGGAGTGTAACACACCATCTCTCTCCACCCGATACCCATTTTGTAGGCCTAATGCAGTGTAGTTTTCTACAACTACTGAACGAGAGTCGGAAGACCGAAGCAATGGCAAGGAAACCTGGGGAACACCTTGGAGTGTAACACACCATCTCTCTCCACCCGATACCCATTTTGTAGGCCTAATGCAGTGTAGTTTTCTACAACTACTAAACGAGAGTCGGAAGACCGAAGCAATGGCAAGGAAACCTGGGAAACACCTTGGAGTGTAACACACCATCTCTCTCCACCCGATACCCATTTTGTAGGCCTAATGCAGTGTAGTTTTCTACAACTACTAAACGAGAGTCGGAAGACCGAAGCAATGGCAAGGAAACCTGGGGAACACCTTGGAGTGTAACACACCATCTCTCTCCACCCCATACCCAATTTGTAGGCCTAATGCAGCCTACTTTCCGACAACTACTAAACGAGAGCATGAAGATCGAAGCTCAGGAAAGGCAACCTGGGGAACACCTTGGAGTGTAACACACCCTCTCTCTACACCACGGAAGGGCTGATTCTTAGGAAGGAAGGCTGTCGGAAAGAAGCAGGGCGCGTCCGAGGGTGATTATATTCTTATTAGGTATATACTCACCCTCGGACGCGCCCTGCTTCTTTATTTGTAGTGAATGTTTATTTGCAATGTGGTTTTGACTTACTCTATTTTTTTGGTAAATAATGATTTTATTATTTTCATTGTTTTGCATCTTCTTGGCAATAATATAAAGAAGACGCGACAGGACAACACTCGGTGGATGCCATATCTGTGTTTTAAATTGAAAAAAACTTTCAGTTAACTACTTGCAGGAGAAAGTTATTGTAGCTGGTGGCCATTTTTAGTACTGTACCAGTTTTTTGTTGTATGTGTTTGTTTTTAATGTTAAAATGTCTGCATTTGATATCTCTCCAGTATTTTCTTTTTTATAAGCAAAATACTTATTTTTATATTTTCTGATGTTGGTTCAAGGGGTACACGGGCAGCAGTAGACAGGTCAGTGGAGGCCTAGTGGAAGGAGGGACCGCAGACAGGCTTCGAAGGCCTAACATAATAAATTGGGCTGGCTGTAGGCAATTTAAAATTGGTTCCAGGGGAACACGGGCAGCAGTGGCCTGGTCTGTGTAGTAGTAGTGGAAAGAACGGGCCGCAGACAGGCTTCGAAGGCCTAACAAAACAAAAATTGGGATGTAGGCAATTTACAATTGGTTCCAGGGGAACACGGACAGCAGTAGACAGGTCAGTGGAGGCCTAGTGGAAGGAGGGACCGCAGACAGGCTTCGAAGGCCTAACATAATAAATTGGGCTTGCTGTCGGCAATTTTAAATTGGTTCCAGGGGAACACGGGCGGCAGTAGTCAGGTCAGTGTAGTAGTAGTGGAAAGAACGGGCCGCAGACAGGCTTCGAAGGCCTAACATAACAAAAATTGGGCTGTAGGCAATTTAAAATTGGTTCCAGGGGAACACGGGCAGCAGTAGACAGGTCAGTGGAGGCCTAGTGGAAGGAGGGACCGCAGACAGGCTTCGAAGCCCTAACATAATATATTGGGCTTGCTGTCGGCAATTTTAAATTGGTTCCAGGGGAACACGGGCAGCAGTGGCCTGGTCAGTGTAGTAGTAGTGGAAAGAACGGGCCGCAGACAGGCTTCGAAGGCCTAACATAACAAAAATTGGGATGTAGGCAATTTAAAATTGGTTCCAGGGGAACACGGGCAGCAGTAGACAGGTCAGTGGAGGCCTAGTGGAAGGAGTGACCGCAGACAGGCTTCGAAGGCCTAACATAAGAAAAATGTCAATACAATGGTATTGACAGTGCCAGGCATTGAAGGATGTCAGCGCATAGACTAAACATTGGTGGAGCTGTGAGAGAAAATTTTGCAAGTGGTAGAGCACTGTTTGAGCTGGGGGGGGACTGTCTTGTGGCCGGCGGTACAGGCCCAGGGCCCCTCATATTACAACGGTGTGTCTGACGTTGGGTGCGCACCACCACCGCCAGACACTTTATTGTACTATGAGGGACCTAGTGGCAGTGCCGTCGACCAAAAGCGGGCACACCCACCTCCTCAGACAAACAGTACTCTCACGGGTGCTGGCGCCAAGTGGCGATACCACGGCCCCGTGTGGGGACTTTGGCCATTTAGGGAGGTGTTAACATGTCGGATGCTGGACAATCAGGTGCTGCAAATTACGAGATTGGAAAAGTCGTTCAGAATAGTCCACAGGCAAGACCTTTACATAGGAAAGCTAGGTGTCAGCCGGGCAAGGTGGGGCAAAAGATTTCGAAATCCAGTTGTGGTTCATTTTAATGAAGGTTAGATCATCTACAATTTGGGTAGCCAGACGAGTCCTTTTTTCTGTTAGTATTGAACCTGCAGCACTGAATACTCTTTCTGATAGGACACTAGCTGCCGGGCAAGCAAGCTCCTGCAATGCATATTCTGCCAATTCTGGCCAGGTGTCTAATTTTGATGCCCAGTAATCAAATGGGAATGACGGTTGAGGGAGAACGTCGATAAGGGATGAAAAATAGTTAGTAACCATACTGGACAAATGTTGTCTCCTGTCACTTTGAATTGATGCTGCAGTACCTGTCCTGTCTGCGGTCATAGCAAAATCACTCCACAACCTGGTCAGAAAACCCCTCTGGCCAACGCCACTTCTGATTTCTGCCCCTCTAACACCTCTGGTCTGCTGGCCCCTGCAGCTCGTGTTAGAACGATCACGGGCGCTGTGTGCAGGGAATGCCAGAAGCAAACGGTCAACAAGAGTTGATTGTTTGGTTGCTAATATTAGTTCCAAGTTCTCATGTGGCATTATATTTTGCAATTTGCCTTTATAGCGAGGATCAAGGAGGCAGGCCAACCAGTAATCGTCATCGTTCATCATTTTTGTTATGCGTGTGTCCCTTTTGAGGATACGTAAGGCATAATCCGCCATGTGGCCCAAAGTTCCAGTTCTCAAATCTGTGGTTGTGCTTGGTTGAGGGGCAGTTTCAGGCAAATCCACGTCACTTGTGTCCCTCCAAAAACCAGAACCCGGCCTTGCCGCGCCAACAATTTCCTCTGGCCCCGGAAAAGCTTCCTCATTAAAAATATAATCATCCCCATCATCCTCCTCGTCCTCCTCCTCCTGTTCGCCCGCTACCTCGTCCTGTACACTGCCCTGGCCAGACAATGGCTGACTGTCATCAAGGCTTTCCTCTTCCTCAGCTGCAGACGCCTGATCCTTTATGTGCGTCAAACTTTGCATCAGCAGACGCATTAGGGGGATGCTCATGCTTATTATGGCGTTGTCTGCACTAACCAGCCGTGTGCATTCCTCAAAACACTGAAGGACTTGACACATGTCTTGAATCTTCGACCACTGCACACCTGACAACTCCATGTCTGCCATCCTACTGCCTGCCCGTGTATGTGTATCCTCCCACAAAAACATAACAGCCCGCCTCTGTTCACACAGTCTCTGAAGCATGTGCAGTGTTGAGTTCCACCTTGTTGCAACGTCTATGATTAGGCAATGCTGGGGAAGGTTCAAAGAACGCTGATAGGTCTGCATACGGCTGGAGTGTACGGGCGAACGGCGGATATGTGAGCAAAGTCCACGCACTTTGAGGAGCAGGTCGGATAACCCCGGATAACTTTTCAGGAAGCACTGCACCACCAGGTTTAAGGTGTGAGCCAGGCAAGGAATGTGTTTCAGTTGGGAAAGGGAGATGGCAGCCATGAAATTCCTTCCGTTATCACTCACTACCTTGCCTGCCTCAAGATCTACAGTGCCCAGCCACGACTGCGTTTCTTTCTGCAAGAACTCGGACAGAACTTCAGCGGTGTGTCTGTTGTCGCCCAAACACTTCATAGCCAATACAGCCTGCTGACGTTTGCCAGTAGCTGCCCCATAATGGGAGACCTGGTGTGCAACAGTGGCAGCTGCGGATGGAGTGGTTGTGCGACTGCAGTCTGTGGACGAGGTCTCGCTTCTGCAAGAGGACGAGGAGGAGGAGGAGGGGGTGCGAACGGCTACAGCCAACTGTTTCCTAGACCAAGGGCTAGGCAGAACTGTCCCAAACTTGCTGTCCCCTGTGGACCCTGCATCCACCACATTTACCCAGTGTGCCGTGATGGACACGTAACGTCCCTGGCCATGCCTACTGGTCCATGCATCTGTTGTCAGGTGCACCTTTGTGCTCACAGATTGCCTGAGTGCATGGACGATGCGCTCTTTAACATGCTGGTGGAGGGCTGGGATGGCTTTTCTGGAAAAAAAGTGTCGACTGGGTAGCTCGTAGCGTGGTACAGCGTAGTCCATCAGGGCTTTGAAAGCTTCGCTTTCAACCAACCGGTTGGGCATCATCTCTAACGAGATTAGTCTAGCTATGTGGGCGTTCAAACCCTGTGTACGCGGATGCGAGGCTAAGTACTTCCTTTTTCTAACCATAGTCTCATGTAGGGTGAGCTGGACTGGAGAGCTGGAGATCGTGGAACTAGCGGGGGTGCCGGTGGACATGGCAGACTGAGAGACGGTGGGAGATGGTATTGTTGCCGCCGGTGCCCTAGATGCAGTGTTTCCTACTACGAAACTGGTGATTCCCTGACCCTGACTGCTTTGGCCTGGCAAAGAAACCTGCACAGATACTGCAGGTGGTGCAGAAAATGGTGGCCCTACACTGCCGGAAGGGATGTTGCGTTGATGACTAGCTTCATTGGCCGAGGGTGCTACAACCTTAAGGGACGTTTGGTAGTTAGTCCAAGCTTGCAAATGCATGGTGGTTAAATGTCTATGCATGCAACTTGTATTGAGACTTTTCAGATTCTGCCCTCTGCTTAAGGTAGTTGAACATTTTTGACAGATGACTTTGCGCTGATCAATTGGATGTTGTTTAAAAAAATGCCAGACTGCACTCTTTCTAGCATCGGATACCTTTTCAGGCATTGCAGACTGAGCTTTAACCGGATGGCCACGCTGTCCTCCAACAGGTTTTGACTTTGCCACGCGTTTTGGGCAAGATACGGGCCCGGCAGATGGAACCTGTTGCGATGTTGATGCCTGCTGCGGCCCCTCCTCCTCCGCTTCAGAACTGCTGCCGCCTGCACCCTGTTCCCCCAATAGCTGCCAATCGGGGTCAAGAACTGGGTCATCTATTACCTCTTCTTGTAGCTCGTGTGCAACTTCGTCTGTGTCACCGTGTCGGTCGGTGGTATAGCGTTCGTGATGGGGCAACATAGTCTCATCAGGGTCTGATTCTTGATCAGCACCCTGCGAGGGCAATGTTGTGGTCTGAGTCAAAGGACCAGCATAGTAGTCTGGCTGTGGCTGTGCATCAGTGCACTCCATGTCAGATTCAACTTGTAATGGGCATGGACTGTTAACTGCTTCACTTTCTAAGCCAGGGACGGTATGTGTAAAGAGCTCCATGGAGTAACCCGTTGTGTCGCCTGCTGCATTCTTCTCTGTTGTTGTTTTTGCTGAAGAGGACAAGGAAGCGACTTGTCCCTGACCGTGAACATCCACTAACGACGCGCTGCTTTTACTTTTACCAGTTTCACGAGAGGAGGCAAAAGAGCTAGAGGCTGAGTCAGCAAGATAAGCCAAAACTTGCTCTTGCTGCTCCGGCTTTAAAAGCGGTTTTCCTACTCCCAGAAAAAGGAGCGTTCGAGGCCTTGTGTAGCCAAACGACGAACCTGGCTCCACAGCTCCAGACTTAGGTGCAATATTTTTTTTCCCACGACCACCTGATGCTCCACCACTACCACTACCCTCATTACCAGCAGACAATGAACGCCCCCGGCCATGACCTCTTCCACCAGACTTCCTCATTGTTTTAAAAACGTTACCAAACTAACGGTATTTGTTGCTGTCACACAACTTACACGGTGAGCTATAACTTCAGTATGATTTAGCTACCCCTTTACAGGTGGGTGAGACCACAACGAAAATCAGGCACAATGTTACACACTCTGTTGTTGGTGGCAACAAATGAGAGAGATGCCGCACACGCAGGACTGTCACTGAAGCGCAAATGTAAATATTAATCTCCCACTGATTTGTTTTTTTTTTTTTTAAAAGGGAGACTTTAGAAAAAAAAATAATAAAAAAAAATGATTTTTTAAGGAAGAATTTATAAGCCAAATAAAATGAAATGATTGTTTCAGGGAGAATTTAGAAAACAAATAAAAAAAAAATAGGCTTTCTATGGCCCACTGAGTGAGAGAGGACGCACACAGGAGTCAGTAGTGGCACACAAGCCCAGAGGCCAATATTTATCTCCCACTGATTGATTTAGTGATTTTTTCAGGTAGATTTTGGAACCCAAATCAAGCAAAAAAATAAATAGGCTTTCTATGGCCCACAATTGGAGAGAGAGAGAGAGATGGCACACCCAGGAGTCAAGACTGGCACACAAGCAGAAAGGGCAATATTAATCTCCCACTGATTTGATTTTTTTTTTTTTTTCAGGGAGACTTTAGAAAAAAAAAAAACAAAATAATGAATTTTTCAGGAAGAATTTAGAAACCAAATAAAATGAAATGATTGTTTCAGGGAGAATTTAGAAAACAAATAAAAAAAAAATAGGCTTTCTATGGCCCACTGAGTGAGAGAGGACGCACACAGGAGTCAGGAGTGGCACACAAGCCCTGAGGCCAATATTTATCTCCCACTGATTTATTTAGTGATTTTTTCAGGTAGATTTTGGAACCCAAATCAAGCAAAAAAATAAATAGGCTTTCTATGGCCCACAATTGGAGAGAGAGAGAGATGGCACACCCAGGAGTCAAGACTGGCACACAAGCAGAAAGGGCAATATTAATCTCCCACTGATTTGATTTTTTTTTTTTTTCAGGGAGACTTTAGAAAAAAAAAATACAAAAAAATGAATTTTTCAGGAAGAATTTAGAAACAAAATAAAATAAAATGATTGTTTCAGGGAGAATTTAGAAAACAAATAAAAAAAAAATAGGCTTTGTAGGGCCCACTGAGTGAGAGAGGACGCACACAGGATTCAGGAGTGGCACACAAGCCCAGAGGCCAATATTTATCTCCCACTGATTGATTTAGTGATTTTTTCAGGTAGATTTTGGAACCCAAATCAAGCAAAAAAATTAATAGGCTTTCTATGGCCCACAATTGGAGAGAGAGAGATGGCACACCCAGGAGTCAAGACTGGCACACAAGCAGAAAGGGCAATATTAATCTCCCACTGATTTGATTTTTTTTTTTTTTCAGGGAGACTTTAGAAAAAAAAAATACAAAAAAAATGATTTTTTTCAGGAATAATTTAGAAACCAAATAAAATAAAATGATTGTTTCAGGGAGAATTTAGAAAACAAATAAAAAAAAATAGGCTTTGTAGGGCCCACTGAGTGAGAGAGGACGCACACAGGAGTCAGGAGTGGCACACAAGCCCAGAGGCCAATATTTATCTCCCACTGATTGATTTATTGATTTTTTCAGGTAGAATTTAGAACCCAAATCAACCAAAAAAATAAATAGGCTTTCTATGGCCCACTATTTGTGAGAGAGATGGCACGCTCAGGACTGGCACACAAGCCCAGAGGCCAATATTAATCTCCCACTTTTTTTTTTTTTTTCCAGGGAAAATTTATAAACCCAATAAAAAAATAATAAATAGGCTTTCTATGGCCCACTATCTGAGAGAGAGAGATGGCACGCTTAGGACTGGCACACAAGCCCAAAGGCCAATATTAATCTCCCACTGATTGATTTATTGATTTTTTCAGGTAGAATTTAGAACCCAAATCAACCAAAAAAATAAATAGGCTTTCTATGGCCCACTATTTGTGAGAGAGATGGCACGCTCAGGACTGGCACACAAGCCCAGAGGCCAATATTAATCTCCCACTTTTTTTTTTTTCCAGGGAAAATTTATAAACCCAATAAAAAAAATAATAAATAGGCTTTCTATGGCCCACTATCTGAGAGAGAGAGATGGCACGCTTAGGACTGGCACACAAGCCCAAAGGCCAATATTAATCTCCCACTGATTGATTTATTGATTTTTTCAGGTAGAATTTAGAACCCAAATCAAGCAAAAAAAATAATAGGCTTTCTATGGCCCACTGAGTGAGAGATGGCACACACAGGAGTCAGGAGTGGCACACAAGCCCTGAGGCCAATATTTTTCTCCCACTGATTGATGTTGTGATTTTTTCAGGTAGATTTTGGAACCCAAATCAAGCAAAAAAATAAATAGGCTTTCTATGGCCCACTGAGTGAGAGATGGCACACACAGGAGTAAGGAGTGGCACACAAGCCCTGAGGCCAATATTTTTCTCCCACTGATTGATGTAGTGATTTTTTCAGGTAGATTTTAGAACCCAAATCAAGCAAAAAGATAAATAGGCTTTCTATGGCCCACTGAGTGAGAGATGACACAGACAGGGATGGCACTCTAGCAGAAATGCCAATCTTAATCTCCCACAAAAAAAAAAAAAAAAGGAACTGTCCTTCAATTACTATCTCCCTGCAGTAATCTCAGCCAGGTATGGCAGGCAGCAATAAGGAGTGGACTGATGCACAAATTAAATAAAAAGTGTGGACAAACAAACAAACAAGATAGCTGTGCAGAAAGGAAGGAACAAGAGGATTTGTGCTTTGAAAAAAGCAGTTGGTTTGCACAGCGGCGTACACACAGCAATGCAGCTATCAGGGAGCCTCCTAGGGCAGCCCAATGAGCTACAGCGCTGAGGAAAAAAAAAAAAAATGTAGCTTCCACTGTCCCTGCACACCGAAGGTGGTGTTGGGCTGTGGAAATCGCTACAGCACAAGCGGTTTGGTGGTTAATGGACCCTGCCTAACGCTATCCCTGCTTCTGACGAAGCGGCAGCAACCTCTCCCTAAGCTCAGATCAGCAGCAGTAACATGGCGGTCGGCGGGAACGCCCCTTTATAGCCCCTGTGACGCCGCGGACAGCAAGCCAATCACTGCAATGCCCTTCTCTAAGATGGTGGGGACCAGGACCTATGTCATCACGCTGCCCACACTCTGCGTTTACCTTCATTGGCTGAGAAATGGCGCTTTTCGCGTCATTGAAACGCGACTTTGGCGCGAAAGTCGCGTACCGCATGGCCGACCCCGCACAGGGGTCGGATCGGGTTTCATGAAACCCGACTTTGCCAAAAGTCGGCGACTTTTGAAAATGAACGACCCGTTTCGCTCAACCCTACTGAAGGCCAAAGTACTAATGATTCCCAATAGAGGGAAAAAAGAAGTTCTGAGACCATTTTTTTTTCTTTGCACTGTGTTTTGCCTTTTTTTTCCCCTAGACATTTGGGTGGT
Organism: Ranitomeya imitator; assembly: GCF_032444005.1. NCBI lineage: Eukaryota > Metazoa > Chordata > Amphibia > Anura > Dendrobatidae > Ranitomeya > Ranitomeya imitator. Next base: position 548,430,420 of record NC_091284.1, read on the forward strand.
TCAGGACACAGGTGTAGAAATGGACATTAAAGGTCTGTCTTCATGTGTGGATCAGCTCACGGCAAGAGTACAAAGTATTCAAGACTTTGTGGTTCAGAATTCTATGTTAGAACCGAGAATTCCTATTCCTGATTTGTTTTTTGGAGATAGAACTAAATTTCTGAGTTTCAAAAATAATTGTAAACTATTTCTGGCTTTGAAACCTCGCTCCTCTGGTGACCCAGTTCAACAAGTTAGGATCGTTATTTCTTTTTTGCGTGGCGACCCTCAGGACTGGGCATTTTCTCTTGCGTCAGGAGATCCTGCATTAAGTAATATCGATGCATTTTTCCTGGTGCTCGGATTGCTGTACGATGAGCCTAATTCTGTGGATCAGGCAGAGAAGAATTTGCTGGCTCTGTGTCAGGGTCAGGATGAAATAGAGGTATATTGTCAGAAATTTAGAAAGTGGTCCGTGCTCACTCAGTGGAATGAAGGTGCGCTCGCAGCTATTTTCAGAAAAGGTCTCTCTGAAGCCCTTAAGGATGTCATGGTGGGATTTCCTATGCCTGCTGGTCTGAATGAGTCTATGTCTTTGGCCATTCAGATCGGTCGACGCTTGCGCGAGCGTAAATCTGTGCACCATTTGGCGGTATTACCTGAGCTTAAACCTGAGCCTATGCAGTGTGATAGGACTTTGACCAGAGTTGAACGGCAAGAACACAGACGTCTGAATGGGCTGTGTTTCTACTGTGGTGATTCCACTCATGCTATCTCTGATTGTCCTAAGCGCACTAAGCGGTTCGCTAGGTCTGCCACCATTGGTACGGTACAGTCAAAATTTCTTCTGTCTGTTACCTTGATCTGCTCTTTGTCATCGTATTCTGTCATGGCATTTGTGGACTCAGGCGCTGCTCTGAATTTGATGGACTTGGAGTATGCTAGGCGTTGTGGGTTTTTCTTGGAGCCCTTGCAGTGTCCTATTCCATTGAGAGGAATTGATGCTACGCCTTTGGCCAAGAATAAGCCTCAGTACTGGACCCAGCTGACCATGTGCATGGCTCCTGCACATCAGGAGGTTATTCGCTTTCTGGTGTTGCATAATCTGCATGATGTGGTCGTTTTGGGGTTGCCATGGTTACAAGTCCATAATCCAGTATTAGATTGGAAATCCATGTCTGTGTCCAGCTGGGGTTGTCAGGGGGTACATGGTGATGTCCCATTTCTGACTATTTCGTCATCCACCCCTTCTGAGGTTCCTGAGTTCTTGTCTGATTACAGGGATTTATTTGATGAGCCCAAGTCCGATACCCTACCTCCGCATAGGGATTGTGATTGTGCTATCGATTTGATTCCTGGTAGTAAATTCCCAAAAGGTCGACTGTTTAATTTATCTGTGCCTGAGCACGCCGCTATGCGGAGTTATGTGAAGGAGTCTTTGGAGAAGGGGCATATTCGCCCGTCATCGTCGCCATTAGGAGCAGGGTTCTTTTTTGTAGCCAAGAAGGATGGTTCACTGAGACCTTGTATAGATTACCGCCTTCTAAATAAGATCACGGTTAAATTTCAGTACCCCTTGCCATTGTTATCTGATTTGTTTGCTCGGATTAAGGGGGCTAGTTGGTTCACCAAGATAGATCTTCGTGGTGCGTATAATCTTGTGCGTATTAAGCGAGGCGATGAGTGGAAAACTGCATTTAATACGCCCGAGGGCCATTTTGAGTACCTGGTTATGCCATTCGGACTTGCCAATGCTCCATCAGTATTTCAGTCCTTTATGCATGACATCTTCCGAGAGTACCTGGATAAATTCCTGATTGTGTACTTAGATGACATTTTGATCTTCTCGGATGATTGGGAGTCTCATGTGAAGCAGGTCAGAACGGTGTTTCAGGTCCTGCGTGCTAATTCTTTGTTTGTGAAGGGATCAAAGTGTCTCTTTGGTGTTCAGAAGATTTCATTTTTGGGGTTCATCTTTTCCCCTTCTACTATCGAGATGGACCCTGTTAAGGTCCAAGCCATCCATAACTGGACTCAGCCGACATCTCTGAAAAGTCTGCAAAAGTTCCTGGGCTTTGCTAATTTTTATCGTCGCTTCATCTGCAATTTTTCTAGTATTGCTAAACCATTGACCGATTTGACCAAGAAAGGTGCTGATTTGGTCAATTGGTCTTCTGCTGCGGTGGAAGCTTTTCAAGAGTTGAAGCGTCGTTTTTCTTCTGCCCCTGTGTTGTGTCAACCAGATGTTTCGCTTCCGTTCCAGGTCGAGGTTGATGCTTCTGAGATTGGAGCAGGGGCTGTTTTGTCGCAGAGAAGTTCTGATTGCTCGGTGATGAAACCATGCGCCTTCTTTTCCAGGAAGTTTTCGCCTGCTGAGCGAAATTATGATGTGGGCAATCGAGAGTTGCTGGCCATGAAGTGGGCATTCGAGGAGTGGCGTCATTGGCTTGAAGGAGCTAAGCATCGCGTGGTGGTCTTGACTGATCATAAGAACTTGACTTATCTCGAGTCCGCCAAGCGGTTGAATCCTAGACAAGCTCGTTGGTCATTGTTTTTTGCCCGTTTTGACTTTGTGATTTCATACCTTCCGGGCTCTAAAAATGTGAAGGCGGATGCTCTGTCTAGGAGTTTTGTGCCCGACTCTCCGGGTGTATCTGAGCCGGCGGGTATCCTCAAAGAGGGAGTAATTGTGTCTGCCATCTCCCCTGATATGCGGCGGGTGCTGCAAAAATTTCAGGCTAATAAACCTGATCGTTGCCCAGCGGAGAAACTGTTTGTCCCTGATAGGTGGACGAATAAAGTTATCTCTGAGGTTCATTGTTCGGTGTTGGCTGGTCATCCTGGAATCTTTGGTACCAGAGAGTTAGTGGCTAGATCCTTTTGGTGGCCATCTCTGTCGCGGGATGTGCGTACTTTTGTGCAGTCCTGTGGGATTTGTGCTCGGGCTAAGCCCTGCTGTTCTCGTGCCAGTGGGTTGCTTTTGCCCTTGCCGGTCCCGAAGAGGCCTTGGACACATATCTCTATGGATTTTATTTCAGATCTTCCCGTCTCTCAAAAGATGTCAGTCATTTGGGTGGTCTGTGATCGCTTCTCTAAGATGGTCAATTTGGTACCCTTGTCTAAATTGCCTTCCTCCTCTGATTTGGTGCCATTGTTTTTCCAGCATGTGGTTCGTTTACATGGCATTCCAGAGAATATCGTTTCTGACAGAGGTTCCCAGTTTGTTTCGAGGTTTTGGCGAGCCTTTTGTGGTAGGATGGGCATTGACTTGTCTTTTTCCTCGGCTTTCCATCCTCAGACTAATGGCCAGACCGAACGAACCAATCAGACCTTGGAAACATATCTGAGATGCTTTGTTTCTGCTGATCAGGATGACTGGGTGTCCTTTTTGCCTTTGGCTGAGTTCGCCCTTAATAATCGGGCCAGCTCAGCTACCTTGGTTTCGCCATTTTTCTGCAACTCTGGGTTCCATCCTCGTTTCTCTTCAGGGCAGGTTGAGTCTTCGGACTGTCCTGGTGTGGATACTGTGGTGGACAGGTTGCAGCAGATTTGGACTCCTGTAGTGGACAATTTGACTTTGTCCCAGGAGAAGGCTCAACGTTTCGCTAATCGCAGACGCTGTGTGGGTCCCCGACTTCGGGTTGGGGACTTGGTTTGGTTATCTTCTCGTCATATTCCTATGAAGGTTTCCTCTCCTAAGTTTAAACCTCGTTTTATTGGTCCGTATAGGATTTCTGAGGTTCTTAATCCTGTGTCTTTTCGTCTGACCCTTCCAGGTTCATTTTCCATACATAACGTATTCCATAGGTCATTGTTGCAGAGATACGTGGCACCTATGGTTCCATCTGTTGATCCTCCTGCCCCGGTTTTGGTGGAGGGGGAGTTGGAGTATATTGTGGAGAAGATTTTGGATTCTCGTGTTTCAAGGCGGAAACTCCAGTATCTGGTTAAGTGGAAGGGTTATGCTCAGGAAGATAATTCCTGGGTCTTTGCCTCTGATGTCCATGCTCCCGATCTTGTTCGTGCCTTTCATATGGCTCATCCTGGTCGTCCTAGGAGCTCTGGTGAAGGTTCGGTGACCCCTCCTCAAGGGGGGGGTACTGTTGTGAATTCTGTGGCAGAGCTCCCTCCTGTGGTCACAAGTGGTACTTCGGCTGGTTCCCTCTGTGAGCTTCCGTTGGTGGAGGAAAGTGGTACTGCGGCTTCTGAGTTTCCTTCCTCAGGTGATGTGGTGAAGTCGTTAGGTGCTGCTCTATTTAACTCCACCTAGTGCTTTGATCCTGGCCTTCAGTCAATGTTCTAGTATTGGACCTGTTTCCTCCTGGATCGTTCCTGTGGCCTGCTGCTCTGCATAGCTAAGTTCCTCTTTGCTAATTGTTTGCTGTTTTTTTCTGTCCAGCTTGTCAATTTGTTTTTTTCTGCTTGCTGGAAGCTCTGGGACGCAGAGGGTGTACCTCCGTGCCGTTAGTTCGGTACGGAGGGTCTTTTTGCCCCCTTTGCGTGGTTTTTGTAGGGTTTTGTGTTGACCGCAAAGTTACCTTTCCTATCCTCGCTCTGTTCAGAAAGTTGGGCCTCACTTTGCTAAATCTATTTCATCTCTACGTTTGTCCTTTCATCTTAACTCACAGTCATTATATGTGGGGGCTGCCTTTTCCTTTGGGGTATTTCTCTGAGGCAAGGTAGGCTTATTTTCTATCTTCAGGCTAGCTAGTTTCTCAGGCCGTGCCGAGTTGCATAGGGAGCGTTAGGCGCAATCCACGGCTGCCTTTAGTGTGGTTGGAGAGGATTAGGGATTGCGGTCAACAGAGTTCCCACGTCTCGGAGCTCGTTCTTGTTTTTTGGGTTGTTGCCAGGTCACTGTATGTGCGCTGACCTCTATGTCCATTGTGGTACTGAATTACCTTTCATAACACTGGACGCAGATGACCATGTACATGGCTCCAGCACATCAGGAAGATTGCCGTTTTCTGGTGTTGCATAACCTGCATGATGTTGTTGTACTGGGTTTTCCATGGTTACAGGAACATAATCCGGTGCTGGATTGGAAAACTATGTCTGTGACTAGTTGGGGTTGTCAAGGGGTACATAGTGACGTTCCTTTGATGTCAATTTCCTCTTCCCCCTCTGCTGAGGTCCCTGAGTTTTTGTCGGATTTCCAGGATGTATTTGATGAGCCCAAGTCCAGTTCCCTTCCACCGCACAGGGACTGTGATTGTGCTATTAACTTGATTCCTGGTTGCAAGTTCCCTAAGGGCCGACTTTTCAATCTGTCTGTGCCAGAGCATGCCGCCATGCGGAGTTATGTTAAGGAGTCTTTGGAGAAAGGGCATATTCGGCCCTCTTCATCACCATTGGGAGCTGGTTTCTTTTTTGTTGCTAAGAAGGATGGCTCCTTGAGACCCTGTATTGATTATCGTCTTCTTAATAAGATCACGGTCAAATTCCAATACTCCTTGCCTTTGCTTACTGATTTGCTTGCTCAGATTAAGGGGGCTAGTTGGTTTACTAAGATTGACCTCCGAGGGGCATATAATCTTGTTCGTATTAAACAGGGTGACGAATGGAAAACTGCATTTAATACGCCCGAAGGCCATTTTGAATACCTTGTGATGCCATTTGGGCTCTCTAATGTTCCATCTGTGTTCCAGTCTTTCATGCATGATATTTTCCGCAATTATCTTGATAAATTCATGGTCGTATATTTGGATGATATTTTGATTTTTTCCGATGATTGGGAGTCTCATGGGAAGCAGGTCAGGATGGTGTTCCAGATCCTTCGTGATAATGCTTTGTTTGTGAAGGGCTCTAAGTGCCTATTCGGAGTTCAGAAGGTCTCTTTTTTGGGTTTTATTTTTTCTCCCTCGTCTATAGAAATGCATCCTGTTAAGGTCCAAGCTATTCATGACTGGAGTAGATAGACTGGCCTCCTGTGCTCATCCTGGATTCATTCTGTGTATGTCTTTTCCCTCTCCACTCACAGTCATTATTTGTGGGAGGCTAATCTATCCTTTGGGGATTTTCTCTGAGGCAAGATTCCTGCTTCTATCTTTAGGGGTAGTTAGTTCTTAGGCTGTGACGAGATGTCTAGGGAGAGTTAGGAGCATTCCACGGCTACTTCTAGTGTTGTGTTGAGCTTAGGGACTGCGGTCAGTACAGTTACCACTTCCTTCAGAGCTCGTTCCATGTTGCTCCTAGACCACCGTATCATAACAGGTACCTCTTTCAGTACCACCCCGTGTTTCAGGAGGTCCAATCTGCTTTTGCTAGATTCTGAATGAAGGAGGCTGGCAGGAATTTCTTGATTACATGAGAGCATATAAAAGCTGACTGCTTCTCCAGGTATTTCCAGTCTAAGAACACACTTTATTTACAGCACACAGAATATAAAACACAGATACACAGGGCAGGCCAATAGGAAAACAGTTGGCCAGACATACATTACAATAGCCGCAGGGGGCCGGAGCCTGCCGCTATTTACTGTGGGAATTACAAAGGTGGGGGGAGGTCAGAAAGAGAATATCTTGTCCAGGGCACAGCCTGTGGACTGATGCATTTTACATGGAAACTATTATACATACATATACTGCATAACATTCTTGGTGCTGGGGGGTTCTGTAACACGGCTCCCCTTTTCAGCGACGCGATCGGCATACACAGTCTGATCCTGAACGGATCGGTTTGGGGATGACCGAAGTTTATGGGGTTGGTACAAGTTCCGTTTGTCGACTTAGTCCATCGGCGTTACCGTTTTGTTTGCCGGGTCTGTAGTGGATGGTGAAGTCCTGAGGTTGTAGGGCTAAACTCCACCGCAGTAATCTGGCGTTGTCTCCGGAGACCCGATTAAGCCAGACTAGGGGATTATGGTCCGTTAGGAGGGAAAACTGTCGTCCATACAAATATGGTTGTAACTTTTTGAGTGCCCATACTATTGCCAGGCACTCCTTCTCGATGGCCGCATAGCTCACTTCACCGGGCAGTAGTTTCCGACTCAGGTAAGCTACCGGGTGTTCTTGGCCGTCCGGCCCGACTTAGCTCAGTATTGCCACCAATCCAAACATAGAAGCGTCTGTGTGGACAAGGAAACATTTAGTTGGATCGGGTGCGGCCAATACAGGGGTATTGGTGAGGGCGTCCTTTAGCTGGCGGAAGGCTTCCTCACACTCTGGGGTCCAGGTTACCTGGCGGGGTTGGTTTTTACGGGTCAGATCAGTGAGGGGCTTGGCTACGCTGCTGTAATTGGGAACGAATTTCCTGTAATACCGCGCTGTCCCTAGAAACGCCATGACCTGGGTTTTAGTGCGTGGGGTGGGCCATTTGGCTATGGCCTCAATCTTGGCTGGTTCTGGTCTCTGTTTCCCACTTCCCACCCAATGCCCTAAATACTGAACCTCTGCTTTGCCCACGTGACACTTGTTTGGGTTCAGGGTGATTCCGGCCTTGTGGATCCTGTCTAATACTGTCTCCAGGTGACTTAGATGCTCTTCCCATGTCATGCTGTAGATGGCGATGTCATCCAGGTAGGCACACGCATAGTCCTGGAGACCATCCAGAAGCCGGTCAGCCAGCCTCTGGAAGGTCGCCGGGGCAGTCTTCATCCCGAATGGCATAACTCGAAACTGGAATAAGTCAAACGGGGTGACAAATGCTGACTTGGGAATAGCATCAGGACTAAGGGGAATCTGCCAGTAGCCTTTGCATAGATCCATGGTGGTCAAATACTTTGCCCCTGCCAGCCAGTCTAACAAGTCATCCACACGTGGCATGGGATACGCATCCGTCACTGTTTTCTCATTGAGCTTACGATAGTCTACACAAAACTGTGTAGTCCCATCCTTCTTGGACACTAACACTACGGGGGATGCCCAGGGACTATCTGACTCTTCAATGACCCCTAAACGCAACATCTCTTGTATCTCTCATCGCATCCCCTCTCGTACAGACTCAGGGACGCGGAAGGGGGGTTGTTGCAGGGGGGGTCTCAACATTGTGTTGTGCCAGGTGAGTGTACCCGGGTTTCCCCGAAAACATCCTCTGTCGCTGCCTCAACAACTCCTCCACCTGCTGTCTCTCCTGGGGACCTAAGTCTTCACCCCAGTGTACCTGGTCCCATGTTTTAGACTGAGTCCTCTCCCCTAAGACATCAGGCAAGGGAAGTCCAGCTAAATCCTCTGCTTCAGGTGCACAGATGGCCACTGCCTCTTCAGGGTGCTCCCGATAGGGCTTCAGCATATTCACGTGGAACATGCGGATAACCCTGGGTTCGTCACCATCGGTGACATTATAGGTGGTGTCGGCTATTTTCCCCACTACCTGGTAGGGCCCCTGCCATGCAGCTTGGAACTTGTTCTGCCTAGTGGGCTCTTCTAGTGGCCCTAGTGGGACCTTCTGCCCTATTTCCAAGGTGCGCTCTCTGGCCCTCCGATCGTACCATACGCTCTGGCGCCGCTGGGCCACCTGCATGTTCCCACGTACAGCCTGGGTCAGTGCCTGTAGGCGGTCCCGGAATTCCAGCCCATAGGGTACAATAGGTACCCCTTCTATGGTGCCCTCCCCTTCCCAGTGTTCTAGCACTAAGTCTAGGGGTCCCCTTACCCGTCTCCCGTATACCAGTTCGAATGGGGAGAACCCCGTGGATTCTTGGGGCACCTCTCGATAGGCAAACAGGAGGTGAGGCAAGAACTTCTCCCAGTCCCTGTAGGTCCTGGTAAAAGTCCCAATGAGTTGTTTTAACATCCAGTTAAAGCGCTCACACAGCCCATTGGATTCCGGGTGGTACGGGGCGCTTCTAATGGACTTTACGCCGCACAGCTTCCACAGTTGGTTGGTCACCTCTGCTGTAAACTGGGTACCCTGGTCTGAGATAATCTCCCGGGGATATCCAACCCGTGAGAAAACCTGGATCAGGGCAGCTGCCACCGTCTCTGCCAGTATGTTAGGTAACGCAACCGCCTCTGGATACCATGTGGCATAATCTACCACTGTCAATATATACCTTTTCCCTGACGGACTGGGTTTGGCTAACGGCCCTATCAGATCGACCGCTACTCGGCTAAATGGTTCCTCCACAATGGGGAGGGGGCGTAATTTGGCCTTGCATCGATCTCCCCTCTTGCCAATGCACTGGCAACTGTCACAGGTCTGGCAGTATTGACGAACATCATAGGTTACCCCCGGCCAAAAGAAGTTTTGTGTCAGACAATGCCTGGTGCGACTGACGCCGAAGTGCCCGGCCAAGGGTATGTCATGAGAGATTCGCAGTAACTCCTGCCTATACTTCTTGGGAACTACCAGCTGTCGTTTTATAGTGGGGCTCGTCCCTGTGTGGTGCTGCTCTGTGATCCGGTAGAGGAGTCCCTGCTTCCATATAAACTGTTCCCCTTCCAGTACCCCTCTCCCCTCCTGTGCCTTCCCACGATATCCCTCCAATGAAGGATCCTCAAGTAACTCCCTCTTAAATTTATCTGGGGTGGCCCAAGAAATGTGTCTGGCTATGGGAATACGTGTAGGGCTGGGATGTCTTACCTGGGCCTCCTCTGAGTGTGATTCCACCTCCGCAGCTCGAGCTTGCCTCCGGGTGGTCACAGGATATGTCTCAGCCAGAGGGGCAACTGAGAAGGCAGACATGGGCCCCAAGTAATTTCCCAGCAAAACGTCTGCAGGCAAATCCTCCATCAAGCCGACCTCAACAAGGCCACTGTCCGGTCCGTCTTCTCTTGGTCCCGGATGAGATAAGGCTTCACAAGGGTCAAAGTTGCTCCGGAATCTCTTAGTCCCTGCATGCGTTTCCCATTAACCCACATGACCTGTCGATGCTGTTGTCGATTATCTGCCCGGGCTGCCTGCACGGGGTCTACTTCATGCAGCACTTCCTCCATGTCTTCCACCCCTTGGTTAGTTGTAGCCCCCAATGCCGGGTCAGCTTCGCCTTGGTAGCAGTGTACAGCGGCCTGGTGGAAGGTAGCTGTTCCCGCCTTTGGCCACTGGGTATGCTGAGTCCGGTTGGGACATTGTCTTTGCAGGTGGCCCAGCTGACGGCAGGTGTGGCATCGCGCCCCAGGGGAACTGTGGTAGGCCTGGTTTCTAGCTGGTCCCCCCACAATCTTCGGTGGTTTGGGGCCCTCCAGGTCCATGGGCGGACCCCTAGTGACCATCTTTGATCCGGACAACTGAGGCCTCCTGGCGTCATGATGTTCATCGGCCAGACGAGCGGCTTCCTCAAGAGTCATTGGCCGCCTGTCCCGAAGCCATTCCTGTGTCTCGGGGTTTAGTCCATTAAAGAATCGTTCTAACAAGAAGAGCTGGAGGACATCCTCCTTAGTGGTTGCTTGGCTCCCTTGTACCCACTGTAGCAGTGACCGCCGTAATTTACAGGCCCATTCAGCATGGATATCGGTTACTCGTTTTATACGTCCGTGGAACTTTTGGCGGTATGCCTCTGGTGTCAGCGCATACCGGGCCAAGATCACTTCTTTGATCTGCTCATAGTCCATACAGTCCTCATCGGGTACCGTGCGATAGGCGTCCGCTGCCCGGCCTGTCAGCTTACTGGACAGAATCTGAACCCGTTCCTCCGGCTTCACTTGATGAAGGGCACACTGCCGCTCAAAGTCCTGCAGAAAGCCATCAATGTCTTCCTCTGCCTCCCCCAACTGTCGGAAGGCATTATACTGGATCTTTTTGTGGCTTACGGTTGAAGGTACCTGGGTGGAGACCAGAGCTCCCCTTGCTCGCTAACTCTCCTCTCTCTGCTCTGCCATCTCCATCTTGGCCAGCTCCACTTTGGTCCGCTCTGCCATCTCCATCTTGGTTAGCTCTATCCTGGTCCGCTCGGCCATCTCTTCCTTCAGATCAGTACGCACATCAGCCATCACCTCTCGTATGATCTCTACTGCAGGGTTTGGGCCATAGAACGCCAGTCTGTTCTTTACCTCCCTCTGGAATTCAGTCTCCTCCACGTTCACATTGGGGGGCGCTGCACTGTCGTGTTCCATGATGGCTGCTATCAAATCCACTTTTGTTTTGTTGCTGGCAATTAACCCTCGGGCTTCCACCAGATCTTTTAATGTAGTCCTCTTTAACTTCTGGTAGTTGTCTTCCATTCATTCCTTTCCTCCTGTAGAAGGGATATCACATACCGCTGTCTGCCACCAGTGTAACGGAGTCTACCAAGCTGGGGTACCTCTTTCAGTACCACCCGGTGTTTCAGGAGGTCCAATCTGCTTTTGCTAGATTCTGAATGAAGGAGGCTGGCAGGAATTTCTTGATTACATGAGAGCATATAAAAGCTGACTGCTTCTCCAGGTATTTCCAGACTAAGAGCACACTTTATTTACAGCACACAGAATATAAAACACAGATACACAGGGCAGGCCAATAGGAAAACAGCTGGCCAGACATACATTACAATAGCCGCAGGGGGCCGGAGCCTGACGCTATTTACTGTGGGAATTACAAAGGTGGGGGGAGGTCAGAAAGAGAATATCTTGTCCAGGGGCGCAGCCTGTGGACTGATGCATTTCACATGGAAACTATTATACATACATATACTGCATAACATTCTTGGTGCTGGGGGGTTCTGTAACACGGATGAAAAACACAACAAATCCATTTACTATAATACCTATGCTATGATTAAGAGAGGGTAAGTAGCTCGAAACGTATAAGCCCTTGTCCTCTATATTAAAAGATCACAATCCTTTTCATATTCCCATATTACCTCTTCAATGATTAATGTGGAGACACAAGGGGCATTTGGTGCTCTCGTCCGCTGGCCTGGCTGTCTTTAGACTGCACAGTCCAGGGATCATACCGATGAATGCCATTACTCCTTCCCTGTAAGCAGAATACTTCGCAAACAATACTTTAGAAAACAACGAAAAAATGGAGTTCCATACAAAATAATAATAACAAAAAAATATTTTTAATTTTTTATTACACAAATAATTGACAATTAATACAAATGTATAAAGAAGGAAGGAGACCTGTTATGAACTGGTGGTTTAGGAGCAATATGGGACGAGCTCTGAAGGAGGTGGTACCTGTACTGACCGCAGTCCCTAAGCTCAACACAACACTAGAAGTAGCCGTGGGATGCTCTTGTCACTCCCTAGGCACCTCGTCACAGCCTGAGAATTAACTACCCCTAAAGAAAGAAACAGGAAAACTATCTTGCCTCAGAGAAAATCCCCAAAGGATAGATAGCCCCCCACAAGTAATGACTGTGAGTGGAGAGGGAAAAGACATACACAGAATGAAACCAGGATGTAGCACAGGAGGCCAGTCTAGCTAGATAGATAGGACAGGATAGAATACTGTGCGGTCAGCATTAAAAACTACAAAAATCCACACAAAGTTCACAAAAATCTCCACACCTGACTAAAGGTGTGGAGGGTAAATCTGCTTCCCAGAGTGTCACGATTCCCCAGACCGCTGTCACCAATTGGTCAGGATTCCCACCGTGACCGTCACCCCTACGTCACAGATTGAGGTGACTTGAGGCCAAAAGACGGCTATCACATGTGCAGGGGGGCTTATCTTAGTTATCCCTTTACTCTTACAATGTGATGAAACAACACACACAAGGCTATTGACCTCTTAGTTTACAGCAGGGGCTTATTCTAGGTATCCCACTGCTTTTCTATATACCACGAACTGCAGGGATTTATGTATATCCCGCTTACAGTTCCACTTAACACTTGCAGCTCTCTGGCGCCCCCTTACTCTCAGGTCAGATTAGGTACTGCACCCTGGGTAATTAGTCGCCAGAAAGGCTGCCTGCTATGTACTGGCTATTGGGCACGCTGCAGCGACGCGATAACTACTCCCACTCAGGCAGGAACAATAATTATTAACGCCGCAGCCGCTACAACATAACCCAAAAGTCTGCACACTTCTCGCTGCCACCAGCTTCGATTAAACGGGTCCGAAGCTAACCCAACACAGTAGCGTAATTCTCTTCAAGAGACAGGGTACGGCTTTTTAGAGCATGGAGAACTGAACTAACATATAATAGTATATCCCATTAACAAATTAGGCAGTGCTTTATCAAAAATATTTTATAAAGATGTTACAAATGAGACAATTGCAAATATGTACATGGGTAATTATAACATAAAGGGAATAAATGAGAAAAGATAACACTCACATGTTAAAAGCATGGCGGACACCCCAGGCTAGTGCAGTTTCCATACATCCCAGTCCATGGGATGTACTCAGCTCTTCCAGGACAATAGGACAAGAAGTCCAGAAGAAGAAATCAAGCAGAAGCTGAGCTGGGGAGCCTGCCAGACACTTAATACCTTAAGGCTTTGACATCACAGAAGGGCTGGCTTATCCAGACCCTCCTCTCTCTACATTCTGAGTACTTCAATCTTAAATTTATCTACTTGCTATAACTTCGCTACAACACATGACAGAGTCAGACCAAACCTATCATTCATCTCGGATTAACGTGAGCATTCTAATGAGATCAAATATGTCCTATCTGGGATACATATTTACAGAGAAATCCCTACTTCTTTACCAGATGGAGTTAGAAGCCCGTGTTTCGCGGGATGTGTAGATACACCGAGTGAGGATAAGAATATATATTTTCGTATTTCTAGCTTAAATCGTTTGCCTAATATCTAACAAAAACTAAACAAAGAATCTTTCATGAATTTTTGGAGCCACTTTTCCATTTCTAACTGGTGAAGGTGGGAGGGGTGAGGGACTTTCCTCTGAGCCTGGAATTTACGACCCCAGGGCAATAAAACCCCCTTCTAGCATACAGTCTGTAGCCCAGAGAGAAACAAGTAGAGTCAGCTAGTGAAGGGGGGGTTTAGCCCACCTCATGAGCTGAAGAGCAACTAAACTTATATGATATTTCATACCATATCGTGACACCTCCCCCTTTTGGTGTGCGCTAGGGAGGCAGTACCCCACGGTATGCCTCCATGGGCACCTCAGTAGGTTGACCCTGGCGGGAGAGTCCATCTGCATTCCCATGCTCTTTGCCCGTTTTATGTTCAATGGTGAAGTCAAACTGCTGAAGGGCAAGGCTCCAGCGTAGCAACCTGCCGTTGGTTCCACACATGGCGTTTAGCCAGTGCAGAGGGTTGTGGTCGGTCACCACAGTGAAGGGGCGACCGTACAAGTAGGGCTGCAAGCGCTGCAGGGCCCAGACTATGGCCAGGCACTCCTTCTCGATGGTGGAGTAGGCCACTTCCCTCGGCAAAAGCTTCCGGCTCAGGTATAACACGGGGTGTTCTTGGTCCTCCGAGTCAACCTGGCTGAGCACAGCACCAAGGCCAAACTCGCTGGCGTCGGTCTGCACCAAGTACGGTCGACTGCTGTCGACTGCTTTCAACACCGGGGCGTTGCACAGTGCGGTTTTCAACGCCTTGAAAGCCCCCTCACAGCCATCTGTCCAGTTGACGATGTGGGGTAGCTTCTTCCTGGTGAGGTCCGTCAAAGGTTTTGCCAGGCTACTATAGTGCTGTACGAAGCGCCTATAGTACCTTGCAGTGCCCAAGAAGGACATCACCTGTTTCTTGGTCACGGGAGTAGGCCAGTTCACGATCACTCCCACTTTGTCAGGCTCTGGCTTCAGGGTGTTCCCGCCTACCCGGTGCCCCAGGTAGTGAACCTCCCTCATGCCCATCTGGCACTTTCCGGGCTTGATAGTCAGTCCTGCTTGGTGAATTCGCCTGAGCACCTCCTCGAGATGCTGCAGGTGTTCCTTCCAGGAGGGACTGAAGATGGCAATGTCATCCAAGTACGCCACGGCGTACTTCTCCAGTCCCTGAAGCAGGAGGTTGACCATCCGCTGGAAAGTGGCAGGGGCATTCTTCATGCCGAAGGGCATGATCGTGGACTCGTACAGTCCAAAGGGTGTGATAAAGGCGGACTTCTCCTGCGCCTCGGGGCTCAGGGGAATCTGCCAGTATCCTCGACTCAGATCCATTATTGTTAGGTAATTTGCGCCAGCTAACTTCTCAAGCAGCTCCTCGATGCGCGGCATTGGGTGCGCATCCGAGGCTGTGATGGCGTTGAGCCCCCTGTAGTCCACGCAGAACCGGGTGGTGCCCACGCGCTCTTTGACCTTCGAATCACCCCCAGCTGTAACATCTCATCGATCTCTTGGCGCATAATCTGCTGCACCTGGTCAGAGATTTGATAGGGTGTTCGCCGTAGTGGGGCGTGATTCCCGGTGTCCACCTCGTGGACTGCTAACTCAGTCCTCCCAGGTCGGTTGGAGAACACGACCCGGAAGGGTTCCAGTGTGGTTTGCAACTGCACCCGCTGGGGTTCAGTTAACGAGGCGCTTACCTCCACATCCTCGATGGACCCATTGGCCTTGGCTTGGGCCAGCATGTCCAGGAGGGTGTCTTCCTCCCCGTCTTCGGGCAAGCTGCAGACCGGTAGGACGAAAGGTTCACGTTCGTGATGAGCCTTCATCATGTTGACGTGAAAGGCCTTTCGCCTACCCCGAGCGTGGTCAAGCGTGACCACGTACGTGACCGGGTTGAGCTGTTTGTTGGACGACGTACGGGCCCTCCCAGGCGGCCTGAAGCTTATCCGTTGGTACGGGGACCAGCACCCACACCTTTTGACCCACGTGGTAGGTCCGCTCCCGGGCGTTCTAGTCGTACCAGTGCTTCTGATCAGCCTGAGCCTGCGTCATGTTGTCATGCACCAACTGCGTCAAGGTCTGCATCTTGTCACGGAAGCGCATGACATACTCCACTATGGACACTTCAGAAGGGTTCGGCTCCTCTTCCCAGGATTCTCTTACCAACCCAAGGGGTCCCCGGACTCGCCTGCCGTACAGGAGCTCGAAGGGGGAGAACCCCGTCGAGGCCTGCGGAACCTCTCGGTAAGCGAACAGCAGGTGTGGGAGGTACCGCTCCCAGTCGCGCCCTTGGGTCTCAACCAGCATGCGTAGCATCTGTTTGAGGGTACCATTGAAGCGTTCACACAAGCCATTGGTCTGTGGGTGATACGCACTCGATACCAGGTGCTTCACCTGCATTCTCTTACAGAGAGCCTCCATTAGGCGAGACATAAATTGGGTCCCTTGATCAGTAAGCATTTCCCTGGGAAATCCTACACGTGAAAAGATGGCCAACAGGGCATCTGCCACCTTATCTGCCCTAGTTGAGGACAGAGCTACTGCCTCTGGGTACCGGGTAGCGTAGTCTACCACAATAAGGATGTATTGCTTTCCAGAGCTGCTGGGGACGGCCAGCGGGCCCACAATGTCCACCGCGATCCTCTGGAAAGGCTCCTCTATCACTGGCAAAGGGATCAGGGGAGCCTTAATAGCAGGCCCCGCTTTCCCCACCCTTTGACAGGTGACACAGGAGCGGCAGTAGTTTGACACATCTGTCCCCATCTTAGGCCAATAGAAGTGTTGAGACAGCCGGGCCTTAGTTTTGCTGATCCCCAAGTGTCCAGCTAGCGGGATCTCATGGGCAATCCGCAACAACTCACCCCGGAATTGCTGCGGGACGACCAGCTGTCTTTCCCTCAACCACTCCTTTTGTGATTCTCCGGGTACTGTCTCCCCGGTACAACCTTCCTTGTTCCCAGAACACCTTCTCCTTATCAGCCTCGGAGAAGTGCGTCCCGGCAAGTTGTCTCAAACTCTCTAGGCTCGCATCTGTGTGCAGAGCGGCCTGAAACTCCTGGCTAGGGGAAGCCAGAAGCGACGTCAGGGTCCCTTCCCCACGGGAACCCTCTTGGACCTGCTCTGGGTCCACCTCTGGTTCAGTCACAGGGATGACTGAGGGGGGTCCGGAAGGCCGACAGTTATCTGCGTTCCGGGCACTCTGACTGCGGGTGACAGCAGCTACGTAGGCTGTCTCCCCGGGGATTTCTAAAGGCCCATCAGCCGGCGCTGCTATGGGCTCTACCTCCCCATCCACCCCCAACACTCCAGGGGCAGTGCTACTTATGGGCCAGTTACCTTCCTCGGTGGCACTGGTCACTTTCATGGCGTCACCTTCCTCACGGTTCCCATGCATCTCCCCATTTCCTGTAGCACCGACACTTGCCCCTGTTAGGGGTTCCTCAGCCGTCTCACTCCGCAGAGCGACGTGGCCTGGCACGCCTGTACCTATGGACACATTAACCTTCACAGAAAAATCATTATCAGGTTCAGCTGGCACAGGTACAACATTTTCACCATCAATCCTAGGGAAAAAATGGTTATTAGATGCATCATTACAAGATAAAGCATGGTCAGGTAACACATGCGATTTCCCATCATCATCATCATCATCATCAGGGTTAACTTTACCCTTCTTAGGTTGGGGAGGGGTATCAGTGACGTAGTATGCAAACATCCTCCCCAAATCAGTCCCCAACAAAACATCAGTGGGCAAATTATCCGACACCCCCACTTCCTTCACCTCGCTCCCGGCACCCCAATCAATAAAAACCCGGGCCATCGGTAAGGGACAGCTGATGCCCCCAATCCCAGTGACAGTTAGGGTTTTCCCCGGAATGATTTCTTCAGGGGCCGCCAGTTCGGGTCGGATGAGGGTTCGTTCAGCCCCGGTGTCCTTGAGGCCTGTAGCAACATGGCCTCCCACAGTGACGGGCTGTATGTTGTCACACACCCTCCCAACCACACCACCCACCAAAAGAACTGCTGCATTAGGCCCTGGGGCCTTGTCTGGGGTGTTCTTCTGCTTGGTTGGGCAGGAGGGACTGATATGACCAGTCTGATGGCAGGTGAAACACGTGCGAGGTTCGGTGGTAGGTCTGGTGTTGTTGGCCACAGGGCCAGGACCTCTGGTGTGTTGGCTGGCAGAGATACTGGCGTTGGTTGCAGGCTTACCCCCTCTCCAGCTGGTGGTGACTGGCTTCCGCACTTCCGATCTACGGTTGGCCTCATAGGCATCGGCAATCTGCGCTGCTTTCATCACGTCTTTGGGTTCTCTGTCCATCACGAACTGTCGCACCTTAGCTGGGCAAAGATGAAAGAACTGGTCTTTGATCATCAGGTCTCGCAGCTGTGCAAAGGTGGTCACTGACAGTCCTTGGATCCACTGGTCAAAGTGGGTCCCCAGTCCATGCACCACATCACTGTAACTGTCGTGTGGGCCACGTTGGAGGGTCCGGAACTTTCTACGGTACACCTTGGGTGTAAGCTGGTACTTGGCTATCAGAGCCTGCTTGATGGCCTCATAGTCACCATCTTGTTCTTGAGGGAGGGCAGCAAACGCCTCCAGAGCTTTACCTCTCAGCCCTGGTGTCAGGTATCGGGCCCATTCATCTGTAGGCAGCCGGTACTGTCTGCAGGCTTTCTCAAAGGCCCGCAGAAAAGTGTCCAAGTCTCCGTCCTTCTCCATAACAGGGAAGTGATCGGGCCGGGGCTTAGGCATTTGAGCGCTGCTGGGCTCACGGCTGGACTGGGACGACCCCTGCATCTGCAGTCGGGCCATCTGCAGCTGGTACTCCCGCTCCGCTTGCCGCTCGGCTAGTTGGGCCTGGGCCTCACGCTCAGCTCGGGCCTCTCTCTCAGCTCGGGCCTCTCTCTCGGCTTGCTGGGCCTGGGTCTCCTGCCGGTATTGCTGAATCAGCTGCCGACGTCCCTCATGGTCGTCAATGGGGAATTCTTTCAAGGCCGCCTGCAGGTGGGGGTCCAATTCGCCCGGATTGCTAACAGGGCCGGCATTCAGTGGTTGGACCTCTGTTGCAGCACCATGTTCGCTGGTGCTGGCTTCTGCGGCCTCTGGGCTCTGTGACCTGGCTTGGTCTGCTTCGAATTGCACCAGGTCAGCGACCATTTGAGCCTTGGACTTGTCCTGGGGGTTCAGGCCATGGTACATGCATATCCCAGCAAGAATGTCCTTCTTCTGCTGGTTGTACCAGGCTTCCCCTTTCGCAGCCATGGTTGCCAAATAAAAGATAGGATAGAAAAACGAAGAGAAAGGGAAGGGATAATTACCAGTACGCAATTGTCTCACAACTAAAAAGCACTGAGTTCGTTCTCCAAACTTATTTGCGCAGAGTCCTCGCAAGAACTTTCTGCAAGTTTTTAGTGAGAGGAATGATTACTCAAACCAAATCACTAATGCTCTAATATATCCCACCGCCTTGCCACCAATTGTCACGATTCCCCAGACCGCTGTCACCAATTGGTCAGGATTCCCACCGTGACCGTCACCCCTACGTCACAGATTGAGGTGACTTGAGGCCAACAGACGGCTATCACATGTGCAGGGGGCTTATCTTAGTTATCCCTCCACTCTTACAATGTGATGAAACAACACACACAAGGCTATTGACCTCTTAGTTTACAGCAGGGGCTTATTCTAGGTATCCCACTGCTTTTCTATATACCACGAACTGCAGGGATTTATGTATATCCCGCTTACAGTTCCACTTAACACTTGCAGCTCTCTGGCGCCCCCTTACTCTCAGGTCAGATTAGGTACTGCACCCTGGGTAATTAGTCGCCAGAAAGGCTGCCTGCTATGTACTGGCTATTGGGCACGCTGCAGCGACGCGATAACTACTCCCACTCAGGCAGGAACAATAATTATTAACGCCGCAGCCGCTACAACATAACCCAAAAGTCTGCACACTTCTCGCTGCCACCAGCTTCGACTAAACGGGTCCGAAGCTAACCCAACACAGTAGCGTAATTCTCTTCAAGAGACAGGGTACGGCTTTTTAGAGCAT
Organism: Ranitomeya imitator; assembly: GCF_032444005.1. NCBI lineage: Eukaryota > Metazoa > Chordata > Amphibia > Anura > Dendrobatidae > Ranitomeya > Ranitomeya imitator. The sequence goes on from NC_091284.1 coordinate 548,450,073, forward strand.
GGAGAACTGAACTAACATATAATAGTATATCCCATTAACAAATTAGGCAGTGCTTTATCAAAAATATTTTATAAAGATGTTACAAATGAGACAATTGCAAATATGTACATGGGTAATTATAACATAAAGGGAATAAATGAGAAAAGATAACACTCACATGTTAAAAGCATGGCGGACACCCCAGGCTAGTGCAGTTTCCATACATCCCAGTCCATGGGATGTACTCAGCTCTTCCAGGACAATAGGACAAGAAATCCAGAAGAAGAAATCAAGCAGAAGCTGAGCTGGGGAGCCTGCCAGACACTTAATACCTTAAGGCTTTGACATCACAGAAGGGCTGGCTTATCCAGACCCTCCTCTCTCTACATTCTGAGTACTTCAATCTTAAATTTATCTACTTGCTATAACTTCGCTACAACACATGACAGAGTCAGACCAAACCTATCATTCATCTCGGATTAACGTGAGCATTCTAATGAGATCAAATATGTCCTATCTGGGATACATATTTACAGAGAAATCCCTACTTCTTTACCACATGGAGTTAGAAGCCCGTGTTTCGCGGGATGTGTAGATACACCGAGTGAGGATAAGAATATATATTTTTGTATTTCTAGCTTAAATCGTTTGCCTAATATCTAACAAAAACTAAACAAAGAATCTTTCATGAATTTTTGGAGCCACTTTTCCATTTCTAACTGGTGAAGGTGGGAGGGGTGAGGGACTTTCCTCTGAGCCTGGAATTTATGACCCCAGGGCAATAAAACCCCCTTCTAGCATACAGTCTGTAGCCCAGAGAGAAACAAGTAGAGTCAGCTAGTGAAGGGGGGTTTAGCCCACCTCATGAGCTGAAGAGCAACTAAACTTATATGATATTTCATACCATATCGTGACACCTCCCCCTTTTTGTGTGCGCTAGGGAGGCAGTACCCCACGGTATGCCTCCATGGGCACCTCAGTAGGTTGACCCTGGCGGGAGAGTCCATCTGCATTCCCATGCTCTTTGCCCATTTTATGTTCAATGGTGAAGTCAAACTGCTGAAGGGCAAGGCTCCAGCGTAGCAACCTGCCGTTGGTTCCACACATGGCGTTTAGCCAGTGCAGAGGGTTGTGGTCGGTCACCACAGTGAAGGGGCGACCGTACAAGTAGGGCTGCAAGCGCTGCAGGGCCCAGACTATGGCCAGGCACTCCTTCTCGATGGTGGAGTAGGCCACTTCCCTCGGCAAAAGCTTCCGGCTCAGGTATAACACGGGGTGTTCTTGGTCCTCCGAGTCAACCTGGCTGAGCACAGCACCAAGGCCAAACTCGCTGGCGTCGGTCTGCACCAAGTACGGTCGACTGCTGTCGACTGCTTTCAACACCGGGGCGTTGCACAGTGCGGTTTTCAACGCCTTGAAAGCCCCCTCACAGCCATCTGTCCAGTTGACGATGTGGGGTAGCTTCTTCCTGGTGAGGTCCGTCAAAGGTTTTGCCAGGCTACTATAGTGCTGTACGAAGCGCCTATAGTACCTTGCAGTGCCCAAGAAGGACATCACCTGTTTCTTGGTCACGGGAGTGGGCCAGTTCACGATCACTCCCACTTTGTCAGGCTCTGGCTTCAGGGTGTTCCCGCCTACCCGGTGCCCCAGGTAGTGAACCTCCCTCATGCCCATCTGGCACTTTCCGGGCTTGATAGTCAGTCCTGCTTGGTGAATTCGCCTGAGCACCTCCTCGAGATGCTGCAGGTGTTCCTTCCAGGAGGGACTGAAGATGGCAATGTCATCCAAGTACGCCACGGCGTACTTCTCCAGTCCCTGAAGCAGGAGGTTGACCATCCGCTGGAAAGTGGCAGGGGCATTCTTCATGCCGAAGGGCATGATCGTGGACTCGTACAGTCCAAAGGGTGTGATAAAGGCGGACTTCTCCTGCGCCTCGGGGCTCAGGGGAATCTGCCAGTATCCTCGACTCAGATCCATTATTGTTAGGTAATTTGCGCCAGCTAACTTCTCAAGCAGCTCCTCGATGCGCGGCATTGGGTGCGCATCCGAGGCTGTGATGGCGTTGAGCCCCCTGTAGTCCACGCAGAACCGGGTGGTCCGGTCCTTCTTTGGCACGAGAACTACAGGTGATGCCCACGCGCTCTTTGACCTTCGAATCACCCCCAGCTGTAACATCTCATCGATCTCTTGGCGCATAATCTGCTGCACCTGGTCAGAGATTCAATAGGGTGTTCGCCGTAGTGGGGCGTGATTCCCGGTGTGGTCCCCTTCTAGCATACAGTCTGTAGCCCAGAGAGAAACAAGTAGAGTCAGCTAGTGAAGGGGGGTTTAGCCCACCTCATGAGCTGAAGTGCAACTAAACTTATATGATATTTCCTACCATATCGTGACACAGAGCTTCCAGCTTAATTGAATTAATCCATACTGACATGCTGGACAAAACATAGAATGCACAGAACGAATAAGTCCACAACATGTGGACAGAAAAGAGCAAGGCAAGGACTTATCTTTGCTGAACTGGTCAGGATATCAGGGAAATCCAAGAGAGATGTGAATCCAACCAGGAGCCATTGACAAGTGGCACTGGCTGAAGGGAAGAGCCAGGCATAAAAAGCCGAGCAGAAAGACAATCAGTGGAAGCAGCTGCAGACTGCTAAATCCAAGGAGCAGCCATTCCACTTAAAACCACCGGAGGGAGCCCAAGAGCAGAACACACAAAAGTGCCACTTACAACCACCGGAGGGAGCCCAAGAGCGGAATTCACAACAGTACCCCCCCCTTGAGGAGGGGTCACCGAACCCTCACCAGAGCTCCCAGGCCGATCAGGACGACCCAAGTGAAAAGCACAAACCAAATCGGCGGCATGGACATCGGAGGCAACAACCCAAGAACTATCCTCCTGGCCATAACCCTTCCACTTGACAAGATACTGAAGCCTCCGCCTCGAAAAACGAGAATCCAAAATTTTCTCAACCTCATATTCCAACTCACCCTCAACCAACACCGGGGCAGGAGGATCAACCGAGGGAACAACCGGCACCACATATCTCTGCAACAAAGATCTATGGAAAACATTATGAATGGCAAAAGAGGCTGGAAGAGCCAAACGAAAAGACACCGGATTGATAATTTCAGAAATCTTATAAGGACCAATAAACCGAGGCTTAAACTTAGGGGAAGAAACCTTCATAGGAACATGACGAGAAGACAACCAAACCAAACCCCCCACACGAAGCCGGGGACCAACACACCGACGGCGGTTAGCAAAACGTTGAGCCCTTTCCTGAGACAACGTCAAATTGTCCACCACATGAGTCCAAATCTGCTGCAGCCTGTCCACCACAGAATCCACACCAGGACAATCAGAAGGCTCAACCTGCCCCGAAGAAAAACGAGGATGAAAACCAAAATTACAAAAGAAAGGTGAAACCAAAGTAGCCGAACTAGCCCTATTATTAAGGGCAAACTCGGCCAACGGCAAGAAAGCCACCCAATCATCCTGATCAGCAGACACAAAGCATCTCAAATAGGTTTCCAAGGTCTGATTAGTTCGCTCAGTTTGGCCATTAGTCTGAGGATGAAACGCCGAAGAAAAAGACAAATCAATGCCCATCCTAGCACAAAAGGCCCGCCAAAACCTAGAGACAAACTGAGAACCTCTGTCAGACACAATATTCTCCGGAATGCCATGCAAACGAACCACATGCTGAAAAAACAATGGAACCAAATCTGAGGAGGAAGGCAACTTAGGCAAAGGTACCAGATGGACCATTTTAGAGAACCGGTCACAAACAACCCAGATAACAGACATCTTCTGGGAAACAGGAAGATCTGAAATCAAATCCATGGAAGTATGCGTCCAGGACCTCTCAGGGACCGGCAAAGGCAAAAGCAACCCACTAGCGCGGGAACAGCAAGGCTTGGCCCGGGCGCAAGTCCCACAGGACTGCACAAAAGCACGCACATCAAGGAAGGCCACCAAAAGGACCAAGCAACCAGATCTCTGGTACCAAAAATCCCAGGATGACCAGCCAACACTGAACAATGAACCTCAGAAATTACCTTACTTGTCCATCTATTAGGAACAAACAGCTTCCCCACTGGACAGCGGTCAGGCTTATCAGCCTGAAATTCCTGAAGCACCCGCCGCAAATCAGGGGAGAAGGCAGAAAGAATCACCCCTTCCTTAAGAATGCCAACCGGCTCAAGGACTCCAGGAGAATCAGGCAAAAAACTCCTAGAGAGGGCATCAGCCTTAACATTCTTAGATCCTGGAAGATACGAGACCACAAAATCAAAACGGGAGAAAAACAGGGACCATCGAGCCTGTCTAGGATTCAGCCGCTTGGCCGACTCGAGGTAAATCAGATTCTTATGATCAGTCAAGACCACAATGCGGTGCTTAGCTCCCTCAAGCCAATGTCGCCACTCCTCAAACGCCCACTTCATAGCCAACAACTCCCGATTGCCGACATCATAATTGCGTTCCGCAGGCGAAAACTTTCTGGAAAAAAAAGCACACGGTTTCATCAAAGAACCATCAGAATCCCTCTGAGACAAAACGGCCCCTGCCCCAATCTCAGAAGCGTCAACCTCAACCTGAAAAGGAAGAGAAACATCCGGCTGACGCAACACAGGGGCAGAAGTAAATCGGCGTTTAAGCTCCCGAAAGGCCTCAACAGCCGCAGAGGACCAATTCGTCACATCAGCGCCTTTCTTCGTCAAATCAGTAAGGGGCTTAACCACACTGGAAAAGTTGGCAATGAAACGGCGATAGAAATTAGCAAAGCCCAAAAATTTTTGAAGGCTCTTCACAGATGTGGGTTGGATCCAGTCATGAATAGCTTGGACCTTAACAGGATCCATTTCCATAGACGAGGGAGAAAAAATAAAACCCAAAAAAGAGACCTTCTGAACTCCGAATAGGCACTTAGACCCCTTCACATGAGACTCCCAATCATCGGAAAAAATCAAAATATCATCCAAATATACAACCATGAATTTATCAAGATAATTGCGGAAAATATCATGCATGAAGGATTGGAACACAGATGGAGCATTAGAGAGCCCGAATGGCATCACAAGGTATTCAAAATGGCCTTCGGGTGTATTAAATGCAGTTTTCCATTCGTCACCCTGTTTAATACGAACAAGATTATATGCCCCTTGAAGGTCAATCTTAGTAAACCAACTAGCCCCCTTAAAGGAATAGGGCTCTGCAAAGGCTGCAAGGAAAAACCACAGCGCCTGGCGAATTCTAAGTCCATTAAGTTCAGGGCAGCGCCTGAATCCACAAATGCCATGACAGAAAAGGACGATAATGAGCAAATCAGAGTCACAGATAAGAGAAATTTAGGCTGGACAGTACTGATGGTAACAGACCTAGCGACCCTCTTAGTACGCTTAGGGCAATCAGAAATAACATGAGCAGAATCACCACAGTAAAAACACAGCCTATTCTGACGTCTGAATTCCTGCCGTTCTGTTCTAGTCAAAATCCTATCACATTGCATAGGCTCAGGACTCTGCTCAGAGGACACTGCCATATGGTGCACAGCTTTGCGCTCGCGCAGACGCTGATCAATCTGAATGGCTAGAGACATAGATTTGCTCAAACCAGCAGGTGTAGGGAAGCCCACCATAACATCTTTAAGGGCTTCAGAAAGACCTTTTCTGAAAATAGCAGCCAGAGCATCCTCATTCCATATAGTGAGCACAGACCATTTTCTAAATTTCTGGCAGTATAATTCTGCCACTTCCTGACCTTGACACAGGGCCAACAGGGTTTTTTCTGTATGATCCACAGAATTAGGTTCGTCATACAATAATCCGAGCAATTGAAAAAATGCGTCTACATTCAGCAATGCCGGATCCCCTGATTCAAGGGAGAATGCCCAGTCCTGAGGGTCACCACGCAGCAAAGATAGGATGATTTTAACTTGCTGAAAGGGATCACCAGAAGAACGGGGTTTCAAAGCAAAAAACAATTTGCAGTTATTTTTAAAGTTCAAAAACTTGGATCTGCCCCACCCAAAAAAATCAGGAGTAGGAATTTTAGGCTCTAAAGCCAGAGTCTGGACAAAATAATCTTGGATGCTCTGTACTCTTGCAGCAAGTTGATCCACATGAGAAAACAAACCCTGAACATCCATGCCAGCGCCAAAATCCTGCACCACCCAGAGATCAAGAAGAAAAAAAAGACAAAACAGAGTGCAGAAAAAAAAGTGGCTCAGAATTTTTTTTTTCCTTCTGAGATGCATTTAATTCATTTTTGGCCACTTGTACTGTTATGAACTGGTGGTTTAGGAGAAACATGGGACGAGCTCTGAAGGAGGTGGTACCTGTACTGACCGCAGTTCCTAAGCTCAACACAACACTAGAAGTAGCCGTGGGATGTTCCTGTCACTCCCTAGACACCTCGTCACAGCCTGAGAACTAACTACCCCTAAAGATAGAAACAGGAAAGCTATCTTGCCTCAGAGAAAATCCCCAAAGAACAGATAGTCCCCCACAAATAATGACTGTGATTGGAGAGGGAAAAGACATATGTAGAATGAAACCAGGGTGTAGCAAAGGAGGCCAGTCTAGCTAGATAGATAGGACAGGATGGAATACTGTGCGGTCAGTATTAAAAACTAGAAAAATCCACGCAGAGTTTACAAAAATCTCCACACCTGACTAAAGGTGTGGAGGGTAAATCTGCTTCCCAGAGCTTCCAGCTTAACTGAATAAATCCATACTGACAAGCTGGACAAAAACATAGAATGTACAGAACAATTAAGTCCACAACGTGTGGACAGAAAGGAGCAAAGCAAGGACTTATCTTTGCTGAACTGGTCAGGATATCAGAGAAATCCAAGCAGAGATGTGAATCCAACCAGGAACCATTGACAAGTGGCACTGGCTGAAGGGAAGAGCCAGGCATAAAAGCCGAGCAGAAAGACAATCAGTGGAAGCAGCTGCAGACTGCTAAATCCAAGGAGCAGCTATTCCACTTAAAACCACCGGAGGGAGCCCAAGAGCAGAACTCACAAAAGTGCCACTTACAACCACCGGAGGGAGCCCAAGAGCGGAATTCACAACACCATCAGTACTGTACAACCTAAATTTCTATTATCTGTGACCTTGATCTGCTCATTATCGTCATTTTCTGTCATGGCATTTGTGGATTCAGGCGCCGCTCTGAACTTAATGGACTTAGAATTTGCCAGACGTTGTGGTTTTCCCTTGCAGCCTTTGCAGAACCCTATTCCTTTAAGGGGCATTGATGCTACACCGTTGGCTAAAAATAAACCTCAGTTTTGGACACAGCTGACCATGCGCATGGCGCCAGCCCATCAGGAAGATTGTCGTTTTCTGGTGTTGCATAATTTGCATGATGATATTGTGCTGGGTTTTCTATGGTTACAGATACATAATCCAGTGTTAGATTGGAAATCTATGTCTGTGACTAGTTGGGGTTGTCAGGGGGTTCATGGTCACGTTCCTTTGATGTCAATTTCCTCTTCCCCCTCTTCTGAGATTCCTGAGTTTTTGTCAGATTTCCAGGATGTATTTGATGAGCCCAAATCCAGTTCCTTTCCACCACATAGGGACTATGATAGTGCTATTGACTTGATTCCAGGTTGTAAGTTCCCTAAGGGTCGACTTTTCAACCTGGTTATCTTCTTCACCATTGGGAGCAGGTTTTTTTTTTGTTGCCAAGAAGGATGGCTCCTTGAGACCATGTATTGATTATCGCCTCTTGAATAAGATCACGGTCAAATTTCAATACCCTTTGCCTTTGCTTACTGATTTGTTTGCTAGGATTAAGAGGGCTAGCTGGTTTACTAAGATTGACCTTCGAGGGACATATAATCTTATTCGTATTAAACAGGGTGACGAATGGAAAACTGCATTTAATACGCCCGAAGGCCATTTTGAATACCTTGTGATGCCATTCGGACTCTCTAATGCACCATCTGTGTTCCAGTCCTTCATGCATGATATCTTTCGGAGTTATCTTGATAAATTCATGGTTGTATATTTGGATGATATTTTGATTTTTTCCGATGAATGGGAGTCTCATGTGAAACAGGTCAGGATGGTATTTCAGATCCTCTGTAATAATGCTTTGTTTGTGAAGGGGTCTAAGTGCCTCTTTGGAGTGCAGAAGGTTTCTTTTTTGGGCTTCATTTTTTCTCCCTCATCTATAGAAATGGATCCGGTTAAGGTTCAGGCCATTCATGATTGGATTCAGCCCACATCTGTGAATAGCCTTCAGAAATTCTTGGGCTTTGCTAATTTTTATCGTCATAGAAAAATTAGTTGGCGCACGAAGCTGTCTTGAACAGCGATACGCGTAGGGCTCTCCCTCCGTTGCCCTTCACTTGCTCGCTGCCCAGTCCTTGCTATATTGTCTCTATATTTTGTGAGCCTTCTGTCTGGATCACCTTCTAGCTGCCGCAGCATGTTCCCGTCTTATGCTCAGGACGGGTGACAGCTGTGCTCCTTCTTCCTGTTTGGGGTAATTATTTGGCCGTATTTGCTTGTGCACTACTCTTTATATACCAGGAGGACTATTTGCTGTGGGTAAGCTGCAGCCTGACAGGGTTTTGCTATCGACAGATATATCTTTTGCTGGTCAGGACAGGGCGGATTTTTGCCAGTAATTATTTATATGTGTATACTATTTGACTATCTGCCATATTTGAAGCATGTTTTCCACTACTATATGGAAGTATTGTGTATTGGGTAGTGTTGGGCACACGTACATGGAGGGAGTTTTGTGTGTATGGTTTTAATTGTTTTTATATGTTACCAATAAAGCTTGTTTGACTTATTATAACTTTTGGTGGTGTGCATACATTATAGTGGCTTTCCTTTTCTTGTTTATTATCTAATTTTTATCGTCGTTTCATTGCTAACTTCTCCAGTGTGGTTAAACCTCTGACCGATTTGACGAAGAAAGGCGCTGATGTGACGAATTGGTCCTCTGCGGCTGTTTCTGCCTTTCAGGAGCTTAAACGCCTATTTACTTCTGCCCGTGTGTTGCATCAGCCGGATGTTTCTCTTCCATTTCAGGTTGAGGTTGATGCGTCTGAGATTGGGGCAGGGGCCGTTTTGTCTCAGAGGAATTCTGATGGTTCCTTGATGAAACCGTGTGCCTTCTTTTCTCGGAAGTTTTCGCCTGCGGAACGCAATTATGATGTTGGCAATAGGGAGTTGTTGGCTATGAAGTGGGCATTTGAGGAGTGGCGTCATTGGCTTGAGGGGGTCAAGCACCGTATTGTGGTCCTGACCGATCATAAGAATCTGATTTACCTCGAGTCTGCCAAACGATTGAATCCTAGACAGGCTCGATGGTCCCTGTTTTTCTCCCGTTTTGATTTTGTGGTCTCGTACCTTCCTGGTACTAAGAATGTTAAGGCGGATGCCCTCTCTAGGAGTTTTTTTCCTGATTCCCCTGGGGTTCTTGAGCCGGTCGGCATTCTTAAGGAAGGGGTGGTTCTTTCTGCCATCTCCCCTGATTTACGATGGATTCTTCAGGAATTTCAGGCTAATAAACCTGACCGCTGTCCAGTGGGGAAACTGTTTGTTCCTGATAGATGGACTAGTAAAGTGATTTCTGAGGTTCATTGTTCTGTGTTGGCTGGCCATCCTGGGATTTTTGGTACCAGAGATTTGGTTGGTAGGTCCTTTTGGTGGCCTTCTTTGTCACGGGATGTGCGTTCTTTTGTGCAGTCCTGTGGTATTTGCGCGTGGGCTAAGCCTTGCTGTTCCCGCGCTAGTGGGTTGCTTCTGCCTTTGCCGGTCCCTGAGAGACCTTGGACGCATATTTCTATGGATTTTATTTCAGATCTTCCGGTTTCCCAGAGGATGTCGGTATTCTGGGTGGTTTGTGACCGGTTTTCTAAGATGGTTCATTTGGTACCTTTGCCTAAATTGCCTTCCTCTTCAGACAAATGGCCAGACCGAGCGAACTAATCAGACTTTGGAAACTTATTTGAGATGCTTTGTGTCTGCTGATCAGGATGATTGGGTGGCTTTCTTCCCATTGGCCGAGTATGCCCTTAATAATCGGGCTAGTTCTGCTACCTTGGTTTCGCCTTTTTTTTGTAATTTTGGTTTTCATCCTCGTTTTTCTTCAGGGCAGGTTGAGCCTTCTGACTGTCCTGGTGTGGATTCTGTGGTTGACAGGCTGCAGCAGATTTGGGCTCATGTGGTGGACAATTTGGTGTTGTCTCAGGAGGAGGCTCAACCTTTTGCTAACCGTCGTCGGTGTGTTGGTTCCCGGCTTCGGGTTGGGGATTTGGTCTGGTTGTCTTCCCGTCATGTTCCTATGAAGGTTTCTTCCCCTAAGTTCAAGCCTCGGTTTATTGGTCCTTATAGGATTTCTGAGATTATCAATCCAGTGTCTTTTCGTTTGGCCCTTCCAGCCTCTTTTTCCATCCATAATGTGTTCCATAGATCTTTGTTGCGGAAGTATGTGGTGCCCGTTGTTCCCTCTGTTGATCCTCCGGCCCCAGTGTTGATTGATGGAGAGTTGGAGTATGTGGTTGAGAAGATTTTGGATTCTCGTTTTTCGAGGCGAAAGCTTCAGTGTCTGGTCAAATGGAAGGGTTATGGCCAGGAGAATAATTCTTGGGTTGTTGCCTCCGATGTTCATGCTAACGATTTGGTTCGTGCCTTTCATTTGGCTCGTCCTGATCGGCCTGGGGGCTCTGGTGAGGGTTCGGTGACCCCTCCTCAAGGGGGGGGGGTACTGTTGTGAATTCTGCTCTTGGGCTCCCTCCGGTGGTTATGAGTGATAGTGCTGCGGTAGTTGGATCGCAGCATTTATCAGGTGTATCTATTTTTTGCAATTTGGGCTGGGCTATATAGCTTGATTCTTTAGTCATTGCCAGTTGTCCATTGTTTTTGGAGGATTCACATCCATACCTGGTCTCTTTTGTTCTGCTGTTCATTTCAACAAAGATAAGTTCTGGCTTTGTTTTTGCTGTCCACCTGCTGTGGACCTTATAGTTCTGTGCATTTTCATGTTTTGTCTTGTCCAGCTTTGTCTGTGAAGGATTTTTTGCAGCCAAGCTGTGTCTCTGGAGATGCAGATATACCCTCCATGTCTTTAGTCAGATGTGGTGATTTGTATTTTCTGTGGTGGATATTTTCTAGTGTTTTAATACTGACTGCATAGTACTCTGTTCTATTCTTTCTTTTTAGCTAGTATGACCTCCTATGCTAAATCCTGATTTCATGTCTGCGTATGTTATTTCCCTCTCCTCTCACAGTCATTATTTGTGGGGGGCTGTGTTTCCTTTGGGGATTTTCTCTGAGGCAAGATAGGTTTCCTGTTTCTGTCTTTAGGGGAAGTTAGTTCTTAGGCTGTGTCGAGGGGTCTAGGGAGTGTTAGGTACCCCCCATGGCTACTTCTAGTTGCGCTGTTAAGTTCAGGGTTTGCGGTCAGTACAGGTACCACCTTCTCCAGAGTACATCTCATGCTGCTCCTAGGCCACCAGATCATAACACATCTAGCTGCCATAACATCACCCCAGCGGACCCCTAAGCAGCGTCAGTCACCCTGACTGAATACCACAAGTGGCGTCACGAACATTTCCCCTTTAAAGACCTTTCCCCTTTTACAACGGACCTCCTGAGGGCCACGGACCGGGTCAGCCACCGTGACATCCCCCTTGAGAACCGAAGGCCCTGGTACCGAGTACCCCGCTGCCCTTGGGGGTGCTCCAATCTTTTGGCGTCACGAACAGGACTTCTTAAGCCTGAAAATCAGATCATGTGCGCCTAGAGACTGTGCCAGAATTGTGCTTGAACTGTGATTTGCCAAAGGACTGTGTATTGCGAAAGACCGCTAAAAATTCCCGCCAAAACCACCGCCATTACAGCTCCACGAGGAGCTCTGGAGAAGAAGAAAGGCGTGTCGTTGTGGGCGTGAACGAACTGAGAAGCGGGAAAAATAATGGCCGCCCAGGCAAAATATCTCTGTACCTTGAGGACGTGTCCATCAGCAGCCGAGATCCGCCTCCTGATCCTCAATGGCGGGCGGAGACAAAGAACAAGAAACCACCCACGGAGAAGAGAGCGGGAAAAAGACCGAGAAGGAGCAGAGATGGCGACCAATGGGTGCCCGAACAAAAATGGCCCGATCCAGTGCCATTCCCCGCCACCAGAGGAGTACCCAGACCTTCCACCGCTGGAGGATATGGACTTCTCAGAGCTGTTAGTGGAGGAGTCCGACTGCCAGTTCCTGGGCAACTGGGTGGCGACGGCAGAGACCTGGAGGTCAGCCTTCTGCAGGAGGATCACCCTGGAGGAGCCACGGTCCGTACCGCTGCTGACTCTAGCGCTCTCATCCGTGGAGCAGACTGACATCAGAGGAGTCCCATCCAGCACAGGTACCGGAAACAATTCCATCCCGGCGTCCTGCCCCGCTCCCACGACCACTTCCTTCCCCGCCACTCATCTCACCCCGGCGCCTGCTACTGCTGCTAAAACCCCAGCGGTACCTCCTCCCGGCTACGTCCCAAGCGCTGGACCGAACGGGTTCCACATTAGAATCCTCACCTGGGAGGAATACCGGCAGGTCCTGACCACGCAGTGGGAGAGGTAAGAAGAGCAAAGGGCCCGAGGCGAGATGCAGGACAGCCTGGTACTGAGATGGGGTATTGTGGTGTTCTTTCATCTCCAAAAAGGAAAGGGTTTTATACAGGAGATTGGATTACCGGTGAGGGTCCATGTCACCAGGGACAAGGTGGAACCTAGTCCTCGAAAGGGATACTCGGACCAGGACCTATCCCCAGGGGATATTGTAGGCTACACCCAATCTCGGAAGGGAAACGGTTGGTGGGCTCGAGATGTCAGGAGGAGTGAAGCACTCATAACGTCACCGGGGGTCCAGGTAATCTTCCCCACTACTACTGCAGCTGAACTGCCAGTAGCTACAACCACTGACACAACAGCCGCAGCCCTTGCTATCATGAAGGCCCATGCTAAAGCCACCCAAACCTCCATTGCTGCGTATGATTTAACCATACATGAAAGACAAACTAATGGCGTTTATCTGGCACCGGGTGTAACCTTGGATCCAACCCTTCCCAGGCCAGGAAGGATTCAGTGCCGGGTGAAGCCCTGGAAGTCGTCTGACTAGAACAAATCTGAACTGAATGTACATAGTTCTTAAACTCTCTTTTTGCTGCTATTTCCCAAGTTCTAAAACCCGTCCAGGGTCCTCAGTTTAAGGAGGATCCTATGTTTTGCACCAAGTTTGCACAAGTTAATTGAAAAGAACTGCAGAATCATGAACTGTGGATAATCAAAAACTGTCTTATAAATAGTTGGCACCTTCTTAAGGGTGCTTCCTACTGGTTTTACAAATGAGGCTTTTACGGAGACTGATTCAACAGAAACCGATACTAATCTTGTTGTGATATTTATCTTGCTTTTCAGGCCTGAAGAAAAACCCATTAGTGTGGCAGAATTCCGGGTCAGGATACACGTCTTGTAGCCCGCCCAAGTCCTACGTTGGGGGTTCGTAACGGGTCCATCGCATCACGTCACCTTTGTTGCTAAACTGACTTGAATATTGATGATGTGATTGATGTGTTACACTACCTCAGAAAGGACTTGACTTTGCCCTTAAAGGGAATGTTTACTTGTTGCACTTTGCCTAAAAGTGATAATGTTTGAAAGTGTTGCGTAGTTAGATAGAATTGTGTTTACATATTCGATAGCATGTAGTTAACAGTATAGAGTTAAAAGTTAGATAGTCTGAGATGATGTACTTTGAATAAACTGAAGAAAATGCAGTGGGCCCGTGGGGGTTGACAGACTGTTCTGCATTTTGAATAAAGAAAGCCCGTGGGGGTTAGTTGAAAATTTTGCACTTAGAAAGGAATAATTGTTTTGCACTTGAATAAAGATAAGATGTTTGCATTTGCACTTAATAGATAGCCTACCCGTATGGGTACTTCCATTTCATAGTAAGTTAATATATTGCTGCTAAAATGTTCCATCTATAGAAGTAGGCCGGCACTGTAAATATGTTTCTGTTTGCAACGTTCAAGTGTCCTCACCTCCCATAAAGGGAAGCTTAGTATATATTAACTTTTTTTATAGCGTTTTAAAAATTGCATGTCTGTTATGATTTGGTAATTCAGTACCACAATGGACATAGAAGTCAGAGCACATACAGTGATCTGACAATAACCCAAAAACATAGAACGAGCTCTGAGACGTGGGAACTCTGCTGACCGCAATCCCTAATCCTCTCCAACCACACTAGAGGCAGCTGTGGATTTCACCTAACGCTCCCTATGCAACTCGGCACGGCCTGAGAAACTAGCTAGCCTGAAGATAGAAAATAAGCCTACCTTGCCTCAGAGAAATACCCCAAAGGAAAGGGCAGCCCCCCACATATAATGACTGTGAGTAAGATGAAGAGACAAACGTAGAGATGAAATAGATTTAGCAAAGTGAGGCCCGACTTTCTGAACAGAGCGAGGATAGGAAAGGTAACTTTGCGGTCAACACAAAACCCTACAAACAACCACGCAAAGGGGGCAAAAAGACCCTCCGTACCGTCTAACGGCACGGAGGTACACCCTCTGCGTCCCAGAGCTTCCAGCAAGCGAGAAAAACCAAATATGCAAGCTGGACAGAAAAAACAGCAAACAAAATAACAAAGCGGAACTTAGCTATGCAGAGCAGCAGGCCACAGGAACGATCCAGGAGGAAACAAGTCCAATACTAGAACATTGACTGGAGGCCAGGATCAAAGCACTAGGTGGAGTTAAATAGAGCAGCACCTAACGACTTCACCACATCACCTGAGGAAGGAAACTCAGAAGCCGCAGTACCACTCTCCTCCACCAACGGAAGCTCATAGAGAGAATCAGCCGAAGTACCACTTGTGACCACAGGAGGGAGCTCTGCCACAGAATTCACAACAGTACCCCCCCCTTGAGGAGGGGTCACCGAACCCTCACCAGAGCCCCCAGGATGACCAGGATGAGCCATATGAAAGGCACGAACAAGATCGGGAGCATGGACATCAGAGGCAAAGACCCAGGAATTATCTTCCTGAGCATAACCCTTCCACTTAACCAGATACTGGAGTTTCCGTCTTGAAACACGAGAATCCAAAATCTTCTCCACAATATACTCCAACTCCCCCTCCACCAAAACCGGGGCAGGAGGATCAACAGATGGAACCATAGGTGCCACGTATCTCCGCAACAATGACCTATGGAATACGTTATGGATGGAAAAACAATCTGGAAGGGTCAAACGAAAAGACACAGGATTAAGAACCTCAGAAATCCTATACAGACCAATGAAACGAGGTTTAAACTTAGGAGAGGAAACCTTCATAGGAATATGACGAGAAGACAACCAAACCAAATCCCCAACACGAAGTCGGGGACCCACACAGTGTCTGCGATTAGCGAAACGTTGAGCCTTCTCCTGGGACAAGGTCAAATTGTCCACTACATGAGTCCAAATCTGCTGCAACCTGTCCACCACAGTATCCACACCAGGACAGTCCGAAGACTCAACCTGCCCTGAAGAGAAACGAGGATGGAACCCAGAGTTGCAGAAAACGGCGAAACCAAGGTAGCCGAGCTGGCCCGATTATTAAGGGCGAACTCAGCCAAAGGCAAAAAGGACATCCAGTCATCCTGATCAGCAGAAATAAAGCATCTCAGATATGTTTCCAAGGTCTGATTGGTTCGTTCGGTCTGGCCATTAGTCTGAGGATGGAAAGCTGAGGAAAAAGACAAGTCAATGCCCATCCTTGCACAAAAGGCGCACCAAAACCTCGAAACAAACTGGGAACCTCTGTCAGAAACGATATTTTCTGGAATGCCATGTAAACAAACAACATGCTGGAAGAACAATGGCACCAAATCAGAGGAGGAAGGTAATTTAGACAAGGGTACCAAATGGACCATCTTAGAGAAGCGATCACAAACCACCCAAATGACTGACATTTTTTGAGAGACGGGAAGATCTGAAATAAAATCCATAGAGATATGTGTCCAAGGCCTCTTCGGGACCGGCAAGGGCAAAAGCAACCCACTGGCACGAGAACAGCAGGGCTTAGCCCGAGCACAAATCCCACAGGACTGCACAAAAGAACGCACATCCCACGACAGAGATGGCCACCAAAAGGATCTAGCCACTAACTCTCTGGTACCAAAGATTCCAGGATGACCAGCCAACACCGAACAATGAACCTCAGAGATAACTTTATTCGTCCACCTATCAGGGACAAACAGTTTCTCCGCTGGGCAACGATCAGGTTTATTAGCCTGAAATTTTTGCAGGACCCGCTGCAAATCAGGGGAGATGGCAGACACAATTACTCCCTCTTTGAGAATACCCGCCGGCTCAGATAAACCCGGAGAGTCGGGCACAAAACTCCTAGACAGGGCATCCGCCTTCACATTTTTAGAGCCCGGAAGGTACGAAACCACAAAGTCAAAACGGGCAAAAAACAGCGACCAACGAGCCTGTCTAGGATTCAACCGCTTGGCAGACTAGAGATAAGTCAAGTTCTTGTGATCAGTCAAGACCACCACGCGATGCTTAGCTCCTTCAAGCCAATGACGCCACTCCTCGAATGCCCACTTCATGGTCAGCAACTCTCGATTGCCAACATCATAATTTCGCTCAGCAGGCGAAAACTTCCTGGAAAAGAAGGCGCATGGTTTCATCACCGAGCAATCAGAACCTCTCTGCGACAAAACAGCCCCCGCTCCAATCTCAGAAGCATCAACCTCGACCTGGAATGGAAGCGAAACATCTGGTTGACACAACACAGGGGCAGAAGAAAAACGACGCTTCAACTCTTGAAAAGCTTCCACAGCAGCAGAAGACCAATTGACCACATCAGCACCCTTCTTGGTCAAATCGGTCAATGGTTTAGCAATACTAGAAAAATTGAAGATGAAGCGACGATAAAAATTAGCAAAGCCCAGGAACATTTGCAGACTTTTCAGAGATGTCGGCTGAGTCCAATCATGGATGGCTTGGACCTTAACAGGGTCCATCTCGATAGTAGAAGGGGAAAAAATGAACCCCAAAAATGAAACCTTCTGAACACCAAAGAGACACTTTGATCCCTTCACAAACAAAGAATTAGCACGCAGGACCTGAAACACCGTTCTGACCTGCTTCACATGAGACTCCCAATCATCCGAGAAGATCAAAATATCATCCAAGTATACAATCAGGAATTTATCCAGGTACTCTCGGAAGATGTCATGCATAAAGGACTGAAACACTGATGGAGCATTGGCAAGTCCGAATGGCATTACTAGGTACTGAAAATGGCCCTCGGGCGTATTAAATGCAGTTTTCCATTCATCGCCTCGCTTAATACGCACAAGATTATACGCACCACGAAGATCTATCTTGGTGAACCAACTAGCCCCCTTAATCCGAGCAAACAAATCAGATAACAACGGCAAGGGGTACTGAAATTTAACCGTGATCTTATTTAGAAGGCGGTAATCTATACAAGGTCTCAGCGAACCATCCTTCTTGGCCACAAAAAAGAACCCCGCTCCTAATGGTGATGATGACGGGCGAATATGCCCCTTCTCCAAGGACTCCTTCACGTAACTCCGCATAGCGGCGTGCTCAGGCACAGATAAATTAAACAGTCGACCTTTTGGGAATTTACCACCAGGAATCAAATCGATAGCACAATCACAATCCCTATGCGGAGGTAGGGTATCGGACTTGGGCTCATCAAATACATCCCGGTAATCAGACAAGAACTCTGGGACCTCAGAAGGGGTGGATGACGAAATAGACAGAAATGGGACATCACCATGTACCCCCTGACAACCCCAGCTGGACACAGACATGGATTTCCACTCTAATACTGGATTATGGACTTGTAACCATGGCAACCCCAACACGACCACATCATGCAGATTATGCAACACCAGAAAGCGAATAACCTCCTGATGTGCAGGAGCCATGCACATGGTCAGCTGGGTCCAGTACTGAGGCTTATTCTTGGCCAAAGGCGTAGCATCAATTCCTCTCAATGGAATAGGACACTGCAAGGGCTCCAAGAAAAACCCACAACGCCTAGCATACTCCAAGTCCATCAAATTCAGGGCAGCGCCTGAATTCACAAATGCCATGACAGAATAAGATGACAAAGAGCAGATCAAGGTAACGGACAAAAGAAATTTTGACTGTACCGTACCAATGGTGGCAGACCTAGCGAACCGCTTAGTGCGCTTAGGACAATCAGAGATAGCATGAGTGGAATCACCACAGTAGAAACACAGCCCATTCTGGCGTCTGTGTTCTTGCCGTTCAACTCTGGTCAAAGTCCTATCGCACTGCATAGGCTCAGGTTTATGCTCAGATAATACCGCCAAATGGTGCACAGATTTACGCTCACGCAAGCGTCGAACGATCTGAATGGCCAAAGACATAGATTCATTCAGACCAGCAGGCATAGGAAATCCCACCATGACATCCTTAAGGGCTTCAGAGAGACCCTTTCTGAAAATAGCTGCGAGCGCACCTTCATTCCATTGAGTGAGTACGGACCACTTTCTAAATTTCTGACAATATACCTCTATCTCATCCTGACCCTGACACAGAGCCAGCAAATTCTTCTCTGCCTGATCCACCGAATTAGGTTCATCGTACAGCAATCCGAGCGCCAGGAAAAACGCATCAATATTACATAATGCAGGATCTCCTGGCGCAAGAGAAAATGCCCAGTCCTGAGGGTCGCCACGTAAAAAAGAAATAATGATCCTAACTTGTTGAACTGGGTCACCAGAGGAGCGAGGTTTCAAAGCCAGAAATAGTTTACAATTATTTTTGAAACTCAGAAACTTAGTTCTATCTCCAAAAAACAAATCAGGAATAGGTATTTTAGGTTCTAACATAGATTTCTGATCAATAGTGTCTTGAATCTTTTGTACTCTTGCCGAGAGCTGATCCACACATGAAGACAGACCTTTAATGTCCATTGCTACACCTGTGTACTGAACCACCCAAATGTCTAGGGGAAAAAAAAGGCAAAACACAGTGCAAAGAAAAAAAAATGGTCTCAGAACTTCTTTTTTCCCTCTATTGAGAATCATTAGTACTTCTGGCCTCCAGTACTGTTATGATTTGGTAATTCAGTACCACAATGGACATAGAAGTCAGAGCACATACAGTGATCTGACAATAACCCAAAAACATAGAACGAGCTCTGAGACGTGGGAACTCTGCTGACCGCAATCCCTAATCCTCTCCAACCACACTAGAGGCAGCCGTGGATTGCGCCTAACGCTCCCTATGCAACTCGGCACAGCCTGAGAAACTAGCTAGCCTGAAGATAGAAAATAAGCCTACCTTGCCTCAGAGAAATACCCCAAAGGAAAAGGCAGCCCCCCACATATAATGACTGTGAGTAAGATGAAGAGACAAACGTAGAGATGAAATAGATTTAGCAAAGTGAGGCCCGACTTTCTGAACAGAGCGAGGATAGGAAAGGTAACTTTGCGGTCAACACAAAACCCTACAAACAACCACGCAAAGGGGGCAAAAAGACCCTCCGTACCGTCTAACGGCACGGAGGTACACCCTCTGCGTCCCAGAGCTTCCAGCAAGAGAGAAAAACCAAATATGCAAGCTGGACAGAAAAAACAGCAAACAAAATAACAAAGCGGAACTTAGCTATGCAGAGCAGCAGGCCACAGGAACGATCCAGGAGGAAACAAGTCCAATACTAGAACATTGACTGGAGGCCAGGATCAAAGCACTAGGTGGAGTTAAATAGAGCAGCACCTAACGACTTCACCACATCACCTGAGGAAGGAAACTCAGAAGCCGCAGTACCACTCTCCTCCACCAACGGAAGCTCATAGAGAGAATCAGCCGAAGTACCACTTGTGACCACAGGAGGGAGCTCTGCCACAGAATTCACAACACATGTCATGTATTGTTGTTTTCTTTTCCCAGTCCTGGAGTACTGGATTTAACGGGGGGGGGGGGGGGGGGCAGCGCCCCAGGGACCTGGTCATTGCAGTAATATCGTTCTCCTCTAGGGGGGAGTGATGTTACGTTTGAAGGCAATAAAGGAGATCTCTTTACCAGGTAACACCAACACACAACACAATTCACACTCCAGTCCACCAGGCAGATGCTGGCTGGGCTTCTCCCAGTTAGCTGCTGCCTGAGCTCCGCTCAGGTAGTTGGTCCCTGACGGGGTGGAATCCTGTCAGAGGTCTAGACAGAAGGCCACAGAGCTGCGCCTGCCCCACGTGCGGCAGCATCCTGAGAAAGAGACACGAACAGAGAATTGTATTGTAGAGAGTGACAAGAAGTCATAGCAAAAGGAGAGGAAACCAGAAGGAGTTTTGCCCTAAACAGGCTGCCTCCTTCTGAAGCGCAGGATCTGGTAGCTGGAACACCCAGGGAGCAACAGTCCTTTATGCCTTGCTCCAGAGACCAGCAGGACAGCTCATTTCAAGTTACTGATCCGCCCTATACCCAGGAGGTACGGTGGCAACTTGTGGGGGCCGGGGCATGCTAGAGTCCCTGTAAAAAGCCTCAGGCCACCAGTCATATGGGTTTGTCCTATCTATCTGGGGGACAGAGAGAGACATAACATCTAGAACATCTACAACAGTTCTGAGGACCTTATGAGAGGCTCAGCAATAAGGTACTACAACACTCAGGCGCTAGAGGAAGGCTACTGATTTCCACCTGGATAAGGGGACTCTGGATTTGCATCCAAACCGGCCAGACTCTGCCTGCCCTGTGATCTGGTGCTCTGGACTGTGGATGCTGAATCCTTCAGTAAAAAGGTAAAGAGACTGCAACCTTGTGTCCTCGTTCTTCACTGCGCCTTACACCATCCACCATCCACCATCTACACACTAGGAAGCCCTGGGGACATACTTCACCTGTGGGAAGGTATACCATCTAGCTGCCATAACATCACCCCAGCGGACCCCTAAGCAGCGTTGGGCACCCTGACCGAATACCACAGGTGGCGTCATGAACATTTCCCCTTTACAGACCTCCCGAGGGCCACAGACTGGGTCAGCCACTGTGACATCCCCCTTGAGTACCGAAGGACCCAGTACCGAGTACCCCTAGCCTTTGGGGGCGTTCCACTTCCTCCCCTGCCCAGGAGCTGTGGTATGCTCAGGCCATGTTCCTGCATGGTCAGACACAGAAATTACACAGTACAAAGCAGGAGCACATTTATAAGATTATCTCAGCACAGGAACATTTTATTTAACAGATCTAATTGTGGAAATTATTAATATTCCAAAATCTATTGATTAAAACTTTGTTGCTTTGATTTCTTGAGCCAGAATTTAAAAAAAAACATATCCTTACAGAGTGATATGTAATACCAAGGAAAGCAATTTTTTTAATTCAGTGAACAGTGACACATTTCTAGAATAGTGTGAATGGACAATGTCCAGTTGAAGAAATGCTAGTAAAGGGGAATGCAACAGGTTGTGATAAGGACAGCACTGCCATTTATAGCCAGTGACAGGAGATCTACAATTCATCGAGTGACACAAAAGTTAGACCTGGTCCTTGTCGGACAAAGGAGAAGCGCAAGCTGCAGTCCTCTCATCATGGAGAAATTTACTGCTGCTATGCTCCTGGCTGCTGTGGGTGATTCACTGGGATATAGAAACTTTAGCTGGGAAATTTGCCCTTCAGGTGTTAAGATTCTACAGGAGCTGAAAGAACTTGGAGGTTTAGAGAAGTTGTTGCTATCAGCAGACAAATGGCCAGTCAGTCACAACACGTTAATGCATGTGGCTACTGCAGAGTCTCTTATCACAGGTAAGAAATCTAAATCTGATTAATGTTATTTACATTGATCATAACAGTAAATCAGCAATACAGCGCAATAAGTTCCTGCTTGGTCTTACCAACCATTTGATTCCCCTACTCCTATACATTTTTTAGGGTGATTTCATTTTTTTTTAGGAAAATGCATCTGCAGTTTTTTGAGCCAGAACTACTAGAAGATGATTCATCAGGAAGAGGACAAATATGTTCTTCCTTTATATTTCCCATTTCATTTCATTCCGTGCCTGGATTTGATTAAAAAAAAGCACTAATTAAAAAAAGCTTTCAGGTGTTTCTCAAAAATGTTGTAACTTTGTGTGTTTTCACATCAGTCTTTGCCAAAATGGGTAAAGAATTGTTAGGACAGGGCTAAGTCCGCTTGCCTAATTCAAGAAAATTGATGCCATCTTAGGGATATTCATTTTGGAAGAGTATATTCAGCTGGAGTACACTTCTTGTGAAGTCGCACTCAGGTTATAAGATGCGTGTAATTCATTAAATGAAATAGGCGCATTTTAATTCAGTGGCACTGTTCATTAAGACTGGTGTGCACAAAGGCAGACTTAATGAATCGGGGGCCCTTTTTTTAGTAATGTTTTTGTTTTCTGATGGTACAAGCTCTTCTCACTAAATTAGAATATCATTAAAAAGTTAATTTATTTCAGTTCTTCAATACAAAAAGTGAAACACATATATTATATAGAGTCATTACAAAAGTGTGATTTATTTGAAGTGTTTATTTCTGTTTGTTGATGATTATGGCTCACAGCCAATGAAAACCCAAAAGTCATTATCTCAGTAAATTAGAATAATTAACAAAAAAACATTAGCAAAGGCTTCCTAAGCATTTAACAAATGTCCCTTAGTCTGTTTCAGTAGGCTCCATGATCATGGGGAAGACTGCTGACTTGACAGATGTCCAGAAGGCAATTGCGTTATTGTTATGTAATGTAAATTAGGTCTTGCATATTTTATATATAATGTGAATTATAATGTATTGTGATTTAGAGTGTGATAAGTATTGACTATAGTTAGTGACTGTTATTAGACAGCGTAAGAAAAGGGTAAGGTATATGTTAATTTTCGGGACTAGCCCATTGTGGGAGGGGCTTATTGTTAGGGCAAGTGAATGCTTCCTGTAGATATCTAGATATGGACAAGTTCATGTTAGAGTATCAGTGAACAGTGCTGCTGTTGGGTGAACTTCTAAGGAAGAGACTAAAAGGACAAGGGATTATTGCAACCTGGAACTGACAGAAGAGACAGAGTAGCCTTCCACCTTAACGGGTCCTTGCATAGGATGATTTGAGAGAAACCCTGAGCTTGCTAAATGCCAAAAGTAAAAAGGACTGAGATTGTAGGACTAGTAGAGGTCTCAAGCGGTAGATCCAGGGCCCCAGTAGTGGACGGAACAGCACGCAGACCCACTGATCAGGACAGCACAAGCTAGGCTATGATGAAGTAGGGTGAAACAGTGTGCTTCAGCGGCCCTGGAGTAGACTACACTGAAAGGAAACTGTGTGTGTGTGTGTGTGTGTGTGTGTGTGTGTGTGTGTGTGTGTGTGTGTGTGTGTGTGTGTGTGTGTGAAAAATGCTTTACACTGTCTGTGAGGGAACAGCCAGTAAGACTTTGTATCCGCTATCCCTTGTACAAAACCCTTATATTACTGAGCTACCATTCAGTCAGGGCTGTGTGTTAGAATGGGAGTCTCCTTTATTGAACTATAAAACCTATGGTCCTGGCCAGCCACAATACCAGCTACAGGCGGTCTGCACTGGTGCAAGGCCCACACAGCACCAACACCAACACCCAGCCAGAACCCACTCTTTCATGTAACGCCCTGGGCGTCACAGGAGAAGACCAGTGACTCGCCCATGGCTACCGCCCCACATCACGCTACGGCACCACTTTTCAAATCACTTGAACAACAGAAGCTATAAAAAGTACCCACACTGTTGTAGATGGTTTGCATGCCATGCCATAGTCTGATACATGAATCATTAATGCTCAAGAATTAAAATATTTCCTGGGACAGAGATATAAAACACACCTACTGATAACATACTATTTAATGAGACTTAAAGGTTGTGCTCACACGTTGTGGCCGCGCTGTGTTTATTTGCATCAATTGCGTCAATGCATTGTGCTTTGCCACAGTTTTAAAAAATCATGGCAAAAATGATGCAATTTTACTGAGAATGCAGTGTAAGGATGGTGTAAGCAGTCAAGAATTGCAGCAGCCAGATGCTGCTGTGGTTTTCAAATTGACTATTATACCATTATTTGATTTTGCAGGGTTTCAGCTGTTTAAGTTCAAAATCATGTTGCCATATCAATAAGTTGAACAGTTTTACAGGTGAAACAGCTCGTCTCCTGCAAAATCAATATTTATATATTTTTTTCTATTTACAGTGTCTTGCAAAAGTATTCATACCTCTTGAAATTTTCAACATATTTTTCTCTTGACTCCCGCAAAAACAAATATATTTTATGTGATATGTCAATACACAGCAGCAAGTATTTGTGAAGTATGAAGGACATGATACACTTTTAGACCTAATACTATCTAATAGACCTGACAGAATAACAAATCTGCAGGTGGTCGGGCATCTAGGAAATAGCGACCACAATATTGTACAGTTTCACCTGTCTTTCACTAGGGGGACTTGTCAGGGAGTCACAAAAACACTGAACTTTAGGAAGGCAAAGTTTGACCAGCTTAGAGATGCCCTTAATCTGGTAGACTGGGACAATATCCTCAGAAATAAGAATACAGATAATAAATGGGAAATGTTTAAGAACATCCTAAATAGGCAGTGTAAGCGGTTTATACCTTGTGGGAATAAAAGGACTAGAAATAGGAAAAACCCAATGTGGCTAAACAAAGAAGTAAGACAGGCAATTAACAGTAAAAAGAAAGCATTTGCACTACTAAAGCAGGATGGCACCATTGAAGCTCTAAAAAACTATAGGGAGAAAAATACTTTATCTAAAAAACTAATTAAAGCTGCCAAAAAGGAAACAGAGAAGCACATTGCTAAGGAGAGTAAAACTAATCCCAAACTGTTCTTCAACTATATCAATAGTAAAAGAATAAAAACTGAAAATGTAGGCCCCTTAAAAAATAGTGAGGAAAGAATGGTTGTAGATGACGAGGAAAAAGCTAACATATTAAACACCTTCTTCTCCACGGTATTCACGGTGGAAAATGAAATGCTAGGTGAAATCCCAAGAAACAATGAAAACCCTATATTAAGGGTCACCAATCTAACCCAAGAAGAGGTGCGAAACTGGCTAAATAAGATTAAAATAGATAAATCTCCGGGTCCGGATGGCATACACCCACGAGTACTAAGAGAACTAAGTAATGTAATAGATAAACCATTATTTCTTATTTTTAGGGACTCTATAGCGACAGGGTCTGTTCCGCAGGATTGGCGCATAGCAAATGTGGTGCCAATATTCAAAAAGGGCTCTAAAAGTGAACCTGGAAATTATAGGCCAGTCTAACCTCTATTGTTGGTAAAATATTTGAAGGGTTTCTGAGGGATGTTATTCTGGATTATCTCAATGAGAATAACTGTTTAACTCCATATCAGCATGGGTTTATGAGAAATCGCTCCTGTCAAACCAATCTAATCAGTTTTTATGAAGAGGTAAGCTATAGGCTGGACCACGGTGAGTATATCTCGTGGTATATCTCGATTTTTCCAAAGCGTTTGATACCGTGCCGCACAAGAGGTTGGTACACAAAATGAGAATGCTTGGTCTGGGGGAAATTGTGTGTAAATGGGTTAGTAACTGGCTTAGTGATAGAAAGCAGAGGGTGGTTATAAATGGTATAGTCTCTAACTGGGTCGCTGTGACCAGTGGGGTACCGCAGGGGTCAGTATTGGGACCTGTTCTCTTCAACATATTCATTAATGATCTGGTAGAAGGTTTACACAGTAAAATATCGATATTTGCAGATGATACAAAACTATGTAAAGCAGTTAATACAAGAGAAGATAGTATGGATGGATCTGGATAAGTTGGAAACTTGGGCTGAAAGGTGGCAGATGAGGTTTAACAATGATAAATGTAAGGTTATACACATGGGAAGAAGGAATCAATGTCACCATTACACACTGAATGGGAAACCACTGGGTAAATCTGACAGGGAGAAGGACTTGGGGATCCTAGTTAATGATAAACTTACCTGGAGCAGCCAGTGCCAGGCAGCAGCTGCCAAGGCAAACAGGATCATGGGGTGCATTAAAAGAGGTCTGGATACACATGATGAGAGCATTATACTGCCTCTGTACAAATCCCTAGTTAGACCGCACATGGAGTACTGTGTCCAGTTTTGGGCACCGGTGCTCAGGAAGGATATAATGGAACTAGAGAGAGTACAAAGGAGGGCAACAAAATTAATAAAGGGGATGGGAGAACTACAATACCCAGATAGATTAGCGAAATTAGGATTATTTAGTCTAGAAAAAAGACGACTGAGGGGCGATCTAATAACCATGTATAAGTATATAAGGGGACAATACAAATATCTCGCTGAGGATCTGTTTATACCAAGGAAGGTGACGGGCACAAGGGGGCATTCTTTGCGTCTGGAGGAGAGAAGGTTTTTCCACCAACATAGAAGAGGATTCTTTACTGTTAGGGCAGTGAGAATCTGGAATTGCTTGCTTGAGGAGGTGGTGATGGCGAACTCAGTCGAGGGGTTCAAGAGAGGCCTGGATGTCTTCCTGGAGCAGAACAATATTGTATCATACAATTAGGTTCTGTAGAAGGACGTAGATCTGGGGATTTATTATGATGGAATATAGGCTGAACTGGATGGACAAATGTCTTTTTTCGGCCTTACTAACTATGTTACTATGTTACTATGATACATGGTTTTCTATTTTTTAAAATATGATTTTGAAAATAGTGACGTGCATTTGTGTTCAGCCCCCTGTAGTGTGAAATCTCTAAATAAGATCTTGAATTACTCATTACCTCCAAGAGTCACAGGATTAGTGTGTAATTTATTCTGAGTATAACTATAGCTGTTCTGTGAAGGCCTAAGAGGTTTATTTGAAAACATTAGGGATCAAACAGCATTATGAAAACTAAGAAACACACCAGACAGGTCAGGGTTAACATTGTGGAGTAGAGTAAAGCACGGTTAGGTTATAAAAAAAAAAACAGCCCTAGACCTTAACAACTCAAGGAGCACTGTTTAGCCCATTATTAAAAAATGGAAGGAGTATAGCCCAACTGCAAATCTATCAAGACATGATCGTCTATCTAATCTCAAATTCAAATCTGCAAAAAGTTTGTATGTTCTCTCCGTGTTTGCGTGGGTTTCCTCCGGGTACTCCGGTTTCCTCCCACATTCCAAAGACATACTGATAGGGAATTTAGATTGTGAGCCCCAACGGGAACAGCGACAATAATGTGTGCAACCTGTAAAGCGCTGCGAAATATGTTAGCGCTATATAAAAATAAAGATTATTATTATTATTATTATAAATTCCAACAAAGGAAAAGACTAAACAGAGAAGCAGCAAAGAGGCCCATGATCACTCTGGAGTAGCTGCAGAGAGCCACAACTCAGGTGGGGGAATCTGTTCACAGGACAACTATTTGTCATATACTCCACAAATCTGGCCGTTATGGAAGATTTGCAAGAATAAAGCCATTTTTGATAGTAAGTCATAAGAAGTCCCATCTACCGTAATTTGAAGTTTGTGTAACCATGAAATACCCTAAAAATACAATTTTATTAAATATATATCTAAAATGCCAACAACCAATGGCAGACCACAGAAAACAACACACCGTGAAAAAACTAGAGTGGGGGGAAGGAATAATCCCTAGTACATGTCTATGCTGTAAAACTGCCTATCTACGGGGGTAGGCACCCTAGGGGAAGTGTATTGGCACCCCCGCTCCGCGATGGCTGGCCCTGGGGTCCCTAGATTGGCCCTGATAAACCCACAGGGTCCCGCTACCCACATAAAATTGCACTAAAGGTACCCCTTTACACTATACATAGACCAATCCTGTGTCTAGGGAGTCCTAAACCCCACACTGTGCATATTTAAAAACAACAGGAGAACATGTAACTTAGGCGTATCGGTGGCAGAGTTTGCAAAAGAGGCCTGATTATAGATATACCTTGGCAGAGAATACCCAGAATAGATTCTTACGATATCCTTGGTCCCGGCTCAAATGCAAAACCAACTATTGCACCCAATTACTAGAATTATAGGTACCTCGGGTAGTGGCCCCTATATTCTAGAGTTATTTGATAGCTTATTTTTTAACTCTTAAACATACGTATCTAACATGAATGGCCCCAGTTTTATTTACTGCAGCTCCGATACCATGGCACCTGTTTCACAAGATTCATGAGGTTGTGCATGCATACAGTGGTAAACATCACGTTTCAAAGCTATTGAATACGTTTTTGATATACACTATCTTGCAAGAGCTAGAGCCTATCAGGCCAACAAAGTTTGATACTCATCAATCAGATGCACTGCCGCCCGCCTGTTGTCTACTTAGCCTCAACGCGTTTCGCCTCTCTGGCTCATCAGGAGGCTCGATTTCATGTCATGTTTCTCGATGGGCTGTGATAGAATTCACAGTGTGTTGTTTTCTGTGGTCTGCCATTGGTTGTTGGCATTTTAGATATATATTTAATAAAATTTTATTTTTAGGGTATTTCATGATTACATATATAGAAATTACTACCCCATTTATTTATTCCAAATAAACCTGTAATTTGAAGTTTGCAAAAAACTTTATAGGGGACACAGCTAGCATGTGGAAGAAG
Organism: Ranitomeya imitator; assembly: GCF_032444005.1. Classification (NCBI taxonomy): domain Eukaryota; kingdom Metazoa; phylum Chordata; class Amphibia; order Anura; family Dendrobatidae; genus Ranitomeya; species Ranitomeya imitator. The sequence goes on from NC_091284.1 coordinate 548,478,710, forward strand.
GTGCTCCAATCAGATGAGACCAAAAGTAGAACTTTTTGGGCTGAATGCAAAACGCTATGCGTGGTGGAAAGTTAACACTGCAAAACACTGAAAAACACCATCCTCACTGTCAAACATGTGGGTGCATCATGCTGTCGGGATGCTTTTTTTTCAGCAGAGAGAGGAAAGCTGTTCAGAGTTGATAGAAGGATGGACAGAGCTAAATACAGGGTAATCTTAGATGAAAACCTGTTAGAGGCTGCAAAAGACTTCAGACTGGGGCGTAAATTCACCTTCCAGCAAGACAACAACCCTAAACATACTGCCAGACCTTAAATGGAAGGCTTTAGATCAAAGTTTATTCCTGTGTTTGAATGATCAAATCACAGTCCAGACCTTAATCCTATAGAGAATCTTTGGCAAGACTTGAAAATTGCTTTTTACAGACACTCTCCATTCAATCTCACTGAGCTAGAGCTAGTTTGCAAAGAAGAATTGTTAAGTAGCTTTCTTCCAACAAAACTATTGTAAAATACTTATTTAAATTGTTATGCTTTATAATAACTAATTTCAACTTTTCTTGTAAAACTGATTGCAGTAGTCCGATTAGTTTATATGAACAATGTCATGATTCTTGTTGCACTAGGGCAGGGCTCCCCAACCTGTAGCTCGGGAGCCACATGGGCTCACGGCCCCATGAATTGTGGCTCGCAACTGTCTGCCAGCTTGATGCACTAGGTCCATGTCTAGCAAACAGGTATTAAGAGCACATCTCAAAATGGTGAATTTTGTGAATAGCCCTGCACAGAATTACAGATCTGGATGCACATTTACTGGTCTTAGGGGTTTAGAGATGATTTAGGTATGGTACGCTGGAGGTTTGTACTACCTGTTAGAAGAGGTGCTCAAAGCTGGATGTGACAGTGTGTTGGGAGAATACCCCTGGATCTCAGTGTACTGCTCTGGAGTGATTTCTGTGGAAAAGCTTTGGTTATCATTATACCTGTAATGGGGGCTTTGGTTGACACTACTTTGAAGGAGGTGCGAGCTGGATGTGGCTCGCGACCCTCTCTCAGTGCTGAATGTGGCTCGCGACCCTCTCTCTAAGCTGAATGTGGCTCTCAAGGTCAGAAAGGTTGGGGACCACTGCACTAGGGTTTATACATTTCTACTATTCTTTTATTCTATAGCTCTAAATTTGTCTCATATGTGCCGACCGAGGTCTATAACCTAACTGCATGAAATAGCCGTTGTCCTTTTCATTGCATTATAATGTTGGGTGTGTATTGTATTCTAAAGGTTGCATAACATTCATAGGAAACTCTGTGAATAAATATCAACCTGAACAGAAGAACCAAAACACATTTTCTAAAGTATTATCTTACACCCTGCGGTGACAGCTGTCTGTATAATAATACCACTATTCGTTGTCGATATGAATAAGACACAAACAGCTGTATATAGTATGAGACTGACCATGAGCGCTCTAGGTGACTGCCATCATCCAGCTCTTACAAATCTATATATACATATATAGATCCAGGAATGTTCTCTGTCTTATGTTTCGTAAGTCAGCCACTTGTTTTAATCCCACTGCCTAATCTTCAACCAAGAGATGCCTAAATTTAGTTGCATTGTTCATTCAGCAGGAATGTTAGTTATCTCAAATTAAACTTACCCAAGGCTTGGAAGATAAGTGTTAACAGCTTCTCCTACAATATAAGGCTTGAAATCTTGTAAGTAGGTATTTTAAGGTTTAACACAGTCTGTATATTTATTATATAACCACACAGTTATAATTCAATGAAAGTCCTAGAATTTATAATTTATTGGCCAATAATTGCAGCTGACATCTGCTAGAGTGGGTATAGAACAGACATTGCCCTTATAGAGCAACCCCTTAAAGAGATTGCCTGTCGAAAACAAGTTATCCACAGGATGCACATTAACTTATGGATGGGTGGGGGTCCAACTGTGGGGACACGCACTGATCGGCAGAACGGGGAACTTTTACTGCCATTAGAATGGCCCAGCAGTGCGCATGCTCATGAGGCTGCTGAGCACTGAACTCAGGGTTAAAGGTTCTTCGCCTGGGATAAAAATTCGGTATTCTGCCCATTGGTGCCACTTCTAATGATCGGAACCCCATCAATCAGTAAGTTATCTCCTATCCTGTGGATAGGTGGCCACTTGTTTGCACCACACAAACCCCTTTAACTGTTGCATAGTTTGGTCGCAGAAGAAAGTTGTGAGAGTAGATTATATGGAGTAATTCAAGTTTTATCCACACAGAACATGAGCTACATGCATCATCTTCTTAACACAGCATAACAGGAAGTCTGAAGGACCTTTTACCAGAGAGAAAGTGAAACCAAAGTAAAACCGGACATTTCTGCCAGAAATCCGCATGCATTTTTTTTGCATTTTTGACGCATTTTTGGCGCCTTTTTTTGTGCTTTTTTTTGCGTTTTTTCCCAATGCATAGAATAGCGGGAAAAACGCGAAAACTCCGCAAAATTAATGAACATGCTGCTTTTTTTACCGCAATGCTTTTTTTTGCGGAAAAAAACGCATCATGTGCACAAAAATTGCAGAATGCATTCTAAATGATAGGATGCATATGTCTGCAGTTTGTAATGCGCTTTTATCGCGTTTTTATCGTGAAAAAAACGCGAAAAAACCAGAGCGTGTGCACATACCCTAACATTGCTAGTCCCTTTCAAATAATGGATTACCCTCTTCACTAGTTTCCAATCCATTTTGTTTGGCTTTGACACCTTCCTGCTCAAAATTCCCACTTCTGCTGCAATGTCTGGCCTTGTAACAGTCGCAAGATATAATAATTTTCCCATTACCTTTCTGTATTGTTCATTATTCGGTAACAGATTCTGTTTACTATTTATTTCCTTGAGATAGTTGGTTTCCATCGGAGATTTCACTGGTTTTACATCTTTCAATCCAAATGTTTCGATTATGTCTTGAATCATGTGATTTTGATTAAGAAGGAAACTCCCGTCTTCTTCTAAATGTATTCTGTTAAGTCTCCATTCAGAAATACTGCCTTTACATCCACATGTTTCAGCTGCATTTGTTTCGTTGCTGCAACCGCAAAAAAAGTTCTGGTTGTGGTGTGTTCGACAACTGGAGCAAATGTCTCATCATAGTCTTCTTCATATTTATGAGAATAGTCTGTTAGGGCTGGCAGAACGCGCAAAATAATATTAAGGAGGATATAAGGTGTCACGCTCGTGCCCAGACTGGTTGGCGCGGGCGTACGGGGGTGTGGCCCGCTGTGCCACAGACTGGACTACCCTGGAAGGGGCGTAGCTAAGTAGCTTCCTAGGTGTTCGCTGGAGCCTCTCATGGTGAGGTCAAACTTGTGCAATAGGAAGCCCCCAGGTACCATTCTAGGGTGGTGTCTGGCTGTGACTGCTGATCCCACCGGGGAACGGAACATAGACAGGCAAACGGAAACGGCTGGCACTCTGGCAGACAAGCGGGCACGGCTGGGACACAGGCAGGGGGACGGGTACAACAGAGACACTGGCAGGCAAGTGGGCACGGCTGGCTCTCTGGTTGGTAGGCAGGTACGGCTGGCTCTAGCAGGACTGGCGGACAAGGCTGGTACACTGGAAGAACCGATAGGGACCGGTCTGCAGGCAGGTACGTAAAACAGGAAAGAACCTGTTCAGACAGGAGGACTTATGAATAGGTAGAGAAAGACCACAGAGCCAAGTGCGGAAATACAGGAGGCGGAGCCAAGAGCAGGAGGCGGAGCCAAGTAGGGAAACGCAGGAGGCTGAGCCACGAGCAGAAGGCGGAGCCAAGTGCGGTCACGCAGGAGGCTGAGCCAAGAGCAGGAGGCGGAGCCAAGTGTGGACATGGAGGAGGCGGGGCCAAAAGCAGGAGGCGGAGCCAAGCGCAGACACACAGGAGGCGGAGCCAAGAACAGAAGGCGGAGCTAAGAGCAGAGACGCAGGAGATGTAGCCAAGTGCAGAGATTCAGGAGGCGGAGCAGGGAAGAACCGCAAAAAGCAGAGCAGGTAGAACCACAAGAGCAGAGCCACAGGGCAAAGCCACAGAGTGCAGAGCTGAGAGCAGAGCAAAGTCAGAGTGCAGAGCTGAGTGCAAAACCACAGAGTGCAGAGCAAGGTCACAGAATGCAGAGAAAGGAGCAAAGCAAGGTCGCAGAGAGCAGAGCCGAAAGCAGAGCAAAGCAAGACACAGAGTGCAGAGCTCAAAGCAGAGCAAAGCCATAGAGTGCAGAGCAAGGAGCAAAGCAAGGTCGCAGAGAGCAGAGCCGAAAGCAGAGCAAAGCAAGACACAGAGTGCAGAGCAGAAAAGCTAGATACAGAGTGCAGAGCAGAGCAAAGCAAGACACAGAGTACGCACAGCAGAGAAAGCAAACCAAGACAGGCATATAAATGAACACAGGAACAGGACTAGACTAAGAAAGAGTCAGGAATGAGACAAGGCACAGAGACACGGACACAAGCCAGGGTACGGTGCCCCACTGGGTGGCTACACAAGGACACAGGCCAGGGTACTACGCCCCTCTGGGTGGCTACACAAGGACACAGGCCAGGGTACTATGGCCCACTGGGTGGCTAACACAGGACACAGACCAGGGTACAACGCCCCCTGGGTGGTGAACACAAGAGTCACAATGACAGGGCCTGGCACCTCAGAAGCTAAGAACCGACTGAGTGAATAAGTTGCACAGCCCCCACCAATAGGTGGGGAAGTCTTAAATACAGGAAGCCTCATGGCAATTGGCCGGGGACACCTTAGCAAGGTGCTCACAGTCTCAATAAGAAACAGGAGTTGCCGGCGCCGCCCCCTATGCACACAGACAGAGCATGCACAGAGCAAGCAGGAGACATGAGGCACACAGCATGGAGCTGGCAGCAGAGAGAAGTCACAACATGGCCCAGAGAAGTGAGTTTGAGTGTAATACAGGTGGGGGAATGGGAGACCATGCATTGATGCCAGCAGGATTGTTACATAGAGTGTGTTTCCAGTCCGGGGTCCACCGTGCAGAGATGACACCTGCTGCTTGGTAATGACGAACAGTATATGGCGGTATAACGTGAACACACGAGGGTTAACTTCATCCGGTATGTAGGAGGCGAACCCTGTTGCATCACAGGGCCGCAATACCGCTGAGTGAAAGCTAATGTTTTGGTCACAGGACCCTAGCCCAAGGACACAGGGTTAGAGTCCCTCTAGACCCACTAGCGTTCTGCGCCGCAACTGCGGTGCCAGGGAGAAACTGAAGTAAAGTAAAGTGGCGGATGCCACTAAGCTTGGGCCAGGAAAGCACACTATTTGCACATGGCGCCGCTCTGATGGACGATGCTATAGACGCTGTACTGTCATGCCTCATGCTGGATGGCACAACCTGGCTCTAGTTAGCTTCAATCACCCACACTCAGTCAGCAATGCTAGGGAAGGGGATCAATTAGGAGCTTTCATCAGATTGCATATACACATCCACACATACACGATTTTAGATTTATACTAGCACATGGCCGAGCGACGATGCGAACCTTTTATAACAGTATCCTTCCGGGACCTTCCCAGTGGTCCAATCAGGGCTGTTTCAGGACCTGAGCACGTGACCAGCGACCTGCAATGAGAGGTCGTCCCACGGGCATGCTCAGTTGATAAAAAGCAGGACTTCATCCCTGGAGCATCTGCTCGCCGATGATTTATGCTGGTTACAATAGCTGAACCTGAGGCGGCAGCAGTAACCAGATGCTTAGCATCAGCTTGAGCAAGACACTGGGACCGACGTCTCTGCTGAGCAGGCTCCTCTGCAACTGGGGAAGATTTGGAGATCACAGAGGACATGGTTCGAGATTCCCCCTGTGTAGTGGCAGGAGCTTGACACCTAACATTACCCCCCCCCTCCTAGGGCCCCCCTCCTTGGGCTTTGCTACTCTCGAAAGCTGGGCCATGACCCTTCCAGTCCACCAGATAATATTTTTTTGCCATGAACCACCTTGCACCCAACAATAGTGTTCACCTCATAATCATCCACAGATGAGCCCGATGTCCCGGCAGATGACTCGGAAAACCGGTACATGTGAACAGGTTTTAGGAGGGACACATGAAAGGTGTCAGTGATACCTAGGTGTGGAGCAAGGACCAGAAGATAGACCACAGGATTAATCTGTCCCAGGACCTTGAAGGGACTTATATAGCGAGGCGCAAACTTAGTGGACTCAACTCGCAGCCTGATGTTACGGGCGGAGAGCCACACTAAGTTGCCAGGAGCAAAGGTCGAAGCGGGGTGCCAGTGTGCATCGGCGGAAACCCTCATTCTCTCCTTGGAGGCCCAGATGGCATCCTGTGTCCAGTCCCAAATGTCACGTGCCTCCACCGCCCAGTCTGCCACCCTAGAGTCGGTGGAAGACATGGGCATGGCCACAGGAATCCGCGGATGCTGGCTATAGTTAAGGAGGAATGGGGTTTTGCCCAGTGGAATCGGCTACGGCGTTGTTCAGCGCAAACTCCGCCCACGGTAGCAAGGTTGCCCAGTCACCCTGCCTGGCCGAAACAAAATGTCACAGATATGTGACCAAGGTCTGGTTGGCCCTCTCTACCAACCCATTCATCTCGGGATGGTAAGCTGAAGAGAGATTCAACTCAATGCTGAGTACGCAACAAAGTTCTCTCCAGAACCGAGACATGGACTGGGGACCCCGGTCACTGACAATTTTGTCAGGCACACCGTGTAGGCGAAAAATGTACTTTTTTTTTTTATTTAAATAGATTTTTATTAACAATATACAAAAAAAGAGAACAACAGAATGCCATTTACATTGCATTATATCAGATACACATTTTCTTACTTTAATAAACCCCAACATTACCCCAACTACCCCCCTCCCCCATAAGACAGCTCAGTCTCAATCTCCACCCCACCGAGGCATTATCTGCCTCTTGTAATTTATCCTCTTCCAGGTCTTAGGAAACACGACGCCTATACTCCTCAATCCAAATCAAGCCAAGGAGACCATATTTTATTAAAGAGTTCTATTTTCCCCCTTTTACTGTACACCCCCTTTTCCAATTTTAGACCATGTTGAACATATTGGAGAAATTCCCTTCTCACAGGTGGTTCCGCGTTTATCCAGTTTCGTGCTATTACTTTCCTGGCCATGTAGAGTAGCCTAGCGATTGCAATCTTCCAAGTATTGTCAACTCCAATTTCTTCCACATATCCCAGCACACATACTATCGGGTCTCTAACAACTCTGCACTTATATGCTGCTTCAACCCGGCTCAAAACCACCACCCAAAAGGCAGCCAGTCTCGGACACGTCCACATCATGTGATATATTCCTGCCTTCTCACTCGCACACCTCGGACACTCAGAATTGGCACGCAATCCCGCTTTGTATAGCACTTCCGGAGATTTATATACCCTATGCAGAATGTATAGCTGCGAGAGCCTATATGGTTCACTCAAGGATAGTCGCGGAACCCACTCCATCACCGATTCCCAGGTTTCATTTTCCATCGGCCCCACTTCTCTCTCCCACTTAGCTCTCGCCTTTATAGGGAAATCTAGCAGAAAAGTGTGCATAAGGTCCTTATACAGAGTGGAAATAACTCCCCTTGTAGTACCCTCACCACACACATACTCCAACACTATATCATCTTGAACCCTGATATCAGCCTTCTTATTCTGAGCTCTAAAGGCATGTCTCATCTGCGCATACTGAAATTCCCCTGTGGATCGCAAACCAAATTCTTCCTGCAATTGGGAAAAGGACTTCAGCTCCTGCTGCTGGATTATCTGGTGAACAAAGCAAATTCCCTTATTCTGCCATTCCATCAATCCTCCCAGGGCCTCAAAATCCTTTAAGTTGTGGTTAGACCATATCGGTGTGAATTTAGTCAACCCTGTAACCCCACGAATCTGCCTTAGTCTATTCCATAATTTACGAATCAGGAACAGGGTTGGGTATATTTTCCCCAGCGCGCCCAATGAGCCATCCTCCAAACACCTGGCCATCGGTCGTCGGTCCGTCACCTCTTCCAATAGCTGTTGTACTGCACTGGATGACGCCCCTCGCGCCCAGCCCTTCAAATGCTGGCTCTGGGCCGCAAGGAAGTATATTTCCGGGTTGGGCAAAGCCAAACCACCATCTTCCTTGGGTCGTTGAAGCGTCTCCAAGCTAATACGTGGATATTGTCTACCCCATATCAAACTTCTAAAGAGGGCATTAATCTGCCTGAACTTCCCCCGAGGGATCCAAATTGGTGCGTTATGCAGAACATAAAGAATTTTAGGCATAAGGACCATTTTAATAAGGTTTACCCTACCGACGACCGATAGATGTAGCTTATTCCAGGCGTCTACCTTTGCCTTGAGTACCCCCATAACAGGAGTCAAATTTCTTTGCAGAAACTCCGCCACCGGCACCGAAATCCATATTCCAAGATATTTAAATTGGGAAACCACCTTCAGCCTCTCATCCCCAACATCCTCACTCACATTCTCTCCTACGTCATCCACTCTAAAAAGAACCGTCTTATCCCAATTAATTGTTAGTCCCGACACAGTACCAAATCTCTCAACAATTTCAACGGCCCCTCTTAGTGAATTGTCTGGATCCTCCAGGAACAGCAAAACATCATCCGCATATAACGCTATTTTTTCCTCTACTTTGCCATACCTAAACCCAGGGACCCCATCCGACTGCCGAATCTTAGCAGCAAGAGGTTCTACAGCCAACGCGAACAGGAGGGGTGAAAGCGGGCATCCCTGCCTAGTACCCCTAGCCAGCCCTATAGGACGAGATAGCTCCCCATTTACTCTAATTCTAGCGGATGGTAATGAGTACAACAGCTGTATCCAGGCCACAAACTGCGGGCCAAACCCCATACATTCCAGCACCTGCCAGAGGTACCCCCATTCGACGCTGTCAAACGCCTTGTGTGCATCTAGCGATACAATCACTCTTCGACCACAGTTATCAGACTCTACCTGCAAATTTACATATAACCTCCGCAAATTGATCGCCGTTGATCTATCCGGCATAAAGCCAGATTGGTCCGAATGCACCAGACTCGCAATAACACTAGAGAGGCGGAGAGCCAACACCTTGGCCAGAAGCTTGACATCAATTGTTAGTAAAGAAATTGGGCGGTACGACTCCGGTTTCCCCAAGTCCTTATCCTCCTTTGGAATGACCACTATTATGGCCTCTCTCATAGAGGCTGGCAAGCGCCCACAAGACCTAGCTTCCTCCAATACCATTTTTAATCTAGGAATCAACACTTCTGCCAACCCTTTATAGATCTCAGCGGGTAACCCATCGACCCCAGGCGCCTTCCCATTGGCCATAGACATCAATGCCCGACTCAATTCCTCCTCAGTGATAGGGGCCTCAAGGCTCTCCCTATCTGCCTCACTCAGTCTCGGCAAATCCAGACCTTCCAAGAAAGTCAGTGCATCCTCGACCGATTCACCAACCCGAGAGGAATACAAATCTGCATAGAAGTCCGCAAAGGCTCTCAAAATTTCAGGTGTTTCCGTTATTTTACCTCCACTAGCAGAATCCAAAGAGTGTATATATGAAGAACCTCTCTGAGCAGCAGCCACTACCAAAAGCATATGTCCCACTGTTTCTCCCTCCTGATAGAACAATACCCTTTGGAAATCTCGTTTCCTCTCAGCTTTGCCTAGCAGAATTTTTTCCAAATGATTTTGTGCGTTTTTCATTCTTCTCTCTGCCTCAGGGGTTCCCAGTGTGGCCATCCCATCCTCTGCTTCCTTCAACTCCTCAACTGCCGCTTTTTCTACCTCTCTCGTCCTCCGCTTACACCTACTAATGTCCCTAAACAGTAGTCCCCTCAGGTACGCCTTCATTGCATCCCAAATTGTAAGAGCGTCGGCGCTTCCATCATTTAAGAGAAAGAATTCCGCCACCTCCCGTCCTATACTTTCCAACTCAATACTCTGTAACCAATTAGGATGAATCTTCCATTCTCTCCCACTTAGCGAGCGAGCCCCCTCCAATCTAACCTCTACTTCAATTGGACTATGGTCCGACAAGGCCCTTGGCAGATATCTCACCTCCCCAACCAGTGTGTCCAAAATCCTGTTACCCAGAGCCATATCAATTCTAGAGAGTGTGGCATGTGCCGGTGAATAACATGAGTACCCTCTCTCCCCCACATGTCTAACCCTCCACAGATCAATCAAACCTATCTCCTGTATATAGGTGCCAAATGTTGTTATGTGTCCCTCCGACCTATTCTGAGTATTTTTATTTTTATCCCAATATTCATCACAGATGTTATTTAGATCTCCGATAATTATTAACGGTGTCGGTCCCCATTTTTCCACTCGCTCCATTACTTCTCTAATCTTCCTGCTAGAGTAGGGAGGCGGAATATACATCGCGGCAACACACAGCATCACTCCATACAGTATACACCGTAATAGTACATACTGTCCCTCCACATCCACATATACCTTCACCTCCTCATACTGAACTCCCGCTGGAACCAAGATTGAGACTCCTCTTGCATACGTGGAGAAGGTAGAATGATATCCCCTCTGGATCCACCGTCTATTCAAAACATCCACTTTTTCCCTTACCAAATGCGTCTCCAGCAAGCATATCATTGAGGCCCTTTGGTCTCTTGCATATTGCAAACACGCAGCACGTCTAGATTTCTCCCCTAGGCCTCTCACATTCCAGCACAAAATCTTAAAACGGGTCCCCATCACTTGGCTCATCTTCACTATAAGTATCATCAATTTTGAGCTCAGGCTGTCTAACTACCCTCCCCCCCCCCCCCTCCCAACTCCCCCTCCCACCCTTCCCCCCTCACATCTAACCATTCCACCTCTTTCCAAGAGTGGGGCATCATCGCCCATAGCGAACACTCCGTTTGGCATTACCTTCCCAACCCTCCTCCCACCACTGTACATAACAGGATTTCAGACATTTTGAAAAATAACGTTCTCAAAACATTTTAACGTAGAATTATTTGCACACGCAAGAAGCCTGCATACACTTAAAATATGTCGCAAACCCTTCCTCCCCCTTTCCCAGCAACCATTACATCATCCCTTTAACTTTAACTGGATATAATCCAGCTCCCTTCTTCCCCCCCCATACCCCTTGGCTTGTCAATCACATGACTCTTTTCCAACTGACAGATAAGTAAACAACTTCAGACTCTTCCCACAGTTTCAGTCTCCTTTTCCTTTAAGCTTTTTAGCATTAATATCGATCCACTGGGTAGCGTCCTCCGGCTTCTGGAAAAAATGAATTTTATCAAACGCCACCACCCTCAGTCTTGCTGGGAACATCATGGAATACTGCACACCCAATTCCCTCAGCCGTCTCTTGATACCCGTGAACATCATCCGTTGTTTCTGCACCAGAGTAGAATAGTCTGGGTATATAGCAATCTTTTGACCTTCAACTGTCAGATCCGTCATGTCTCTGGCCTTCCTCAGGATAATGTCTCTGTCTCTATAGTTTAGAATTTTGGCGAGCATGGTACGGGGATTCGCTCCAGGGACAGGTGGTTTCGGCGGGACCCTATGCGCTCTTTCTACCGCGAACACTTTTGTTAGCGCCATATCTCCAAATGTCTCTAACAGCCATTTTTCAATATAATCCGTTGGATTCCTCCCTTCAGCTTTTTCAGGGATGCCCACTATGCGAATATTATTTCTTCTGGACCTGTTCTCAAGGTCCTCATTTTTCGCAGCCAATTCAGCTATTGCTTGAGTGAACTTTTTTTCTGCTTTTTGCAACTGCACTATATGATCTTCTGCAGTGCTCACTCTCTCCTCTACCTCCCCCACACGTTTGTCAATCTTCTGCATGGCTGCGTTTATCTGGGCTGTGTCCCCCTTAACCTCCTGTATCTGTATGGTCAGAGATTGTTTACATGAAGAGACTAGCGCAAAAACGTCTCTTAGGGTAGGCTCAGCTTCTGGCGCCATTTCCTCGGGTCCCCCTTCTGCCACCGCCATTTTACTCTCCTTTCTCCCCTGTTGTACCTCATGTTCTCCTGCTGGGCTCTCCTCCTCCTCCTCCTCTTCGGTATCAGCTCCGGCTCCCTCCTCTGCGGCCTCCGCTCTCGCAAACTGCTGGAGCTTTGCCGCTACCTCCATGCGCTTTCTGCATGCGGCGTTCTCCTTGTCTGCCTTTTCCCTCAAGTCGGCGCCATCTTGGATTGCGCCTGCATCCCCGGCTCCCGCGTCCTTCTGCCGTCTCCTGGTCATGTTCGTCGGTTCCAGCGCTACCGAACAGCACCGCCGGCCTCTCCAAGTCTCCCCGCAGCCAGTAAGCCCCCGCAGGGACCAAACAGCAGCGGCTCTGCAGGATTTTACAATATACAGCGGCGGGAGCTCACAGCCGCACGTCCGCTCACATGGACTCTCAGGCCACGCCCCCCGCGAAAAATGTACTTAATGAACAACGCCGCCAAGGCCCATGCAGAAGGTACCCACGGAAGAGGCACCAGGTGCACCATTTTGGAAAAATGGTCGATGACTACCCAGATGACGGTGCAGCTGCGGGACTTGGGTAAGCCCACCACAAAGTCCATCCCGATCATTTCCCAGGGCCTGTTCACCACCGGCAGGGGATAAAATAGTCCAGCAGGCCGTTGTCGAGGAGACCTATTCTTGGCGCAGGAGACACATGCCCAAATATAGTCTCCGACGTCATGGGCCATATGCGGCCACCAGTACATCCTTGCCAGAAGCTCAGATGTCCTCTTGGTCCCAAAATGTCCACCCACCCTGGATGAGTGAACCCAATAGAAAACCTCCAGTCGCAAATTAAGTGGCACAAAAGTCTTGCCCAAGGGCACAGACTCTTGTGAAACTGGGGCCACAGTCCTCAGACTCTCAGAAGGGACAATTAACCGAGGCTCCTCCTCCTCTGATGACACTATGGAGTGGGAGAGAGTATCGGCACGAATGTACTTCTCCTTGGAGAGAAAATGGAGGGTGAAGTGGAACCGGGAGAAGAACAGGGACCATTCAGCCTGGCGAGAATTTAGCCGCTGGGCAATTTGTAGGTACACCAAATTCTTGTGGTCGGTGTAAACTTGGAAGGGAAAATGAGCCCCCTCCAGGAGGTGTCTCTATTCCGAGAAGGCCAACTTCATTGCTAGCAACTTCCTGTCCCTGATGGAATAATTCCTCTTCGCCGATGTGAAGGTCTTGGAGAAAAATAGGCAAGGATGCTTCCGACCTTGAGCATCCTTTTGGAAGAGGACTGCTCCAGCACCGACGGATGAGGCATCCACCTCCATTATACCTCCTCCGGCCACAATTTGGTAGCTCCCTTGGGAGCCATCACCAAGAAGGGAGAAAATCCCAAAGTTGAGAAGTGGGGAATGAATTGTCGATAATAGTTAATGAACCCCATAAAGCGCTGCACTGCTTTGAGAGAATGGGGTTCCTGCCAGTCCATCACAGCCTGTAGCTTGGCAGAACCCATAGTCAATCCCTGGGTGGAGATGATATAGCCCAGGAAAGGCAAGGACTCCTGCTCAAACACACTTCTCCAACTTGGCATAGAGGGAGTTAGTCCGTAGGAGGTCGAAGTCTTTCCAAACATCTCTCCGGTAGGAGTCTATATCTAGAGAGTTGATGAGAATATCATCCAGATAGACTATGACCAAGGTGGTGAGCATGTCCTGGAAGAACTTAGTTTACAAAGTCCTTGAAAATGGCAGGGGCATTACAGAGCCCGAAAAACATCACCAGATACTCGTAGTGGCCATCCCTGGTGTTAAATGCCATCTTCCATTCGTCCCCCTCACGGATGCGAATCAGGTTGTAAGCACCTCGCAGATCAAGCTTAGTAAAAACCCTTGCTCCCACAACCTATAAAATAGCTCAGAAAAAAGGGGCTGAGGGTACTTGTTCTTAACAGTGATGGTGTTAAGACCCCTGTAATCTATGCATGGACGTATTTCTCTGTTCCTCTTCTGCACAAAAAAGAACCCCGCCCCTGCAGGTGACACTGACTTCCTAATGAATCCTCTTGCCAGATTCTCCTGGATGTACTGAGTCATTGCCTCCATCTCCGGGAGAGATAGTGGATAAACTCGACCCCAGGGAGGCTCAGCACCAGGCAAGAGGTCAATAGGACAGTCATAGGGGCGGTGAGGCAGAAGAGTCTCCTCAGCCTTCTTGGAGAACACGTCCGCATAGGGCCAATAGTGCTTGGGGAGAGAGGAAAGATCCGCGGCTACCTCTGTAGTAACAAGCTGAACACACTCCCTTAGACATCTGCCCTCACAGGATTCACTCCATCCCCAAATTTTCCCTGTAGACCACTCTATATGAGGGGAGTGGTAACGCACCCAGGGTATACCTAACAGGACCTCATCAATTCCCTTGGGAATGGCGAGCAGGGAGATAATTTCCTGATGGGATGAAGACATAGAAAGGGTAAATGGGATGGTTTGGTGTGTTATCTGTGAGGGCAGTGTCGACCTGTTTACTGCTCGTACGGTCACTGGTTTGGCGACCATTACCAGAGGTATTGCGTGCTGTTGAGCAAAGGCAGAAGACATGAAGTCACCCTCCACCCCGGAATCCACGCCGAGCTCTACCATATGAGTGGAAGGGCCTATGGTTATTGTTCCCTTGAAGGACAGTTTGGAGGAAAACACCGCTGTGTCTAGTGAACCACCTCTTACGGTCACTAAACAGGGACATTTTCCAGACCGCTGGGGACATTTCCTGGCATAATGTCCCGACTGCTGGCAGACAGTACAGACCATGGGTATTCGAGCGACCCGTGACTTAGATCCCACTCGAGAAACCTCCATGGCCTCATGTGGCTCGGACACCTGGACCGGGGATTCCAGAAGTTTGGCGAAATTGGGAGCCAGCCAAAACCTCTGCATACACTGGACTCGCTCCAACCTTCACTCGTTAAACAAAGGTCGATGCGAGTTGATACCGCTATTAGCTCCTCCAGTGTGGCGGGAATCTCCCTAGTTGCTAAAGCGTCCTTCACATGGTCAGCCAGCCCCCTCCAAAAAAACTGGGATGAGGACTTTATCTGACCACTGCAGCTCAGATGCTACAGTCCGGAAGTGGACGGCAAAATGGCTGACCATGGACAAGCCCTGTGTCAATGTCAGCAGTTGGAATGCTGTATCATGGGTGACTCAAGGTCCCAAAAAGACCTGTTTCAGAGTGCTCAGGTGTGGTACTCTGCATCACATGATCATCGCGCTCCCACAGCGGAGTAGCCCACTCCAACACCCTGTCCGACAGGAGGGATATGATGAATCCCACCTCTGCCCGCTCTCTGGGAAAACGTTCAGCCATGCACTCAAGGTGTATTACACACTGGCTCATGAATCCCATACACAGCTTACTGTCACCAGTAAATTTTTCTGGCAATGGGAGGCGGGATAAGGTTGGAACAGGGGTGGCAGTGGACAATCTGGCTGCATCGCTGCAGTTGCTGTTCATCCGCCATTACTAGCCAGACCCTGGTGTTAGTATAATGTTAGGGCTGGCGGAAAGCACCAAATAATATTAAGGAGGATATAGGGTGCGTTCACAGCCTGGGGTCCACCGTGCAGAGATGACACCTACTGCTTGGTAATGATGGACAGTATATGGTGGTATAACGTGAACACATGTGGGTTAACTTCTACTTATGTAGAAGGCGAACCCTGTTGCATCACAGTGCCGCAATACCGCAGAGTGAAAGCTAGTGTTTTGGTCACAGGACCCTGCCCCAAGGACACAGGATTAGAGTCACTCTAAACCCACTAGCGTTCTGTGCCGCAACTGCAGTGCCAGGGAGAAACTAAAGTAAAAATGGATGGCACAATCTGGCGCTAGTTAGCTCCAATCACCCACACTCAGTCAACAATGCTTGGGAAGGGATCAATTAGGAGCTTTCATCAGATTACATACACAATTTTAGATTTATACTAGCACATGACTGAGCGCTATGCGAACCTTTTATAGCAGTATCCTTCCGGGACCTTCCCAGTGGTCCAATCAGGGCTGCTTCAGGACCTGAGCATGTGATCCCCGATCTCCAATGAGAGGTCACCCCAGGTGCATGCTCAGATGACAAAAAGCAAGACTTAGTGCCTGGAGTGTCTGCTTGCCGCTGATTAATGCAGGTTACAATAGCTGAACCTGAGATAGCAGCAGTAACAAGACTCTCAGCATCAATTCGAGCAAGATGCTGGTACCGAAGTCTCTGCTGAGCAGGCTCCTCTGTGGCTGGGGAAGAATGGGAGACTGCAGAGGACATGGTTTGAGATTCTCCCTGTGCAGTGGTGGGACCTCAACACTTAACATATTCTTTAGCTACGAGTCTTGCTCGGTATTGATCAGCTGTGCCATCTGCTTGGTATTTTACTTTAAAAACCCATTTAGATCGTATAGCCTTTTTTTCTTTTGGTAGTTTTGTCAATGTTCATGTCTTTGAATCATGCATGGATTTTATTTCTTTTTCTGCAGCCTTTATCCATTTGTTGGCTTCTTCTTCTGAAAGTTGAGATATGTCCTCCCAAGATGTAGGTTCATACATTTTATTTGTACTTGCCTTGTATGAAAGACGTTGAGTGGTCGTGGTCTTCCCTTGTTTTCTCTTATTGAGCATCTTGGTTCTGTGTCTGTATGGAGCTGTATCTCTTGACTTTCAGTTTTTTTATTTGTATCGATTTCCACTTCTTTCTCATCAGATATTCCTGCAGTTATATCACTGTCGTTTCTCTAATTTTTTGTTTCCAGTGATGTCATTATGTCATCATTTAGATCTTTAGTGAATGTAACACTGTTAGGCCTGTTTCACACGTCAGTGTCTCCGGTACGTGAGGTGACAGTTTCCTCACATACCGGAATCACTGACACACGTAGACACATAAAAATCAATGCATCTGTGCAGATGTCATTGATTTTTTGCAGACCGTGTCTCCGTGTGCCAAACACAGAGACATGTCAGTGTTCGTGGGAGCGCACGTATTACACCAACCCATTAAAGTCAATGGGTCCGTGTAAAACACGTACCGCACACGAACGTTGTCCGTGTGCAGTCCGTGTGCCGTGCAGGAGACAGCGCTACATTAAGCGCTGTCCCCCCCACTGGTGCTGAAGCCGCGATTCATATCTTCCCTGCAGCAGCATTTGCTGCAGAGAAGATATGAATAATAGTGTTTAAAATAAAGATCTATGTGCCCCCCGCCCTCCCACCCCCTGTGCGTTCCCCCGCTGTTCTGAAAATACTCACCCAGCTCCCTCATTGGCTGTCGCTGCTTCCTGTTCTGGCCGCATCTTCTCCTGTATGCGGTCACGTGGGGCCGCTCAATTACAGCAATGAATATGCGTGACTGCATACAGGAGAAGATGCGGCCAGAACAGGAAGCAGCGACAGCCAATGAGATCTTTATTTTAAACACTATTATTCATATCTTCTCTGCAGCAAACGCTGCTGCAAGGAAGATATGAATCGCGGCTTCAGAACCAGATGCTAGTACGTGTGGTACCCAGCACGGTGCGTGTGGTACCCAGTGGGCACACGGGCGGCACACGTGTGCCGCACGTGTGCCACACTGATGTGCCACAGAAACGTAGGAGCACACGGACACGGATAATTCCGGTACCGATTTTTTCCGGTACAGGAATTATCTGGACGTGTGAAACCGGCCTTACTGTGATTCTGTCTGTATTGGGATCTAGGATTTGGTATCCTTTGCAATTGTCACTATATCTGACAAATACTCCTTCAATGGCTCTGTTTTGAAGTTTGAAGCGTTTTTCTTCTGGAATAAATCCAAAAACTTTGCAACCAAAAACTCTTACATGATTCACATTTGGTTTTTTACCTTGCCACAGTTTGTATGGTTTTTTTTTTCAGTTTTCTTGAAAAAAGTCTGTTTTGCAGATAAGTAGCTGTCATTGCTGCTTCACCCCAGTATTTATCTGGTAGTTTGCAGTCTGTTAGCAAAATCTTATCATTTTAGTCAGAGTTCTGTTTTTACTTTCTGCTACCCCGTTCTGTTCAGGTGTGTATGAAACAGTCTTTTGATGCTCTATTCCATTCTGTCTTAAGTAGTTTTCTATTTGGTGTCCTGTAAATTCACCTCCGTTATCTCTTCTGATGATTATTATTATTATTTATTTATATAGCACCATTAATTCCATAGTGCTGTACATGAGAAAAAGAGTTACATACAGGGTTATAGATATCGTTAACAGTAAACAAATTTACAATGACAGACTGGTACAGAGGGGATAGGACCCTGTCCTTGCGGACTTACATTCTACGGGATGTAGATTATTATTATTATTATTATTATACATTTTTATAGCGCCATTTATTCCATGGCGCTTTACATGTGAATACGAGGCAAATATAGACAAATACATTAAACATGAGCAGATAACAGGCACACGGGTACATAAGGAGGGAGGACCCTGCCCGCGAGGGCTCACAGTCTGCAGGGGAGGGGTGATGAAACACTAGGAGAGGGTAGGGCAGGTTGCGCGGCGGTTCAGTAACTTCAAGATCACTGCAGGCTGTAGGCTTGTCGGAAGAGGTGCGTCTTCAGGTTCTTTTTGAAGGTTTCTATGGTAGGCGAGAGTCTGATGTGTTAGCTTCCTCTGAAACTTGTTATTTGACTTTGTCACAGTCTTCTAATTTTTCAAAAAAATCACTTTTGTTCTTTATCAAGTATGTGACTGTGTATCTTGAGTAGTCATCTATGAAGGTCACCATATATCTATTACCTCCTGATGTGTTCACTTTCATGGGTTCACATACATCAATGTGTACCAAGTCAAATGGTCTTCTGCTGTTTGTATCACTCTCTTTAGGTAAAGATACTCTTGAAGCTTTAGATTTTATACAACACTCACATTTTTTGGTAATTGAGCAATCAGATATCAATAGGTCTTTTGTCAAATTCTTCTTTTGTAACACCATTACACTCTCAGGATGTCTGTGTCCCAGACATCTATGCCACATGTGAATACAATTCTTGTGATCATGTATACATAACTTCATCTGTTCTTTTAATGTGTCTAGATGATATAATTGTTCACCTGATATGACATTAATTATTACCTTATCTTCCACCAGGATTGTACAATTATCACCTTTGAATTTTACAGTAAGGGTACCGTCACACAGTGGCACTTTGATCGCTAGGACGGCACGATCCGTGGCGTTCCAGCGATATCGTTACGATCTCGTTGTGTCTGACACTCTACTGCGATCAGGGACCCCGCTGAGAATCGTACATCGTAGCAGATCGTCTGAAACTTTCTTTCGTCGCTGGATCTCCCACTGACATCGCTGAATCGGCGTGTGTGACGCCGATTCAGCGATGTCTTCACTGGTAACCAGGGTAAACATCGGGTTACTAAGCGCAGGGCCGCGCTTAGTAACCCGATGTTTACCCTGGTTACCAGCGTAAACATTAAAAAAACAAACATTACATACTTACCTTCAGCTGTCTGTCCCTGACGTTGTGCTTCTCTGCACTCCTCCTGCATCCTGTGTCAGCGCCGGCCAGCCAGAAAGCACAGCGGTGACGTCACCGCTCTGCTTTCCGGCTGACCGGCACTGACAGTGCAGAGGAAAGCAGAGTGCCGGAGGACAGACAGCTGAAGATAAGTATGTAATGTTTGTTTTTTTAACGTTTACGCTGGTAACCAGGGTAAACATCGGGTTACTAAGCGCGGCCCTGCGCTTAGTAACCCGATGTTTACCCTGGTTACCGGGGACCTCAGGATCGTTGGTCGCTGGAGAGCTGTCTGTGTGACAGCTCCCCAGCGACCAAACAGCGATGCTGCAGCGATCGACATCGTTGTCGTATCGCTGCAGCGTCGTTTCAGTGTGACGGTACCCTTAGTCCTTTGGTTGTCAGATGCTTTAAGGATCACAATCCTCCTTCTAGTCCTGGAACATATAACACATCCTTTACTAGTAAATTTGAATAATGCCCAAATCTATCAGGAAAGATTAGCATTCCTTGTCCAATACCTTCTGTGGTTATTTTACTCCCTTCTGCAAGATAAATTGCTTCCTTCTTATTTTCATCAAGTTCAGTAAAGAAGCTTTTATCACTAGTCGTGTGACTTGTTGCTCCTGAGTCAATAAACCAGCCAGATGATGACTTTATCAGTTACTTTAAATGTATCATTCCAGTGATCTGCATGTGGGTTATAAATTGTGCTTTTTACTTTCTGTTTATTCTCCTTTTGGTGTAATTTCTGTTGTTCTGTTTTCCATATAGTACAGTCTTTCTATAAATGTCCCTTTTTCATACATCTGAAACATTGTCTTGTCTCTGTATTATAGGGCTTCTTGTCTGTCACTTTAAGAGCATTTTCACTATCCCTTTCAGTGTAATCATTTGTTTGCTCTTTCCTTCTATGATATTCATCTATAAGTCTGGTCTTTACAACTCTAGTGTAAAGGTACCGTCACACACTAGCGACGCTGCAGCGATACCGACAACGATCCGGATCGCTGCAGCGTCGCTGTTTGGTTGCTGGAGAGCTGTCACACAGACAGCTCTCCAGCGACCAACGATCAGGGGAAAGACTTCGGCATCGTTGAAACTGTCTTCAACGATGCCGAAGTCCCCGGGTAACCAGGGTAAACATCGGGTTACTAAGCGCAGGGCCGCGCTTAGTAACCCGATGTTTACCCTGGTTACCATCGTTAAAGTAAAAAAAACAAACGCTACATACTTACCTGCCGCTGTCTGTCCCCGGCGCTGTGCTTCTCTGGTCTGGCTGTGAGCACAGCGGCCGGAAAGCAGAGCGGTGACGTCACCGCTCTGCTTTCCGGCTGCCCGCCGCTCACAGCCAGACCAGAGAAGCCCAGCGCCGGGGACAGACAGCGGTAGGTAAGTATGTAGCGTTTGCTTTTTTTACTTTAACGATGGTAACCAGGGTAAACATCGGGTTACTAAGCGCGGCCCTGCGCTTAGTAACCCGATGTTTACCCTGGTTACCAGCGAAGACATCGCTGAATCGGCGTCACACACGCCGATTCAGCGATGTCAGCGGGACCTCAACGATCAAAAAATGGCCCAGGCCATTCCGACACGACCAGCGATCTCACAGCAGGGGCCTGATCGCTGCTACGTGTCACACATAGCGAGATCGCTACTGAGATCGCTGTTGCGTCACAAAACTTGTGACTCAGCAGCGATCTCGCTAGCGATCTCGCTATGTGTGACGGGGCCTTAATGTCTGCTTCAGGTCTTGTATCTAGTGCATCTATCAGAGCAGCGTATGAATCTGGTAATCTGCACAATAATATTGCTTTCCTTAATGTCTCCACCGACTGATCTCAGCTGTGTTACCACCTCCATCATGGAGTTTACATGTTCAATCTCATCTTGTAAAAGTTTTCTTAGCAGGAATAGTTTGTGCTTTAAGCTGGATCTTTCTTGTAGCTTTCTCAATGATTCCTATAATCACTTTGCTGTATTCTTATTCCTTGTGTGGATTAACTGATCATCCTCCACTAATAAGCTGATAGTAGCTCTTGATTATTTGTTTTTCTTATCCCATGTCTGATTATTATCATAGAGTCTGTCTGTAGTGATTACCTCTCATAAATCATCTTTAGACAATAACATCTTCACTTTGAACTTCTATAACTGATAGTTCTCATTGTTCAGCTTAGCTACTGTGAGTCTCGGCTCTGAACTGCTGCTCATCTTTAACTTATTTGTTTTACTTGTTTGGAGAGAATTGCTTGGAAGTATTCTTTTGCATTCACCAAGTCTTTTTTGTTTTCTATGCTGGGCTCATAACCGGTTGCATAGTTTGGTCGCAGAAGAAACTTGTGAGAGTAGATTATATGGGGTAATTCAAGTTTTATCTACACAGAACATGAGGTACATGCATCAGCTTCTTAATACAGCATAACAGGAAGTATGAAGGACCTTTGGAGCGCCCCCAGACACAGGGCCACGCATTCTCGGTAGCGGGCCTCTCTGGTTCGGTTCTGTTGCTGTCACGGTGGCTAGACCCGGTCCGTGACCCTGCTAAGGGGCGTCCAATAAAGGTGGAACAGTCTTTCAGGTATTCGTGACGCCACCTGTGGTGTTCGGTCAAAGTGACCGACGCTGCTGTGGGGTCCTCTTGGGTGATGGAATGGCAGCTGGATGGTATACCTTCCCACAGGTGAAGTATGTCCCCAGGGCTTCCCAGTAAGGTGGATGGTGATGGTGTGAGGTGCAGTCAATAACGAGGACACAAGGTTGCTTCTTTACTGAAGACTTCAGGATCCGCAATCCAGAGCACGCTTAACAGGGCTATCTGAGACTGGCCGATCCGATGGGTACTTCCAGAATTCCCTTTGCAGGTGGAAATCGTTGCCTACCAATAGCACCTGTGTGTTGTAGTGCTACCCTGCTGAGCATTCGGAATAGTCCTCACAACTGCTGTTCTCGTTTCGTTCGTTCTTTACAGCTCTCTCTCTCTTTAGTTCCAGATGTTTCTAGTTCAACGTCCCCCAGGTATGTTATGGCTAGGACGCACCCGTATGACGGGAAGGCCTGGAGGTCTTCCGGGACCCTAGAGACGCCCCTCTCCCACTTTTGGCCCCTATGTCTTCATAGGTGTTTAGGTTAGACAGCCAACCTATAATTAACTGTCCTGCGGAGTTTGAAGTAAGGCGTAGAGTCAGTTACTCCCTCGGTGTTCCGGCCACCGGCTACGCGCCTCAGTAGGATGTTGCCTCGGTCTCACGGCACTACTCCTACTGGCTCTCCTTTGTGCTTGATCTCGTTTCTCACTGTCTCACAATATCCTTCGCTTCGTGTCTCTTTCTTAGGATACCGCCGCGGGGTGTGCAGGCGCGGTTCCGTAACGTTCTGTTCTGGTCACTAGGTACCTGCAGGTTCCCACGCCTGACAGGGACCCCTCTGTGTCTTCTCCCTGCAACACCCCCTGCCACAGGATGTTGTCTGAATCCAACCCAGTCAGCTTCTGACTAACTTCCTATCCAACCCCTAGTTTTACCAATGTGAGGAGTGGCCCAATAAATAAAGCCTTTAGCTCCCCCTAGTGGCCGGAGTGTGAAGTGTAATGTGTGCTGGTGATACCTGGTCAGTAGAATTCCTTCAGTGCCATCAGACGTACCATCACTCCCCTTAGTGGCAGAGTATCATACTAAAAATATATTCCAAAACTAATATATACAATAACTTTATTTAAACAACCAAAAAATGGGATTAAAAACTTAGCACAACGCCCAAAATCCCTAACGTTAGGGATTCGGTAGATAAAAAATCTGGCCTGATGGTTAAAGGGCAGACGGGTGGGAGCAGGATAAAAAACCCTATATGTCCCTGATTACTCCCTGCCTGTCAGCGGAGGTTGGCACCCTCTTGGACGCAATATGGCGCCCCCGCTCCTCGACGGCTAAACCTATAAGCCCTACAAATCCCTATGGTAGTGTGGGGATGCCAAATGCCTCTAAATACCTGCTAACTAGCACCCAGACACACCAAACCACATATACCACCAAAAACACCAGACGGTAAATCACCAATAAAGAATTAAAAGTTAGGAAGGCTCGATCTGACCGTACAGCGCCCTACAGATATATTGATATAAGGCTATCCTACTAAATGGCTATTGCACCCTTAGAAAGTCCTACCTGGTAATACCTGCCTAACGGCGGAGGTTGGCACCCTCTTGGACGCAAATTGGCGCCCCCGCTCCTCGGCGGCTGTCCCTACTGACCCCTGGACAATCCCTATCAAACAGGAAACACAGATAAGTGTATCTGGTCTTTCATTGTTATTCTTTTTGGTATTTCACCATTTATACGTTTACAATTGGGGCACCGCTTTAAATGTTAAGATATCAGTTGTGTTGTGCCCTTGGTAACATGAGATCTTCATATCTGAGCTAAGGTTGTAGCTATGAGCATCTATGATCTATAAAACTTTACCTGGGGGAAGTTATTGCTATACCCATATAATATGTGCTATTATCTGCTGTATACTCTGGTGGGCTTTATCAAAGTTAGCATTCTTGACCACTGTGTGCTTGTATTATTGGGTGTCTGATTGTTATCTGACCGAGCAATAGGGGTAATTTGGCAAGGCACACCAGTGTAGCCCCTTAGACACCTTCTATAGGTTTCCTGTTTGATAGGGATTGTCCAGGGGTCAGTAGGGACAGCCGCCGAGGAGCGGGGGCGCCAATTTGCGTCCAAGAGGGTGCCAACCTCCGCCGTTAGGCAGGTATTACCAGGTAGGGCTTTCTAAGGGTGCAATAGCCATTTAGTAGGATAGCCTTATATCAATATATCTGTAGGGCGCTGTATGGTCAGATCGAGCCTTCCTAACTTTTAATTCTTTATTGGTGATTTACCGTCTGGTGTTTTTGGTGGTATATGTGGTTTGGTGTGTCTGGGTGCTAGTTAGCAGGTATTTAGAGGCATTTGGCATCCCCACACTACCATAGGGATTTGTAGGGCTTATAGGTTTAGCCGTCGAGGAGCGGGGGCGCCATATTGCGTCCAAGAGGGTGCCAACCTCCGCTGACAGGCAGGGAGTAATCAGGGACATATAGGGTTTTTTATCCTGCTCCCACCCGTCTGCCCTTTAACCATCAGGCCAGATTTTTTATCTACCCAATCCCTAACGTTAGGGATTTTGGGCGTTGTGCTACGTTTTTAATCCCATTTTTTGGTTGTTTAAATAAAGTTATTGTATATATTAGTTTTGGAATATATTTTTGGTTTGATACTAATTTGGTCATCTGGTATTGTACTTTTCTCAGAGTATCATACTGCAACGACCAGATCTCTGGGGCGCTGCACCTTTTACCAGAGAGAAAGTGAAACCAAAGTACAACAAGTATATGCATTACATTCAACTAAGCATATAACAGTAATAACATCGCCATCTACTGTCAGAAAAGTGTAAACTCCTCCTGCACACAAATAAGTCTGTATCTGTTGCATATTTGCCAGCAGTTGTCTCGTGTTTGAAGGTAGCCTTTTCCAGACAGCATCTTTTGGCTCTTTCCAAAGATGCTCAATAGGATTTTGGTCAGGGCTCATAGAAGGCCACTTCAGAATAGTCCAATGTTTTCCTTGTAGCCATTCTTGGGTGTTTCTAGTTGTGTGTTTTGGGTCATTAGCCTGTTGCAAGACCCATGACCTGCGACTGAGACCAAGCTTTCTGACACTGGGCGGCACATTTCTCTCTTGAATCCCTTGATAGTCTTGAGATTTCATTGTACCATGAACAGATTCTAGACACCCTGTGCCAGATGTAGCAAAGCAGCCCAGAACATAACATAGCCTCTTCCATGTTTCACAGTAGGGACAGTGTTCTTTTCTTGATATGCTTAATTTTTCCATCTGTGAACATAGAGCTGATGTGCCTTGCCAAAAAGTTCCATTTTTGCCTCATCTGTCCATAGGACATTCCCCCAGAAGCTTTGTGGCTTGTCAACATGTAGTTTGGCAAATTCCAGTCTGGCTTTTTTATGATGGTGTCCTCCTTGGTGTCTGCCATGAAGTCCACTTTGGCTCCTACAACGACGGATGGTGCAATCTGATACTGATGTTCCTTGAGCTTGAAGTTCACCTTTAATCTGTTTAGAAGTTTTTCTTGGCTTCTTGGCTCTTTTGTTACCATTCGTATTATCCGTCTTTTTCATTTGTCATAAATTTTCCTCCTGCAGCCATGTCCAGGGAGGTTGGCTACAGTCCCATGGATCTAAAATTTCTGAATAATATGTGCAACTGCAGTCACAGGAACATCAAGCCACTTGGAGATAGTCTTCTAACTTTCACCTTTAACATATCTGTCTATAATTTTCTTTCTAATCTCCTGAGACAACTCTTTCCTTTACATCGTCTGGTCCATGTTGAGTGTGATACACATCATGTCACCAAACAGCACAGCGAGTATCTGTAGCCCTATATACAGGCCCACTCACTGATTCCAAGATTGTAGACTCCTGTGATGCTTGATAGTGGACACACCTTGATTTAACATGTCCCTTTTGTCACATGTTTTTCAGGGGTACCATCATTTCTGGCCAGGCCTATTTCATGATTTTTATTTTAAAATTCTGTGGAAGCATAGATGGAAAGCAATGTCTGACTTTCATTTGTTCATTTTCATAGATTTTTTTTATTTATTATTACTTTTGTGAGATTCATGTTATTTCTGCAACCATAGTGGGTTTTTCTGTCATTAAACGAGGGGTACCAACAATTTTGACCATGTGTGTACATTGTAGCAAATGACACGATTACTGCATTACTCTTGTTTTTGTTTTACAGATTATTGGTGCATAGACGATCTGTACCGGGACTTGGTGAAGCAGTATGTAGATGTGGTTGACAAGCTACAAGGACGACGGCCAGACCCAGTAACTATTGAAGGCTGTTCCCACCTTAAACCAGATAACTATTTGCTTGCATGGCATACACCATTTAATGAAAAAGGTGATTATAACACTCTTTCAGCAATGTAAACTTGGCATCTTGTGCATTCGCACTGCACAGATGAAGATGAGATGAGTACATCTCGCTTTACTGAAAATAACCGCATACAGTTAGAGTTGGCTTGGAATGATGTATCCAGCCCCATGATACATCTACCAATTCAGAATTCTGGGGTAAAAATACTTCAGGAATGAGGCCCCTATTATGTACGTGATGCTAAAATGCATCGTTGAGCTAAGATAGTTATTGCAATCAGTAACACAACGTCCACCACCTCCTGCTCGTCTGATGGCAGCTATGCTGTGTAGGGCTAGTTTCACATTTGCGTTTAAAAATGCAGCATTTAAAACGCATCCGCAGGTGGTGAAAAAAATGCGTTGTCGCATGCGGTTAAAAAAACGCAGCGTTTGTACGCGTTTACATGCGGTTTTTCCTGCGTTTGCGCTTTTGGTACACATGATGAGAAATTCCACAAGAGAAAAATCAAGATCCACACACCGCCAATGGGACTACAGAGGGCGTGTGACATGACTCTGTGGACCAAAATATGGAAAAATTGTAGCTCTCATAATGTGATAACGCAAAAAATATTTTTTGGAATAAAAAGCGTCTTTTAGTGTGTGACAGCAGCCAATCATAAAAATCAACTAGAAAACCCACTATAAATAGAAATCAAACCCCCTTCATCAACTCCTTAGTTAGGGAAAAATTAAAAAATTGTATTTATTTCCATTTTCCCATTATGGTTAGGGCTAGGGTTAGGGCTAGGGTTAGGGCTAGGGTTAGGGGTAGGTTTAGGGATAGGGTTAGGGTTATGGCTAGGGTTAGGGGTAGGGGTAGGGGTAGGGTTAGGGTTAGGGTTATGGCTAGGGTTAGGGTTAGGGTTAGGGCTAGGGTTAGGGGTAGGGTTAGGGTTATGGCTAGGGTTGGGGTTAGGGTTATGGCTAGGGTTAGGGGTAGGGTTAGGGTTATGGCTAGGGTTAGGGTTAGGGGTAGGGTTAGGGTTATGGCTAGGGTTGGGGTTAGGGTTATGGCTAGGGTTAGGGTTAGGGGTAGGGTTAGGGTTATGGCTAGGGTTAGGGTTAGGGGTAGGGTTAGGGTTAGGGTTATGGCTAGGGTTAGGGTTAGGGTTTGGATCCCTTTATCACCTTGATGGTGGGGTGTGGCTTATCAGTGTCTAGACTTGTTTTTCTCTATTAAAATGCATGCGTTCAAAAACGCAACCAAACGCATGTGCTTAAAAACGCATGCGTTTACATAGACAGCAATATGTTTTTTTTACGCAATCGAATGCATGCGTTTTTTTCGTGGCAAAAAACGCCTCTAGAAATTACTACATGTTGCATTTCCGCACCAAAACGCAAGCATCGAAACGACGCATGCGTCGTCAAACGCGGCCAAACGCAAAAAAAAGCATGCGTTTTTAATGTTAAATATAGGGAAAAAAAGCATGAGTTTATATGCGTTAAAACGCAGCGGCAAAAAACGCAAATGTGAAACCAGCCTAACTTCAAAGTCTGGAGGAGTCAAGCGGAACGTGGTGGCTCTGGGTGGGAATAGAGCTGGATTGACAAAGGCTCCAGTTCTACAAAAAGCTCTTCAGACTTCTTCACAGAAGAATTTACTGAGTAAAAAAGGCAAAATAAACAATTGTAAGTACACCATTCTATATAATATGATGATTGCAATATGTTAAGAGAATAAAAACTTTGATGGAAGTGTTTTTTTAACACAGATTTGTATTGCAATATAATCATTTTCTTTGTATGTTATAGGTTCTGGGTTTGGAGCTGCCACAAAAGCAATGTCTATTGGTATGAGATACTGGCAACCTGGTAGGCTGGAGACTCTAATTGAAGTCAGTATCGAATGTGGAAGGATGACACATAACCACCCAACAGGCAAGTTATGGTACTTAATACTATTGAAATTTCAACAGGGAATCTGAGAGAATATCTTAAAGGTAACCAGTCACTAGATTCATATTGCCCGTTGGCTCTCTGATTCTCCATTTATCCTGTGCACCTGAGTCTCAATGCAGCAGGTGGGTTGATGCCTTTAGGCCGGAGTCACACTACCGTATAATATGGACGAGTGCTATGCAATAAAAAAAATCGCATAGCTCTTGGACCAGTATTCTTCTATGTGGCAGCTCCCATCATCGTTTTTTTCCTCAGCTGTTTTCAACGTGCGAGTGAAATCGCAGCATGCTGCGATTGTCACTGACACTCAGCCGAGTTTCGGCTCACTCGCACCCATATAAGCCTAAGGGTGCGAGTGAGACAATGCACATCACTCGGATATCATTCGAGTGATGTGCGTTATACGCTGACCCGGCAATGGAGGAGATGGAGAAATGAGTTTCTCCGCCTTCGCAGCTGTGCTCCGATCCGCTCTGTGCGAGAGGCTCGGAGCATAGGCACATGACACTCCACTCCTACTCACAGCAGATCAGGAGCCAAGGGTCATTAGCATATCGCATCAGATGCTCTCACATCGGATGCAATACGCTAGTGTGACTCCAGCCTTATACTGTGTGTGGGCTATCATACTGTGTGGGTGGCTATAAGATACATCATAATATGTGGGCCAAGCATACTGTGTGAGGGGGTGGCATCACATTTGTGGGGGAAGCCATCATACTGTGTGTGTGAGAGGCTGTGAGGACATCATACTGAGTTTTGGGGGCTATGGAGGCCATGATACATCTGAGTCTCATCAAAGCAGATGTTATGATATTACTATATTGTGTATGTTGTGTGCATCCTCAGTACACACACTGAACACACCAGAGCAGTGCAACAAAGGGAAAGGGTAAAGGTGGTTGTGGGTGAATTGTAGGGGACCTTAACCAGGGATTCAAGCTTCAGGAGGCTAATTTGCATATTCCAGGTGCCTTCTGGGAGAAGCGAAGTCTCCCTAAGCTAGAAGATCGTTGGGTACAGCCGGGACCAGCTGCTTCGAAAGCATCACCAAACCAGGGATTCAAGCTTCAGGAGGCTAATTTGCATATTCCAGGTGCCTTCTGGGAGAAGCGAAGTCTCCCTAAGCTAGAAGATCGTTGGGTACAGCCGGGACCAGCTGCTTCGAAAGCATCACCAAACCAAACGAATTTTTGCCTGTAGGACATTATTGCAAGAGAGCTTGGCTGAGTAGATTACACAAGAAGGAAAACACACAGCAAGTCAGCAGGATCTAGGAGCAACATGGCAGATGTGACAACCTACATGGTGAGCTGCAGCATGTGCTACATGTTCACAGATCGACCAGAAGAAGAATCCAATTTCACCTGTCAGAAGTGTAGACTAGTGGCCCTTTTAGAAGAAAAGGTGCGGGGTCTGGAAGAAAGAATAGCAACTTTGAAACTCATCAAAGAGAATGAAGACTTTCTAGACAGAACAGAAGCATCTCTACTGGTCACAGAAGGTGCAAAAAGTGTCAGAGAACCTCCAAAAGCAGATGAGTGGAAGCATGTGACCAAAAGAAGCAAGAAGACCATGGAGAAATCACCAACCACACAACTGAAGAACCGATATCAAATCTTTGTAGAGGATGAAGATGGCATACCTAAGAATGAAGCAATACCAGCAAGCAAAAAAGAAAAGGGCACACAGCAACAAGTGACAGCAAAAAGTACAGCCAAGAAGCAACGAAGAGTGGTGGTGGTGGGAGACTCACTACTGAGAGGCACCGAAGCAGCCATCTGCAGACCGGACATAACTGCAAGAGAAGTATGCTGCCTTCCAGGTGCGATGATCAAGGATGTTACCGATAGGATACCAAAGCTCTTCAGCTCCAAGGACGTCCACCCATTTCTTCTGATACATGTTGGCACCAATGACACGGCAAGGAAGGACCTACCGACAATCTGCAAGGACTTTGAAGAGTTGGGGAAGAAAGTAAAGGAACTGGATGCACAGGTAGTTTTTTCTTCTATCCTTCCAGTAGACGGGCATGGCACCAGGAGATGGAACAGGATCCTTGATGCAAACAACTGGCTAAGACGATGGTGCAGACAACAAGGATTTGGATTCCTGGACCACGGTGTGAATTACTGGTATGATGGACTCCTCGCCAGAGACGGACTACACCTCAACAAACCTGGGAAACACACATTCGCCAGAAGACTCGCTACACTCATCAGGAGGGCGTTAAACTAGAAGAAGAGGGGACGGGAAGAAAAACATTAGACTCGAACAAAGACGACCCAGGAAAACATACTCAGAAGGGAGGTAAGAACATTTCTAAAACAATCCACAGTGAGGAGATTGGAACAAAACAAAATCCTCTAAACTGCATGCTCGCAAACGCCAGAAGCCTGACAAACAAGATGGAAGAACTAGAAGCAGAAATATCTACAGGTAACTTTGACATAGTGGGAATAACCGAGACATGGTTAGATGAAAGCTATGACTGGGCAGTTAACTTACAGGGTTACAGTCTGTTTAGAAAGGATCGTAAAAATCGGAGAGGAGGAGGGGTTTGTCTCTATGTAAAGTCTTGTCTAAAGTCCACTTTAAGGGAGGATATTAGCGAAGGGAATGAGGATGTCGAGTCCATATGGGTTGAAATTCATGGAGGGAAAAATGGTAA
This sequence comes from Ranitomeya imitator, assembly GCF_032444005.1. NCBI lineage: Eukaryota > Metazoa > Chordata > Amphibia > Anura > Dendrobatidae > Ranitomeya > Ranitomeya imitator. Next base: position 548,509,771 of record NC_091284.1, read on the forward strand.
CAAAATTCTCATTGGGGTCTGTTACAAACCCCCAAATATAACAGAAAGCATGGAAAGTCTACTTCTAAAGCAGATAGATGAAGCTGCAACCCATAATGAGGTCCTGGTTATGGGGGACTTTAACTACCCGGATATTAACTGGGAAACAGAAACCTGTGAAACCCATAAAGGCAACAGGTTTCTGCTAATAACCAAGAAAAATTATCTTTCACAATTGGTGCAGAATCCAACCAGAGGAGCAGCACTTTTAGACCTAATACTATCTAATAGACCTGACAGAATAACAAATCTGCAGGTGGTTGGGCATTTAGGAAATAGCGACCACAATATTGTGCAGTTTCACCTGTCTTTCACTAGGGGGACTTGTCAGGGAGTCACAAAAACATTGAGCTTTAGGAAGGCAAAGTTTGAACAGCTTAGAGATGCCCTTAATCTGGTAGACTGGGACAATATCCTCAGAAATGAGAATACAGATAATAAATGGGAAATGTTTAAGAACATCCTAAATAGGCAGTGTAAGCGGTTTATACCTTGTGGGAATAAAAGGACTAGAAATAGGAAAAACCCAATGTGGCTAAACAAAGAAGTAAGACAGGCAATTAACAGTAAAAAGAAAGCATTTGCACTACTAAAGCAGGATGGCACCATTGAAGCTCTAAAAAACTATAGGGAGAAAAATACTTTATCTAAAAAACTAATTAAAGCTGCCAAAAAGGAAACAGAGAAGCACATTGCTAAGGAGAGTAAAACTAATCCCAAACTGTTCTTCAACTATATCAATAGTAAAAGAATAAAAACTGAAAATGTAGGCCCCTTAAAAAATAGTGAGGAAAGAATGGTTGTAGATGACGAGGAAAAAGCTAACATATTAAACACCTTCTTCTCCACGGTATTCACGGTGGAAAATGAAATGCTAGGTGAAATCCCAAGAAACAATGAAAACCCTATATTAAGGGTCACCAATCTAACCCAAGAAGAGGTGCGAAACCGGCTAAATAAGATTAAAATAGATAAATCTCCGGGTCCGGATGGCATACACCCACGAGTACTAAGAGAACTAAGTAATGTAATAGATAAACCATTATTTCTTATTTTTAGTGACTCTATAGCGACAGGGTCTGTTCCGCAGGACTGGCGCATAGCAAATGTGGTGCCAATATTCAAAAAGGGCTCTAAAAGTGAACCTGGAAATTATAGGCCAGTAAGTCTAACCTCTATTGTTGGTAAAATATTTGAAGGGTTTCTGAGGGATGTTATTCTGGATTATCTCAATGAGAATAACTGTTTAACTCCATATCAGCATGGGTTTATGAGAAATCGCTCCTGTCAAACCAATCTAATCAGTTTTTATGAAGAGGTAAGCTATAGACTGGACCACGGTGAGTCATTGGACGTGGTATATCTCGATTTTTCCAAAGCGTTTGATACCGTGCCGCACAAGAGGTTGGTACACAAAATGAGAATGCTTGGTCTGGGGGAAAATGTGTGTAAATGGGTTAGTAACTGGCTTAGTGATAGAAAGCAGAGGGTGGTTATAAATGGTATAGTCTCTAACTGGGTCGCTGTGACCAGTGGGGTACCGCAGGGGTCAGTATTGGGACCTGTTCTCTTCAACATATTCATTAATGATCTGGTAGAAGGTTTACACAGTAAAATATCGATATTTGCAGATGATACAAAACTATGTAAAGCAGTTAATACAAGAGAAGATAGTATTCTGCTACAGATGGATCTGGATAAGTTGGAAACTTGGGCTGAAAGGTGGCAGATGAGGTTTAACAATGATAAATGTAAGGTTATACACATGGGAAGAGGGAATCAATATCACCATTACACACTGAACGGGAAACCACTGGGTAAATCTGACAGGGAGAAGGACTTGGGGATCCTAGTTAATGATAAACTTACCTGGAGCAGCCAGTGCCAGGCAGCAGCTGCCAAGGCAAACAGGATCATGGGGTGCATTAAAAGAGGTCTGGATACACATGATGAGAGCATTATACTGCCTCTGTACAAATCCCTAGTTAGACCGCACATGGAGTACTGTGTCCAGTTTTGGGCACCGGTGCTCAGGAAGGATATAATGGAACTAGAGAGAGTACAAAGGAGGGCAACAAAATTAATAAAGGGGATGGGAGAACTACAATACCCAGATAGATTAGCGAAATTAGGATTATTTAGTCTAGAAAAAAGACGACTGAGGGGCGATCTAATAACCATGTATAAGTATATAAGGGGACAATACAAATATCTCGCTGAGGATCTGTTTATACCAAGGAAGGTGACGGGCACAAGGGGGCATTCTTTGCGTCTGGAGGAGAGAAGGTTTTTCCACCAACATAGAAGAGGATTCTTTACTGTTAGGGCAGTGAGAATCTGGAATTGCTTGCCTGAGGAGGTGGTGATGGCGAACTCAGTCGAGGGGTTCAAGAGAGGCCTGGATGTCTTCCTGGAGCAGAACAATATTGTATCATACAATTATTAGGTTCTGTAGAAGGACGTAGATCTGGGTATTTATTATGATGGAATATAGGCTGAACTGGATGGACAAATGTCTTTTTTCGGCCTTACTAACTATGTTACTATGTTACTATGTTAATACAGTTTGGTTGACTAAGAGTGGCAATGAGACTCTGTGGTGACTGTGAGTAGTTATCATCATGTGTGGGAGGCTGTGGAGGCCATCATATTGTTTGGGGGCCATCATACTGTATGGATGACTTTGGGGAACAACATTTTCTTTTAGGGGTCGTCATAATGTGTGTGGCACCATCATACCATGTGCAAAAGCTATGGAAGTCATCCCAATGTCTGTGGGGTTTGAGGAGGTCATTATATAGGGAGCCATAATACTGTGAGGGAGGCTTCATACTGTGTGCGGAAACTGTGGAGTAGATCATACTGTCTTCGGGAGCTGTCTATGCTATCATACTGTGTGTAGGGGGCTGTGGGAACATCATACTGTGTGGGGGCCATCATACTGAGTTGGAAGCTGTGTTGGCCATCATACTACATATTGAGGGCCATCTTACTTTGTAGGAATCTGTCTTACTGTTTCCAGGAGCTGTGGAGGCCATTATACTGTGTGTGCTGGGGGCTGGGAAGGCCATTTAGGGGGCATTATACTGTGTTAGGGCCATCATACTGTGTGTGGGAGCTGTGCAGGACATCATAATGTGTCTGGGGAAGCTGTGGAGGTCATCATACTGTACGGCGGGCTTTGAGGGCATCTTACTGTGTGAGGAAGAGTGCTGTGGTGGCCATTATACTGTGTTGATAATCTGCGGGGGTCCTTTATACTGTGTGAGGGCCATCATACTGAATTGAAGTCTATGGGGGCCATCATACAATTTCACGGATTATTATAAATTATATATTATTATAGGGCCATCATACTGTGTGGGAGGCTTTAGTGGCCATCATTCTGTGTAAGGAGCTGATTTGGAGGCTGTGGGGGCTGTCATACTATTTCAGGGGCCATCATACTATGTGGGGGGCCATCATAATTTGTGCAGCAGCTGACGAGGCTATCATACTGTGTGCGGGTGGGTATGTGGAGGCCATTTGGGGGCCATCATAATGTGTGGAAGCTGTGCAGGCCATCATGCAATGTCTGGGGGAATTGTGGAGGCCATCATAATATGTGGGTAGGGTTGTGAGGGCATCATACTGTATGTGCGGAACTGTCAGGGCCATCATACTGTGTGGTGCTGTGGGAGCATTATGCTGTGATGGGCGTTACTCGGGGGTGGGGTGGAGTTGGGCCATGAGGTAGACTGATGTTGTGAGTTCTGTTTTTGGGCTCCCTCTGGTGGTTACTGATGGTACTGGGTGATTTGTGTTCTGCTGTCTCTGGTGTCCACCTATTCTATTAGGATTTGGGAGTTTCCTATTTAACCGGGCTTTCTTGTCATTTCCCCGCCGGCTATCAAGGTTATCAGAGTGTTTTGTTACCTCAGCTTCTGGCTTCAGTAATCTTCAGGACAAGCTAAGTTTTTGATTTTCTTGTTCCACGTTTTGCTTTATTTTTGTCTTGTCCAGCTTGCATATAATTGTTTCTTTGCTGCTGGTTGCTCTAGTGGGCTGTAATTGCTCCTCATGTTCCATGAGTTGGAACATGAGTTCAAGTAATTGCAGGATGGTTTTTTGAAGGGTTTTTTGCTGACCGCGCAGTTTACTTTTGTATCCTCTGCTATCTAGTTTTAGCGGGCTTCATTTTGCTGAATCTGTTTTCATACTGTGTATGTGCCTTCCTCTCATTTCACCGTCATTATATGTGGGGGGCTGCTATTTCTGTGGGGTATTTCTCTGGAGGCAAGAGAGGTCTGTGTTTCTTCTAATAGGGGAAGTTAGATCTTCGGCTGGTGCGAGACGTCTAGGATCAACGTAGGCACGTTCCCCGGCTATTGTTATTTGTGTGTTCAGGTTTAGGGTCGCGGTCAGCTCAGGTTCCATCACCCTAGAGCTCGTTGGTGCTTGTCCTTTTGTGATTCCCTGCCATTGGAATCATGACAGTATAGCCGGCCAAAATGTTTGGGCTGAAGTAGGAGGAAAAGTAGTCTGAGGAAGTTTTTTTTCTTTTTTCTCTCCTCTGAGGTTGCTGCCTAGCCTTAATTGCAGCCTGGCTGATTTTTTTTTTTTTTTTTTCCTCCTCTTAATCCTTGAATGGCTCTGACCTTAGCTGTTTATCATGGACGTCCAGAGTTTAGCTTCCAGCTTGAATAATCTTGCTGCTAAGGTTCAAAATATACAAGATTTTGTTGTACATGCTCCTATGTCTGAACCTAGAATTCCTATTCCAGAGTTCTTTGCTGGAGATAGATCTAGTTTTCTGAATTTTAGGAACAATTGCAAGCTGTTCCTTTTTTTGAAATCTCGCTCTTCTGGAGACCCTGCTCAGCAGGTTAAGATTATTATATCTTTCCTGCGGGGTGACCCTCAAAATTGGGCATTTGCATTGGCACCAGGGGATCCTGCGTTGCTTAATGTGGATGCGTTTTTTCTGGCATTGGGTTTGCTCTATGAGGAACCTAACCAGGAGATTCAGGCTGAAAAAGCTTTATTAGCTCTCTCTCAGGGGCAAGATGAAGCAGAAATATATTGTCAAAAATTTCGGAAATGGTCAGTGATTACTCAGTGGAATGAGTGCGCCCTGGCTGCAAAGTTCAGAGATGGCCTTTCTGAGGCCATTAAAGATGTTATGGTGGGGTTACCTGCGCCTACGGGTCTGAATGAGTCTATGACTATGGCTATTCAGATTGATCGGCGTTTACGGGAGCGCAAACCTGTGCACCATTTGGCGGTGTCTTCTGAACAGGCACTTGAGACAATGCAATGTGATAGAGTTCAGTCTAGAAGTGAACGGCAAAACTATAGGCGGAAAAATGGGTTGTGCTTTTATTGTGGTGATTCAGCTCATGTTATATCAGCATGCTCTAAACGCACAAAAAAGGTTGATAAGTCTGTTGCCATTAGTACGTTACAGTCTAAGTTCATTCTGTCTGTGACTCTGATTTGCTCATTATCATCCATTTCCGTCGATGCCTATGTAGATTCAGGCGCTGCCCTGAGTCTTATGGATTGGTCATTTGCCAAGCGATGTGGGTTTAGTCTTGAGCCTCTGGAAGTCCCTATTCCTTTGAAGGGAATTGACTCTACACCTTTAGCTATGAATAAACCTCAGTACTGGACACAAGTGACCATGCGTATGACTCCCGTTCATCAGGAGGTGATTCGCTTCCTGGTATTGTATAATTTACATGATGTTCTAGTACTTGGTCTGCCATGGTTACAAACTCATAATCCAGTCCTTGACTGGAAAACAATGTCTGTGTTAAGCTGGGGATGTCAGGGGGTTCATGATGATGCACCTCCGATTTCTATCGCTTCATCTACTCCTTCCGAGGTTCCTGTATTTTTGTCTGATTATCGGGATGTTTTTGAGGAGCCTAAGCTCAGTTCGCTTCCTCCTCACAGGGATTGCGATTGTGCTATAGATTTAATTCCTGGTAGTAAATTTCCTAAAGGTCGTTTGTTCAATCTGTCAGTGCCAGAGCATACTGCTATGCGGGATTATGTTAAGGAGTCCTTGGAAAAGGGACATATCCGTCCATCTTCGTCCCCTTTGGGAGCAGGTTTTTTTTTCGTGGCCAAAAAAGATGGGTCCTTGAGGCCTTGTATAGATTATCGTCTTTTGAATAAGATTACCGTAAAATATCAGTATCCTTTGCCTTTGTTGACTGATTTGTTTGCTCGCATTAAGGGGGCTAAATGGTTCACTAAGATTGATCTTCGGGGTGCGTATAATCTTATACGAAAAAAGCAAGGTGATGAGTGGAAAACCGCATTTAATACGCCTGAGGGCCATTTTGAGTATTTGGTAATGCCTTTCGGACTTTCTAATGCTCCTTCAGTCTTCCAGTCCTTTATGCACGATATTTTCCGTGAATATCTGGATAAATTTATGATTGTGTATTTGGATGATATTTTGTTTTTTTCTGATGACTGGGAGTCTCATGTTCAGCAGGTCAGGAAGGTGTTTCAGGTGCTGTGGGCTAATTCCTTGTTTGTAAAGGGCTCAAAGTGTCTCTTTGGAGTCCAGAAGATTTCTTTCTTGGGGTATATTTTTTCCCCTTCTACTATTGAGATGGATCCCGTCAAGGTTCGGGCTATTTGTGACTGGACGCAGCCTGCATCTCTTAAGAGTCTGCAGAAGTTCTTGGGCTTTGCTAATTTCTATCGTCGTTTTATAACTAATTTTTCTAGTGTTGTTAAGCCTTTGACGGATTTGACTAAGAAGGGTGCTGATGTTGCTGATTGGTCTCCTGCGGCTGTGGAGGCCTTTCAGGAACTTAAACGCCGGTTTTCTTCTGCTCCTGTGTTGCGTCAGCCTGATGTTTCGCTTCCTTTCCAAGTTGAGGTTGATGCTTCCGAGATTGGAGCGGGGGCGGTTTTGTCACAGAGAAGCTCCGATTGCTCGGTGATGAAGCCATGTGCGTTCTTTTCTAGAAAATTTTCGACCGCTGAGCGGAATTATGATGTGGGTAATCGGGAACTTTTGGCCATGAAGTGGGCATTTGAGGAGTGGCGTCATTGGCTGGAGGGTGCTAGACATCGTGTGGTGGTCTTGACTGATCACAAAAATCTGATTTACCTTGAGTCTGCCAGGCGTCTGAATCCTAGACAGGCTCGTTGGTCACTGTTTTTCTCTCGTTTCAATTTTGTGGTTTCATACCTGCCAGGTTCAAAAAATGTGAAGACGGATGCTCTTTCTAGGAGTTTTGTGCCTGACTCCCCTGGAAATTCTGAGCCCACTGGTATCCTTAGGGATGGGGTGATTTTGTCGGCCGTCTTCCCAGACTTGCGACGTGCTTTGCAGGAGTTTCAGGCGGGTAAACCTGATCGTTGTCCGCCTGAGAGACTGTTTGTTCCGGATAGTTGGACCAGTAGAGTCATCTCCGAGGTCCATTCTTCTGCGTTCGCAGGTCATCCTGGAATATTTGGTACTAGAGACTTGGTGGCCAGGTCTTTTTGGTGGCCTTCCTTGTCGAGGGATGTGCGTTCTTTTGTGCAGTCTTGTGAGGTTTGTGCTCGGGCTAAGCTTTGCTGTTCTCGAGCCAGTGGATTGTTGTCACCTTTGCCTATCCCGAAGAGGCCTTGGACGCACATTTCCATGGACTTTATTTCGGATCTCCCTGTCTCTCAAAAAATGTCTGTCATCTGGGTTGTGTGTGACCGCTTTTCTAAAATGGTTCATCTTGTACCCTTGCCTAAGTTGCCTTCCTCCTCTGAGTTGGTCCCTCTGTTTTTCCAGAACGTGGTTCGTTTGCATGGGATTCCGGAGAACATCGTTTCTGACAGGGGATCCCAGTTTGTGTCTAGATTTTGGCGGACGTTCTGTGCTAAGATGGGCATTGATTTGTCCTTTTTGTCTGCATTCCATCCTCAGACGAATGGCCAGACGGAGCGAACTAATCAGACCTTGGAAACTTATTTGAGGTGTTTTGTTTCTGCTGATCAGGATGACTGGGTTACCTTTTTGCCGCTGGCCGAGTTTGCCCTTAATAATCGGGCTAGTTCTGCTACCTTGGTTTCTCCTTTCTTTTGTAATTCGGGGTTTCATCCTCGTTTTTCCTCTGGTCAGGTGGAGCCTTCTGATTGTCCTGGAGTGGACATGGTGGTGGATGGGTTGCATCGGATTTGGAGTCATGTGGTGGACAATTTGAAGTTGTCCCAGGAGAAGGCTCAGCAGTTTGCTAATCGCCGTCGCCGCGTGGGTCCTCGACTTCGTGTTGGGGACTTGGTGTGGTTGTCTTCTCGTTTTGTTCCTATGAAGGTCTCTTCTCCTAAGTTCAAGCCTCGGTTCATCGGTCCTTATAGGATCTTGGAAATTCTTAACCCTGTGTCGTTTCGTTTGGATCTCCCGGCATCGTTTGCTATTCATAATGTGTTCCATCGGTCGTTGTTGCGGAGGTATGAGGTACCTGTTGTTCCTTCGCTTGAGCCTCCTGCTTCGGTGCTGGTGGAGGGAGAATTGGAGTATGTTGTGGAGAAGATCTTGGATTCTCGTGTTTCCAGACGGAAACTCCAATATTTGGTCAAGTGGAAGGGTTATGGTCAGGAGGATAATTCTTGGGTGGTTGCCTCTGATGTTCATGCTGATGATTTGGTCTGCGCTTTTCATAGGGCTCATCCTGGTCGCCCTGGTGGTTCTCGTGAGGGTTCGGTGACCCCTCCTCAAGGGGGGGTACTGTTGTGAGTTCTGTTTTTGGGCTCCCTCTGGTGGTTACTGATGGTACTGGGTGATTTGTGTTCTGCTGTCTCTGGTGTCCACCTGTTCTATTAGGATTTGGGAGTTTCCTATTTAACCGGGCTTTCTTGTCATTTCCCCGCCGGCTATCAAGGTTATCAGAGTGTTTTGTTACCTCAGCTTCTGGCTTCAGTAATCTTCAGGACAAGCTAAGTTTTTGATTTTCTTGTTCCACGTTTTGCTTTATTTTTGTCTTGTCCAGCTTGCATATAATTGTTTCTTTGCTGCTGGTTGCTCTAGTGGGCTGTAATTGCTCCTCATGTTCCATGAGTTGGAACATGAGTTCAAGTAATTGCAGGATGGTTTTTTGAAGGGTTTTTTGCTGACCGCGCAGTTTACTTTTGTATCCTCTGCTATCTAGTTTTAGCGGGCCTCATTTTGCTGAATCTGTTTTCATACTGTGTATGTGCCTTCCTCTCATTTCACCGTCATTATATGTGGGGGGCTGCTATTTCTGTGGGGTATTTCTCTGGAGGCAAGAGAGGTCTGTGTTTCTTCTAATAGGGGAAGTTAGATCTTCGGCTGGTGCGAGACGTCTAGGATCAACGTAGGCACGTTCCCCGGCTATTGTTATTTGTGTGTTCAGGTTTAGGGTCGCGGTCAGCTCAGGTTCCATCACCCTAGAGCTCGTTGGTGCTTGTCCTTTTGTGATTGCCTGCCATTGGAATCATGACAGACTGACCCTTGGTAAGAATTAACAATATTGGCAAGAAAAATTAACAAAAATTGCGGTCAAATGGGTATAATAAAATATTACTTTTTATTTAAAAAAACAATTAATACCTATGCAGTGGTTATGCAACAATAAAACCTAAAAATAGGTGCATATCATATTCAAAGTCACGGTAACCATAGTATAAATGGAAAATTAATAAAGAAAATAAAGGGTAAGATAGGGAAGCTACTGTGAGATGGTATTCATGCATGCAGTGTTTACTTCATATACATAAAGCATAAAGTATGTTGAACTAATATAATAAAGTGCAAGTGCAGATAGTTCTTAGCCTGTTGAGCCCGTGTATCTAATCCCACAAAGATGTCAGTATGAAACTATACCAAATCTAGTAGTTGAGGTGTCAGCTTGAAACTATAAATCATACACTGTATCTAGATGTCGCCTGGAAGGAGAGTGCCTGTACCTGGATAAAAATTACCAAGCAGCACTCAGCAGCATGTACAATATGTGCCAAAATGCGCATCAGGGTGGAATTATATTGCTGCGAGTGCAGCACCCCAGAGTCCTGGTCGTTGCAGTAATGTCGTTCTTCCACCAGGGGGAGTGATGTTACGTCTGATGGCAATAAAGGAGATCTCTTTATCAGGTATCACAAACCACACAACACACTTCACACTCCAGTCCACCAGGTGGAGCTAGGCTCCTATCTATTAGGGCACTCCTCACAATTAGTTAAAACTGGTGGCCTGGATAGGAAGTTAGTCAGAAGCTGACTGGGCATTGACCCAGGCAGAATCTTACTGGGCTTCACCCAGGCAACACCTGTCAGGCAGACAGGGGGAAGGAGGAACATCAAACAACTGCAGACAGAGAGGTCCCTGACAGGGGTGGGATCCTATCAGAGGCCTAGATAGAGGGTTATGGAGCTGTGCCTGCCCCGACGTGCGGCAGCATCCTAAGAAAGGACACAAAGAGAATTGCGTTGCTGAGAGTGAGAAACAATGTCATAGCACAAGGAGAGGAATCCAGAGGGAGTTCTGCTCTGTAACAGGCTGCCTCCCTCTGAGGCGCAGAAGCCGGTAGCCAGAACATCGAGGGAGCAATAGTCTCCAAGCCTTGCTTCAGAGACTGGCAGGACAGTTAATTCCACGTTAGCTGCCCGACCTTACAACCAGGAGGCACGGTGGCAACTTGTGGGGGCTGGGGCATCTCTAGGGTCCCTGTAAAAAGCCTCAGGCCATCAGTCATACGGGTTTGTCCTATCCATACCATCTGGGGGACAGAAAGAAAGAGACAGAACACCTAGAACACCGACATCAGTTGTGAGGACCTCACCGAGAAGCTCAGCAGAGAGGTACTACAACACCCAGGCGCTAGAGGAAGGCTACTAATTTCCACCTGGATAAGCGGACTCTGGAATTGCCTTCAGACCGGCCGGACTCTGCCTACCCTGTGATCTGGTGCTCTGGACTGTGGATGCTGAAGCCTTCAGTAAAGGTAAAGAGACTGCAACCTTGTGTCCTCGTTTTCACTTCGTCTTACAGCATTCACCATTCACCATCTACACTCTGGGAAGCCCTGGGGACATACTTCACCTGTGGGAAGATATACCATCTAGCAGCTATCACATCACCCCAGCGGACCCCTAAGCAGCGTCGGTCACCCTGACCGAATACCACAGGTGGCGTCACGAACATTATCCTATAAACTTTCATCCTTTTATTGGACGCCCCTCAAAGGGCCACGGACCGGCTCAGGCCACCGTGACATCCCTGACGAGAACTGAAGGGCACGGCTCCGAGTACCCCATTGCCTTGACGTGGGGGCGATACACGTGCTCCTGTGTACTTCTATCCAAACATGTATATTTTTTATTTCTTTATGTCTAATAGGGAGAAGGGCATGCTTTGCATTTTTTTTATTTTTTTCCATATTCAGCCATTGGCTCTAGAAGCACATGATGGCTGAATAACAGAGCCATCATCTGCTGGGAAAGATGCAGACTCGGCTTGCGAAATCGTGTCAAAGTGAGAGACCCATAATATGACATATGTCCGGAAGGGGTGAAGTTATGATGAGTCACAATGGCTCAACTGTAGACATTAGGAAGAACATACAGTTACATAGTTACATAGTTATTAAGGTTGAAGGAAGACTTTAAGTCCATCTAGTTCAACTCATAGCCTAACCTAACATGCCCTAACATGTTGATCCAGAGGAAGGCAAAAAAAACCCCAAAGAGTAAGCTCCACATTGGGGAAACAAATTCCTTCCCGACTCCACATACGGCAATCAGACTACTGGATCAACGCCCTATCAAGGAATCTAGTGTATATATCCTGTAACATTATACTTTTCCAGAAAGGTATCCAGTCCCCTCTTAAATTTAAGTAACGAAACACTCATTACAACATCATACGTCAGAGAGTTCCATAGTCTCACTGCTCTTACAGTAAAGAATCTGCATCTGTTATTATGCTTAAACCTTCTTGACTCCAGACGTAGAGGATGCCCCCTTGTCCCTGTCTCAGGTCTATGATTAAAAATATCATCAGAAAGGTCTTTGTACTGTCCCCTCATATATTTACGGTATACATTAAAATAAGATCACCCCTTAGTCTTCATTTTTCCAAACTAAATAGCCCCAAGTGTAATAACCTATCTTGGTATTGCAGACCCCCCTGTCCTCTAATAACCTTGGTCGCTCTTCTCTGCACCGGCTCCAGTTCAGCTATGTCTCTCTTATACACCGGAGACCAGAACTGTGCACAGTATTCTAAGTGTGGTCGAACTAGTGACTTGTATAGAGGTAAAATTATACTCTCCTCATGAGCATCTATGCCTCTTTTGAATTTGTCATCCACCCATACACCCAGGTCTTTTTCATTGACAGTTTTGCCCAGAGTTTTAGAATTAACCACATAGTTATACATCTTATTACTTCTACCCAAGTGCATGACCTTACATTTATCCCCATTAAAGCTCATTTGCCATTTATCAGCTCAAGCTTCTAGTTTACATAAATCATCCTGTAATATAAAATTGTCCTCCCCTGTATTGATTACCCTGCAGAGTTTAGTGTCATCTGCAAATATTTAAATTATACTCTGAATGCCCCCTACAGGGTCATTAATAAATATGTTAAAAAGAAGTGGCATGATATGTACTTTTGCCCTGTCCTGTATTCGAATAATATGCCATTTGATGTATGTAACTGTTCTCTGGTTTCTATTAGCTGTAATTTATGTATTTTCTTGTGCTGGGAGTTCACCTGTAACAATATGTCTCCTTCCCCCAATACTTGCAGCCCTAAGCTATAATGTAATTAAGCTTTGTCAACATCACTAGTGAAGGAATAGCTATTCTTCCTCACAGCAGGTGGCTAGTCAAATGTACATACTACATAGACTATGTGGAGCCCACCAGTCTAGAATCTTCTGGTGGACCCAACCATTGAATAGAAGGTGTGACCCCTACCCCCCTTCATGGGCGGATCCCAGGAGCTCAGACAATCCATTCTTATTTTGAGATCAGATGTGAGTTGAGCCTTAAAGGAGAAGGAGTGGGGATTCTTAGCTGAGGCAAGACCCCATGTCCATCTGTGACTGCGGAAGCGAACGGGGCGAGACTTGAGCTGAGGACATATCTCGTCGTTCGTGGGATTGTTTTGGGATCCCTTGGACTCGTGTGGACTATTGCTTTGTTAGCTGGCACAAGGATTATCGGGAGGTGCCCCCGAATCTGTTCCGTTGAACTAATTGTGGACTCTGTAGATCTACCTGCCTGTGTTGTTCCAGCGTTCTTGATAATAAATCTGTTGAATCATCCCTCGGCCTGTTGTCCCTTCTTGCTCTGCCGTACACCCTGTCACAAACTGGTTGGCAGCAGAGGGATCAGAGCAGAAGGAATGGAGGACAATGGCCCAACATCGGGAACCAACACCGCAGAGTACAAGAACTGGACTGCGGTGAACCTACAAACAAAGGCCCGTGAACTGGGAGTCAGCTACAAGGGACTCTCCAAGGAGCAGCTTATTGAGGCTTTGGAAGGAGTTCACCTGCAAGATGACGCTGAGGAAGGATCCTCACAGCAAATGGAGGAAAGACTGCAGCCGGAGGTAAATACCCAAAAAAGTCAGTGGGTTGTGTGGTACGAGGAGGAGTTGGCATTGCTGGGAGAAGAGGTCACCATAGACTATAAGAAAGAGGCCATTCACCGAGCTCAGGAGAGGGAGGCCATTCACAGAGCCGAGGAGAGGGAGGCCATTCACAGAGCCGAGGAGAGGGAGGCCATTCACAGAGCCGAGGACAGAGCTCAGGAGATGGCATTGCTGGAGAGGCAGATCGCTTTGGAAGCAGCTAGAAGCTCCAGACAGACTCTAACCCCAGCACCCACCATGAGGGAACTCCCCAGAGTGTCCCGCAAAGACTTCAAGAACTTTAATGAGGCTGCAGGCGACATTGAGGGCTTCTTCCAGGACTTTGAGCATCAGTGTCGATTAATGGAAGTCCCAGAAAGGGACCGAGTCCGACATCTGGTGGGGCTCTTAGAGGGTGGAGCTTCCGCAGCCTATAGAGCTATGGACCCTCAGGGGAACTGTGAGTATGCGGAGATTAAACGGACTATTCTAGAACATTATGCTGTTACCCCAGACACTTACAGGACTCAGTTCCGTACTTTAGCCTGTGATGAGGAAGTGTCTTTCAAGATGTATGCCCACAGACTCAAACAAATATGTCATCGCTGGCTGGAGGCAGAGGAGGCCTTAACCTGGGAGACCTTCCTCCAGGTTATCCTAAAAGAGCAGTTTTACTTCAAGTGCCCTGCTGAGATCCGGGAATGGGTGCGTGAGAGGAGACCAGCCACTGTGGAGGAAGCTGCAGCTCTAGCTGATGAGGCTCTCACCATCAAGCCTCAGTGGAGGGTTCTGTTGGAGGATGGAGAGAGGCCTACCAGCTCCACAACACCGGTGGCCCCCTGTTCTTCTGTCCCTATTGTTCCCCGTTCCTCTAAGCCACCACCTCATGCTGATACCCGTGTAAATGTGCCTCCAGTTGCTTCAACTGCATTTTCTGGAATACGACGAGGAGAGGAAGTAGCAGAGCGCAGGTGTTATGGTTGTGGGCATCCGGGGCATCTGCAGGCCTCATGCCCAGCCAGCCCATGGAGGAGTCGTCCTCAAAACCCTACAGCACCTTCAGGTGGGGGCCGGCCTCCAGGTTCCCTTACCCCTCGCCCAAGAGGACGCCTTGGATGGAGTGAGACCCAGCACAGATGCTATCGATGTGGACAGCCGGGGCATCTGCAAGCCTCCTGCCCAGCTGTTCAAATGAGGATTAATCCTGTACCCAGTCGTATTATTAATTATGTACAGCCAAGTGCCATGGAGGACGACGTGTCACCACTACGTGAGGACTGGCCTTGTGCCTCACCCACCCATGTTGCGCCACTAGGAGTTTATGGTGTGTGACCCGCAGCTATGACGACTTCTGCTCATCGAGGTAAGCACTTGCAGGAGGTCGTGCTGGATGGACAGAGACTTATTGGATTTTGTGACTCAGGGGCTTTCCTCACACTGGCTGATCCCCGAGTGGTTCGGCCTGAGGCAATCCATCGAGGACCTGGGATTGTCATTGAACTGGCTGGTGGACAATGGAGGACTATTCCCACAGCCACTGTAGATCTGAACTTTGGTTTTGGGGTCAGGCGATGTGTGGTTGGGGTGATGGGTGGTCTGCCTGCAGATGTTCTCCTGGGCAATGATGTGGGAGAGCTACGATGCCAATTCGTGGCTGCATGAAGCCACATGTAAGTTACGCTCTGCCTGTGTGTACTTAACCAGCGACCTGTAGAGGTCCCTAGTACGTACACAAATTGGGAGGGGAAGGGATTGTCATGATATGTACTTTTGCCCTGTCCTGTATTTGAATAATAGGCCATTTGATGTATGTAACTGTTCTCTGGTTTCTATTAGCTGTAATTTATGTATTTTCTTGTGCTGGGAGTTCACCTGTAACAATATGTCTCCTTCCCCCAATACTTGCAGCCCTAAGCTATAATGTAATTAAGCTTTGTCAACATCACTAGTGGAGGAATAGCCATTCTTCCTCACAGCAGGTGGCTAGTCAAATGTACATACTACATAGACTATGTGGAGCCCACCAGTCTAGAATCTTCTGGTGGACCCAACCATTGAATAGAAGGTGTGACCCCTACCCCCCTTCATGGGCGGATCCCAGGAGCTCAGACAATCCATTCTTATTTTGAGATCAGATGTGAGTTGAGCCTTAAAGGAGAAGGAGTGGGGATTCTTAGCTGAGGTAAGACCCCATGTCCACCTGTGACTGCGGAAGCGAATGGGGCGAGACTTGAGCTGAGGACATATCTCGTCGTTCGTGGGATTGTTTTGGGATCCCTTGGACTCGTGTGGACTATTGCTTTGTTAGCTGGCACAAGGATTATCAGGAGGTGCCCCCGAATCTGTTCCGTTGGACTAATTGTGGACTCTGTAGATCTACCTGCCTGTGTTGTTCCAGCGTTCTTGATAATAAATCTGTTGAATCATCCCTCGGCCTGTTGTCCCTTCTTGCTCTGCCGTACACCCCGTCACAGAAGAGGGCCCAATACTGACCCCTGTGGTACCCCACTGCTAACCGCGACCCAGTCCGAGTGTGTTCCATTAATAACCACACTTTGTTTCCTATCCCTGAGCCAGCTCTCAACCCACTTACACATATTTTCCCCTATCCCCATTATTCTCATTTTATGTATCAACCTTTTGTGTGGCACCATATCAAAAGCTTTTGAAAAGTCCATATACACTACATCTACTGGGTTCCCTTGGTCCAGTCCAGAACTTACCTCTTCATAGAAGCTGATCAGCAGCAGCAGAAATTCTCGGATCACCATCATTCAAAGATAAAGATATAAATGCGCATAGGAATGGAGTTGGAAATAACTATTTGTAAATGCAAATAATAAAAGATCAGAGATCCAACACTGTGAGACAAAACACAGTATTTATTGTCTAATAAATGTTATTGAATTTCTGGACTGCAAATCCTCTAACTGCTCGGTAAACAACACCTTTCCGAGTCTTTAACACAAACACAGTAATCTCCAAGTTAGGCTACTTTCACACATCAGGTTTTTTGTATCAGATACAATCAGGTGAATGTTGGAAAAAATGGATCCGGCGCAGATTGTGAAAAACTGATGCGATGAATCCGTTTTTTCCATGGATCTGACTAGCATATCCAGATACTTGGATAAAAAATTTTTTGGAGCATGCTCAGTTTAAAAAAACCGAATCCGGCGCCGGAATCCGTAATTTTCCGGATCTGGCACCTTCTGGCTCCTATATGCTTACATTCTAGCAAACAGCCGGATCCAGCGCTTCCGACTTTTTTGCTGGAGACAAAAAACGTTGCTATGGACGTTTTTCCAGAAACGGAATATTTACCGGATCCAGCGAAAACCGGACGAAACGCAATGTCATCCGGCGCAATCCGACACTAATACAAGTCTATGGGAAAAAACCTGAACCCGGCGGCAACCTTTGCGGGATCCGGTTTTTTGAAATTCAGCCGGATTGAGCCTGACAGCGAAAACCTGATGTGTGAAAGTAGTCTTACCTCAACAAGGATGAACAAACAATTTGTGCAACCTGTGAAGATGCATTGTGGCAGCAAGCATCTTCTACTACAGACATCTAAATGGATGGATTATGATGAGCTATTGGACTGTAAAGGACCTATGTACTGTTCTTAGGCTATGTTCACATTTGCGTTGTACGCACAACGCAAACAAAAACGCATGCAAAACGCATTGTTTTGTGATGCATGTGTCCTTTTTTTGCATGATTTTGGACGCAAAAAAATGCAACTTGCTGCGTCCTCTGCGCGCTGACGCTTGCACCAAAAAAGACGCATGTGTCACAAAACGCAATACAACGCATGTCCATGCGCCCCCATGTTAAATATAGGGGTGCATGACGCATGCGTCCGACGCAGCCCCGCAAAACGCTAATGTGAACGTAGCCTTAGATAGGGGCAGTCTTCTGTCTTTTGTCCACCACCTTAACATATATGAATGGTAACTGGTGGTAATCAGTGCGCTGTTTAATAACACACTGTACAGACAAACTTTATATGTTTTACTAATATTCTTGCGTATTCTGATTTTGTACTTTTAAGCCCTCTTGGTTCCAACCAGGCTATCTGACCACTATTGTGAGACTGTACCACCGAGCAGCAGCTTATTCTACAGCTAAAGCCTAGAGGCCACTGCTTAAGTCCTGACTGACAGGGTCTCGTTACGCCCACCTCTAGAATTGCTCTGACTCAGAGTGTCAATACCACCTTGGTTGGCACTGCCGTGCCCCTACTACCACAGCTGACAGAGCCACCAACACAGGCATTTTAATTACCGTATATACTCGAGTATAAGCCGACCCGAGTATAAGCCGACCCCCATAATTTTGCCACAAAAAACTGGGAAAACTTATTGACTCGAGTATAAGCCTAGGGTGGAAAATGCAGCAGCTACCGGTGAATTTCAAAAATAAAAATAGATGCTCCATACCGATCATTATGGCCCCATAGCTGTGCCATATAGTGCTCTGCACCGTTCATTATTTCCCCATAGATGTACCATAGAAAGCTGTACCATATAGTGCTTTGCACCGTTCATTATTGCCCCATAGCTGTGCCATATAGTGCTCTGCACAGTTCATTATTGTCCCATAGCTGTGCCATATAGTGCTCTGCGCCGTTCATTTTTGCCCCATAGCTGTGCCATATAGTGCTCTGCGCCGTTCATTTTTGCCCCATAGCTGTGCCATATAGTGCTCTGCGCCGTTCATTATTTCCCCATAGATGTACCATAGAAAGCTGTGCCATATAGTGCTCTGCACCGTTCATTATTGCCCCATAGCTGTGCCATATAGTGCTCTGCACCGTTCATTATTGCCCCATAGCTGTGCCATATAGTGCTCTGCACAGTTCATTATTGTCCCATAGCTGTGCCATATAGTGCTCTGCGCCGTTCATTTTTGCCCCATAGCTGTGCCATATAGTGCTCTGCACCGTTCATTGTTGCCCCATAGCTGTGCCATATAGTGCTCTGCGCCGTTCATTATTGTCCCATAGCTCTGCCATATAGTGCTTTGCACAGATCATTATTGCCCCATAGCTGTGCCATATAGTGCTCTGCACCGTTCATTATTGCCCCATAGATGTACCATATAAAGCTGTGCCATTGCTGTTGCAATAAAAAAAAAATGCCATACTCACCTCGCTGCTTGCAGCTCCCAGCGTCCCATCTCAGCGTCTCTCTGCACTGACTGATCAGGCAGAGGGCGGCGCGCACACTATATGCGTCATCGCGCCCTCTGACCTGAACAGTCAGTGCAAGAGGACGCGAAGACAGAGCGGCGCCGGGAAGATGGAGCGACACCCGGCGTGTGGAACGCGGACAGGTGAATATTACATACTTACCTGCTCCCGGCGTCCCGCTCCCTCTGCCTGTCACACAGTCTTTGGTGCCGCAGCCTCTTCCTCTATCAGCGGTCACCGGCACCGCTGATTAGAGAAATGAATATGCGGCTCCACCCCTATGGGAGGTGGAGCCGCATATTCATTTCTCTAATCAGCGGTCCCACGTGACCGTTGAACAGGGGAAGAGCTGCAGCACCGAAGACCGTGTGACGGGCAGGGGGAGCTGTTGTGAATTCTGTGGTCAAGCTCCCTCCTGTGGTCATGAGTGGTACTTCGGCTGGTTCTGTCTATGAGTTTCCTCTGGTGGATGTGAGTGGGGCTGCGGCTTCTGAGTTTCCTTCCTCAGGTGACGAGGTTAAGTCGTTAGGTGCTGCTCTATTTAACTCCACCTAGTTCTTTGTTCCTGGCCTCCAGTCAATGTTCCAGTATTGGTCTTGCTTTCTCCTGGATCGTTCTTGTGGCCAGTCTGCCCTGCATAAGCTAAGTTTTGCTTGTGTTACTTTTGTTTGCTATATTTTCTGTCCAGCTTGCTATATTGGTTTTTCTTGCTTGCTGGAAGCTCTGAGACGCAGAGGGAGCACCTCCGTACCGTTAGTCGGTGCGGAGGGTCTTTTTGCCCCTCTGCGTGGTTGTTTGTAGGTTTTTGTGCTGACCGCAAAGCTATCTTTCCTATCCTCGGTCTATTCAGTAAGTCGGGCCTCACTTTGCTAAAATCTATTTCATCTCTGTGTTTGTATTTTCATCTTAACTCACAGTCATTATATGTGGGGGGCTGCCTTTTCCTTTGGGGAATTTCTCTGAGGCAAGGTAGGCTTATTTTTCTATCTTCAGGGCTAGCTAGTTTCTCAGGCTGTGCCGAGTTGCATAGGGAGCGTTAGGCACAATCCACGGCTACCTCTAGTGTGGTATGATAGGATTAGGGATTGCGGTCAGCAGAGTTCCCACGTCTCAGAGCTCGTCCTATGTTAGTAACTATCAGGTCACTTTGTGTGCTCTTAACCACTAGGTCCATTGTGGTTCTGAATCACCTGTTCATAACAGTACTGGAGGCCCAAAGTACTAATGCTTCTCAATAGAGGGAAAAGAGAAGTTCTGAGACCATTTTTTTTTCTCTGTACTGTGTTTTGTCTTTCTTTTCCCCTAGACATTTGGGTGGTTCAGGACACAGGTGTACTGATGGACATTAAAGATCTGTCTTCTTGTGTGGATCATCTCACTGCAAGAGTACAAAATATTCAAGACTTTGTGGTTCAGAATTCTATGTTAGAGCCAAGAATTCCTATTCCTGATTTGTTTTCTGGAGATAGAGCTAAGTTTCTGAGTTTTAAGAATAATTGTAAATTGTTTCTGGCTTTGAAACCCCGCTCCTCTGGTGACCCAGTTCAACAAGTTAAGATCATTATTTCTTTATTACGTGGCGACCCTCAAGACTGGGCATTTTCCCTTGTGCCAGGAGATCCTGCATTATGTAATATTGATGCGTTTTTTCTGGCGCTCGGATTGCTGTATGATGAACCTAATTCAGTGGATCAGGCAGAGAAAAATTTGCTGGCTCTGTCTCAGGGTCAGGATGAGGTAGAGATATATTGTCAGAAGTTTAGGAAGTGGTCTGTGCTCACTCAATGGAATGAATGTGCGCTGGCAGCAATTTTCAGAAAAGGTCTCTCTGAAGCCCTTAAGGATGTCATGGTGGGATTTCCTATGCCTGCTGGTCTGAATGAGTCTATGTCTTTGGCCATTCAGATCGGTCGACGCTTGCGTGAGCGTAAAACTGTGCACCATTTGGCGGTATTATCTGAGCATGGACCTGAGCCTATGCAGTGCGATAGGACTTTGACCAGAGCTGAACGGCAAGAACACAGAAGTCAGAATGGGCTGTGTTTTTACTGTGGTGATTCCACTCATGCTATCTCCGATTGTCCTATGCGCACTAAGCGGTTCGCTAGGTCTGCCACCATTGGTACGGTACAGTCGAAATTTCTTTTGTCCGTTACTTTGATCTGCTCTTTGTCATCCTATTCCGTCATGGCATTTGTGGATTCAGGCGCTGCCCTGAATTTGACGGACTTGGAGTATGCTAGGCGCTGTGGGTTTTTCTTGGAGCCCTTGCAGTATCCTATCCCATTGAGAGGAATTGATGCTACGCCTTTGGCCAAGAGTAAGCCTCAGTACTGGACCCAGCTGACCATGTGCATGGCTCCTGCGCATCAGGAGGATATTCGCTTTTTGGTGTTGCATAATCTGCATGATGTGGTCGTGTTGGGGTTGCCATGGCTACAAGTCCATAACCCAGTATTGGATTGGAAATCAATGTCTGTGTCCAGCTGGGGTTGTCAGGGGGTACATGGTGATGTTCTTTTTCTGTCTATTTCATCATCCACCCCTTCTGAGGTCCCAGAGTTCTTGTCGGATTACCGGGATGTATTTGATGAGCCCAAGTCCAGTGCCCTACCTCCGCATAGGGATTGTGATTGTGCTATCGATTTGATTCCTGGTAGTAAGTTTCCTAAAGGTCGACTGTTTAATTTGTCTGTGCCTGAACACGCCGCTATGCGAAGTTACGTAAAGGAATCCTTGGAGAAAGGTCATATTCGCCCGTCGTCGTCGCCATTGGGAGCAGGGTTCTTTTTTGTGGCCAAGAAGGATGGTTCGCTGAGACCTTGTATTGATTACCGCCTTCTAAATAAAATCACGGTCAAATTTCAGTACCCCTTGCCGCTGCTGTCTGATTTGTTTGCTCGGATTAAGGGGGCTAGTTGGTTCACCAAGATAGATCTTCGTGGTGCGTATAATCTTGTGCGTATTAAACAGGGCGATGAATGGAAAACAGCATTTAATACGCCCGAGGGCCATTTTGAGTACCTGGTTATGCCATTCGGGCTTTCTAATGCTCCATCAGTGTTTCATTCCTTTATGCATGACATCTTCCGAGAGAACCTGGATAAATTCCTGATTGTATACTTGGATGATATTTTGGTCTTCTCGGATGATTGGGAGTCTCACGTAAAGCAGGTCAGAATGGTGTTCCAGGTTCTGCGTGCGAATTCTTTGTTTGTGAAGGGGTCAAAGTGTCTCTTTGGTGTTCAGAAGGTTTCATTTTTGGGGTTCATTTTTTCCCCTTCTACTATCGAGATGGACCCTGTTAAAGTTCAGGCCATTTATGATTGGACTCAGCCGACATCTCTGAAGAGTCTGCAAAAGTTCCTGGGCTTTGCTAATTTTTATCGTCGCTTCATCAATAATTTTTCTAGTATTGCTAAACCGTTGACTGAGTTAACCAAGAAGGGTGCTGATGTGGTCAATTGGTCTTCTGCTGCTGTGGAAGCTTTTCAAGAGTTGAAGCGTCGTTTTTCTTCTGCCCCTGTGTTGTGCCAACCAGATGTTTCGCTCCCGTTCCAGGTCGAGGTTGATGCTTCTGAGATTGGAGCAGGGGCTGTTTTGTCGCAAAGAAGTTCTGATGGCTCGGTGATGAAACCATGCGCCTTCTTTTCCAGGAAATTTTCGCCTGCTGAGCGTAATTATGATGTTGGCAATCGAGAGTTGTTGGCCATGAAGTGGGCATTCGAGGAGTGGCGTCATTGGCTTGAAGGAGCTAAGCATCGCGTGGTGGTCTTGACTGATCACAAGAACTTGACTTATCTCGAGTCTGCCAAATGGTTGAATCCTAGACAGGCTCGTTGGTCGCTGTTTTTCTCCCGTTTTGACTTTGTGGTTTCGTACCTTCCGGGCTCTAAAAATGTTAAGGCAGATGCCCTGTCTAGGAGTTTTGTGCCCGACTCTCCGGGTTTGTCTGAGCCGGCGGGTATTCTCAAAGAGGGGGTAATTTTGTCTGCCATCTCCCCTGATTTGCGGCGGGTGCTGCAAAAATTTCAGGCTAATAGACCTGACCGTTGCCCAGCGGAGAAACTGTTTGTCCCTGATAAATGGACGAGTAGAGTTATCTCTGAGGTTCATTGTTCGGTGTTGGCTGGTCATCCTGGAATCTTTGGTACCAGAGATTTGGTGGCTAGATCCTTTTGGTGGCCGTCTCTGTCGCGGGATGTGCGTTCGTTTGTGCAGTCCTGTGGGATTTGTGCTCGGGCTAAGCCCTGCTGTTCTCGTGCCAGTGGGTTGCTTTTGCCTTTCCAGTCCCGAAGAGGCCCTGGACACATACTGTATCTCTATGGATTTTATTTCGGATCTCCCCGTCTCTCAAATAATGTCGGTCATTTGGGTTGTTTGTGATCGCTTCTCTAAGATGGTCCATTTGGTACCCTTGTCTAAATTGCCTTCCTCCTCTGATTTGGTGCCATTGTTCTTCCAGCATGTGGTTCGTTTACATGGCATTCCGGAGAACATCGTTTCTGACAGAGGTTCCCAGTTTGTTTCGAGGTTTTGGCGAGCCTTTTGTGCTAGGATGAGCATTGATTTGTCTTTTTCCTCGGCTTTCCATCCTCAGACAAATGGCCAGACTGAACGAACCAATCAGACCTTGGAAACATATCTGAGATGTTTTGTTTCTGCCGATCAGGATCATTGGGTGTCCTTTTTGCCTTTGGCTGAGTTCGCCCTTAATAATCGGGCCAGCTCGGCTACTTTGGTTTCGCCGTTTTTCTGCAATTCTGGTTTCCATCCTCGTTTCTCTTCAGGGCAGGTTGAGTCTTCTGACTGTCCTGGTGTGGATACTGTGGTGGATAGGTTGCAGCAGATTTGGACTCATGTGGTGGAGAATTTGACATTGTCTCAGGAGAAGGCTCAACGTTTCGCTAACCGCAGGCGCTGTGTGGGTCCCCGACTTCGTGTTGGGGATTTGGTTTGGTTGTCATCTCGTTATATTCCTATGAAAGTTTCTTCTCCTAAGTTTAAGCCTCGTTTCATTGGTCCATATAGGATTTCTGAGGTTCTTAATCCTGTGTCTTTTCGTTTGACCCTTCCAGCTTCTTTGTCCATCCATAACGTATTCCATAGGTCATTGTTGCGGAGATACGTGGTTTTGGTTGAGGGGGAGTTGGAGTATATAGTGGAGAAGATTTTGGATTCTCGTATTTTGAGACGGAAACTCCAGTACCTGGTTAAGTGGAAGGGTTATGGTCAGGAAGATAATTCCTGGGTCTTTGCCTCTGATGTTCATGCTGCCGATCTGGTTCGTGCCTTTGATTTGGCTCATCCTGGTCGGTCTGGGGGATCTGGTGAGGGTTCGGTGACCCCTCCTCAAGGGGGGGGGTTGTTATGATAAGGTAATTCAGTACCACAATGGACATAGAGGTCAGAGCACATACAGTGACCTGACAATAACCCAAAAACATTGAACGAGCTCTGAGACGTGGGAACTCTGCTGACCGCAATCCCTAATCCTCTCCAACCACACTAGAGGCAGCCGTGGATTGCGCCTAACGCTCCCTATGCAACTCGGCACAGCCTGAGAAACAAGCTAGCCTGAAGATAGAAAATAAGCCTACCTTGCCTCAGAGAAATACCCCAAAGGAAAAGGCAGCCCCCACATATAATGACTGTGAGTTAAGATGAAAAGACAAACGTAGAGATGAAATAGATTTAGCAAAGTGAGGCCCGACTTTCTGAACAGAGCGAGGATAGGAAAGGTAACTTTGCGGTCAACACAAAACCCTACAAAAACCACGCAGAGGGGGCAAAAAGACCCTCCGTACCGAACTAACGGCACGGAGGTACACCCTCTGCGTCCCAGAGCTTCCAGCAAGCAGGAAAAAACAAATAGACAAGCTGGACAGAAAAAAACAGCAAACAAAATAGCAAAGCGGAACTTAGCTATGCAGAGCAGCAGGCCACAGGAACGATCCAGGAGGAAACAGGTCCAATACTAGAACATTGACTGGAGGCCAGGATCAAAGCACTAGGTGGAGTTAAATAGAGCAGCACCTAACGACTTCACCACATCACCTGAGGAAGGAAACTCAGAAGCCGCAGTACCACTTTCCTCCACCAACGGAAGCTCACAGAGAGAATCAGCCGAAGTACCACTTGTGACCACAGGAGGGAGCTCTGCCACAGAATTCACAACAGTACCCCTTCCCTTGAGGAGGGGTCACCGAACCATCACCAGAGCCCCCAGGACGACCAGGATGGGCTATATGAAAGGCACAAACAAGATTGGGAGCATGGACATCAGAGGCAAAGACCCAGGAATTATCTTCCTGAGCATAACCCTTCCACTTAACCAGATACTGGAGTTTCCGTCTTGAAACACGAGAATCCAAAATCTTCTCCACAATATACTCCAACTCCCCCTCCACCAAAACCGGGGCAGGAGGATCAACAGATGGAACCATAGGTGCCACGTATCTCCGCAACAATGACCTATGGAATACGTTATGTATGGAAAAAGAATCTGGAAGGGTCAGACGAAAAGACACAGGATTAAGAACCTCAGAAATCCTATATGGACCAATGAAACGAGGTTTAAACTTAGGAGAGGAAACCTTCATAGGAATATGACGAGAAGATAACCAAACCAAATCCCCAACACGAAGTCGGGGACCCATACAGCGTCTGCGATTAGCAAAACGTTGAGCCTTCTCCTGGGACAAGGTCAAATTGTCCACTACATGAGTCCAAATCTGCTGCAACCTGTCCACCACAGTATCCACACCAGGACAGTCCGAAGACTCAACCTGCCCTGAAGAGAAACGCGGATGGAACCCAGAGTTGCAGAAAAACGGCGAAACCAAGGTAGCCGAGCTGGCCCGATTATTAAGGGCGAACTCAGCCAAAGGCAAAAAGGACACCCAGTCATCCTGATCAGCAGAAACAAAGCATCTCAGATATGTTTCCAAGGTCTGATTGGTTCGTTCGGTCTGGCCATTAGTCTGAGGATGGAAAGCCGAGGAAAAAGACAAGTCAATGCCCATCCTACCACAAAAGGCTCGCCAAAACCTCGAAACAAACTGGGAACCTCTGTCAGAAACGATATTCTCTGGAATGCCATGTAAACGAACCACATGCTGGAAGAACAATGGCACCAAATCAGAGGAGGAAGGCAATTTAGACAAGGGTACCAAATGGACCATCTTAGAGATGCGATCACAGACCACCCAAATGACTGACATCTTTTGAGAGACGGGAAGATCTGAAATAAAATCCATAGAGATATGTGTCCAAGGCCTCTTCGGGACCGGCAAGGGCAAAAGCAACCCACTGGCATGAGAACAGCAGGGCTTAGCCCGAGCACAAATCCCACAGGACTGCACAAAAGAACGTACATCCCGCGACAGAGATGGCCACCAAAAGGATCTAGCCACTAACTCTCTGGTACCAAAGATTCCAGGATGACCAGCCAACACCGAACAATGAACCTCAGAGATTACTTTATTCGTCCACCTATCAGGGACAAACAGTTTCTCCGCTGGGCAACGATCAGGTTTATTAGCCTGAAATTTTTGCAGCACCCGCCGCAAATCAGGGGAGATGGCAGACACAATTACTCCCTCTTTGAGGATACCCGCCGGCTCAGATAAACCCGGAGAATCGGGCACAAAACTCCTAGACAGAGCATCCGCCTTCACATTTTTAGAGCCCGGAATGTACGAAATCACAAAGTCAAAACGGGCAAAAAACAGCGACCAACGAGGCTTTCTAGGATTCAACCGCTTGGCAGACTCGAGATAAGTCAAGTTCTTATGATCAGTCAAGACCACCACGCGATGCTTAGCTCCTTCAAGCCAATGACGCCACTCCTCGAATGCCCACTTCATGGCCAGCAACTCTCGATTGCCCACATCATAATTTCGCTCAGCAGGCGAAAACTTCCTGGAAAAGAAGGCGCATGGTTTCATCACCGAGAAATCAGAACTTCTCTGCAACAAAACAGCCCCTGCTCCAATCTCAGAAGCATCAACCTCGACCTGGAATGGAAGCGAAACATCTGGTTGACACAACACAGGGGCAGAAGAAAAATGACGCTTCAACTCTTGAAAAGCTTCCACAGCAGCAGAAGACCAATTGACCACATCAGCACCCTTCTTGGTCAAATCGGTCAATGGTTTAGCAATACTAGAAAAATTGCAGATGAAGCGACGATAAAAATTAGCAAAGCCCAGGAACTTTTGCAGACTTTTCAGAGATGTCGGCTGAGTCCAATCATGGATGGCTTGGACCTTAACAGGGTCCATCTCGATAGTAGAAGGGGAAAAGATGAACCCCAAAAATGAAACCTTCTGAACACCGAAGAGACACTTTGATCCCTTCACAAACAAAGAATTAGCACGCAGGACCTGAAACACCGTTCTGACCTGCTTCACATGAGACTCCCAATCATCCGAGAAGATCAAAATGTCATCCAAGTACACAATCAGGAATTTATCCAGGTACTCTCGGAAGATGTCATGCATAAAGGACTGAAACACTGATGGAGCATTGGCAAGTCCGAATGGCATTACTAGATACTCAAACTGGCCCTCGGGCGTATTAAATGCAGTTTTCCATTCATCGCCTCGCTTAATACGCACAAGATTATACGCACCACGAAGATCTATCTTGGTGAACCAACTAGCCCCCTTAATCCGAGCAAACAAATCAGACAGCAGCGGCAAGGGGTACTGAAATTTGACCGTGATTTTATTTAGAAGGTGGTAATCAATACAAGGTCTCAGCGAACCATCCTTCTTGGCCACAAAAAAGAACCCTGCTCTCAATGGCGACGACGACGGGCGAATATGACCTTTCTCCAAGGATTCCTTTACGTAACTTCGCATAGCGGCGTGTTCAGGCACAGACAAATTAAACAGTCGACCTTTAGGAAACTTACTACCAGGAATCAAATCGATAGCACAATCACAATCCCTATGCGGAGGTAGGGCACTGGACTTGGGCTCATCAAATACATCCCGGTAATCCGACAAGAACTCTGGGACCTCAGAAAGGGTGGATGATGAAATAGACAGAAAAGGAACATCACCATGTACCCCCTGACAACCCCAGCTGGACACAGACATTGATTTCCAATCCAATACTGGGTTATGGACTTGTAGCCATGGCAACCCCAACACGACCACATCATGCAGATTATGCAACACCAAAAAGCGAATATCCTCCTGATGTGCAGGAGCCATGCACATGGTCAGCTGGGTCCAGTACTGAGGCTTATTCTTGGCCAAAGGCGTAGCATCAATTCCTCTCAATGGAATAGGACACTGCAAGGGCTCCAAGAAAAACCCACAACGCCTAGCATACTCCAAGTCCATCAAATTCAGGGCAGCGCCTGAATCCACAAATGCCATGACAGAATTCGATGACAAAGAGCAGATCAAGGTAACGGACAGAAGAAATTTTGACTGTACCGTACCAATGGTGGCAGACCTAGTGAACCGCTTAGTGCGCTTAGGACAATCAGAGATAGCATGAGTGGAATCACCACAGTAGAAACACAGCCCATTCAGACGTCTGTGTTCTTGCCGTTCAACTCTGGTCAAAGTCCTATCGCACTGCATAGGCTCAGGTTTAAGCTCAGGTAATACCGCCAAATGGTGCACAGATTTACGCTCACGCAAGCGTCGACCAATCTGAATGGCCAAAGACATAGACTCATTCAGACCAGCAGGCATAGGAAATCCCACCATGACATCCTTAAGGGCTTCAGAGAGACCCTTTCTGAAAATAGCTGCGAGCGCACCTTCATTCCATTGAGTGAGTACAGACCACTTTCTAAATTTCTGACAATATACCTCTATCTCATCCTGACCCTGACACAGAGCCAGCAAATTTTTCTCTGCCTGATCCACTGAATTAGGTTCATCGTACAGCAATCCGAGAGCCAGGAAAAACGCATCAATATTACTTAATGCAGGATCTCCTGACGCTTGAGAAAATGCCCAGTCCTGAGGGTCGCCACGTAAAAAAGAAATAATGATCCTAACTTGTTGAACTGGGTCACCAGAGGAGCGAGGTTTCAAAGCCAGAAATAGTTTACGATTATTTTTGAAACTCAGAAATTTAGTTCTATCTCCAAAAAACAAATCAGGAATAGGAATTCTCGGTTCTAACATAGAATTCTGAACCACAAAGTCTTGAATATTTTGTACTGTTGCTATGAGCTGATCCACACATGAAGACAGACCTTTAATGTCCATTGCTACACCTGTGTCCTGAACCACCCAAATGTCTAGGGGAAAAAAAAGGCAAAACACAGTGCAGAGAAAAAAAAATGGTCTCAGAACTTCTTTTTTCCCTCTATTGAGAATCATTAGTACTTTTGGCCTCCAGTACTGTTATGATAAGGTAATTCAGTACCACAATGGACATAGAGGTCAGAGCACATACAGTGACCTGACAATAACCCAAAAACATTGAACGAGCTCTGAGACGTGGGAACTCTGCTGAGGCAGCCGTGGATTGCGCCTAACGCTACCTATGCAACTCGGCACAGCCTGAGAAACTAACTAGCCTGAAGATAGAAAAAATAAGCCTACCTTGCCTCAGAGAAATACCCCAAAGGAAAAGGCAGCCCCCACATATAATGACTGTGAGTTAAGATGAAAAGACAAACGTAGAGATGAAATAGATTTAGCAAAGTGAGGACCGACTTTCTGAACAGAGCGAGGATAGGAAAGGTAACTTTGCGGTCAACACAAAACCCTACAAAAACCACGCAAAGGGGGCAAAAAGACCCTCCGTACCGAACTAACAGCACGGATGTTAGGACTGGCGGAACTCACCAAGAGAGATGATATAGATGCGTTCGCAGTCCGGGGTCCACCGTGCAGGTGAAACCTGCTGCTAGGAAATGACAGACTATATGGCGGTATCCAAAAGTATACACGCGTGGGTTAAACCTCACCCAGCGTGAAGAAAGCGATCCTGTTGCGTCACAGGACCGCGGTACCGCACATAGAGCGCGAGCAAGTGGTCAGCGAACTTAACCCCAACAGGGATTGTAGTCCGATTAGACCCTTGCTGGCACTACACCGCTACTGGGTGTGTAAGGAAATATATAATTATAGCACCGAAGTGCGAACTGTGCCGTGCTGGCAGGTACCACTAAGCACCCAGACGTGGGTCAGGAAGCGCACACTGGCGCGTGGCACCGCACTGGCGGTCACAGCAATAGACACTGATACGTGTGTGACACGTTGAGTGATTAGTCGGGCGCTAGATAGCAGCCATACACCATACACGAACAGTCATACAATAGGGTAGGGGTATTTAATGAACGACTTGCACTCACAACAAACACACGTATTAAATTGTACACTAGCGCATGGCCGTGCGGTCATGCGCAGTTTATATAGTTGCAGGACAGGAAGTGGCCACAGAAACTTTGCCCTTCCAAGACCTGCCAAGAGGACCAATAGAATGCGCTGCAGAGTCTGAGCACATGACCCTCGATCTCCAACGGGAGATCTTGCCCTGGGCATGCTCAGTGTGCGCAGACAAGGACTTAGTCCCAGAGAAGTCCACTCGCTGCTGACCAGCACTGACTTTAATGGCAGGAGCTGAAGAAGCAGCAGTAACTCTCTGAACAGAGTGAGACCGAGCAAGACGCTGGGACCGACGTCCCTGCTGAGCAGGCTCCACTGCGGCTGGATAGGAATGGGGGACCGCAGCGGAGACGGCTCGAGATTCCCCCTGTGCAGAAGCGGGAACTCAAGACCTAACAACGGAGGTACACCCTCTGCGTCCCAGAGCTTCCAGCAAGCAGGGAAAAACAAATAGACAAGCTGGACAGAAAAAAACAGCAAACAAAATAGCAAAGCGGAACTTAGCTATGCAGAGCAGCAGGCCACAGGAACGATCCAGGAGGAAACAGGTCCAATACTAGAACATTGACTAGAGGCCAGGATCAAAGCACTAGGTGGAGTTAAATAGAGCAGCACCTAACGACTTCACCACATCACCTGAGGAAGGAAACTCAGAAGCCGCAGTACCACTTTCCTCCACCAACGGAAGCTCACAGAGAGAATCAGCCGAAGTACCACTTGTGACCACAGGAGGGAGCTCTGCCACAGAATTCACAACAGGGGGTACTGTTGTGAATTCTGTGGTCAAGCTCCCTCCTGTGGTCATGAGTGGTACTTCGGCTGGTTCTGTCTATGAGCTTCCTCTGGTGGATGTGAGTGGGACTGCGGCTTCTGAGTTTCCTTCCTCAGGTGACGAGGTTAAGTTGTTAGGTGCTGCTCTATTTAACTCCACCTAGTTCTTTGTTCCTGGCCTCCAGTCAATGTTCCAGTATTGGTCTTGCTTTCTCCTGGATCGTTCTTGTGGCCTGTCTGCCCTGCATAAGCTAAGTTTTGCTTGTGTTACTTTTGTTTGCTATATTTTCTGTCCAGCTTGCTATATTGGTTTTTCTTGCTTGCTGGAAGCTCTGAGACGCAGAGGGAGCACCTCCATACCGTTAGTCGGTGCGGAGGGTCTTTTTGCCCCTCTGCGTGGTTGTTTGTAGGTTTTTGTGCTGACCCCAAAGCTATCTTTCCTATCCTCGGTCTATTCAGTAAGTCGGGCCTCACTTTGCTAAAATCGATTTCATCTCTGTGTTTGTATTTTCATCTTAACTCACAGTCATTATATGTGGGGGGCTGCCTTTTCCTTTGGGGAATTTCTCTGAGGCAAGGTAGGCTTATTTTTCTATCTTCAGGGCTAGCTAGTTTCTCAGGCTGTGCCGAGTTGCATAGGGAGCGTTAGGCGCAATCCACGGCTACCTCTAGTGTGGTGTGATAGGATTAGGGATTGCGGTCAGCAGAGTTCCCACGTCTCAGAGCTCGTCCTATGTTAGTAACTATCAGGTCACTTTGTGTGCTCTTAACCACTAGGTCCATTGTGGTTCTGAATCACCTGTTCATAACAGGGAGCGTCAGGACCGCCGGGACTAGGTGAGTATGCCTCAGCGCCCTCTCCACCTCACCCGCCGAACCTGCCGCCCTCCGTGACTCGAGTATAAGCCGAGAGGGGCACTTTCAGCCCAAAATTTTGGGCTGAAAATCTCGGCTTATATTCGAGTAAATACGGTATGTACTCCATCTCCTATGGTTACATGTCACCCAAGTACAAAGGCTTGAACAACAGGAAGAAGTTGTGAAATATCTTCCTTAAGGTACCTTCACACTGAGCAACTTTTGAACGAGAACGATAGCGATCCGTGACGTTGCAGCATCCTGGATAGCGATCTCGTTGTGTTTGACATGCAGCAGCGATCAGGATCCTGCTGTGACATCGCTGGTCGGAGCTAGAAGTCCAGAACTTTATTTCGTCGCTGGATCACCTGCTGACATCGCTGAATCGGCGTTGTGTTCACTTGTAACCAGGGTATACATCGGGTTACTAAGTGCAGGGCCGCGCTTAGTAACCCGATATTTACCCTGGTTACCATTGTAAAAGTAAAAAAAACCAAAAACACAACATATTCACATTCCGGTGTCTGTCACGTCCCCCACCGTCAGCTTCCCGCACTGACTGTGAGCGCTGGCCGTAAAGCACAGCGGTGACGTCACCGCTGTGCTGTGCTTCACGGCCGGCGCTGACACAGTCAGTGCGGGAAGCTGACGGCGGGGGACGTGACAGACACCGGAATGTGAGTATGTTGTGTTTTTTTTTTTACATTTACAATGGTAACCAGGGTAAACATCGGGTTTCTAAGCGCGGCCCTGCGCTTAGTGACCCAATCTTTACCCTGGTTACCTGGGGACTTCGGCATCGTTGGTCGCTGGAGAGCTGTCTGTGTGACAGCTCTCCAGCGACCACACAGCGACTTACCAACGATCACGGCCAGGTCGTATCACTGGTCGTGATCGTTGGTAAATCGTTTAGTGTAACGGTACCTTTAGCCCCAAGAGTGCTGTGGCTTAGGGAATAATTGATAGAACAGATTCTGGTATCATTGATGGAATTGAAAGTCTTTTATGTAAAAGATTAGTTGTTATAGTGCAAAAACAGTTGCCTTTTTGAAACGATAACTTGACTCCTTTTTTTCTTATCACATGCAGAAAATATAAGATGTACCTGTTGAATGACTAGTTTCACTGTTTCATTGCATCGTAGCTATAACTAAGAAAGAAATGAAAATGGTCCCTAATCATACACATCACAAATGTCTTGACAATGTTTCTAAGATCTCTAAAACGTCCTAATGTCCCATTGACATAGCACCAAGTTAGTGATTTGTACAAATAAATATTAGTCTGCATCCTTAAATGCTTTAGCTCAAACTGGATAGATAAATATGTACATTATACCTGTGTCTACATACAATGTCAGACTGGGGTGGCCAAGGTCTACCAGTAATATGTCACGCTTAGAGGCAAGGGAGATTCTATCTATCAGGTAAGGCACTCGCATTCAACACATCTGAATCTAGGCCAGGAGGGGGAGCTCAGGACCCGGATTCAGGGGAGCTCCCTTAGACTTTATGTATCCTGGTCTGGAGGAGGAGCTAGTTAGTTGGTCCAGGGAGACCAAGGAAACAGTAGTGGAGAGAAGGAGTAGCAGAGGGACATCTAGAGCAGACATGGGGGTGAGGGAGCTGCTACCCCTGGAAAGAGAAGCAGAAGGAGAGTTGAATTGTGGAAGAGCTTAGAGGGAAGAAGCACAGTGGAGGAAAAGGGCTCAGGACGGGAACAGTGGAAGGACACCCTCAGAGTCAGAGCGCAGAAATCGGATACCGAGAGCCTGAGGTCATGTTGTTTTCCGGGAAGCGTGACAGGACCGGAGGGCATAGTACTATATGTCAATTGCCTGTAATAAGTCTGAGGTGAAGCAGTGACTTTAAGAGCCAGGTCATCTAAGAGATCCCATAAACAGGCTCAAACTGCCTATCGTACAGACATCTGTCTTAGGACAGGAGAGAGGGGACCCTGTCAGCAAGCTTTAAGCCGCAGGGACCTCGCCATCTGGCGCAAGTAGGAAAGGCTTACGGACCTCACCTGAGAGAGGGATCTCCTATTGCCTCCAAGCCGGCCAGATAACAGCTACCCTACACCTGGTAACCTGGACTGAGGACTACTACTTCCATCAGTAAACCAGGTAAAGACTTTGCAAACCTGTGTTCTCGTTCTTTGTGCATTCATCGGCTTACACCATCTTGCCATGCACTTGGGAAGCCCTGGGGACCCCGCTTCACCTGTGGGAAGCGTCACCATCTTGCTGCATACCATCATCCAAGAGGACCCCTTTAAGCAGCATCGGTCCCCACTGACCGAACACCACAGGTGGTGTCACGAACAATAGACTTTATTCACAATATTCCCTTTAAAGACCTTTCCCTTTAATTGGGTGCCCAGGGCCACGGACCGGGTCGCAGTCACCGTGACATCCCCTTTAAGACCGGACCCGGCACCGAGTACCCTAAGGCCCTGGGGGGCGATCCACATACAAACTCCTACTACGCCAAATATTGATCATGGGGCTAAGTTTATACACAGGGGCCCTCCGGGGGATTCACCTCTTCTATAGTAGGCCAGTCTGAGCATGTATACATATACTGAGTTTGTCATGCCACATTAGGTCAATAAGTGAATGCAAAGGAAATGTGTGTATATTTATTTTGTCATATCTTGTTGCTTGTTGAATTTTTGACTCCATGTATTCCAACTTGTAGGATTTCTGGGTTCACTCTGCACTGCTCTGTTTGCCTCCTATGCAATACAAGGAAAGCCTTTGGTTCGGTGGGGTAGAGATATGCTTAAGGTAATCCCAATGGCTGAGGAATACTGTAAGAAAGCCATTCGTCATATGGCAGGTAAGGAAGTAACCAAAATTACTTTTTTTCTTACAAAACCATTAGTAGTGTTTGTGGTTTGTTAAAAAATAAACTGATGCACATTAAGTAAGGCTCTGCTTATACTGGGGTTGGACATATACCCCAAATGTAAAGCCATAATTTATGCCACTGTATGCCATGCATTGTCATATATCATACAAAGGCTCCTTTTCAGGGCCGGCTCTGGCGAAATAGTCTCAGTGGGTCCCTTTAAACAAATCACGATTAATGATGCACAGATATGGCAGAGGAATATAAATATAGTACAATGCCAAATATTTCACTTAATTCTGACATTCTTACATTATATGAGTTATAGCTATTGTAAATTCTACAATAGATCAGAAACCGTCAAATCCTCACAGCGCACAGTGCGTGCCCTGGAGGGATTCAGAAGTTTTAACTTTAAACCGGACAGTAGAGTCCTTCATACAGTATTATGGGCACCACATAGTCCTCCATACAGTATTATTAGAACCACATAGTCCTCCATACAGAACTATTGGCACCACATAGTCCTCCATACAGAATTAAGAACACCACATAGTCCTCCATAGAGAATTATGGGCACCACATAGTCCTCCATACAGTATTATTAGAACCACATAGTCCTCCATACAGAACTATTGGCACCACATAGTCCTCCATACAGAATTAAGAACACCACATAGTCCTCCATAGAGAATTATGGGCACCACATAGTCCTCCATACAGTATTATTAGAACCACATAGTCCTCCATACAGTATTATGGGCACAACATAGTCCTCCATACAGTATTATGGGCACCGCATAATCCTCCATACAGTATTGTGGGCACCACATAGTCCTCCATACAGAATTATGGACATCACATAGTCCTCCATACAGAAGTATGGGCACCACATAGTCCTCCATACAGCATTATGGGCACCACATAGTCCTCCATACAGTATTATGGGCACCACATATAATGCTTCATACTGAACAATGGGCCCCATATAATGCTCCATACAGAATGGGCCCCATATATTGCTCCATACAGAATGGGACCTATATAATGTTTCATACCGAATGGGCCCCATATATTGCTACATACAGAATAATGGACCCCATATAATGCTCCATACAGAACAATGGGCCCAATATACAGTTGTGCTCAAAAGTTTACATACCCCGACAGAATTTTTGCATTCTTGGCCTTTTTTCAGAGAATATGAATGATAACACCAAAACTTTTTCTCCACTCATGGTTAGTGGTTGGGTGAAGCCATTTATTGTCAAACTATTGTGTTTTATCTTTTTAAATCATAATGACAACCCAAAACATCCAAATGACCCTGATGAAAAGTTCACATACCCCATTTCTTAATACTGTGTATTGCCCCCTCTAACATCAATGACTGCTTTAATTTTTTTGTGGTAGTTGTGGATGAGGTTCTTTATTTTCTCAGATGTTAAAGCTGCTCACTCTTCTTGGCAAAAAGCCTCCAGCTCCTGTAAATTCCTGGGCTGTCTAGCATGAACTGCGTGCTTGAAATCTCCCCAGAGTGGCTCAATGATATGGAGGTCAGGAGACTGAGATGGCCACTCCAGAACCTTCACTTTGTTCTGCTGTAGCTGATAACACGTCGCCTTGGCCTTGTGTTTTGGATTGTTGTCGTGTTGGAGTGTCCAAGTGCATCCCATGGGCAGCTTCCGGGCTGAGGAGTGCAAATTTGCCTCCAATATTTGCTGATAACGTGCTGCATTCATCTTTCTTTCAACGTTGACCAAGTTTCCTGTGCCTTTGTAGATCACACATCCCCAAAACATCAGCGATCCACCTCTGTGCTTTACAGTAGGAATGGTGTTCCTTTCATCATAGGCCTTGTATCTCTCTCCAAATGTAACAGTTATGGTTGTGGCCAAAAAGTACAATTTTGGTCTCAGCACTCCAAATGACCTTGATCCAGAAGTTTTGAGGCTCGTCGCTGTGCTGTTTTGCATATTGTAGGCCAGATACTTTGCAGCATTTGCGCAGTAATGGCTTTCTTCTGGCAACTCAACCATGGAGCCCATTTTGCCTCCTTATTGTGCATCTTGAAACAG
Organism: Ranitomeya imitator; assembly: GCF_032444005.1. Lineage (NCBI taxonomy): Eukaryota > Metazoa > Chordata > Amphibia > Anura > Dendrobatidae > Ranitomeya > Ranitomeya imitator. The sequence goes on from NC_091284.1 coordinate 548,546,519, forward strand.
CCACACTGCTAGTTTTCAGAGAGTCCTGTATTTCAGCTGATGTTATTTGTGAGTTTTTCTTTGCATCCTGAACAATTTTCCTGGCAGTTGTGGATGACATTTTTATTGGTCTACCTGACATTGGTTTAGTTTTTACAGAGCCCCTGATTTTCCATTTGTTAATCACAGTTTGAACGCTGCTGACTGGCATTATCAATTCCTGGGATATCTTTTTGTATCCCTTTCCTGTTTTACACAGTTCAACTACCTTTTCCCGTAGGTGCAGTGACAATTCTTTTGCTTTCCCCGTGACTCACAATCCAGAAACGTCAGTGGCTGGATGAAAGATACAAGAGTCTGTCTGGATCTCAGAAACTCACTCAGAATTTACACACAGGTCACAGGTGAGGATGTTACCTTTAGTAGCCATTCAAACCCATTTGTGTCAACTTCTCTGCATGTTATCAGGACAAAATCACCAGGGTATTTGAACTTTTGATCAGGGTCATTTGGATGTTTTGTGTTGTCATTATGATTTAAACAGGGAAAAAAGTAGTTTGACAATACATGGTTTCACCCAACCACTAACCATGAGTGGAGAAAAAGTTTTGGTGTTATCATTCATATTCTCTGAAAAAAAGCCAAGAAAGCAAAAATTCTGTCGGGGTATGTAAACTTTTGAGCACAACTGTAATGCTCCATACAAAATAATGGGCCCTATATAATGCTCCATATAGAACAATGTACCCCATATATTGCCCTATACAGAATAATGGACCCCATATAATGTTCCAGACAAAATAATGGACCCCATATAATGCTCCATACAGAATAATTGACCCCATATATTGCTCCATACAGAATAATGGGCCCCATATAATGCTTCATACAGAATAATTGACCCCATATATTGGTCTACACGGAATAATGGACCCCATATAATGTTCCATACAAAATAATGGACCCCATATATTGCTCCATACTGAATAATGGGCCCCATATAATGCTCCATACAGAATAATGGGTCCCATATAATGCTCCATCCAGAATGGGTCCCATACAATACTCCATACAAAATGGGCCTCATATATTGCTCCGTACAGAATGGACCTTACAGATTGCTCCATACAGAATGGGCCCCATATATTGCTCCATACATTAAAAAAATCAAATACTCATCTCTCCTCCCGGCCGCAGGTCCGGACTCCTCCAATTTGCCATCTTCCGGCAGTGACATCATCATGCCCTCTGCCCTGAGATGTCAGAGTCAGAAAACATGAAGACACTAGGGGAACAGGGAGAGCTAAGTATTGCAAGTGCCAGGGCCCTGAGTAAGCGGGGACCCACTCATGGGCACTGGCACTGGGTTCCCCAGACTCATGAGTCCCATATCATGGCAGTGTCCCTGATGGCAAGTGGGCCCCCTGCTTGCTTAGGGCCCCAGAACTTGCCCGGGTGTGCCGGGTGGTGAAACTGGTCCTGTCCTCTTGTAAAAAAACAAAGCAAGAGAAAAAATATCTTGAGTATTTGTTTGTAGTCGACTATATAAGCTTTTAAGTGAGAATTGTAAGCAAGAAAATCTTTATCTGATGTGTTAGTTCTTCAGTGTCAGGAGAAGAACGCTTTGCATCGTTTCTGCACTCCATTCCCACTTAAGACTGTAGCCACAGAGTCTCCCATGCTATGGGATTTATATTCACCAGTCCCCACTGTATCCTATATGAGATATATATATATATATATATATATATATATATATACAGCAGTATTCCCTATGTGTATATAAAGAAGTCACTGTGCCTCCTATATGATCAATATAGTCTCAGTGGCTCCTGTTTGATGAATACTGTAGTCTCTGTGTCTCCAATGTGTTGTGTATACAGCAGTCTCCGTGTCTTCCATGTAATGCCTATATACAGTAGCTTAAGAAAGTATTCGGCCCCCTTGAACTTTTCAACCTTTTCCCACATATCATGCCTCAAACATAAAGATACCAAATGTAAATTTTTGGTGAAGAATCAACAACAAGTGGAACACAATTGTGAAGTTGAAAGAAATTTATTGGTTATTTTAAATTTTTGTGGAAATTCAAAAACTGAAAATTGGGGCGTGCAATATTATTCGTCCCCTTTACTTTCAGTGCAGCAAACTCACTCCAGAAGTTCATTGTTGATCTCTGAATGATCCAATGTTGTCCTAAATGCCTAACGATGATAAACATAATCCACCTGTGTGTAATCAAGTCTCCATCCGGTTTGTAGCACAGAGCGCATCATGAAGACCAAGGAACACAACAGGCAGGTCTGTGATACTGTCGTGGAGAAGTTTAAAGCCGGAATTGGATACAAAATCATTTCCAAAACTTTAAACATCCCAAGGAGCACTGTGCAAGCGATCATATTGAAATGGAAGGAGTATCATACCACTGCAAATCTACCAAAACCCCGCCGTCTCTCTAAACTTTCATTTCAAACAAGGAGAAGACTGATCAGAGATGCAGCCAAGAGGCCCATGATCACTCTAAATGAACTGCAGAGATCTACAGCTGAGGTGGGACAGTCTGTCCATAGGACAACAATCAGTCGTACACTGCACAAATCTGGCTTTCATGGAAGAGTGGCAAGACGAAAGCCATTTCTCAAAGATTTCCATAAAAAGTATTGTTTAAAGTTTGCAACAAGCCACCTGGGAGACACACCAAACATGTGGAAGAAGGTGCTCTGGTCAGATGAAACCAAAATCGAACTTTTTGTCAACAATGTCAAACGATATGTTTGGCGTAAAGGCAACACAGCTCATCACCCTGAACACACCATCCCCACTCTCAAACATGGTGATGGCAGCATCATGGTTTGGGCCTGCTTTTCTTCAGCAGGGACAGGGAAGATGGTTAAAATTGATGGGAAGATGGATGGAGCCAAATACAGGACCATTCTTGAAGAAAACCTGTTGGAGTCTGCAAAAGACCTGAGACTGGGATGGAGATTTGTCTTCCACTAAGACAATGATCCCACACATAAAGCAAAATCTACAATGGAATGGTTCACAAATAAATGTATTCAGGTGTTAGAATGACCAAGTCAAAGTCCAGACCTCAATCCAATCGAGAATCTGTGGGGCAGAAAACTGCTGTTCACAAACGATCTCCATCAAACCTCACTGAGCTCGAGCTGTTTGCCAAGGAAGAATGGGCAAGAATTTCAGTCTCTCGATGTACAAAACTGATAGAGACATACCCCAAGCGACTTGCAGCTGTAATCGCAGCAAAAGGTGGTGCAACAAAGTATTAAGTTAAACTTTTCAGTTTTTGAATTTCCACAAAAATTTAAAATAACCAATAAATTTCATTCAACTTCACAATTGTGTTCCACTTGTTGTTGGTTCTTCACCAAAAATTTACATTTGGTACCTTTATGTTTGAAGCATGATATGTGGGAAAAGGTTGAAAAGTTCAAGGGGGCCAAATACTTTCGCAAGGCACTGTAGCAGTCTCAGTGTTTCCTATGTTATGTACAGTATACACAGCAGTTTCGGTGTCTCCCATGTCATGTACATAGAGCAGTCCCAGTGTACCCTATGTGATGTATACAACAGTCTGTGTGTCCTATTTGATGTATATATAGCAGTCCCAATGTATAGATATACTGTAGACCTCCCACTGCTTGAGTTCTATAACTGTAACTTGAGCAGTGATGAATTTTCTACTTTGAGGAGACATACAGTGTAATACATATCTGTGTTTGGAAGAACTTACCGCTGAGATAAGTTCATTACAAAATTTATAGCAAAGCGTCGACTGCGCTCAAAGTCAACCCAGTCCTGGAAAAATAGTTGCAAGTAGCAACATCAGTTAAAGGGAACCTGTCAGCAGATTTTGCGCTATAAGATGTGGCCACTGTTTTTCAGGGCTTATCTACAGCATTCTATAATCCTGTAGATAAGCCCCTGGTCCAACCTGCAAGTGAAGAAAAATTAGTTATATTATACTCACCGGGGGAACGGTCCGGTCCAATGGGTGTCGCAGGTCCGGGTCCGGCGCCTCCCATCTTCTTGCGACGCAGCCCTCCTGCTTCTTCTTCGCTCCCCGGCATCGGCGCTCCTGCGCAGGTGTACTTCTTTTCCCCGTTGAGAGCAGAGTAAAGCACTGCAGTGCGCAGGCGCTGGGAAAGGTCAGAGAGGCCCAGCGCCTGTGCTCTGCAGTACTTTACAGGAGGGAGGCGTGGCAAGAAGATGGGAGGCGGCAAACCCGGACCTGCAACATGCATTCGACCGGACAGCACCTGACAGCATCCCCGGGTGAGTATAATATAACTTATTTTTCTTCAATTGCAGGTCGGATGGGGGGCTTACCTACAGCATTATTGACTGCTGTAGATAAGCCCTGAAAGGCAGTGGCCGCATCTTATAGCGTCAAAATCTGTTGACAGGTTTCCTTTAATAAAATATTTGAACAAATATAGATATTTTTCAAGTTAATAATTTGTATGAATGAGGTTATAAATATCCAAATGGCCCTTGGCAGAAAAAAAAGGTTTCACACCCATGCTCTAAATCAATTTAAAATAATGGCTTTGCCAAAAAAATAAGATCACAATTTTGGAATGGCCCAGTCCAAGCCAAGAGGTGAATATAGTTGACCTAAATCTCTGACAAATTTAGAGAGTTACTGCAAGGAAGAGACGGTAAACATTGCAAATTCTATATGTGTCATGCTCATAGACTACTACCCAAAAGTCTGAATACTGTTGTAGATTGAAATGTGACCCCAACAAAGTATTAGTTTTAATGGTGTACATATTTATGCAACCACATTATTTTAATTCTTTATTTTTCTGTTTCCACCTGAAAAGATTTCAGTTTGTGTTTCAAATCAATTGTAAAAATTATTTGTGACATTAAGGGTATGTTCACACGTTCCTGATTTCCATCCTTTTTTTTTCAGGACTGTTTTTTTAAAAACTGCAGCTCTTGGCAGAAAACGCAGGTCCTTTTTTTGGTCCTTTTTTTGTCCTTTTTTGATGCGTTTTTTGATCCTTTTTTTGATCCTTTTTTTTTATCCTTTTTTTGATCCTTTTTTTTATGCAGTTTTCTATGCAGTTAAAATGGCTGAAAATACCCTAACCCTACCCCTAACCGTACCCCTAACCCTAACCCTACCCCTAACCCTACCCCTACCCCTAACCCTACCCCTACCCCTAACCCTACCCCTAACCCTACCCCTAACCCTACCCCTAACCCTAACCCTACCCCTACCCCTAACCCTACCCCTAACCCTACCCCTAACCCTACCCCTACCCCTAACCCTACCCCTAACCATACCCCTAACCCTAACCCTACCCCTAACCCTAACCCTACCCCTAATCCTACCCCTAACCCTATTCTAACCTTAGTGGAAAAAAAAAAATTCTTAATTTTTTTTTATTGTCCCTACCTATGGGGGTGACAAAGGGGGGGGGGGGTGTCATTTACTATTTTTTTTTATTTTGATCACTGAGATAGGTTATATCTCAGTGATCAAAATGCACTTTGGAACGAATCTGCCGGCCGGCAGATTCGGCGGGCGCACTGCGCATGCGCCCGCCATTTTGCAAGATGGCGGCGCCCAGGGAGAAGACGGCCGGACGGACACCGGGACGCCGGGTAAGTATAAGGGGGGGAGATTAGGGCACGGGGGGGGGCATCGGAGCACTGAGGGGGGCATCGGAGCACGGGGCGGTGGGATTGGAGCACGGGGGGCGGGATCGGAGCACAGGGGGGCAGCCACACTCCGCCCACGCACTTCCGCCCACTTCCCTGCACTTCCTGCTGCAGCGGTTCGGCACCACAAACCGCAGTAAAACCCGCAGATATTTTTTTCATCTGCGGGTTTTACTGCGGGTTTGACCTCAGAATGGAGGTCAATGGGTGCAGAACCGCTGCGGCTCCGAAAAAAGAAGTGACATGGTACTTCTTTTTTCCCGCAGCTATTCAGCGCGGTTTTTTTTTTATTTTCCGCATTGTTGGCACAGCAGTTCCTGTTTTCCATAGGGTACAATGTAATGTACCCTGCATGGAAAACAGCTGCGGACCCGCAGCGGGAAAATCGCGGCAATTCCGCATGAAAAAAAGGATCGTGTGAACATGGCCTAAGAGTGGAATAAGTTCTGAAATTATTCTTCTGGGTATGATTTTTTATTTGATAAAAACCTGCCATTTTAACAGGTGTGTCTAGACTTTTTATATATACGGAACTTTATATCTGACATAAGCTAATATGCATCATAAAGCTCCTTAGCTGCTATTGTAGGTCTGTAACCAAAGCCTTCACCTACAATGTGCCAAGGGTAGGACAATTGGTCATTCCTTTTACGTGACCAAGAACTGTCCAGATATATTTTAGAATTCACTATAACATTATTTGCACCATCTTATCAGCCATTTTTATGTTATTTATTCTGTGTGAATTTAATTTTACATAGAATACCAAGAGCATTGGTTCTACTTTGAGGCTAAATGGCAATTTTACCTGGAAGAAAGAGAAATAGAAGAAGACAATGCGAACATGCCTACATTTCCTGATAAATATGATGTTGATGAACGAGACAAGGTATGGCTGTTCATTTCCTAATTGCTTTACAGCTGGACAGATACATCATAAATATCAAAGTGATCAAAGTGATTCAGGGACTCCAGAAAATGATCCTAGACCACCTCCAAATGACAGAAATGAGGAAGAGTGTGCATGAAGCAGCTGTCAAGCAGACGCATTCCCCCTTTATACAACTCTATAGTATGTGAGGAAAGTGCCGGTATCCTTGCACAAGTTCACTTCCTCCTCTTAGCAGGGACGCCGGTGTGTACACTCACCCTCCAATGCTACTCCGGTCCCCACAGTCTATGCATCCTCTCAGGGCCTGCGCAGGACATGCAGGTCCCCTGGGAGAATGCTTAGGGCGCGTGCACTCCTCGCTCCTTAAAGGGGCCACATGCACGCTTCTGAAAATGTCCCCAGCCAATGTCTGGGAGACATAAGATATTTAAAGGACCCTCCCCAATAGGGAAGTACCTTAGCAACTTTAGTCCTTAGTGTGTTACACGTCCATCTTAGGCTACTTTCACACTTGCGTCGGTACGGGTCCATCGCTATGCGTTGGGCCGACGTACCGACGCACATTGTGAAATTTGTGCACGACGTGGTCAGCAGATGCAGTTTTTCAATGCATCTGCTGCCCATTCTGAAGTCCGGGGAGGAGGGGGCGGAGTTTCTGCCACGCATGCATGGTAGAAAATGGCGGACGCGACGGACAAGAAAACGTTACATTGAACATTTTTTTGTGACGATGGTCCGCCAAAACATGACGGATCCGTCTCACGATGGACACGACGCGTGGCCATCCATCGTGATCCATCACTAATACAAGTCTATGGGCAAAAAACGCATCCTGCGAGCACATTTGCAGGATCCGTTTTTTGCCCAAAACGACGGATTGAGACGGATTGCTAAAAATGCAAGTGTGAAAGTGGCCTTAGTTGTAAGGTCCCTGTACCCGTGCTCTTTATTCCTGATCCTGTTTACCCTGTCAGTACCTGATCCTACCCATTCTCATGATCGTGTCCATCTTCTGATCCTGCACACGTTCATCCTGTGTTCCTGAATCCTCCCTGTCTGTTCTTGTGTGCCAGTTGTTGTCCTGTCTACCTGCTCTGCAGTATCCAACCCCCTGCTCTTGAGTTCCTGGTTGTCCTGAATTTCTGAGTCCATCCCCGGTCCCGTATACCCCTTATGGGGTCAGCTGCTGCGCTATGGGGTCTGTCCTGGAGCGATAATTGATATCCACCTGGGTCCAACTTTAACTACATCATCAGGGGCTCTAGTGAAGCACCAGATGGTGGCTTAGTTATGCCCTCCGGGCTCTATCTGGGCCGTGGCACAGTGGTTCCACAACTACGTGCGTAACATAGTAACATAGTAATTATATAATATAATAAGCAGATTTGTCACCATATTTCACTATGCAAACTGCATATATTATTAAATAGATCACTTAGATCTGATGAGGAAGGTGTACTTACTTTGAAAATCCCTAGGAAAGTGTAATCCAATCTTCACCCACCTAGCCTGATTGATGCCTCCCCTGCTGCTGAAATCTCAGACTGCTCAGAACAAGCAGCTATCAGTCACGTTGAGTGGGCAGAGACTTAATACACTTCAACTCTTGAGCTATCTCAATCTATAGCTCATAAAATGCTCAATTGATATATTCATTAAGATTAAGAAATGTGTTTAATAATGTGTGCAGTTTGTATTGTTAAATTTGGTGACAGATTTGCTTTAATAAGAAATAAAGGGGGAAAAAAATTAGACCTGCTCCACTCACTTCACCCTTGGAAGGTCAGCGCTGCAGGTCATATTATGTCTTCTGATACCTGTTGGGATGCATACTTCATCAGTAGACATTGTACACCTTTCCAATGCACCTGTCGATGCGAAAGTGAGCAGTGCAAGACCCTTTAATTCATGAACATTTATTATTAACAATTTTCAATTGTAGTGCACACATGGTTAAAATTATTGGTACCCCTCGTTTAATGACAGAAAAACCCACAATGGTGACAGAAATAACTTGAATCTGACAAAAGTAATAATAAATGAAAAATCTATGAAAATGATCAAATGAAAGTCAGACATTGCTTTTCAACCATGCTTCCACAGAATTAAAAAAAAGTAAAACTCATAAAATAGGCCTGGACAGAAATGATGGTGCCCTTAACTTAATATTTTGTTCCACAACCTTTTGAGGCAATCAGTGCTATCAAACGATTCCTGTAACTGTCAATAAGACTTCTGCACCTCTCAACAGGTATTTTGGCCCACTCCTCAAGAGCAAACTGCTCCAGTTGCCTCGTGTTTGAAGGTTGCCTTTTCCAGACAGCATGTTTAAGCTGTTTCCAAAGATGCTCAATAGGATTTAGGTCAGGGGGCTCATAGAAGGCCATTTCAGAATAGTCCAATGTTTTCCTCTTAGCCATTCTTGGGTGTTTTTAGCTGTGTGTTTTGGGTCATTATCCTGTTGCAAGACCCATAACGTGACTGAGACCAAGCTTTCTGACACTGGGCAGCACATTTCTCTCTAGAATCCCTTGATAGTCTTGAGATTTAATTGTACCCTGCACAGATTCTAGACACCCTGTGCCAGATGCAGCAAAGCAGACCACAACATAACAGAGCCACCTCCATGTTTCACAGTAGGGACAGTGTTCTTTTCTTGATATGCTTCATTTTTCCGTCTGTGAACATAAAGCTGATGTGCCTTGCCAAAAAGTTCCATTTTTGTCTCATCTGTCCATAGGACATTCTCCCAGAAGCTTTGTGGCTTGTCAACATGAAGTTTGGAAAATTCCTGTCTGGCTTTTTTTATGGTTTTTTTTCAACAATGGTGTCCTCCTTGGTTGTCTTCCTTTAAGTCCACTTTGGCTCAGACAATGACGGATGGTGCAATCTGACACTGATGTTCCTTGAGCTTGGAGTTCATCTTTAATCTGTTTAGAAGTTTTTCTGAGCTCTTTTGTTACCATTCGCATTATCTGTCTCTTTGGTTTGTCATCAATATTCCTCCTGCGGCCAAGTCCAGAAAGATTGGCTACAGTCCCATGGATCTTAAATCTCTGAATAATATGTGCAACTGTAGTCACAGGAACATCAAGCTGCTTGGAGATGGTCTTATAACTTTTACCTTTAACATGTTTATCTATAATTTTCTTTCTATTCTCCTGAGACAACTCTATCCTTTGCTTCCTCTGGTCCATGTTGAGTGTGATATATACCATGTCTCCAAACAGCACAGTCAGTATCTGCAGCCCTTGTAAGGAGGCTAATGGCTCCGTAATCAATGGGAGGTATGTGTCACAGGGATAACTGCTCCCTGTGATGTAACCCAGAGTATTTTTCTTTAGTGTACATAAGCACTAGGATGTTGTTTAGTGCACCTGGGTCTGGGTTGCGGGTAGCTATTAGAGATGGGCAGGTCTGGCTACTCACATACCACACCTGTTGGTGTGGCCACAGCCTACATAATGGAGGCTGTTGTTTTTCACATGGTATGTGTCTTGGGAGGGAGAAGCCCTCCTGTGTGGCTCCAAACCGAGCCTGCATCCTGGACATTGCCCAGCCTGTGTGCCCACAGGCCTGAGTGAGCAGAGCCCGGCTAAGGACATTTTTGTGTTTTGCCTGCTCTAAAGGCCATTTACCTTTTGTTGTTGCTTTGGGGTTTATGGAGCAAATAAACCCGCACGTACTTTTCAAAGAAATGTGCATCCTGTCTTCCTCCTGCTGCACCTGAGTGAGTGCGATCTCTACAGTTGGTGCTAGACTGTGGGCATTGGTCCAGGAGATGACTGGAAGGAGTACAGCAGGTGATTGCTGTGGATCGGCGGGCACCCGAACTCTGGGCGGCTTGCTGTGGATTGGCAGGTCCACGAACTCAAGGCAGCTCGCTGTGGATCGGCAGGTCTACAAACACCGGACGGCTTGCTGTGGATCAGTGGGTCCACAAAATCTTCAGAGCGGAGCCTTGCAGAGCTGTGCAGAGCCTTGCAGAGAGGTGTGGAGCCATGCAGAGAGGTGCAAAGCTGTACAGAGCCTTGCAGAGCAGTGTGGCGCTTTGCTGTGGGGAACTGTTGGCGCAGATAGACTGCTGTGCACTGGCGGTGAGGGGCCTGAGAGGTGTGCACCCAAAGGAAGGATGGTTCCCCAAAAGGGGGTGGAGTACCAAAAGGGGCGGTGACCAAAACAGGGATGGTTGCCCAAAAAGGGGTAGAGTCGCAAAAGGGGGCAGAGACTCAAATAGCAGTGGTGGCCCATAAAGGGGCGGCAGCAAATGCGCCGAGGGACTGTTGCCGGGAGCAGTGTTCGAACAGCGCGTCTGGTATCCTGTATCAGTTATACATCTGAGAAGACGTCACAAAGGTGTTCTGTGGAAGTCAATGGAGAACGTGTGTCTGGACTTCTAGACTCAGGGAGCCTGGTGACCCTGGTGAGCTCCACACTCACTGTCTATCTGATCCCCGGAAGGAAGATGGACATCCACTGCATCCATGGTGTCCCTAGGGATTATTTCGTGTCCAGGATAATCATTGAGACACCCACGATTATTACCAGCCATGACGTCCCTGTAGTCCTGGACTTGCCCTACCCTATTGTAATAGGCTGGGACTTTAAATGGTTTTGGACCTGTGGGAGGAAAGGGGAGTGTTTAATTGCTCAGAGGGGAGCCAGAATGACCCTAAGGGAGCCCCACTGCAGCAGGCGGCTGTAGGGGTTCCTGTTGGTGTAATGCATATAGAAGAGGCGGTAGCGCCCCTAAGGTCGATGTCCCAGAGTTAGGGGTGACTGGGGAAAAGTGTGGGTGTGACAATCTCGGGGACTTAGCAGCAGAGGTGACCAACAGTGTGACCGTTAAAAACAGGGTAGCTGGGGCGTGTCCTAGCTGGCCATGTGAGCGGACGCTGAGGAAAGATCTCCCTCTGCTACCAGCAAGATAACCCTGAGCAGACACAGCTGTCTGCTTCAAATTGTGCCGTACCTGCTGGCTGAAGTCCCCAGGAGTGAAGGGGAGTCGCAGAAGCTGTTCGGTGAGAGACAAAATGATGAGGAGGAGGCAGAAGGATGCGGGCGCAGGACAGGCTGGTGGGATCCAAGATGGCGCCGCTGCCAGAGCGGATGCTGTGAAAGCAAATGCCGCCTGTCAGAAGCGTCTTGAGGCTGCAGCAAAGCTAAAAAGGTTTGCCCGGGTGGATGGTGGGGAATAGACACGGGAAATATCTGAAAACGGATCTGAAAGAGAGGAGGAGGTGGAGGAGAGACTTGATAAAGGAATGCTGGGGGCACAGAAGGGGGAGGAAGATAGTGGTATGGTTGCAGAGGCGGAGGCTAAAAAGGCAGTGAAATTGAGTGGAGAACCAACAATGAAGGATGTTTTTATCCTCTTATCTTCTTGTAGCCAGTTCGTAAATGACTTAACCCTTCAGATGAAGGAGGTTAAAGGGGAGATTAAACAAATAAAGGCTGCTTGTACAGAGAATGGACAAACGTATTGGAGAAGTGGAAGAGACGATGAGCACTGTTGAGGATCATATTGTAAAGCTGCAAAAGGCAGAGAAAAAGTTTGTCCAACAGATAACGGAATTGGCGGCAAAAAATGAGGATCTAGAAAACAGATCAAGAAGAAATAACATTCGAATAGTCGGTTTGCCAGAAAAAAACAGAGAGGAGAAACCCAATGAGTTTATTGAAATCTGGCTGAAGGAGAAGATTGGAGCTGAAGTTCTGACAAAGGTCTTTGCCGTGGAAAGAGCGCATAGAGTGCCGCCGCAGCCCCCTCCCCCTGAAGCTAACCCCCGTACTATGCTGGCTAAAATATTAAACTACAGAGACAGAGACATTATACTTAGGAAGGCCAGAGAAATGGAGGACATCACTGTTGGAGGACAGAGGATTGACATTTATCCGGACTACTCCGCTGCGGTCCAGAAACAGAGAATGCAGTTTACTGGCTTCAAGAGGCGATTGAGAGAACTGGGGGTTCAATACTCCATGTTTTTCCTTGCGAGGTTGAGAGTGGTCGCCTTCAATAAAGCACACTTCTGTATGACGCCAGAGGACGCTACTCAGTGGATTGATATTAATGTCAAGAAACTGCAGGCTGCAGGACACTGACTTTCTGTGGCAACATGTGTGGTTATTGCTTCACTCTTGACAGAAGAGAATTGGGCTTCTTTCTATGTTTATTTACTGCCTATAGCGCTTTCAAACTTTGGAAGAGTGCAGTATGGCCAGGTTGATTAATGGACCAGACAGAGTTTGAGTTGGATAATATGGGGGGGATGCTGACAGGGTGTTCTGCAAATATTGCTTTTGTAATCTCTTTACTTTATTGCATGTTTTGATATGTTATTAATTAGTGTAAGGAGCTGTGGTGCTGTTGGTGGCGAGAGCCAGAGGGTGGTGATAACTTAGGTGAGAGTGCCTCAAACGGTCCTAGGAGCCCCACTTTCGATGAGAGGAAAATGTGATAGTTTGGGAGGGGTTGGGATTCGAGGGGAGAGTTCAAGGGGTGGGGGTTAGACAGCTCAGGTTAGGGAGTAAGGATTCTTGGATCACTATTCTGCGACATGATGGGGGAACGCATTCAAATACTAAGTTGGAATGTTAGAGGCCTAGCAGACAAGACCAGAAGAGTGGCGGTTCTTCAATATGCTCGTGATCAAAGGGCCTCCTTGATATGTCTGTTGGAAACGCACTTGGTACGTGAGAGGGTCAATGTCTTCAGTAGGAGATGGCTGCAGAGGTCATATCACTCCACCTTCTCTACGTACGCAAGAGGAGTATCGGTGCTGGTCCCAGCAGGAGTGCATTATGAAGAGGCGAAGGTGTATGTTGATGTGGAAGGGCAATATTTTATAGTAAAATGTAGACTGCTTGGGGTTTTGATGTATGTGGTGGCTATGTACATTCCTCCTCCCTATTCTAGCAAAAAAATTTGAGAAGTTTTGGAATTGATTGGACGGGGAGATCCGTTGCCGCTTTTAATTATAGGAGACCTCAATAACATTTGCGATGATTTTTGGGATAGAAATAAAAACATACAGCGTAGGACGGAAAGTCATATTACGGCATTTGGAACATATGTGCGAGAGATCGGTATGATTGATCTGTGGAGAGTACGACACATGGGGGAGAGGGGATACTCCTGCTACTCACCAGCTCATGATGCGCTATCTAGAATAGACATGGCGCTCGGGAATAACATGTTTGACACTTTGGTGGGGGAAGTAAGGTATTTGCCGTGGGCGTTCTCGGATCATAATCCATGGGAGGTGGAGTTGAGGCCGGTGGGGACATGGAAGCGACAAAGGGGAGAGTGGAAAATTCATCCTAACTGGTTGCATAGTGTGAGCTTGGAGACCATACAGTGAGAGGTAGAGGAGTTCTTTGAGATTAATGAGGGTAGTGCGGATATACTTACCATTTGGGAGACTATGAAGGCATTTTTGAGAGGGCTACTGTTTAGGGATATTAGTAGATGTAAACGTTGGTCAAAACAGGCGGAGAATGACGTGAGGGAAAGGCTGAGAATTGCTGAAGATGATTTGATTACACTGGGTACTCCTGAAGCTGGGAAACTGCTAAAAGAAGCCCAGAACCGGATGGATAAAATTCTAATGGAGAGGGCAGAGAGGAAGAGAGAGTTCCAACATCTGACATTTTAACAGGAGGGGGAGGTAGTTGGACATATATTGTCATTGGTGGCTTCTGCTCAGAGGAGTACATCATTCATGCTTTCATTGGCACTTGACAATGGTATGAAAGTATCGGAGACCTCTGAGATCTTAAGGGTCTTTATGGAATTCTACGCAGATCTGTACTCCTCTGGTGTGGTCCTATCGGAGGGAGACATTATGGCATTTTTAGAGGGCATCGCCTTGCCTAGACTGAGTGAGGTGGAAAGGGGAAGTTTGGAGGGCCCTATTACTGATGAAGAACTAAGTCGGGCTTTAAGGGCAATGGGAAGAGGTAGGGCGCCAGGAGAAGATGGGCTACCAGCCGAAATATATAAAGAGATGGAAGAGGTGTTAATACTCAGATTAAGAGTGGTATTGGAGGAGGCCAAGCTTAGGGGAACCTTGCCAGTTTCCATGAGGGAAGCCATAATAGTAGTAATGCCAAAGGAAAATAAAGATCTGCGACGGCCTGAATTGTATCGCCCGATCTCTCTACTTACTACAGATGTTAAGCTTCTGGCCAGGGTCTTAGTGGCCCGATTGACAGGTGTTGCTTCTAAATTAATTCACCCAGATCAGTCTGGCTTTATGCCTGATAGGTCTTCGGCAGTGAATCTAAGAAGACTCTTTTTGAATTTACAACTGGGGGCTGATAACGGTGGGTACAGAGTTATTGCTTCCTTAGATGCCCATAAGGCATTCGATAGTGTGGAATGGGGGTACTTGTGGCAGGTATTACACTGTTTTGGCTTTGGCCCACATTTTGTGTCTTGCGTTCAGCTGTTATATGAGCAACCATCAGCTAGAGTGAGAGTGAATGGCGAGCTTTCTCACACGATACAGCTACATAGAGGAACGAGACAGGGGTGTCCGCTCTCCCCTCTTTTGTTTGCTCTGGCCATGGAACCGTTGGCCGCCAAAATTCGACAGTCCACCGAGGTTTTAGGGTTTAAATATGGGTCGATAGAAGAGAAGATAGCGCTTTACGCTGACAATATACTGCTATTTCTGGGAGACCCGCATGACTCATTGAGCAATGCTATGCGGCTCATCGTGGGATTTGGTTCTCTATCAGGACTAAAAATAAACTGGAATAAATCAATTTTATTCATGGTGGATAATGTGGGGGTGAGCTGGGTGATTCTACGGAAGGGGATAGACTTAAGATAGCAGACCAATTCAAATATCTGGGGATACTAATCTCTTTGCCGATTACAAATTACTTGCATAAGAATCTGACACCGGTACTGGAAACTCTTAAGGCTAAGGTAGGGGCTTGGTCTAAGCTGCATTTGTCTGTTGTAGGTCGAGTTAATCTTATCAAAATGATTCTGATGCCTAAAATATTGTATGTTCTTCATAACTCACCTATCTGGATACCACGTGGGAAATTCAAACTGATCAACTCATTATTTAGAAGTTTGGTGTGGGGGAGACAGCACCCACGAATTAGGTTGGAGACGCTTCAGCGGCCTAAAGACGCGGGGGGTCTGGCCTTGCCTAATCCTGAGATATATTTCCTTGCGGCCCAATGTCAACATTTAAAGGGCTGGGTGCATGTGACGTCTGCCAAATGGGTACAACTCTTAATAGAAAAGATTACCAAAAGAAGTGTTTAGAGGATGGCTCTCTTGAGATGCTTGGGAAAATATATCCAACGTTGCTTTTGATATATAAAATATGGGGAAGAGTCAAACATATTCGTGGGGTCACTTGTCTTACCAGGTTTTCTCCACTATGGTTTAATAATAATTTACCAGAATTTTTGGCAATGGGATATATATCAGGATGGCAGGCTAAAGGGATTCGATATGTTTATCAGATTTTAGAGCGACGGGAGTTGAAGTCCTTTTCCCAGCTGCAGTCTGAGTATGGCCTCGAGACATCCGGGGGTTATCAATATGCACAAGTTCGACATGCCTTTGTGGCTCAGAATAGGGGGGATTGCCTCAAAATCCAAAGTGACTTAGTATTGGAATATATCTGCGGGCGGGGATATCGAGGGGTGTTAACTCTTCCTTATATCAGGACTTACTCCATAATTATTGGGATATTCGTTTGGGGCGAGGGCTAAATGGGAAAGAGTTGGGTCGCTTGGAAGAAGAAACATGGGAATCTGTTTTAGAATGGGTACTGAAGCTATCAATGAATGAGCCGTATAGACTTTCTCAGCTTTATGTTATACACAGAGTATATAGGTCTCCGGATGTCCTATATAGAGCTGGGTTGAGACCCGATTCGGAATGCCCTAGGTGTAGGAATGATAATGCTGGAATGTTCCACATGTTCTGGTCGTGTCTGAGGTTGACTGTTTTTGGTTACTGGTTCTCAGCCGGATAGAAGGGGCGTATAGATGTGTAATTCCAAGGGAACCAGTAGTTTGCGTGCTGGGATATGTGGATGAGATAATAGTTGGTAACACGTTGAAAATAGCAATCTCTAGACTACTATAGATGGCTCGGAAAGTCATAGCAAGAAATTGGATAAAAGAGGAGCCTCCCTCGAGGGGATAATACATCAAGTATGTGGGGAAGGTCATAGCCTTTGAAAAGGGAGTATATCAGAAAAGAGGGAAAATGGTTTTGTATGACAAATTGTGGATGCCTTGGTTGTAATTGGGTTAGAAGGAGCTTAAGGGAAAATAGGCCTGAGGAGGTTTCGCCTATAAAATAATGGTATATAAATTCATAGTGAAGGACATTATATTATACTAAAGTAAAGTATGTTAAAAATTGGACGTAAGCTGTCTAAGTGGGAAAGTGGGGAGGGATTGGGATGAAAGGGGGTCGGATGGGTAAAGGGGGTTAATGCTTGGGGGGGAATTGTAAAACACATGTATTATTGTTAAATGTTTATTGCATTTTATAATCAATAAAAATCTATTTGATTAAAAAAAAAATCAGGGTAGCTGCAGGAAAGGGGTCCGACACCTGTTTTACTGGGGACTTGTTGTTCCATTGTTCCAGGGTGAGTAGCGGTGACTCCCAATCAGACTGTGATGTAAGGGAAAAAGAGTGGGTAAGGTGGACCAGAATGCCAGGCTGAGAGAGAGGCTGCAGAATGCCGGGAGGAGAGAGCTTTCAAGCTTCAGATGGCTCAAATAGAGAGGGGTATCAGTCCTCAGATAACCCCCCTCCCAGGACATAAATTCGAGGAGACCACGTCTGGAAAACTTCCCTGTGATGGAGAAGGATACGGACTTGGAAACTTTCCTTCGGGGGTTTGAAAAAACCTGCAGGCAATACCATCAGACTGTATAAAGAGACACTCCCAACTGATACTACAGAATATTGGAACTGTGAAAAACGGCTGGTCGTTCCTTATCCATTTAGGGAAAAATTATTGAGAATTGCTCATGAAATTCCTCTGGCCGGACACCTTAAGGTACCGTCACACATAACGATATCGTTAACGATATCGTTGCTTTTTGTGACGTAGCAACGATATCGTTAACAAAATCGTTATGTGTGACAGCGACCAACGATCAGGCCCCTGCTGGGAGATTGTTGGTCGCTGGGGAAAGTCCAGGACTTAATTTCGTCGCTGGATCTCCCGCTGACATCGCTGAATCGGCGTGTATGTCTTCACTGGTAACCAGGGTAAACATCGGGTTACTAAGCGCAGGGCCGCGATTAGTAACCCGATGTTTACCCTGGTTACCATTGTAAATGTAAAAAAAACAAACACTACATACTTACATTCCGGTGTCTGGTCACGTCCCTCACCTTCAGCTTCCCACACTGACTGTGAGCGCCAGTTGTCAATGTTTCTTGGGAAGTGTTGGATCTTTGTCTGGCTTCTCCTGCTTAGCTGCCAATTCAGCAAAGATAAGTGTCTGTTTCTTTTTCTATGGCACACAAGCTGTGTGCTTGTTTTTTGATTGTATTCCTGCTCTGAGTTTAGTAGTCTCTGGAGTTGCAGATATACGTTCCACGTCTTTAGTTAGATGGAGGAATTTTTTGTATAATCTGCTGTGGATATTTTTGGAAGGGTTTTAATACTGACCGCACAGAACTCTGTCCTATCCTTTCCTATTTTAGCTAGAGTGGCATCTTGTGCTAAATCCTGTTTTCTGACTGTGTGTGTCTTTCCTCTCCTACTCACAGCCAATATTTGTGGGGGGCTGCCTATCCTTTGGGGTTCTGCTCTGAGGCAAGGTAGTATTCCTATTTCCATCTTTAGGGGTATTTAGTCCTCTGGCTGTGATGAGGTGTCTAGGGCTTGTTAGGTACACCCCACGGCTACTTCTAGTAGCAGTGTTAAGATCAGGATTTGCGGTCAGTATAGTTACCACCTACTCCAGTGAAAGTTTTCATGCTGCTCCAAGGTCACCGGATCATAACAGTACAACTGGCCAATAATGAGTTAAATGCATCTCAGAAGAAGGGAGGAAAGGTGTTGAGCCATTTTTTTTTCTTCAGTCTGCTTTATCTTCTCTTCCGTCTTTATTTCTGGGTGGCTGAGGAGCCTTGTGCAAGCATGGATGTTCAGGAATTAGTTTCTCATGTAGACCAGCTTGCTGCTAGGGTACAGGGTATTTCTGATTATATTGTTCAAACTCCTGTTTTAGAGCCGAAGATTCATACTCCTGATTAGTTTTTTGGAGACAGGTCCAAATTTTTTTAACTGTAAACTATTTTTTGCTCTGAGACCTCGATCCTCTGGTGATTCCATTCAGCAGGTTAAAATCGTCATCTCCCTGCTGCGTGGCGACCCGCAGGATTGGGCGGAATCTGGGAATCCGGCTTTGCTTAATGTAGACTCCTTTTTTCAGGCTTTAGGATTATTATATGATGAACCTAATTCTGTGGATCAAGCTGAGAAGACCTTGTTGGCCCTGTCTCAGGGTCAAGAGGCGGCAGAATTGTATTGTCAGAAATTCAGAAAATGGTCTGTGTTGACTAAATGGAATAATGATGCTTTGGCGGCAATTTTCAGAAAGGGTCTTTCTGAATCCGTTAAAGATGTTATGGTGGGGTTTCCCACGCCTTCCGGTCTGAGTGATTCTATGTCTCTGGCCATTCAGATTGACCGGCGCTTACGGGAGCGCAGAACTGTGCGCACTGTGGCGTTGTTTTCAGAGCAGACTCCTGAGCCAATGCAGTGTGATTGGATTCTGTCTAAAACGGAACGACAAGGATTCAGACATCAGAATAGGTTGTGTTATTATTGTGGCGACGCTTCTCATGTCATTTCAGTCTGCCCTAAGCGGACAAAGAGGATCGCTAGTTCATTTACCATCAGTACTGTACAACCTAAATTTCTGTTATATGTGTCCTTGATCTGCTCATTGTCATCGCCTTGAACTTAATGGACTTTGAGTTTGCCAGGCGTTGTGGTTTTCCCTTGCAGCCTTTGCAGAACCTTATTCCTTTAAGGGCATTGATGCTGCACCCTTGGCTAAAAATAAGCCCCAGTTTTGGACACAGGTGACCATGTGCATGGCGCCAGCCCATCAGGAAGATTGTCGATTTCTGGTGTTGCATAATTTGCATAATGCTATCGTGCTGGGTTTTCCGTGGTTGCAGGTACATAATCCTGTGTTGGATTGGAAGTCCATGTCTGTGACTAGTTGGGGTTGTCAGGGGGTTCATAATGATGTTCCTTTGATGTCAATCTCATCTTCTTCCTCTTCTGAAATTCCAGAGTTTTTGTCTGATTTTCAGGATGTATTCGATGAGCCCAAGTCCAGTTTCCTTCCACCGCACATGGACTGCGATTGTGCTATTGACTTGATTCCAGGCTGTAAGTTTCCTAAGGGTCGACTTTTCAACCTGTCTGTGCCTGAACATACCGCCATGCGGAGCTATATTAAGGAGTCTTTGGAGAAAGGGCATATTCGGCCATCTTCTTCACCATTGGGAGCGGGGTTATTTTTTGTTGCTAAAAAAGATGGTTCCTTGAGACGCTGTATTGATTATCGCCTCTTGAATAAAATCACGGTCAAGTTTCAATACCCTTTACCTTTGCTTACCGATTTGTTTGCTAGGATTAAGGGAGCTAGTTGGTTTACGAAGATTGACCTTCGGGGGGCATATAATTTTGTTCGTATTAAGCAGGGCGATGAATGGAAAACTGCGTTTAACACGCCCGAAGGCCATTTTGAATACCTTGTGATGCCATTCGGGCTCACTAATGCTCCATCTGTTTTTCAGTCCTTCATGCATGATATTTTCCGGACTTATATTGATAAGTTCTTGATTGTGTATTTGGACGATATTTTGATTTTTTCCGATGATTGGGAGTCTCATGTGGAACAGGTCAGGATGGTATTTCAGATCCTTCGTGACAATGCCCTGTTTGTGAAAGGGTCTAAGTGTCTCTTTGGGGTGCAGAAGGTTTCTTTTTTGGGCTTTATTTTTTCTCCCTCGTCTATAGAGATGGATCCGGTTAAGGTTCAGGCTATTCATGATTGGATTCAGCCCACATCCGTAAAGAGCCTTCAGAAATTTTGGGGTTTTGCAAATTTTTATCGCCGTTTCATTGCTAATTTTTCCAGCGTGGTTAAACCCTTGGCCGATTTGACGAAGACAGGCGCTGATGTGGCGAATTGGTCCTCTGCGGCTGGTTCTGCCTTTCAGGAGCTTAAACGTCGATTTACTTCTGCTCCGGTGTTGCGCCAACCGGATGTTTCTCTTCCGTTTCAGGTTGAGGTTGACGCTTCTGAGATTGGGGCAGGGGCCGTTTTGTCTCAGAGGGATCCTGTTGGTTCCTTAATGAAACCGTGTGCCTTCTTTTCCCGTAAGTTTTCGCCTGCTGAACGCAATTATGATGGCAATTGGTAGTTGTTGGCTATGAAGTGGGCGTTTGAGGAGTGGCAACATTGGCTTGAGGGAGCTAAGCACCGTATTGTGGTCTTGACCAATCATAAGAATTTGATTTACCTCGAGTCTGCCAAACGGCGGAATCCTAGACAGGCTCGATGGTCCTTGTTTTTTTTCCCATTTTGATTTCGTGGTCTTGTACCTTCCGGGTTCTAAGAACATTAAGGCTGATGCCCTCTCTAGGAGTTTTTCGCCTGATTCTCCTGAGGTCTTAGAACCGGTCGGTATTCTGAGAGAAGGGGTGGTCTTTTCTGCCATTTCCCCTGATTTACGACGGGTTCTTCAGGAATTTCAGGCTGACAAACCTGACCGCTGTCCTGTGGAGAAAGTGTTTGCTCCTGACAGATGGACTAGTAGAGTGATTTCTGAGGTTCACTGTTCCGTGTTGGCTGGTCATCCTGGCATTTTTGGTACCAGAGACTTGGTTCGTAGGTCCTTTTGGTGGCCTTCTTTGTCGCGTGATGTGCGTTCTTTTGTGCAGTCCCGTTGTTGTTCCCATGCTAGTGGGTTGCTTTTGCCATTGCCGGTCCCTGAAAGGCCCTGGACGCATATTTCTATGGATTTTATTTCCGAACTTCCGGTTTCCCAGAGGATGTCGGTTATCTGGGTTGTTTGTGACCGGTTCTCTAAGATGGTTCATTTGGTGCCTTTGCCTATATTGCCTTCCTCTTCGGATTTGGATCCGTTGTTTTTTCAGCATGTGGTCCGTTTGCATGGTATTCCGGAGAATATTGTGTCCGACAGAGGTTCCCAGTTTGTTTCTAGATTTTGGCGGGCCTTTTGTGCTAAGCTGGGCAGTGATTTGTCTTTTTCTTCTGCGTTTCATCCTCAGACAAATGGTCAAACCGAGCGAACTAATCAGACTTTGGAGACTTATTTGAGATGCTTTGTGTCTGCTGATCAGGATGATTGGATGGCTTTCTTGCCATTGGCCGAGTTTGCCCTTAATAATCGGGCTAGTTCGGCTACTTTGGTTTCGCCTTTCTTTTGTAATTTTGGTTTTCATCCTCGTTTTTCTTCTGGGCAGGTTGAGCCTTCTGACTGTCCTGGTGTGGATTCTGTGGTTGACAGGTTGCAGCAGATTTGGGCTCATGTGGTGGACAATTTGGTGTTGTCTCAGGAGGAAGCTCAACGTTTTGCTAACCGTCGTCGGTGTGTTGGTTCCCGGCTTCGGGTTGGGGATCTGGTCTGGTTGTCTTCCCGTCATGTTCCTATGAAGGTTTCTTCTCCTAAGTTTAAGCCTCGGTTTATTGGTCCTTATAGGATTTCTGAGATTATTAATCCGGTGTCTTTTCGACTGCCGCTTCCGGCCTCTTTTGCTATCCATAATGTCTTCCATAGATCTTTATTGCGGAAATATGTGGAGCCCGTTGTTCCCTCTGTTGATCCTCCTTCCCCTGTGTTGGTTGATGGGGAGTTGGAATATGTTGTTGAGAAGATTTTGGATTCCCGTTTTTCGAGGCGGAAGCTTCAGTACCTTGTCAAATGGAAGGCCAGGAGGATAATTCTTGGGTTTTTGCCTCTGATGTCCATGCCGCTGATTTGGTTCGTGCCTTTCATCTGGCTCATCCTGATCGGCCTGGGGGCTCTGGTGAGGGTTCGGTGACCACTCCAAAAAGGGGGGGTACTGTTGTGAATTCTGCTTTTGGGCTCCCTCCGGTAGTTGTAGGTGGTAATGCAGTTGTCTCTGGGCTGCAGTCCTGGACAGGTGTATCTGCTGATTGCAGTTCTGACTGGGGTATTTAGGTTTGCAGGACTCATTAGTCCTTTCCAGTTGTCAATGTTTCTTGGGAAGTGTTGGATCTCTGTCTGGCTTCTCCTGCTTAGCTGCCAATTCAGCAAAATAAGTGTCTGTTTCATTTTCTATGGCACACAAGCTGTGTGCTTGTTTTTTGATTGTATCTGCTCTGAGTTTAGTAGTCTCTGGAGTTGCAGATATACGTTCCACGTCTTTAGTTAGATGGAGGAATTTTTTGTATAATCTGCTGTGGATATTTTTGGAAGGGTTTTAATACTGACCGCACAGAACTCTGTCCTATCCTTTCTTATTTTAGCTAGAGTGGCCTCTTGTGCTAAATCCTGTTTTCTGACTGTGTGTGTCTTTCCTCTCCTACTCACAGCCAATATTTGTGGGGGGCTGCCTATCCTTTGGGGTTCTGCTCTGAGGCAAGGTAGTATTCCTATTTCCATCTTTAGGGATATTTAGTTCTCTGGCTGTGACGAGGTGTCTAGGGCTTGTTAGGTACACCCCACGGCTACTTCTAGTAGCAGTGTTAAGATCAGGATTTGCGGTCAGTATAGTTACCACCTACTCCAGTGAAAGTTTTCATGCTGCTCCAAGGTCACCGGATCATAACAACTGTCCTTCCTGGGTACGGTTTGCTACTATAGGAGGTTTGTAGCAAACTACAGTGCTCTGGCCAAACCGTTAACTGATCTGACCAGGAAGAAACTTCCCAAAATTGTCTCCTGGAGTCCTCAGTGTGAGGAATAATTTTCTGCCCTAAAGTCGGCATTGGTTAGTTCACCCGTCCTTCAGGCCCCAGATTTCACTTGCAGATTTGTAGTGCAGACGGACGCCAAGACCTATGGGCTAGGTGCGGTTCTTAGCCAGGTGAACCAACAAGGTGAGGAGCACCCAATTCTGTACCTGAGCAGGAAACTCCTGCCCAGAGAAGAGGCTTATGCCACCATTGAAAAGGAATGTTTGGCAATTGTGTAGGCTCTGCAGAAGCTGTAACCATACCTCTATGGGCGCAACTTCACCGTGATCACAGATCATAACCCATTGAGTTGGCTCAACAGAGTAGTTGGGGACAACGGGAAATTGCTTAGATGGAGCCTGATATTACAGCAATATGATTTCACAATTCAGCATAAGAAGGGAGTTGATCATGGCAATGCTGATGGCCTATGTCGCCAAGGTGGGGTAGAATCAGATACGTGCTCGGTAGCTGACCTGCAAGTCAACCCCCATGCACATTCATAAGGAGGAAGGTGTGGTGAAATATGTATATATTTATATTTGTGCAGTGACATATGTCTAGGGTTATATGTGTAACTAGCAGTAGTTGAACATCTGTCCCGAAACTGCAGGCCTCACAAAGGTCCCAGCATACATACATGTTGTGAATTCTGTGGCCAAGCTCCCTCCTGTGGTCGAGAGTGGTACTTCGGCTGGTTCTGTCTATGAGCTTCCTTTGGTGGATGAGAGTGGTACTGCTGCTTCTGAGTTTCCATCCTCAGGTGATGAGGTTAAGTCGTTAGGTGCTGCTCTATTTAACTCCACCTGGTGCTTTGATCCTGGCCTCCAGTCAATGTTCTAGTATTGGTCTTGCTTCCTCCTGGATCGTTCCTGTGGCCTGTCTTCCTGCATAAGCTAAGTTTTGCTTGTGTTATTTTTGCTTGCTATTTTTTCTTTCCAGCTTGCTTTATTGGTTTTTCTTGCTTGCTGGAAGCTCTGAGACGCAGAGGGAGCACCTCCGTACCGTTAGTCGGTGCGGAGGGTCTTTTTGCCCCTCTGCGTGGTTGTTTGTAGGTTTTTGTGTTGACCCCAAAGCTATCTTTCCTATCCTCGGTCTATTCAGTAAGTCGGGCCTCACTTTGCTAAATCTATTTCATCTCTGTGTTTGTATTTTCATCTTACTCACAGTCATTATATGTGGGGGGCTGCCTTTTCCTTTGGGGAATTTCTCTGAGGCAAGGTAGGCTTATTTTTCTATCTTCAGGGCTAGTTAGTTTCTCAGGCTGTGCCGAGTTGCATAGGGAGCGTTGGGCGCAATCCACGGCTACCTCTAGTGTGGTGTGTTAGGATTAGGGATTGCGGTCAGCAGAGTTCCCATGTCTCAGAGCTCGTCCTTTGTTTTTGGTAATTGTCAGGTCACTTTGTGTGCTCTGAACTTCAATGTCCATTGTGGTTCTGAATTACCTGTTCATAACACATATAGTATTTTGAGAAGGCAGATTACTGTCTCCACTCTCGCCAGGGGTCATGCTGGGAATCAAGAAAAAAGGGAAACATTTGACACCTCCTAGCTATTTGAAGAGAGATGTCAATTACAGCCTGACACTATCTATTTGTGAGAACTTTTACACAGGGAATCTCAGAGCAAATAATATATTAATTGGGGAGCGATCGTGGTCCAATCAAAAAACAAGCAATTATGATATTAACCTGAGGGTCTGGTCTAGAAATCTGACCTCCAGAGTAAAGCTATAAATTAGGCCTGTACACATAGAATCATGTTTACATGTGAGGGCTGCCTGGGAAAGTGATGTGTTCCACCAACTCCATATTCATCCCCCCCCCCCCCTTAGGGAGCAGAAAGCAGACTAGAAAGTTTGACATTTCTGTAAGTTTTCTCCTGTTTATTTTCTACTGTTTTGTATAACTGTATGTCTTTTTATTATCATATTTTATACCTTTTTCTTACTGTAAGCACTGAACCTTTTTGTATTAAAGCATAAAACTTTAACAAGTTGAAACTTGAATGTTCTAAAAGTATCCATAGCCTTAAACTGTATGATCCGTATGAGTGGTAGACCCTTTTAGTAATTTCCGGGACTCATCGCCCATGTATTCGGTGAGTGGTGGCAGCATGTATGAGCGGGTGTGTGGCCTGGGTCAGTTTGTGATTTATGCTCCCATTACAGCATAGGAAAGAGGTTGAATGCTGGACTGAGAGAGGGGAGATAGATTTACCCTTGCAGGCACAACCCCCAAGTCACATGCTGAGAGCGAGTATGTGACAAATTAGTGACACCACGGAGTGGGATCTATGACAAGGGGTGAAGAAGAGACAGGGGCAGGGGCAAACAAGGTTAATGTCCTTGATAAGGAGGACATTTTACCACTGACAAACCAAAGCACAGAGGTAGTCGATGACTTGGGGAAAATAAAACTGACCCAGTCTGGTGGTGGGGATCCAATAGCTAAAATCGCAGTTGGAGAACAACTCCGAGAAAAAAACGGAGAGCCTGCAGGAGAAGCTGTCCGAATCGACCGCTGCCTCCCGACAATGAGAGGATCAAATCGACAAACTGACAAAGGAAATGTACACGTGGAAAGAGCGAGCCGACAGTTTCCACCAAGTGGAAGTGCACGTCCAAAGCTTGGAGAAAGAGCACGATGAGGTCTGTCAACAGCTGGCAAACGAGAGGTTGAAGGTGTGGAATATAGAAGCTGCCAACTCTGCGCAGTTGCATAAAGTGTGTCACCTGGATTCCAAGCTCTCGGCAGCCAAGGCTCAGCTCAGAGAGAAGGAAGAACAGGAGCAGAAGCTGCTTCATATCATCTGCTCCACCGAGGTAAAGATGCGCTCTACTAGGCAGAAGGACGCAGAATACGTGTCTCATCTGGAAATGACCTGCTGCAACAAAGCACAGGAGTTCCAGGACCTCATCAAAAAGTTTTCTTGTGAGAAGCAAAAAATGGCAGATTTACATGCCGAATTAAAGCGTCTGAAAGAACAGAAATCTGATGAAATCGCGGCTTTGGAGTAAAAAATAAGTTCGGGACACAAAGTGAACAAGTTCTCTGGGAACTTTCCGCAGCCCATGAGAAGCATCAGCAGGAGCTTCTCCGAAAAGAGGACGAGCGGTGCTGCCTGGCAGGGGAGCAGGATAAAGTTCACAGGAGGCCTTAGCCCAGCTCCAGAAATACATGAACGGCCAAAAAATGAGTTCTCCACTCTACAGAATGAACTGTCATACTCTCTTGATCTGATCGCAATGAAGGATAGCTGGTGAGACTGACCAATGAAGTAACATAGTAACATAGTAACATAGTTAGTAAGGCCGAAAAAAGACATTTGTCCATCCAGTTCAGCCTATATTCCATCATAATAAATACCCAGATCTACGTCCTTCTACAGAACCTAATAATTGTATGATACAATATTGTTCTGCTCCAAGAAGACATCCAGGCCTCTCTTGAACCCCTCGACTGAGTTCGCCATCACCACCTCCTCAGGCAAGCAATTCCAGATTCTCACTGCCCTAACAGTAAAGAATCCTCTTCTATGTTGGTGGAAAAACCTTCTCTCCTCCAGACGCAAAGAATGCCCCCTTGTGCCCGTCACCTTCCTTGGTATAAACAGATCCTCAGCGAGATATTTGTATTGTCCCCTTATATACTTATACATGGTTATTAGATCGCCCCTCAGTCGTCTTTTTTCTAGACTAAATAATCCTAATTTCGCTAATCTATCTGGGTATTGTAGTTCTCCCATCCCCTTTATTAATTTTGTTGCCCTCCTTTGTACTCTCTCTAGTTCCATTATATCCTTCCTGAGCACCGGTGCCCAAAACTGGACACAGTACTCCATGTGCGGTCTAACTAGGGATTTGTACAGAGGCAGTATAATGCTCTCATCATGTGTATCCAGACCTCTTTTAATGCACCCCATGATCCTGTTTGCCTTGGCAGCTGCTGCCTGGCACTGGCTGCTCCAGGTAAGTTTATCATTAACTAGGATCCCCAAGTCCTTCTCCTTGTCAGATTTACCCAGTGGTTTCCCGTTCAGTGTGTAATGGTGATATTGATTCCCTCTTCCCATGTGTATAACCTTACATTTATCATTGTTAAACCTCATCTGCCACCTTTCAGCCCAAGTTTCCAACTTATCCAGATCCATCTGTAGCAGAATACTATCTTCTCTTGTATTAACTGCTTTACATAGTTTTGTATCATCTGCAAATATCGATATTTTACTGTGTAAACCTTCTACCAGATCATTAATGAATATGTTGAAGAGAACAGGTCCCAATACTGACCCCTGCGGTACCCCACTGGTCACAGCGACCCAGTTAGAGACTATACCATTTATAACCACCCTCTGCTTTCTATCACTAAGCCAGTTACTAACCCATTTACACACATTTTCCCCCAGACCAAGCATTCTCATTTTGTGTACCAACCTCTTGTGCGGCACGGTATCAAACGCTTTGGAAAAATCGAGATATACCACGTCCAATGACTCACCGTGGTCCAGCCTATAGCTTACCTCTTCATAAAAACTGATTAGATTGGTTTGACAGGAGCGATTTCTCATAAACCCATGCTGATATGGAGTTAAACAGTTATTCTCATTGAGATAATCCAGAATAACATCCCTCAGAAACCCTTCAAATATTTTACCAACAATAGAGGTTAGACTTACTGGTAGTGTTGAGCATTCCGATACCGCAAGTATCGGGTATCGGCCGATATTTGCGGTATCGGAATTCCGATACTGAATTCCGATACTTCCCGCGTATCGGATACCGGAATCGGAAGTTCCCAGAATTCAAATTGAACGCAGCAGCCAATGAGGAATGAATGAAAGTGTGGGCACATC
Organism: Ranitomeya imitator; assembly: GCF_032444005.1. Lineage (NCBI taxonomy): Eukaryota > Metazoa > Chordata > Amphibia > Anura > Dendrobatidae > Ranitomeya > Ranitomeya imitator. The sequence goes on from NC_091284.1 coordinate 548,574,918, forward strand.
CTGTTTAGCATGGTGGGCATGTAAGTACTGGCAAGGCTTGGATTGGCTGCTGAAATGATGTCACTCTGCACTATAAAAAAGCGCTGCCGCCATTTTGCGCTCACTCTGCTGTGATTTCAGTTAGGGACAGGACGCTGTGTTCTAACTGAGGGCCAGTTGAGCTAGCTAATTGCTTTATTTTCCTTTCCAAAGGCTAATTTAGCAAAACGCTGTGTGTTCTTCACTGTTCACCTTGCTCTTGCCTTGCAGCGCTGTTTTAACAGCGTTCTGCAAGGTCTCTGTGTGTGTGTGTGTGCAGCTCACTCTGTAGTCTGTGTGCAGCCATATACCCGGTTGTATTCAGCTCAGGGGGGGTTCACACTGCCTCACACAGTTGTTCTTTTTTGCTCTTAGTGCAGCCTGCTGCACATTTTTTCTCAAATTTCCTATTAGTGTTTTTCCACCAGTCTCCAGCTCTATTGTGGAAAAACACTACATAGGATAACCTAGAGGGGGGTTTTTGGGCCTTGCAGCGCCGTTTACGGCTGTCTGCACGGTCTCCGTGTGAGCCCAGCTCGCCCTGTAGTCTGTGTGCAGCCATAGCCGGTTGGATTCAGCTCAGGGTTCGTTACTGGCTCATACCTTGAGAAAAATTTTCCTTTTTTTCAAATAGTGCAGCCTGTTTAAAATTTGAAAAAAAAAATTCCTATTAGTGTCTTTCCACTCGTATCCAGCTAAATAGTGGAAAAACACTATATAGGATAACCTAGAGGAGGGTTTTTTGGCCTTGCAGCGCCGTTTACGGCTGTCTGCACGGTCTCCGTGTGAGCCCAGCTCGCCCTGTAGTCTGTGTGCAGCCATAGCCGGTTGGATTCAGCTCAGGGTTCGTTACTGGCTCATACCTTGAGAAAAATTTTCCTTTTTTTCAAATAGTGCAGCCTGTTTAAAATTTGAAAAAAAAAATTCCTATTAGTGTCTTTCCACTCGTATCCAGCTAAATAGTGGAAAAACACTATATAGGATAACCTAGAGGAGGGTTTTTTGGCCTTGCAGCGCCGTTTACGGCTGTCTGCACGGTCTCCGTGTGAGCCCAGCTCGCCCTGTAGTCTGTGTGCAGCCATAGCCGGTTGGATTCAGCTCAGGGTTCGTTACTGGCTCATACCTTGAGAAAAATTTTCCTTTTTTTCAAATAGTGCAGCCTGTTTAAAATTTGAAAAAAAAAATTCCTATTAGTGTCTTTCCACTCGTATCCAGCTAAATAGTGGAAAAACACTATATAGGATAACCTAGAGGAGGGTTTTTTGGCCTTGCAGCGCCGTTTACGGCTGTCTGCACGGTCTCCGTGTGAGCCCAGCTCGCCCTGTAGTCTGTGTGCAGCCATAGCCGGTTGGATTCAGCTCAGGGTGCGTTACTGCCTCATACCTTGAAAAACAATTTCCTTTTTTTCAAATAGTGCAGCCAGTTTAAAATTTGAAAAAAAAAATTCCTATTAGTGTCTTTCCACTTGTATCCAGCTAAATAGTGGAAAAACACTATATAGGATAACCTAGAGGAGGGTTTCTTGGCCTTGCAGCGCCGTTTACGGCTGTCTGCACGGTCTCCGTGTGATTTAAACTAGCTCTGTAGCCCGATCTGCACCAAAAAAAAGGTTAAGTTCACCAAACACAACTTACACTTGTGTAGGCCACATTTGAAAAATAATAAAGTTTAGTCCACAATTTACAACATTAGTGTTTCTTACACCTGTTAGGAGGAGCATTACAGGAATAAGCACACTAAGGCCTTAGTACTTTTCTGCTTATCTTTATCTGTCAACCAAGATGAAGAGGGCAGGGAGTAAGGCACGTGGGCGTGGGCGCGGAGCAGGGAGAGGAGCAGGGAGAGGACGTGGTGATTCTGTGCCTGCTGCGGGCGCCGGTGACTCGTCGTCACTCAGTTTCAGCAGGGAACAGTCCTTCATGCGCAGCTTTGTCGGAGAGCGCCGTGCACCGCTGCTGCGTGAAGACCAAATTGAAGCCGTTGTCGGGTGGATGGCAGCTAACGCCTCGGCATCGACTTCAGTTAGTGCCACATCCTCTCAGGCACAGAGCACTGGAGAGCAGCCATCTGTCTCTTCACCACCTGCCAAATTGGCCAGGCAGTCAGAGAGCCCAGGACAGGAGCCGTCTCTACTTCTGTTCTCTGAATCTCTTGGCTTGGAAACAGGGGGCCAGCCAAGCAGCATTGGAGAAATGGAAGAAGAGGCAGTGTGCAGTGATGCCCAAAAGCTTTATCTCTCTGACTCTGAAGAGGCAGGTGGGCCAGTGCCTCCGGTGACCACAGCGCAGTACGCATCTGATGATGAAACTCAGGTGCCGCTTTCTCGTGCGTACTGTGCTGCTGAGACTACCCAGGAGGAGCAGTTGGTGGCAGAGGGTAGTGGAGATGATGAGGTCCTTGACCCATCGTGGCGTGAGGAACAGGAAGGTGGTGGGAGCAGCTCAGAGGAAGAGCTTCCTCTTACGGGCCAAAGAGGGAGAGGGAGGGGGAAGACTGCGGAGCCTGTAGCCTCCACTTTGGCACCCGTTAGGAGCCTGTCTCTTTCCAAAGCCAAAAAGGGCGCTCCCAAGACTTGCAGTGCCTGGTCCTTTTTTGACACAGTTGCAGATGACATTTGTTTTGTCAAATGCAAGCTGTGTCATCATAAAGTAAAAAGAGGGAAAAATGTCAGCAACCTCAATACCACAAATATGTGGAAACATGTGCGGACCAGGCACGCGGTGGAGTTACAGAAACACACTGAAGATGTAGGCCAACCAACAGCGGCAGCTACCACCTCTTCAGCTCGTGTTGCCTCTTCCTCCAGCTCACGCACAGCTGGTTTGGCTTCCTCCCAGAGACCTTGTGTAATTCCACCCACAGCACCACCTTCCCAGTCATCCTCACACTCCCAGTCTACTCTACAGCCATCGGTAGTACAGGCATGGGAGAAAAGGCGGGCATTCTCGGCCAACCACCCCCGAGCACAGGCTCTGAATGCAGGCATTGCCAAACTGTTGTCCCTGGAAATGCTCTCGTTCAGGCTGGTGGAGACTGACAGCTTCCGTGACTTGATGGCATTGGCAGTCCCACAGTACAAGGTGCCCAGCCGCTTTTACTTCAGCAGGCAGGCTGTCCCTGCCCTGCACAGGCATGTTGAGGCAAACATAAAACATGCGCTACTGAACGCCGTCAGTAGCAAGGTCCACCTCACCACCGATGCGTGGACCAGTCAGCATGGACAGGGGCGATATGTTTCCCTCACTGCCCATTGGGTTAATGTTGTTGAGCCAGGTACAGATCGTGCGAGTGGCGCAGGACGTGTCCTGCCCACTCCAAGGATTGCAGGAATCCAGTCTGTACGCATCGACTCCTCCTCTTACACCAGTTCCTCTGATTCCTCTCTGCAGGATCCGTCACAGTCCACCCCCACATGGACCCGTGAACGTTTACCTATGACCGACATGAGCACAGCCGTGGCCAAACGTCAGCAGGCCGTCTTGAAACTAGTTTCATTGGGGCATCGAAGCCACACAGCGCAGGAGCTCTGGAATGCCATAAAGCAGGAGAGCGATGTGTGGTTACTGCCAGCGAATCTCCAGCCAGGCATGGTAGTGTGTGACAATGGCCGAAATCTGGTGGCAGCTTTGGCCCTTGGCAACCTCACTCACATCCCATGTCTGGCACATGTGCTCAATTTGGTTGTGCAGAGTTTTCTGAGGGACTATCCGGATCTTGATGCCCTGCTGCACAAGGTCCGCCTAGAGTGTGCTCACTTGCGGCGTTCCAGCTTGGCCAGATCCCGCATTGCTGCTCTGCAGCGCCGATTCCGCCTTCCGGAACACCGCATCATATGTGACCTACCTACCCGGTGGAATTCCACGTTACATATGTTGGAGCGGTTGTGTGAGCAGCAGCAAGCAGTTATGGAGTACCAGCTGCATCAGGCGCAAAGAAGTCGCAGTCAGCGCCGATCAGACTTCACAACCACAGAGTGGGCCACTATGAAGGACGTCTGCCAGGTTTTGCGTCCTTTTGATTATTCCACGCGGATGGCAAGTGCAGATGATGCACTAGTCAGCATGACTGTCCCCCTTATCTGCCTGCTTCAGCAAACTTTGCAAGGGTTAAGGGATGATGTGGTGGAAGAGGTGGAGGATGAGGAGTCACCTTTTCCATCAGCTTCTGGAGAGTCAGCGCCACGTGGTTCCTCACAAAGGGGTACGCAGGGGCCAATTTGTGAGGAGGATGAGGAGGAGTCAATGGAGGAGGAAGAGCTCCGTCCAGAGGAGGGAGCGACACAATTGTCCAGTGGTCAGTGTGTACAGCGAGGGTGGGGTGATGACGAGCGGGCAGAGATCATGTCTCAAGCAGGGGACAGCGTTTCTGGGCCGGTTGGCACTCTGCAGCACATGGTGGATTTCATGCTGCAGTGCCTGAGAAACGACCGCCGCATCGACCACATTCTCAACATGCCTGATTATTGGGTGTTCACCCTCCTCGATCCTCGCTACCGGGACAACGTCCAAAACCTCATCCCTGCGTTGACCCGGGAGCGTAAATTGCGGGAGTACCACGACACACTGGTGAATTCCATCATCTTCTCCTGTCCAACTGAGAGGAGTGCTGCTAGTGCTTTACAAAGCAGCTCAGTGCGTCGAGGCAGTGGGGGAGGCTCTGCCCAAAGAGGGAGCAGAAGCAGTGCCTCTGCCCAAGGCAAGCCCAGTATGGCACAACTCTGGCACACTTTTGTGTGCCCGCCCCAAATGTCTACACCATCACCGGCGGCTCCAGTCAGCAGGAGGCAACGGTTCCGTCAGATGGTGACAGACTACATGGCTTGCCCTCTTACTGTACTCCCAGACGGCTCTTCCCCGTTCAAGTTTTGGGTCTCTAAGCTGGATACATGGCCAGAGCTAAGCCAGTATGCATTGGAGGTGCTGGCTTGCCCTGCGGCTAGTGTCTTATCGGAACGTGTCTTTAGTGCCGCAGGTGGTGTACTAACAGACCGTCGCATGCGACTATCCTCCGATAACGTTGACCGGCTTACTTTCCTGAAAATGAACCAGGCCTGGATCTCGCAGGAATTTGCCACTCCTCTGCCTGATTAAGTAATTGGGTGTCATCCAGGTCTCCTGCTGTGTTCATCTTTCTACCACCTGAACTGCTATTCCTGGGCTCCAACACCGCCAGTTGCGGCTCAGAAGTGCAGGCTGCACAGTAAAAACATACGACCCAGTGTTATTGGGTTTCAGTAACGTCAGCTGATCCCCAGCTGTGTAGCCGGCAATGTGTCCTGCGACCGCCACGCTGGCACAACAACCTAAATGTAAGGGAACCTGTCCCCCCCCCCCCCCCCGTCGTTTGTTACTGAAAGAGCCATCTTGTGCAGCAGTAATGCTGCACAAGGAAAAGGTAGCTCTTTTTTTTTAGCTCTTTGCACACGCAGAACTTAACACTTATAAAATGTGTTCACTGATACCGTTATACCGTCCCGGAGCTGGGACTTTCCTTCGTAATGTGACGCAGCACAGCCGTCATTCCTACCCCCTTGGTGCCATGCGCTGCCTCCTCAGCGTTGTTTTAAGCTGTCACGGAGCCTGCGCTGTTCTGTTATCCCTTGGGCATGCCCTATTTGCGCTGCCTGTCTTCTGACATAATTTGGTGTCAGGCTGGCTGCGCCTGTGCGGCCGCGGTGCCCGAGATCCCGCCTCGCAGTGTCTTCTGATTGAGTCACACTGCGGGCCTGGGATCCATGGGCATGCGCAGTGCATATCTTCCCCTCGGGCTCTCGCTCATTTCCCTCCGCCTTCTTTAGACTGTGCGCCGTCAGCTGATCCCTAGCATGCCACGGCCGTGACACCGCACAGTCTGAAGAAGAGGGAAGGAGGGGAGTGAGAGTCGAGGTTATGCACTGTGCATGCCCATGGTTCCAAGGCCCGCAGTGGGATTACGTTAGATGAGACTGCGAGGTGGGATCTGGAGCAGCGTGGACGCACAGGCACTGACAGCCTGACACCAAATTATGTCAGAAGACAGGCAGCGCTAATTGGGCATGGCCAAGGGCTAACAGAACAGCGCAGGCTCCGTGGCAGCTTAAAACAACGCTGAGGAGGCAGCGCACGGCATCAAGGGGATAGGAATGACAGCTGTGCTGTGTCCCATTACGAAGGAAATTCGCACCTCCGGAACGGTTTAACGGTATAAAGGGACACATTTTTAGTGTTTACTTCGGTGTTTGCAAGGAGCATAATTAAAAGAGCAACCTTTTCCTTTTGCATCCTTAGTGCTGCACAACATGGCTCTTTCAGCTACAAACGTCTTGGGGGGGGGGGTTAAAGGTTTCCTTTCAACTTGCTCCAATCAGGCTTCGGCCTACACTCTGTTCCTCTGCTCCTCCTGCTGTCCCTGGGCTCTAACACCGCCAGTTGGTGCCTGGAAGTGCTGTGTGCACAGTCAACAGTCGCTCCTCTGTTATTGGGGTTCAGTAACGTCAGCTGATCCCCAGCTGTGTGTGCGGCAATACCTCCAATCTGCTCCTCCTGCTGTCCCTGGGCTCTAACACCGCCAGTTGGTGCCTGGAAGTGCTGTGTGCACAGTCAACAGTCGCTCCTCTGTTATTGGGGTTCAGTAACGTCAGCTGATCCCCAGCTGTGTATCCGGCAACGTGTCATGCGACCGCCACGCTGGCACAACTAAAATGTAAGGGGACCTGTCCCCCCCCCCCCCTAGGCGTTTGTTACTGAAAGAGCCACCATGTGCAGCACTAATACTGCACAAGGGAAAGGTCGCTCTTGAAATTATGCTCCTTGCAAACGCTGAACTACACACTCATGTAATGTGTCCCCTCACACCGTCCAACCGTCCCGGAGGTGGGACTTTCCTTTGTAATGTGACACAGCACAGCCGTCATTGCTACCCCCTTGGCACCGTGCGCTGCCTCCTTAGCGTTGTTTGATTCCGTCATGGACCCTGCGCTGTTATGTTATCCCTTGGCCATGCACAGTTTGCGCTGCCCGTCCTCTGACATCATTTGTTGTCGTCCTGGCTGCGCCTGTGCGTCCACGCTGCCCGAAATCACACCTCGCAGTGTCGTCTAATGTGATCCCACAGTGGGCCTGGTATCCATGGCCATGCGCAGTGCATATACTAGCCTCTCACTCCCCTTCTTCACGCTTCTTCAGACTAGGCGGCGTCAGCTGATCCCTAATAGCATGCCACGGCCGTGACGCCGCACAGTCTGAAGAAGCAGGAAGGAGGTGAGTGAGAGGCGATGATATGCACTGCGCATGCCCATGGATCCCTGGCCCGCAGTGGGACTACATTAGATGACACTGCAAGGTTGGATCTCGGGCAGCTTGGACGCACAGGCACTGCCAGCCTGACACCTACATGATGTCAGAAGACGGGCACCGCTAACTGTGCATGGCCAAGGGATAACATTACAGTGCGGGCTCCGTGACAGAACCAAACAACGTTGAGGAGGTGGTGCCCGGCACCAAGGGGGTTGGAATGACGGCTGTGCTGTGTCACATTACAAAGGAAAGTCCCACTTCCGGGATGGTTTGACGGTGTGAGGGGACACATTATATGAGTGTGTACTTCAGCGTTTGCAAGGAGCATAATTTTCGGAGCCACCATTTTCCATGTGCAGTATTACTGCTGTACAAGATGGCTCTTTCAGCAACAAATGCCTGGGGGGGGGGGTTAAAGGTTCCCTTTCAACTTGCTCCACTGCAGGCTTCGGCCTACACTCTGCTCCTCTTTGATTCCCTGGGTTTCAACACTGTCAGTTGCCACCTGGAAGTGTTGTCTACACAGAAAAAAACACTAGGTGATGTGTCAGTGGGGTTCAGCACCGCCAGCTGTTCCCCTGCTGTGTAGTCGGCAACGTGTCCAGCACAAGCCACGCTGGCACAACAGAACAAAAGCTGCCACCAGTGCAGGCTTCGGCCTACACTCTGCTCCTCTCCTCCTCCTGCTGACCCTGGGCTCAAACACCGCTAGTTTTTGCCCGGAAGTGCTAGCTGCACAGAGAAAAACACCAGCCAATGTGTTAGTGGGGTTCAGCAACGCCAGCTGTTCCCCTGCTGTGTAGCCGGCAACGTGACCTGCAAACGCCATGCAGGCACAGGAACTGAAATTAAAAGGGAACCTGGCCCCACCCCCCCAGGTGTTTCTATGTATAACAGCCACCTAGTACAGCAGTACTGCTGCATTTGTACAAGGTGGCTGACTTTTTCTCCTTGCCCACGTGGAACTCAACACGTACAAAATGTGTCTCATTGAGACCATTCCACTGTCCCTGAGGTGTGACTTTCCTTTGTAATGATACGCAGCACCCCCCTTGGTAGCGTTTCCCGTCTTTTGTCATCATGGTTAGCTGGCTGCGCCTGTGCATCCGCCCTGCTAGAAACAACGCCCCTCGTTGTCATATTTATTTTGTCAGCGAGGGTGTGGTTTATGGGCACGAGCAGTGCATATGTTCGCCTGTCTTAACTCATCTCCTTCCGCCTTCTTCAGACTGTGCGGCCTCCTGGCCGTGGTAGGCGATAAGGGATCAGCTGAGGCCGCCCAGTCTGGAGCAGGTGTAAGGACATGTGTAAGCGGCCAACCTATTTACTGCACAAGGCCACGAATCCCAGCCACGCAGTGTGATTTTTTGAAAACACACTGTGGGTCTGGGATTCATGTCCATCGCTAACCGCAACGGCCGACATGAAATGAGGTCAGAAGACAGGAAGCGCTCACAGCGCATGGCCAAGGGATCACAATAGCGCAGACTCCTGTACAGCAAATAAGAACGCTCAGGAATCTGCGCCCAGTACCTAGGTGCAAATTTTGACACCTGTGCTGCGTCTCGTTAAAAAGACAAGTCACGCCTCCACAACTGTTTGACAGTATAATGGGCTAAATAGTGTACGTGTTTTAGTCAGCGTGTGCAAGGAGCAAAACAAATAGAGCAACCTTTTACTTGTGCAGCATTAATGCTGCACAAGGTGTGGCTCTTGTACCTTGCAACACCTGAGGGGGGGGTTAAAGGTAACCTTTGAAATTGGTTCAACTAGGCTTCGGCCTACACTCTGCTCCTCTACTCCTCCTGCTGACCCTGGGCTCAAACACCGCTAGTTTTTGCCCGGAAATGCTAGCTGCACAGAGAAAAACACCAGCCAATGTGTTAGTGGGGTTCAGCACCGCCAGCTGTTCCCCTGCTGTGTAGTCGGCAACGTGTCCAGCACAAGCCACGCTGGCACAACCGACCAAAAGCTGCCACCAGTGCAGGCTTCGGCCTACACTTTGCTCCTCTCCTCCTCCTGCTGACCCTGGGCTCAAACAACGCCAGTTTCTGCCCGGACATGCTAGCTGCACAGAGAAAAACACCAGCCAATGTGTTAGTGGGGTTCAGCACCGCCTGCTGTTCCCCCGCTGTGTAGCCGGCATCGTGTCCAGCACAAGCCACGCTGGCACAACCGACCAAAAGCTGCCACCAGTGCAGGCTTCGGCCTACACTTTGCTCCTCTCCTCCTCCTCCTGCTGACCCTGGGCTCTAACACCGCTAGTTTTTGCCCGGACATGCAATCTGCACAGAGAAAAACACCAGTCAATGTGTCAGTGGGGTTCAGCAACGCCAGCTGTTCCCCTGCTGTGTAGCTTGCAACGTGACCTGCAAACGCCACGCAGGCACATGAACTGAAATTGAAGGGAGCCTGCCCCCCACCCACAGGTGTTTCTATGTATATCAGCCACCTTGTACAGCAGTACTGCTGCATTTGTACGAGGTGGCTGACTGTTTCTCCTTGCCCACGTGGAACTCAACACGTACAAAATGTGTCTCATTAGAGACCATTACAATGTCCCTGAGGTGTGACTTTCCTTTGTAATGACACGCAGCACCACCCTTGTTAGCGCTGCCCGTCTTTTGACATCATTGGTTAGCTGGCTGCGCCTGTGCATCTCCCCTGCTCGAAACAACGGCCCTCGGTGTCTTATTTTTTTGGACAGCGAGGGTGTGATTGATGGGCATGTGCAGTGCATATGTTTGCCTGTGTTCACTCATCTCCTTCCGCCTTCTTCAGACTGGGTGTCCTCATGGCCGCGGCAGGCGATAAGGGATCAGATGAGGCCGCCCAGTCTGAAGCAGGTGTAAGGACATGTGTGAGCGGCAAACATATTTAGTGCACCAGGGCACGAATCCCAGCACCGCAGTGTGATTTTTTAAAAACACACTGTGGGTCTGGGATTCATGTCCATCGCTAACCGCAACGGCCGACATGAAATGAGGTCAGAAGACAGGAAGCGCTCACAGCGCATGGCCAAGGGATCACAATAGCGCAGACTCCTGTACAGCAAATAACAACGCTCAGGAATCTGCGCCCAGTACCTAGGTGCAAATTTTGACACCTGTGCTGCGTCTCGTTAAAAAGACAAGTCACGCCTCCACAACTGTTTGACAGTATAATGGGCTAAATAGTGTACGTGTTTTAGTCAGCGTGTGCAAGGAGCAAAACAAATAGAGCAACCTTTTACTTGTGCAGCATTAATGCTGCACAAGGTGTGGCTCTTGTACCTTGCAACACCTGAGGGGGGGGTTAAAGGTAACCTTTGAAATTGGTTCAACTAGGCTTCGGCCTACACTCTGCTCCTCTACTCCTCCTGCTGACCCTGGGCTCAAACACCGCTAGTTTTTGCCCGGAAATGCTAGCTGCACAGAGAAAAACACCAGCCAATGTGTTAGTGGGGTTCAGCACCGCCAGCTGTTCCCCTGCTGTGTAGTCGGCAACGTGTCCAGCACAAGCCACGCTGGCACAACCGACCAAAAGCTGCCACCAGTGCAGGCTTCGGCCTACACTTTGCTCCTCTCCTCCTCCTGCTGACCCTGGGCTCAAACAACGCCAGTTTCTGCCCGGACATGCTAGCTGCACAGAGAAAAACACCAGCCAATGTGTTAGTGGGGTTCAGCACCGCCTGCTGTTCCCCCGCTGTGTAGCCGGCATCGTGTCCAGCACAAGCCACGCTGGCACAACCGACCAAAAGCTGCCACCAGTGCAGGCTTCGGCCTACACTTTGCTCCTCTCCTCCTCCTCCTGCTGACCCTGGGCTCTAACACCGCTAGTTTTTGCCCGGACATGCAATCTGCACAGAGAAAAACACCAGTCAATGTGTCAGTGGGGTTCAGCAACGCCAGCTGTTCCCCTGCTGTGTAGCTTGCAACGTGACCTGCAAACGCCACGCAGGCACATGAACTGAAATTGAAGGGAGCCTGCCCCCCACCCACAGGTGTTTCTATGTATATCAGCCACCTTGTACAGCAGTACTGCTGCATTTGTACGAGGTGGCTGACTGTTTCTCCTTGCCCACGTGGAACTCAACACGTACAAAATGTGTCTCATTAGAGACCATTACAATGTCCCTGAGGTGTGACTTTCCTTTGTAATGACACGCAGCACCACCCTTGTTAGCGCTGCCCGTCTTTTGACATCATTGGTTAGCTGGCTGCGCCTGTGCATCTCCCCTGCTCGAAACAACGGCCCTCGGTGTCTTATTTTTTTGGACAGCGAGGGTGTGATTGATGGGCATGTGCAGTGCATATGTTTGCCTGTGTTCACTCATCTCCTTCCGCCTTCTTCAGACTGGGTGTCCTCATGGCCGCGGCAGGCGATAAGGGATCAGATGAGGCCGCCCAGTCTGAAGCAGGTGTAAGGACATGTGTGAGCGGCAAACATATTTAGTGCACCAGGGCACGAATCCCAGCACCGCAGTGTGATTTTTTAAAAACACACTGTGGGTCTGGGATTCATGTCCATCGCTAACCGCAACGGCCGACATGAAATGAGGTCAGAAGACAGGAAGCGCTCACAGCGCATGGCCAAGGGATCACAATAGCGCAGACTCCTGTACAGCAAATAACAACGCTCAGGAATCTGCGCCCAGTACCTAGGTGCAAATTTTGACACCTGTGCTGCGTCTCGTTAAAAAGACAAGTCACGCCTCCACAACTGTTTGACAGTATAATGGGCTAAATAGTGTACGTGTTTTAGTCAGCGTGTGCAAGGAGCAAAACAAATAGAGCAACCTTTTACTTGTGCAGCATTAATGCTGCACAAGGTGTGGCTCTTGTACCTTGCAACACCTGAGGGGGGGGTTAAAGGTAACCTTTGAAATTGGTTCAACTAGGCTTCGGCCTACACTCTGCTCCTCTACTCCTCCTGCTGACCCTGGGCTCAAACACCGCTAGTTTTTGCCCGGAAATGCTAGCTGCACAGAGAAAAACACCAGCCAATGTGTTAGTGGGGTTCAGCACCGCCAGCTGTTCCCCTGCTGTGTAGTCGGCAACGTGTCCAGCACAAGCCACGCTGGCACAACCGACCAAAAGCTGCCACCAGTGCAGGCTTCGGCCTACACTTTGCTCCTCTCCTCCTCCTGCTGACCCTGGGCTCAAACAACGCCAGTTTCTGCCCGGACATGCTAGCTGCACAGAGAAAAACACCAGCCAATGTGTTAGTGGGGTTCAGCACCGCCTGCTGTTCCCCCGCTGTGTAGCCGGCATCGTGTCCAGCACAAGCCACGCTGGCACAACCGACCAAAAGCTGCCACCAGTGCAGGCTTCGGCCTACACTTTGCTCCTCTCCTCCTCCTCCTGCTGACCCTGGGCTCTAACACCGCTAGTTTTTGCCCGGACATGCAATCTGCACAGAGAAAAACACCAGTCAATGTGTCAGTGGGGTTCAGCAACGCCAGCTGTTCCCCTGCTGTGTAGCTTGCAACGTGACCTGCAAACGCCACGCAGGCACATGAACTGAAATTGAAGGGAGCCTGCCCCCCACCCACAGGTGTTTCTATGTATATCAGCCACCTTGTACAGCAGTACTGCTGCATTTGTACGAGGTGGCTGACTGTTTCTCCTTGCCCACGTGGAACTCAACACGTACAAAATGTGTCTCATTAGAGACCATTACAATGTCCCTGAGGTGTGACTTTCCTTTGTAATGACACGCAGCACCACCCTTGTTAGCGCTGCCCGTCTTTTGACATCATTGGTTAGCTGGCTGCGCCTGTGCATCTCCCCTGCTCGAAACAACGGCCCTCGGTGTCTTATTTTTTTGGACAGCGAGGGTGTGATTGATGGGCATGTGCAGTGCATATGTTTGCCTGTGTTCACTCATCTCCTTCCGCCTTCTTCAGACTGGGTGTCCTCATGGCCGCGGCAGGCGATAAGGGATCAGATGAGGCCGCCCAGTCTGAAGCAGGTGTAAGGACATGTGTGAGCGGCAAACATATTTAGTGCACCAGGGCACGAATCCCAGCACCGCAGTGTGATTTTTTAAAAACACACTGTGGGTCTGGGATTCATGTCCATCGCTAACCGCAACGGCCGACATGAAATGAGGTCAGAAGACAGGAAGCGCTCACAGCGCATGGCCAAGGGATCACAATAGCGCAGACTCCTGTACAGCAAATAACAACGCTCAGGAATCTGCGCCCAGTACCTAGGTGCAAATTTTGACACCTGTGCTGCGTCTCGTTAAAAAGACAAGTCACGCCTCCACAACTGTTTGACAGTATAATGGGCTAAATAGTGTACGTGTTTTAGTCAGCGTGTGCAAGGAGCAAAACAAATAGAGCAACCTTTTACTTGTGCAGCATTAATGCTGCACAAGGTGTGGCTCTTGTACCTTGCAACACCTGAGGGGGGGGTTAAAGGTAACCTTTGAAATTGGTTCAACTAGGCTTCGGCCTACACTCTGCTCCTCTACTCCTCCTGCTGACCCTGGGCTCAAACACCGCTAGTTTTTGCCCGGAAATGCTAGCTGCACAGAGAAAAACACCAGCCAATGTGTTAGTGGGGTTCAGCACCGCCAGCTGTTCCCCTGCTGTGTAGTCGGCAACGTGTCCAGCACAAGCCACGCTGGCACAACCGACCAAAAGCTGCCACCAGTGCAGGCTTCGGCCTACACTTTGCTCCTCTCCTCCTCCTGCTGACCCTGGGCTCAAACAACGCCAGTTTCTGCCCGGACATGCTAGCTGCACAGAGAAAAACACCAGCCAATGTGTTAGTGGGGTTCAGCAACGCCAGCTGTTCCCCTGCTGTGTAGCTTGCAACGTGACCTGCAAACGCCACGCAGGCACATGAACTGAAATTGAAGGGAGCCTGCCCCCCACCCACAGGTGTTTCTATGTATATCAGCCACCTTGTACAGCAGTACTGCTGCATTTGTACGAGGTGGCTGACTTTTTCTCCTTGCCCACGTGGAACTCAACACGTACAAAATGTGTCTCATTAGAGACCATTACAATGTCCCTGAGGTGTGACTTTCCTTTGCAATGACACGCAGCACCCCCATTGTTAGCGCTGCCCGTCTCCTGACATCATTGGTTGGCTGGCTGTGCCTGTGCGTCCCCCCTGCCCGACACAACGCCCCCCGTTGTCTCATATATTTTGACTGCGAGGGTGTGATTGATGGGCACGAGCAGTGCATATGTTCCCCTGTTTTCACTCCCCTCCTTCCGCCTTCTTCTGACTGTGCGGCCTCATGGCCGCGGCATGCGATAAGGGATCAGCTGAGGCCGCCCAGTCTGAAGCAGGTGTAAGGACATGTGTGAGCGGCGATCATATTTACTGCACAAGGCCACGAATCCCAGCACCGCAGTGTGACTTTAGGAAAAGCCACTGTGGGTCTGGGATTTATGGCCATCGTTAACCGCACCGGCCAACATGAAATGAGGTCATGAGACGGCCTGCACTAACAGGGTATTGCCAAGGGATAACACAAGAGCGCAGACTCCTGTACAGCAAATAACAACGCTCAGGAATCTGCGCCCAGTACCTAGGTGCAAATTTTGACACCTGTGCTGCGTCTCGTTAAAAAGACAAGTCACGCCTCCACAACTGTTTGACAGTATAATGGGCTAAATAGTGTACGTGTTTAATTCAGCGTGTGCAAGGAGCAAAATTAAATAGAGCAACCTTTGACTTGTGCATCATTAATGCTGTTCAAGGTGTGGCTCTTGTACCTTGCAACACCTGAGGGGGGGGGTTAAAGGTAACCTTTGAAATTGGTTCAACTAGGCTTCGGCCTACACTCTGCTCCTCTACTCCTCCTGCTGACCCTGGGCTCAAACACCGCTAGTTTTTGCCCGGAAATGCTAGCTGCACAGAGAAAAACACCAGCCAATGTGTTAGTGGGGTTCAGCACCGCCAGCTGTTCCCCCGCTGTGTAGCCGGCATCGTGTCCAGCACAAGCCACGCTGGCACAACCGACCAAAAGCTGCCACCAGTGCAGGCTTCGGCCTACACTTTGCTCCTCTCCTCCTCCTCCTGCTGACCCTGGGCTCTAACACCGCTAGTTTTTGCCCGGACATGCAATCTGCACAGAGAAAAACACCAGTCAATGTGTCAGTGGGGTTCAGCACCGCCAGCTGTTCCCCTGCTGTGTAGTCGGCAACGTGTCCAGCACAAGCCACGCTGGCACAACAGAACAAAAGCTGCCACCAGTGCAGGCTGCGGCCTACACTTTGCTCCTCTCCTCCTCCTCCTGCTGACCCTGGGCTCTAACACCGCTAGTTTTTGCCCGGACATGCAATGTGCACAGAGAAAAACACCAGTCAATGTGTCAGTGGGGTTCAGCAACGCCAGCTGTTCCCCTGCTGTGTAGCTTGCAACGTGACCTGCAAACGCCACGCAGGCACATGAACTGAAATTGAAGGGAGCCTGCCCCCCACCCACAGGTGTTTCTATGTATAACAGCCACCTTGTACAGCAGTACTGCTGCATTTGTACAAGGTGGCTGACTTTTTCTCCTTGCACACGTGGAACTCAACAAGTACAAAATGTGTCTCATTACAGACCATTACAATGTCCCTGAGGTGTGACTTTCCTTTTTAATGACACGCAGCACCCCCATTGTTAGCGCTGCCCGTCTCCTGACATCATTGGTTGGCTGGCTGTGCCTGTGCGTCCCCCCTGTCCGACACAACGCCCCCCGTTGTCTCATATATTTTGACTGCGAGGGTGTGATTGATGGGCACGAGCAGTGCATATGTTCCCCTGTTTTCACTCCCCTCCTTCCGCCTTCTTCTGACTGTGCGGCCTCATGGCCGCGGCATGCGATAAGGGATCAGCTGAGGCCGCCCAGTCTGAAGCAGGTGTAAGGACATGTGTGAGCGGCGAACATATTTACTGCACAAGGCCACGAATCCCAGCACCGCAGTGTGACTTTAGGAAAAGCCACTATGGGTCTGGGATTTATGGCCATCGTTAACCGCACCGGCCAACATGAAATGAGGTCATGAGACGGCCTGCACTAACAGGGTATTGCCAAGGGATAACACAATAGCGCAGACTCCTGTACAGCAAATAACAACGCTCAGGAATCTGCGCCCAGTACCTAGGTGCAAATTTTGACACCTGTGCTGCGTCTCGTTAAAAAGACAAGTCACGCCTCCACAACTGTTTGACAGTATAATGGGCTAAATAGTGTACGTGTTTAATTCAGCGTGTGCAAGGAGCAAAATTAAATAGAGCAACCTTTGACTTGTGCATCATTAATGCTGTTCAAGGTGTGGCTCTTGTACCTTGCAACACCTGAGGGGGGGGGTTAAAGGTAACCTTTGAAATTGGTTCAACTAGGCTTCGGCCTACACTCTGCTCCTCTACTCCTCCTGCTGACGCTGGGCTCAAACACCGCTAGTTTTTGCCCGGAAATGCTAGCTGCACAGAGAAAAACACCAGCCAATGTGTTAGTGGGGTTCAGCACCGCCAGCTGTTCCCCCGCTGTGTAGCCGGCATCGTGTCCAGCACAAGCCACGCTGGCACAACCGACCAAAAGCTGCCACCAGTGCAGGCTTCGGCCTACACTTTGCTCCTCTCCTCCTCCTCCTGCTGACCCTGGGCTCTAACACCGCTAGTTTTTGCCCGGACATGCAATCTGCACAGAGAAAAACACCAGTCAATGTGTCAGTGGGGTTCAGCAACGCCAGCTGTTCCCCTGCTGTGTAGCTTGCAACGTGACCTGCAAACGCCACGCAGGCACATGAACTGAAATTGAAGGGAGCCTGCCCCCCACCCACAGGTGTTTCTATGTATAACAGCCACCTTGTACAGCAGTACTGCTGCATTTGTACGAGGTGGCTGACTTTTTCTCCTTGCCCACGTGGAACTCAACACGTACAAAATGTGTCTCATTAGAGACCATTACAATGTCCCTGAGGTGTGACTTTCCTTTGTAATGACACGCAGCACCACCCTTGTTAGCGCTGCCCGTCTTTTGACATCATTGGTTAGCTGGCTGCGCCTGTGCATCTCCCCTGCTCGAAACAACGGCCCTCGGTGTCTTATTTTTTTGGACAGCGAGGGTGTGATTGATGGGCATGTGCAGTGCATATGTTTGCCTGTGTTCACTCATCTCCTTCCGCCTTCTTCAGACTGGGTGTCCTCATGGCCTCGGCAGGCGATAAGGGATCAGATGAGGCCGTCCAGTCTGAAGCAGGTGTAAGGACATGTGTGAGCGGCAAACATATTTACTGCACCAGGGCACGAATCCCAGCACCGCAGTGTGATTTTTTAAAAACACACTGTGGGTCTGGGATTCATGTCCATCGCTAACCGCAACGGCCAACATGAAATGAGGTCATAAGACAGGAAGCGCTCACAGCGCATGGCCAAAGGATCACAAGAGCGCAGACTCCTGTACAGCAACTAACAACGCTCAGGAAGCTGCGCCCATGCAAAAAGGTGTTGTTTTCGACACCTGTGCTGCTTTTCTTTAAAAAGACAAGTCACGCCTCCACTACTGTTAAACAGTATAATGGGCTAAATAGTCTACGTGTTGCATTCAGCTTGTGCAAGTAGACAAATTAATAGAGCAACCTTTTACTTGTGCAGCATTAATGCTGCAGAAGGAGTGGCTCTTGTTCTTTGTAACACCTGAGGGGGGGTTAAAGGTAACCTTTGAAATTGGTTCAACTAGGCTTCGGCCTACACTCTGCTCCTCTCCTCCTCCTGCTGACCCTGGGCTCTAACAACGCTAGTTTTTGCCCGGAAATGCTAGCTGCACAGAGAAAAACACCAGCCAATGTGTTAGTGGGGTTCAGCAACGCCAGCTGTTCCCCCGCTGTGTAGCCGGCATCGTGTCCAGCACAAGCCACGCTGGCACAACCGACCAAAAGCTGCCACCAGTGCAGGCTTCGGCCTACACTTTGCTCCTCTCCTCCTCCTCCTGCTGACCCTGGGCTCAAACACCGCTAGTTTTTGCCCGGAAATGCTAGCTGCACAGAGAAAAACACCAGCCAATGTGTTAGTGGGGTTCAGCACCGCCAGCTGTTCCCCTGCTGTGCAGCTTGCAACGTGACCTGCAAACGCCACGCAGGCACATGAACTGAAATTGAAGGGAGCCTGGCCCCCACCCCCAGGTGTTTCTATGTATAACAGCCACCTTGTACAGCAGTACTGCTGCATTTGTACAAGGTGGCTGATGTTTTCTCCTTGCCCACGTGGAACTCAACACGTACAAAATGTGTCTCTTTGAGACCATTCCACTGTCCCTGAGGTGTGACTTTCCTTTCTAATGATACGCAGCACCCCCCTTGGTAGCGCTTCCCGTCTTCTGACATCATTGGTTGGCTACTTGCGCCTGTTCGTCCGCCCTGCCTGAATATAATGCTCCTCGTTGTCTTAATTATTTTGACTGCGAGGGTGTGATTGATGGGCACGAGCAGTGCATATCTTCGCCTGTCTTAACTCATCTCCTTCAGCCTTCTTCAGACTGTGCAGCCTCATGGCCGCGGCATGCGAGAAGGGATCAGCAGAGGCCGCCCAGTCTGAAGCAGGTGTAAGGACGTGTGTGAGCGGCCAAAATATTTACTGCTCAAGGCCACGAATCCCAGCACCGCAGTGTGGCTTTATGAAAAGACACTGTGGGTCTGGGATTTATGGCCATCGTTAACCGCACCGGCCAACATGAAATGATGTCATAAGATGGGCAGCGCTAACAGGGCATTGCCAAGGGATAACACAAGAGCGCAGACTCCTGTACAGCAAATAACAACGCTCAGGAAGCTGCTCCAAGCACCAAGGCGTTATTTTGGACACCTGTGCTGCGTCTCATCAAAAAACCAAGTCACGCATCCACTACAGTTTGACTGTAGAATGGGGTAAATTGTGTATGTCTTTCATTCAGCGTGTGCAAGTAGACAAATTAATAGAGCAACCTTTCACTTGTGCAGCATTAATACTGCACAAGGTGTGTCTCTTGTACTTTGTAACACCTGAGGGGGGGGTTAAAGGTTTCCTTTGAAATTGGTTCAACTAAGCTTCGGCCTACACTCTGCTCCTCTCCTCCTCCTCCTGCTTCAACACGGGCTCTAACATCGCTAGTTTTTGCCCGCAAGTGCTAGCTGCACAGAGAAAAACACACGCCATTGTGTTAGTGGGGTTCAGCAACGCCAGCTGTTCCCCCAGTGTGTAGCCGGCAAAGTGTCCTGCAAACGCAACGCAGACACAAAGCTGCCTCCAGTGCAGGCTTCGGCCTACACTCATCTCCCCCTGCTTACCCTTTGCTCCAACACCGCTAGTTGGGGCTCTAGGAAGACAATCTTTAATAGGCAAGGCAACGCATCCGGGTTCCAGCACCGCCAGCTGGTTCTCGGCAGTGTTCTTGTCACAGGTACTCCCTCGTGCCAAGCCTGGTTTCAGCACCGTCAGCTGTTTCCGGGTTGTGTCAAGCTCACTGAGACACCTATGCTTGCCTCGTCGTGGTGCGGTCGGGTTAGCCAACTCCAGGGTGCCTCCAGTTTAGGAGCTTCCTATGTGGGCTGCGTGAACTGGTAGTCAAGGCTGGTTCTGTAGTGCCAGTAGGCCCAGCTCCCCCTGTAGGACTGTTGGGGTTCGGTAACTGCGGCTGCCTCGCGGCCTAGCTGTTCTCTCCTCTCCTGTGGACCTTCGGGTCCACCACCTGGTTCCAGCACCGTCAGCTGGTTCCGGGCCGAGCCTTTGGCTTAGGTGCCTCCTCCTGGGTATCCGAGTTCCGCCAACGCCAGGCGGTCCTTGGTAGTGCTTTTAAGCGCGGGCACCTACAGCTTAGTAACCGGGTTCCAGCACCGTCAGCTGGTCCTCGGTCGTGCCATTGGCTCTTGCACACTGGGGCAACGCATCCGGGTTCCAGCACCGCCAGCTGGTTCTCGGCAGTGTTTTTGTCACAGGTACTCCCTCGTGCCAAGCCTGGTTTCAGCACCGTCAGCTGTTTCCGGGTTGTGTCAAGCTCACTGAGACACCTATGCTTGCCTCGTCGTGGTGCGGTCGGGTTAGCCAACTCCAGGGTGCCTCCAGTTTAGGAGCTTCCTATGTGGGCTGCGTGAACTGGTAGTCAAGGCTGGTTCTGTAGTGCCAGTAGGCCCAGCTCCCCCTGTAGGACTGTTGGGGTTCGGTAACTGCGGCTGCCTCGCGGCCTAGCTGTTCTCTCCTCTCCTGTGGGCCTTGGGGTCCACCACCTGGTTCCAGCACCGTCAGCTGGTTCCGGGCCGAGCCTTTGGCTTAGGTGCCTCCTCCTGGGTATCCGAGTTCCGCCAACGCCAGGCGGTCCTTGGTAGTGCTTTTAAGCGCGGGCACCTACAGCTTAGTAACCGGGTTCCAGCACCGTCAGCTGGTCCTCGGTCGTGCCATTGGCTCTTGCACACTGGGGCAACGCATCCGGGTTCCAGCACCGCCAGCTGGTTCTCGGCAGTGTTTTTGTCACAGGTACTCCCTCGTGCCAAGCCTGGTTTCAGCACCGTCAGCTGTTTCCGGGTTGTGTCAAGCTCACTGAGACACCTATGCTTGCCTCGTCGTGGTGCGGTCGGGTTAGCCAACTCCAGGGTGCCTCCAGTTTAGGAGCTTCCTATGTGGGCTGCGTGAACTGGTAGTCAAGGCTGGTTCTGTAGTGCCAGTAGGCCCAGCTCCCCCTGTAGGACTGTTGGGGTTCGGTAACTGCGGCTGCCTCGCGGCCTAGCTGTTCTCTCCTCTCCTGTGGACCTTCGGGTCCACCACCTGGTTCCAGCACCGTCAGCTGGTTCCGGGCCGAGCCTTTGGCTTAGGTGCCTCCTCCTGGGTATCCGAGTTCCGCCAACGCCAGGCGGTCCTTGGTAGTGCTTTTAAGCGCGGGCACCTACAGCTTAGTAACCGGGTTCCAGCACCGTCAGCTGGTCCTCGGTCGTGCCATTGGCTCTTGCACACTGGGGCAACGCATCCGGGTTCCAGCACCGCCAGCTGGTTCTCGGCAGTGTTTTTGTCACAGGTACTCCCTCGTGCCAAGCCTGGTTTCAGCACCGTCAGCTGTTTCCGGGTTGTGTCAAGCTCACTGAGACACCTATGCTTGCCTCGTCGTGGTGCGGTCGGGTTAGCCAACTCCAGGGTGCCTCCAGTTTAGGAGCTTCCTATGTGGGCTGCGTGAACTGGTAGTCAAGGCTGGTTCTGTAGTGCCAGTAGGCCCAGCTCCCCCTGTAGGACTGTTGGGGTTCGGTAACTGCGGCTGCCTCGCGGCCTAGCTGTTCTCTCCTCTCCTGTGGACCTTCGGGTCCACCACCTGGTTCCAGCACCGTCAGCTGGTTCCGGGCCGAGCCTTTGGCTTAGGTGCCTCCTCCTGGGTATCCGAGTTCCGCCAACGCCAGGCGGTCCTTGGTAGTGCTTTTAAGCGCGGGCACCTACAGCTTAGTAACCGGGTTCCAGCACCGTCAGCTGGTCCTCGGTCGTGCCATTGGCTCTTGCACACTGGGGCAACGCATCCGGGTTCCAGCACCGCCAGCTGGTTCTCGGCAGTGTTTTTGTCACAGGTACTCCCTCGTGCCAAGCCTGGTTTCAGCACCGTCAGCTGTTTCCGGGTTGTGTCAAGCTCACTGAGACACCTATGCTTGCCTCGTCGTGGTGCGGTCGGGTTAGCCAACTCCAGGGTGCCTCCAGTTTAGGAGCTTCCTATGTGGGCTGCGTGAACTGGTAGTCAAGGCTGGTTCTGTAGTGCCAGTAGGCCCAGCTCCCCCTGTAGGACTGTTGGGGTTCGGTAACTGCGGCTGCCTCGCGGCCTAGCTGTTCTCTCCTCTCCTGTGGACCTTCGGGTCCACCACCTGGTTCCAGCACCGTCAGCTGGTTCCGGGCCGAGCCTTTGGCTTAGGTGCCTCCTCCTGGGTATCCGAGTTCCGCCAACGCCAGGCGGTCCTTGGTAGTGCTTTTAAGCGCGGGCACCTACAGCTTAGTAACCGGGTTCCAGCACCGTCAGCTGGTCCTCGGTCGTGCCATTGGCTCTTGCACACTGGGGCAACGCATCCGGGTTCCAGCACCGCCAGCTGGTTCTCGGCAGTGTTTTTGTCACAGGTACTCCCTCGTGCCAAGCCTGGTTTCAGCACCGTCAGCTGTTTCCGGGTTGTGTCAAGCTCACTGAGACACCTATGCTTGCCTCGTCGTGGTGCGGTCGGGTTAGCCAACTCCAGGGTGCCTCCAGTTTAGGAGCTTCCTATGTGGGCTGCGTGAACTGGTAGTCAAGGCTGGTTCTGTAGTGCCAGTAGGCCCAGCTCCCCCTGTAGGACTGTTGGGGTTCGGTAACTGCGGCTGCCTCGCGGCCTAGCTGTTCTCTCCTCTCCTGTGGACCTTGGGGTCCACCACCTGGTTCCAGCACCGTCAGCTGGTTCCGGGCCGAGCCTTTGGCTTAGGTGCCTCCTCCTGGGTATCCGAGTTCCGCCAACGCCAGGCGGTCCTTGGTAGTGCTTTTAAGCGCGGGCACCTACAGCTTAGTAACCGGGTTCCAGCACCGTCAGCTGGTCCTCGGTCGTGCCATTGGCTCTTGCACACTGGGGCAACGCATCCGGGTTCCAGCACCGCCAGCTGGTTCTCGGCAGTGTTTTTGTCACAGGTACTCCCTCGTGCCAAGCCTGGTTTCAGCACCGTCAGCTGTTTCCGGGTTGTGTCAAGCTCACTGAGACACCTATGCTTGCCTCGTCGTGGTGCGGTCGGGTTAGCCAACTCCAGGGTGCCTCCAGTTTAGGAGCTTCCTATGTGGGCTGCGTGAACTGGTAGTCAAGGCTGGTTCTGTAGTGCCAGTAGGCCCAGCTCCCCCTGTAGGACTGTTGGGGTTCGGTAACTGCGGCTGCCTCGCGGCCTAGCTGTTCTCTCCTCTCCTGTGGGCCTTGGGGTCCACCACCTGGTTCCAGCACCGTCAGCTGGTTCCGGGCCGAGCCTTTGGCTTAGGTGCCTCCTCCTGGGTATCCGAGTTCCGCCAACGCCAGGCGGTCCTTGGTAGTGCTTTTAAGCGCGGGCACCTACAGCTTAGTAACCGGGTTCCAGCACCGTCAGCTGGTCCTCGGTCGTGCCATTGGCTCTTGCACACTGGGGCAACGCATCCGGGTTCCAGCACCGCCAGCTGGTTCTCGGCAGTGTTTTTGTCACAGGTACTCCCTCGTGCCAAGCCTGGTTTCAGCACCGTCAGCTGTTTCCGGGTTGTGTCAAGCTCACTGAGACACCTATGCTTGCCTCGTCGTGGTGCGGTCGGGTTAGCCAACTCCAGGGTGCCTCCAGTTTAGGAGCTTCCTATGTGGGCTGCGTGAACTGGTAGTCAAGGCTGGTTCTGTAGTGCCAGTAGGCCCAGCTCCCCCTGTAGGACTGTTGGGGTTCGGTAACTGCGGCTGCCTCGCGGCCTAGCTGTTCTCTCCTCTCCTGTGGACCTTGGGGTCCACCACCTGGTTCCAGCACCGTCAGCTGGTTCCGGGCCGAGCCTTTGGCTTAGGTGCCTCCTCCTGGGTATCCGAGTTCCGCCAACGCCAGGCGGTCCTTGGTAGTGCTTTTAAGCGCGGGCACCTACAGCTTAGTAACCGGGTTCCAGCACCGTCAGCTGGTCCTCGGTCGTGCCATTGGCTCTTGCACACTGGGGCAACGCATCCGGGTTCCAGCACCGCCAGCTGGTTCTCGGCAGTGTTTTTGTCACAGGTACTCCCTCGTGCCAAGCCTGGTTTCAGCACCGTCAGCTGTTTCCGGGTTGTGTCAAGCTCACTGAGACACCTATGCTTGCCTCGTCGTGGTGCGGTCGGGTTAGCCAACTCCAGGGTGCCTCCAGTTTAGGAGCTTCCTATGTGGGCTGCGTGAACTGGTAGTCAAGGCTGGTTCTGTAGTGCCAGTAGGCCCAGCTCCCCCTGTAGGACTGTTGGGGTTCGGTAACTGCGGCTGCCTCGCGGCCTAGCTGTTCTCTCCTCTCCTGTGGACCTTCGGGTCCACCACCTGGTTCCAGCACCGTCAGCTGGTTCTCGGCAGTGTCTTTTGCTCTTGTACCTTCTGCTCCCCATCCTGGTTCCAGTACCGTCAGCTGGTTCCGGGCAGAGCCTTTGGCTTAGGTGCCTCCTTCTGGGTATCCAAGTTCCACCAACGTCAGGTGGTCCTTGGTAGTGCTTTCAGGCACGGGTACCTCCTGCTTAGTAACCGGGTTCCAGTAACGTCAGCTGGTCCTCGGTAGTTCCATTGGCTCTTGGACCTTCGGCTACCCATCCGGGTTCCAGTACCGTCAGCTGGTTCTCGGCAGTGTCTTTTGCTCTTGTACCTTCTGCTCCCCATCCTGGTTCCAGTAACGTCAGCTGGTTCCGGGCAGAGCCTTTGGCTTAGGTGCCTCCTTCTGGGTATCCGAGTTCCGTCAACGTCAGGCGGTCCTTGGTAGTGCTTTTTAGCACGGGTACCTCCTGCTTAGTAACCGGGTTCCAGTAACGTCAGCTGGTCCTCGGTAGTTCCATAGGCTCTTGAACCTTCGGGTAGCCATCCGAGTTCCAGTTCCATCAGCTGGTTCTTGGCATTTTCTCAGCCTTCTTGTACCTTCTGCTACATTTCCAAGTTGAAGACCCTAACGTCGACGACCCGGAAGACCACCACGATGACGACGACACGGAAGACCACCCCGATGACGACGACGACGACGGCGGAGACGACGACGGCGGAGATGACGACACTGGAGACGACGACCCTGGAGACGACAACATGGAAGACCGAGAAGCAGAAGAACAAGAGGCTGCAGAACAAAGAGCAGAAGAACATTAAGCATAAGACTTAATATCAGAGCAAAAGATATTATCTAAATTATATGCAGAAGAAGACTAAGCAGTGTATGGGGGTGAGTCCGTTCCTCCTCGTGGTGCCCCTGGATAAAGCCTGATGCTGCAGGCCAAACTGAACGCGGACAAATGTAACTTTTGTGACTGGCAGAACGGAAGGTGTAATCTTCAAACTTTTATAGATAACAACTACGGGAATGCCTGTCACAAATGAGAATATGATGAAGAAGTAGAATAGGAAGAATAATAACAGTGGAATAAAAAGAATATGTAGAATAAGAAGAATAATAATAGTTGAATAAAATGAATATGAAGAATGTAATAAAAAAAAAAAAATAGGTAGAAGATGAAGAAGAAGATGAATAAGGTGAAGAAGTTGATGTCAAAGATGCTGATGATGATGAAGATGAAAGTGTGGGAAAAGAAAAAAAAAAAGAAAAAAAAGAAGGGGAAGGGCGTGGAATAGTGAAACATCAATATCTGACAAAATAAAAAAAAAATTTACATAGTCAATATCTTTGTCACTCCGAACGTCTTAAAAAAAAACAAAAAACATGCTATTCTATTTGATTGGGATAAACCTCTATGACTTTAATGTCTCCGCCACCTCCCCAAATACATCCGGCATTATTCTTAGTTGTTTTCCTTCATGTAGAATGAACCTACAAGGAAAGAAAGGGTTTATTTTAATTCCGATATTTTGGTCCCATTGACTTGCATTGGGATCGGGTATCGGTATCGGCGATATCCGATATTTTTTGAATATCGGCCGATCCAAACCGATACCGATACTTTCCGATATCGGAAGGTATCGCTCAACACTACTTACTGGCCTATAATTTCCAGGTTCACTTTTAGAGCCCTTTTTGAATATTGGCACCACATTTGCTATGCGCCAGTCCTGCGGAACAGACCCTGTCGCTATAGAGTCACTAAAAATAAGAAATAATGGTTTATCTATTACATTACTTAGTTCTCTTAGTACTCGTGGGTGTATGCCATCCGGACCCGGAGATTTATCTATTTTAATCTTATTTAGCCGGTTTCGCACCTCTTCTTGGGTTAGATTGGTGACCCTTAATATCGGGTTTTCATTGTTTCTTGGGATTTCACCTAGCATTTCATTTTCCACCGTGAATACCGTGGAGAAGAAGGTGTTTAATATGTTAGCTTTTTCCTCGTCATCTACAACCATTCTTTCCTCACTATTTTTTAAGGGGCCTACATTTTCAGTTTTTATTCTTTTACTATTGATATAGTTGAAGAACAGTTTGGGATTAGTTTTACTCTCCTTAGCAATGTGCTTCTCTGTTTCCTTTTTGGCAGCTTTAATTAGTTTTTTAGATAAAGTATTTTTCTCCCTATAGTTTTTTAGAGCTTCAATGGTGCCATCCTGCTTTAGTAGTGCAAATGCTTTCTTTTTACTGTTAATTGCCTGTCTTACTTCTTTGTTTAGCCACATTGGGTTTTTCCTATTTCTAGTCCTTTTATTCCCACAAGGTATAAACCGCTTACACTGCCTATTTAGGATGTTCTTAAACATTTCCCATTTATTATCTGTATTCTTATTTCTGAGAATATTGTCCCAGTCTACCAGATTAAGGGCATCTCTAAGCTGTTCAAACTTTGCCTTCCTAAAGTTCAATGTTTTTGTGACTCCCTGACAAGTCCCCTTAGTGAAAGACAGGTGAAACTGCACAATATTGTGGTCGCTATTTCCTAAATGCCCGACCACCTGCAGATTTGTTATTCTGTCAGGTCTATTAGATAGTATTAGGTCTAAAAGTGCTGCTCCTCTGGTTGGATTCTGCACCAATTGTGAAAGATAATTTTTCTTGGTTATTAGCAGAAACCTGTTGCCTTTATGGGTTTCACAGGTTTCTGTTTCCCAGTTAATAAGTGGTCTCCAGGGAGGAAGAACTCCAGCAGGGGAAGTTCCATGCAGACGGCCTCACAAGGGAGGTCGACATATTGAAAAACCCCTCTGACTCTCAGGATGAGAAGATCAAATGCTATATCCAAGGAGGTGAGACTTCACTCTTCCAGTGCGTGGTAGAGGTAGCCAAGGACATGCGGAAAGCTTGTGCCAGTGAAGCTGTGCATGAGGTATTTAGAAAGATTGTGGAAGCATGTAGAGTGAACTGGGCGCCAGAGTCTAAGCACTTAGTGATATTGTCGACTTGAGAAGTCATGGTGAAGCGGATGGCTATCCTGAGTGACATGCACCTACACTGTCTTTGCACGAAACGGAGGATCTTGTTGAGGAATGAGGAAGTGGCTTGACATCTGGAGCATGCAAAGAAAGCTCAAGGTTGGTTGGAATTGGTGGAGGACATCGTTCAAGTGCCCAGGAATCTGGTGAGATAAATCACTGGGAGACTTGGAAAAGTAATGCAGGAGATCGTAGATAAGTCTGGTGTGGCGAATGTGAGGATTCCGGCTGATGACAAAACCCAGGTAGCTGGTGAAGATGGGATGGTTCCATTCTTCATTGTCGGATCAATGGAGAGCCTTAAGAATATCCGAATACTCCTTGAATATCATGTGGCGTACTTAAGAGAGGTAGAGCAGCTAAGACTGTACAGGCAGCAGATCAATAAACAGCTGCAAGAAATGCGAAGAAGAAGGCGGCCACTTTCAACTCGAAGTCTGGAGAGACAAAGGTGTTCCCTAAAGGATGGAAGAGTTAGAAGTATTGACTCTTCTGTTAGCTCAAGGCTGTGTGGCCTAGGCATGAGATCCTGTAGCGGAAGTTGGAACAGAGAGTCAGACCAGACAGAAGGAATGGGGCCAAGGGAAGTGGAACTGTCCACCGGGGATGGGGGTGGTCCGACAACAGGGCAACCCTATCAGAGGAGGGGACGGAGTCAGATAACCTACTGTTCCAAAAGGGTTCAGTGACAAAGCCCAATTTTGATAGACGGGTGTTGTGAATTCTGTTTTGGAACTCCCTCCTGTGGTCATGAATGGTACTTCGGCGAGTTCTGTCCATGGACTCCCTCTGGTGGCTGTGAGTGGAGCTGCTGGTTCTGAGGTTCCTTCCACAGGTGACCTGGTTAATTCTTAGGCTGGCTGCTCTATTTAACTCCACCCAGATCGTTACTCCATGCCACCTGTCAATGTACCAGTATTGGTTCAGTTCGCTCTTGGATCTTTCTGGTGACCTGTCTACTCCAGCAGAAGCTAAGTCCCTTCTGGTTTATTTTGTTGTTCTTGTTTTCTTGTCCAGCTTGCTAATATGATTCTGTCTGGCTAGCTGGAAGCTCTGGGAGGCAGAGGGGCACCTCCGCACCGTGAGTCGGTGCGGGGGTCTTTTTGCACACTCTGCGTGGTCTTTTGTAGTTTTTTGTGCTGATCGCAAAGTTACCTTTTCTATCCTCTGTCTGTTTAGGTAGTCTGGCCTCCCTTTGCTGAAACCTCTTTCATTCCTGTGTTTGTGACTTTCATCTTATCTCACAGTCAATATTTGTGGGGGGCTGCCTTTTCCTTTGGGGTATTTCTCTGAGGCAAGGTAGGCTTTACTTTCTATCTCTAGGGGTAGCTAGCCCTTAAGCTGTGCCGAGGCGTCTAGGCCTGTTAGGTACGCTCCACGGCTATTTCTAGTGTGTGTGATAGGATTAGGGATTGCGGTCAGCAGAGTTCCCACTTCCCAGAGCTTGTCCTGTGAGTTTAACCATCAGGTCTTTCCGGGTGCTCCTAACCACCAGGTCCATAACAGACGGGTTTACTTCCAAAGGCGACCGAGAAGGGTCTCTGGTGGGGTAAGGGAAGGTGCCAAGCCCTGCGGCCTTAGGCAGAGGGGGGAGGTATGTAAGGAGGCTAGTGGCCACATAATCAATGGGAGGTATGTGTCACAGAGATGGCTGCTTCTTGTGATGTAACCCAGAGTATTTTTCTTTAGTGGACGTAACCACTAGGATGTTGTTTACTGCACCTGGGTCTGGGTTGTGGGTAGCTATGAGAGATGGGCTGGTCTGGCTACCCACATACCACACCTGTTGGTGTGGCTACAGCCTACATAATGGAAGCTGTTGTTTGGCACATGGTCTGTGTCTTGGGAGGGAGAAACTCTTGGGAGTGTGTGTGGCTCCAGACCGAACCTGCGTGCTGGACTTTGCCCATCCTTTATGCCCACAGGCCTGAGGAAGCAGAGCCCGGCTAAGGACATTTTTGTGTTGTTTTGCCTGCTCTACAGGCCGTTTACCTTTTGTTGTTGCTTAGGGGTTTATGGAGCAAATAAACTCGCACAGAATTTTTAAAGAAACACGCCTCCTGTCTTCCTCCTGCCGCACCTGAGTGAGTATGATCTTTACACCCTATATACAGGCCCACTCACTGTTTCCAGGATTGTGGACACCTGTGATGCTAATTAGTGGACACACCATGATTTAACATGCCCCTTTTGTCACATTATTTTCTTTTCAGGGATACCATCATTTCTGTCCAGGCCGATTTCATGAGTTTTATTTTTTTATTTTTATTCTGTGGAAGCATGGTTGAAAAGCAGTGCCTGACTTTCATTTGTTCATTTTCATAGATCTTTGATTTTTTATTACTTTTGTCAGATTCAAGTTATTTCTGTGACCATTGTGGGTTTTTTCTGTCATTAAACGAGGGATACCAACAATTTTGACCACGTGTGTATTTGATCTAAAATGGGCAGTTTTTAAAGAGAACTTACAGTATATCGTAGGCTGGTTTCACATTTGTGTAGGGCAGAGCTGCGAAGGGCTGCGTAATTCCTCTGTTAAGCCCTGTCCAATGCCGCACCTCTTCCATTCAGCTCCACCTATGTCGTCATGTGTCCTGCGTACCTATCTTTAACATTGGGTACGCAGGCCATGCGAATGTATGCGGATGCCTCTGCATGCGTTGTTTTGATGCTGCGTCGAACGCAACATGTTGCATTTTGTTGCGGTTGGCGCAGTGTCAAAATGACACATGCGGATACATCCGCATGGCCTGCATAACCAATGTTAAAGATGGGTACGCAGGATGCATGCCGACGTAAGCGGAGCTGAATGGAAGAGGTGCGGCAGTGGGCGGGGCTTAACTGAAGAATTATGCATCCCTCCACAGCTCTGCCCTATGCAAATGTAAAACCAGCCATAATTAGCTATAATTTCCTTTTAATATATCCACCAAGTTAAAAAGTCTGCTTCAACTTCAGTTTAACGGATGCTCCACTTCCCAATCTCTCGTCTTCCTAATTATTGGTAGCAATGGACACTTCATGGGCAGTTCAGGCTAGCAGTGCTGTCTAGAATTGTACACTCCTGATGCAGCTGCGTGAGGCAGCTTTCCTTCTGCAGCATCAGATGTGCAGTGGGAATGAAGCTGGCCTGGATCAGGCAATGACAGCACCCTCCATGAATCCCAGCCAGCTTTAGTGCAGTGCTTACAAAGTCAACACAAAAGAGCTTGTAAGCACCGCTCATGCTTGAAACTTCTGCTAGACAGCAGTAGTGGTTGGTATCTATGACAATAAGATGTCAGGAGAACAGGAAAGAATTTTAATTAAAAGTAAATTACAAAGCTGTTTTTACAAGCACTGTATAACCACACGCATCTTTCAAGGTGGGAATAATCCTTTAGAAAGTCTAATGTGTACTAAGATTTAATACATACCATAGATGTATAAGAAATGGAGCTCAGAAGGCCGTGGTGGAAGAAAAGGCCATGATGCACCGATGATTGCATATGATGCCCTCTTAGGAGCTGGTGAGGATTGGAAAGAGCTCTGCAATCGAGCCATGTTCCATGGAGGTAAGAGATTCAAAATCATAGTATATATCATAGTATATGTGAAATAAGTATTGAACATGTGCTATTGACATGAAATTCTACCCAGATGTCAGTAACAACCCATCCAATCCACACAGGCAAAGAAATCAAACCATAAATTAAGTTATGTGTAATAATCAGAAATGACATAGGGAAAAAGTATTGAATGAGCACACTTACTGAAATGTATTTAATACTTTATGCAAAAGTCTTTGTTGGTGATGACAGAGTCAAGACGCCTCCTGTATGGAGAAACTAGTCGCTTGCTTTGCTCAGTCATGATTTTGGTTCATTCTTACAAATACTCTTCAAATCCTGAAGGTTCCATGGGCTCTTTCAATGAACTCTGAGTTTTAGTTCCCGCCATAAATTTTCTATTGGATTCAGGTCAGGTGATTGGGTGGGCCAGTCTAGCAGATTTATTTTCTTTTTCTGAAACTAATTGAGAGTTTCCTTGGCTGTATTTTAGGGATCATTGTCTTGCTGAAATGTCCTCCCTTGTTTCATCTTCATCATCCTGGTAGATGGCAGCAGATTGTTATCAACAATGTCTTGGGACATTTTTTTTTTTTCTAAATCTTTTTATTAAAGTTTTGTAAATACAATACAAGCCAAACATTAGCATCATAGGTCATATGGAAGAATAACAATATTGAATGATATTGTAACCCCAATTCCCCCCCCCCCCCCCCACACACACATAAACAAATCCAGAGGACCCCGTACTCTGCATGCGCAAAACCATAGAGGTCTCTTATGGAATTGGCGATCTGCCACCTATCCGCTGCAAAAGATACCATTGAGTATTTTCAAAGTGTACTCTCAGTTTCTCCCTAGTCTCTAGAGGAAGCAAAGGGATGAAAGTAGCCCACGTGGATAAGGATCTACCCGATTGTTTCTCTCTGTTAGTCAGTGCGTCCAGCCACTCCATCCTGAATATGAACTGGATTTTAGTGCGGATGAAAGACAGCGAAGGGACCATTGGACTCAACCACTGGAGCAAAATGCTTTTCCTGGCTGCCGAGGCCCAAATCATAAGTGTTGCTTTAATATGTCTAGGTATTTTGTGGGATGCCTCGTCTAGAATATTGAAAATAGCCCATTGTGGGGTAAGCGTGAAGTTAACCGCACATTCTCTGCAATTCATTGTGTACCTCTCCCCACAACCTCTGAATATGAGTGCAGCTCCATAGGTGATGGTATATGTCGGTATTGCGAGATTTGCATTTAGAGCACAAATAAGTGGTGTGAGGGGACATCTTAGATTGCAGGAAAGGTGTAATGTAGGCTCTGTGTAGTATTAAGAGTGCCATGTCAGTATAGCTGCTGTATGGCAGAGTCTTTCTTTGTGCCATAGTGGCCTCAAAGAGATCTCCCACCTCCAGGCATGGCATATCCCTCAGCCATCTTGCCACTCCGGTGGGTTTCCCCTCCCCCACCCATTTTCTACGTAATATTGAGTAAATGTTGCTTATAGATGCCGGATGGGATTTTGTATTTCGAATAAACCCATCTAGGTTAGACCTCCCCTCCACCACCCCTCCCGTCGATTGACATTTCTGTGCCAAGCTGCGCGCCTGGAGAAATAGGAACGGTCGGTTGCTAAATAGTGGGAAGCGTTGTGACGCCATTTCGAAGGACAGTATTGAAAAATTAAGATCCATGAGATCGATTACCTGCCTACATCCCTGGGAAGCCAAAAGTTTATAAAAAGATGGTGCAGAGCCCCTCAAGAACCCAGGATTTCCCAAAAAGGACTGGTAGGGGGACAAATTGTATTTTAGCTTACAAATCTTTCTGCAGTGTCGCCAAGTTAGCAACGTTTGCCAAAGCGATGGGTGCTCCCGAACTCCTTCTGGGAGATCCTCCCCACTCAGGTGTAATAAAGCAGGCAACGAGATATGTGGGTAGAATTGTTGTTCTAAGTCAACATTTGCAAAGTGAGAGATACCCCTGATCCCTAAAATTAGCCGCTAAGTTGTATCTTCCCAAGTCAGGGAAATTTATACCACCCTCCAGTCTCATCGCCTGTAATCTTGCAAGACTTATGCGTGTTCTGCCTCCAACCCCCCAAATAAATTTTCGAAAGTTTAGGTTCAACAAGCCCAGATCCGACCGGGACAAGAGAAGGGGCAACGTCTGAAAGGCATATAGCAATTTAGGAAATACTATCATTTTAATTAAATGGCATCTCCCAGAAAATGACAGTGTGAAGTGTTTCCATGAATGAAGGAGGTTAATTATGGAGGAGATTAGTGGTTCATAGTTGGCTCTATAAAGAGTAGATGGGTCTGCAGGCAACCTTATCCCCAAGTATTTGATAGATTCCTGACACCAGTGGAATGGGAATGAGGGATCACCCAGCCTCCCAGACCTGAAAATCGCCAAGGCTTCGGATTTACTATAGTTCACCTTGAATCCAGAGCATTTACCAAATCTTTCTAAAATAAGCATGATGGCCGGGATTGCCCTCGCTGGGTTGGAAATGAATAAAAGAACATCATCTGCAAAGGCTGAGATTTTTATGGCTGTGGCTCCCACCCCCACCCCCTCAAACTTCGCCTCATTCTGTAGTGTTCTCAGGAAAGGGTCTAATGCTATGTTAAACAAGAGTGGAGACAAAGGGCAGCCCTGACGTGTCCCCCGCTGAATCTCAAAGGGTCTAGATAATACGTTGTTCACGGACATCCTGGACAGTGGCTGTTAATAAATTGATTTAACAGCTTCACAAAACCACGTGCCAAACTCTCTGAATGAAAGT
The DNA here is from genome assembly GCF_032444005.1 of Ranitomeya imitator. Lineage (NCBI taxonomy): Eukaryota > Metazoa > Chordata > Amphibia > Anura > Dendrobatidae > Ranitomeya > Ranitomeya imitator. Next base: position 548,608,507 of record NC_091284.1, read on the forward strand.
AGGTCGTATAGGTAATCCCACTCTACCCTATCGAACGCCTTATCAGCGCCGAGACTGACCACGATAGTTTTCATATGTTTATGCGCTCTACTATAAGATATGACACCCAGAGCTGTCCTGATGTTGTACGTGATGGATTTCCCATGAATGAATCCAGTTTGTTGTGGCGAAATTAATTTTGGGATTATTTTCTGTAATCTATCTGCCAGAATTTTTGTAAATATTTTAAAATCCGAATTTAATAACGAGATAGGTCTATATCCTTCCACTTGCGTGTGGTCTTTGCCTGGTTTTGGGAGAACAATAACCACCGCCTCATTAAACCGATCCGGCAAATGGCCAAATCTAACTATGTTATTAAATAACTCGCTCAGATGAGGAGCTATATATGTACCCAGAATCTTATAATGTTCATTACTGAATCCGTCTGGGCCTGGTGCTTTAGACAATTTGAGTTTAGTTATGACCTGCAAAATCTCTGAGGATGTTACTGGGGAGCTAATAGTCTCCCTCTCCTCCTCCGTGAGTGCTGGTGCAAGGTGGTTTTTAAGGAATTCCCCGCTCCCCCTCCCTCCTCTCGGATCCGACCCGTATAATTCGCCAAAAAAAGATCGGAATTCATTCACTATCTCTTCATTATTTGTTAGAATGTGACCATTACGTTGTTTTATTTTGTGTATTCTCGTTGCTTTCCTGTATGGCCTTGTAAGAGAGGCCAACACCTTCCCTGGTTTGTTGCCCCATTTAAAATATTTTTGTTTTTGATAGTCCAAATTGAACATAGCCATTTCATGGGCTAGAGTGTCCGCCTCTTCCTTAGCCCTCAAAAATTTTTCTTTTGTCAGTGGGGTGTTATTTAGTTTAAAGTCTTTGTAAGTTTGGGTTACTAATTTTTGTGTTTCCACTACTCTTTTCATGATGTCTTTTTTTTTATGGCTAACGTAGGAGATAATTTGACCCCTCAACACGGCCTTAGAGGCCATCCAAAACAAATGTGCGTCATCACAATGGACTTGGTTATCGCTTTTATAGACCCCCCATGACATCTGCAAATATTTTTTAAAATCATCTGATTGGTATAAGTATGATGGGAAGCGCCACCTCCTCTCCTGGTGAATTAGGGATGTTAGTTTAGATTGAAACGTTACCGGAGCATGATCTGAAATATGAATATTTTGTATATTTGACTGTGTTATCAGGGGTATCAGTGATTCGTGTAACAACCAGCAGTCAATCCTAGCGTGTGAGTCATGTACATGGGAGTAGTGGGAATAGTCCCTCTCCAAAGGGTGTTGCAGTCTCCAAATGTCAATCAAGTCAAAGTGATCCATCAGTGATTGAACACCACTCCCCTGTGCCAATCGTTGAGCCTCCTTAGAGTTGGATCTATCCATGGAGATGTCTACTACCTCGTTAAAGTTGCCTCCCATGACCACCCGTGACGTATCCCACCCCGCCAAGCTCTCCAACAATTTAACCTGAAACTGAACTTCAGACGTGTTTGGGGCGTATATGTTGACCAGACTAAAACACATTCCTTCAATTATAATTTTAACCAGGAGGAATCTGCCCTGGGGGTCCTCTAGGGTATCAAGCATCTCATAATTAAGGCCGTTATATATCAATATGGCTACTCCTTGCTGTTTTTTAGTGTATGAAGCCTCGGCACAAAGTGTGTATTTCCTACCAAGCAGAGAGGGGTGATTACCCTTGATCCAATGTGTTTCCTGAAGGAAAATGATATGGAAATTTTGTTTTTGTAAGAAGTTTAGAACTTTTTTCCTCTTAACTGGGGAGTTCAGTCCATTGACATTCCATGAGCACCATTGTAAGGAGCGGATAGTGGTGTCTTTAGTGCCTGCCTGGTCAGTCATTAACCTATCCCTTTTCGGATAACCGCCAGACCCACCTGCAGAATTTGTAAGTGAGATCCCCACCCATCCCAGCGAGTGAGCGTGAGACCTCCCAGGACCAAACAGAAAAATGCGCGCGTGCAGAGCCCTTCCCTCCCCCCCAACTCCCTTCCCCAATTAAACGTTATAACTATAACAGATGCACTCAAACTCAAAGTGAGCATTACATAAAAAAATAAACATGCCTCCTAAGGACATAAGAGTTTCAGCATAAACACGACATCACATAATAATGACAAGTTGAAGCAGCTCTTCTCATTCAGGAAATGTCAGCATTAGAACCAGCTCGAGGTGCTCCCGAAGGAATTCCAGAGCCTTCCCTGGGTCACTAAAGGACCGATTTTTCCCCTCCATGACAAAACGCAAAATTGAGGGATATTGCAAGCTAAAGCAAATGTTTTTATCCACCAAAAGTTTACAAGCAGGGTTAAAGGCTTTACGTTTGTCTGCCATTGCGGCCGAGTAGTCTTGGAACAGGAGTAGTTTGTGGTTCTCATACAACAGGGAGCGTTGTTTCCTAAATGCTGACAAAATGCGAACTTTATCTTGAAAGTCCAGGACTTTAAAGATGACTGGACGTGGTCTGTCACCCTCTCCTCCCCTCGGGGGTCCCAGCCTGTGTGCTCTCACAATAGCCATTACTCCTGATGTTGGTGATACCCCAAGAGCTTTAGGCAGCCATTCAGATGTAATTTTTACTAGCTCCGAGGGGGGAATAGACTCTGGGAGACCTATAAGTCTCAAATTATTGCGACGAGATCTATTTTCAAGGTCATCCACTTTGTCCAGAAGGTCTGAAATGACCTTTTCTTTATCGTCTAGTTTGTCTTTGAGGGCCATGGTGGAGTCCTCCAGGTCTGAAATTCTTTGTTCCACTTCCGCTATGCGTGCTCCCTGAGTATTAGCCTGTGAGACTATTGTGTCCAATAAAGTTTGAAAAGCTGCCAAGCGATTGTCTATCTCAGGCATCAGCCGTTCTATAATAGCTGTTGCAATAGATTGTGGGTTTTCTGTATTAGCATCAGCATTTTGTGATACAGGAGATGTGCCTGCCTGGTTACGTGTGGAACTTCTGCCAAGCTTGGCATTTTTACCCTCGAATTTGTCCATGATGGGATGAATGACCGAGATAATTAGTAAAAATTGTCAGTGATATCGTTATGCGTTTTGGTTACATCTGGCGGTGGATGTGAAAGTCTTTATTACACAGGGTAGGCTTACACTTTAGATTTTTAGACTTATCAAGCCAGAAGAATTGAATGTGTCTTTCACAAGTATGTTGCACATATACTTCAGCCTATGTACGGCTATGATAGAAGACTGCGCAGGACTTGAGCAGCTTAGTTGTGCAAACCGCCCTGCAAAATGACTCCAATACCAGGTGTACTTCTCTGCAGGCTATAGGGATGTTTTGCCCCCTCACTTCTCACCCCCGTCTTTGTTATATTTGTCTGGGGCCGAAAAATGCTGCAGTCCCTCTCTGGTTCTGCTCCTCTGCTCCTGCAATGGCTCTGTCTCCCTCTGCAGGTCCTCAATGCGGTATAGTCTATGGTGTGGGGATTTGGTGCGCTTTTCAGCCAGAAAGGCGCCAAGCTAGCTCCCGAGCCTGCAGCCGACCCCTGCCTCCCTTGTGCCTGGGCGCTGTAAAAAGTCCCCTGCACCGCTCACCTTGTTTCAGCGGCGGTAGTTATGGCTCGGCTCTCCTCTCCTTTTCAGCCTCCAGCTATATGCAGCTAGCGGTGAGGGGCCGGGCGCACTTTCTGGCAAGATGGCGCCGGCTCACTTCCACTTCCCGCACTGGTCCCTCTGATCACCGCCGATGCCGTGCGCCCTCCCAGGGCACTTCGGAACTTCACCAGCGGTTCTTGTCCTCCTCCTGTCGGTGTCCGGTGAGTCCACACAGGCTGGTGGTGGGTGGGTCGCGCGCCTCTCCCTCGCCGACCCCCCCTGCTGCTTCAGGACTCTGATGGACGCGCTACACGCGGTGCTGCTTGTGGCGCCGACTGCGCCTTGCGACTCCCAGGGAGTCCGGAGAGCTCGGTCCGTGGTGTGCGACCCTTGTCCGGTCCTTATCCTGGTCTCCAGCTTATAAACGCTGACGCTGTGGTGGGATTTTTGCGCCCTTGGTCCAGGAGTTCTGTTAAGAAGCGGCCATTCACAGGCTCCACCTCCTGAAAGTCAACTCGTCTTGGGACATTTGTCCACTAATCCTTCCTTCAATCACAAAAAGGTTGTCAGTGCCGTATGCTGAAAAACAGCCACACACAATGATGTTCCCACATACAAATTTCACTGTTGGTATGGTGTTTTTGGAGCAATATGCTGCGCCTTTTGGCCTCCAACCATGGTGTGTATCATGGCATCCAAAGAGTTCAATTTTGGTCTCATCTGACCAGACTTATATTTTCCCAGTATTTCACAAGCTTTTCTAAAAGTTGTTGAGCAAATTTAAAACGCGCTTGAGCTTGCTGTTTGTTCAGCAATGGAGTCTTGGAGGTTGAGTGCATTACTTATTGTTTTCTTTTAAATATATGTACCTGCTGATTCCAGGTCTTTCTGTGGCTCTCCACAGGTGGTTCTTGGCTCTTGTACAACTCTTCTCATAATTCTTTTCATTCCTCTGTCTGAAATCTCATGGGGAGCACCTGGTTGTGACTGGTTTATGGTGATATTATGCTCTTTCCACTTCTGGATTATGGCCCCAACATTGCTCACTGGAACCTTCAGTAGTTTGGAAATTCTGCTGTAACCAACACCATTAGTATGTTTTGCAACAATAAGGTTGTGAAGGTCTTGAGACAGCTCACTGGTTTTACCCATCATGAGATGTTTCTTTTGTGACACCTTGGTAATGAAACACCTATTCATAGGCCATCAGTTGAACCAACTGGTGTTTAATTGTTTAAAGCACGGTACATTCTCTGTAAATCAGTAGGCTGTGAGTGTAATGCTCACATGCCAGGTCCTTCAGAGCAAGTGACTTTCTGGCAAATAGAGAGAGGTCCTGGAAGGGAATCTGTCACTAGGTTTTTGTTATTTAATCTGAGAGCAGCATAATGTAAGGGCAGAGAGCCCGATTCCAGGGATGTGTAACCTATTAGGCTGCGTGTTGTATTTTCAATACAATCATTGTTTTATCGTCAGGACAGTCACAAGAGGACTAGGTCTTGTGCTAGCCAGTCCATGTAATGTAGCCTCACGCCCACCAATGATTGGCAACTTGCTGATAATATACCGGAGTGTAGGCTGTGTTATACAGAGCTCCGCATTGATAGCGCTGCTACAACTACAGCAGAGAAAACAGGGATTCTATTTAAACTGCACCAAGTAGACCAGTAAGTGACTGCTGGAATCGAAGTCTCTGATCCTATATCATATTGCTCTGAGATTACATAGCAACAAACCGCTGACAGATTCACTCTACGGAGGGGCCTCAATAGCGTCAAAACAAGCCTATTTATTAAGGTATTAGAAAATGACCTTTCTAAAGCAACAATATGTTTAATAACCCATACTTTCTGACCACAATATGCATTGTGTAAATATGTAGTTCTAAATGTTAAACTGAATTTTAGTGTCTTCTATCCCACATTTCATGCTTACACTATTTCTACAGATATTTGTTTAGAACATTACACTTTTTGTTGCAGGAGAAAGTGCTGCTACTGGATCCATTGCAGGATGCCTGTTTGGATTACTGTATGGTATAAACAATGTACCCAAGGGTTTATATCAGGAAATTGAACTAAAAGAAAAGCTCCAGCATCTGGGCGAAAAGCTCTACCAAGTATCTTCAAAAGAAAAGTAAAACTGCTATTTTCAATATATCAATTCTGAAGGAAAAACGAAAAATTAGCAGTGTTTTAAGGTGCACGTGTGGGGTTTTTCCATTTCCTATGTTGATCTTATAAGTAGTTCTTATCTTACTTTGTGTTATTTTGGTCAGTTGCAGTCATGCTACCTCAGTTATGTCATATAAAAACCAAACCCACTACTGAACTGTATGCATATAGAGAAAGATATCTGTTTCATGTATGATTGTAAAACTTCAGAATATGTAACTTACAATACAAGTTGTTGAATAGTTCATGCATAATTTATACATACAGAACTTATGTATTAAGGTCTCCTGACAATGATTCATTTAGTTTGCTTGCCTTTTCAGTAGAGTTTAAAGGGAACTGTCAAGTATAACAGTCAGGAGATCACGCAGATCCCTCCGCTGCCACCAATTTGTTAAGAAACAGCAGTCCGATGCCTTCAATCGTCAGGACAATTATGCAATTGACTGACGACTCGTCAGTGACGAGTGATAGACAAGGCCTCTGCTATTTTCAATATTAGGCCAGTTACTGAGGAACTCACAGTGAGTATCAAATATATACACATCCGATTCCAACGCATGGAATATATATTCCCCGGAACGGTCACTGCCATCTCTAAAATAACAAAAAGAACTAATTGCCAGCATCAATCGTTTATACACGCTGATACAGACAGCGTATTGCTTCAGGAGAGTGGTTTATAGCGCATGAGAAAAAACTCTTTTCAAATTGTATATATTTAATTCAAAAAGTAGAAAATGTTTATAAAAATATACAAAATGAACAAAACAACACAGTATAAACAATTATCGTATTTTGGGGACTATAAGACCCACCACAAATTTTGAGGAGTAAAATAGGAAACAAAATGTTTTAATAAAATGGTGGTGCCTTTTACAGTAGCTTACCAGTGGGGGTGGCTGCTGTGGTGAAGCGGGGTCCCAGGAAGCAGGTTGGCTGCTGCAGGAAGCTGGCAGCGTCACGAGTGAGGTGATGCTGCTGAAACTGGGCTGGGAGTAGGGGGTGTTCTGCAGGGCGAGGTTGCGGCTGTCTGGGGTTTAAGAAAATATCGGGAGCCTCGGCATCTCGGATCCTTTGATATCCATTTACGCATGGCGGCTCCATTTACGCATTACGCCTCTGGCGGCTATTTTCCAGGAGTCCACCACAGTAAAAAGGATGGGAAATGCAGGTACTTTAAACATTTTCTGAAAGCCAGGACCGCAGCAGCCTCACACTGTCGAACACCCCCTCCTCCCAGCCTGGGGCCCGCTGCATCGTCCCACTCCTGACACCGCCGACTCCAGCTTCTCACAGCAGTGACCCTACCTCCTGGGACCCTGCCCCACCGCAGCCACCGCCATGTGGTAAGGTAGATTATAAGACGCACCCCCATTTTAGCCCAAAATTTTGGTAAAAAGTGGGTCTTATACTCAAAAAAATACATTATATAAAAAAAGATGAACAGAAGAAATGTAACAAACCTGATGTTAAAGGGTTGGCTCTGTCTCTTATAAAGGGGAGCTCTTGACTTTTAGGGAATAATGGTACAGAACCACAGTGCACTGTGTCACCCAGGACTGACACTGATCATAGTTCGGTATTTGGTTTTATTAACACAAGTCACCCCAGGTACCTCCCCTCTAGTGACTCATAACAGGGCTGGTCATGGAATGTGGCTGGTGTACAGGAAATTATGGGATCTTCAACTTCAACTTCTGCTATATCTTCTCCCCTGGAGGCCCCAGGTGGAGATATCAATGTCATATATCCTTTCACAATTTTATCTTTCTATAGATAAGAAATATGGCATGGATATTGTCATCCATCTGACCAGTGTTAATTTGGGAGGTGTTAAGTTACATAAGACAATGTATTACGTTCATCACAACTCTGAAAATATGTTTTTCATATCTGTCATATCTATGATGTTCATAAAAACTTCAATTCATAATTTGCAATGGAGAGGACAAAGGATTTCTGCTCAAGCTGATGCTAGAGTTGATAATCGCTACCAGCCATAAAACTGTCATACTCCAAAATTTCTCTGTCAGCCCTGCCTGGTCTGTAGTCCAACAGAAATCCTCTTTAATTACCTGTTCACGTCAGAGGAGTCCCCTTGCACTGGGGTCATCTTGAGGTCATGGCCTTGCTTCAATATTCCCCATCAACTATGAAATGGCTTATAGATTTTACAATTACATCTATGACAGGAACATGTAATGCTGAAAAAGGTATTGGTCAGGTTGATATACATTTTTGTGGGAAAGATTTCAGTAAAATTTGAATTTAACTCACTTAAAATCCTGGTGTTGTCACCCACCACTTCCCCACCCCCTTTGATGGGTTCTGTCTTGAGTTCTATCTACGTTCATTGTTATATTATTTGTTAATATATTGAAATGATGCATCTGACTTCATTCTTGGTTCTATTGTTAAAACATAAAACTCTGATTTTATGCATATGAGTCCAATAAGCGGTCACATGCAGTGTTTTGTAGTCTTCCTGTATGACTGTGCATGAAGAGATATCTGTGAATCACTGAGTAGAACCACCAACTGGACTCATGCATACAAACACATAGGATTTTAATTAAAGCCCAACTCCAGCCTTTTTTTAAATTTACCACTGGAATGGTTTTAATAGTAATTCCCTGCCCCTATTAACATATTTACTAAATGCCATTGTGACCTGTTGGTTCGCTCAATTGCTTGATGGGTGAGCAGAAGGTCACTTCTCAAAGTAAGTCTATGAGAGCCAGAACGAGGCCCTCATAGACTTACACTGAGAGCTTGTGACCGTTCCCTCTGACGTCTGGTCAGTCAGAAGTTGCAGTCACAAAATGGCAGATTGGGACCAGAGGAGAGTCGGGAACAGCTGAAGACAGCAGCTTACATTAGTGGCACCACTCCAGCGCTGAAGTAAAAATACAAGTGATACTGAATATTAAAAACAGAGGTGGGTAGATTCCCCTGGGTAGATTCCTAGCGACTGCAGTGCCTTAGCTGCTGACCCTTTGATTCCTCACTGTACCGAGTGCACACAGCATATACAAATGAGCACTGTGGCGCATGCAATGAAGGATTATGTCTGACACTGGCCAGTGTGGGCTAAATTAGCATAAACTGCGCTCCTGGCCCTTTGATGATGAAGCCAGCAGCTGCAGAATCTCCTTTGTGATATATGCACCAGCCCCACTGTCTCCTATGTGATGAATATACAGAGATAGTGGTGTGCACTCAGTTCAGGGACAGGGAGGTGCTGGTAAGACAGATTGTGTGGTCCCGTAAATCATATAGGAAAAAATTACCTCACACTCAAAACTGGTATGATGCAAATAGGTATATGCCTGGTGTTAGGGCTAGCGGAACGCACCGAGTAAATATAGATGTTTTTATTGTTATTGGTGCATTCGCAGCCCAGGGTCCACCGTGCAGGAGAACCTGCTGCTAGCAAACGGCGGCACTATATGGCGGTAAGGACTAACTCAGTTAATTCACCGAGTAGCTGTGAAAGCAAAGTACTGTGCCCTGTTAGACTTCACAGAGGCACAGGCTAACTGCCCAAACAGAGAGCAGTCAGTGGTCACGTATGCACACAAAACTCCTCGCCGGAGATGCCAGCATTCTAGGGGTTTATTTCAGCCAGGTCCCTGAACACACTCTTACGTGACCACACTGGCGCAAAGCACATAACATAGAACAAATACTAGCACATGGCCGTGCGGCCATGCAAGCCGTAAATAGTTGCAGCACGTACAGGACCTTCCTAGAAGGACCAATGAGAGGCTGCCACAGAGTGTGAGCACCTACAGGACCTTCCTGAAGGACCAATGGCCTTAGCTGCAGTATCTGATCATGTGACCCTCGATCTCCACTGAGAGATCTTACACTGGGCATGCTCAAAATGAGAAAAGCAGGACTTAGTCCCAGAAGCATCTGCTCGCCGCTGCCCAGCACTGACTCCAATGGCAGAAGCAGGAAAAGCAGCAGTATCTCTTTGTACAGAGTCAGACTGAGCGAGACGCTTGGACCGACGTCTCCGCTGAGCAGGCTCCACTGCGGCAGGAGAAGAATGGGAGACCGCAGCGGAGATGGCCCAAGATTCCCCCTGTGCAGAGGCGGGAACTCGACCCCTAACACCTGGTTTATTCAAATGAACAAAAAGAGGTTGCCACATAGAGAAATTGTTGAAAGAAACCCAACGTTTTGACCCTCCCTGGTCTTATTCATGGGGTACTTTGATCCTTTGGTGAATAGTGAAGTGAAGCATCACTAGCAGGGCGCGGAAGCGCCGCTGATCCTGGAACACGACACTACAGGCCTTTCTTAAATGTGACGGTCATTCCATTTCAAGCCTCATCCACCCGGGACACACAGGCCTTGACTGGCCCTACAGCAAGTGACAGGATATGCTCTAGAAGGGATCGTTCGCCCACCCTCTACCATTGCCACTCTTATATATATTCACCAAAGGATCAAAGTAAAACCATGAATAAGACCAGGGAGGGTCGAAACGTTGGGTTTCTTTCAACAATTTCTCTATGTGGCAACCTCTTTTTGTTCATTTGAATAAACCTGGCATATACCTATTTGCATCATACCAGATTTGAGTGTGCGGTAATTTTTTCCTATATGAGCCTATGTGATGGATGCATGAGCTCCGCTGTCTCCTATATAATATACAGGTCCTTCTCAAAAAATTAGCATATAGTGTTAAATTTCATTATTTACCATAATGTAATGATTACAATTAAACTTTCATATATTATAGATTCATTATCCACCAACTGAAATTTGTCAGGTCTTTTATTGTTTTAATACTGATGATTTTGGCATACAACTCCTGATAACCCAAAAAACCTGTCTCAATAAATTAGCATATCAAGAAAAGGTTCTCTAAACGACCTATTACCCTAATCTTCTGAATCAACTAATTAACTCTAAACACATGCAAAAGATACCTGAGGCTTTTATAAACTCCGTGCCTGGTTCATTACTCAAAACCCCCATCATGGGTAAGACTAGCGACCTGACAGATGTCAAGAAGGCCATCATTGACACCCTCAAGCAAGAGGGTAAGACCCAGAAAGAAATTTCTCAACAAATAGGCTGTCCCAGAGTGCTGTATCAAGGCACCTCAATGGTAAGTCTGTTGGAAGGAAACAATGTGGCAGAAAACGCTGTACAACGAGAAGAGGAGACCGGACCCTGAGGAAGATTGTGGAGAAGGACCGATTCCAGACCTTGGGGAACCTGAGGAAGCAGTGGACTGAGTCTGGTGTGGAAACATCCAGAGCCACCGTGCACAGGCGTGTGCAGGAAATGGGCTACAGGTGCCGAAATGGGCTACAAAGAAGCAGCACTGGACTGTTGCTAAGTGGTCCCAAGTACTTTTTTCTGATGAAAGCAAATTTTGCATGTCATTCGGAAATCAAGGTGCCAGAGTCTGGAGGAAGACTGGGGAGAAGGAAATGCCAAAATGCCTGAAGTCCAGTGTCAAGTACCCACAGTCAGTGATGGTGTGGGGTGCCATGTCAGCTGCTGGTGTTGGTCCACTGTGTTTCATCAAGGGCAGGGTCAATGCAGCTAGCTATCAGGAGATTTTGGAGCACTTCATGCTTCCATCGGCTGAAATACTTTATGGAGATGAAGATTTCATTTTTCAGCACGACCTGGCACCTGCTCACAGTGCCAAAACCACTGGTAAATGGTTTACTGACCATGGTATTACTGTGCTCAATTGGCCTGCCAACTCTCCTGACCTGAACCCCATAGAGAATCTGTGGGATATTGTGAAGAGAAAGTTGAGAGACGCAAGACCCAACACTCTGGATGAGCTTAAGGCCACTATTGAAGCATCCTGGGCCTCCATAACATCTCAGCAGTGTCACAGGCTGATTGCCTCCATGCCACGCCGCATTGAAGCAGTTATTTCTGCCAAAGGATTCCCGACCAAGTATTGAGTGCATAACTGAACATTATTATTTGATGGTTTTTTTGTTTGTTATTAAAAAACACTTTTTTTTTATTGGATGGGTGAAATATGCTAATTTATTGAGACAGGTTTTTTGGGTTATCAGGAGTTGTATGCCAAAATCATCAGTATTAAAACAATAAAAGACGTGACAAATTTCAGTTGGTGGATAATGAATCTATAATATATGAAAGTTTAATTGTAATCATTACATTATGGTAAATAATGAAATTTAACACTATATGCTAATTTTTTGAGAAGGACCTGTATGTGTCATGGCTCAGTTTCGGGATTTGATCCGGTGACCTTTTGCTGCGTGGTCAGTTTCCTTCTCTGCTGAGTTACAGTCCTTTTCGTCTCATCCAAATGCTGATGGTTTCTTTTGTCTTGGTTTTCCTTTCTTGGTTGGTTCCACATTCTCTAAAATCTCAGAGTGTTATTAGGTTGATTTCCAAGCAAAAGGTCACTGGCTTGTATCAAGGAGTAGCCATAAAGAACATTTCCCAAGAAATCCATCCATTCAAAAGCCAAAAGGAGAACGTCCAGGCAAAATATCGGAGTCAACAAGTCGGCTCATTGAAGCTCTATCAGTACTGGCACGACAAACATGGCAGTGGAGATGGCTCATATGCTTTGTAATAGTGAAATCCTCCAAGCACCGTGCGATGTCCATTACACAAGGGAGGACCAGAAAAAAAATAAAGAATCCTTGATCTCAATATTATCTTAATAAACCATGATGCACAGAAGAAAATGCGGCAGCACTCACCGAAGGTAGCGTGGTCCAAATCCTTTATTAAAGACACTTACGGTGACAGTAACATGATCACGGCACGGGGGAAGCAGGAGTAACGAGGAGGTGAGCAGGGAAAGACAACGGCCGTTTCGCGCCTACGACAGCGCTTCAACGGGTCTCAGGTGTCGGGAAGTGACGTGAACAAGAAATAGGTGAGTGAAAAACATAACACACCCTCCTTACACCCACATTCTCAGACACCTGATGTAGTACAATAGCCATGAAAGTAACATGTGCAAAACACTTTAAAATCAAAAAAGCCCAGCTGACAAACCGGAATACATATTAAAAACATGATCTTAGCTGAAAAATCTATACAAAAACAATCCTACAGATCCGATATTGTAACCTGAGGAGAGGAAGGAGATATACCTTAAAACAACAACAGCATGTGTTATGACCTGGTGGTTAGAAGCACCAGGAATGACCTGATAGTTAAACCTCAAACAGGACAAGCTCTGGGATGTGGGAGCTCTGCTGACCGCAATCCCTAATCCTATAACACACACTAGAAATAGCCGTGGAGCGCTCCTGACGCTCCCTGTTGTGAATTCTGTGGCTGAGTTCACTTCTGTGGTCACAAGTGGTATTGCAGTCTCTGGGCTTCCTCCCTCAGGTGTTTTGGTGAGCTCGTTGGCTGCCTTGCTATTTAGCTCCACCTGAGTCTGTCTTCCTTGCTCCTTGTCAATGTTCCAGTGTTGGATCTGAGCTACTGCATCTTTCCTTGGGCCTGCTGCTCTGCTAGATAAGTGCTTCTAGTTTGTTTTCTGTTTTTTCTGTCCAGCTTGCTATTAACTTTTGCTGGAAGCTCTGAGAAGCAAAGGGGTGCACCGCCGTGCTGTTAGTTCGGCACGGTGGGTCTTTTTGCCCCTTTGCGTGGTTTTCGTTTTAGGGTTTTTGGTAGACTGCATAGTTCTCTTTGCTATCCTCGCTCTGTCTAGAATATCGGGCCTCACTTTGCTGAATCTATTTCATTCCTACGTTTGTCTTTTCATCTTGCTAACAGTCATTATATGTGGGGGGCTGCCTATTCCTTTGGGGTATTTCTCTGAGGTAAGTCAGGCTTGTATTTCTATCTTCAGGCTAGTCAGCTCCTCAGGCAGTGCCGAGTTGCATAGGTAGTGATAGGCGCAATCCACTGCTGCTTATAGTTGTGTGAGGATAGATCAGGTACTGCAGTCTACAGAGATTCCACGTCTCAGAGCTTGTCCTATTGTTTTTGGTTATTGCCAGATCTCTGTATGTGCGCTGATTACTGCACGCTGTGTTGCCTGATTGCCAGCCATAACAGTACAAGGAGCCACACCAATGATTCCCAATAGAGGGAAAAAAGAAATCCTGACATCATTTTTTTTTCTTAGCTCTGTCTTCAGTCTTTTTTTTCCCCTAGACATTAGAGTGCTTCAGGACACAGCTGTGGACATGGATATTCAGGCTCTGTGCTCCTCAATGGATAATCTCGTTGTAAATGTACAAAAGATTCAAGATACTATTGATCAGAAATCGATGCTAGAACCAAGAATTCCGATTCCTGATTTGTTTTTTGGTGACAGAACTAAGTTCCTGAGCTTCAGAAATAATTGTAAGCTATTTTTGGCCTTGAAACCTCATTCTTCTGGTAATCCTATTCAACAGGTTTTGATTATTATTTCTTTTTTGCGCGGCGACCCACAGGACTGGGCGTTTTCTCTTGCACCAGGAGATTCTGCATTGAGTAATGTTGATGCATTTTTCCAGGCGCTGGGATTGCTTTACGATGAGCCTAATTCAGTGGATCAGGCTGAGAAAAATCTGCTGGCTTTATGCCAGGGTCAGGATGATGTAGAAGTATATTGTCAGAAATTTAGGAAGTGGTCAGTACTCACTCTGTGGAATGAATCTGCACTAGCGGCTTTGTTCAGAAAGGGTCTCTCTGAAGCTCTTAAGGATGTAATGGTGGGATTTCCTATGCCTGCTGGTTTGAATGAGTCTATGTCCTTGGCCATTCAGATCGGTCGTCGCTTGCGCGAGCGTAAATCTGTGCACCATCTGGCGGTATTGTCTGAGAGTAAACCTGAGCCTATGCAGTGCGACAGGACTATGACTAAAGTAGAACGGCAAGAACACAGACGTCTGAACAGACTGTGTTTCTATTGTGGTGATTCTACTCATGCTATTTCTAATTGTCCTAAACGCACTAGGCGGTTCGATAGCTCTGCCGTTATTGGTACTGTACAGTCCAAATTCCTTTTGTCCATTACCTTATTGTGCTCTTTGTCATCGTATTCTGTCATGGCGTTTGTGGATTCAGGCGCTGCCCTGAATCTGATGGATTTGGATTATGCTAAACGTTGTGGATTTTTCTTGGAGCCTTTGCGGTGTCCTATTCCGTTGAGAGGAATTGATGCTACACCTTTGGCCAAGAATAAGCCTCAGTACTGGGCCCAGCTGACCATGTGCATGGCTCCTGCACATCAGGAAGTTATTCGCTTTCTGGTACTGCATAATTTGCATGATGTGGTCGTGTTGGGGTTGCCATGGCTACAAACCCATAATCCAGTATTGGATTGGAACTCTATGTCGGTAACCAGCTGGGGTTGTCAGGGAGTACATGGTGATGTTCCATTTTTGTCTATTTCGTCATCCATTCCTTCTGACATCCCAGAGTTCTTGTCGGACTTTCAGGATGTATTTGAAGAGTCCAAGTCTGATGCCCTACCTCCGCATAGGAATTGTGATTGTGCTATCGATTTGATTCCTGGTAGTAAATTCCCTAAGGGTCGTTTATTTAATTTGTCCGTACCTGAACACACCGCTATGCGCAGTTATGTGAAGGAGTCCCTGGAGAAGGGACATATTCGCCCATCGTCGTCACCATTGGGAGCAGGGTTCTTTTTTGTAGCCAAGAAGGATGGTTCGCTGAGACCGTGTATTGATTACCGCCTTCTTAATAAGATCACTGTTAAGTTTCAGTATCCCTTGCCATTGATTTCTGACTTGTTTGCTCGGATTAAGGGGGCTAGTTGGTTTACTAAGATTGATCTTCGTGGTGCGTATAATCTGGTGAGAATCAGGCAGGTAGATGAATGGAAAACGGCATTTAATACGCCCGAGGGTCATTTTGAGTATCTGGTGATGCCGTTCGGACTTGCCAATGCTCCATCTGTTTTTCAGTCTTTTATGCATGACATTTTCCGTGAGTATCTGGATAAATTCTTGATTGTTTACTTGGATGACATTTTGATCTTCTCAGATGATTGGGAGTCTCATGTGAAGCAAGTCAGAATGGTTTTCCAGGTACTGCGTGCTAATTCCTTGTTCGTGAAGGGATCAAAGTGTCTCTTCGGTGTGCAGAAAGTTTCATTTTTGGGGTTCATCTTTTCCCCTTCTACTATCGAGATGGATCCGGTTAAGGTTCAGGCCATCCAGGATTGGACTCAGCCGACATCTCTAAAAAGTCTGCAGAAATTCCTGGGCTTTGCTAATTTTTATCGTCGCTTCATCTGTAATTTTTCTAGCATTGCCAGACCATTGACCGATTTGACCAAGAAGGGTGTTGATTTGGTTAATTGGTCTTCTGCTGCCGTGGAAGCTTTTCAGGAGTTGAAGCGTCGTTTTTGCTGTGCCCCTGTGTTGTGTCAACCTGATGTTTCTCTTCCGTTCCAGGTCGAGGTTGATGCTTCTGAGATTGGTGCAGGGGCGGTTTTGTCACAGAGAGGTTCTGGTTGCTCAGTGTTCAAACCATGTGCTTTCTTTTCCAGGAAATTTTCTGCTGCTGAGCGTAATTATGATGTGGGCAACCGAGAGTTGCTGGCCATGAAGTGGGCATTCGAGGAGTGGCGTCATTGGCTTGAGGGTGCTAAGCATCGCGTGGTGGTTTTGACTGATCATAAGAACCTTACTTATCTTGAGTCTGCCAAGCGCTTGAATCCTAGACAGGCCCGTTGGTCGTTATTTTTTGCTCGTTTTGATTTTGTGATTTCATACCTTCCGGGCTCTAAAAATGTGAAGGCGGATGCTCTGTCTAGGAGTTTTGTGCCCGACTCTCCGGGGTTATCTGAGCCGGCGAGTATCCTCAAGGAAGGAGTCATTGTGTCTGTCATCTCCCCTGATTTGCGGAGAGTGTTGCAGAAATTTCAGGCTAATAAACCTGATCGTTGTCCGGCCGAGAAACTGTTCGTCCCTGATAAGTGGACTAGTAAAGTTATCTCTGAACTTCATTGTTCGGTGCTGGCCGGTCATCCAGGAATCTTTGGTACCAGGGAGTTGGTTGCTAGATCCTTCTGGTGGCCGTCTCTGTCACGGGATGTGCGTGCTTTTGTGCAGTCCTGTGGAATTTGTGCTAGGGCTAAGCCCTGCTGTTCACGTGCCAGTGGGTTGCTTTTGCCCTTGCCGGTCCCGAAGAGGCCTTGGACACATATTTCGATGGATTTCATTTCTGACCTTCCCGTTTCTCAAAAAATGTCGGTCATTTGGGTGGTCTGTGATCGCTTTTCTAAAATGGTCCATCTGGTGCCCTTGGTTAAATTGCCTTCCTCCTCTGATTTGGTGCCTTTGTTCTTCCAGCATGTGGTTCGTTTACATGGCATTCCTGAGAATATTGTTTCTGACAGAGGTTCCCAGTTTGTCTCGAGGTTCTGGCGAGCCTTTTGTGGTAGGATGGGCATTGACCTATCTTTCTCCTCGGCCTTCCATCCTCAGACTAATGGCCAGACCGAACGAACCAATCAGACCTTGGAAACATATCTGAGATGTTTTGTTTCCGCTGACCAGGATGATTGGGTGTCATTTTTGCCGTTGGCTGAGTTCGCCCTTAATAATCGGGCCAGCTCGGCTACCTTGGTCTCTCCATTTTTCTGCAATTCTGGGTTCCATCCTCGTTTCTCTTCAGGACAGGTTGAGTCTTCGGACTGTCCTGGTGTGGATTCTGTGGTGGACAGGTTGCAGCAGATCTGGACTCAGGTAGTGGACAATTTGACCTTGTCCCAGGAGAAGGCTCAGCTTTTCGCTAATCGCAGACGCCGTGTGGGACCCCGACTTCGTGTTGGGGATCTGGTTTGGTTATCTTCTCGTCATATTCCTATGAAGGTTTCCTCTCCTAAATTTAAACCTCGTTTTATTGGTCCGTATAGGATTTCTGAGATTCTCAATCCGGTGTCTTTTCGTCTGACCCTCCCAGACTCCTTTTCCATACATAATGTATTCCATAGGTCGTTGTTGAGGAGATACGTGGCACCTATGGTTCCATCTGTGGAGCCTCCTGCCCCTGTTTTGGTGGAGGGGGAATTGGAGTATATTGTGGAGAAGATTTTGGATTCTCGTGTCTCTAGACGGAAACTCCAGTATCTGGTCAAATGGAAGGGTTATGCTCAGGAAGATAATTCCTGGGTTTTTGCCTCTGATGTCCATGCCCCAGATCTTGTTCGTGCCTTTCATGTGGCTCATCCTGGTCGGCCTGGGGGTTCTGGTGAGGGTTCGGTGACCCCTCCTCAAGGGGGGGGTACTGTTGTGAATTCTGTGGCTGAGTTCACTTCTGTGGTCACAAGTGGTATTGCAGTCTCTGGGCTTCCTCCCTCAGGTGTTTTGGTGAGCTCGTTGGCTGCCTTGCTATTTAGCTCCACCTGAGTCTGTCTTCCTTGCTCCTTGTCAATGTTCCAGTGTTGGATCTGAGCTACTGCATCTTTCCTTGGGCCTGCTGCTCTGCTAGATAAGTGCTTCTAGTTTGTTTTCTGTTTTTTCTGTCCAGCTTGCTATTAACTTTTGCTGGAAGCTCTGAGAAGCAAAGGGGTGCACCGCCGTGCTGTTAGTTCGGCACGGTGGGTCTTTTTGCCCCTTTGCGTGGTTTTCGTTTTAGGGTTTTTGGTAGACTGCATAGTTCTCTTTGCTATCCTCGCTCTGTCTAGAATATCGGGCCTCACTTTGCTGAATCTATTTCATTCCTACGTTTGTCTTTTCATCTTGCTAACAGTCATTATATGTGGGGGGCTGCCTATTCCTTTGGGGTATTTCTCTGAGGTAAGTCAGGCTTGTATTTCTATCTTCAGGCTAGTCAGCTCCTCAGGCAGTGCCGAGTTGCATAGGTAGTGATAGGCGCAATCCACTGCTGCTTATAGTTGTGTGAGGATAGATCAGGTACTGCAGTCTACAGAGATTCCACGTCTCAGAGCTTGTCCTATTGTTTTTGGTTATTGCCAGATCTCTGTATGTGCGCTGATTACTGCACGCTGTGTTGCCTGATTGCCAGCCATAACAGCTCCCTAGGCGCCTCGTCACAGCCTAAGAACTAGCTAGCCCTAGAGATAGAAAATAAAGCCTACCTTGCCTCAGAGAAATTCCCCAAAGGAAAAGGCAGCCCCCACATATATTGACTGTGAGTAAAGATGAAAGTCACAAATGCAGAAATGAAACAAGTTTCAGCAAAGGGAGGCCAGACTTACTAAATAGACAGAGAATAGGAAAGGTAGCTTTGCGATCAGCACAAAAAACTACAAAAGACCACGCAGAGTGTGCAAAAAAGACCTCCGCACCGACTCACGGTGCGGAGATACCACTCTGCATCCCAGAGCTTCCAGCTAGCAAGACAAAATCATGATATCCAGCTGGACAAGAAAACAATGAACGAATTAGATAATATCAGGAACTTAGCTTCTGCTGGAGTAGACAGGTCACCAGAAAGATCCAAGAGCGAACTGAAGCAATGCAGAAACATTGACAGCTGGCATGGAGTAACGATCTAAGTGGAGTTAAATAGAGCAGCAAGCCAAAGGATAAACCCCGTCACCTGTGTAAGGAACCTCAGAAGCAGCAGCTCCACTCACAGCCACCAGAGGGAGCCCACGGACAGAACTCACCGAAGTACCATTCACGACCACAGGAGGGAGCTCGACAACAGAATTCACAACAGTACCCCCCCCCCTTGAGGAGGGGTCACCGAACCCTCACCAGAGCCCCCAGGCCGATCATGATGAGCCAAATGAAAGGCACGAACTAGATCGGCAGCATGAACATCAGAGGCAAAAACCCAGGAATTATCCTCCTGACCATAACCCTTCCACTTGACCAGGTACTGGAGTTTCCGTCTCGAAACACGAGAATCCAAAATCTTCTCCACCACATACTCCAACTCCCCCTCGACCAACACCGGGGCAGGAGGATCAACGGAGGGAACCATAGGCGCCACGTATCTCCGCAACAACGACCTATGGAACACATTATGGATGGCAAAAGAAGCTGGAAGGTCCAAACGAAATGACACAGGATTAAGAATTTCAGAAATCTTATATGGCCCAATGAAACGAGGCTTAAACTTAGGAGAGGAAACCTTCATAGGAACATGACGAGATGACAACCAAACCAAATCCCCAACTCGAAGTCGGGGACCAACACAGCGCCGGCAGGTTAGCGAAACGTTGAGCCTTCTCCTGGGACAATGTCAAATTGTCCACCACATGAGTCCAAATCTGCTGCAACCTGTCCACCACAGTATCCACACCAGGACAGTCCGAAGGCTCAACCTGCCCTGAAGAGAAACGAGGATGGAAACCAGAATTGCAGAAAAAAGGAGAAACCAAAGTAGCCGAGCTGGCCCGATTATTAAGGGCGAACTCAGCCAAAGGCAAGAAGGACACCCAATCATCCTGATCAGCAGAAACAAAGCATCTCAGATATGTTTCCAAAGTCTGATTAGTTCGTTCGGTTTGGCCATTAGTCTGAGGATGGAAAGCCGAAGAAAAAGACAAATCAATGCCCATCTTAGCACAAAAGGACCGCCAAAACCTTGAAACAAACTGGGAACCTCTGTCCGAGACGATGTTCTCCGGAATGCCATGCAAACGAACCACATGCTGGAAAAACAATGGCACCAAATCAGAGGAGGAAGGTAATTTAGACAAGGGTACCAAATGGACCATCTTAGAGAAGCGATCACAAACCACCCAAATGACCGACATCCTTTGAGAAACAGGGAGATCAGAAATAAAATCCATGGAAATATGCATCCAGGGCCTCTTCGGGACTGGCAAGGGCAAAAGCAACCCACTGGCACGAGAACAGCAGGGCTTAGCCCGAGCACAAATCCCACAGGACTGCACAAAAGAACGCACATCCCGTGACAAAGAAGGCCACCAAAAGGATCTAGCCACCAAATCTCTGGTACCAAAGATTCCAGGATGACCAGCCAACACCGAACAATTCACCTCAGAGATAACTCTACTAGTCCATCTATCAGGGACAAACAGTTTCTCCGTTGGACAACGGTTAGGTCTATCAGCCTGAAACTTCTGCAACACGCGCCGCAAATCAGGGGAGATGGCAGACAAAATTACCCCCTCTTTAAGAATACCCGCCGGCTCCGGAACACCCGGAGAGTCAGGCACAAAACTCCTTGACAGGGCATCAGCCTTCACATTCTTAGATCCCGGAAGGTATGAAACCACAAAATCAAAACGGGAGAAAAAGAGCTACCATCGAGCCTGTCTAGGATTCAACCGTTTGGCAGACTCGAGATAAGTCAAATTCTTGTGATCCGTCAAGACCCCTACGCGATGTTTAGCTCCTTCAAGCCAATGTTGCCACTCCTCGAATGCCCACTTCATGACCAACAACTCTCGATTGCCAACATCATAATTGCGCTCAGCAGGCGAGAATTTTCTAGAAAAGAAGGCACAAGGTTTCATCACCGAGCCATCAGAACTTCTTTGCGACAAAACAGCCCCTGCTCCAATCTCAGAAGCATCAACCTCGACCTGAAATGGGAGTGAAACATCTGGCTGGCACAGCACAGGGGCAGAAGAAAAACGACGCTTCAACTCCTGAAAAGCCTCTACAGCCGCAGAGGACCAATTGACCACATCAGCACCTTTCTTGGTCAAATCAGTCAACGGTTTAGCAACACTAGAAAAATTAGCGATGAAGCGACGGTAAAAATTAGCAAAGCCCAGGAACTTCTGTAGGCTCTTCACAGATGTCGGCTGAGTCCAATCATAAATGGCCTGGACCTTAACAGGGTCCATCTCGATAGTAGAAGGGGAAAAAATTAAACCCAAAAACGAAACCTTCTGAACTCCAAAGAGACACTTAGACCCCTTCACAAACAAGGAATTCGCACGAAGGACCTGGAACACCATTCTGACCTGCTTCACATGAGACTCCCAATCATCCGAAAAGACCAAAATGTCATCCAAATATACAATCATGAATCTATCCAGGTACTCTCAGAAGATGTCATGCATAAAGGACCGAAACACAGATGGAGCATTAGAAAGCCCGAATGGCATAACCAGGTACTCAAAATGGCCCTCGGGCGTATTAAATGCTGTTTTCCATTCATCGCCCTGTTTAATTCGCACAAGATTATACGCCCCTCGAAGATCTATCTTAGTGAACCAACTAGCCCCCTTAATCCGAGCAAACAGATCAGACATCAGCGGCAAAGGGTACTGAAATTTGACTTTGATCTTATTAAGAAGGCGGTAATCACTACAAGGTCTTAAAGAGCCATCCTTCTTGGCCACAAAAAAGAACCCTGCTCCCAATGGTGACGACGACGGGCGAATATGACCCTTCTCCAAAGATTCCTTTATATAACTCCGCATAGCAGCGTGCTCTGGCACAGATAAATTAAACAGTCGGCCCTTAGGAAACTTACTACCGGGAATCAAATTAATAGCACAATCGCAATCCCTATGAGGAGCTAGGGCACCGGATTTGGGCTCCTCAAATACATCCCGGTAATCTGATAAAAACTCAGGGACTTCAGAAGGAGTGGAAGGCGAAATTGACAACAATGGAACATCACCATGTACCCCTTGACAACCCCAGCCGGACACAGACATAGATTTCCAATCCAATACCGGATTATGGACCTGTAGCCATGGCAACCCCAAAACGACCACATCATGCAGATTATGCAACACCAAAAAGCGAATATCCTCCTGATGTGCAGGAGCCATGCACATGGTCAATTGCGTCCAGTATTGAGGTTTATTCTTGGCCAAAGGCGTAGCATCAATTCCTCTCAATGGAATAGGATACTGCAAGGACTCCAAGGAAAAACCCCAGCGCCTGGCAAACTCCAAGTCCATCAAATTCAGGGCAGCGCCTGAATCCACAAATGCCATAACAGAATAGGACGACAGAGAGCAAATCAGAGTAACGGACAAAAGAAATTTAGACTGTACTGTACCAATGGTGGCAGACCCAGCGAACCGCTTAGTGCGCTTAGGACAATCGGAGATAGCATGAGTGGATTCACCACAGTAAAAACACAGCCCATTCCGACGTCTGTGTTCTTGCCGTTCAGCTCTGGTCAAAGTCCTATCACACTGCATAGGCTCAGGCCTATTCTCAGAGAACACCGCCAAATGGTGCACAGCTTTGCGCTCACGCAAGCGCCGATCGATCTGAATGGCCAAGGACATAGACTCATTCAGACCAGCAGGCGTGGGAAATCCCACCATGACATCCTTAAGGGCTTCAGAAAGACTCTTTCTGAAAATTGCTGCCAGGGCACATTCATTCCACTGAGTAAGCACAGACCACTTTCTAAACTTCTGACAGTACACCTCCGCTTCATCCTGACCCTGACACAATGCCAGCAAGATTTTCTCTGCCTGATCCACGGAATTTGGTTCATCATAAAGCAATCCAAGTGCCAGAAAAAATGCATCAACATCACGCAATGCAGGATCTCCTGGCGCAAGGGAAAATGCCCAGTCTTGAGGGTCACCACGCAACAAAGAAATAATGATTTTTACTTGTTGAGCGGGGTCACCTGAGGAGCGGGGTTTCAAAGCTAGAAACAGTTTACAATTATTTTTGAAATTCAGAAACTTAGATCTATTCCCAGAAAATAAATCAGGGATAGGAATTCTAGGCTCTAACATCGGATTCTGAACCACAAAATCTTGAATGTTTTGTACCCTTGCAGTTAGATGATCCACACAAGAGGACAGACCTTGAATGTCCATGTCTACACCTGTGTCCTGAACCACCCAAAGGTTTAGGGGAAAAGAAAGACAAAACACAGTGCAAAGAAAAAAAAATGGTCTCAGAACTTCTCTTATCCCTCTATTGAGATGCATTAATACTTTGGGCCAGCTGTACTGTTATGACCTGGTGGTTAGAAGAACCAGGAATGACCTGATAGTTAAACCTCAAACAGGACAAGCTCTGGGATGTGGGAGCTCTGCTGACCGCAATCCCTAATCCTATAACACACACTAGAAATAGCCGTGGAGCCTATCCCACATTCTGCTTCCCCACTTCACAAGATTTTTCTCTATGGCTTTGGACTGTGGGTATGACAAGTTTTTTGTTTTTTTTTTTCCATGGGATTGAGGTTTTGGGCTCTTGCATTGTCTAGTTCCCCCTCTCCCTCCCCCTCCCGCAGGTCCTATGCGTACTATTACTGAGACACTTCATATATTAACATCTCTTATGCTTTTCTATTTTTTCTACTGTCTCATTCATCACCATTTTTGTTGTACGCCTTTTTTCATCAGTTACATTTTTTCTTTTTGCCATATGACTAAAGTTTCTATATTATTGAAGTATCCTGCACGCATATTATGTGCCTTATTATAGGGATGTATGGTATTGCAATATTAACATCTTTACACCCATTTCATGGAGTGGTCATTTATCCTTGCATTATCTTCGCTTGTGCAGTCAGATTCTTGTGATAACATTATTGTGGGAAGCACATGTTTTGTGGGCTGTCATTTTCCTCATTCTAGGATATGACATATATATATACAGTATATAGGCATGTTTTCTTGCATGTTTGCATTTTTTAAGTGTTTTTAATGGTTTTTGTGTTGTTGTTTTGTGTGTGTACTTATGTGCAGTCTTGAGTTTTTTGCCAATTTAATAATAAAAACTATTTTTGATACTGGATTATATATGGAGGTGTTCCTGTCTATGTGGGCATGATCTTTTCCTTGCTCTTTCTTCATGTTTAATCACAAGCCCACAGTGAACCTTCCAATCTTTGTTGTATTTTTGCGGTGCCCTCCATTTATATATTTATTCCTAGAAATAGCCGTGGAGCGCTCCTGACGCTCCCTAGGTGCCTCGTCACAGCCTAAGAACTAGCTAGCCCTAGAGATAGAAAATAAAGCCTACCTTGCCTCAGAGAAATTCCCCAAAGGAAAAGGCAGCTCCCCACATATATTGACTGTGAGTAAAGATGAAAGTCACAAACGCAGAAATGAAACAAGTTTCAGCAAAGGGAGGCCAGACTTACTAAATAGACAGAGGATAGGAAAGGTAGCTTTGCGATCAGCACAAAAAACTACAAAAGACCACTCAGAGTGTGCAAAAAAGACCTCCGCACCGACTAATGGTGCGGAGATACCACTCTGCATCCCAGAGCTTCCAGCTAGCAAGACAAAATCATGATATCCAGCTGGACAAGAAAACAATGAACGAATTAGATAATATCAGAAACTTAGCTTCTGCTGGAGTAGACAGGTCACCAGAAAGATCCAAGAGCGAACTGAAGCAATGCAGAAACATTGACAGCTGGCATGGAGTAACGATCTAAGTGGAGTTAAATATAGCAGCAAACCAAAGGATAAACCCCGTCACCTGTGTAAGGAACCTCAGAAGCAGCAGCTCCACTCACAACCACCAGAGGGAGCCCACGGACAGAACTCACCGAAGTACCATTCATGACCATAGGAGGGAGCTCGACAACAGAATTCACAACAGGCATGCTAACGATGTTTCACATCCAAAGGGCGGTATAACCTGTAATTACAGGAAAAGGGGGGAATGGAACATACTAACTGACTATACAAAATAGCTTTATGCAGGGATCACAAAAACATGGACATATCAGCCCTATCGTTTAATCCCGCAGACCCTGTGGCCTGAGTATGTATGATCCACCTAGCTTCCTGTCTCAACAGCAGCTTGTGCAGATCACCTCCTCTTGCGGGTAAACTAACTCTTTCTATCCCTGCAAAGGTTAACACTGATGGATTTCCCTCATGTACCTCCCTTACATGATTAATAAGTCTGGGTACCCCCTTGCCTGTCCGAACAGATCTGACATGTTCCCTAAATCGTACAAACAACTGACGGATGGTCTTCCCCACATAAAATCGCTTACAGGGGCAAAAAATTGCATATACAACATAATCCGTTTTGCATGTAATAAATTGCTGAATAGTGTGTTTCACGGGACCCACCTGTATATTCCGCCCTGTAACATGATGTGCGCAAAAATAACACTGACCACAACGAAAATTCCCTCTTGGGGCAGATTGCTCTAACCATCTGACTTGAGGACCTGGCATATAATTACGCACCAACACATCTCTGATGCGTGTGCTCCACCTATTGGAAATTAGGGGCCCTTCAGCCACCTTACTTACCAGATCCTTGTCTCTCCCAAGAATATGCCAGTGCCTTCTAATCGTGGCCCTTATCTCTTGGTCCATTGGACCATAACGAAAACAAAAAGTGAAACGTGGTCCTATTTGTGCATCCCTGGGCCTCTCACGCTCACCAGGATGCCCCTGACCCGATCCATTGCCGCCTGTAGAAGAGCACTGGGATAACCTCTATCCTGGAGTCTGCCACACAGCTCACTGGACTGGTGTTCAAAGCCTTCCTGTGTGCTATTAACTCTTTGCGTCCGCAAAAGCTGGCTATATGGTAAGGAACGTCTGATATGTGCTGGATGAAATCTGTTATAGTATAGAACAGAATTTGTCACAGTAGGCTTGCGATGGATAGTAGTGCAAATATTGCCTTCCTGAACAGTCACCAAAACATCCAGAAACTCTAAGCTGTGGCCTCCAAACACGGAAGTAAAAGACATACCCATATTATTAGACGTGTTCAAATAGTCCATGAACAACCCAAACTCTTCCTCCGTTCCGTCCCACACCAGAAACACGTCATCAACATACCTCAAAAAAAGCTTGATATGTTGAAGAAAACGATTTTTTTGTGGAATAAACAAAATCCTCCTCAAACACTGCCAAAAATAAATTGGCGAAAGTGCATGCGACCGGGGTCCCCATGGCAGTCCCGGTGGTCTGAAGGTACCAAGTATCGGAAAAAGTAAAGGCATTATGGTTAAGTATAAAACTCAACCCATCGCAAACAAAATCAATGAAAGTGTCACCCCTGTCCAAAGCGCTTAAGAAGCGTCTGACAGTGTCCACACCCATTGTTTGCGGGATACTAGTATAAAGATTGACCACATCGATGGACGCCATGGAGAACCCCGGCTGCCAAATGAATCCACGAATATGATTCAAAAAAGAGTTTGTGTCTTTGGTGTAGGATGGAACAGATCGGAGTAATGGGTGTAACAACCATTCTAAATATTGGGACAGGGGTTCAGTCAAAGACCCGACCCCCGACACGATGGGTCTACCAGGGGGTTGGGTTACAGATTTGTGCACCTTGGGAAGATAATACCAATAAGGTTTGGTGGGGAAATCTGGAAGAAACTTCTCTGCTTTTTTCTGGGTTATTACCTGACGTTCCACAGAAAGTTTAAGGAACAACCGTAACTCTGTCTTAAATTTATTTGTGGGATCTTTCAGTAATTTCCGATAGGTGCTCGTATCTGATAATTACAGGTTATACCGTCCTTTGGATGTGAAACATCGTTAGCATCCTGTTGTTGTTTTAAGGTATATCTCCTTCCTCTCCTCAGGTTACAATATCGGATCTGTAGGATTGTTTTTGTATAGATTTTTCAGCTAAGATCATGTTTTTAATATGTATTCCGGTTTGTCAGCCGGGCTTTTTTGATTTTAAAGTGTTTTGCACATGTTACTTTCATGGCTATTGTACAACATCAGGTGTCTGAGAATGTGGGTGTAAGGAGGGTGTGTTTTGTTTTTCACTCACCTATTTCTTGTTCACGTCACTTCCCGACACCTGAGACCCGTTGAAGCGCTGCCGTAGGCGCAAAACGGCCGTTGTCTTTCCCTGCTCACCTCCTCGTTACTCCTGCTCCCCCGTGCCGTGATCATGTTACTGTCACCGTAAGTGTCTTTAATAAAGGATTTGGACCACGCTACCTTCGGTGAGTGCTGCCGCATTTTCTTCTGTGCATCATGGATTTGTTACTTGTCTTCATGCGAGCACCTCCGTTCTGAGGATCGGGCTCTCCTACTACACCACGTGTGTATTGTGGCTGGTACTGATAGCGGCTGTGCAGCTTTGCTTTTCTCTTGCATGGACATTATCTTAATAAACGTTGGCTCGAGTTTGCAAAATAGTATGAAAAGCGAACAGTAGAAGAATGGAAACGGGTGATTTGGAGCGATGAGATGAAAGTCAATAAACTAGGCTCTGATGGGTGCAAATGGAAATGGAAGAAACAAGTGAACAAGGATCTAATGTATCGTAAAATTTAGGGAACTCTCAACTTCGATGGAAGAAACCTACTGATATGATGTTGGTTCACAGCCAAAGGAGATTGATACTTGACCAGGATCGATGGTGGTCTCAATGCTGAGCTATATGTGAGTATCCTACAAAACAAGTTTCATCGTACACTCAAAATACTAAAGGTATGAAAAGAGGATGACATAGTGCTCCAGCTGGACAACAACCTGAAGTATATGTCAAGATTGGCAAAGAAATGGTTTAATGACAATGAAGTAGAGGTGTTGGATTGGCCCCCACAGTCCTGGGACTTCAAGCCAATTGAACACTTGTGGGTAGAGTTAAAGAAAAAGCTGTATACATACACAAGTGAGTTGACCAGTATGCACCAGTATGGGAACGTGTAGAGGAGACCTGGTATCAGATTTCGGTTGAGACATGCTTGAGTCTGATCTAGAGCATGCCCAGAAGGATTCAGGGATTGTTGAAAGCCAAATGTGGATTTACAAAATAATAAAAAATGTAATATATATTTTTAAGAGCAAATCAGTAACAATGCAGTGACATGACAAGAATCTGCATAACAAATGATATGCTAAATAGTTGCAAGTCAAATTGATGTATGAGATAGCCAAGATAATTGTCTATAAAATGATTGTAGTCACATGTTCGAAGGAGTAGTGCATGGTTAGATATGGAGCCTGAAAGTCAAAAGTTAAAAATATTGTTACTTTTTGTCTCATCAGTATATGTAATTGATGGACCAGCCCTACTGTCTTCTATATGATGTATACACCAGCCCGTCTATTGTATAATGTATATGCATGAGCCCACTGTCTCCTATTTGATGTATATGCAACAGCCCTACTATCCTCAATGTAGTGTACAGTTGTGCTCTAAAGTTTATATACCCTGCAGAATTTTTGCTTTCTTTGCCTTTTTTCAGAGAATATGAATGATAACACCAAACCTTTTTCTCCACTCATACTTAGTGGTTGCGTGAAGCCATTTATTGCCAAAATACTGTGTTTTCTCTTTTTAAATCATAATGACAACACAAAACATCCAAATGACCCTGATCAAAAGTTCACATACCCCATTTCTTAATACCGTGTATTGCCCCCTCTAACATCAATGACTGTTTGAAGTCTTTTGTGGTAGTTGTGGATGAGGTTCTGTATTTTATCAGATGGTAAAGCTGCCCACTCTTCTTGGCAAAAAGCCTCCAGTTCCTGTAAATTCCTGGGCTGTCTAGCATGAACTGCGCGCTTGAAATCTCCCAGAGTGGCTCAATGATATTAAGGTCAGGAGACTGAGATGGGCACTCCAGAACCTTCACTTTGTTCTTCTGTAGCCAATGACGTGGCCTTGTGTTTTGGATCGTTTTCATGTTGGAACGTCCAAGTATGTCCAATGCGCAGCTTCCAGGCTGATGATTGCAAATTTGCCTCCAGTATTTGCTGATAACGTGATGCATTCATCTTTCCTTCAACTTTGACCAAGTTTCCTTTGCCTTTGTAGCTCACACATCTCAAAAACATCAGCGATCACCCTTTGTGCTTTACAGTAGGAATGGCCATCCTATGTGATGTATATACATCAGCTTCAGTCTTTCATGTAATATATACATCAATCCCAGTGTCTCCTATCTAATGTATATACACCAGCCACAATGTCTCCTATATAATGTATATGCACCACTCCCACTGTAATGTATATTTACGAGCCCACTGTCTCCTCTTTGATGTATATACATAAACTCCACTGTCTCCTATGTGATGTATATGCAACAGCCCTACTGTCTTCTATGTAGTGTATATGCACCAGTCCACTGTCTGTTATTTGTTGTTCATATACCAGCCCCACTGTCTTCTATGTAATGTATGCATAGTCCCTACTGTCTCCTATGTAATGTTCATAAATCAGTCCTACTTTCTTTGATGTATATACACTAGTCCCACAGTCTCCTTTGTAACGTATATGCGCTAGCGCCACTGTCATGTAGTTTGTATGCACCAGCCCCACTGTCTACTATGTTATGTATACACCATCTCCACTGTCACTCATGTAATATATACACGAATCCCAGTGACTCCTATGTAATGTAATATACACTAGGCCCACAGTCTCCTATGTAACGTATATGCGCCAGCGCCACTGTCATGTAATTTGTATGCACCAGCCCCACTGTCTACTATGTGATGAATACACCATCTCCACTGTCACTCATGTAATATATACACGAATCCCAGTGACTCCTATGTAATGTATATACATCAGCCCCACTGTCTCTTATGTAATGTATATGTGCCAGCGCCACTGTCATGTAATTTGTACGCACCAGCCCCACTGTCTACTATGTGATGTATATAACCTCTCCACTGTCGCTCATGTAATATATACACCATTCCCTGTGACTCCTATGTAATGTATATACATCAGCACAACTGTCTCCTTTGTGATGTATATACATCAACCCCACTGTCCCTTATGTAATGTATGAACCAGCCCCACTATCACCTATGTAATGTATATGCACCAGCCCCACTGTTTCCAATTTAATGAATGCACCTGCCCCGCTGTCTCCTATGTAAAGTATACACCAGTGTCAGTGTCTCCCATGTGATGTATATAGACCAGCCCCACTGTCTCCCATGTAATATATTCACCAATTCAAGTGTCTCCTATGTAATGTATATGTACCAGCCCCACTGTCTCTTATGTAATGTATGCACCAGCCTAACTGTCTACTGTATGATGTAAATACATTAAACCCACTGGTTCCTATGTGATGTATGCATCAGCCCTAGTGTCTCCTATGTTATTTATATACACCAGCCCCATTTTCTCCTATGTAATATATTACAGCTCACTGTCTCCTATATGATGTGTACAATGTGTATAAACCATCCCCACTGTCTCATATGTAATGTATGCACCAGCCCCACTGTCTCCTATATGATGTATATATGCTATCCCCACTGTCTCCTATGTAATGTATATGCATCAGCCCCACTGTCTACTTTGCTATGTATATACATCAGCCTCACTGTCTCAGTGATGTATATGCACCACCCCACTATCTCCTATGTAATGTATGTACCAACCTCAATGTCTACTATATGATGTGTATAAACCAACCCCACTGTTTCCTATGTAAAGTATATAAACCAGCAGCACCGTCTCCTATGTGATGCATATTCACAAAGCCTCACTGTCTCCTATGTGATGTATATGCACCAGCCTCACTGTCTCTTATGTAATGTATATGAACGAACCAAACTGTTTCTTTCGTTATGTATGCACCAGCTCCACTGACTCCTATATGGTCACCATCACCAGTGTCTCCTATGTGAAAAATATACACCAGCCTCACTGTCTCCTATGTTATGTATATACACCAGTTACGGTATTTCCTATGTGATGTATATGCACCAGTCCCACTGTCACTTACATAATGTATGCACCAACCCCACTGTCTCCTAAGTATATAAACCAGCACCACTATCTCCTATGTGATGTATATACACCAGCCTCATTATCTCCTATGTAATATATATGCACCAGCCCCAGTGTCTCCTCTGCTATGTATATAAATCAGCCATAAATCAGCCCTAATGTCTCCACTTCCGGTAGCTGAGACTCGGGAGATTTTTGGACTCTGGGGGGCGCTATACGCTTATTCACGATCATCATTTTAAAATAAGGCCGATTAATGACCTCCATTGTAATGCGTATTGGTGGTCGTTAAAGGTTTAACACCTTAATGACCGAGCCAATTCCAATTTTGATCTTAATGACCAAGCCAATTTTTACAATTCTGACCACTGTCACTTTGAGGTTATAGCTCTGGAACAATTCAATGGATTCCACTGATTCTGTTTTTTCGTGACATATTGTGCGTCATGTTAGTAGTAAAATTTCTTTGATATGACTTGCATTTATTTATGAAAAAAGCGGAAATTTTGCAAACCTTTTGAAAATGTTGCAATTTTCAAACTTTTAACTTTTGTACACTTAAATCAAAGAGGTATGTCACACAAAATAGTTAATAAATATTATGTCTCACAAATCAACTTTACATCAGCACAATTTTGGAAACATAATTTTGTTTTTGTTAGGACGTTATAAGGATTAAAAGTTGACCAGCGATTTCTCATTTTTACAACAAAATTGACAAAAAAAATTTTAGGGACCACATCACATTTGAAGTGACTTTTTGTGGTCTATATGACAGAAAATACCCAAAAGTGACAATATTCTAAATACAGAACCCCTCAATGTGTGCAAAACCGTATTCAAGAAGTTTATTAACCACAAGAAGTAAAGCAATGTTGAAGGAAAAAAATAACATTTTACCTTTTTTCATAAAAAATTTAATTTAGACCCAAATTTTTTGATTTTAACAAGGGTATCAGGAGAAAATGGACCACAAAATTTATTGTACAATTTCTCCTGAGTATGCCAATACCCTGTATGTGGGGGAAAGCCACTGTTTGGACGCATGGCAGGGCTCAGAAAGGAGGGAACACAGTTTTACTTTTTGAAAGCAAAATTGGCTGGAATCAATGGCAGGCACCATGTCGTGTTTGGAGACCCCATGATGTGCCTAAACAGTGGAAACCCCCAAATTCTAACTCCAACCCTAACAAAGTCCTAATCCCAACCCTATCCCCAACATATCCCTAACCCAAATCCCAACCCTAACCACAACCATAACCCTTGCCACAACCCTAACTCCAACACCACTCTAACCCCAATACCACCTTTATCCCAATACCACAACCGTAACCCCAACACAACCGTAACTCCAGCACAACTGTAACCTCAACCCTAACCCCAACACAACCCTAACCCCAACCCTAACCCTAGTCCCAACCCTTACCCAAGCTTTAGCCCCAACCCTAGCCCAACCCTGATCCTAGCCCCAACCTGAACCTTGACTGCAAAGAATGGAAAAAAAATGCATAAATGCATTTTTGTATTTTATTATTTTTACCTAACTAAGGGGGTGACACGGGGGGTTAATTTACTATTTTTTTTATTTTGATCACTGTGATAGGGTATATCACAGTAATCAAAATGAACCAATAGGAAAAATCTATTGTTGCCGGGTACTGGCCAGCAGATTTCGGCAGGCACACTGAGCATGAGCCCGCCATTTTCTTACAGGAAGATGATGTGGAGGGCCAGGGGACGGAGCAGGAGGGTCCAGGGATAGCGGAGGTACCGGGGAGGCTCAGGTGACCCAATTTCTTTCTCCTCTGGTAAGCTAGATCATATCAGAGGAGAGGGAAATGGATTGAAAATTGGAATTTTTTTTGCAATCACTGTTATTTGGGGAATAACAGCGATCACAAGACTGGGGATGATAAATACCGACCTGAATCATGGTAGCCGAGACCCCAGAGATTTTCAGACGCTGGGGTGCACTATACACTTAATTCTCAGCGTCGTTAAAAAGCAGCACTGAGGAATAAGGCCGCTTAACTTTTAAAAGGCATTTCTGAGGTCGTTAAAGGGTTAACCCCTTAGTGACCACCGATACGCCTTTTAATGGTGGCAGTTAAGGGTACTTATGCTTCAGCGCCACTTTTTAATGGCGTTGAGAAATAGGTGTATAGTGCCCCCCAGAGTCGGAATTTCTCCGGTCTCGGCTACTGGGTGTAGCTGAGACCCAAGGAACATGATTCGGGTCGGTTTTTACCAACACTAGTGTTGCGACCACAAAACAGTCAGATTTTCCATTTAAATGAGGCAGCACGGTGGCTCAGGGGTTAGTACTGCAGCCTTGCGTCGCTGGAGTCCTGGGCTCGAAACCAACCAAGGACAACATCTGTAAGGAGTTTGCATGTTCTTCCTGTGTTTGCTTGGGTTTCCTCCGGGTACTCCGGTTTCCTCCCACATTCCAAAGACATACTGATAGTGAATTTAGATTGTGAGCCCCATCGGGGACAGCGATGATAATGTGAGCAAAACTGTAAAGTGCTGCGGAATAGGTTGGCGCTATATAAATAAAAAGATTATTATTATTATAATTTAAATAGGGTCCCCCCCGATACCCCGGTACCTACGGAGTCCCTGCATCCCCCATGAAGTCCCCGGGCCGCCAGCATCTTCTCCCAGGAGAAAATGACGGGCGCATGCGCAGTGCACCCGCCGAGATCAGCCGGCCGGCACCCGGCAACAATAGGAAATTTTTCCTATTGGTTCATTTTGATTACTCTGATAGAGTCTATCACAGTGATCAAAGTAAAAAAATACTAAATCAAATCCCCCTTTATCTCCCCCTTAATTAGGTAAAAAATAATAAAATAAAAAAATGTATTTATTTCCATTTTTCCTTTAGAGTTAGAGCTGGGCTAAAGTGAGTTGGGCTAAAGTTAGGGTTGGGCTAAAGTTAGGGTTAGGGTTGGGGCTAAAGTGAATTGGGCTAAAGTTAGGGTTGGGCTAAAGTTAGGGTTAGGGTTGGAGCTAAAGTGAATTGGGCTAAAGTTAGGGTTAGGGTTTGGCTAAAGCTAGGGTTAGGGTTGGGCTAAAGTTAGGGTTGGTCTAGGGTTAGGGTTGTGGATATGGTTGGGATTATGGTTAGGGTTGGGATCATGGTTAGGGGTATGTTAGTGTTAGGTTTATGGTTAGGGTTATGGTTAGGTTTGAGATTAGGGTTAGGGGTGTGTTGGGGTTAGGTTTGTGGTTAGGGTTATGGTTGGGATTAGGGTTAGGGGTGTGTTAGGGTTAGGGTAGGTGTTAGAATTGGGGGGTTCCACTGTTTAGGTACATCAGGGGGGCTCCAAATGCAACATAGTGCCACAATTGATTCCAGCCAATTTTGTGTTTAAAAATCAAATGGTGCTCCCTCATTTCTGAGCCCTGCCATGCACCCAAACAGTGGCTTTTCCCCACGTATGTGGTATCGGTGTACTCAGGAGAAATTGCACAACAAATTTTGTGTCCATTTTCTGCTGATACTCTTGTGAAAATAAAAAAAATGGTTCCAAAATAATTTTTGGGGGTGAAAAAAGTAAAATGTTAATTTTTTCCTTCCACATTGCTTTAGTTCTCATGAAGCACCTGAAGGGTTAATAAACTTCTTGTATGTGGTTCTGCGCACTGTGCGCCTTGAGGGGTGCAGTTTTTAGAATGGTATTTTGGGTATTTTCTGTTATATTGACCCCCCAAGCTCACTTCAAATGTGAAGTGGTCCCTAAAAAAATGGTTTTGTAAATTTTGCTGGAGAAATGAGAAGTTGCTGGTCATCTTTTAGCCCTTATAAATGTCCTAACAAAAAAAATGTTTCCAAAATTGTGCTGATGTAAAGTACACTGTGTGTAGAATTATTACGCAAGTTGTATTTTGATCACATGATACTTTTTATACATGTTGTCCTACTCCAAGCTGTTCAGGCTAGAGAGCCAACTACCAATTAAGTAAATCAGGTGATGTGCATCTCTGTAATGAGGAGGGGTGTTGTCTAATGACATCAAAACCCTATATAAGGCATGCTTAATTATTAGGCAACTTCTTTTTCTTTGGCAAAATGGGTCAGAAGAGAGATTTGACGGGCTCTGAAAAGTCTAAAATTGTGAGATGTCTTGCAGAGGGATGCAGCAGCCTTGAAATTACCAAATTTTTGAAGCGTAATCACCGAACAATCAAGCGTTTCATGGCAAATAGCCAACAGGGTCGCAAGAAGCGTGTTGGGCAAAAAAAGGCGTATAACTGCCCATGAATTGAGGAAAATCAAGCGTGAAGCTGTCAAGATGCCATTTGCCACCAGTTTTGCCATATTTCAGAGCTGCAACGTTACTGGAGAAACAAAAAGCACAAGGTGTGCGATACTCAGGGACATGGCCAAGGTAAGGAAGGCTGAAAAACGACCACATTTGAACAATAAACATAAGATAAATGTCAAGACTGGGCCAAGAAATATCTTAAGACTGACTTTTCAAAGGTTTTATAGACTGATGAAATGAGAGTGACTCTTGATGGGCCAGATGGATGGGGCAGAGGCTGGATCAGCAAAAGGGCACAGAGCTCCACCCCAACTCAGATGCCAGCAAGGTGGAGGTGGGGTACTGGTATGGGCTGGAATCATCAAAGATGAACTTGTGGGACCTTTTCAGGTTGATGATGGAGTGAAGCTCAACTCCCAGACCTACTGCCAGTTTCTGGAAGTCAACTTCTTCAAGCAGTGGTATAGGAAGAAGTTGGTATCATTCAAGAAAAACATGATTTTCATGCAGGACAATGCTCCATCACATGCTTCCAACAACTCCACAGCGTGGCTGGCCAGTAAAGGTCTCAAAGAAGAAAAAATAATGACATGGCCCCCTTGTTCACAGGATCTGAACCCTATAGAGAACCTGTGGTCCCTCATAAAATGTGAGATCTACAGGGAGGGAAAACAGTACACCTCTCGGAACAGTGTCTGGGAGGCTGTGGTGGCTGCTGCACGCAATGTTGATCGTAAACAGATCAAGCAACTGACAGAATCTATGGATGGAAGGCTGCTGAATGTCATCATAAAGAAAGGTGGCTATATTGGTCACTCATTTTTTGGGGTTTTGTTTTTGCATGTCAGAAATGTTTATTTCTAAATTTTTTGCAGTTACCGTATATACTCGAGT
Organism: Ranitomeya imitator; assembly: GCF_032444005.1. NCBI lineage: Eukaryota > Metazoa > Chordata > Amphibia > Anura > Dendrobatidae > Ranitomeya > Ranitomeya imitator. Next base: position 548,644,980 of record NC_091284.1, read on the forward strand.
ATAAGCTGACCCGAGTATAAGGCGACCCCCCTAATTTTGCCACAAAAAACTGGGAAAACTTAATGACTCGAGTATAAGCCTAGGGTGGAAAATGCAGCAGCTACTGGTAAATTTCAAAAATAAAAATAGATACCAATAAAAGTAAAATTAATTGAGACATCAGTAGGGTAAGTGTTTTTGAATATCCATATTGAATCAGGAGCCCCATGTAATGCTCCATACAGTTTATGATGGGCCCCATAAGATGCTCCATATTAAAATATGCCCCATATAACGCTGCACAAATGTTGATTATGACCCCATAAGATGCTCCATACGGACATTTGCCACATATAATGCTGCACAAATGTTGATTATGACCCCATAAGATGCTCTATACAGACATTTGCCCCGTATAATGCTCCACAAATGTGGATTATGGCCCCATAAGATAATCCATACAGATAATTGTCACATATAATGGTGCACATGGCCCCATAAGATGCTCCATACAGATATTTGCCCCATATAATGCTGCACATGGCCACATAAGATGCTCCATACGGATATTTGCCCCGTATAATGTTCCACAAATGTTGATTATGACCACATAAGATGCTCCATACAGATATTTGCCCTCATATAATGCTGCACATGGCCGAATACAGATATTTGCCCCCATATCATGCTGCACATGGCCACATAAGATGCCCCATACAGATATTTGCCCCCATATCATGCTGCACATGGCCACATAAGATGCCCCATACAGATATTTGCCCCCATATCATGCTGCACATGGCCACATAAGATGCCCCATACAGATATTTGCCCCATATCATGCTGCACATGGCCCTATACAGATGCCCCATACAGACATTTGCCCCCGTATCATGCTACACATGGCCACATAAGATGCCCCATACATATATTTGCCCCATATAATGCTGCACATGGCCCTATGCAGATGCCCCATACAGATATTTGCCCCCATATCATGCTGCACATGGCCACATAAGATGCCCCATACAGATATTTGCCCCCATATAATGCTGCACATGGCCACATAAGATGCTCCATACAGATATTTGCCCCATATGCTGTTGCTGCGATTAAAAAAATAAAAAAAATACATACTCACCTCTCAGGCCCCCGGCACTTGCTATACTCACCTTTCCCTTTCCACCGCTGACCGCCGTGGTGTCTTCCCATCCTCTGCGCCGACATTCAGGAAGAGGGCGGCATGCACTAATCGCGTCACTGTGCCCTCTGACCTGAGCGTCACTGCGGAAGAGACAGCGGCACTGACGGTGGAACGAGGAGCAGGTGAGTATCGCCTGTAGTGAGCGGTCACCGTTACCGCTCATTACAGTAATGAATATGTGGCTCCACCTCTATGGGAGGTGGAGCTGCATATTCATTACTGTAATGAGTGGTACCATGTGACCGCTCACTACAGGAAGAAGCTGCAGCGCTGGAAGAAGCAGGGACGTGCAGGGACCGCACCAGGAGTAGGTGAGTATAATTAGACAGCTCACCCTCCCCTGCCGACCCCTGGGTATGACTCGAGTATAAGCCGAGAGGGGGACTTTCAGCCCAAAAAAGTGGGCTGAAAATCTCGGCTTATACTTGAGTATATACGGTATATTGGTTTACCTGGTGAAAATAAACAAGTGAGATGGGAGTATATTTGGTTTTTATTAAGTTGCCTAATAATTCTGCACAGTAATAGTTACCCGCGCAAACAGATATCCTCTTAAGATAGCCAAATCTAAAAAAAAAAACACTCAAACTTCCAAAAATATTAAGCTTTGATATTTATGAGTCTTTTCGGTTGATTGAGAACATAGTTGTTGATCAATAATAAAAATAATCCTCTAAAATACAGCTTGCCTGTGTAGACATGTGGGAAATGTTATTCATTAACTATTTTGTGTGACATCACTCTCTGATTTAAGTGTACAAAAATTAAAAGTTTGAAAACTGCAAAATTTTCAACATTTTTGCAAAATTTTATATTTTTTCATAAATAAGCGCAAGTTATATCGAAGAAACTTTACCACTAACATGAAGTACAATATGTCACAAAAATCTCAGAATCAGCTTAAGCATTCCAGAACTATAACCCCATAAATTGACAGTGATCAGAATTGTAATAATTGGCTTGGTCATTAAGTACCACATTGGCTCTGTCATTAAGGGGTTAAACAATTTATAGGCAAACATAAACAATCATTTGTTTTCAAGGAAAATTCTGGCACTGGAGACTTCCATGCATCTTGTTTCTGTGAGTACATCTTATCTATAAAGAGCAACTCTGACAGAGCTTTCTAACAATACCTGCAGGCTTAGCCCTGGTTTCATTTAGCTGAAACAAAAGATGATTTTATAAGACTGGTATATAGCTGACATAACAAGTAGTATAATACATAGGCAAATTACGGATTATAATAGTGGTATTAAAGGGAACCTGTCACCCCCAAAATCGATGGTGAGGTAAGCTCACTGTCATCAGGGGCTTATCTACAGCATTCTGTAATGCTGTAGATAAGCTGCCGATGTATGCTGAAAGATGAGAAAAAGAGGTTAGATTATACTCACCCAGGGGCGGTCCCGCTGCGGTCTGATCAAATGGGTGTCTCAGGTCCGCTCCGGTGCCTCCCATCTTCATTCCTTGACATCCTCTTCTTGTCTTCACGTCGCGGCTCCGGCGCATGCGTGCTTTGTCTGCCCTGTTGAGGGCAGAGGAAAGTACTGCAGTGCACAGGCGCCGGAAAGGTCAGGTCCAGCGCCTGTGCACTGCAGTACTTTGCTCTGCCCTCAACAGGGCAGACAAAGCACGCCTGCGCCGGAGCCGCGGGGTAAAGACCAGAAGAGATCATCATGGAATGAAGATGGGAGGCGCCGGAGCGGACCTGAGACACCCATTTGATCAGACCGCAGCGGGACCGCCCCTGGGTGAGTATAATCTAACGTCTTTTTCTCCTCTTTCCGGTTACATCGGGGGCTTATCTACAGCAGTACAGAATGCTGTAGATAAGTCCCTGATGACGGTGAGCTTACCTCACCATCGATTTTGGGGGTGACAGGTTCCCTTTAAGTATTTACTTTATTAGAAGAGTATTCAATAAGTTAATATTTTCTTGTTTAAAAAATCAGAAGGGCAGTAAGATTTTTTTAATCTGTCTTTCAATACTGAAATTAATTGAAATATATATAAAATAAAAAAATGATAAAAAAAATTGCATACAATGTTTTGTTTCCTGTCCCAGAATGGATGGTGATAGAGACAATTTGGAAAGAATTGACAGGCGAGAACACCATGGATAACTATTGGGGCGGATTTCATAGCATATATTTACGTAACTATGGAATGATGAGCACTGATAGACTATAAACAACATAACTGAGAACATCTACCATGAGCATATTCTAATTCTACAGAGAAGTATCGAGAATAGCAGGCCTGGATCTGCTAATTGCTAAAAGCTAAGTAGGATGTACAGTATATTTGTGCACAATTAATCCTACCTTAAGAGGTTAATTTTCTAAACTTAATATATGAACTCAGTGATAGTTATATCTGGACGTCTTATCATGTGACCTATTATATAGACAGTTGTTGAGTATGCATGAACTATGCAATAATAATATTCTGACTTTGCTGGATGGGATAATGCATATAGAGTCCTCTATTTCGAGCGCTTATCATCATTCTGAAGCATATGTAAAAGATAAATTAAACATCAACCGTGATATTTCCGGGAGAGGATTTTTTATTTCTCCATATTTTTGTGAAAATAAACTCTATTTTAATTTCTGTCATTTCTGTCTTGCTGTTTGTGGAAAATTATATTTTGTTTGTCTTATAACAAAATGTCTCGACTTATGGCCAACAAGGTAAAAAAACAAGATATGAAAACTAGAGTCTCTTCTATTAAGAATGGTGGAGTTAAATATACACATCCGCAAGAAATTGCTGAACAATTTGCGGGGTTTTACTCTGCCTTGTATAATTTAAAGGATGATAGAGATACAATACAACCAAAAACTATAGAAATACACAAATTTCTTTCTAGAATTAATCTCCCACAACTAAATACAGATCAATTATCATTGCTAAACATCCCGAACTCAATATACGAAACTGACAAAGCTATAAAATCATTAAAGGAAAGTAAATCACCTAGACTAGACGGTATACCTAATGAATATTATAAAATTTATAGTCACCATCTTTTAGATCCCCTAATGTATATGTTTAATACAGCCATCAATGAAGGTAGATTCCCTAAGGAATCCTTACAGGCCACTGTAGTGATTGTTCCAAAATCGAATAATGATCCAGAGTTAATCCCAAGTTACAGGCCGTCTTAAATTCGGACATCAAGACTTACGCTAAAATAATCTCAGAAAGGTTACTCAAATTTATGCCCTTCCTAATATATTCAGACCAAGCTGGATTCATTAAAGGGAGGCAAGCCTCTGACAGCACAAGAAGAGTACTAAATTTAATTTCACATGTAGAAAAGCAAAAAATCCCTTCTATATTACTCTCTCTTAATGCCGAAAAGGCGTTTGACCGAATTACGGTAATTGGGATTATATGGTAGCCACTCTAAAATAATTTGGAATTCATGGACAAATCTTGAAATCTATTATGCCCTTATACTCTTATCCCTCTGCAAAAGTCCAAGTGAATAATATATTATCTAACTCATTTTCTATCTATAACGGGACATGGCAAGGTTGCCTATTATCCCCACTCTTATTCGACCTAATCATGGAACCTTTTGCCGAAACCATTAGAACAAATTACTTAATAAAGGGAATACCATTTAACTTTAGGAAACAAAAAATAAGTCTATTTGTTGATGACGCGCTAATCATTATTATTATTACTTCTACTTTAAGAGACTTCTCTGCAGTTTCATATTATAAAATAAATGATAAAAAATCTAAAATTGTAGGCTTTTTCATCACACAACCAAAAAATGGATAGAAATAGAATTTTCCTATAATTGGGAAAACATCATATCCCATCTTTAGGAATTATAATTACCAATTCTTTACTTAAGGTACTAGATAAATATCTGAATCTCCTACAGAAACAGATTTAAAAATATTGAGAATTTTGATAAAACAAATACCTAATGGCTTGGTAGGATTGTCTTATATACTGTAAAATGATAATCCTACCAAAACTTCACTATATCTTTAGAACTGTTACAATTCAGATTCCAGATATATGGATGTTAGGTGTCGAGTTCCCGCCTCTGCACAGGGGGAATCTCAAACCATCTCCACTGCGGTTTCCCATTCTTCTCCAGCCGCAGTGGAGTCTGCTCAGCGGAGACGTCGGTCTCAGCGTCTAGCTCAGGCTAATACTGGATGACTGGTTACTACTGCCCTTCCAGGCTCTGTTCTTGTAGCCAGCAATGTTCAGCAGCGAGCAGGCCTTTCTGGGACTAAGTCCAGATTTTCCCTTTCTGAGCATGCCCACTGGATAACCTCCCATTGGGGGTCGGGGGTCACATGCTTAGATACTGCAGCTAATACCATTGGTCCTCTAGGAAGGTCCTAAAGGTGTTCTTCTTCTGTGGCAGACTCCCATTGGTCCTTCTCGGAAGGTCTTGTACTTGCTGCAGCTAAAAAAGGTTTGCATGGCCGCATGGCCATGCGCTAGTATACAATTGTTATCATGTGTGTGTTGATGAGTGCAAGTTGTTCCTTAAAAAACCCTTCCCTTGTGTATGACTGTTCGCGTAAGGTGTATGGCTGCAATCTAGCGCCCGGCTGAACTCACAGCTTTAACAGACAAAACAGCGTCTAACTGCTGTGACCGCCAGTGCAGCGCCGTGCGCTATTAGAGCGCTTACTTTACCCAAGTCTGGGTGGTTAGTGGCGTCCGCTAGTGTGGCACAGCATGCACTTCTGTGCATATTAGTTACCTCTGATACCCCAATTGTGGTGTCGATCGCAAGAGGTCTACACTAACTCTAACCACTAGTTCTGTGGTTCCTTGCTTGCGCTCTCTGTGCGGTACCGCGACCCTGTGACTTAACAGGGATCGCTTTCTTCATACAGGGTGATGTTAACCCATGTGTGTATCCTCATTGTACCGCCATATAGTCCGTCATTACTTAGCAGCAGGTTCCATCTCTGCATGGTGGACCCCGGGCTTGCGAACACACCTTATTATATCTATTTAATTATTTGGTGCGTTCCGCTTGCCCTAACAATGGATTAAGAACTTCCATAAGCAAATATCAAAATTTATTTGGAATAAAAAATCACCAAGAGTAGCCAAATCATAACTGTATAAGAACAAAAGAAATGGAGGCATTGGTCTACCAAATCGACAGGCCTACTCAGAGGCTAATATCATAATGCAGAGCAGGAAATGGCTTATAGATGAAGCCAAAACCAGATGGGCAGAAATGGAAAAGTCTTACAATGGGCATTTTCCCATAGACGCTCTTATTATTGCAAATTTACTAGACCAATCCCTCCCTCTACCAGAGAATATACTAATAAAATCTACAATTATGACCTGAAGGAAATTATATAACATTTCTTACAACAATCAAATTAGTTGCCCATTAGAAAAACTTTATTTATATTCCATCCTGCCCTTCCAAACTTTCCTATAGATAAATGGAAAAAGAATGGTATAACAAATTGCTCGACCTTGTTTACTGGACCTAAAAAAGCTTCAATCATAAACTTTCTATCCTTGAATCTATCGCAAAACCTTCCAAAAGAGGAAATATGTAACTTTTTAGAACTAAGGAAATACACTGCTCAAAAAAATAAAAGGAACACTAAAATCCCACATCCTAGATATCACTGAGTGAAATATTCCAGTTGTAAATCTTTATTCATTACATAGTGGAATGTGTTTTGCGAACAATAAAATCTAAAAATTATCAACGTAAATCACAACTAATATCCCACGGAGGTCTGGAGTTAGAATGATGCTCAAAATCAAAGTGGAACATGAAGTTACAGGCTGATCCAACTTCAGTGAAAATGCCTCAAGACAAGGAAATGATGCTCAGTAGTGTGTGTGGCCTCCACGTGCCTGTATGACCTCCCTACAATGCCAGGGCATGCTCCTGATGAGGCGGCAGATGGTCTCCTGAGGGATCTCCTCCCAGACCTGAACTAGAGCATCCGCCAACTCCTGGACAGTCTGTTGGTGGATGGTGCGAGACATGATGTCCCAGATGTGTTCAATCAGATTCAGGTCAGGGGAATGGGCGGGCCAGTCCATAGCTTCTATGCCTTCATCTTGGAGGAACTGCGGACACACTCCAGCCACATGAGGTCTCACAAAGGGTCTGAGGATCTCATCTCGGTACCTAATGGCAAAACCGGTCATGCTGAAGGATGTTGCAAGTAGCAGATTGCTCTCCACGGCGTCTCCAGACTCTGTCATGTCTGTCACATGTGCTCAGTGTGAACCTGCTTTCATCTGTGAAGAGCACACAGGGTGCCAGTGGCGAATTTGCCAATCCTGTTGTTCAGTGGCAAATGCTAAGCGTCCTGCACGATGTTGGGCTGTGAGCATAACCCCCATCTGTGGACATCGGGCACTCAGACCATCCTCATGGAGTCGGTTTCTAACCGTTTGTGCAGACACATGCACATTTGTGGCCTGCTGGAGGTCATTTTGCAGGGCTCTGGCAGTGCTCCTCCTTTTCCTCCTTGCGCAAAGGCTGAGATTGTGGTCCTGCTGCTGGGTTGTTGCCCCTTCCACGTCTCCTGGTGTACTGGCCTGTTTCCTGGTAGCACCTCCAGCCTCTGGATACTATGCTGACAGACACAGCAAACCTTCTTGCCACAGCTCACACTGATGTGCCATCCTGGATGAGCTGCACCACCTGAGCCACTTGTGTTGGTTGTAGAATCCGTCTCATGCTATCACGAGTGTGAAAGCACAACCAACATTGAAAAGTGACCAAAGCATCAGCCAGAAAGCATTGGTACTGAGATGTGGTCTGTGGTCCCCACCTGCAGAACCACTCCTTTATTGAGTATGTCTTGATAATTGCCAATAATTTCCAGCTGTTGTCTATTCCATTTGCACAACAGCATGTGAAATTGATTGTCAAACAGTGTTGCTTTTCCTAAGTGGACAGTTTGATTTCACAGAAGTTTGATTCACTTGGAGTTATATTGTGTGGTTTAAGTGTTCCCTTTATTTTTTTGAGCAATGTACACTAGGGGAAAATTCTCTCTCCCCATTTCTATTCCAAGAGTTATCATATCTCTTCTGGAAAAACCCTTAATAAATATTATTTGGAACACTAAAAATCTGTATACACTCTTCAATAGTGATGTACAGTATCTATTGAAAATTCAAAACACATGGTTAAGTGGGAAGAAGATTTGAATATATATTTTTTGCCTCAGTCATGGAAAGAAGCAATTGAAATAACACACATATCAAATGTAAATGCTAATATTCAAGAGAATTATTTTAAAATACTATCTCGTTGGTTCTATACACCTGTCAGATTAAAGCAGATTTTTGAGGACAGATCAGACTTATGCTGGAGGAACTGTACACAAAAAGCTAACATATTGCATATTTTCTGGTCATATCTGTTGTGAATTCCGCTCTTGGGCTCTCTCCGGTGGTTGTAAGTGGCACTTTTGTGAGTTCTGCTCTTGGGCTCCCTCTTGTGGTTTCAAGTGGTATGGCTGCTCCTTGGAGTTAGCTGTCTTCAGCTGCTTCCACTGATCGTCTTTTCTGCTCGGCTATTTATGCCTGGCTCTGTCCTTCTGCCAGTGCCACTTGTAAATGGTTCCTGGTTGGATTCACATCTCTTTGGAGTTCCCTGTTATCCTGACCAGTTCAGCAAAGCTAAGTTTTTGCTTGCTCTTTTCTGTTCACAGATTGTGGACTTATCCGTTCTGTGCTTCTATGTTTGTCCAGCGTTATCAGTATGAATTAATTCTGTCTTGCTAGAAGCTCTGGGAAGCAGATTTACCCTCCACACCTTTAGTCAGGTGTGGAGATTTTTAGTAAACTCTGCGTGGATTTTTGTAGTGTTTAATACTGACCGCACAGTATTCCATCCTGTCCTATCTATCTAGCTAGACTGGCCTCCTGTGCTCATCCTGGTTTCATTCTGTGTATGTCTTTTCCCTCTCCACTCACAGTCATTATTTGTGGGGGGCTAATCTATCCTTTGGGGATTTTCTCTGAGGCAAGATAGTTTTCCTGCTTCTATCTTTAGGGGTAGTTAGCTCTTAGGCGGTGACGAGGTGCCTAGGGAGAGTTAGGAGCATTACACGGCTACTTCTAGTGTTGTGTTGAGCTTAGGGACTGCGGTCAGTACAGTTACCACTTCCTTCAGAGCTCGTTCCATGTTGCTCCTAAACCACCGTATCATAACACATATCCTAAAATAATCAACCTGTGGAAAGAAGTAGCTAATTTATTGAGCAATATTAACAACTCTGTAGTCTCCTCAACTGGTTTTGTTCTCGCTTGATGCAAATCGACTTCCCCCCAAAATTAAATATCTCTCAATTCATCTATTTGCTGTAACAAAAATACTTATAGCATCTAAGTGGGAATCAATAGATGTTCCCTCCATTTCAGAAATAATGAATAGGATGTCTACCCATAATTCTTTTGAAAATTCTTACGCTCTAAGAAACAATCCTTTAAAAAAATACTATTCCACATGGTCATCTTGGAACCTATTTCTTTCCTCAAGTCAGAATGCTCCCTTTTAGGTTAAAAGCTTTATTATTTGCCAAGAAGTACAAGTACAATTACAAATTTAAGGAAGCAAATTGAAAATTGTTGTATTATAAATATTGCTTCCTTTTCTTTCCTTATCCCTCCCCTCTTCCTTTCCTAACTTTTCCTTCCACATTCTTTTCCTCTTGCATTAACCTTTTTTCCTGTTGATTCTCCTTTGAATATATCTTCTTCTTTAATAGAACAAGTTTTACCTCACTAGGTTATGTTTTATTACTCATCTTATTGTCTATAACTATAATCCCCATCCCATGAATTGTTAAAAAATCCCCCCAAATAAAAATAATATTGTTGACAGAAAATTAAATTTTAAATAAGCAGTTTAGCCTCTGGCATACTTTATATGGACCAAAGTATTGGGACACTTTCTCTTTGCATCTACAGGAACTTTTGTAACATCCCATTATAAATCTGTAGGCACTAATGTTGATTTGGTTCCCCTTTAGCAGCTTAAACAGTTCACAGTCTTGTGAGGTCACACACTGATGTTGGGCAAGAGGGCCTGGCTCACAATCTCTGTTGTATTTTATCCCAAAGGTATTCGATGGGGTTGAGGTCAAGTTCTTCTACACCAAATTCATCCAACATACCAATAAGGACTTTGCTTTGTGTGCCGGGGCAAAGTCATGCTGGAACAGAAAAGGGCCTTTTCAAAATTGTTCCCACAATGGTCAAAGCATACACTTGTCCAAAATATCTTGGTGTGCTGAAGCATTAACTGCTGGAAAAACGACCCCATAGCGTTATCCTTCAATAAACTTGACAATTAGCACAATGCAGTCAAGTAGGCAATATCCTCATGGCATTCACCCCCCACAAACTCACCTATCTGTCGTTTGGCAGTGTGCTCGGTGGTATAAGGCTTGCATGCAGCTGCTCATTTTGGGAAAACCATGTCATGAAGCTCTCAGTGAACATTTTTTGTGTTGATATTAATGCTGGAGGAGGTTTGGAATTCTCCAATTAAGTCAGCAGAACGTTGGCAACTATTACGGTATGTACCTTAGCCCTAAGCGACCTCATTCTGTATCATTACATGATCTGTCATTTTCCTGTGGTTTCTAAACACTTCCACTTATCAACAATATCACTCACAATTGATGGTGGAATATTTTGGAAGTAATAAATTTCACGGTCGGACTGGTTACAAAGATGGCATCTTTTTAGAATGACTCACTCTTTCACAAATGTTAGTAAAAGCAGACTATGTCTAGGGGCAGGATTTTACACTCCTCTGGGAATGGACCTGAATAAAAAACCTGAATTCAAAGATTAAGAGATGTGTGTCAATACTTTTGTCCAAAGTGTACATAAAGAAACAATGGGGACTATTCTTCAAGACTGTCTTAGCGGAGCCCAATTGCCATTCTTGATGAAATTGAAGGTGCTAAATTCATCACAAATGGCACGTGATTCAGTTTACAAACATGGGACTCAATTCACAACTTCTTGGGTAACTTTTCAGCAATTCTGGAGACAAAAACTAAATTCTGTAAAAATCCTCCTTTTAACTTATGGGATAGTCTCAGACAAGCTTGTAATAGCTTTATGAACTTAATAAATCACCCATGTTCACCAGTTCAGTAATCATCATAAATTCCCACAAGTATTATGTTGTAATATGAATTTGTTGATGTTTTTTAATTTATGATTTAAGATTATAGTTTGTTAAAAAGAGTATTATAGTTTTCTAAAAAGAGAGGGAAAAGAATGGACATTTATGGTACTCAGTTTCTGCCTATGTTCAACATTGAGATTTATTTTACAACAGAGGTGATACAATTCTTAACAATCCGGAGGCTGAAGTCCCATTCTCACCCAAGAACCTCAAGTTGGTTTTCTGAAAATAAAATTAATTATGCTTACTTCACTCTGCCCCCCCCCCCCAAAAAAAAAATAAAAAATAAATCAGTGAAGTATAAAATAACTATATGTCACATAGCATAAAAAAGAAAGTTTGCAGAGTTGGTGTTTTTTTCTTATTATTATTATATTTCCTGTTAATGTCCCTCAAAATTAATACAATTTAATCAATACTTACCGAAAATGATCCCAATAAAGATTATGGGGCTGATTCATCAAAGCTGTAACAGGAGAAAACTTCAAGAAGTCTCAAAATTTTTGCTAAACTGGAAGTTTTGGGCATTTTTACCAGTTTTACTGAGCTCTGCGAAAATGGAATTTGTGTTACCCCAGTACTTTCCATTTTAGCAAGGTAGTGCGACTGTGTACTAAGTAAATCTTCATGAATCAGCCCCAATAACTGATCCCACAAAAAATAAACATACCTACAGCTAAGTTGATGACAAATCTAAAAATATGCAGCAACAAATTCTGTTTTTTTTCATAAAGCATAGCTTTATTTCACAGAAACATACTAAACCTTATCAAATAAATTATATACATTTGGTATCGCTGTAGAATAAAGTTAATACATTTTTTACTTTGCATGGTAAATAAAAATGCAAAAAAAAAACAAATGCAATTACTTTGCTTTTTTTCACTACCCTAAAAAAGTCAATGAAAGTTAATTGACAAATTATGGTTTCCACAAAAAAGTGCTTAGAAACTTAACAATTTCCATAAATAAAAAAGGGATCATAAGCTATGTAAATGGAAAATTGCAAAAATGATGTAGCAATGAAACAAAATGGATTAATCAGCGAGGCTAGCACAAAGTACACAATTTGGAATAATACGTAATGTCTTAATTGTTCTCTGGAATATGGTATATATTCTGCAGTTTACTATAAAATAGGCAATACCATGCAAAAACATATCTGATAAAAAAAATGACTTTGAATGTATTGCAGATTCATACTTTTTGTAGAGAGAACAACTTAGTATGTGGGAGGTCTGAAGTATAGATCACATAGAAGACACTGGAGCTGCTATATATAAAAAATATAAGAGCCTCAGAGACTGCTCTATATACATCAGAAAGGAGACACCAAGACTGCTCTACTGCATCACAAAGGAGACACAGAGACTGCTTTATTTACATCACTTAGGAGACACTGGGTTTGCAGCATATATATCACAAAGCAGACACTGGGACCGGATCATAAACATCACATAGGAGATGCTGGAGCTGGAGTATATACATCACATAGGAGACCTCAAGACTGCTGTATCTACAAATATCATCACATAGGAGATGCTGGGGCTAAAGCATATATATCACACAGGAGATGGTGGGGCTGATAAATACATTACATAGGAGACGCTGCGGCTGGAGCACATATATCACATAGGAGGCCTATAGACTGCTGTATATACACATATAATTATATAGGAGACACTGGGGCTGAAGCATATCCATCACAAAGGAGATGCTGGGGCTGCAGCATATACATCACACAGGAGACACTGGAGCTGTAGCATAAACATTACATGAGATACACTGGTCTTCAGCATATACATCACAGGAGACATTGGGGCATATACATCACAGGAAATGCAGGGTCCGGTGCATGTACACAACACAGGAGATGCTAGGGCATATACATCACAGGAGATACTGGGCCTGTCTTGCTATCTTTCTGATATGACTTAAGCGGAGAGCGAGCTGACTCCATACACAAAGCACTGGCCAGCATCAGGACGTAATCCCTCATTGCATGTACTGGAGCGTTCAGTAGCGTAACACTGGTGGGTGTTGACCCACTGCGTCATGAGTCGAACTTGCCCTGCAGGGGCATGACTAAATGTCTACCAGGTATTCACTAGAGTCTCTGATGGTGAGGATAAACTGGGATGCCTGTAGACATCATGGAACCACTCCAGGACAGTTCCAGGGGGACTGCAGCACCTGATCAGAGACTCAGGTACAAGGTACAGGTGGGTGAAACAAAAACAAGGTCAGATGGTCTGCGGTCAGGGCAGGTAGCACATGTCCAGAATTTGCAGTCTATGAGAGGAGTGGAGAGATTAGGATAAATGAGAAGACAAGTCAGGTCGATAATATGTGAGACAAAACAGGAATAAGCCAATGCACGAATTAGAAACAGAGCTACTAAGTACCTAAGTTCAAGCGAGAAATGGAGGGTGGAGTTGCCTGATATATCACCTGCTGGTAGGTGATAGGCTGGAGAAGTAGATCTCTGCAGGACAGAATGAATACAATTCCTGCAGAGTTTGGCCACATTCCTTTATAACTCACAAACAGCCAAGCTGGAAGATAGCACAAGGCAGCACAGAGAGATGGACAGGTACTGGGTGGAGCCGAGAGAAATACGCGGTGAGCGGGGCAATGCTTAGAAGGTGTGCTTGTGCATGCTCGCAGTGTAAACAGCAATTAAATGGCCCATATCCAGCAAAATGAGGCTGCAAGACCAAGCACTGCAGTCCCTGGGAATCTGCTTGGGGACAGGAGAAAAGGACAAGGGTGGGGCTGGAGATTTCCCACCCCTGCTTTAGGACAATGAGGACTGTAACCTATGTATTTATCTACAAATTGATCCATCAATCCATCTATCATCATTTTTATATATATAAATTAGGTTTTATCTATTGCACCACAGTCAAGAAATTAACATTCAAATCAACATTTAGTATGTTTTCATTTACAGCTATGCTGATGTTACTAATGGAAAATCATTCATCATAACATACCTAGCTGCATCTAAAATAAAAAGTATGCTATTCTACACCACTTAATCAACAGAGTAAAGCAAATCTATATGAAGAGTATAGCACATATGTAAAGCAGAGTTTTACCCTGAGAATAGAACATGTGTTAAGTGATTATTTATAATGATTACAAAGTAAATTAATTTTCTTTTATGCAGCACTGTAAAAGATCCCGGGGATAGGATATCAGTAGATCTACTGCTTTTGAAGAAAAAAGTCAATAAAATTTTGAACCCAGGTGAACAGGCAGTTCTCTTAAGTCTATTGGATTACATCAGTAAATTGAATGGTTCAGAAAACACAAAATTAACAGAAAATGAAACTACTCCTAAGTGTCATAGAGAGAAAACACAGCACAATCAGCAAGAACAAAATAGAAGCAAAAACGTCCTAAGGCCATCCAGATTTCAGCTCCTACAGTCCAAGTTCATGAATCCAAACCATAAGCCTCCAATGAAAAAGACAAAGGAAGTAGGCAAATTAATCTTTAAGGAAAGTCAGCATACAAATCGAGTTTGCAAAGGCAGCATTGTCAGAAAATTAGACCCGTCAAAATTAAAGCTAACCAAAGATGAAAAAGGAGGAAATGACCTACGCTTTTATAATGGTAAAAATCCAAAGAATAAAGGTAAAGTAAAAGCCATTTTGACTAAGTTTATTGTTGCAGAAGAAAAGGAAAATATAATAAAGCAAGATAACATAAACACTAATTTGCCCAAAATACTTAACAAAAACACAGTTATTTCTGCCCTAAAAGAAAAGTTTGAACAAAACTGTACAATCTGCTCTGTAATGCATGGAACATCTCCTCTGGTTCCAAAAGTACCAAATGTGAAAATCTCTGCAGATACTAAATCTATTAGAAAGGCAAAGGCTCATGTGTTACAAACCACCACAATGACTACAAATTGTTGGGAACTTCCAATACCTGAATGTGCAGCCCTAAAGGAAGAGGTCATTCTATTTGTCCAAGCTAGGAGCCTAACCATGAAGGTATATAGCCCAAAACATTTCATTCTTAATTCCAAGAAGGTGGAGTCACAGAAACAGGAATGTAGACATGACAAAAAGGAGAACATTTTGCTGTGTTGCGATAGACAAACCACAATCATGAAGGAAAATCTAGAGAAGCGCAATCATTTGAAAAAAGAAAAAGAACATGCATTGATTAGAAAAGATGGAAAGGAAAGCTCATATGAAAGTGTTAAAAAACAGCCGGGAAACATAAATGACACAAACACTGTAAATAGTAATTCTTCAGATCCAGTAAATGTCCTTGGCACAGTAGAAATTGAGCAGGCAGTTGATATTCAGATTCAGGATGAAAAAGAAAGATATTCAAGATACATGGATGTAGGTAACCAAAGTTTCCTTGACAGCCAGCTCAACACACAGACACATGATACCAGTAATGGTCATATGAAACATATGAGTGACTATGAGGCTATGAATCTTTTGGGTGACTACTTGTTAGACCACAGCCAGAGAGTGGAAAGTACCAATATCCTTACAGAACACATTTATAGTGAATGTTTATCTAATAACAATATTAAGAATCCTGGTCTTAATATAGATAAAGACAAGGAATGTAATGTTACTAAGATGATAAGCAATATTGAACAAGGAGCACAAAATGAACCTAATGTCACTATCTACCATTGTAACAATTTGGTTTCAAAAAGTAAATTGCAAAATGGCTGCATTGATGAAGAGCACACAATTTTAAATATTAGTGCTAACATGTCCACCTGTGTGAAGTCAGAAGACACTGAACTGAAGAACATCTGTAAGATGGAAAAGGAATATGAGGTACAAGAAAGGGAGGAGACTGGTGAAGGACACAAAATCCTTAACCTCAACATACATAAAGTAGAAAATTCTGTGGGTGCCGAATTAAAAGCAGAACCCATAAAAGTTCCTTATTGTCAAGCATTGAAAAAATGGTCAAGTAGATACAAGGAAAATAATAAAAAAGAAACCAAATATGTCGACCTCTGTCAGTTGTATGCACCAGAACAGAATCTAAAAACCATTCCATCAGTTCTCACAGGGAGAGCAACATGCAGCTCAGAACCACCTGTCCCATCTCAAATGAGTTATGTCACAATTTTAAAAGTTCACAAGAACATTGTGAATATTAATGAAGCTACAGACACTAGAAACACAAGATATAATGAAACACCAATAAAAACCTGTAGAGAACAGGGTAAAGTTGGCTCAAAAACTAAACCACATTCAGATACATTGTTTCATGGAAAAAATGCTTCACAGGAAACAAGGGACAATAAGAAGTCTCTTGGCTCCACAAATGAAAAACAATCTGAAGTAGATGACAAAGTTGACATGAATAATCAAACGCTGATTGGAAGTGACCTCTCCAGGACACAGGATCATCATTTGAGACAAGGGAACAGTTTGGAGAACACCTCTTTACAAGTCATAAAACATGATCATCAAAAAGTGAAAAAGAGTGGTGATGCATTACGTATAACATATGAAGAGAGTAAATCAGGGGATTCAAACGAGTTCTTCTGCCATGAAAATACGAAGAGTATAGATCAAATAACCTCTACTGAGCTGATGAATAGATCAAAAGAGGCCAACCGTGAGATGGACAAAAGAATAACATCTAAATATCAAATTCCATCAGCTGAGAACTTCTCTATGTCAAATACACTAAACAATGCCACTATCAATGACATATCGAAATATCGAGTCCAAAGCTACAAGGATACAGATATGTCCTCAAAACAGTGGTTTAAACCACTGATCGTGAGAGCAAGTGACACTTTTAAGCTTCTTCCCTGACTTTCTCTACTTGTCCCAGTATAATACAGTTTTTCTTTTTACTAAGTTGCTGCGTATTGTGATTGCTTTTACCATTGTGAACATTTACCACGTTTTAAGACTAATGGTTATGGTCTTCAGTTTTTGTGACAAACTGCAAGGAAAAAATGTGACAAAACAACGCAAATATTTAATGTGTGTACATACCTTTAAGTGTAAAATAAAAAAGTTATTAAATTTTATACTTTGCTTTATTAATCTGTTCTTCAAAAATTTTCCCAGATCTACTCTTTTTAGCTGTGAAACTACTGCCTTGACCATATGATTCTAAGACCACGTTCTCTCATTCAGTATTTAATGAGTATTTTACGTAAGTATTTGTAAACCAGGAGTGGGTGATAATTACAGAAGTGGGGACGTGTTTCTATTATACTTTTCCTGTGATTGTTCCTCTGCTGGTTTTGGCTTGCAAATACTGATGTAAAATACTGAACAAGTATTGGATGTGTGAATGTGGCCAAGGTTAGTTTTTCTCCTGCAATTACGGTAACTTCTGTTGGACATATTTCCACAGAGAATAGTTTTTTTCACATTTATTACATTCAAGTTTAGATTATAAATTATGCTTAAAGAAAATAAATTCATTTTTCATTAATTCAGTCTTTAGATTATTTTTAGGTGGTAATTAGTATTATAAATTGGAACAATGAAGTTTACATAAAAATGTCAAGTTACAATACAAAACGTACCAGGAACTTAAAAAAAACCATAAGAGTATAAACACTCCTTAATGATTAAATTTCAAAACCAAGAAGGAAAAGTTGTGGAATTATGGAAATCACAGGATCGATAATGTTAATGATATGCAAATAATAAAACGGATAAACAATATTATCTATTTCAGTATGGAATATGAGCAGCACACGCAGAAATACGTGCACTTACACATCTTCGCAATTGCCGACCAATGACGTTGCAGATATGCTTGATGGGAGTCAGGTCTGGAAACGCTGCCGGCTATGGTAGCACGTTTAGGCTGCGTAGGATGCTCATGGAATCACCGGCAGCAACATAGGGCAATTGCAATGATGTTTGAGCCCAGCGCATTCAGCATGGCAGAACATTCCTCAGACAACCATTAATAACATTGATAATGTGCCAAGGTGTGTAATGGGGTGTATTTCTGTGTGCTGTGCTCATGCTCAATAGTGAATAAATGGAGTTGCTTTTGAAATTGTTCTTCCATTTTTCATCATCTGCATATCATTAACAAATCTATCCATGTGATCTACATCATTTCACGACTTTTACTTTTGGGTGTGGCAATTTCAATGTTGAGGCGTGTATAAGCATTTATTTTGCCTCCCACTCCTTTCATATATAGAGCCAGAAGCATAAACTTTCTCACTCTCGCAGGTCATGTGGACAGGCATGATGTGATGAAGACCCATTTCCCAAATTAATAAAAGGTGACCTGTCACTTCCGAAAATGCTGTTTACCTGCAGATATAGGGTTCATCTGCAGGTAAATAGCGTTACCATGCGGGCTGGCTGCCAAAATAATAAATAAGTAATATAAATATATAATAAATATATAAATATCTCAGTAAATGTAGCAACCAACATGTAATTTTCTAAATGATAGTCATACAGCTATCAAAAAGATGCTGTAGTGTTACTGAACAAAACCTGCTATACCAATAATTCCAAGAATAATGCATTCAAAAGACAAATTCAGTCATATCATGATCATATATTACTAACACATACAGTAGCGACTGAATAATCCCACTATACTGATCATTAACAAAAGCCAGTGTAACTATTACCAATATTAGAGAAACGGAGGAGGAAGACAGCTCACCAGGGTGTAGGTGCACGGACTCGGTGCGGCATCATCAGTATGTAGGAAAAAGGGAAGCTGTCCAGCATTTTCCCAAAGCTCACCACAGTGAAATCATTTGGAAAATGGACTCCGCTTACCGACGCCGACAACTTCTGAGATACCATTCACCGCAGCATCACCACGCTCCTGCCACCAGCCTCCTGAAGCGGCGACCCTGCCTCCTGTGACCACACTCCATCACCATCGACCCCTGGTAAGCTAACTTTGGATTATAAGACGCACCCTAATTTTTCTCTCAAATTTGGAGGAAAAAAGTCTTATTGCATTATTGCAATTATGCATGTTTTGTTATAAACTTGTTTATTTCCTTTGTGTGTATGAAACAGCAGAAAAAAATCTGAGGGAAAAAAAAATTGAACATAATTTCACATAAAATCCCAAAGATGGGCCACATAAAATTGTTGGGACCCTCAACGTAATATTTGGTTCATAACCTATTGGAATAAATAACTGTAGTCAATCGTTTCTTATAACCATCAACAAGCTTCTTACACCTCTCAACTGGAATTTTGGACCACTCTTCTTTTGGAAACTGCTCCAGGTCCCTCATATTTGAATGGTGCCTTCTCCCAACAGCAAATCTAAGATATCGCCACAACCGTTCAATGGCATTTAGATCCGGACTCATTGCTGGCCACTTCAGAACTCTCCAGCACTTTGTTTCCATTAATTTCTTGGTGCTTCTTGAAGTATGTTTGGGGTCATTGTCCTGCTGGAAAACCTATGACCTAGGATGCAAACTCAGCTTTCTGACTCTGGGCACTACATTGCGACCCCAAATCCTTTGGTAATCTTCAGATTTAATGATGCCTTGCACACAGTCAAGGTACCCAGCACCAGAGGCAGTAAAACCACCCCAAAACATCTTTGAACCTTCAGCATATTTGACTATAAGTACAGGTCCTTCTCAAAAAATTAGCATATAGTGTTAAATTTCATTATTTACCATAATGTAATGATTACAATTAAACTTTCATATATTATAGATTCATTATCCACCAACTGAAATTTGTCAGGTCTTTTATTGTTTTAATACTGATGATTTTGGCATACAACTCCTGATAACCCAAAAAACCTGTCTCAATAAATTAGCATATTTCACCCATCCAATCAAATAAAAGTGTTTTTTAATAACAAACAAAAAAACCAACAAATAATAATGTTCAGTTATGCACTCAATACTTGGTCGGGAATCCTTTGGCAGAAATGACTGCTTCAATGCGGCGTGGCATGGAGGCAATCAGCCTGTGACACTGCTGAGATGTTATGGAGGCCCAGGATGCTTCAATAGCGGCCTTAAGCTCATCCAGAGTGTTTGGTCTTGCGTCTCTCAACTTTCTCTTCACAATATCCCACAGATTCTCTATGGGGTTCAGGTCAGGAGAGTTGGCAGGCCAATTGAGCACAGTAATACCATGGTCAGTAAACCATTTACCAGTGGTTTTGGCACTGTGAGCAGGTGCCAGGTCGTGCTGAAAAATGAAATCTTCATCTCCATAAAGCATTTCAGCCGATGGAAGCATGAAGTGCTCCAAAATCTCCTGATAGCTAGCTGCATTGACCCTGCCCTTGATGAAACACAGTGGACCAACACCAGCAGCTGACATGGCACCCCACACCATCACTGACTGTGGGTACTTGACACTGGACTTCAGGCATTTTGGCATTTCCTTCTCCCCAGTCTTCCTCCAGACTCTGGCACCTTGATTTCCAAATGACATGCAAAATTTGCTTTCATCAGAAAAAAGTACTTGGGACCACTTAGCAACAGTCCAGTGCTGCTTCTCTGTAGCCCAGGTCAGGCGCCTCTGCCGCTGTTTATGGTTCAAAAGTGGCTTTACCTGGGGAATGCGGCACCTGTAGCCCATTTCCTGCACACGCCTGTGCACGGTGGCTCTGGATGTTTCCACACCAGACTCAGTCCACTGCTTCCTCAGGTTCCCCAAGGTCTGGAATCGGTCCTTCTCCACAATCTTCCTCAGGGTCCGGTCTCCTCTTCTCGTTGTACAGCGTTTTCTGCCACATTGTTTCCTTCCAACAGATTTACCATTGAGGTGCCTTGATATAGCACTCTGGGAACAGCCTATTTGTTGAGAAATTTCTTTCTGGGTCTTACCCTCTTGCTTGAGGGTGTCAATGATGGCCTTCTTGACATCTGTCAGGTCGCTAGTCTTACCCATGATGGCGGTTTTGAGTAATGAACCAGGCAGGGAGTTTATAAAAGCCTCAGGTATCTTTTGCATGTGTTTAGAGTTAATTAGTTGATTCAGAAGATTAGGGTAATAGGTCGTTTAGAGAACCTTTTCTTGATATGCTAATTTATTGAGACAGGTTTTTTGGGTTATCAGGAGTTGTATGCCAAAATCATCAGTATTAAAACAATAAAAGACCTGACAAATTTCAGTTGGTGGATAATGAATCTATAATATATGAAAGTTTAATTGTAATCATTACATTATGGGAAATAATGAAATTTAACACTATATGCTAATTTTTTGACAAGGACCTGTACTGTGTTCTTTTCTTTTTGGGCCTTATTCTGTCTTTGGTAAACTGTAGAATGATGTGCTTTACCATAAAGCCCTATGTTGGTCTTGAAAGTCTTGGAATCTTGAATTGGGGCTGCTTATCCACCCTCTGGACTATTCTGCATTGCAACCTTTCATAAATTTTTCTATGCCCTCCACATCAAGGAAGATTAGCTACAGTGCCATAGGTTGCAAGCTTCTTGATTATGTTGCGCACTGTGGACAAAGGAAAATCAAGATCTCTGAAGATGGACTTGTAACCTAAATATTGTTGATATTTTTCTACAATTTTGGTTCTCAAGTCTTCAGACAGTTCTTTCAGTTTTTCATGCTTTGTGTGGCGCACACAGACACACAATGCAAAGGTTGAGTCAACTTCTCCCTGTCACGATTCCACCCCTCAATGTGTCTGGGATGCAGTACAAGGACGTGCTTAAGCGGTCAATACTTTTATTGACAACTCAGTGTCCAGCCTGGTGCAGAGGCCTGTTGAGCTGTCGATGTTTTGTTTGACAGCTCGGCTGTCCAATTTGAGACTGGGAGGTGCTGGCTATCTTCAGATGGTCATTGTCCCAGGTGATTGCCTGGCTACTTAACTGGGCTGTTAGTCCCATACCTCTGCCAGATGTAGCTTCAGCTAATTGTGGTTGATTTTTCTCTATGCCTAGTGTTTTTATTGATGATCTTTCGTTGCCTGACTTTGAACCTTACTCTGACCATCCATCTGTTTATTCCTTTGTTCTGATCTGCTATCTTCTTGGTATTTTGACCTCAGACCGTTACCTGACTACACCTTTGTCTCTCTCCTCTGTTTATCAAGCGCACTCCTAGCTTTTGGCCTCATACTACTTGACTATCCCAACTCACGGCTTGTCCGTGAGAAGTGACACAGCACCACACTCCCCTTTTTATCTGGTTTCAGGTGTGATTTTCATATTGTCCACACCTGATACTTGCCACAGGTGAGTTTGAACAAGCATCACATGCTTGAAACAAAGTTGTTTACCCACAATTTTGGAAAGGTGCCAACAATTTTGTCCAACTTGCCTTTTTTTCTCAGTTTTTTTGTGTTGCTCCAATAAAGGAAATATTAATGCATAAAACAAAACATGTAATTGCAATAATTTTGGTTCTCAAGTCTTCAGACAGTTCTCTTCTCCTCTTTCTGTTTT
The DNA here is from genome assembly GCF_032444005.1 of Ranitomeya imitator. Lineage (NCBI taxonomy): Eukaryota > Metazoa > Chordata > Amphibia > Anura > Dendrobatidae > Ranitomeya > Ranitomeya imitator. The sequence goes on from NC_091284.1 coordinate 548,667,765, forward strand.
CCATACCTTGTGTGGCGCACACAGACACACAATGCAAATGTTGAGTCAACTTCTCCCTGTCACGATTCCACCACTCAGTGTGTCTGGGATGCAGTACAGGGACATGCTGAAGCGGTCAGTACTTTTATTGATAGCTCAGTGTCCAGTCTGATGAAGGGGCCTGCTGAGCTATCAAAGTTTTGTTTGACAGCTCGGCTGTCCAATTTGAGACAGAGAGGTGCTAGTTGTCCCCAGATGGTCATTGTCCCAGGTGATTGCCTTGCTACTTAACTGGGCTGTTAGTCCCTGACCTCTGCCAGGCGTAGCTACAGCTAAGCATGGTTGGTTTTCTCTGTGACTAGTGTTTTTTACCTGATGATCTTTTGTTTCCTGACCTTGGACCTCGTTCTGACCATCCGTCTGTCAATTCCTTTGTTCTGATCTGCTGTCTTCTTGGTATTTTGACCTTTGTCCTTTGTCTCTCACCTCTGTTTATGACATACACTGCTAGCTTTTGGCCTCATACTCCTTGACTATCCCAAGTCACGGCTTGTCCGTGAGAAGTGACACAGCACCATACTCCCCTTTTTATCTGGTTTTAGATGTGATTTTCATATTGTCCACACCTTATACTTGCCACAGGTGAGTTTGAACAAGCATCACATGCTTGAAACAAAGGTGTTTACCCGCAATTTTGGAAAGGTGCCAACAATTTTGTCCAATTGCCTTTTTTCTCAGTTTTTTGTGTTGTTCCAAAACACACAAAGGAAATAATCATGCCTAAAACAAAACATGTGTAATTGCAATAATTTTCTGGGAGAAATACTTCATTTTCTGAAATAATTTAAAACGTGCCAATTAGTGATGAGCGAGTGTGCTCCTTACTCAAGTTTTCCGAGCATGCTTCAGTCTCAACCGAGTATTGCCAATGCTCGGATGCGATGCTCGGATCCCTGCCCCGCATGTTTCGTGGTTGTAATACAGCCAATAAACATGGCTACAGTTTATTCATGTATGGCAGGCATCTTTCTTTAAGCCACGCAATGTGCAGGGCATGGATCTGAGCATGGCATCTGAGCACCGGCAATACTTGGTTGAGACTCGAGCATGCTCAGAGAACTCGAGTAATGAGCACAATCGCTCATCACTAGTGCCAATATTTTTGGCCATAGCTCTAGATGTTTACAATGTAGAAGGTGGACTGCAATTCATGCTCCCTGTGATTCCAGCAGTATGAATCAGCTGACAGGTTTCCTTTAAATAACATTTTTATTATTTGGGGTCGTTCTATTTTTAAAATATGGTTATTTTTGTGGTATTTTCCTGTAGGACTAATGCTTAAGTACATTATATAAATTCCATCATTGATTGTTTTCTTATTCCTATTACACATTGTGAGGAATGTTTATTAATTTAAGCAATATAGGTAACAAGTAATATGCACCATTAGACATGTACCAGCAGATGGTGCTAGTGCACCTACTTTGGGAAGTACATTAGGAGTCACTGTTATAAAGTAGAAAATGTTGCACATTATATTCACCTGATTGGCTTGATAAAGCAGCATGCAAAACACTAGTTAAGGGGCTAGACAGATTGCCGCATATAGCAGACTGTTGGGTATTGGCACAAATGCATTTGATACATTTTTGATGCACAAGGCATTTTGTTTTGATTCATTTGGATTGCCTTAAAGGGAATTTGTCATACCCAAAGCTATTGATATGTGCATGTGGCTCTTTCAAACACAAGTCCAGCAATACATGACTAGTCCATTCCTCCATTACTGTGAAATCAATGTTTGGATAGCTATGCCTCTAAAGCCTCTGTCACTCCAGCTATATTCTCCACCATAGCCACCTTCGCCTACTTGCTGCTAAATCTAGTAAATAAATCAGAATTTAAAGACCACTTCTTTATTAGAGTTTGAGAGACCAAATTTAGAACCTCTAGTAAAGAAAGCATAAAATGGATGCATGGTGTAAATTACCACTTTTGATTTTATTAATTATTGGCCCCTTAAGGGCAAACAATAATGAGTGATAGAATAATTCAAGTCATTTCGCCAAAGTGAGAACCTACAGTACATGTAACAGCCTTCATTAAAGGCGATGTTACAAGTAACATCATGCATTGGTCAATTACCTCACGGTGAGCAGAAGATGCTCCTCATTGTTATATTCAGGTAGGATAGGCCAGAACGAAGATCCTACAATAGCCGGTCAAAAATCCAAAGACCAAAGACAAATGCAGCAGTAGGAAAGGAATTTATCTGGATGGCACCATAAGTCACCATACAGCTGCTGGAAGAGGCCTCTTGTGGTCCGATTGTTAATGAGCGGCTGGACCCACAGTCTGGGATGCCTCCTCGGATCCATGATGACTGGGTACCTCTCACCAAATTGTCTTGACAGCACCAAGGTGAAAAGAACTCGCTCAGTCTGATTGAAGTTCAAGTGATAGGACATATTTGAAGAGGGCTCCATGAATCACAGCAGCAAGGATGATATATACCTCAACAATATGGATGTGCTCCCAACATCTGACCTTATTGGGCGTGTTTCTATAGAGTTAGGATCAACAGGCCCTTAAATTAATAGGATATTTAAAATGAAAAATCTTGATGTATGGTTTGGGAGCTAAGTACTGATTACCTCTTGTGAAATAGATCACCCTATGTAGCATAAATATTCAAACAAGTGGGAGGACAGAGCCCCCGGGGTACCAGCCTACTGCATCAGATGAACTTTATCAGGGAGTGAAATGTACTCAGACCAACAATGATTTTTTAGTAGTAAATTGTCTGCCTATATTCGTTGCATATACCCTTATTTGCACACGCACTTTATTATTGATAATTCATTAATTCCTTTTTTGAGATGGTTATTCATGAGTATATGCAATCAATACTACTTCCTCTATTTTTGCATAATGCACTTTATTGTTTTTATTAATCATTATTATCTCAGCCATAGATGTTTAACAGGGTCCCTAGCCTGATGCGTCCCTCAAATTAGAGATCATATTTTTTGTGTGTCATTTTTCGTAACAATAAAGATTGTCAAGTAATTTTCTTTATTACTGTTTTTTGTGCTTCTTCTTATCACCTTTGACTCCTCCTGATTTGGAGGGACTTGTTGATTCAGACTGGTTTACCAAGAACATATTTCCTGTCTATGTTAGCAAATACTTGCATTCTCCATTAAATAATTTGGAGAATCTTTTGTTAGAACTCTATCTTGTGCTATTCCTCTGTTATTCCTCCTAGAAATTCTTGACTAAATTGACAACTGGGTGTAACCAGTAAGGCTACTTTCACACTTCCGTCTTTTCAGATCCGCTGCAATGCGTCGTTTTGGGAAAAAAACGCATCCTGCAAATGTGCCCGCAGGATCCGTTTTTTCCCCATAGACTTGCATTAGCGACGGATTGCGACAGATGGCCACACGTTGCATCCGTCGTGCGACGGATCTGTCGTGTTTTGACTGTCTGGAAAAAATGTTCAATGTAACGTTTTTTGTGTGCTTCGAAAAAACGTACAGCGACGGATCCTGCGGCGTCCGCCGTTGGCTAGAATGGAAGCCTATGGGCGCAGGATCCGTTGCTGTCCGTCAAATGACGCAATCCAGCAACAGATTCCGTTTTTTTACACTGAGCATGCCTGGAAGGATTTCTATTCCTTTAACTTAACCCATTTTTCCTGCAGCTGCTGCATCGACAGATCCGTCAAAAAAAGGATCCAGTGCATCCGTTTTTTTTACAATCTGCACAGGATCCGTCTTTTCAATACTTTGACGGATTGTGACTGATTCTAAAAGACGGAAGTGTGAAAGTAGCCTAAGGGGACATGTTCTACACACATTGCCAGCAGTGACAGAATGACAAGAGAATGATAATGCTCAGTAATCAATTTATTCATTGGATTAAAAATAATAGAGGAACGGCACACTGCAAAGTTATAAAAGATGCTCCATAATTGGTGTTTTATGTGAAATTCAAGTATATACTTGGACATATAAATTAAGGAGGGGAGACATATCTTCTTACATCTACAATGTTAATGATTACACTTAGAATGAATTAAAAAATCAATGAAACTTTATGTATGAACCGATAATTACGTACTGGCTGCAGGTCTCCCAAGACAAACTCAACAGATTCATGGCCACAGATGAGGCTGCGCCCCCATAATCCTCCATAGAGTATAATGCACCCCCATAATCCTCCACATAGTATAATGCACCCCCATAATCCTCCAAATAGTATAACGTTCCACCCATAATCCTCCATAAAGTATAATGCACCCCCCATAATCCTCCATAAAGTATAATGCGCCCCCATAATCCTCCATATAGTGTAATGCGCTCCCCATAATCCTTCATATAGTATAATGCACCCTTCACAATCCTCCATATTGTATAATGCACTCCCCATGACCCTCCATAGAATATAATGCACTCCCATTTGTCGTCCATAGAATATAATGCATTCCCCATGGTCCTCCATACAATATAATACATCCCCTATGGTCCTTCATACAATATAATGGACCCCTATGGTACTCCAAAGAATATAATGCACTCCCTATGGTCCTCCATACAATATAATGCACCCCCATGGTCCTCCATACAATATAATGCACCCCCCATGTTACCCCATACAATATGATGCAGACCCCATAATCCTCCATACAATATAATGCACTCCCCATGGTCCTCCATTGAATATAATGCACTCCTCATGGTCCTCCTTAGAATATTCTTCACTCCCGATGGTCGTCCATAGAACATAATGCAATCCCCATTGTCCTCCATATAATATAATGCTATCTCCATGGTCCTCCATGTAATATAATGCAGCCCCCATAATCCTCCATACAATATAATGCACCCCCATGATCCTCCATACAATATAATGCAATCCCCATTGTCCTCCATAAAATATAATGCACTCCCCATGGTCCTCCATAGAAATGAACGCACTTCCCATGGTCCTCCATAGAAATGAATGCACTTCCCATGGTCCTCCATACAATATAATGCACCCGCCATGGCCTTCCATAAAATATAATGTAATCCCCATGGTCCTCCATACAATATAATACACTCCCCATGGTCCTCCATACAATATAATGAACTCCCTCCATGGTCCTTCATAAAATATAATGTAACAAATTTCAGTGTGCAAATGTTTGTTTTATGAGTACTGGCAGTGTATTAAGCATCCGGGGTGTGGAGTCTGTGTCTGGGGTGAGATTTATGTTCACTTTATAGCCTATAACAGAGGTTGAGTGCTGGATTGAGGGAGAGGAGATAAATCCTTGCAGACAAACCTATGTCACGTGCTGGGAAGTGTGTACGTGACAATGACCAGCCTAAGGATAGGCCATCAGTATCCGACAACCTCATTAATTACAGAGAAATATTCAAGTGGCAAATCAGCTTTAATAAACTACACAAAAATTAATATTCCTACGATTCTGTTGCTTTTTGTCTGTACTATTATGCAATTCAGAACTGAAAGAAAACAGTTCAACCCTGAAGCTACAATTCACCTTTTCATTATAGATGTTCCCAAAACAGAGACGCAATTGTCAACTCCTAAGTCATTGTGAGGTAAGTCAGCTCCGCACACAAGCCCTGACATTGACAGGAATAATCAAAGTGGCAATAAGTAAAGGTAGTCATAAATGGGTGGGACGGAACATCTCCTCATACACAGGCAACAACCAGGAAACACAACTCCTGTATGTGGACACCAACATATCACATAGCTACATTCACTGGGCATTCAGTCCCTCGAAGCTTCATTAGACATGTCCATTGAAGAGAATTCAATAAATTCAGCACTAGGTTAGTGCTACTACATACACAACAGTGTAGAGCTGTACATGGTCTCATCGTTTTTTACCTTGATGTATTTATGGCTTGAAGGTTTCATAAGCCATAAATATCTCTATATATATATAATTGTCTAAGGGTCTGTTTGTCTGTAACCAAAATCCCGCATCGCTGATTGGTCGAGGCCAGCCGGGTGGGACTAATCAGCGTTCATAAATAAACTACATACATATACTAGAATGACAATAACATGAAGGACAGTCTGTGAGGGAGAGAATAACATGGAGGACAGTGTGTGAGAGAGAATTACATGGAGGACAGTCTGTGAGGGAGAAAATAACATGGAGGACAGTCTGTGAAGGAGAGAATAACATGGAGTACAGTCTGTGAGGGAGAGAATAACATGGAGGTCAGTCTGTGAGGGAGAGAATAACATGGAGGTCAGTCTGTGAGGGAGAGAATAACATGGAGGACAGTGTGTGAGGGAGGGAATAACATGGAGGACAGTGTGTGAGGGAGGGAATAACATGGAGGATAGTCTCTGAGGGAAAGAACAACACGGAGGACAGTGTGTAAGGGAGAGAATAAAAAATGTTAAGTTTATCATATGGTAAAATAAATGGTGTCTTTGAAAACTATAAGTCATCCTGTAGAAAACAAGCTGTCATACAGCAATAGATGACTAATAAAGTTTTGACTCTTAAAATAAAGACAGAAGAAAAATAATGGCAGTGTGTCCAATGGGTTAAAACATAAATGTAAGCACCAATGTTTATATGAATACTAGATGGTGGCCCGATTATAACGCATCGGGTATCTACTATATAATCGTCTAATTCTGTCTGTTTGTCTGTAACGGAAATCCTGCGTCGCTGATTGGTCTCGCCAGCTGCCCACGACCAATCAGCGACAGGCGCAGTCCGGCCGCGAATTGGCACAGGATTTGAACCACGCTTCCCTGATTGGTTGCGCCCGGCCGGCCGCGACTAATCAGTGATATTGGCGTGGGATTTAAACACTGCTTCACTGATAATGTATATATTTTACCCGGAAAAACCTGTGTATTCATTGCATTATTCTTAAATCTTCATAAACTACATACATATTCTAAAATACCCGATGCGTTAGAATCGGTCCACCATCTAGTATGTAATAAATACACAATAAAATGTAAACTATATTTATGAATTACTGTATTTTTTGTGCCGATTCAGTAAAACTGCCATTTCACACATCAGTCTTGATGAACAGTGAGCTGGAGGAATATGCACCAAATACATTAAAAGGTACAAATTTGGTGCATCTTTTCAGCTGCAGTGCATCACTGGAGAACATTTCTTTCATAATCTTTGCCACTTTTTAAAATAAATTATGATAAAATTGTTTGCAGTGCTCAGCCAAGCTCCCTCTGGATAAATTCCATTTATTTCTCAAAAAGTTGCCGATTCTGGCCATGACTGGCGTCAAAATACCAAAAGTCTAAATATTTTTATGCAACAAATAATTTTTGAAACATTTAAAGCCAGAAAGCTATCAAAAAGCGCTTCAACTGATCCCACTAATTCTGATGCTGTTTTTGTGACATATTGTACTTCATGATGGTAAAATTTGTTCGATATGACTTATTTGTGGAAAAAATGAAATTTGCCAAACTTTAGAAAATTTAGCAATTTTCACATTTTAATTTTTATGACCTTAAAACAGTGAATTATGTTACACAAAATAGTTAATAAATAACATTTTCCACATATCTACTTTACATCAGCACAATTTTTTTAACTTTTTTTTGGTTAGGAAGTTAGAAGGGTTAAAAGTTGACCAGCGAGATCTCATTTTTCAAACACAATTTACAAAACCATTTTTTTAGGGACCACATCACATTTAAAGTGACTTTGAGAGGTCTATATGACATAAAATCATTTTGAGGGGTCTATATGATAGAAAATAACCAAGAGTGGCACCATTCTAAAAACTGCACCCTTCAAGGTGCTCAAAACCACAGTCGAGAAGTGTACTAACCCTTCAGGTGCTTCACAGGAACTGAAAAAATGATGAAGGAAAAAAATGAACATTCAACTTTTCTTCACAAAAAAGTTACTTTTATTGTGCAATTTATCCTGAATACGTCAATACCCCATAAGTGGGGGAAAACTACTGTTTAGGCGCATAGCAGGGTTTGGAAGGGAAGGAACACAGTTTTACTTTTTGAAAACAAAATATGTTGGAATTGAGAGCGGACACCATGTCACAATTAGAGAGCCTCTGATGTGTGGAAACCCCCAAGTGACCCCATTTTGGAAACTAGACCCCTCAAAGAATGTATCAAGATGTGTGGTGAGCACCTTGCACCCCCAAGGTGCTTCACACACAGAATATTATAGTGTTGAGCAGTGAGAATAAAAAAAAATCAGAGAGCCCTGATGTACCTAAAATGTGGAAACCTCCCACAGTTGACCTATTTTGGAAACTAGACCACTCAATGAATTTATCTACATGTGTGGTGAGCACTTTGAACCCCCAGGTGCTTCACAGAAATTTATAATGTTGAACTGTAAAAATGAAAAAATAAAATTTTACAGCAAAAATATTGGTTGTGTCTCAAAGTTTTCATTTTCGCAAGAGAAACAAGAGCAAAATGGACCATACAAATTGGTACGCAATGTCTCCTGTGTACGCTAATACCCTATATATTGTGGAAAACTACTTTTGAGGCACAGTGCAAACCTCAGAAGGGAAATAGCACTATATTGGAGCTCAGATTTTGCTGGAATGGTTTGAGGGTGTCATGTTACATTGGCAGAGCCCCTGAGGTGTCAAAACAGCAAACCGTGCATCAGTTACGTCATTTTACAAGCAACACATCTCAATTAATTCATCTAGGGGTGCAGTGAACATGTTGACACCTCATGTGCCTCTGAAATTTATACCATTGGGCAGTGAAGAAAGAATAATTACATTTTTACCAGTAAAATGTTGTTATAGCCCCACATTTTTAATTTTTATAAGGGCTAATAGGAAAAAATGGACCTCTCAGTTTGTTGTGCAATTTCTCCCGAGTACGCCAATACCCTACATGTAATTGTAAACTACATGTGAGGCACAGTGCAAAACTCAGGAAGGAGCGCCATAACTTAGTGCAGATTTTACTGTTATGTTTTGCGGGTGCCATAACCCACTGGGAGAGCTCTAGAAGTGCTAGAACAGCAGAACCCTCCATAAGTGACCCCATTTTACAAACTACACCTCTTCATTACTTCATCTGAGGGTGCAGTGATCACAATGATACCACGGGTGCGTCACACAATTTTAAACCATTGAGCAGTGAAGAAAAAATATAATTACAATTTTGCCATGAAAAAAATCTTTTAACTCCAGATTTTATATTTTAACAAGGGGAGATTAGTAAAAATGGCACACAAGACAAAAATATGTCTCACAATTTCTGATGAACGTGGAAATAGCCCATATGTGGCTGTACAGTACAGCCCCTAAGTGCTGAAAGCGCTGAATACCCCCTTAAGGGGACATTATCACCCCCTCCAGCTGTTATAAACTAAAAGCCACCTTGTGCAGCAGTAATGCTGCATTCTAACAAGGTGGCTCTTTTAGTTTTTGCTTCTGTTATTCCCTCAATAAAGCATTTTAGAATTTTCCCCAAATACCTATCTTTATACCTGGAAGCAGGTCTGAAGCCTCCTCTTTGAAGCGCCCAACTGCCGTCACTCCTCTCTTCTGGGGCGATTGTCGCCGCCCCCTCAGTGCTGTTATCGTCCGAAGTCCGGCGCCTGCGCTCTGCTCTTCTGCCTGGAGCAGGCGCATAGAGCATTGGCCGTCCTAGCTCTGATGCCGGGTTCCGGTCTGCGGCTGTGCGGGCAGTGCGGCCACCTTGTTACTGAATGCCCGCATTATGCACAGTGCGGGGCTGGGATTCCTGGGCATGCGCACTGCGCTTGTCAGACGCCCCCCCAGGTTCCCCGCCTTCCAGCATCGGTCTGTGCAGCTGATCCATCCTTGCAGGAATATACAAGTATCCTTGCCGGCGATTGGAAGGAGGATGGATCAGCTGCACAGACCGACGCTGGAAGGCGGGGGACCTGGGGGAGCGTCTGACAAGCGCAGTGTGCATGCCCAGGAATCCCAGCCCCGCACTGTGCATAATGCATAACACAGTGCGGGGCGGGGATTCAGTAACAGGGTGGCCGAACTGCCCGCACAGGCGCAGACCGGAACCCGGCATCAGAGCTAGGACGGCCAATGCTCTATGCGCCTGCTCCAGGCAGAAGAGCAGAGCGCAGGCACCGGATTTCGGACGATAACAGCGCTGAGGGGGCGGCGGCAATCGCCCCAGAAGAGAGGAGTGACGGCAGTTGGGCGTTTCAAAGAGGAGGCTTCAGACCCGCCTCCAGGTACAAAGATAGGTATTTGGGGAAAATTATAAAACACTTTATTGAGGGAATAACAGAAGCAAAAACTAAAAGAGCCACCTTGTTAGAATGCAGCATTACTGCTGCACAAGGTGGCTCTTTTAGTTTATAACGGCTGGAGGGGGTGACAGTGTCCCTTTAAGTGACCTCATTTTGGAAATTATACCCCTTTGGGAATGTATCTACAGGTGTAGTGATGATTTTGATTTCATAGATGTTTTCCAGAACAAAAAGCAGCAGTGGATATTGCAGAGTGAAAATTGCTAATCTGCTATTGTAGTGTCCAGATTGTTGTAGTGTCCATTATAATGTAGTCTAATATGTTGTAGTGCCCAGTACGTTATGCCCAGCTTGTGCTTCTGGAGAAATGCATACGTAAATTAGGAGGGCTCTCATCGCTACAGAAATGCCAAACATGTGGGTACTAAATGTGGTTTAGGCAAACTGTAGGGCTCAGCATGGAAGTAAGCATTTGGAATTGTGAGTGCAAAATTCGCTGGATTACTTTTAGGGGGTCAGGAGCCGTAGGGCTATTCCAGAGCCTTTGTACTACCAGTTATATGGAAGCCCCCTTTATTTCCATTAACAGACCTGAGTGGGGCCTTTTTGTGGATTGAGTTGAAGCTTTTATTGGGAACATTTTACATGACACTTGGGATCACATTTATCTGGCGCTCTACGCTGAGCACTTACATCAGGTTTTCCATCTAAGGCCGGGATCACACATGCGAGAAACACGTCCGTGTCTCGCATGTGAAATCCAAGCTCTGGCGCTGGCACTTGGGAGCGGAGCGTACGGCTCCATGTGTTCCTATGCGGCCGCACGCTCTGCTCTGGAGTGCCGGCGCCAGAGCTTGGGTTTCACATGCGAGACACGGACGTGTTTCTCGCATGTGTGATCCCGGCCTAAATCTCCGAATGACATGATTCAGATTAAACCCCTGAGGGATCAATTTACTAGAATGAGGCAGCAGAGTTACTCTGAACTCCATCTGGCCTCTGATCAGCAGTGTTCTTCTTTTCAGAGGTGTACACAACTATGGCCGACATCACTTTTATGCACACCTACAGTAAATAGACAGACCCCGCCGCATCATAGGCCAGACAGCGTTCACAGTGACTCCATCTGCCTCATTATAGGGAATCTTCCACCGGGGGTTCTGTCTGAATCATGTATTTCAGAGATTTACACAGAAATCCCGATGTAAGCGCTCAGCGCAGGATAATTGTGCGCAGTAAGATCCTTACTGCGATCTTTAGGAGGCAGAATGAAGAAATCAACAGTAGGTGAAGAATTGGTTTCATTTATTTTTCTACGCCGTTCCTCGTGCGGTATAAGTGATTAGACGACTTTATTATTCGGTCAGTGCAATTACAGCGATTCCATATTTATTTTGTTTTCTTTATGTTTGGCTGCTATAACACTAAAAGATGCTTTTTTTAAAAAAAAACTAGTTTTAGCTCTATTACACAACTATTTTATAGAAAAAATAATTTTTAGATCATTTTATTCAGAGAGTTTTAACATTTTTTTGCTGATGGAGCGGTATGGTGGCTTGTTTTTTGCAGGACAAGATAACGCTTTCAGCTATATCATTTTTATTTACATTTGTCTTTTTGATTGCGTTTTGCTTCACTTTTTGTTTATTGATACACCGTATTGGGTAAACATTGGTGACCGTGACAGCATTGAGGCCCATGAAGTCCACACAGAACCGGGTTGTCCAATCCTTCTTTGGGATAAGAAATACAGGCGAGGCCAAAGCGATGCTGGATGGTTGGATGACCCCCGGCTTCAGCATCTCGTCAATCTCCTGCCGCATGTGCTGCTGCACCTCCAAGGAGACCCGGTATGATGAAAGCCAGATTGGGGGGGGTGATCCCAAGTGTCCACACGATGAACAGCCAACTCTGTCCTTCTGGGCTTGTCACTGAACAAATCGAGGAAGGAGTGTAGGGTTGCCCACAGCTGGGACCATTGGTCCGACAAGAGCTGGTGACAAACCTCCCTAACCTGGGCGAGAATATCCGAGAGGGTCTCTGCCTCTCCCTCTTTTGGCAGGTTGCATACGGGGAGGGCGCAGACCTCCCGCTCGTGATTTGCCTTCATAATGTTCACATGGAAGGCCTTCCGCCTTCCCCAGGCATGGTCCAGGGTGACCAAGTACGTTATGGTGTTGAGCTGCTGGTGCACGAAGTTTGGGCCTTGTCAGGCAGCCTGAATCTTGTCCTGAAGTACGGAGACCAGTACTCACACCTTTTGATTCACCTGGTAGGTCCTCTCACAAGCATTCTGGTCATACCATCACTTCTGGTCGGCCTGGGCTCTCGTCATTTTATTGTGCATCAGCGCATTAAGGCCTGCAGCTTGCCACGGAAGCTCAAGACATACATGATGACAGACACTCCAGGAGTAGCTAACTCTTATTCCCAGACATCTTCACAAGAACTATTGGCCCCTGCCCGTACAAGATCTCAAAGTGGGAGAACCCTGTTAAGGCCTGCGGGACCTCCTGGTAGGCAAATAGCAGGTGTTGGAAGTGCTGCTCCCAGTCACACCCCTGGGAGTCTACCAACATCTTAAGCATCTGCTTCAGGGTGCCATTATACCGCTCGCATAGGCCATTGGTCTGTGGGTGATACAGGCTGGCCACCAGATGTTTCACCTGTATCTGCTTATAGAGGGACTTCAACATCTGCAGCATGAACTGGGTTCTCCTAGTCAACAAGCATTTCCTGGGGAAAACTCACTTGAGAGAAATATCTCCATTAAGGTGGTTAGCCACCTTGTTGGCCCAAATCGACAACAAAGCTATCACTTCCTGGTACCAGGCTACATAGTCTACTATTTTCAGAATGGCTCAGAATGGCCAATGGGCCAATCAAATCCATAGCCACCCTTCTGAAAGGCTCTTCAATGATGGGCAGAGTTATCAGTGGGGCTTTAGGGTGCCATCCCGCTTTCCCCACCCTCTGACAGGTGTCGCATGAATGGCAATAGGCATCCACATCGGCCTCCATCTGGGGTCAGTTGACCTTTGTCTTACTGATCCCTTTATGTCCAGCCATTGGAAACTTGTTTGCAATCCACAACAACTCCGCCCTGAACGGATATGGTATCACCAACTGTCAGTCCCTAGGTCACGCCTCCAGTGAACCCTGCTGGACCGTTACCCAGTACAGTCGTCCTTGGTCCAAAACCACCTGCTCAAGGTATGAGTGCAAGGGAGGCTGTGCTGCCTGATCCTTCAGAGCTTTCAGGCTGTCATTAGTTTCCAACGCTGTTTGAAACCCCTGACTAGATGTGGCCAGAATCAACGAGACTGCCACGTCTTCTGTCAGTTCCCTGGGACCTGTCTCCTGGCTTCTGATTGACCTGGCAGCCACTTGGATGAAAGGGGGAAGCCGTTGGACCCTGAGGGGTCCCTAGGGCCCTGGCGCTACCGCTACACATGGCAGAGGCCACGGCTGCTGCAACCACGGGTAGTGCCTGCTTCTAACCAAATTGCCGGTCCAGACTGACTAACCTACCTGGCCCTCTAACATCCCGGTTAAGGAGGAACCCTGAAATGGAGCCTTAGCTGGGATCCCTACCTCTCCTGGGACAGTCCGGCCTCAATTGCATGCTCCCCCTCTGCAGCTGTCTGCCTCCTGTCTGTCCCCTCTGTGACCTCACAGGACAATTGGTTCTAACATGCCAGCTGGCTACACTCTAAGGCATTAGTACAGCTTGCTTGATTGATTTCCTCAACCCCGAGGGGAGAGGGACACAGTTCATCACCCACCAACACATCCCCATCAGTAGACATGTTAATCACATTGACATCAACAAGGGTGGAGATTACGTTGATGTCTGGAGGATCAGGCCTTGGGGGTTCAGCAGCCACATACTATGACACTACCCACCCCAAGTCTGTCCCAAGCAAAACACTTGCGGGAATATTCTAGGTTACCCCCACCTCCCGCACTCCCTTTTCGGCACCCCAGTTCAAATATACCTTGGCGAAGGGCAGCGTAGTTCAACGCCTTCAATCCCGGAGATGGCAAGGGTTTTCCTGGGTACACCAGCTGCACAAGAGTGATCTCAGCACCAGTGTCCCGTAGTCCAACGGCCAAGGCCTGAACTACGGTGATGGGCTGAAGGTTGTCAAGTGACCTCACACACCTCCAACCACACATAAATCAGTGGATGGTTTCTGGAATGGACCCTTCTGGCATTGTGGACACATGGCTTTGAAGTATTTGGGCTGTTTGCAGAGATGACATAGTTGGAATTCCCCTACCGACGTGGAGAGGGGAGCATGGGCAGGTTCACCTTTGGGCTTGGGGGCTGGGACCGCAAACACCGCATTCGTCTTACTCCCTCTCCAGTCGGAAGGTTTCTTGGCCTCTGATCTCCTGTTGTTAGAGTGCTCGTTGGCAAGTGTCACAGAGATACTGCTGGAGGTCCTCTGGGCAGCTCCACAAAAACTGCTCAGTCGTGATGAGTTCCTTCAGCTGCTGGACAGTGGCGAGTTCCAATCCCATGGTCCATTGGTCAACTGCTGTCAGTATAGCTTGCATGTGATCGGCAAAGCCATCTTTCAAATAATAGCAAGAGAGTGTCCAAGTCCCCTCCTTTGACCAGCAGCTGGAAGCCCTCCGCCTGTAGCTTTGGGACCCAGATCTAAGGGGACTCGCATCTGGCTGGGGACTGTAGCTGGAGCTGAAGCATTTGTTGCTGGTGCTTGTGCTCCTGTTGACGTTCTGCTGCTGCCTTTGCGACATTCTTCTGCTGTTATGAGGGTCTTGTAGGAGGCCTTTTCCCCTTCCTTGTGTCTGGCCAAGGCAGCTTGCAGTAGCGTATTTGAGTATGCCTGGCTGGGGGGATAGGCCAGCGGGATTGACAGCCAGTGGCTGACTCCTTGAGGAGCCTGGGCTGGACTTCCTCTCTGGTTGAGCAACATCTTCCAGCTCCCTCCCACCATCCTTAGCACTGGCCATCTTCCTGGGTCTGCCCCTGGTGCTACTGGCCATCTTTGCAATCTTTGGCCACTGACAGAGCTGCAACCTGATGCACCCACACATCTTACAGTATTCGCACTAGGACTGTCTAGTGCTGAGCTGATCTTAAGACCCCAGCAGCAAAAGCTACTGCTGTTAGTCTTTAGTGTATGGGAGTATGGGTCCCACACACTATCTCGATCCCACAGAGCTGCCACCACACGTGAAAGATGGCACCAGAGAGATCACAGCTGCCAAATGTGACGAACCCACACCTCAACACCAGTCCTGACATCACTATTATGTCAGAAGGATCATGTCCACCAATGTGACATTTCACACCCCCTGGGGACATGTAAGGTCAGAGTGGCACAGTTGTACACAGATATTCCCTGTCCACACAGGCCCAGGGAGGCACGGGGAGTGAGAGGATGTGGCACATGCAGTCACTGACGTGGTACCACACTCGCCCACAATCCTGACAGTCTGCGGGGCCCCTTTCATTAGCACCAGTGAAACAGAGTGCTGCCAGCCTGGTAGGACTGCCACCAGTACCTCGTTAAATATAAGCTGGGTCCATTAATGGGATTATATTGGTCTAGAAACCAGCCCCAGTAGCATGGAAAGTTAACCCGAGAAATGGATGTGTGGATTCGTGGATCAAGATTAAACAGCAGCACAAGGTTAAATTGCATATTTTATCGCCTTAAGGGCACAGTACACTATATACACAATGGTTATACATATACAATGGTCAGATATGCAAATACAATAGTGGTAGGACAAAAGACATAAGCAGATGGATCATGTCAATTACCAGGTTGATGTTTGACCATGTGTGTGCTGTGCTACAGGTGTCATGGGCTGCCAGGTGGTTCCTAGGTCCTACACAGCATGTTACTCAATGTGGCCCCCACTTTCGAAGTAAACGGCATGCATAACAGAGAGAGAGAGGCCTTACTCTAGCCTTTATCCCATTTAGGTCATTCCCCTCCTGCCCTCTGAGATGAAACTAAAACCCCTCTCCTTGCCTCCAGCAGCTAAAAACGTCAAAACCTAAGATGTGTCATAACTCCTTATTAGACAGTCCTAGGGAGGCAGTTTTGGAGCCATCAGATCTGAACGGGTCCCTGCTACACAGCTTTGCTACCTGGCTCATAATAGCCAATCTACATATCTCCGCACTCTGTTGTGCTAGAATGGATGGAGACCCTGGAAGGTGTTCGGTCTGTTCCAGGAATCTTGAAAATGTAATCGGTGTGTGGTCAGGAGGTACAATAAGACAATATTCTCCTTACGAAATCATAGCTGTCTGAACAAAGCAGTTAGACTCCATGGTATCTACAGTACATTGCAAGGAAGCCTTTTGTTCTGAGCTTAGCTCGCTCAAAGTATGAGATATATCACTCGCAGCCTTTTGAGGCTTGACTCCCTGCTGAGCCAAGTGTCCTGTTACAGCTGCTCCACAGATGAGGGTTTTAAAATCCCATGCCAAATAGAATAAAAATGATTGACATTAAATTATATCTCCATTATTCTTCTTCACAGAGGGTCATCCACACACCCTTGAAGGCACCAACTGGAGCGTCTAAAAAAAAAAAAATGATGAAAGTGTAGTTGTGGTAATTCAACACTCATAAAAGCTCTGCACACAGCGCACAGCCAGAAAAAAAATTATAAGGAGGGTTATCCATAGACTCTTGTAGGAAACAACTGGAAAGCCTCAAATATTGAAGATTAAGAACACTTTATATGCTGCTGTCATATGGTGCTGTAGAAAAGTCGGCTATAGTCCAGTTTTTGTTCGTTTTTATCAGAGTCAGCCTGTCAGCATTTTCTGTTGACAGCCAAAAGCACCCGTCTGTTATGATACCCCACCCCCCGGCAGCATTAAAAACTGGCTCAGACAAGACGCTATCAGCAGGGCAGCATAACACCTCTGAGGCATAGATGGACAGCTCATGCCAGGTGTCCAGCTTTGAGACCCAATAATTGAAGGGCAAAGAAGATCTAGGGAGTACGTTGGTTTTGTCAGCCAGGCATTGCTTGACCATCTTTAAAAAAACTTTTCCCTCCTTGTCAAAAATAACCAGTCATCACGGTCTGGACACTGGGAGGGTGTCATAAAATTGGCCCAGGTCTTTGACAGTTTAACCATGCCTCTGCTATACCTGGTGTGTGTCTCCCTCATATCTCCTCCTTGGTTGGGCAAGGAAGCTTTCCCCCTGCCGCTAGTGTTGTCTGATGGGAATTTTTTCATCATATTTCACCAATAGCTTTCTGATATAGCACGATTTTAGTAGACCCCTCTGCCTCAGGAAGGAGAGATGCAAGTTTTTCCTTGTAACTTGGGTGTAAGGCTACTTTCACATTAGCGTTGTATGCTGTACGTCGCAATGCGTAGTTTTTGAGAAAAAACGTATCCTGCAAATGTGCCCGCAGGATGCGTTTTTTCTCTATAGACTTGCATTAGCGACGCATTGCAACGTATTGCCACGTCGCATCCGTCGTGCAACGGATGCGTCGTGTTTTGGCGCACCGTCGGCACAAAAAGTTACATGTAACTTTTTTGTGCGTCGAGTCCGCCATTTCCGACCGCGCATGTGCGGCCGGAACTCCGCCCTCTCCTCCCCGGACCTTACAATGGGCCGCGGATGCGTTGTAAAACTGCATCCGCTGCCCCCGTTGTTCTTTTTTTTCGCAGTTTGCGTCGGTACGTCGGGCCGACGCTAGTGTGAAAGTAGCCTAACAGGGTGACCAGCCAGTACTCTTTTTTGGCCAAGATGAATGTAACGGGAGGGTCACAGGAAAGGTAGTGGTACATAAAGTTGGCCATTCATATGTGCCAAAGACCCTACAGCCAACACTTCCGTTTTCACCATGATGACGATCTCCATCGCTTTCTCCCTTTCTTCCTATTCACCTCTTCAGTCTATCCACGTACTAGAGATGAGACGAAATTGTGTCAGTTCAAGCCTCTGTTGTGCTTAGAAACCATCTCCTTTTCCTCCTCATCATTGTTAAAGGGAACATGTCAGCAGTTTTGTCCGATATAAGATACAACCATCACCTTTCATGGCTTATATGCAGCATTCTTTAATGCTGTATATAAGCCCCCAACCTGACCTGGAAGAAATGAAAAATAAGATTTATTATACTCACCTGGGGGACCGTCCGGTGTCGTTGGTCTTCGTCTGGCACCTCACATCTTGTTATGATTGCCGCCCTCCTGCTTGCTTCTTGTGGATGAGGAGCAGGTGTCGGGGCTCTTTGACCTTTTCCGGCACTTGCGCACTGCTGTACTTTGCTCTGCCCTTAAAAGGGCAGAGAAATACGCCTGCGAAGGAGCGCGATACCGGGGAGCCTGTGTGGATGATGCAGGGTCGTGTCATCCACAATAAGCAAGCAGGAGGGCGACGATCATAAGATGGAAGGCATCGGACTAAGACTAGCAACAACAATCAGACCGGACCGCCCTGCACGTGAGTATAATAAAACGTATTTTTCATTTCTTCCAGGTCGGGTTGGGGGCTTACATACAGCATTATAGAATGCTGTATAAAAGCTCTGAAAGGTGGTATCTTATATCAACCAAAACTGCTGACAGGTTAACTTTAAGCAATCTAAGCTGAGCAAATGAGATTAAGCTGGATAGTATCTCACTGTCTCATGTCTTCCTCCATCTCCACCTGGTCCGCATGCAAAACTGCATGTATAATTGTCAGTAGCAACTGTTTAAGTAAGGCTACGTTCACATTAGCGTCGTCGACGCATAACGACGCATGCGTCATGCGCCCCTGTCTTTAACATTGGGGACGCATGAACATGCGTTGTCATGCGTTTTGGTGCAACGGTCTAGCCGGAGCAGGAGTAGCCAGAGCCAGTCCACAGTGCCAAGGATACTGGTCGTGCCTCCTCCCTCACCTCCTGCGTTGGCAATCTCACCACCATCGACCACAGGGTGGTCAGACGTCGGCATACCCTCGAGTGTTTTGCTGTATGGTGGTTCCGGCTCCTCCTCTACCTCCTCCACCAACTCCCAAACTGGTGGATATCAATCCCCCCTTAATCGCGGAAGTTCCGACCCCTTAAAACTTTACCCATTTTTCTTTATGTTTCATCCCTAAATAAAACTGTTATTTTGATAACAACATCGTAGTTTCTTGGTCTAAAATAAAGTTTGCACCAACTCACACCGTGCGCCGTATACACAAATCTTGTGTTTTTAACACCTCATATCTGCAATGTCTGACACTATGTTATCCAGTTTGTTGTAAATTTTTTGGGGCTGTCTCTCATTGTACTATGAGATGTTACAAACACAAAGAGGATTAACAAATATATCAATTTTCCAAACCTACTGTAAAGGTACCGTCACACATAACGATTTCGTTAACGATATCGTTGCTTTTTTGTGACGTAGCAACGATATCGTTAACCAATCGTTATGCGTGACAGCGACCAACGATCAGGCCCCTGCTGGGAGATCGTAGGTCGCTGCGAATGATCACCACCTTTTTTTGGTCGCAGATCACCCACTGTCATCGCTGGATCGGCGTGTGTGACACCGATCCAGCGATGGGCCGCAGGGCCGCTTTAGTAACCCGATGTTTACCCTGGTTACCCGGGGACTTCGTCATTGTTGGTCGCTGGAGAGAGCTGTCTGTGTGACAGCTCTCCAGCTACAACGACTTAACAACGATCACAGTCAGGTCGTATCGCTGGTCGTGATCGTTGGTTAATCGTTTAGTGTAACGGTACCTTAAGGTTATTGGTCAGGTGAGGTGGTAGCAATGTTCACGTGCCCAAGTGTCGCCACTATTTGACTCTGGACGTATTCCAGCATCCTGAGTTCAATAGTGTTAACTCACTAGAGTTGAGCGAACATGATCGTTTCCCTCCTTGTCAAGCAAAACACTTGCAGACTAGTAGCATATGGGCCCCAGCTTCATGGAGTGCGGATTATGATCTGCAGCCACATGTTCCGAGGCTGTGTGACAGGCAGAACACATGCACATCCAAGGCCTATTTGTTGCCATCGCCATGCATGTGTAGTGCCTGTCACACAGACGCGGCACATGCAGCGGCAGAAAACCTGCTTCAGCCATCACGCTCCATGATGCCAGGTTCCATATGCAAATAGTCTGCAAGATTAATTGCTTGACAAGGTGGGAGCCGATCATGTTCGCGTGTAAAACTATGGAACACACGGCTATGTGAACAATTTGGTTGTTTTGTCAGAGTCAATGTGGTAACTGGTGCTCACACACCTACATTTTGTGGTACACACATTTGGTTATAGAACATTGGATTTGTTTAAAAAAATTTTTTATTGGCAACAACATTGTAAAACATAGGGGAGCATTTTTTTTTAAAACGGAAAGGCACAATAAATTTAGTTACAGTTTCAGCAGAATGAAATACTGTTTCTACATTAAACCATTTGATCTTGCCATGACACACGGCCAACATCTGAAACAAAATATGAAGCAAATCGATCCCTCATCTGAGCAATTTCCAAAGTTGTCCTCAGAGGATGATCTTGGAAATCGGGCAATGGGTTTGGTATGGGTTCATCTAGTTCCACGTTGACTCTCTCTTTAGCAATAATATAATTGTGGAGAACCACACAAGCCTTCACCACCTGATCAACTGTCTCAATTTTCAGATTAATGGCGGATCCTAAAATCCGCCATTTGGAGACAAGGATTCCAAAGGCGCACTCCACGGTTCTTCTGGCCCTGGACAGTCGATAATTAAAAATTCTTTTTGTGTGGTCCAAGCCCCGACTGGAGTACGGTTTCAGTAGGTTGGCACACATTTGAAAAGCCTCGTCACCAACCACAACAAATGGCATGGCCGGGCCTTCGGTGTTGGGAAGAGGTCGTGGCTGGGGAAAATTAAAATTGTTCTCATATAATCTTCGGCCCATATCCGACTCCTTAAATGTCCGTGAATCATTTGCACGGCCAAATGCTCCAATGTCCACGGCGAGAAACCTGCAGTCCGCACCAGCAATTGCCATGAGCACGGTGGAAAAGTATTTTTTGTAATTGAAAAAAAGAGATCCACTTCTTGCAGGCTTTGTAATCCTAATGTGCTTCCCATCCACTGCTCCAATACAGTTAGGGAAAGAACACAGTTGGTCAAATTTTTGGGCGTTGGCCTCCCATAACGTTGTAGTTGGGATTGGTAAAAATTCCTCACAGAGATTGTCCCACAATGCGCGGCATGTGTCGGCAATAATACCCGAAAGTGTGGAGACTCCAATCCGAAACTGGAAATGCAGGGATCTCAAGGTCTCTCCGGTTGCCAGGAAACTGACAAGAAGAAAAATAAATAAATTTAATTAAAGTACATTGTTATAAAATAAAATTACATTTTCCATCCCTCCTCCACCGCCCCCCCCCCAAAAAAAAGGTTATTTAAAAAAAAGGGCAGAACTATATAAAGTCCTTCAAATAGCTACATTACGTACCGTAGAGTCACCAGCAGATGTTCCTCGGCGGAAATTGATCTCCGGAGCTGCGTGTCCTTCCTGGTAACGTCTCCTTCCACCAGACGCAGCAGATAGCGGAAGCTGTTTTGAGACATCCTGGTATACTCAAAATATTTTTCCAGGTTGTCATTTAGCTCGCCAAACAATGGTAGGCTCCACGACTGTTGTGATAGGCAATTCAGTATCACAATGGACATAGCGGTCAGAGCACATACAGTGATCTGACAATAACCCAAAATAATAGAACGAGCTCTGAGACGTGGGAACTCTGCAGACCGCAATCCCTAATCCTCTCCAAACAACACTAGAGGCAGCCGTGGATTGCGCCTAACTCTGCCTATGCAACTCGGCACAGCCTGAGAAACTAACTAGCCTGAAGATAGAAAATAAGCCTACCTTGCCTCAGAGAAATACCCCAAAGGAAAAGGCAGCCCCCCACATATAATGACTGTGAGTTAAGATGAAAAGACAAACGTAGGGATGAAATAGATTCAGCAAAGTGAGGCCCGACTTTCTTAACAGAGCGAGGATAGGAAAGATAACTTTGCGGTCTACACAAAACCCTAAAGAAAACCACGCAAAGGGGGCAAAAAAACCCTCCATACCGAACTAACGGCACGGAGGTACACCCTTTGCGTCCCAGAGCTTCCAGCAAAACAATTAGACAAGCTGGACAGAAAAAATAGCAAACAAATAGCAAAGAAGAACTTAGCTATGCAGAGCAGCAGGCCACAGGAATGATCCAGGGAAAAACAAGTCCAACACTGGAACATTGACAGGAAGCATGGATCAAAGCATTAGGTGGAGTTAAGTAGAGAAGCACCTAACGACCTCACCAGATCACCTGAGGGAGGAAACTCAGAAGCCGCAGTACCACTTTCCTCCACAAACGGAAGCTCCCAGAGAGAATCAGCCGAAGTACCACTTGTGACCACAGGAGGGAGCTCTGCCACAGAATTCACAACACACGGCTCTCTCGGACTTCCACTATAGGGTGTAGCCAAAAGCGCCGATGACTCCTTCTCCGTTGTTTATCTCTTTTCCTTTGTTCATGACAGGCGATAGCGTAAGCAATAGCAATGGCAAAATCCAGCTCCATATTGAGGTAGATACTCTCCATGGGACGCTCCATCATGATGCTGAAAACACGCAAAATGGGAGGAATTTATCTATGCCGGGGTATAGATACTAAAATTTCATTATACCCACCCTCTTCTATCCATTGGTGAGTCTTTATCTAGTGTCTAGACACTAGATAAAGGCTTTTTGTCATGCTATTGGGTGGAAAATGACATCATTGTTTGACAACGCATGCGTCGAAAAACGCAACAAAAACGCACAAAGTACGCTGCGTTTTTCGACGCATGCGTTTAACGCATGCGTCGAAAATGTTGCGTTTTATTGTGCGTTCCTAATGCGTCGTGCGTTGCGTCGGCGACGATGCGTCGCAAGACGCAAATGTGAACGTACCCTAAGCACAGAAGCGGGATCGGTGTTAAATATAGTGTCATCACCGTTCACCATACCAGCTGGTATTCAAAAAGGGCTCTAAAAGTGAACCTGGAAATTATAGGCCAGTAAGTCTAACCTCTATTGTTGGTAAAATATTTGAAGGGTTTCTGAGGGATGTTATTCTGGATTATCTCAATGAGAATAACTGTTTAACTCCATATCAGCATGGGTTTATGAGAAATCGCTCCTGTCAAACCAATCTAATCAGTTTTTATGAAGATGTAAGCTATAGGCTGGACAACGGTGAGTCATTGGACGTGGTATATCTCGATTTTTCCAAAGCGTTTGATACCGTGCCGCACGAGAGGTTGGTACACAAAATGAGAATGCTTGGTCTGGGGGAAAATGTGTGTAAATGGGTTAGTAACTGGCTAAGTGATAGAAAGCAGAGGGTGGTTATAAATGGTATAGTCTCTAACTGGGTCGCTGTGACCAGTGGGGTACCGCAGGGGTCGGTATTGGGACCTGTTCTCTTCAACATATTCATTAATGATCTGGTAGAAGGTTTATACAGTAAAATATCGATATTTGCAGATGATACAAAACTATGTAAAGCAGTTAATACAAGAGAAGATAGTATTCTGCTACAGATGGATCTGGATAAGTTGGAAACTTGGGCTGAAAGGTGGCAGATGAGGTTTAACAATGATAAATGTAAGGTTATAAACATGGGAAGAAGGAATCAATATCACCATTACACACTGAACGGGAAACCACTAGGTAAATCTGACAGGGAGAAGGACTTGGGGATCCTAGTTAATGATAAACTTACCTGGAGCAGCCAGTGCCAGGCAGCAGCTGCCAAGGCAAACAGGATCATGGGGTGCATTAAAAGAGGTCTGGATACACATGATGAGAGCATTATACTGCCTCTGTACAAATCCCTAGTTAGACCGCACATGGAGTACTGTGTCCAGTTTTGGGCACCATTGCTCAGGAAGGATATAATGGAACTAGAGAGAGTACAAAGGAGGGCAACAAAATTAATAAAGGGGATGGGAAAACTACAATACCCAGATAGATTAGCGAAATTAGGATTATTTAGCCTAGAAAAAAGACGACTGAAGGGCGATCTAATAACCATGTATAAGTATATAAAGGGACAATACAAATATCTCGCTGAGGATCTGTTTATACCAAGGAAGGTGACGGGCACAAGGGGGCATTCTTTGCGTCTGGAGAAGAGAAGGTTTTTCCACCAACATAGAAGAGGATTCTTTACTGTTAGGGCAGTGAGAATCTGGAATTGCTTGCCTGAGGAGGTGGTGATGGCGAACTCAGTCGAGGGGTTCAAGAGAAGCCTGGATGTCTTCCTGGACCAGAACAATATTGTATCATACAATTATTAGGTTCTGTAGAAGGACGTAGATCTGGGGATTTATTATGATGGAATATAGACTGAACTGGATGGACAAATGTCTTTTTTCGGCCTTACTAACTATGTTACTATGTTACTATTCCACAACTGACCTCTGCTGCTCACAAAGTCTTGCCAGAATGTGCAGTGTGGCGTTCCAGCACATGGTGATATCGCACAAGAGTCAGTGAGCCGGCACTTGCATGCGACGCTGCAGTACTGCCAGAGCAGAGGCAGGTGTAGCTGACTTGCGGAAAGGGTAGTTGACGTGGCGTACATTGACCAGAAGCTCTGGCAAATCTGGGTAGGTTTTCAGAAACCGCTGAACTGCAAAGTTGAGCATGTGGGCCAAGCATGGAACATGTGTGAGTTTGCCAAGCTTCACAGCAGCTATCAGGTTACGGCCATTATCACATACGCCCACACCTTGTTGTAAGTTCAGTGGTGAGAGCCATAGATCTGTCTGGTCTGTTATTGCTTTGCGGTCTGTCTCCTAGACAAATTAGCTTCAGCAGAGCCTGTTGCCGCTTCGCTGAGGCAGTGCTGCAGAACTTCCGGCTGATGTGGACGATGTGCTGTAAGATAACAAATCGGAGATGGATGATGAGGAGAAGGAGGGGGTGCAGGAACTGGTGGAGGAAACCCTGATAGAAGCTGGACCAGTAATGCTCGGATTCGGAACACTTCTTTAAAAAAAAAACAAAAAACATAAATCTATGATTTACGGTCTTTCTTGAAGTGTATGGTACTTCGAAACGTATTAAATAAAACCGCATGTCTATTTTTCTGAAATTGGCGTCTTCAATTAGCAGCGCAAACAAATCCACATATTTTCCTTGTCTTTAGTGCAATCAGTCGGACGACCCGTGGATCTGCAGCAGCTAAACAGCATTTCAAAATACATACTTCTACGGATCAGGTTAGCATGATCTGCTATTATTTATTTTAAACGTTTTTGGACAAGACTCTATTGTGCTACTTTTTCTCCAGCCTTCCTACTTCATTATTAATCCAAGTGTCAAACCAAAATAGTCTATGCAAGTCCACAGATTCGTGAAAAATATCGGCCAACACCCGATTGCCATCTGTGTTCTGTTTTTAATTGACTGATTGATAAAAGCTGGATAAACATTTAGTGTAGTGTCTGATGGACCTGTGCTGATTTTTAATCAGATCGCGCATGGACAGCAAACACCCATGTTATTCAATAGTTCTGTTCAGATAAACAATTTCTGTTGGTAAGGAAGAAAAAAAAAATTTGCAGCATTACTTTCTTCTGAGCCTCACCCATTCAAATCTATGGGTTCAAAAAGTAAAAGAACCCAGATTCCACAGTGTCTTCCGAATTTTTGGGGATACATTTCTAGAGTATAGACCTAGGAAATGATGTGGTCATGTATTTTTTAGTGTAGATGTAGGAAACCAGATCACACACGGACGTAAATACATTAACCCGCCAATGGCACATGGATGAAAATTAGAAAAAAAAAAGTCAGAATTTTCTGAATGAAACAATTTCTCATACGCTCATCTGCAGAAGCCCAAAATCTGATGAAACTCAGATCAAACTCGGATAGTAAAAACTGACACACTGACCAACCTTTGAGGAAAATCTCATGAAACTCAGACAGTTTATCTCATATGAGAAAAACCACTGAAGTCTGAATGAGCCCTTAGTTGCAGGGACAGTACTACACATTAGCTCTCCCCACACATAGCTGAATAAGGTGTTATTCCTCAAGTCCAAGCTCAGGTTAGATCTTAATCTGACGGGTTGTCAGTAAAAGAGGTAGAGAGTGTGCGGCAGGCAGCATGAGAGTCAGAGGGTGTGTGCGGCAGGCAGCATGAGAGAGGCAGAGGGTGTGTACGGCAGGCAGGAGAGAGGCAGGCAGCAGGAGAGAGGCAGAGGGTGTGTGCGGCAGGTAGCAGGAGAGAGGCAGAGGGTGTGTGCAGCAGGAGAGAGGCAGAGGGTGTGTGCGGCAGGCAGCATGAGAGAGGCAAAGGGTGTGTACGGCAGGCAGCAGGAGAGAGGCAGAGGGTGTGTGTGGCAGGAGAGAGGCAGGCAGCAGGAGAGAGGCAGAGGGTGTGTGCGGCAGGCAGCAGGAGAGAGGCAGAGGGTGTGTGTGGCAGGCAGCAGGAGAGAGGCAGAGGGTGTGTGCGGCAGGCAGCAGGAGAGAGGCAGAGGGTGTGTGCGGCAGGCAGCAGGAGAAAGGCAGAGGGTGTGTGCGGCAGGCAGCAGGAGAAAGGCAGAGGGTGTGCAGCAGGAGAGAGGCAGAGGGTGTGAGCGGCAGGCAGCATGAGAGAGGCAGAGGGTGTGCAGCAGGAGAGAGGCAGAGGGTGTGTACAGCAGGCAGCAGGAGAGAGGCAGAGGGTGTGTGCGGCAGGAGAGAGGCAGGCAGCAGGAGAGAGGCAGAGGGTGTGTGCGGCAGGCAGCAGGAGAGAGGCAGAGGGTGTGTGCGGCAGGTAGCAGGAGAGAGGCAGAGGGTGTGTGCGGCAGGTAGCAGGAAAGAGGCAGAGGGTGTGTGCGGCAGGCAGCAGGAGAGAGGCAGAGGGTGTGTGCGGCAGGCAGCAGGAGAGAGGCAGAGGGTGTGTACGGCAGGCAGCAGGAGAGAGGCAGAGGGTGTGTGCGGCAGGAGAGAGGCAGGCAGCAGGAGAGAGGCAGAGGGTGTGTGCGGCAGGTAGCAGGAGAGAGGCAGAAGGTGTGTGCGGCAGGTAGCAGGAGAGAGACAGAGGGTGTGGGCGGCAGGCAGCAGGAGAGAGGCAGAGGGTGTGTGCGGCAGGCAGCAGGAGAAAGGCAGAGGGTGTGCAGCAGGAGAGATTCAGAGGGTGTGTGCGGCAGGAGAGAGGCAGAGGGTGTGTGCAGCAGGAGAGAGGCAGAGGGTGTGTGCAGCAGGAGAGAGGCAGAGGGTGTGTGCAGCAGGAGAGAGGCAGAGGGTATGCGGCAGGCAGCAGGAAAGAGGCAGAGGGTGTGTGCAGCAGGCGAGAGGCAGAGGGTGTGTGCGGCAGGTAGCAGGAGAGAAGCAGAGGGTGTGTGCGGCAGGTAGCAGGAGAGAGGCAGAGGGTGTGTGCGGCAGGCAGCAGGAGAGAGGCAGAGGGTGTGTGCGGCAGGCAGCAGGAGAGAGGCAGAGGGTGTGTGCGGCAGGCAGCAGGAGAGAGGCAGAGGGTGTGTGCGGCAGGCAGCAGGAGAGAGGCAGAGGGTGTGTACAGCAGGCGAGAGGCAGAGGGTGTGTGCGGCAGGCAGCAGGAGAGAGGCAGAGGGTGTGTGCGGCAGGCAGCAGGAGAGAGGCAGAGGGTGTGTGCGGCAGGCAACAGGAGAGAGGCAGAGGGTGTGTGCGGCAGGCAACAGGAGAGAGGCAGAGGGTGTGTGCGGCAGGCAGCATGAGAGAGAGGGTGTGTGCAGCAGGAGAGAGGCAGAGGGTATGCAGCAGGTAGGAGAGAGGCAGAGGGTGTGTGCTGCAGGAGAGAGGCAGAGGGTATGCGGCAGGCAGCAGGAGAGAGGCAGAGGGTGTGTGCAGCAGGCAGCAGGAGAGAGGCAGAGGGTGTGTGCAGCAGGAGAGAGGCAGAGGGTGTGTGCAGCAGGAGAGAAGCAGAGGGTGTGTGCGGCAGGAGAGAAGCAGAGGGTGTGTGCGGCAGGAGAGAGGCAGAGGGTGTGTGCGGCAGGAGAGAGGCAGAGGGTATGCAGAAGGTAGCAGGAGAGAGGCAGAGGGTGTGTGCGGCAGGAGGCAGGCAGCAGGAAAGAGGCAGAGGGTGTGTGCAGCAGGCAGCAGGAGAGAGGCAGAGGGTGTGTGCAGCAGGAGAGAGGCAGAGGGTGTGCAGCAGGTAGCAGGAGAGAGGCAGAGGATGTGTGCAGCAGGTAGCAGGAGAGAGGCAGAGGATGTGCAGCAGGTAGCAGGAGAGAGGCAGAGGGTGTGTGCGGCAGGAGAGAGGCAGAGGGTGTGCGCGGCAGGCAGCAGGAGAGAGGCAGAGGGTGTATGCAGCAGGAGAGAGGCAGAGGGTGTGCAGCAGGTAGCAGGAGAGAGGCAGAGGGTGTGTGCAGCAGGTAGCAGGAGAGAGGCAGAGGGTGTGTGCAGCAGGAGAGAGGCAGAGGGTGTGTGCAGCAGGAGAGAGGCAGAGGGTGTGTGCAGCAGGAGAGAGGCAGAGGGTGTGTGCAGCAGGAGAGAGGCAGAGGGTGTGCAGCAGGTAGTAGGAGAGAGGCAGAGGGTGTGCAGCAGGTAGTAGGAGAGAGGCAGAGGGTGTGTGCAGCAGGTAGCAGGAGAGAGGCAGAGGGTGTGTGCAGCAGGAGAGAGGCAGAGGGTGTGCAGCAGGTAGTAGGAGAGAGGCAGAGGGTGTGTGCAGCAGGTAGCAGGAGAGAGGCAGAGGGTGTGTGCAGCAGGTAGCAGGAGAGAGGCAGAGGGTGTGTGCAGCAGGCAGCACGTCCCCAGGTTAGCAGTGACGGCATGAGTGCTCACTGTCAGTGCCTGCTGGGGAGACACAGCCCGGGAACAGGAGCCTGGGAGTCACTTCTCCGTGTCAGCCGCCGGCTCCCGACACAACCTGCCAGTCTCCTCTGAGCGCTTATTCCAGCTTGTGACCGCCCCCTGGAGGCTGCGCCTCTCTGTGCTCAGCCTGCAGGCCACACCTCTAGGCGGATGATTGACACTTGGCTTTGGCGAAGGAAAGAGTGCGGGACTGTGGCGAGGACATGGAGGAGACCTCGGCGCGGTGTGAGCGGTAGCGGCACATTCCCCTCAGGTAACTCAGGTAATATGAGTGACGTTCCCGCAGGACGCGTGTGAGCGCCGCTGGCAGTGTGCGGGACAGGTGCGGGCGGCTCAGCTGGTGGGTTACTTTCTTGGGTTTCATTCCCTGGCAGCTTGTTTAACCCTATGCGGGCGGTAGTAATGAGCTGTGGTGTCTGGTGAAGCGCCACCACTATCACACATGGGCCAGTCTATGGCTGTATATATATATACATATATATATTAGTCTTTATTGTCGCCTTATGAGTTGTCTGATGTGACTAGAGGTCCGGAGCTATAATATACATCGTGTCCACATCTCTCATTTTCACTTTGAGGATAAGTTCACACAAACAAAACAAATTGGCTTTTCATTCAGAAAGTCATTGCCTGCTGTTCATATATAGCTTCGGTCTGTGAGAGGAAAGTCACTTATTTTCCCTGCCCCATTGTATATTATTGATGTTTTTATAGGATTTTTTATTTTTTTTTTAGCTGATCACGCTCTGACCAATATATACCGTAGTTGTGCGAACTATATCTGAGGTAAAAAAAAAAAACTGGGTAAGACGAGTAAGGACGTGTGGTGTAAGAGAGTGAATAACGTCTGTGACTCTGTTTTATGGAAGGTCGCCTCATCGCTAAACACAATCTTCTGGAAAAGTCTTGCATCACTGTGATCTCATGAAGCATATCTGTAGCAAGCGCGCATCGTTTGGGTCTGTCCGCCGGTTTTATGGCGTGTAACAGCCGCAATTTGTACCCCGTAAACAGACCCGTATCTTTACCACCTTATGAACTGTAGCCTTGCTGAGGTGTAATTGTCGAGCACACGTACAGATTTTTTTAGGGCTCCTTAGGTAGCTATCCCATATAGCCTCTACAGACTCGTCACTCACTGATGGCCTACCAGAACGGGGTTTCTCCACCAAACTGCCAGTTTCCTTCAACAGCTTATCCCGTAATGTTATTCCCATGTGGTGGCGCTTCGTTATAAACGCACCGATATTCACATAGCACTTTGGTCACGGATTCAAATTTAGCGAGTTACAGAACACACTGAACTTTCCTCTGTACCGTCCACATCTCGACTGGCATGGAAAACCACACAGTTGGCATAAGCTTGTTGCTGCATGATGCCACAGACCAGGCAGTGTATTAATCAAAGTTCAGTTTATCAGGGGTTAATCCGACTGGGGGGCTCAGCAACAGCTTCAATGAGTTTGTGTTGTTTGATTGGTTTTTGTTATCTCTCCACATGGACAGGTCTGATACTATTGGGCCAGAGAAAGGGCGCCAAAATGTAAACTATATATAGATCATGTGACTGGTCAAAAGTGCACCATGACTTTACGGACACACTGTATATAGAAACAGCACCATATAGATCAGTGTTCTCCAACTCCGGTCCTCAAGAGCCACCAACAGGTCATGTTTTCAGGATTTCCTTAGTATTGCACAGGTGATAATTGCATCACATGGACAGGCAAGCATTCAATCACCTGTGCAATACTAAGGAAATCCTGAAAACATTACCTGTTGGGGAACACTGATATAGATGAATTCAGGGTGCAGGGCCCTCCAAACATGAATCCATTTGTATAAATAAGAAAAAAAGAGGCAGCACTCCACTAAATTATGAAAAAATTGGACTTTATTAGTATTCTGGTGTATTCTTTCTTGTGGCAATTTGTGACTGTTCACATTGGACACGTTACTTTCCAGCTGCAGCTTGCACACACAGGTAGTGTTCTATTTGTCTGTTCATAAAAGCCACATTTTTCCTCCTGCATACACGTATGTGACTTTTCAGACTGGACATGCGTCTTCAGATGCAGCATACATACACGTATGTGACTGTTCAGACTGGACATGCGTCTTCAGATGCAGCGTACATACACGTATGTGACTGCTCAGACTGTACATGCGTCTTCAGATGCAGCGTACATACACGTATGTGACTGCTCAGACTGGACATGCGTCTTCAGATGCAGGGTACATACACGTATGTGACTACTCAGACTGTACATGCGTCTTCAGATGCAGCGTACATACACGTATGTGACTGCTCAGACTGGACATGCGTCTTCAGATGCAGGGTACATACACGTATGTGACTGCTCAGACTCCGATTGCAGCGTACATACACGTATGTGACTGCTCAGACTGGACATGCGTCCTCAGATGCAGCGTACATACACGTGACTGCTCAGACTGGACATGCGTCTTCAGATGCAGCGTACATACACGTATGTGACTGCTCAGACTGGACATGCGTCCTTAGATGCAGCGTACATACACGTATGTGACTGCTCAGACTGGACATGCGTCTTCAGATGCAGCGTACATACACGTATGTGACTGCTCAGACTGGACATGCGTCCTTAGATGCAGCGTACATACACGTGACTGCTCAGACTGGACATGCGTCTTCAGATGCAGCGTACATACACGTATGTGACTGCTCAGACTGGACATGCGTCCTTAGATGCAGCGTACATACACGTATGTGACTGCTCAGACTGGACATGCGTCTTCAGATGCAGCGTACATACACGTATGTGATTGTTCAGACTGGACATGCGTCTTCAGATGCAGGGTGCATACACGTATGTGACTGCTCAGACTGGACATGCGTCTTCAGATGCAGCGTGTATACACGTATGTGACTGCTCAGACTGGACATGCGTCTTCAGATGCAGCGTACATACACGTATGTGACTGTTCAGACTGGACATGCGTCTTCAGATGCAGCGTACATACACGTATGTGACTGTTCAGACTGGACATGCGTCTTCAGATGCAGCGTGCATACACGTATGTGACTGTTCAGACTGGACATGCGTCTTCAGATGCAGCGTGCATACATGTATGTGACTGTTCAGACTGGACATGCGTCTTCAGATGCAGCGTGCATACACGTATGTGACTGCTCAGACTGGACATGCGTCCTCAGATGCAGCGTACATACACGAATGTGACTGCTCAGACTGGACATGCGTCTTCAGATGCAGCGTGTATACACTTATGTGACTGCTCAGACTCCGATTGCAGCGTGCATACACGTATGTGACTGCTCAGACTCCGATTGCAGCGTACATACACGTATGTGACTGCTCAGACTGGACATGCGTCTTCAGATGCAGGGTGCATACACGTATGTGACTGCTCAGACTGGACATGCGTCTTCAGATGCAGGGTGCATACACGTATGTGACTGCTCAGACTGGACATGTGTCCTTAGATGCAGCGTACATACACGTATTTGACTGCTCAGACGGGACATGCGTCTTCAGATGCAGCGTACATACACGTATGTGACTGCTCAGACTGGACATGCGTCTTCAGATGCAGCGTGTATACACTTATGTGACTGCTCAGACTGGACATGCGTCCTCAGATGCAGCGTGTATACACGTATGTGACTGTTCAGACTGGACATGCGTCTTCAGATGCAGCGTGCATACACGTATGTGACTGTTCAGACTGGACATGTGTCCTCAGATGCAGCGTGTATACACGTATGTGACTGCTCAGACTGGACATGCGTCCTCAGATGCAGCGTACATACACGTATGTGACTGCTCAGACTGGACATGCGTCTTCAGATGCAGCGTACATACACGTATGTGACTGCTCAGACTGGACATGCGTCTTCAGATGCAGCGTACATACACGTATGTGACTGCTCAGACTGGACATGCATCTTCAGATGCAGCGTGCATACACGTATGTGACTGTTCAGACTGGACATGCGTCTTCAGATGCAGCGTGCATACACGTATGTGACTGTTCAGACTGGAAATGCGTCTTCAGATGCAGCGTGCATACACGTATTTGACTGCTCAGACTGGACATGCGTCTTCAGATGCAGTGTACATACACGTATTTGACTGCTCAGACTGGACATGCGTCTTCAGATGCAGCGTACATACACGTATGTGACTGCTCAGACTCCGATTGCAGCGTGCATACACGTATGTGACTGCTCAGACTCCGATTGCAGCGTACATACACGTATGTGACTGCTCAGACTGGACATGCGTCTTCAGATGCAGGGTGCATACACTTATGTGACTGCTCAGACTGGACATGCGTCTTCAGATGCAGGGTGCATACACGTATGTGAGTGCTCAGACTGGACATGCGTCTTCAGATGCAGCGTGTATACACGTATGTGACTGCTCAGACTGGACATGCGTCCTCAGATGCAGCGTGTATACACGTATGTGACTGTTCAGACTGGACATGCGTCTTCAGATGCAGCGTACATACACGTATGTGACTGCTCAGACTGGACATGCGTCTTCAGATGCAGAGTACATACACGTATGTGACTGCTCAGACTGGACATGCGACTTCAGATGCAGCGTGCATACACGTATGTGACTGCTCAGACTGGACATGCGTCTTCAGATGCAGCGTACATACACGTATGTGACTGCTCAGACTGGACATGCGACTTCAGATGCAGCGTACATACACGTATGTGACTGCTCAGACTGGACATGCGTCTTCAGATGCAGCGTGCATACACGTATGTGACTGCTCAGACTGGACATGCGTCTTCAGATGCAGCGTACATACACGTATGTGACTGCTCAGACTGGACATGTGTCCTTAGATGCAGCGTACATACACGTATGTGACTGCTCAGACTGGACATGCGTCTTCAGATGCAGCGTACATACACGTATTTGACTGCTCAGACTGGACATGCGTCTTCAGATGCAGCGTACATACACGTATGTGACTGCTCAGACTGGACATGCGTCTTCAGATGCAGCGTGTATACACTTATGTGACTGCTCAGACTGGACATGCGTCCTCAGATGCAGCGTGTATACACGTATGTGACTGTTCAGACTGGACATGTGTCCTCAGATGCAGCGTGTATACACGTATGTGACTGCTCAGACTGGACATGCGTCTTCAGATGCAGCGTACATACACGTATGTGACTGCTCAGACTGGACATGCGTCTTCAGATGCAGCGTACATACACGTATGTGACTGCTCAGACTGGACATGCATCTTCAGATGCAGCGTGCATACACGTATGTGACTGTTCAGACTGGACATGCGTCTTCAGATGCAGCGTGCATACACGTATTGGACTGCTCAGACTGGACATGCGTCTTCAGATGCAGTGTACATACACGTATTTGACTGCTCAGACTCCGATTGCAGCGTGCATACACGTATGTGACTGCTCAGACTCCGATTGCAGCGTACATACACGTATGTGACTGCTCAGACTGGACATGCGTCTTCAGATGCAGGGTGCATACACGTATGTGAGTGCTCAGACTGGACATGCGTCTTCAGATGCAGCGTGTATACACGTATGTGACTGCTCAGACTGGACATGCGTCCTCAGATGCAGCGTGTATACACGTATGTGACTGCTCAGACTGGACATGCGTCTTCAGATGCAGCGTGCATACACGTATGTGACTGTTCAGACTGGACATGCGTCTTCAGATGCAGCGTACATACACGTATGTGACTGCTCAGACTGGACATGCGTCTTCAGATGCAGCGTACATACACGTATGTGACTGCTCAGACTGGACATGCGACTTCAGATGCAGCGTGCATACACGTATGTGACTGCTCAGACTGGACATGCGTCTTCAGATGCAGCGTACATACACGTATGTGACTGCTCAGACTGGACATGCGACTTCAGATGCAGCGTACATACACGTATGTGACTGCTCAGACTGGACATGCGTCTTCAGATGCAGCGTACATACACGTATGTGACTGCTCAGACTGGACATGCATCTTCAGATGCAGCGTACATACACGTATGTGACTGCTCAGACTGGACATGCGTCTTCAGATGCAGCGTGTATACACTTATGTGACTGCTCAGACTGGACATGCGTCCTCAGATGCAGCGTGTATACACGTATGTGACTGTTCAGACTGGACATGCGTCCCCAGATGCAGCGTGTATACACGTATGTGACTGTTCAGACTGGACATGCGTCTTCAGATGCAGCGTGCATACACGTATGTGACTGTTCAGACTGGACATGCGTCTTCAGATGCAGCGTGTATACACGTATGTGACTGCTCAGACTGGACATGCGTCCTCAGATGCAGCGTACATACACGTATGTGACTGCTCAGACTGGACATGCGTCCTCAGATGCAGCGTGTATACACGTATGTGACTGTTCAGACTGGACATGCGTCTTCAGATGCAGCGTGTATACACGTATGTGACTGCTCAGACTGGACATGCGTCCTCAGATGCAGCGTACATACACATATGTGACTGCTCAGACTGGACATGCGTCCTCAGATGCAGCGTGTATACACGTATGTGACTGTTCAGACTGGACATGCGTCTTCAGATGCAGCGTGCATACACGTATGTGACTGTTCAGACTGGACATGCGTCTTCAGATGCAGCGTGTACACACGTATGTGACTGCTCAGACTGGACATGCGTCTTCAGATGCAGCGTACATACACGTATGTGACTGCTCAGACTGGACATGCGTCTTCAGATGCAGCGTACATACACGTATGTGACTGCTCAGACTGGACATGCGTCTTCAGATGCAGTGTACATACACGTATGTGACTGCTCAGACTGGACATGCGTCCTTAGATGCAGCGTACATACACGTATGTGACTGCTCAGACTGGACATGCATCTTCAGATGCAGCGTACATACACGTATGTGACTGCTCAGACTGGACATGCGTCTTCAGATGCAGCGTGCATACACGTATGTGACTGCTCAGACTGGACATGCGTCTTCAGATGCAGCGTACATACACGTATGTGACTGCTCAGACTGGACATGCGTCTTCAGATGCAGCGTGCATACACGTATGTGACTGGTCAGACTGGACATGCGTCTTCAGATGCAGCGTGCATACACGTATGTGACTGCTCAGACTGGACATGCGTGTTCAGATGCAGCGTGCATACACGTATGTGACTGCTCAGACTGGACATGCGTCTTCAGATGCAGCGTGCATACACGTATGTGACTGCTCAGACTGGACATGCGTCTTCAGATGCAGCGTGCATACACGTATGTGACTGCTCAGACTGGACATGCGTCTTCAGATGCAGTGTACATACACGTATGTGACTGCTCAGACTGGACATGCGTCCTTAGATGCAGCGTACATACACGTATTTGACTGCTCAGACTGGACATGCGTCTTCAGATGCAGCGTACATACACGTATGTGACTGCTCAGACTGGACATGCGTCTTCAGATGCAGCGTGCATACACGTATGTGACTGCTCAGACTGGACATGCGTCTTCAGATGCAGCGTGCATACACGTATGTGACTGCTCAGACTGGACATGCGTCTTCAGATGCAGCGTGCATACACGTATGTGACTGCTCAGACTGGACATGCGTCTTCAGATGCAGCGTGCATACACGTATGTGACTGCTCAGACTGGACATGCGTCTTCAGATGCAGCGTGTATACACGTATGTGACTGCTCAGACTGGACATGCGTCCTCAGATGCAGCGTACATACACGTATGTGACTGCTCAGACTGGACATGTGTCTTCAGATGCAGCGTACATACACGTATGTGACTGCTCAGACTGGACATGCGTCTTCAGATGCAGCGTACATACACGTATGTGACTGGTCAGACTGGACATGCGTCTTCAGATGCAGCGTGCATACACGTATGTGACTGCTCAGACTGGACATGCGTGTTCAGATGCAGCGTGCATACACGTATGTGACTGCTCAGACTGGACATGCGTCTTCAGATGCAGCGTGCATACACGTATGTGACTGCTTAGACTGGACATGTGTCTTCAGATGCAGCGTACATACACGTATGTGACTGCTCACGCTTGCTCTCCTTCTCTCCATGCACATGCGTAGAGTTCTGTGCCTGTTCACACTGGATGGATGTGAGCTCCTTCATCACACAGGCAGCTGTTTGTAGATATTTATATCCTCCTTTGATTCCTGGGAGTTGTATTACAATGTGGCTCTCTTGTGGGTTGGCCGCACCTAACACTTTGCTGGCCATGTGATCTGATGTCTCATTGAGAAACTTCTTGCCTTTTACTTGCAGCTGTGCACGTCATAGGTCAGGTGATCAGCCAGCCTGTTTCTGGGCTCGACAATACACCCACCTTTCTCATCTGCCAATATCCTTCCACCAGGTATCTCGCCCTTCCATAGTCTCTCCCTTTTCCCCTCTGTAATCTGGCTTGGCTGACTATCTTGGAACTGACATGTAAATTTATCTGTGACTTTCGGTCATGCGTTTTCTCCAGTTATTATACCCTTTGATCATTTTGTTTTAAATATGTGTGTTGTAGCATTTGGTCTGTAGCTGTGAGTAAAGGGTTGTCCGGTCTTCTGCTAAAGGACTGCAGTCGCTTTTTGTGACTGCGGATTTCTGAATTCGGCCATTGCGCACTCTGCCAGTATTCTCCAGGGGTTCTGATGGTCACTTAAGCGCAAGTATGCGTTCTGGATACATGTGATCTCGTGCCAACTAGAAGTGCTCGGCCTAGCTCAATACCAGTGACCTGAGTGAGCTTGGAACTTGGTCGGAAGTTTGTAAGTTGCACACCTGTGGTGATGTGACCGCCCGCTCCCACCGGCGACACTGGAGAATCCTGACCGCGTGCGTGCTGTAAGGATTCAAAAGTCTGCAGTCGTGTAGTATTCTGGCTCAAAGAGCTTTGAAAAACTGCATCATTTTTGTATAACTCGAGGTCACACTACAATTTTGGGGGTTCTTGTGCCATTTTTGCCCAGCTCAGACAAAGTGGGTGGAGATTAGATGGGGGCATGTCAATCGCTACTTGTCAAATTTATGACCTGAGGCGGTGTTCGCTAAGCCATAAATCTTATTCCAGCAGGGACTGGAGTAGGATTTGTGGCGAGGCGGTCACAGAGGTGTATGGCCTTCATCTGATATCTAAGGCGTGCACACCTCATCATGAATTAGGAGTGTCTGACTCCAGCACATCTTCTCAAGCCTGGCATGGGCAATGCTGGTCTTGATGAATCGGTCCCATAGAGTGACTGCAGACTTTCTTCAGAATATCGGA
The DNA here is from genome assembly GCF_032444005.1 of Ranitomeya imitator. Taxonomy (NCBI): domain Eukaryota; kingdom Metazoa; phylum Chordata; class Amphibia; order Anura; family Dendrobatidae; genus Ranitomeya; species Ranitomeya imitator. The sequence continues at coordinate 548,706,154 of NC_091284.1, forward strand.
CAACCCGTTAGCGATAACCGTGGCACATGGCGATGTGTGTTTTTAGCTATGCTTCAATAAAGGAATACAAATTTCTGCACCGCATGCTTGAATTTTATAAATTTTCTTTTGGATCCATGGGAACATCCTTTCAGACGGGGTTTAGACAAGTATTTCATGGTCTGTATATGGCTCGCTTGGGGCGGGGGGCACAAAAAAAAAACACCTTACCTAGAGCAAGCTGAGTTTAATTACAAAACAGGACCACTGAACACTACAAGCGGAAATTCTGTGACATATAACAAAGGAATTCATCATCTCTGTATGCTAGTCTTGATCCAATGTAATCTGGACCAATATACACCTTTTATTAACTTGAGCACATTTTTCGGCTACAGGTGCACAAGTGACAAGGAACGCACTCCTGCTATAATTGCCATCTCAAACATATACCGTAAATTATAGTGTAGCGCCCTTTTTATAAGGCTAAGTTCACACTAGGCATTTTTGCTGTTTTTTGTTAATGCTATTTTTCAGCTGCATTTTAAAGTACCAGCAAAGCCTACGAGATTTCAGAAATATCATGTTCACACATTTGTGTCATCAATATTTTGTGCTTTGCATTTTTTTTTTTTTTTTTTTCTTGACATAAAGCATGTCCCTTCGTTCAGCATTTTTGACCCATTGACTTGAATGGGTGGTTAAAAACCACAACACAGATGATGATGATAATAATTTTATTTCTATAACGCCAACATATTCCGCAGCGCTTTACATTTTAGAGGGGACTTGTACAGACAATAGACATAACAGCATAACAATAAACACAGATCAAAACGGATACAAAGAGGAATGAGGGCCCTGCTCGCAAGCGTACGATCTATGAGGAAAAGGGGAGACACGAGAGGAGGATGGTAACAATTGCTTTCGTTGTTCGGACCAGGTATCATGTTTTTGTGCCAAAACCTGATTCTATGGAATAGGACTTTTTTTTTTTTGAACCCTAAATGTAATCAGCATGCACAGAAGAAATGTAGCATGGCAAAAAAGCACAAGAAAAACCAAGGAAAACATTGCTTCTTTCCTGCCAAGAGATCAGGTTTTTCTGCAGAAAAAAAAAAATCGCTGAAAAAACACCTAGTGTGAACTTACTCTTAAGCTTCACCCACTTTTTAAAAATCTTTCCAGAGCTGGTGTAAAAATGCCAAGGTCATCCACTTACTGGGCAGCTACCTGTTACTTACACATTTGCTACTTTTTCATGGTGTATAATGCTTTATAGGTAATTGAAAATAGCACATGCTAGGAAACCATGGGTGATGTCAGGATAACAAGGTATTGTATTGGGGTCCCACCATATGTTCTGGCAGACCAATGGTCCCACCCTTATATTTGAAGGTTGATAAAAGAACAATGTCACTCATGAATCTGGTTTCCACTTCCTGTTGTGTTTATTCCATTGTACGGCTAGCGATATTTCGGTTATGTATACATAGCAGTAATCTGGTGTCGTATCTTCCAGTAATCCGGCGCTGTTGCTTGAATTCACTTATCAATGGACACATCTAATGAAGCGGCGAGGGACCGAATACCCAGGTAAGTCCTTCCCTTCCCCACAGTCATGTCATGGGGAATAATAATACTTTTATTTATCTTGCTCCAACATATTCTACAATCTACAACACTTACACAAATAACGTCAGACCTCATCGGTTACAGGAGGAGGGAGGGCTCACAAGCAGGTGAATGTAGCAGTCCGCATACAGTTCTGCACAGGAGCTATGTTCCTGGTTGTTGCCTGTGTATGAGGTGATGTCCTGTCCCACCCATTTATGACTGCCATTACTCATGGCCACTTTGATTACGTGTATTCCCGTCAGTGTCGGGCTTGTGAGTGGAGCTGACGTTCCTCACAATGACTGAGATGTTGATAATTGCGTCTGTTTTCAGAACCTGTATGGGGGGAAAAGGTGAATTGTAGCTTCAGGGTGGATATGTTTTCTTTCAGTTCTGAACTGCATATTTGCCCAGGCAAAAACCAATAGAATTGTATTAATGTTTGTGTAGTTTCTTAAAGCGGATCTGCCACTTGAATGTCTCTCTCTATTTAACCCCTTTACCCCCAAGGGTGGTTTGCACGTTAATGACCAGGCCAATTTTTACAATTCTGACCACTGTCCCTTTATGAGGTTATAACTCCGAAACGCTTCAACGGATCCTGGTGATTCTGACATTGTTTTCTCGTGACATATTGCAGTTCATGATAGTGGTAAAATTTCTTTGATAGTACCTGCGTTTATTTGTGAAAAAAACGGAAATTTGGCGAAAATTTTGAAAATTTCGCAATTTTCAAACTTTGAATTTTTATGCAATTAAATCACAGAGATATGTCACACAAAATACTTAATAAGTAACATTTCCCACATGTCTCCTTTACATCAGCATAATTTTGGAACCAATTTTTTTTTTTGTTAGGGAGTTATAAGGGTTAAAACTTGACCAGCAATTTCTCATTTTTACAACACCATTTTTTTTTAGGGACCACGTCTCATTTGAAGTCATTTTGAGGGGTCTATATGATAGAAAATGCCCAAGTGTGACACCATTCTAAAAACTGCACCCCTCAAGGTGCTCAAAACCACATTCAAGAAGTTTATTAACCCTTCAGGTGTTTAATAGGAATTTTTGGAATGTTTAAATAAAAATGAACATTTAACTTTTTTACACAAAAAATTTACTTCAGCTCCAATTTGTTTTATTTTACCAAGGGTAACAGGAGAAATTGGACCCAAAAAGTTGTTGTCCAATTTGTCCTGAGTACGCTGATACCCCATATGTGGCAGTAAACCACTGTTTGGGCGCATGGGAGAGCTCGGAAGGGAAGGAGCGCTATTTGACTTTTCAATGCAAAATTGACAGGAATTGAGATGGGACGCCATGTTGCGTTTGGAGAGCCACTGATGTGCCTAAACATTGAAACCCCCCACAAGTGACACCATTTTGGAAAGTAGACCCCCTAAGGAACTTATCTGGATGTGTGGTGAGCACTTTGACCCACCAAGTGCTTCACAGAAGTTTATAATGCAGAACCGTAAAAATAAAAAATCATATTTTTTCACAAAAATTATATTTTTGCCCCCAATTTTTTATTTTTCCAAGGGTAAGAGAAGAAATTGGACCTCAAAAGTTGTTGTCCAATTTGTCCTGAGTACGCTGATACCTCATATGTGGCAGTAAACCACTGTTTGGGCGCATGGGAGAGCTCGGAAGGGAAGGAGCGCAGTTTGACTTTTCAATGCAAAATTGACAGAAATTGAGATGGGACGCCATGTTGCGTTTGGAGAGCCACTGATGTGCCTAAACATTGAAACCCCCCCACAAGTGACACCATTTTGGAAAGTAGACCCCCTAAGGAACTTATCTGGATGTGTGGTGAGCACTTTGACCACCAAGTGCTTCACAGAAGTTTATAATGCAGAACCGTAAAAATAAAAAATCATATTTTTTCACAAAAATTATATTTTTGCCCCCAATTTTTTATTTTTCCAAGGGTAAGAGAAGAAATTGGACCTCAAAAGTTGTTGTCCAATTTGTCCTGAGTACGCTGATACCTCATATGTGGCAGTAAACCACTGTTTGGGCGCATGGGAGAGCTCGGAAGGGAAGGAGCGCAGTTTGACTTTTCAATGCAAAATTGACAGAAATTGAGATGGGACGCCATGTTGCGTTTGGAGAGCCACTGATGTGCCTAAACATTGAAACCCCCCACAAGTGACAACATTTTGGAAAGTAGACCCCCTAAGGAACTTATCTGGATGTGTGGTGAGCACTTTGACCCACCAAGGGCTTCACAGAAGTTTATAATGCAGAGCCATAAAAATAAAACAAAATTTTTTTCCCACAAAAATTATTTTTTAGCCCCCAGTTTTGTATTTTCCCTAGGGTAACAGGAGAAATTGGACCGCAAAAGTTGTTGTCCAATTTGTCCTGAGTACGCTGATACCCCATATGTGGGGGGGAACCACCGTTTGGGCGCATGGGAGGGTTCGGAAGGGAAGGAGCGCCATTTGGAATGCAGACTTAGATGGAATGGTCTGCAGGCGTCACATTGCGTTTGCAGAGCCCCTAATGTACCTAAACAGTAGAAACCCCCCACAAGTGACACCATTTTGGAAAGTAGACCCCCTAAGGAACTCATCTTGATGTGTTGTGAGAGCTTTGAAACCCCAAGTATTTCACTACAGTTTATAACGCAGAGCCATGCAAATAAAAAATATTTTTTTTTCCACAAAAATTATATTTTAGCCCCCAGTTTTGTATTTTTCCAAGGTTAGCAGGAGAAATTGGACCCTAAATGTTGTTGTCCAATTTGTCCTGAGTACGCTGATACCCGATATGTGGGGGGGAACCACCGTTTGGGCGCATGGGAGGGCTCGGAAGGGAAGGAGCATCATTTGGAATGCAGACTTAGATGGATTGGTCTGCAGGCGTCACATTGCGTTTGCAGAGCCCCTAATGTACCTAAACAGTAGAAACCCCCCACAAGTGACCCCATATTGGAAACTAGACCCCTCAATGAACTTATCTAGATGTGTTGTGAGAACTTTGAACCCCCAAGTGTTTCACTACAGTTTATAACGCAGAGCCGTGAAAATAAAAAATCTTTTTGTTTTCCCACAAAAATTATTTTTTAGCCCCCAGTTTTGTATTTTCCCAAGGGTAACAGGAGAAATTGGTCCACAAAAGTTGTTGTCCAATTTGTCCTGAGTACGCTGATACCCGATATGTGGGGGGGAACCACCGTTTGGGCGCATGGGAGGGCTCGGAAGGGAAGGAGCATCATTTGGAATGCAGACTTAGATGGATTGGTCTGCAGGCGTCACATTGCGTTTGCAGAGCCCCTAATGTACCTAAACAGTAGAAACCCCCCACAAGTGACCCCATATTGGAAACTAGACCCCTCAATGAACTTATCTAGATGTGTTGTGAGAACTTTGAACCCCCAAGTGTTTCACTACAGTTTATAACGCAGAGCCGTGAAAATAAAAAATCTTTTTGTTTTCCCACAAAAATTATTTTTTAGCCCCCAGTTTTGTATTTTCCCAAGGGTAACAGGAGAAATTGGTCCACAAAAGTTGTTGTCCAATTTGTCCTGAGTACGCTGATACCCCATATGTTGGGGTAAACCCCTGTTTGGGCACACAGGAGAGCTCGGAAGGGAAGGAGCACTGTTTTACTTTTTCAACGCAGAATTGGCTGGAATTGAGATCGGACGCCATGTCGTGTTTGGAGAGCCCCTGATGTGCCGAAACAGTGGAAACCCCCCAATTATAACTGAAACCCTAATCTAAACACACCCCTAACCCTAATTCCAACGGTAACCCTAACCACACCTCTAACCCTGACACACCCCTAACCCTAATCCCAACCCTATTCCCAACTGTAAATGTAATCTAAACCCTAACCCTAACTTTAGCCCCAACCCTAACTGTAGCCCCAACCCTAGCCCTAACCCTAGCCCTAACCCTAGCCCTAACCCTAGCCCTAACCCTAGCCCTAACCCTAGCCCTAACCCTAACCCTAGCCCTAACCCTAGCCCTAACCCTAGCCCTAGCCCTAACCCTAGCCCTAACCCTAGCCCTAGCCCTAACCCTAGCCCTAACCCTAGCCCTAGCCCTAACCCTAGCCCTAATGGGAAAATGGAAATAAATACATTTTTTTTTATTTTTCCCTAACTAAGGGGGTGATGAAGGGGGGTTTGATTTACTTTTATAGCGAGTTTTTTAGCGGATTTTTATGATTGGCAGCCGTCACACACTGAAAGACGCTTTTTATTGCAAAAAATATTTTTTGCAATACCACATTTTGAGAGCTATAATTTTTCCATATTTTGGTCCACAGAGTCATGTGAGGTCTTGTTTTTTGCGGGACGAGTTGACGTTTTTATTGAAAACATTTTTGGGCACGTGACATTTTTTTATCGCTTTTTATTCCGATTTTTGTGAGGAAGAATGACCAAAAGCCAGCTATTCATGAATTTCTATTGGGGGAGGCGTTTATACCGTTCCGCGTTTGGTAAAATTGATAAATCAGTTTTATTCTTCGGGTCAGTACGATTACAGCGATACCTCATTTATATCATTTTTTTATGGTTTGGTGCTTTTATACGATAAAAACTATTTTACAGAAAAAATAATTATTTTTGCATCGCTTTATTCTCAGGACTATAACTTTTTTATTTTTTTGCTGATGATGCTGTATGGCGGCTCTTTTTTTGCGGGACAATATGACGCTTTCAGCGGTACCATGGTTATTTATATCTGTCCTTTTGATCGCGTGTTATTCCACTTTTTGTTCGGCGGTATGATAATAAAGCGTTGTTTTTTGCCTCGTTTTTTTTTTTTTTTTCTTACGGTGTTTACTGAAGGGGTTAACTAGTGGGACAGTTTTATAGGTCGGGTCGTTACGGACGCGGCGATACTAAATATGTGTACTTTTATTGTTTTTTTTTTTATTTAGATGAAGAAATGTATTTATGGGAATAATATATTTTTTTTTTTTCATTATTTTGGAATATTTTTTTTAATTTTTTTTACACATTTGGAAAATTTTTTTTTTACTTTTTTACTTTGTCCCAGGGGGGGACATCACAGATCAGTGATCTGACAGTTTGCACAGCACTCTGTCAGATCACTGATCTGACATGCAGCGCTGCAGCCTTCACAGTGCCTGCTCTGAGCAGGCTCTGTGAAGCCACCTCCCTCCCTGCAGGACCCGGATCCGCGGCCATCTTGGATCCGGGGCTCGAGCAGGGAGGGAGGTGAGGAGACCCTCGCAGCAACGCGATCACATCGCGTTGCTGCGGGGGGCTCAGGGAAGCCCGCAGGGAGCCCCCTCCCTGCGCGGTGCTTCCCTGCACCGCCGGCACATCGCGATCATCTTTGATCGCGGTGTGCCAGGGGTTAATGTGCCGGGGGCGGTCCGTGACCGCTCCTGGCACATAGTGCCGGATGTCAGCTGCGATAAGCAGCTGACACCCGGCCGCGATCGGCCGCGCTCCCCCCGTGAGCGCGGCCGATCGGCTATGACGTACTATCCCGTCCAGGGTCAGATAAGCCCAGGGCACCTCGACGGGATAGTACGTCTAAGGTCACAGAGGGGTTAAAAGGAATTTGTCACCGTGTTTTTACCATCTAATCTGAGAGCAGCATGTTGTAGAGACAGAGGCTCTGATTCCAGCAGTGTGTCACTTACTGGACTGCTTGCTGTAGTATTGATAATCTCCTGCTGATAATACTGTGATTATTTTTTTTTTGTTGGCATGTAGTTCTCCATATTCATGGGCTTTGTATAACCCCCACAACTGAGTGAATGCATTTTGCGTACGCTATGTATAGGGGCAATCAATATATATTAGTGGTGTCGTCAGCTTTATATAGAGCTCAGCATTCTGGGAACTGCTAGACCTGCAGCAGATAAAGCAGTGATCTATTTATACTCGCTTTTTTAGGTCAGTCCAAAAAGTGACACATCACTGGGATCTGGGTTATCCTGCTCTCAGACGGGATAACAAACACCCGGTGACAGATTACCTTTTAAGAGACAGGTCCGCGCCATTATTGGTTTTAAAGGCAAAATATTTTGTCAATTGCTTTACAGAACTTAAAAAAACACCAACACATTGGTTAGCTATACAGTCCCACAGAAATGTGTGGGATCGTATAGCCTTTCTGCGTGCCTCAGATTTCCCACGGCGGGCTATCTAACCGCTTCTAGGAGAATAGATTGTAGGTTGGAATCTGATGTGTCAGAGGGGCATCGTATACTGCGGCACCGAGTGTCTGTGGCCCTTAATACAGACTCTGTGCGCCAGTATACAGTGTAAGTATTGCAGCCTCCAATGTCCCCATCTCCTTCTGTACTATTATATTTCTAGGTTAGTAATGGCCGCCACTGACCATTCTAATCTGCATATTGTACTTACAATAACTTTCTGCGCCGAGTGTCCGTGAGCGCATGCACATGAAATGGCCATATGAACAAATCCTTAAAGCGTACCGGTCACTATGAAACTGCAGTCCAATCTGCAGGCACCATGTTACAGAGCAGGGGAAGTTTAGCCGATTGATATTAACTACAAAACGGGGATTTCTAGTGCAGATATTTTGTGGCTAAATTCTGAATGAGGCTTAAAGGGGTACTTTCATCTCCAAGATCCTTTCCCAATATGTAGTAGATGTAATAATATTTGCAAATCGCTCCAATTATAAATGTAGTATAGTTCTTCTGATAATCTTAGGCATTGCAGTAGCTTATCAATCCATGGTTACAACCGGTAACAACTAAGGTCACTATGAGTGGTCATAATCATGGATACCTAACCTACTGCCATGCCCTGCACATGGGGTAAGCAACATCGCTTATAAGAATAACTATATTACATTTCCAATTAGAGGTATTTGCTAATATTATTATTACACCTACTACATAGTGAGATTGAATCTTGGAGACGGGAATACCCATTTTAACTCTAGGGATAATACCATAAGAACCACCCAGATGGGTTATGTGCATCCTATTGTTTAATGTCTGTTCCCTTTTATTTTCAAGTGCTCTTTAAAATTGCTTCTTTGAGGTATTGATACGTATTTCAATACTAGGGTCGATATTTATGGATTTGAAAGACCAGACGGATTTGATTATGCTTCTTATGAGGACTTCTATTCCCGATATGTGACTGTCCTTACAAGAAGAGCAATGAAGTGGTCTAAAATGATGCAGAAGTCAACAAAAGTAGAGAAGAGCATCAAAGGTAAAATATTATGTATAATTTCTGCATGCAATCATTACAATAAACGCCTTGTTTAGTTTAATCAGAAATGTATTGGTTATACATAACAAAACATAACATAAAAACCAAATCTTCATTTGGGACACGTAGGGCTTCATTGTATACAATAACCAGAGAATGAATTATAATACCGCTCTTACATATCCAAGTTGATCACAGATACATTTAAGATAATTTATACGCTATACTCTTTTCTCTGTATTATGTTAAAGATATATCAAGTAGAAAAAAAAAAGACAGACGAGATACATACCACAACATTGGTGAATATCGCAACCTAAGAAGGATATAGAAGTTCTATTAGATATAAAAGTAGGAAGAGGCAGGAGAAGATCATACAAGGGATAAGACAAACAAAGGTGGAGAGGAGTAAGGAGGGTGGTGGAAAATTTTTAGTACATATTTCCCCTATTCGGAAGGATAAATAGTAGGAATCAAACAAGTGACTTGGAGGGGTGACCAAATCAATTATTTCCCAGTATTGTGAACTCTTCAGGAAAATAAGGAAAATAATTTGGATGAGTTCATAAAGAGAATCCAGGGTTGCCACAACCGAACAAACTTTGTTGTCACCCATGGCTTCTGCTGATAGATCTTTCATATGACAAATATACGAAATTTTGTCATGCCATTCTAATGTAGATTGAGTGACTGATGTGATGTCCGCCAGTGTCTGGGTATTATTAAATTTGCTGCTGCCAAGCAGAATCTCAAGACTACGTTTCTGTGTACCTATAGGGCAGTGGTCCCCAAGTCCGGTCCACAAGAGCCACCAACAGGTCATGTTTTCAGGATTTCCTTAGTATTGCACAGGTGATAATTGCATCACCTGGACAGGAAAGCATTAAATGACCTGTGCAATACTAAGGAAATCCTCAAAACATGACCTGTTGGTGGCTCTTGAGGACCGGACTTGGGGAACACTGCTATAGGGCCTGGGAGCATAGATAAGAGGGCAATCTGGGGAGAGGGAGTGATTCTTTCCCCTGAGATCGTACATTATTCGTTAAGTACCCCATCCCAAAAAGGTCTGATTTAGTCACAATCCCACCAAATGTGCAACATCGTGTCCTTCTCTGCTCCACAACGCCAACACAAATCCGGCACCGAAGGGAAGATCACGTGAAGCTTTGTTGGGACCCAATACCATCTTGTCAAGATCTTGTCATTCCTCTCTTGAATGTACCTGACCCCCGACATCTTGTGTGTAAACAAAAATTCTTTCTGTATATCTGCAGCGCTCCCCAGGGAAGGGCAATGGGGTACTCGGTAGCAGAGTCTGGCCGGTCTGATGGCAATTCCAGAGTCCCCTTATCCAGGTGGAAATCAGTAGCCTTCCCCTTGCGCACAGTAACGTAGTAGGTCCCTACGTGCATTAGCTCCCATAGGGTCCTCACTCTTGTTACTCTTCTCTCTGTCCCCCAGATGGATAGGACAAACCCGTATGACGGTGGTGGCCTGAGGCTATTTTATAGGGACCCTAGTGTCGCCCCTCCTCCGCGTTGCCACCTTGTCTGCTTAGGTTCTTAGGTCGGGCAGCCAACTTGGAATTGACTGTCCTGCCGGTCTCTGAAGTAAAGCGTAGAGTCTATTACTCCCTCGGTGTTCCAGCTACCGGATCTGCGCTCAGTGGGAGGCAGCCTACTTCTAGCTGGTCTCCCACTGGTGTTTTACTCCTGTTGCTAGGACTTCGGTGCTCACTCACTACGGCACACTTCCTTTCTTGTCCTTTCTTAGGAGTCTGCCGCATGGGTTGCAGGCGCAGCTCCGTGTCCTTCTTTCCTTCCTGGGCCGAGCCCAGTCTGCTCCTCTCCTCTCCTTCTGACTATCTCCTTCTCCCTCCAGTCAGAACCGACTTCCAACTCCAACTGACCTCACTTCCTAACCAAACCCCCAGTTTTACCCAAGTGTGAGGAGTGGCCTAATAGATAGAACCTTTTGCTCCCTCTGGTGGCCGGCGTGTGAAGTGTGTGTGGCTGTGATACTTGGCAGGGTGAACTCCTTTGGTGCCATCAGACGTAACATCGCTCCCCCCTGGTGGAAGAACGACATTACTGCAACGACCAAAACTCTGGGGCGCTGCACTCCCCCTTCCCTGTTAAATCCAGCACTCCCGGGCTGGGAAAAGAACACAACAATTACAGGTTAGCAAAAGACATGCAAAATTTTTGATATGCTTTAAACAAATAAATTAACAGTGCTTCCCTTTATGGGAGGTGAGAACACTTGAACGTTGCAAACAAAAACATATTCACATTGTGCGTATTATAAAAAAAGAACAGTTACTAACTTACTATGAAATACAATTACCTATTCAGGTATTCTATCTTACTAAGTGCAAGTACCCTCTAAGGGTATACTATCATTAACCCTTAATGTGCAATTTTAACTTTTTCTTTATTCTTCTTCTTAAAACGCAGGACTATCTGTCTACCCCTACGGGCCTACTGCATTTTTCTTCCTAAAACCTTACTTTTATCTAAAGTACGTCATTAACATTCTATCACTATCTACTATGTAAACATTATCAAAGTGCAACAAGTAAACATTCCCTTTAAGAGGAAAAATCAGTTTTTTCTGAGGTAGTGCAAACAATCAACAAGTCACTAATAAACTTTTAAGACTATAGAAACTTTCACGTTGTCATCAGGAACAGTTTCTTCGCAAAGTCTTCTTTCTTCGTATAACCAGTAGAGAGCACCTTTAGGCTATGTGCACACGTACAGGTTTTTTTGCGTTTTTTTCGTGTTTTTTCGCGCTAAAAACGCTATAAAAACTCATTAAAAACGCATACATTATGCATGTTTTGTGCACATGGATGCGTTTTTTTCCGTGAAAAAAACGCATCGCGGTAAAAAAATGAGCATGTTCATTATTTTTGCGGATTTTCTGCGTTTTTCCCGCAATTCTATGCATTTTGGAAAAAACGCACAAAAAACGCGTCAAAACCGCGTCAAAATCGCGGTAAAAACGCATGCGGATTTCTGGCAGAAATGTCCGGTTTTTGTGAGGAAAATTTCTGCAAGAAATCCTGACGTGTGCACATACCCTCAAGAAGGTGCAAACTATTTACAGAGGACAGTTTGTGAATCATTTACCGTCCATGATTCCAATGTTCCTTTAACCCCTTCATGACCCAGCCTATTTTGACCTTAAAGACCTTGCCGTTTTTTGCAATTCTGACCAGTGTCCCTTTATGAGGTAATAACTCAGGAACGCTTCAACGGATCCTAGCGGTTCTGAGATTGTTTTTTCGTGACATATTGAGCTTCATGTTAGTGGTAAATTTAGGTCAATAAATTCTGCGTTTATTTGTGATAAAAACGGAAATTTGGCGAAAATTTTGAAAATTTCGCAATTTTCACATTTTGAATTTTTATTCTGTTAAACTAGAGAGTTATGTGACACAAAATAGTTAATAAATAACATTTCCCACCTGTATACTTTACATCAGCACAATTTTGGAAACAAAATTTTTTTTTGCTAGGAAGTTATCAGGGTTAAAATTTGACCAGCGATTTCTCATATTTACAAAACCATTTTTTTAGGGACCACCTCACATTTGAAGTCAGTTTGAGGGGTCTATATGGCTGAAAATACCCAAAAGTGACACCATTCTAAAAACTGCACCCCTCAAGGTACTCAAAACCACATTCAAGAAGTTTATTAACCCTTCAGGTGCTTCACAACAGCAGAAGCAACATGGAAGGAAAAAATGAACATTTAACTTTTTAGTCACAAAAATTATATTTTAGCAACAATTTTTTTATTTTCCCAATGGTAAAAGGAGAAACTGAACCACAAAAGTTGTTGTCCAATTTGTCCTGAGTACGCTGATACCTCATATGTGGGGGTGAACCACTGTTTGGGCGCACGGCAGGGCTTGGAAGGGAAGGAGCGCCATTTGACTTTTTGAATCAAAAATTGGCTCCACTCTTTAGCGGACACCATGTCACGTTTGGAGAGCCCCCGTGTGCCTAAAAATTGGAGCTCCCCCACAAGTGACCCCATTTTGGAAACTAGACGCCCCAAGGAACTTATCTAGATGCATAGTGAGCACTTTGAACCCCCAGGTGCTTCACAAATTGATCCGTAAAAATGAAAAAGTACTTTTTTTTCACAAAAAAATTCTTTTAGCCTCAATTTTTTCATTTTCACATGGGTAACAGGATAAAATGGATCCTAAAATTTGTTGGGCAATTTCTCCTGAGTACGCTGATACCTCATATGTAGGGGTAAACCACTGTTTGGGCACACGGCAGGGCTCGGAAGGGAAGGCGTGCCATTTGACTTTTTGAATGGAAAATTAGCTCCAATTGTTAGCGGACACCATGTCGCGTTTGGAGAGCCCCTGTGTGCCTATGCATTGGAGCTCCCCCACAAGTGACCCCATTTTGGAAACTAGACCCCCCAAGGAACTTATCTAGATGCATATTGAGCACTTTAAACCCCCAGGTGCTTCACAGAAGTTTATAACGCAGAGCCATGAAAATAAAAAATAATTTTTCTTTCCTCAAAAATGATTTTTTAGCCTGGAATTTCCTATTTTGCCAAGGGTAATAGGAGAAATTGGACCCCAAATGTTGTTGTCCAGTTTGTCCTGAGTACGCTGATACCCCATATGTGGGGGTAAACCACTGTTTAGGCGCACGGCAGGGCTCGGAAGGGAAGGCACGCCATTTGGCTTTTTAAATGGAAAATTAGCTCCAATCATTAGCGGACACCATGTCACGTTTGGAGAGCCCCTGTGTGCCTAAACATTGGAGATCCCCCACAAATGACCCCATTTTGGAAACTAGACCCCCAAAGGAACTAATCTAGATGTGTGGTGAGGACTTTGAACCCCCAAGTGCTTCACAGAAGTTTATAACGCAGAGCCATGAAAATAAAAAAAAAAATTATTTTCTCAAAAATGATCTTTTAGCCTGCAATTTTTTATTTTCCCAAGGGTAACAGGAGAAATTTGACCCCAAAAGTTGTTGTCCAGTTTCTCCTGAGTACGCTGATACCCCATATGTGGGGGTAAACCACTGTTTGGGCACATGCCGAGGCTCGGAAGTGAAGTAGTGACGTTTTGAAATGCAGACTTTGATGGAATGCTCTGTGGGCGTCACGTTGCGTTTGCAGAGCCCCTCATGTGGCTTAACAGTAGAAACCCCCCACAAGTGACCCCATTTTAGAAACTAGACCCTGAAAGGAACTTATCTAGATGTGTGGTGAGCACTTTGAACCCCCAAGTGCTTCACAGAAGTTTATAATGCAGAGCCGCGAAAATAATAAGTACGTTTTATTCGGACACCCATGACAGCACTACGAGAGAGGGGATCCGCCCTTCAGGAACAGGAAACCTACAGATACAAAAGGGCGGCACCTCTCCCATGCATCAGTTGGTTTCCTGTTCCTGAAGGGACAGGATCCTACAGATGAATCTCGTAGGAATGGATCCCAGGCCGGCCGGTCGAATCAGGTAGCGGGGGGGTCTCCTACCTCGGCCGGTGCGGAAGCCCCTGGAAGACGTCACGGTGGTCCTGGCTGGACTGCACGTCAGTGACGTAGACAGCAGGGAGCAGAGTCCGGAGGATTCCTGATCTCCTTCAGCGCCGGTAAGTATAGCGCTCCTTCGGTCCATGTGGTGGTGCAGCGCGGTGGTGAGGTAGCGGTGCCAGGAGGGGAACGCTATCCGGAGCGCTGCTGCGTGCTCTTCGGCGTCCTGCATCGCTCTCAGCGTTAGCTGGAGCGTTTCCGGGTGCAGTGACGTCGAGGGGGCGGAGTCAGCAGGCGCTTCCGGGTCACTGGGTGAGTGCGCATGCGCAGTTCATCCAAGATGGCGGCGCCCATCGATCCTGAACGCCGGACTCCTCACACACTGCGCTGACCCCCCAGCTGTAGCCTCATCAGCAGGAACCAATGAGAGTGGCGCCAGGCAGCCTGCTGACCGGATCGGTGGGGGATTTAAGCAGGAGCTGGATTTAGAGCTCTGCCTTTGGTCACATCTACATCATGGAGAGTGATGGTGAGCGGCAGCTTCAGCTGCCGGAGGAGGTGTGACAAAAGCCCACGGAAAAGGAGCATGCCAGGAGTGACCAGTCCAGCCGTAAAAGCTCGTCCAAGCAGGGATCTAGAGCATCGACTGGCAAAGAACCCCCTCGTGTTCCGGTACCTTTTTTGGCGTACACTGGTAAGTGATCTACGTGAATGCTCACTCAGTGACGCGGGCCCCTTATACTCTGTCATTCTAGGGAAAGAAAAGTGCAAAGTCGAAACATAAGGAGTGTGCCCTGTGTGAAGTCCGGTTACCAGATTCTTATACTAAAAAATTATGCGCCTCCTGTATACAACAGACGGTGAGGTCTCTTACAGGAGTGGAGGGGTTGAGTGACATCAGGCTGTTTATTGTTTTTGGGAGACACGTTTCCATACACCAGCAGAATACAGGCAGTTTATGGCAGTGATTCTTGTGAGTATGCCATGTTAGGAATACAGGTTGCAGTAAATAGTCTCTGGATTGTGCTGACTACACCTGCAGGGAATTTATTTGTGAATGACACCTGATGTACCGTATATACTCGAGTATAAGCCGACCCGAGTATAAGCCGACCCCCCTAATTTTGCCACAAAAAACTGGGAAAACTTATTGACTCGAGTATAAGCCTAGGGTGGAAAAATGCAGCAGCTACCGGTTAATGTCAAAAATAAAAATAGATACCAATAAAAGTAAAATTAATTGAGACATCAGTAGGTTAAGTGTTTTTGAATATCCATATTGAATCAGGAGCCCCATATAATGCTCCATACAGTTCATGATGGGCCCATAAGATGCTCTATATAAAAATGTGCCACATATAATGCTCCATACAGTTCATTATTGCCCCATAGATGCTCCATATAAAGCTGTGCCCCATATACAATGCTCTGCACCGTTCATTATTGCCCCATAGCTGTGCCATATAGTGCTCTGCACCGTTCATTTTTGTCCCATAGCTGTGCCATATAGTGCTCTGCACCGTTCATTTTTGTCCCATAGCTGTGCCATATAGTGCTCTGCACCGTTCATTATTGTCCCATAGCTGTGCCATATAGTGCTCTGCACCGTTCATTATTGCCCCATAGCTGTGCCATATAGTGCTCTGCACCGTTCATTATTTCCCCATAGATGTACCATAGAAATCTCTGCCATTGCTGCTGCTGCTGCTGCAATAAAAAAAAAAATGCCATACTCACCTCTCTTGCTTGCAGCTCCCAGTGTCCGGTCCCGGCGTCTCTCCGCACTGACTGATCAGGCAGTGGGCGCCGCGCACACTATATGCGTCATCGCGCCCTCTGACCTGCACAGTCAGAGCGGAGAGACGCCGGGAAGATGGAGCGACGCCCGGCGTGTGGAACGGGGATAGGTAAATATGACATACTTACCTGCTCCCGGCGTCCCGCTCCTTCTCCCGGACAGCTGGTCTCCGGGTGCCGCAGCTTCTTCCTCTATCAGCGGTCACCGTTACCGCTGATTAGAGAAATGAATATGCGGCTCCACCCCTATGGGAGGTGGAGCCGCATATTCATTTCTCTAATGAGCGGTCCCACGTGACCGCTGAAGAGGGGAAGAGCTGCAGCACCCGAAGACCGTGGGACGGCACCTATGTAAGACATCTCTTAAATTGCGTTTACGCAGATGTTTTTGATGTCAGATGGGAGGTGTAAGGCCGGGGTCACACTAGCGAGTTTTCGGACGTATGAGCGCAGAAAATACATCCGGAAAATACACGGCCCAATGATTCTCTATGGGGCAGCTCCTATCTGCCGTATATTACGCATCCGTAATATACTGTATGTTACGGGCGTAGAAAATCGCAGCATGCTGCGTTTGTCAGCGTATTGCGCAAAAAATATGCCAAAATTACGGATTACACACGGACCATGTGTGTGACTTGCGAGAAATACGCAGCGGTGTTCTATAGAAATGCCGGAATTCAGTAAAATCACACTGACAGAATAGAATAGGTGGAATAAATGAGTGCACATAGAATATATGAATATATATATATATATATATATATATATATATATATATATATATAATTTTTTTAAATTCAGCGCTAGATAGCAGAAAAGCCGGTAATTCAATTGCCGGCTTTAGCTATCTCCTTCACAAACCTGACAGGATATGAGACATGGTTTACATACAGTAAACCGTCTCAGATCCCTTCTTTTATTACATATTCCTCTTTAGTAATGTAAGAAGTGTCTTTGTGTCAAATTTGGGGTCTCTAGCTGTTAAAATAAAGGGTTAAATCACGGAAAAAACTGGCGTGGGCTCCCGCGCAATTTTCTCCGCCAGAGTGGTAAAGCCAGTGACTGAGGGCAGATATTAATAGCCTAGAGAGGGACCATGGTTATTGCCCCCCCCCCCTCTGGCTAAAACCATCTGCCTCCAGCCACTCCAGAAAAGGCACATCTGGAAGATGCGCCTATTCTGGCACTTGGCATCTCTCTCTTCCCACTCCCCTGTAGCAGTGGGATATGGGGTAATGAAGGGTTAATGTCACCTTGCTATTGTAAGGTGACATTAAGCCAGGTTAATAATGGAGAGGCGTCAATTATGACACCTATCCATTATTAATCCAATAGTATGAAAAATTTGACACAAAGACACTCCTTACATTACTAAAGAGGAATATGTAATAAAAGAAGGGATATGAGATGGTTTACTGTATGTAAACCATGTCTCATCCTGTCGGGTTTGTGAAGGAGATGGCAAAAGCCGGCAATTGAATTACCGGCTTTTGCGGCTGCCGCCATCTTCCGTTCCCAGGATGCATTGCGAAATTACCCAGATGACTTAGTGGTCTCGCGAGACCGCTAAGTCTTCTGGGTAATTTCGCAATGCATCGCCGGGAACAGAAGATGGCGGCCGGTGCGAGCGGCTCGGCAGACTACGGAGGGTGAGAATAGCAGTTTTTTTGTTTTTTATTATTTTTAACATTACATTTTTTTTTACTATTGATGCCGCATAGGCAGCATCAATAGTAAAAAGTTGGGGACACACAGGGTTAATAGCAGCGGTTACGGAGTGCGTTACCCGCGGCATAACGCGGTCCGTTACCGCCGGCATTAACCCTGTGTGAGCGGTGACTGGAAGAGAGTATGCAGGCGCCGGGCACTGACTGCAGGGAGTAAGGAGCGGCCATTTTCTTCCGGACCGTGCCCGTCGCTGATTGGTCGTGGCTGTTTTGCCGCGACCAATCAGCGACTTGGATTTTCATGACAGACAGAGGCCGCGACCAATGAATGTCCGTGACTGAAAGAAGGACAGACAGACAGACGGAAGTGACCCTTAGACAATTATATAGTAGACTAGATTGTGGCCCGATTCGAACGCATCGGGTATTCTAGAATATGCATGTCCCCGTAGTATATGGACAATGATGATTCCAGAATTCACGTCAGACTGTGCCCGTCGCTGATTGGTTGAGGCAACCTTTATGCCATCATCGTCGCCATGGCAACCATTATGACATCTAGAAAACCCGAATGAAAAATGGACACAAAGAGCTAAACTATAACAATTTATTAATAGAACCATATAACTATGATACAAAAAGATACATAGATAAAATCAAGTAATGGGATGCAATAAAGCAAAATAGAAGAGGCGACACTAGTGCCACACACGAAGCAAAAGGCACATATATAAAGCAAATAGATCTGTTCCAAAGTCATGGACACCTATACTGATATCAAAGAGTGCACAATATCATACATGGAATGCTGAGTTACATAATGTACAAATTAAGATCAAATTAGCGTAAAAGTAACTGAGACATAGATCATATAATGAATACTCTCAAATAAAGTGCCAATGCAAGGAGATATCCAATATGCAAGCAAGATACACAGTAAGATGCCTAGTGCAAACAGTTGTATATTAATACATTCAGAATAAAGTGCCAATGCAGGGAAATACCCAATAAGCGACCAGGATACACAATAAAGTGCCTAGTGCAAACAATTGTATATTGCAATGCTATCCATAAGGTGCATGATAAAGGCTAAATGCTATCTATACAGTGCATAATATGTGCTGGATGTATATAATGTGGCATATACTATACTCAGGCTGATGATACAGGTTCAAGCATAAAGGGAAAGTCCCATACATACAGGTAGATGAAGCCTATGCTATACCTACATAATGCACATAGAGAGGTACACATATAGAGTACCAACCTGCTGCCGTGTGGGGAGAGGGGAGCCCCGACGCGCGTTTCGCATGTGTTGCTTCCTCGGGGGGCGCCCCCCGAGGAAGCAACACATGCGAAACGCGCGTCGGGGCTCCCCTCTCCCCACACGGCAGCAGGTTGGTACTCTATATGTGTACCTCTCTATGTGCATTATGTAGGTATAGCATAGGCTTCATCTACCTGTATGTATGGGACTTTCCCTTTATGCTTGAACCTGTATCATCAGCCTGAGTATAGTATATGCCACATTATATACATCCAGCACATATTATGCACTGTATAGATAGCATTTAGCCTTTATCATGCACCTTATGGATAGCATTGCAATATACAATTGTTTGCACTAGGCACTTTATTGTGTATCCCGGTCGCTTATTGGGTATTTCCCTGCATTGGCACTTTATTCTGAATGTATTAATATACAACTGTTTGCACTAGGCATCTTACTGTGTATCTTGCTTGCATATTGGATATCTCCTTGCATTGGCACTTTATTTGAGAGTATTCATTATATGATCTATGTCTCAGTTACTTTTACGCTAATTTGATCTTAATTTGTACATTATGTAACTCAGCATTCCATGTATGATATTGTGCACTCTTTGATATCAGTATAGGTGTCCATGACTTTGGAACAGATCTATTTGCTTTATATATGTGCCTTTTGCTTCGTGTGTGGCACTAGTGTCGCCTCTTCTATTTTGCTTTATTGCATCCCATTACTTGATTTTATCTATGTATCTTTTTGTATCATAGTTATATGGTTCTATTAATAAATTGTTATAGTTTAGCTCTTTGTGTCCATTTTTCATTCGGGTTTTCTAGTTGTTATATGATGGCGGAGCATTTAACTCCGATGCCCTTTTTGTAGGTTTAATCATTATGACATCTACGTCGATACTGTGCCCGTCGCTGATTGGTCGAGGCAAATTCGCGGCAGACTGTTCCCGTCGCTGATTGGTCGAGGCAACCTTTATGCCATCATCGTCGCTATGGCAACCATTATGACATCTACGTCGATACTGTGCCTGTCGCTGATTGGTCGAGGCGAATTCGCGGCACACTGTGCCCGTCGCTGATTGGTCGAGGCCTGGCGGCCTCGACCAATCAGAGACGTGGGATTTCCAGGACAGACAGACAGAAAAACCCTTAGACAATTATATATATATAGACTAGATGGTGGCCCGATTCTAACGCATCGGGTATTCTAGTATATTGCCCAGCCACGTAGTATATTGCCCAGCCACGTAGTATATTGCCCAGCCACGTAGTATATTGCCCAGCCACGTAGTATATTGCCCAGCCACGTAGTATATTGCCCAGCCACGTAGTATATTGCCCAGCCACGTAGTATATTGCCCAGCCACGTAGTATATTGCCCAGCCACGTAGTATATTGCCCAGCCACGTAGTATATTGCCCAGCCACGTAGTATATTGCCCAGCCACGTAATATATTGCCCAGCCACGTAGTATATTGCCCAGCGACGTAATATATTGGCCAGCCATGTAGTATATTGCCTAGTGACGTAGTATATTGCCCAGTGACGTAGTATATTGCCCAGCCACGTAGTATATTGCACAGCGAAGTAGTATACAGCACAGAGCCTCGTAGTATATTGGCCAGTCACGTAGTATATTGCCCAGCCAGGTTTGTCACAGGTGAAAAAAAAAACCATATACTCACCTTTCCAAGGGAGCCCTTGTAGTCCACGGCAGGTTCCGGTCCCAGGGTTGGTGTTAGTGCAGGACCTGTGATGACGTCGCGGTCACATGACCGTGACGTCGTGGCAGGTCCTTGGCGCGCAGGGCCTGTGATGACGTCGCGGTCACATGACCGTGACGTCATGGCAGGTCCTTCTGCCACCGGAACCTGCAACGGAAGATGGCGGCCGGCGCGAGCTGCAACGGAGGGTGAGTATAGCAGGTTTTTTTTTTTTTAATTATTATTTTTAACATTACATTTTTTACTATTGATGCAGCATAGGCAGCGTCAATAATAAAAAGTTGGGGACACACAGGGTTAATAGTGGCGGTAACGGAGTGAGTTACCCGCGGCATAACGCGGTCCGTTACCGCCGGCATTAACCCTGTGCTAGCGGTGACCGGAGGGGAATATGCGGGCGTCAGACACTGACTGCGGGGAGTTAAGGAGCGGCCATTTTCTTCCGGACTGTGCCCGTCGCTGATTGGTCACGGCAGCAATGACAGGCAGCTGGCGAGACCAATCAGCGAATGAATAACTGTGACAGACAGAAGGACAGACGGAAGTGACCCTTAGATAATTATATAGTAGATATGTGTCTCACTGATTATTTGTGTATGTGTGTGTATATATATATATATATATATATATATATATATATATATATATATACAGTGAGGCAAAAAAGTATTTAGTCAGTCAGCAATAGTGCAAGTTCCACCACTTAAAAAGATGAGAGGCGTCTGTAATTTACATCATAGGTAGACCTCAACTATGGGAGACAAACTGAGAGAAAAAAATCCAGAAAATCACATTGTCTGTTTTTTTAACATTTTATTTGCATATTATGGTGGAAAATAAGTATTTGGTCAGAAACAAACAATCAAGATTTCTGGCTCTCACAGACCTGTAACTTCTTCTTTAAGAGTCTCCTCTTTCCTCCACTCATTACCTGTAGTAATGGCACCTGTTTAAACTTGTTATCAGTATAAAAAGACACCTGTGCACACCCTCAAACAGTCTGACTCCAAACTCCACTATGGTGAAGACCAAAGAGCTGTCAAAGGACACCAGAAACAAAATTGTAGCCCTGCACCAGGCTGGGAAGACTGAATCTGCAATAGCCAACCAGCTTGGAGTGAAGAAATCAACAGTGGGAGCAATAATTAGAAAATGGAAGACATACAAGACCACTGATAATCTCCCTCGATCTGGGGCTCCATGCAAAATCCCACCCCGTGGGGTCAGAATGATCACAAGAACGATGAGCAAAAATCCCAGAACCACGCGGGGGGACCTAGTGAATGAACTGCAGAGAGCTGGGACCAATGTAACAAGGCCTACCATAAGTAACACACTACGTCACCAAGGACTCAGATCCTGCAGTGCCAGACGTGTCCCACTGCTTAAGCCAGTACATGTCCGGGCCCGTCTGAAGTTTGCTAGAGAGCATTTGGATGATCCAGAGGAGTTTTGGGAGAATGTCCTATGGTCTGATGAAACCAAACTGGAACTGTTTGGTAGAAACACAACTTATCGTGTTTGGAGGAAAAAGAATACTGAGTTGCATCCATCAAACACCATACCTACTGTAAAGCATGGTGGTGATAACATCATGCTTTGGGGCTGTTTCTCTGCAAAGGGGCCAGGACGACTGATCCGGGTACATGAAAGAATGAATGGGGCCATGTATCGTGAGATTTTGAATGCAAACCTCCTTCCATCAGCAAGGGCATTGAAGATGAAACATGGCTGGGTCTTTCAACATGACAATGATCCAAAGCACACCGCCAGGGCAATGAAGGAGTGGCTTCGTAAGAAGCATTTCAAGGTCCTGGAGTGCCCTAGCCAGTCTCCAGATCTCAACCCTATAGAAAACCTTTGGAGGGAGTTGAAAGTCCGTGTTGCCAAGTGAAAAGTCAAAAACATCACTGCTCTAGAGGAGATCTGCATGGAGGAATGGGTCAACATACCAACAACAGTGTGTGGCAACCTTGTGAAGACTTACAGAAAATGTTTGACCTCTGTCATTGCCAACAAAGGATATATTACAAAGTATTGAGATGAAATTTTGTTTCTGACCAAATACTTATTTTCCACCATAATATGCAAATAAAATGTTAAAAAAACAGACAATGTGATTTTCTGGATTTTTTTTTCTCAGTTTGTCTCCCATAGTTGAGGTCTACCTATGATGTAAATTACAGACGCCTCTCATCTTTTTAAGTGGTGGAACTTGCACTATTGCTGACTGACTAAATACTTTTTTGCCCCACTGTATATATATATATACAGTTAAGTCCATATATATTTGGACAGAGACAACATTTTTCTAATTTTGGTTATAGACATTACCACAATGAATTTTAAACAAAACAATTCAGATGCAGTTGATGTTCAGACTTTCAGCTTTCATTTGAGGGTATCCACATTAAAATTGGATGAAGGGTTTAGGAGTTTCAGCTCCTTAACATGTGACACCATGTTTTTAAAGGGACCAAAAGTAATTGGACAGATTAAATCATTTTAAATAAAATGTTCATTTTTAGTACTTGGTTGAAAACCCTTTGTTGGCAATGACTGCCTGAAGTCTTAAACTCATGGACATCACCAGACGCTGTGTTTCCTTCTTTTTGAGGCTCTGCCAGGCCTTTACTGTGGTGGTTTTCAGTTGCTGTTTGTTTGTGGGCCTTTCTGTCTGAAGTTTAATCTTTAACAAGTGAAATGCATGCTCAATTGGGTTGAGATCAGGTGACTGACTTGGCCATTCAAGAAAATTCCACTTCTTTGCTTTAATAAACTCCTGGGTTGCTTTGGCTTTATGTTTTGGGTCATTGTCCATCTGTAGTATGAAACGACGACCAATCAGTTTGGCTGCATGTGGCTGGATATGAGCACACAGTATGGCTCTGAATACCTCAGAATTAATTCGGCTTCTTCTGTCCTGTGTCACATCATCAATAAATTCTAGTGACCCAGTGCCACTGGCAGCCATACATGCCCAAGCCATCACACTGCCTCCGCCGGTTTTACAGATGATGTGGTATGCTTTGGATCATGAGCTGTACCACGCCTTTGCCATACTTTTCTCTTTCCATCATTCTGGTAGAGGTTGATCTTGGTTTCATCTGTCCAAAGAATGTTCTTCCAGAACTGTGCTGCCTTTTTTAGATGTTTTTTTAGCAAAGTCCAGTCTAGCCTTTTTATTCTTGATACTTATGAGCGGCTTGCATCGTGCAGTGAACCCTCTGTATTTACTTTCATGCTGTCTTCTCTTTATGGTAGATTTGGATATTGATACGCCTACCTCCTGGAGAGTGTTGTTCACTTGGTTGGCTGTTGTGAAGGGGTTTCTCTTCACCATGGAGATTATTCTGCGATCATCCACCACTGTTGTCTTCCGTGGGCGCCCGGGTCTTTTTGCATTGATGAGTTCACCAGTGCTTTCTTTCTATCTCAGGATGAACCAAACTGTAGATTTTGCCACTCCTAATATTGTAGGTATTTCTCGGATGGGTTTTTTCTGTTTTTGCAGCTTAAGGATGGCTTGTTTCACCTGCATGGAGAGCTCCTTTGACCGCATGTTTACTTCACAGCAAAACCTTCCAAATGCAAGCACCACACCTCAAATCAACTCCAGGCCTTTTATCTGCTTAATTGAGAATGATATAATGAAGGAATTGCCCGCATCTGTCCATGAAATGGCCTTGGAGTCAATTGTCCAATTACTTTTGGTCCCTTTAAAAACAGGGTGGCACATGTTAAGAAGCTGAGACTCCTAATCCCTTCATCCAATTTTAATGTGGATCCCCTCAAATGAAAGCTGAAAGTCTGAACTTCAACTGCATCTGAATTGTTTTGGTTAAAATTCATTGTGGTAATATCTATAACCAAAATTAGAAAAATGTTGTCTCTGTCCAAATATATATGGACTTAACTATATATATATATATATATATATATATATATATATATATATATATATATATTCAAAAAAGAGGCAGCACTCCATTATTCAAGTGAAAAAATGTGGAAGGTTTTAATCAACCCACATAGCTGGGCGACGTTTCAGCTCCATCTGAGCCTTTTTCAAGCAGTGAGTGACCATACCTAGTGTCCATTTATATGTGTCTCAACATATAAAATAAAAGGATTAGTGATTCCACCGCAAACTCAAACGCGGCACTAAATTAGGCTGCACATCTATATGTAACTCGCCCGCTCAACCGAGTACCCCAAAGTGTCCATGCTAGGTGGATCATACATCAGAGTCATACTTGGACTCTGATGTATGATCCACCTAGCATGGACACTTTGGGCCGCATTTGAGTTTGCGGTGGAATCACTAATTCTTTTATTTTATTTGCGGCTCTGCACTAAAGCGCTAGAGCATATGATATAAAATCTATTGGGCTGCATGGTGCTACTGCGCAGACGCTAGTTACACAGGTCGCAGTGCCTTAGTGTGCCACAACTAATATGGCGGCTTTTAGCGCTACTGCGCATGCGCCGAGGAAAGAACGCCACACAGAGCGCTCTCTTGGTCAAAACAGCGGTACCAGGCTATGATGCGACTTAGTCATGCGCAGTAAGCGGCGGGGAACGCCGACTTACAATCAGATTGTTCTCCATTGCCCAACATGTGAAACGGGGGTAGGTAATTTACAATATGTATAAAATGAAAACAAGTATTTGGAGACTAATTATAATAATGATTATAAGCAATAGAGTAGATCAATCATGGGTAGATTGAGGAATTGGTTTTTAAAAGCACAGAAGCACAGGTCACTTTATTATGTATAGGCACAGGATGCAAATATAAAAGAATGCACATGTTATGTAAATATTGATTAACTGTAAATGTAATTGGATTTAATTTAATACTTGTTGAGACACATATAAATGGACACTAGGTATGGTCACTCACTGCTTGAAAAAGGCTCAGATGGAGCTGAAACATCGCCCAGCTATGTGGGTTGATTAAAACCTTCCACATTTTTTCACTTGAATAATGGAGTGCTGCCTCTTTTTTGAATCTCTGTGAATCTGGTGCAATCATTGGACTGGTTGCCTGAGGCCCTACACCTGAAGATAAGTATAAGCGTGGTGCTGTTCCTTTTCTTCTAATATATATATATATATATATATATATATATATATATATATATATATATACTGTATATACTGTATATACTGTATATGTTTTTAAGAATATTTGAGCCGATGGATCCATGATATGTCCATTTTGCAAACCTGCGAGAAAAAATCGCCATACGGATGACACACTGATAAATTTGTGCGTAAAAATCGCATCCTCGCATTGAATTTGGAACAATTACTGCGTATTACGGCCGCCAATCAGCGATGCGGGATTTCCGTTACGGAAGTTGGAGACAGACAGACGGAAGTACCCGATAGGCTATTATATATAAATACACACACACTTCATTGAAGATTTCTGACCTACTTCCTGTGGACTGAGAGCAATGAAACTTATCACAGTCATTAGTCCTTCTCTACATAGGTGCCACCTAGGGACACACACTTCTCCCATCTCTTTAAGCAGCTGTAAACACCTTGCTTGTAGAAGTTGACAGGTTGCTCCAAAAGCCATGTTGTGACTTCAGAAATCAGAAAATATATATAATATTTTTATTTTTTTAGTCGCCTCATTGGGGGATATGGGGGCCATGGGGTTAGTCAAGGCTGATACTAACAATACATCTTAACAAAAAAAGTTGGCTCCTCCAAGTAGACTCTACGTTGCCTGCCAGCACCACACCCCCACAGTCTAGCATGGTGTAATAGGTGTAATACAATGGCAGACAAGGGTCTGTCTGGTAGTCTTTTCTCTCTTTTTTTTTTTTGTGTGCGTTCTAGATCTCAGATGATCGCTTGGAGGGGTAGCAGTGTGTAATTAAGCTTTCAGTTTCACCCCACATAGCAATGAAGAGCACTGCCTGTACTGTTCTTCTGTTCTCCTGGTATTTAACTTCCTCAAGGGTGTGTTGTCTGCCTTGGCTATTCCATTTCAGTGAGTTATGGATTTTAAGCTTAAATTCAAGAATCTTCCCAGGAGTGGCACACGCTAGTCTGCCACTCCCTTACCCCCCCCCCATCTTCCCTACAACACCTCCCTTAATCCGTGGTATCTCAATCTTGTATTGGATGCACTTCAGTCCCCATCCTTTTGAGCAGATGATAGACATCTGTTCTCTTTTTTTTTATTTTTTTTTTTATTTTATTTTTTATAGTGATTACCTCCATCAGATGGATTTCAGACCATCCTGCACCCATGCAATTTGGTGTTGCAGCCAGTTTTCCTTTCTTCCTAAGGTGGTTTCGACTTTCCACCTTAACGAGGACATTGTCATAGGTTATGTGCACACGTTGTGGATTTCCTGCGGATTTTTCCGCACAGAATCTGCATCTTTTGCCTGAAAGCCCAGTCAAAAATCCACACGTTTTTGCGAGGATTTGATGCTTTCTTTCATGCATTTTTGAACGCTAAATAAAGATCTATTGAACAAAAAAAGAATTGTGATGTCATTTCTTGTCCAACCTCTTCGTTTACATTCTCCATTGAAGAATAATGTTTACACACACAGCTAGATAGATAGATTTGTAGGTAAGTAGATCTATAGATTAAATGGATCTATAGATAGGTCCATAGATGGATAATACCAAGCCCGATGTTTAGTAATAAACATAATAAAATGGTACATAAAGAGTTAAATAAAGAGACACTCACTCACTCTGCATTGGCTGGGGTCACACTTGCGAGAAACTGGCACGAATCTTTCACCTCAATAACCGGCACTGCCGCCGGCACTGGGGACCGGAGCGTTCAGCTACATAGAAATACATGCAGCCGCACACTCTGGTCCCGATTGCCGGGGGCAGTGCCGGGTATTGAGGTGTGAGTATCTGTTTAATTTATTAAAAATGGAGAAAAAGATTGCGTGGACTCCCGTGCAATTTTCAAGTCCAGAGTGGGAAAGCCAGCAATTGGGAGATAATGTTTGTAGCCTGGGAAGGGTTTAATACCCATGGATCTTCCCAGGCTAGGAATATCAGCTGACAGCTGTATATTTAGCCTTTACTGGATATTAAAATAGGGGGATCCCCCCCCCCCAAAAAAAAGGTGGGGGTCCCCCTATAATTAATAGCCAGAAAGGCTACGCAGACAGCTGTGGGCTGATATTCATAGCTTAGGAAGAGGCCATGGATATTGCTCCCAGCCACCCCAGAAATGGCGCATCTGTAAGATGCACCAATTCTGGCACTTAGCCTCTCTTCCCACTGCCCTGTAGCGGTGGCATATGGGGTAATAAGGGGTTAATGTCACCATTGTATGGTGACATCAAGCCTGGTTAGTAATGGAGAGGCGTCAATAAGACACCTATCCATTACTAATCCTATAGTAGTGAAAGATTTTTTTTTTAAAAAGACACAGCCAGAAAAAAGTATTTTAATATCCTTAATTTCACCATATTTACAACTACGCCTAATTCCCCAAAGCCATCGATCGCCTGCAAAAACTAAAAAATAATAAACCAACCGTATACTCCCTGTCCGACGCAGTCCAATTAATAACGAGTGTCCCACTAAGATCTCCCATATGGAGCCGTCACATCAGGAGATTTGACAGCTCTATACTCTTCCAGTGACACACTGACAGGAGACAATGGCTTCTGCAGTGTTATCACTGAGGGTTCAATGAGTTCATTGATGTCACTTTACGCCACTGCTGCGTGAGAATTTTCCCATGCAGCTGGGCTGCAAGTGACAGTATGAACTATACTGTACTGACAGCGGAGGAGGGATAGAGTGCGGAAGAATACCTTCCGTCATTGTTTTGCCGGTGCTGATGTGACAGCTCTCCATGGGAGATCGTCGTGGGACACTCGTTATTATGTGGATTACTGCGGATCAGGGAGTATATTGTTGGGTTATTATTTTTATATTTCTTACAGGTGATCGAGGGCTTCGTGGACTACGTGATTGGTGAGTATGTACTATATGTTGTATGTACTGTCTGTACACAGCCTCCGCCCACACTCTTCCTCTTCCCGATCTGCAGCGTTTCTCACACACAACTCCGCAGCAAAACTGCAGATCTTTTTAAACCTGCGGTTTTCCTGTGGATTTTACTAAATCCATGGAAGTCAATCGGTGCAGAAACGCTGCAGATCCGCAAAACGAATTCACATGCTGCGGAAAATAAACGCTGCGTTTCCGCACGTTTTTTCCCGCAGCATGTGCACAGCGTTTATGTATTTCCCATTGATTAACTTTGTGTTCACAACGCACTGCAGATATGAGGAAATTTCGCGCATCCAAAACCGTTGCAAAAACGCATCTAAATCCGCAAAGTGTGCACATAGCCTTATCTTCCTTCTCCCCTTCGCCCTCTCATCCTATAGAGAGATTTGCAGAAGCTGTACCTAGTCAAATTTATGTGGTCCTACTTGTGAGCCACCACTCCCTTCAGATGTTTGGATTCCTTGTTTGTCATTCTGGAGGCCCACACAAAGGTCCGGCCTCCTCTAAGGTGACCATTGCTCACTGGATTCAATTGGCCATTGTCAAAGCCTACAGGGTGAAGGTCAGATCTCCCCCATTCAAGGTTGCTGTGCACTCTACACCGGCTGTGGAGGTTTCCTGGGCCAGCTGCTACCAGGTATATGTTCTGCAACTCTGTGAGGCAGATAATTGGTCATTGATTCATATGTTACAACTGTATAAGCACACTGACACGGGTTATGTGTAAACCAGGGTAAATTATAAATCTGCAGGCCACTGGTACCTATTCGGACTAGGCAATCCCTAACCTGGCACGGATTTGTCCCTGCCTTACCATGGAGGTTGGCACCCTAAGATTACGTAGTGGTGCCCCTACTGACCCTGAGTGTTCTTAACTGCACCCTAAACTACACACTGTGTGTACTCCAAAACAGCAACATAAAGTAGTGCACACGTGCAGAGGGTGAGAACAGGCTAAGGACGTGTTCAGACAGTCACATGGGAAAGACAGACCAAAATAATATTAACCAAACAATAAACAGACTTTGTGGAAAACCTCTCGGACACTAAAATGTAAAAAATAGAAAAGGGAACTAGGGAGGAAGACGCACAAAGAAACCGAGATTGGAATTACCTCACTAAACACCATCAACTTGGAATATAGCCAGCAAAGACTACAAGTGCCAACAGTATAAATAACCCCTCCCAAGATGTGAACGAACCAAAGCAAGGAATACAACGCAAAGCAGAAAAACAAGATGAGCATTATCAGTAGTTAGACACACTGTGGTGAAGCAGGGAGGGAAATTGACCCACAGACAGAGATCATCAGATCGAGTCCCAGAGAGGAGCCATGACAATACTGCTGGACCCTCAGAATTCCCCCCCCCCCCCCCCCACCTCCCCAACCTTTTGAAAAACTCTCTTATTAGGTCATCCATTACCTGCAAATTAATTTTTTTGTTTGGTTCTCTCCATAAAATATTTCTCAATGTCTTCATTGAGGGACCCAGCACCCACCCTTGGTTGCCCAGTCGGGCATGCATTTAAGCGGTCTGTTTTTTTTGCTTTTTTCTCTCAGGGTGGATATAATACAAATATATACATACATACACACACACACGTACGTGTGTATATGTATATGTATGTATGTATATGTATGTATGTATATATATATGTGTATGTATATATATATATATATATATGTATGTAATATATATATATATTTAGTACAGACCCAAAATTTGGACACACCTTCTTATTTAAAGATTTTTTTTGTATTTTCATGACTATGAAAATTGTAAATTCACACTGAAGACATCAAAACTATGAATTAACATATATACATAACAAAATAGTGTGAAACAACTGAAATTTTGTCTTATGTTCTAGGTTCTTCAAAGTAGCCACCTTTTGCTTTGATGACTGCTTTGCACACTCTTGGCATTCTCTTGATGAGCTTCAAGAGGTAGTCACTGGAATGGTCTTCCAACAATCTTGAAGGAGTTCCCAGAGATGCTTGGCACTTGTTGGCCCTTTTGCCTTCACTCTGTGGTCCAGCTCACCCCAAACCATCTCGATTGGGTTCAGGTCTGGTGACTGTGGAGTTCAGGTCATCTGTAGCACCCAATCACTCTCCTTTTTGGTCAAATAGCCTTTAAACAGCCTGGAGGTGTGTTTGGGGTCATTGTCCTGTTGAAAAATAAATGGTCCAACTAAACGCAAACCGGATGGAATAGCATGCCCCTGCGAGATGCTGTGGTAGCCATGCTGGTTCAGTATGCCTTCAATTTTGAATAAATCCCCAACAGTGTCACCAGCAAAGCACCCCCACACCATCACACCTCCTCCTCCATACTTCACGGTGGGAACCAGGCCTGTAGAGTCCATCCGTTCACCTTTTCTGCATCGCACAAAAACATGGTGGTTGGAACCAAAGATCTCAAATTTGGACTCATCAGACCAAAGCACAGATTTCCACTGGTCTAATGTCCATTCCTTGTGTTCTTTAGCCCAAACAAGTCTCTTCTGCATGTTGCCTGTCCTTAGCAGTGGTTTCATATCAGCTATTTTACCATGAATGCCTGCTGCACAAAGTCTCCTCTTAACAGTTGTTGTAGAGATGTCTGCTTCTAGAACTCTGTGTGGCATTGACCTGGTCTCTAATCGGAGCTGCTGTTAACCTCTTGCGACTTCCCTGACCCAGAGCCGCCAGCCTCACCAACTTCGAGGGCCTCCCCCCACTTCACCAGCATAAATGTTGTGACCCTCCCCCTCAAACACCACATGTCCAACCCCACTGCATTAAGATGAATATTATCGTTCCTCCAAAATCCGCCTTCCCCCGATTCCAGGTCCATGTGGCGCACAACAATTGCTCCATTCCTCGCAATAAAACGAGACACTGCCCTGTTCACCTTGATCCTTGCCCTATTCACCCCTTGTACAGATCTGGCGCCATACCAAACTTTTCTCGGAATAATCTCCGACCAGACAACTATCACTCTTGGAAACATGGACCACAACCGCAACATATCAAACTTTATATAATTAATTAGCTCCCGGCATGGATGCTTCCCCAAATCATTACCTCCTAGATGAATCACCAACACATCCGGAACCTGATCCGATCTAACGAATCTATGAAATTCGGGACGCAGTTGTTTCCATACCATACCCCGCTTTCCAATCCATCTCAAGACAGCCTCGTTCCTTGACACACCTAATTGTCTCCTGTCTGGAGAAACCGCTGCCCTCAATGCCGCCCAAAAGACAAACGAGTGACCCACGATCCACCCGTTCACTTGTCTGCGTTCTGAAACAAAACAAATTACAACACCAAGTAAAAAACTTCAATCACATTATCGAAAATACTACTTAAAGCTGGGCGAACATAAGAACGAAACCTTACCGACTCCCAACGGCCAATCCTCCTTAATACATCCTCCCCTAGACCTCTCATCGCTGCCTCCATAGCTGCCCCAATTCTAAAAGAATGGCCACAATAATTTTTTGCCGGAATGCACCCTTTTTCCAAGCATTTTTTTTAATATAGCCATAAATTGGAAACGGGACAGAAAGGACCCATCTTCATGCACCAGCAGTGGGGAATCGACCGGTCCCCTGTTGCTCGAGAATTCCTTCATACTTAACCGGACACCCTGGAGAACCCTGTACCTCTAATAGCAGTATTTTACAACCCTTTTCCTCCACATCTGTTTTTGAAGAACGGGTAAATATCACAACTCTATCCTCTCCAACATCTATGTCCTGTCTCATAAGTCCACTTTTTTTACACTTGGATGGACTAACTAATTCCCCCAAACGGGAAGCCCCGAAAAAAAAAACGCCAATAAAAAAGCTAACTTAAAAAGAGCTAATTCCCAGGGAGAAGAACAAATATCAATTAAATGATTACACAAAACCAACAAAACCTCATAAGATACCGGGCGCCTTCCATCTGCCACTTTCCATCCCTTTTTCCAGCCCCTCACAGCTTGAAGGACCAAAAAGGACTTTGTTAAATCTTTTAATCCCCTGAACTTAAAGCTGAAAGCTAAACCCGCCATCAAATTATTTAATTTCGGGACTGACCATCCCAATTCCCAATAATGACCGATCAACATTAGCAACTTACTTTCATCATCCACCTCGTCACACAGCACAGCTTTCCATTCCTCCCAAACGTTCAATGCCATCCTGTAATGTGCCCAAGTTCCTGATGCCAATGACCTGGATAATAATTCCCTTACCGCTCCAAAGGAAGGTTCCATAACTCCACTGGACATGACATCCCTGTTGAATACGCATGAGGTGCCAATTCCCGAAGACGATCCTGCTGCGAACAAGAAAGAGCTTCGACAATAGGGTAAAGCAAATAAGTCCGTACCTCCGCCACAATCCACAAGTTGTAAATTAAACCTATCTGAACTAATTATTGAAGAAGTCTCAATACAGCATAATCAGGCGATGATAACGAGTTTATGACCCTCAACGCCATCCCTGACTCACAAAAAAAGGAGGCCCAAATCCTCTGGCGCTATTACCAGGGCTATCCAAATAGATCTGCCGTTGTACGAATCCAAGAAAACCGCCCATACCTTCAAGTCGTCACGTAAATCTTTCTTAAGCCTGATAAAATGCCCGGGAGATTTGATTCCCACCGTTGCCAACGACAACCGCCTTCAAAATGCTCTGCCCATAGGCATAATTCGACAAGCAAAATTCAATTTGCCCAACCAAGACTGAACTTCTCATAGCGTCATCTTCTTTAACCCCTTAATCCCATTGGATGTAATATCCCGTCGAGGTGACCTGGGACTTAACTCCCAGTGACAGGATAGTACATCCGGCGCGATCAGCCGCGCTCACGGGGGAAGCGCGGCCGATCGCGGCTGGGTGTCAGCTGACTATCGCAGCTGACATCTGGCACTATGTGCCAGGAGCGGTCACGGACCGCTCCTGGCACATTAACCCCCGGAACACTGCGATCAAAGATGATCGCAGCGTTCCGGCGGCATAGGGAAGCATTGTGCAGGGAGGGGGCTTCCTGAGACTCTCGAAGTAATGCGATGTGATCGCCATAAAAAAGAAAAAACAACGCTTTTATATGATACCACCAAACAAAAAGTGGAATAACACGCGATCAAAAAGACGGATATAAATAACAATGGTATCGCTGAAAACGTCATCTTGTCCTGCAAAAAACGAGCCGCCATACAGTGTCAACAAAAAAATAAATAAGTTATAGGTCTCAGAATAAAGCGATGCAAAAATAATTTTTTTTTATATAAAATAGTTTTTATTGTATAAAAGCGTCAAAACATAAAAAAAATATAAATGAGGTATCGCTGTAATCGTTCTGACTTGAAGAATAAAACTGCTTTACCAATATTATCAAACGTGGAACGGTATAAGCACCCCCCAAAAGAAATTTGTGAATAGCTGTTTTTTGTTCATTCTACCTCACAAAAATTGGAATAAAAAGCAATCAAAAAGTCACATGCCCGAAAATGGTACAAATAAAAACGTCAATTCGTCCCGCAAAAAATAAGACCTCACATCACTCTGTGGACCAAAATATGGAAAAATTAAAGCTCTCAAAATATGGAGACGCAAAAACTATTTTTTGCAATAAAAGCATCTTTTAGTGTGTGACGGCTGCCAATCCTAAAAATCCGCTAAAAAAACCCGCTATAAAAGTAAATTAAACCCCCCCTTCATCACCCCCTTAGCTAGGGAAAAATAACAAAATTTTAAAAAAATTATTTATTTCCATTTTCCCATTAGGGTTAGGGATGGGGCTAAAGTTAGGGTTTGGATTTCATTTATGGTTGGGATTAGGGTTAGGGGTGTGGTTAGGGTTATGGTTGGGGTTATGGCTGGGATTAGGGTTAGGGGTGTGTTTGGGTTAGGGTTTCAGTTAGAATTGAGGGGTTTCCACTGTTTAGGCACATCAGGGGCTCTCCAAACGCGACATGGCGTCCGATCTCAATTTCAGCCAATTCTGCGTTGAATAAGTAAAACAGTGCTCCTTCCCTTACGAGCTCTCCCGTGCACCCAAACAGGGGTTTACCCCAACTCAGGACAAATTGGACAACAACTTTTGGGGACCAATTTCTCCTGTTACCCTTGAGAAAATACAAAACTGGGGGCTAAAAAATAATTTTTGTGGAGAAAAAAAAAGAATTTTTATTTTTACGGCTCACTTGGTGGGTCAAAGTGCTCACCACACATCTAGATAAGTTCCTTAGGGGGTCTACTTTCCAAAATGGTGTTACTTGTTGGGGGGTTTCAATGTTTAGGCACATCAGGTGCTCTAAAAACCCGACATGGCGTCCCATCTCAATTCCAGTCAATTTTGCATTGAAAAGTCAAATGGCGCTCCTTCTCTTCCGAGCTCTGCCATGCACCCAAACTGTGGTTTACCCCAACATATGGTATATCAGTGTGCTCAGGACAAATTTTACAACAACTTTTTGGTTCCAATTTCTCCTGTTACCCTTAGTAAAATAAAACAAATTGGAGCTGAAGTAAATTTTTTGTGAAAAAAAGTTAAATGTTCATTTTTATTTAAACATTCCAAAAATTCCTATGAAACACCTGAAGGGTTAATAAACGTCTTGAATTTGGTTTTGAGCACCTTGAGATGTGCAGATTTTAGAATGGTGTCACACTTGGGTATTTTCTATCATATAGACCCCTCAAAGTGACTTCAAATGTGATGTGGTCCCTAAAAAAAAAAAAAAAAATTAAAAAAAATGGTGTTGTAAAAATGAGAAATTGCTTTTAACCCTTATAACTCCCTAACACAAAAAATTTTGGTTCTAAAATTGTGCTGATGTAAAGTAGTTATGTGGGAAATGTTACTTATTAAGTATTTTGTGTGACATATCTCTGTGATTTAAGGGCATAAAAATTCAACGTTAGAAAATTTTCAAAATTTTCGCCAATTATCCATTTTTTTTCACAAATAAATGCAGTTAATATCAAAGAAATTTTACCACTATCATGAAGTACAATATGTCACGAGAAAACAATGTCAGAATCATCAGGATCCGTTAAAGCGTTCCAGAGTTATAACCTCCTAAAGGGACAGTGGTCAGAATTGTAAAAATTGGCCCGGTCATTAACATGCAAACCACCCTTGGGGGTTAAGGGGTTAAACCGGCAGCTCGATTAACTTCTATCTTCATGTCTAACAATTTGTCCAACGGTAACCTGCATTCCATTGCAATGGAATCAATTTCAAAGCCCAAAAAACTAGCGAGGTGACTGGGCCAACAGTCTTTTCAGCTACTAATGGTACACCAAATTTCCCTGCTACGCTTTCCATTGTACGCAACAACAATGAGCAAACATTAATTTCAGCTGGACCAATGAACAAGAAATCATCCAAATAATGGATGCAAGAATTCAAGCCGGACACCTCCTTAACAGTCCACTCCAAGAATGTACTGAACGTTTCAAAATGCGCGCATGACAGCGAATACCCATGGGCTAGCAGCGATCAACGTAAAAAACCCTTTCCAAAAACATCCCAATAAATGCATAATGTCCGGATTAACAGGTAACAGACGGAATGCTGCCTCGATGTCTGTTTTTGCCAACAAAGCCCCACTTCCACACAAACGTACACAACCCATGGCAGAGTCAAAAGAAGTGTATACCACCGAACAAAGCTGCGGATCTATCCCGTCATTCACTGACAGACCTTTTGGAAACGAAAGGTGATGAATTAGCTCTTTCTTTGGCACAACACCCAGTGGTGATACCCTCAAATTAACAATTGGAGCTGACTCAAAAGGCCCTGCCATCCTGCCCAATGCAACTTCTTTATTCAATTTTTCAGTTACCACTTCCGGGAACTGCATTGCCGATTTTAGATTCTTTGTTGATAGCCCCACCTTAACATCAGCAAAAGGAATTTTAAACCCATCCCTAAAACCTTCCCTCAGTAATGTTGCTGCTGCCCTGTTGGTATATTTATTTAGAAAGCGATCCATCTCTAGTATCCGATGCGGTGTCATTCATTTTTTCAAAACCTTCTGACCCCTGTTGCTTTCCTCCCTTAAAACATCTTGTGGCCCCATGACTCATGCTTGAACTTCCATTTACCCCCAAATCGGCAGGAACCTTCATTGAAGGAGAAACACAGCCCTTTTTGCATTGCCACTGACTAGCGGCTAGCGGTGGACACCGCGTCGATTACGCCATCACTGCACGGGTGTTGCCCATACAGCCGTACACAGACCATTACTCTGCATCTTTTATGGAAGCTAACTATCATCTGCCCACTCGGGCACATCTCCTCTAAACACTCTGCATAGCACGTAACTGATGAAGGTCCAGTTTGGGACCGAAACGTTTTGTTGCTGATAATAAAATATATGTTCAGACAAAAAAGTTGAGTGCCAGGTTTTATTATATATATCTGGACACATAGTGGACATGGGATTTCTTGAAATCCCATCCACTATGCTGTAACATCTGGTTGCTGCGTGTTGAAGGCTGCACAAGTACGCAGGGTCCAACCCGCAGTATTTACTGATCGTGTGCACATACCCTTACTGCTTCAGAACCACCCATAGACTGTAAACATCCAGACGGCCTTGCTCTATACAGTACCAAGCGCTAAAGTGCTGTGCACACAGTAATGGGAAGATCCAATGGCGCCGCCTCCTTTATACAGTGGTCATGTGATCGCTGCGTAATGAGGGAGCAGGAGTTGCTGGGTCATAGTAGACCCAATCACCTCTGCTGTACAGCCTGGAGGCTGCATTTCACTTATAACTTGGAGATTTCACTATTTTTTTTTAAATGGCTCTCAAAGATATTTTATGACCTTTTTGAGGGGGAGAATGTTTAAGATAAATGTAGGGGGACCGCAGACTTATGCAGCCTAGCTCCATACAAGTGTATTGAGTGAGGCCACACTCACTAGACTGGCTTTGGTGGGGAATGTGTGTAACTCCCTCGGGTCAGATACCGGCTAATCCCCGCAGATCACAGTGCATACGTTTGGTGGTTTCCTAGAATGACTGCAGACTTATAGATTTGAACTGGACAACCCCTTTAAACCGCATAATGAAAAAAATAAATAAGTAAAATAATGAAAATGTGTCTGTCCTGCTCAGGAATTGGGGGTAAACGGCACAGTCTTGAACTCGTTAAAGAACACTACTTTGGTTTGGAAACTTCCAGTTACTTAACTTTGATAAAACTCAATTTATAAAGTTGTTTGTTGATTTATATGCGCTTTTAGTGCGTTTCTGCTGTAAAAATGAATATGCATTTATTTATTTATTTTACCTGTGGATTTTCCTCTTCTCATTCAAGGCAGGGAAAATCTGTATTTAAAACTCATATTTACTACAAGAGAAATTGCTTTGTTCAAATGTCAAAAGCATGCAAGTCCGTTTTAAACTAGGTAAAAAAAAAAAAAAAAAAAAAAGCAGTGTCTGAACTGTGATACACTTGTGTATTGTGCACAATAAAAATACACGACTTCACAAAATGCACCAAACACTCTGCATGGGAACTTTACCTAAAGCTCCATTTCCACTGGCTGACCTAAGGCGCTAATCGATGAGCTACTTTGTTTGCTGATATGCGGTCATTCTACTAACCTGTTTACTCAGGCTGACCCTGCAGTGCACTGAGCGATCTTTAATCGATCATTCCATATGTATAGGCTGCCATTGTTCTGAGAAGGAAGAGTTCTGTTTACACACAGACTAGCCTTCAGATGTGCACTGAACAATCTGTACTAGACTATTAAGTACACGTGCGCTGCCATTGTTCTCAGAAGCATGAGTCCTGCTTACACAGGATAATGCGCTACAGAGAACGATGAGATGTATTTATTTATTTTTTGTGCAAAATAAAACTTTGGTGAATGATCTGCAGGCTCTTTTGACTGCACCATCACCAAAA
The DNA here is from genome assembly GCF_032444005.1 of Ranitomeya imitator. NCBI lineage: Eukaryota > Metazoa > Chordata > Amphibia > Anura > Dendrobatidae > Ranitomeya > Ranitomeya imitator. The sequence goes on from NC_091284.1 coordinate 548,744,880, forward strand.
AATGTACTTTCCTAAGAGTACTTGTTCAGGATAATCTTGCATTATTATTATTATTATTTATTATTATAGCGCCATTTATTCCATGGCGCTTTACATGTGAGGAGGGGTATACATAATCCTGCATTGAAAGCAGGATTTCAGCCACCCCTGCCCCCACCAAACTATTTATATGCACATGCAGCACTTTCAAACTGACAGGTTCCCTGTCATGTTCTTTTTAGATTGTAAACTGTCCCCAGTGCGTTGTTAGTGATGCAATGTGCATCACTAAGGCTGCTTTCATACATCAGGTTTTTGGTTTCAGGCTAAATCTGGCAAATTTGCTAAAAAACGGATCCGGCGTAAATTGTGAAAAACTGATGCACCGGATCCATTTTTTTTTTTTTTAGCTGGATCCGGCACAATCCGGCGCTAATACAACTCTTATGGGAAAAAACGGATCCGGCGTAATAAAAAAAAAAAACGGATCCGGATTGTGCCTGAAAGAAAAAACTTGATGTGTGAAAGCAGCCTAAGGCTGGTTTCACACTTGTGTTTCAAAACGCATGCGTTTAAAAAAAAAAACCGCATGGTGAAAAAACGCGTGTAAACGCTGCGTTTTTTGACGCATGCGTCCAAAAAACGCAGCGTTTACATGCGTTTACATGCGTTTTTGCATGCGTTTGCGTTTTTTTTAACATTTCCCAAAAAAAACTAGGAGCCAAAAAGAGATAACCAGACACACCCAATGGGAATAGAGAGGGCGTATATGATTGTCTCTCTATATATTGACCCTAGGGGTACAGAAATTTTTACAGCTTGCTACTGTTTCCGGTGTCATGATGGATCTTTCCATGGAGAGATTTTATTTCAACCTGGATTTCAGCTTCAAGATTTTCCTGGCCTGTGCTTTTGATTGGGAGCAAGACCGAAACCGCCAAAGATGGAGAAGGAGACAGCGTAGGCGTTTTTGGAGGCACCCCATCATTGAAGTGCGTGAGAGCCGTGGAGCCTATCACACGCTCTATGCGGAGCTGAATGCCAACCTGGAGAAATTCCAGGATTACACGAGAATGTTGCAAGAATCGTTCCGGGATTTGCTGTCTCGTGTCCAAGGAGCCATACGGCGACAGGACACACGGCTCCGTAGAGCGATTCCACCCGAGGAACGTCTGCTAGTGACATTACGGTACGTTCCAAATCTAAACCAATGACAGTCCAAATTTTGGTTATGACATGTATTTTATGTGTTTTTTTCTTTTTGTTATTTTTATACACACCATAAAAAGAGTAGATTTTAATGTTTTTTTTTTTTTTGTTTCTTTTTCTTCTAGATTTCTTGCCACAGGGGAGAGTTTATCTTCCCTCCCCTTCCAATACCGCCTTGGAATATCAACCCTGTCCGGAATCGTTGTGGACACCTGTCGTGCGTTATGGAATGTACTCCGTGAGGAGTTTATACCAGTACCCACCGTGGACGTGTGGCGTGAAATTTCAGATACATTTTTGAATGTGTGTGATTTCCCCAACTGTTTAGGGGCGGTGGATGGAAAGCACATCCGCATTATCAAACCTGTCAGAACCGGATCCGAGTTTTTTAACTACAACTAATATTTTTCGGTAGTGCTCTTGGCAATAGCGGATTCGGAGTGTCGCTTCATCGCCGTGGACATTGGAGCTTTTGGCCGTGGCAATGATTCCCAGACTTTCAAGAGCTCGGATATGGGCCGTCGGGTGTATGGCAACAATTTTAATTTCCCCCCTCCACAGCCTCTCCCCAACACTCAAGGCCCACTGCTGCCATTTGTTATGGTTGGGGATGAGGCCTTCCAGATGTGTGAAAATCTCCTGAAGCCATATTCTAGTAGGGACTTGGACCACACTAGAAGGATCTTCAACTACAGACTGACCAGGGCCAGAACAGTGGAGTGCACCTTTGGCATTCTGGTTGCTAAATGGCGCATTCTTGCAACAGCCATAAATCTAAAAGTGGAAACAGTGGACGAGGTGGTCAAAGCCTGTGTGGTTCTCCACAATTACCTCATTGCTAAGGAGCGACCCCACATTGAACTGGATGAACTTGTTTCACACCCACTGCCTGATTTTCAGCATCACCCGATGCGGTCAACTGCAGCCGTTGGTCTTATGCGGGACCAATTTGCGGCCTATTTTGTTTCCGATATTGGACGGGTGTCATGGCAGGACAATGTTGTGTAAATGTCCTGTTGTATGTTTATTTTTACCAATTATTATATACTGATAAAAAATTTTCAAATCAATAAACTTGAGTGTTGGTTGTGTTGACCGTGTCCCCTATCTTTTTTCTCTCTAAACAAAGGTTGACCAAAGACGGGCAGTAGATATGTATTTCATATTTTGTAATCCAAAACCAGGAGTATGCGGCCAGTGTTTTATATCATTATTTGTAAACCAAAATAGGGAGTGCAACAATATGAGGTCAATTATGATATTAAAATAATAACTATTACCTCATCATCTATTATTTTAATATCATAATTGACCTCTTATATTGTTGCACTCCCTATTTTGGTTTACAAATAATGATATAAAACACTGGCCGCATACTTCTAATAATGGCAACCATGTTGATTTATTGGTAACCGTGTTGATTTATTGGTAATCTTGTTGACGTCATTGCGTCAAGACTGTCATGCTCTCTATACCCATCAAGTCAAGTGTAAGAAATAATGAATTCATGATAAACATATACATGCTCATGAATTCACAATTTCTTACACCTGACCAGGTGAGCATAGATATGTAGCGTGTGACAACCATTGTCACATCAATTTTTAGATATAAATAAGAGAATATGGTGAATATACAAAGCAGTTATCAACTCAATAGGTCAGGTGTCTTAACTTATGAGTTTTTGGACATCTGACATGTTCAGTTGAGTACTGAACTTGATTTCCACCATTTTCTCTTTGTACTGTCACACTAGGTACAAAAAAAAGAGTATGGAAATAACTAATATTTTTTGGGCCAACTCATATCTGTATACTGAAGAAACACATATAGATGTAGTCTTGTATTTTATACTACTGGAGATATGTTTTGGCCAAAAGAATAAGTGTTCAGAATTATTGGAGGGGATTCAGAAAAAAATGGATCTTCTAAAGGCCAATTTAAACAACTTTGAGGATTTTAGAAGGAAGAATAACGTTAAGATCAGGGGTATACCAGATTCAATTCAGGCTTCCCAGTTGGAGAGTTATGTATCATCAATGATCTCTAACTTATTTCCTAACTCTACCGAAGGCCCTCTGATAGAAAAGGTTGTCAGAATACGCAGACCACCCACGCTTCCCAGGGATTTATCATGTGACGTCATTGTTACTTTTTACCCAAATTGGGTCAGGAACGCGCTCTTAGGTATCTCAAAAAATCCGAGATTTCTCTCTTCCCCTTACAAGCAACTGGTTTTTTATAAGGATTTGTCTAAAGTCACTCTCCAAAACAGGAGAGTTTTTTCGCATACCACAAGAGAACTACTGCGTGCAGGCCTCTCTTACTCCTGGACAAGATCATCAACCCTCCGGGTGAGACTTCCGTCAGGTTTATTTCATGTTGCCTCTCCGGACGAGGGTATTGAATTTTTAAAACGCATTGGAATCAACTCCTCTGAAGCCACATCCAGTTCCCTACCAACAACTTGAAGGGTAACTGTTCTGGTTGAACAATCTACAAAGATCTGTTATTTGACTAGCTGTAACAACTTAATTCCACTTTAAAAAAATTTTTAAAATTTTTTTTTTCGTTACGTGATTGTTTCTTGGATCAAAACCGAACTTTCCTCCACTAGGTCTTAGGGGTGCCATGTGCACTCTGGGACTTGGGCAGGCATTATTTCACACATTATGCGACCTTTAATCTACTTTTATCTCACAGGCTATAAAAAACGTGTATACTAATATTACTGAGCATCATATAATATTGACTTTTCAGCGACGTTATCTGATATTCCACTTATTGTGTTTATAAGTAGGCATCATATTCATACAGTATATCTCTATACTTAGGCTACTTTGAATCCGACATGTATATGGTTGTTTTCTCTTTTAGGCCCAGCTATTAAGCAACATTTTTCTTTACTGTAAATGCTTATTATTTTACTTCATCGCACAGGCTACTTTAATTCTGACTTGTATACTTTTGTCTATTCTCTTGGGCCTAGTTATTCAGCAACATTTTTCTTTACTGCTAATGCTTATTTTTACTATACTGCATCGCAAGACTAATTTAATTTTCGTCCCTTTGTTAGTGACATATATATGTAGTATATTTAAGCTACCAATTTATGGTCTGTTTTCTAATGCCTGATATTTCATTCCCCATTTCACTTGGGGATTCCTTTCCTTTTCCCTACCCTATGTTTATTTCCTTCCCCTTTCTCTCATTTCTACCTGTTTAAAATTGAAAATACCAATAAAAACGTTTGAAAACAAAAGAATGTGTGTGGCGAAGTTCATTGGTGTGTATTGACAGCGGTGAAAGACACAATAAACCAAACATAATTGTTGCAAATTAACCTTTTTTTTATTGAGTTAACAAACAAATTTAAACATTTATTTTTTTGTACCGCGACGGGTTGTACCGTGACGGCTTAAGGTAGAGTGACGTAACCGGGGGGTGTTAAGAACTTAAGCCTGGCTCACCGTGGACGAGGCAGAGGTGGCAGGAGAAGGGGCAATAAAACTGGAAGGGTCTGGAAGTTCGGGGATGGGGCTTAACATATGAGAGGCTTGAGACGCACTGGAAGGGTGAGACACAACAGACAATACAGACACATCGGTAGGTGATGGGGGAGGAATACTAAGAGTTTTTTGTTTTTTATGTGTTTTTGGAGTTTTCTTTTGTGTTTTCCTGGTAGGGGGATGTCTTGTTGGGCAAATATGTTGTTGCGTGTTGGCGGGAGACACGTCCGGGTCCGGCTCTACTATTTCACAGTCCGTTTCCATTGTGGATCGCTCGGCAACGCCAGAGTCCAACTGCATCGTAGTGGGGGGGGAAACATAAAGCCCTGCCAGGGTCCTTGTGCATCGTTGGGGGGGGAACATAAACCCCTCCCAGGGTCCTGCTGCATTGCTGGAGGGGGAGAGCATAATGCCCTCCCAGAGTCCACGCTGCATTGCTGGAGGGGGGAACATAAAGCCCTGGCAGGGTCCTGCTGCATCGGGGTGGGTCCTGTCCGGAAAGCCATGGCTGGGTCCTGCTGCATCAGGGGGGGCCGGTGTGATACGCCATGCCTGGGTCCTGCTGCATGGGGGGGGGCGGTCCTATATGCCATGCCTGGGTCCTGCTGCATCGGGGGGTGTCCTGCCCGGAAAGCAATGCCTCGGTCCTGCTGCATCGGGGGGGGAGGGCAGTCCGATATGCCATGCCAGGGGCCTGCTGCATCGGGAGGGGGCCGGGCCGAAAAGCCACGCCAGGGTCCTGCGGCATCGTGGTGTCAGCGGAGGAAGTCCAAGCCGGAGCAAGGGTTGTCACGGTGGTGGCGGTGGGATGTTTAACAGCACTCGTCATCGTGTTGGCGCTGTAGTGGAGTACACCTGTGGATGGAATAGAGGTGGCCGTGCAGTGGTATGCAGCAGAGGTAGGAAGGGATGTTAATCGTCACAGTGACGGCACAGTTGGATATGCCGCAACTGTCTGCTGTAAATTGCGACTCTGCTGCATAGCCTGCACAAAAGCAACATTGCAGGCCTGCATCACACTCAGCTGGAGATCAGGGCTAAGGTGTTCTGACATGCCCTGCTTTATTTGGTTAAAAAAATGATGAGCTGGCCTCTGGAGGTCGGCTTTAACTTGATCAAGGCTTTTGGTGACATCCTGGATCCGGCAATTTAAGAGGTTATGGGACACATCCATTCTGTCACCTAAAGCCTTGATTGCTTCGTGTAAAACCGAGCTCAAGTGCAAAAACTCGGGCATGAGTGACCTATCCGAAGCCCTCTGTCGCTGCCGGGATGAGCCCGCAAAAATGGGTGCAGTGAAAGAGGCCTGCGAAAGGGGAATACCTGATGGGCCAGCTCCCTGGTCTCCAGTGAGTGTGGAAGGCCCACCTGCTGCTGCGCTGCTGGATGGCTGGGACGGGTCCGTGGCTGCCGGCTGAAGGACCGCTCCAGAAGCTGGTGCGACAGTCGTGCTGTGAAAAAAGAAAACCGAAAATTAATACCAAAATATAACAAGACTGTAAATCCTGTGGAATTTAAAATTACATATTATGTCAATGCAATACAACCGGAAGCATGTGAGAAATACTTACGTTCTCATGAGAAGGACCGGTCTTAAAAAGGACAGCACACGTTGGTATTTGTACAGCCGGTGCCTTGCTCCGGAACAACTTGCAGCACGATTCTTTGCGCGAAGGTCCTTGTTGAAGCGGTCCTTCATGGAACGCCAACGTGTTCTTATTTTGTCCACTGTGAAATAAAAATAAAATATAATTGTCAGAAAATGGACTTTTGGCCGTGCTCTCTTGACTGTGTGTGATGACAGAAACTCCGAAAAGTTTCTTTCATCACACACAGTCAAGAGAGCACGGCCAAGGTCTCTGCTGCTTCACACTGCATTGCAATACTTACCAAATGCATTACGGACCCGTGGCGGGGCATTCTCCCAGCCATCCCACAACGCTTGGGCCACCTCACTCCACAACCGACGGAGCGTACTGTTGACTGCGTGCTGTGGATCCCGGCTGTCCCACAACGGGACTCGCTCCTGGACAAGGGTGATCAGGAGGTCATTATCTATCCGGTCATCGTCCCATTGTGAAACCTAAAATTAAAAGAAAATCATATAAGTTTGCTCAATCACATTAGGAAAAAAAATTAACAGAAGATAAGAAATGGCATGAATATGAAAGTCAACTTAGAAAAGGATTCTACAAGAAAAATTAAAAGAAATACAAGGGTACAGAAAGGAAGATTCAAGAATATTACAATGAGGACAGTCTGCCTTGTATACATACCCACTGCCGTCTTCCCACCGGACGTTGACTCCGCTGCTCCGTCCCTGTCTGTCCCTCAGTAGAAGTGCTCTAAAAAAAAAAATCAAATTGTCACATGTGTCGATGTAACAGTGAATACTTACCAAGCTGACGGACAAAAAACTAACCTCACTCACATGATCCACTTCTGACTGACGTGGCTCAAACTCCTCATCAGATGAAGACTCCGCAGAAGACATTCTGATGCATGTTGAAAGAAAAAAAAGGAAGAAATTAGGACATGTAGATCGAAAAAATTGAAAATAAATGCATTGGCCAGGATATACTCACATTGCTCTGGGTCTTGTCCACCTAAATGCGTCCTTGCAGTGTCTTGTCTTCTTTGGAGTCTGATGAGAAGTGACCAGAAACATCCCCCAACCTCCCTTTTATCACCCTGCTGCTAGGGGGAGGCTTATCAGTGTCTAGACAACCTTATCTACATACTAGTCAACCTTATCTTAAAAAAACGCATGCATTCAAAAACGCATGCAAACGCATGCACACAAAAAACGCATGCGTTTCCATTGACTCCAATGTATTTTTTGACCCCAAAAAAACGCATGAAAACACATGCATTTTTATGTGTCAAAAAAAACGCCTCTCAAAAATACTACAAGTTGCATTTCTGAAAATGAACGCATGCAGTAAAAAAACGCATGCGATTTGAAAACGCGACCAAACACGTACAAAAAAACCGCATGCGTTTTCAATGTTAAATATAGGGGAAAAAAAGCATGCGTTTTTTGTGCAAAAAACGCTGCAGACAAAAACGCAAGTGTGAAACCACCCTAACACGTTTTTTTTTAATTAAAAACGGCGGTCTAGTCCTGTGCAAAAAGCAGTTTAAATAGTACCTGTTGATTTAGTCATAGGGGTGTGCTTCATTTCATTCAGTCATGGCTGTCGCCCCCTATTCAACTTGAATGATGTTCCAGAGGTTGCATTGACACCCTTCAAATCCACCTTGAAAAATCCTGTTGATCATGACGCAGCGCAGCGCCGTGACAAGCGGCTCTGGCCTCACACAGCTTCACCATGCGGACCACATTTTGGTCATTTACTTCTACGATTCAGTGCTGATTTCTAAAACTTGGAGGTCTGATTTGGAAATTACATCTAGCTGCAAAATAACATAATTGTGTTAGGGGTTGCTTTGATAAGTATCTTGGTAACTGCTCCATCACATGTTATGTTATATGATCAGTAAATGAATGTAATAATTGTTTATGTATGTAGAAACCTCACATTGCTGTATTATAATATTTCAGTGAAAAGATATATCAGGAAGGGCGTTCCTAATGAACATAGATCATATGTGTGGATGATGGTGAGTGGCGCACAGACCCAGATGGATGTGAATCCAGGATATTACCACCGTGTATTACTGGAAGGGCAGAGTAATACAAAGCTTGTGGATACAGTCGTCACAGGTAATTTTATAATATGTTCATGATCTACATGTGAATTATGCATATAACTAACTTATACTATACAAAATCAATAGTATTCATGTGATTTCATGGCAAAACAAAAAGAACCTTTTAAAAAAAAAAAAAAAAAAAATAACAGTGGAATAATACAGTAGTCAGTTTCTCTATTAAACACATGACCAGCTATTGGCTTTCAGGAGGATTTTTAACCTTTTGTATAAAAGACAAAGATTCCTAAAATATTTACACAAAATAAAAAATAACTTATGTCATCTTTTGTATCAAACAGTAATGGATCTGCTGACGTAAAATATGACATTAAAATGGGGCTACACTTGCCCAATATTTTACTGACCACGTGCATCTTATCTGCTGTAAAATGGGACTCGATGATTTTTCCATGTTGCTTTGGTAAACTGAGTTCTACTTTCATTATCTTGTTTACCTTAGAAACTGAAAGGGTTCGGTACTCATGACCTGAACTGTCGGTCACAGACGTTCCAGCCAAATCTATCACACTTGATCGTGGCTGTCATGCACATTGACATCAGCTTTGTGTCCACCAACACGTGTATAAATAGCTGAACGTTTGTGCCATAATGATCTGTGTCTTGGGCAAATTTTCACAGATGGAACATAATCCCATTCTAAGAACACAAGTGCTCTACAAAGTAAACACGAAGGACCGTGATATCAGAAAGAACCTATACAAAGAATTAGTCCTCCAAGGAAATTTGATATAAAAAGTGAATAATTTTATTGAAACACACTATTGATTAAAAAAAAAAAAAGAAATGCAAACAGAACAAAAATGGAAAACAAACCAACCCTGAGCGAAGTGGAAAAAATTTAAATACATAGGAAAATCCCCCCCCCCCCAAAAAAAAGCTCAAGTTAATGGAAGTAATAGCACAAACAGATATACATACAGTTGGGTCCATATATATTTGGACAGACAACATTTTTCTAACTTTGGTTATAGACATTACCACAATGAATATAAAAAAAAACAAATTCAGATGCAGTTGAAGTTCAGACTTTCAGCTTTCATTTGAGGGTGTCCACATTAAAACTGGATGAAGGGTTTATGAGTTTCAGCTCCTTAACCCTTTCACGACATGCGCCGTACTATTACTGCGCATGCCATGTCACCCCCTTTGATGTGGGCTCTGGCGGTGAGCCCACATCAAAGTCGCGACATGTCAGCTGTTTTGTACAGCTGACATGTGCGCGCAATAGCGGCGGGTGAAATTGCTATTCACCCGCCGCTATTAACCTGTTAAATGCCGCTGTCAAATGCAGACAGCGGCATTTAACCGGCGCTTCCGGCCGGGCAGCCGGAAATGATGTCATCGCCGACCCCCGTCATATCATCGGGGGTCGGCGATGCATCAGGATGGTAACCATAGAGGTCCTCGAGACCTCTATGGTTACTGATGCCGGCCTGCTGTGAGCTCCCCCCTGTGGTCGGCGCTCACAGCACACCTGCATTTCAGCTACATAGCATAAATCTGATGATCGCTGCTATGTAGCAGAGCCGATCAGGCTATGCCAGCTTCTAGCCTCCCATGGAGGCTATTGAAGCATGGCACAAGTAAAAAAAAAAGTTTTTAAAAATATGAAAAAAATATAAAAGTTTAAATCACCCCCCTTTCGCCCCATCCTAAATAAAACAATTAAAAAAACAAACCTACACGTATTTGGTATCGCCGCTTTCAGAATCGCCCAATCTATCAATAAAAAAAGCATTAACCTGATCGCTAAACAGCGTAGCGAGAAAAAATTCCGAAACGCCAGAATTACCTTTTTTTGGTCGCCGCAACATGCATTAAAATGCAATAACGGGCGATCAAAAGAACGTATCTGCACCAAAATGGTATCATTAAAAACGTCAGCTCGGCACGCAAAAAATAAGCCCTCACCCGACCCCAGATCACAAAAAATGGAGACGCTTCGGGTATCGGAAAATGGCACTTTTTTTTTTTTTCACCACTTGGATAAAAAATAACCTAGACATGTTAGGTGTCTATGAACTCGTAATGACCTAGAGAATCACAATGGCAGGTTAGTTTTAGCATTTAATGAACCTAGCAAAAAAGCCAAACAAAAAATAAGTGTGGGATTGCACTTTTTTTGCAATTTCACCGCACTTGGAATTTTTTTCAAAATTTTCTAGTAAAAGACATGGTAAAACCAATGGTGTCGTTCAAAAGTACAACTCATCCCGCAAAAAATAAGCCCTCACATGACCATATTGACGGAAAAATAAAAAAGTTATGGCTCTGGGAAGGAGGGAAGTGAAAATTGAAAACGCAAAAACGAAAAAAGGCAGCGACTTGAAGGGGTTAAGGCCGGTTTCACACGTCAGTGGCTCCGGTACGTGAGGTGACAGTTTCCTCACGTACCGGAGACACTGACTCACGTAGACACATTGAAATCAATGTGTCTCTGCACATGTCAGCGTGTTTTCACGGACCGTGTGTCCATTTGGAAAACACGGAGACATGTCAGTGTTCGTGGGAGCACACGGATTACACGGACCCATTAAAGTCAATGGGCCCTGTGCCGTGCAGGAGACAGCGCTACAGTAAGCGCTGCCCCCCCCACGTGGTGCTGAAGCCGCCATTCATATCTTCTCTGCAGCAGCGTTTGCTGTAGAGAAGATATGAATAATCCTTTTTTTGTTGTTGTTTCTCGTGTTTATAATAAAGATCCATGTCCCCACCCCCTGTGCGCCCGCCCGCTGTTATTAAAATACTCACCCGGCTCCCTCGCTGGCGCTGCTTCCTGTCCTGGCCGCACCTTCTACTGTATGAGCGGTCACGTGGGGCCGCCGATTACAGTCATGAATATGCGGCTCCACCTCCCATAGGGGTGGAGCCGCATATTCATTTCTGTAATGGGCGGCCCCACGTGACCGCTCATACAGTAGAAGGTGCGGCCAGGACAGGAAGCAGCGCCAGCGAGGGAGCCGGGTGAGTATTTTAATAACAGCGGGCGGGCGCACAGGGGGTGGGAGGAGGGTTGGGACTTGGATCTTTATTATAAACACGAGAAACAAAAAAAAAAAAGGATTATTCATATCTTCTCTACAGCAAACGCTGCTGCAGAGAAGATATGAATGGCAGCTTCAGCACCAGATGCAGGGGACAGCGCTTATCTCTAGCGCTGTCTCCTGCACGGTGCGTGTGGTACCCAGTCGGCACACGTGTGCCACACTGATGTGCCACAGAAACGCACGGGCACACGGACACGGATAATTCCGGTACCGATTTTTCCGGTACCGGAATTATCTGGACGTGTGGGACTGCCCTAAAGGGAACCTGTCACCTGAATTTGGCGGGACCGGTTTTCGGTCATATGGCCGGAGTTTTTAGGTGTTGCCTTGCGCAGGTGTGTACTATGAAGGACAGAGAATGAACTTCAATCCAATATTGCGGCCAGCATGCAGCCAGCGGGTAAGGAAAGGTTGAATCAAACACCTGAAAACTCCGCCCATATGACCAAAAACCGGTCCCGCCAAATTCAGGTGACAGGTTTCCTTTAACATGTGCCCACCCTGTTTTTAAAGGGACCAAAACTAATTGGACAATTGACTCCAAGGCTATTTCATGGACAGGTGTGGGCAATCCCTTCGTTATGTCATTCTCAATTAAGCAGATAAAAGGCCTGGAGTTGATTTGAGGTGTGGTACTTGCATTTGGAAGGTTTTGCTGTGAAGTAAACATGCGGTCAAAGGAGCTCTCCATACAGGTGAAACAAGCCATCCTTAAGCTTAAAGAGAAAAAAACATCCGAGAAATTGCTACAATATTAGGAGTGGCAAAATCTACAGTTTGGTACATCCTGAGAAAGAAAGAAAGCACTGGTGAACTCATCAATGCAAAAAGACCTGGGCGCCCACGGAAGACAACAGTGGTGGATGATCGCAGAATAATCTCCATGGTGAAGAGAAACCCCTTCACAACAGCTAACCAAGTGAACAACACTCTCCAGGAGGTAGGCGTATCAATATCCAAATCTACCATGAAGAGAAGACTGCATGAAAGTAAATACAGAGGGTTCACTGCACGGTGCAAGCCACTCATAAGCATCAAGAATAAAAAGGCTAGACATCTAAAAAAAAAAACATCACAGTTCTGGAAGAACATTCTTTGGACAGATGAAATCAAGATCAACCTCTACCAGAATGATAGAAAGAGAAAAGTATGGCGAAGGTGTGGTACAGCTCATGATCCAAAGCATACCACATCATCTGTAAACCACGGCGGAGGCAGTGTGATGGCTTAGGCATGCATGGCTGCCAGTGGCACTGGGTCACTAGTGTTTATTGATGATGTGACACAGGACAGAAGCAGCCGAATGAATTCTGAGGTATTCAGAGCCATACTGTGTGCTCAGATCCAGCCAAATGCAGCCAAACTGATTGGTCGTCGTTTCACACTACAGATGGACAATGACCCAAAACATAAAGCCAAAGCAACCCAGGAGTTTATTAAACCAAAGAAGTGGAATATTCTTGAATGGCCAAGTCAGTCACCTGATCTCAACCCAATTGAGCATGCATTTCACTTGTTAAAGACTAAACTTCAGACTGAAAGGCCCACAAACAAACAGCAACTGAAAACCACCGCAGGGAAGGCCTGGCAGAGCATCAAAAAGGAGGAAACACAGCGTCTGGTGATGTCCATGAGTTCAAGACTTCAGGCAGTCATTGCCAACAAAGGGTTTTCAACCAAGTACTAAAAATGAACATTTTATTTAAAATTATTGAATCTGTCCAATTACTTTTGGTCCCTTTTTAAAACAGGGTGGCACATGTTAAGGAGCTGAAACTCCTAAACCCTTCATCCAATTTTAATGTGGATACTTTCAAATGAAAGCTGAAAGTCTGAACTTCAACTGCATCTGAATTGTTTTGTTTAAAATTCATTGTGGTAATGTCTATAACCAAAATTGGAAAAATGTTGTCTCTGTCCAAATATATATGGACCTAACTGTATATACAAGCTAGAGGGTGCAAATAGTGACAATGGGTACACTGAAGCTGCCTGGACCCTGGGTAACTATTCGCACACTCTAGCTTGTGTATACGTATATCGGTTTGTGTTTATTATGCACTTGCTATTACTTCCATTACCGTGTGCAAAGAAATCTTTTTTGTTTTTTGGATTCTCCTATGAATTGATTTTTTTCCCACTTGGCTTTTTTTATACCTCTTGTGTAAACATTTTTAAGAAGTTTCCTAAAACAAAACACAGCAAAGTCCAGTCTATTTACTTATGTCCTTGCTTACATCTAGCTATTTCACCTTTAACTTCATCTGTCCTTATTTAAGCATATCTGCTTTTATACATTAATTTAGGGTGTATCATTGCAAGCTGCTGTATTTTCCCATACATAATTTTGGACTTAATTTACTTATTCGCTCAGACAGTGTTAGATTGTTTTCCATTTTTGTTCTGTTTGTTTGCATCTCCTTTTTTTTTTCTTTAAACTGACCCGACTGTCAATTAATAAAATAAAAAAATAGACATCCAATCAAAATCGCCAATGTAAGTTTAAGGCTCCGAAATACTCTGATAACACAATGATGGCTTCCTAGTTGCATCCTAGTGCTCTCCATTATTTTTTTTTATTTTTTTTACTGACTCTTTTCTAGAAGTGTAGAAGTTTGAGAAACCACCTCCAAGTTTTTTTTTTTTTTTTTTTGGTTTGTTTTTTCTAATATGCAAAAACAAATGAAGCGCTGATTGTAAGAATGGACTACACTGATGAAAAGCAGAGAAAATTTTAACCAAAAACAATATAAAAACCCTAATCTTGAAACTTGCATTAGCAGTATCTTTTTAATTAGGAGATTTCCAGGTATGTGCTAAATTCTACACCTCAACTTTTTTACCCCCTTTTTTTTTTTTTTTTCTTTTTTTTTTAGATCTGAACAGAACTTTTCCTGATAATGTGAAGTTTCGTAAAAGTGCAAGTCCATGTTTACAGCAGACTTTACACAATGTTTTAGTGGCTTATGGTCAACACAACACCAGTGTGGGCTATTGCCAGGTAGGTATGGACAATTCTGGGGATTTGAGTTTAATAAGTTAAAATAAAAATGTATATTTTAAGGCAAATTTGTGCGAAGTTGGCATTTGTGCAAAGTTCACTAACTGTAAGCCTCACTGGGTATTGTCACAAAACTGTCACAAGGTAATGGCTCCTGCAAAGTTGGTTTGTGGAATCATTAGAATAAATCTGATGGTATCATACCGTAAGTATGTACACTGCGTTAATGTACCATAGTTTTCTATATGCTTTTGGCTTATATTTTGCAGTATATTAAACTATGGTTTTGTTATTATTGTCACTAAGAACTATGACTGAGAATCATAAAATGGATTGTTCCGAACTTCTATATTCAATGAAAGCTGAACTGCAGTAGTCGAGAACTTCCACTGCAGTGTATGGAGCTGTTGTGGTCCAGTTCTGTGCATTCCTCACTGTGGTACCTGCTAACAGCTGGGTGTGAGACCATTAAAGGTGCATACGACAGTGATTGGGATTTAATTTTGGGAGTTTAGCTATTGTTATGGAATGGGATTATTTTACCGTTGTACCCCTGTAAACCTTTTCAGCCTTTGACTGGGAGGGCAACTACACTATTGTGTCTTGTTAAATAGACGGACACACTTCTTGCCTGGAGTCTCTAGCATCATTGGGAACAACTCCTGAATCACATTTTTGGGGTGTTCAGATGGAAACCTTCAACATTTTAAGAAGGAAAATCTCACGAGGCCTGACCACGATCTACACCTTGAATTAGACATTTACCAATTGGGCCTTTCCATCTCTGATCATATCCTCTTCATCCTAGGGTACCTTCTCCCTGGAGCAGAATAATCTGTATTGGGATGTGAGGTGCCATAGACACTGCATTACGGGAACTATCACACTATAGTCTTGCAGTTCTGGGGTCCTGGGTTCAAATCCCACCAAGGACAACATCTGCAAGGGGTTTGTATGTTCTCCCTGTGTTTGCGATGGTTTCCCTCCACACTCCAAAGATATACTGATGAGAAACTTTATATTGTGAGCCCCAATAGGGACAGCAATGGTGATGTCTGTAAAGCGCCGTGTAATCGAGTAAAATAAACCTTGGTTACACTGCCTCGGATGGGACGCTGCAGGTCTACAGTGCTGCAACAATGGGACTAAGGAATAGGTGAGATCTCACAAGACCTACATAAAATCCAGGAGCAGAATTTGTACAAAGACCACATTGTAAGAAAAGCAAAGTAATTTCATCTTGGTGTAGATGGGTCAGAATACTGAATGTTATTACCTTGTAGTACTGGAATTTTATAATACCATTTGTGTTCTGTGGTTATATTCATGGAAATAACTTGCGAGAATAGTTTGATGTCAGTTTCAAAAAGTAGTTAATACGTTTTCTGAATGCTCAGTGCCAAGAACAATGACCAGCCTGTCTAGGAAACGTTATTTGCTCTTACCACCCATGCAGAAACATGATAGTATTCTGGCACGTTGAGTGGTGAAAAGTTTCTCCTGATGAATGCCCTGTTCTTTTCTGTCCAGGAGCACAGCGACTTTCTGTTGCTATGGATTCAGCTGCAAAATTGGCAAGCATTGCCTGCCGGAATTCTTCCATGCAGTGGGAACCAGACCGTGCAAAGTATCTCAATGAAGTGCTTTCACAAACTGCAACAACCAGGAAATATAATCTCTGTTAGCAGATGGAATTGTATTTTCAGCCATTCAGATCCCGTAAAACGGTGAATGATTTACTTCCTATATAGAAATTGGTTGTATCACAGACAGCCTAATGGATGTACCAGTAGCTCTGATAATTGAAGAACTAAATTATATGTATTCCAAGTGTAGAAAAAGTATCAGTGTAAAATATGGTAGAAGTAGGGTACTCCATGCTGCTTTTGGACAGAATCAGATGACTGGGGCTTTGGTTTTTTTGTTGTTATTTTGTTCTCCTCTAAGATGTTGACAATAAAGTTGCTTTTAGATGGAGAAGAAGTAATGGAGGCCGGACCCAGATTTTCATCAACACAAAAACTGGACTACAAATATACAGTAGAAATACTTACCGGCACTTACAAACACACAAAGACAAGTGTGAACAAGTGGAATCTAAGAGAGCAACTCTAAATAACAATCAATTGTTTTTGTGATAATAATAATCTTTATTTATATAGCGCCAACATATTCTGCAGCGCTTAACAATTCAACAGTTCATATATGTCATAAGTAACAACCTTAAAGATAATACAATTTTTAAAGCAAAGATAATGACGACCCTGCCCGTAAGAGCTTGCAATCTACAATGTTGTATGTATATTTGTACAAACAAATTAAAGCTGCACTCTGAAACGCTATATTATGTAAACATTGAATACATGAAACTAGAATGTGTCAGCTCGGCTATATGGTCTGATTCATGGGTCAGGGTTCAACTGCCCCTCCTCCTCTTTCACCTAGAACTCTTGCTGGGGATAAGCCTAACCATCTTCTCCAACATGGTCCATCCACTGGTCAACACTCAGGCTTGCTCTGCATTGGACTAGGTTTATTGCATCTTTTTGCTCTATTCTCCCGGGCATCTCTCAATTTTCTTTTACTGTACCTCATCTGTGCCCTTGGCACAATCGCATTGCTATGTCACCAATGCAGACTGTCTTAGGCCAGAATTAGGCTATGTGCACATGTTGCGGATTTGTTTCAGATCCGCAGCTTTTTTCCCACGCAGAATTGCACCAAATCCGCAAAGAAGTGGTCAAGCAATGTTAATCAATGGGAATCCAGAATTGGTGTTCACTTGATTCGCAGTGCTTTATTTTCCACAGCATGTCAATTCTTTTTTTCGGATCTGCAGCATTACTGCACCCATTGACTTACATTGAGTCAGTCAAATCCGCAGACAAATCGCAAGTGTAAAAAGGTCTGCAGATTTGCGTGCCAAAAACGCTGCAGAAGGGAAAGAGGAATGAGCGGAGAATATCTGCTGGTCTGTCTCTGTGTGGATGTCTGTCTTCAGGTGTGTGTGTGTTTCCAGGCATTGTCTGATGAGACTACTACTCCCATCCGGCTATGTCTGCTGTCACATATAACAGTGACCGCATGAGCCGATGATGAGATAGTAGTCCCATCATCCGACGACTGTTTTCAATTGTAAAACAAAAAAAAAACATTCATACTCTCCAAACACCTAATCCCCTAAGCCTGCGTCTCCTGCAGCAAAAATAAAATGATAAACCAACATAAATACTCCCTGTCCTCCATAGTCCATTTAATAACGAGTGTCCTACGACGATCTTGCTTGTAGAACAGTCACATTGGGAGAGCGGTGGTGCCGTAAGTGAGAGCACGAACTCCGGTGAACTCTGATTACCTCCTGTCAGTGTACCACCGGAGGCCGGGTAGAGGAGTCATATCTCGCAATGTGACTGTTCTACACGTGAGATCGTCGTGGGACACTCGGTAAATGGACTACTTTGGACAGGGAGTATTTATGTTGGTTTATTTTATTTTTGTTGCAGGAGATCGAGGGATTAGGTGATGCAGTAAGTATGGTAAATTAAGACTCCATAAAGGATGCTGTGTGATTATTTCAATTAAAGAACTTTATTCTGGCCTTGTTTTTATTTACCATATAACTATAGGATTAGTAATGGATAGGTGTCTTATAGAAGCTTCTCCATTACTAATCCATGGGCTTGATGTCACCGGACAATACAAAGGTGACATCAACCCCACAAACATTACCCCACTTGCCACCACTACAGGGCAAGTGGGAAGAGCAAGGCTAAGTGCCAAAATTGGCGCATCTATAAGATGCGCCATTTCAGGGGTGGCTGAGAGCTGATGTTTTTAGCCTGGGGGGGGGGATGTGAATATACATGGTCCCTTCCCAGGCTATTAATATCAGCCCGCAGCTGTCTGCTTAGCCTTTGCTGGTTCGATTTTTATAGGGGAGCCCCATGTCAATTTTTTTTCTGTGGTTACCCTGTAAACTAGCCAGTAAAGGCTAAGCAAACAGCTGTGAGCTGATGTATTAATAGCCTGGGAATCTTTGTGGCTATTGGCTCCTTCCCAGAATATTAACATCAGCCGTCGGCTTTCTCTCTGCTGGTTATTAAAAATACGCGGGAGCCCACCCAATTTTGTAAACAATTTTTTTGAAGAATAAACAGATATTGCATTTCACGCAGATTTCTGAGGGTATGTTCCCACAGTCAGTAAACGCTGCGGGTTAGACGCTGCATACATCCACATTACCCCATCCGCAGCGGCCAGATGTTACAGCATAGTGGATGGGATTTCAAGAAATCCCATGTCCACTATGCGTGCACCGGCGCCAGCGGCTTCCCTGCGGAGACTGACATGTGGCGCCTCATTCCAGACAGCAGCATGTCAATTTATCTTGCAGCGATGCTCAGTCTCCACAAGATAAATATCACCCGTCCAGTGATTCCGCACGGTTCAATGAATGGTTCAAAAGCCAGCAGCGCTTTGGACACAGCGGACAAGTGACCTACTTTACCTTCATTCCCCGGGGTTTTGCAGCCACGAGCACCGCTGCATTAGCAGAGCTCCTGGCTGTAAAATATTTTAACCCCTTCAGATGGATTTACATCGTGGGACGTTACAGATCTTCGGAAGGTATGTATATTGTTGGTTTATTATTTTTTCTTTGTTACAGAGCGAGGGTCTTCAGATGGATTGAGCGTAGAATAAAATATTACAACAACCTTTGTTTTTATTTCATTAAAATACTTTTAAATAATGTGTTTGTGTTTTTTTAACCCTTTACTACTATTGGATTAATAATGGATAGGTGTCATAATTGACGCCTCTCCATTATTAATTTGGCTTAATGTCACCTTACAATAGCAAAGTGACATTAACCTTTCATTACCCCATATCCCACCGCTACACGGGAATGGGAAGAGAGTGGCCAAGTGCCAGAATAGGCGCATCTTCCAGATGTGCCTTTTCTGGGGTGGCTGGGGGCAGATGTTTTTAGCCAGGGGGGGCCAATAACCGTGGACCCTCTCCAGGCTATTAACCCCTTTACCCCCAAGGGTGGTTTGCACGTTAATGACCGGGCCAATTTTTACAATTCTGGCCACTGTCCCTTTATGAGGTTATAACTCTGGAACGCTTCAATGGATCCTGGTGATTCTGACATTGTTTTCTCGTGACATATTGTACTTCATGATACTGGTAAAAATTATTTGATAGTACCTGCGTTTATTTGTGAAAAAAACGGAAATTTGGCGAAAATTATGAAAATTTCGCAATTTTCCAACTTTGAATTTTTATGCAATTAAATCACAGAGATATGTCACACAAAATACTTAATAAGTAACATTTCCCACATGTCTACTTTACATCAGCACAATTTTGGAACCAAAATTTTTTTTTGTTAGGGAGTTATAAGGGTTAAAAGTTGACCAGCAATTTCTCATTTCTACAACACCATTTTATTTTAGGGACCACATCTCATTTGAAGTCATTTTGAGGGGTCTATATGATAGAAAATACCCAAGTGTGACACCATTCTAAAAACTACACCCCTCAAGGTGCTCAAAACCATATTCAAGAAGTTTATTAACCCTTCTGGTGCTTCACAGGAATTTTTTGAATGTTTAAATAAAAATGAACATTTAACTTTTTTTCACAAAAAATTTAATTCAGCTCCAATTTGTTTTATTTTACCAAGGGTAACAGGAGAAAATGGACCCCAAACATTGTTGTACAATTTGTCCTGAGTATGCCAATATCCCACATGTGGGGGTAAACCACTGTTTGGGCGCATGGCAGAGCTCGGAAGCGAAGGAGTGCCATTTGACTTTTCAATGCAAAATTGACTGGAATTGAGATGGGACGCCATGTTTCGTTTGGAGAGACCCTGATGTGGCTAAACATTGAAACCTCCCACAAGTGACACCATTTTGGAAAGTAGACCCCCTAAGGAACTTATCTAGAGGTGTGGTGAGCACTTTGACCCAACAAGTGCTTCACAGAAGTTTATAATGTAGAACCGTAAAAATAAAAAATCATATTTTTTCACAAAAATTATCTTTTCGCCCCCAATTTTTTATTTTCCCAAAGGTAAGAGAAGAAATTGGACCCCAAAAGTTGTTGTACAATTTGTCCTGAGTACGCTGATAGCCCATATGTGGGGGTAAACCACTGTTTGGGCGGATGGGAGAGCTCGGAAGGGAAGGAGCGCCGTTTGACTTTTCAATGCAAAATTGACAGGAATTGAGATGGGACGTCATGTTGCGTTTGAAGAGCCACTGATGTGCCTAAACATTGAAACCCCACACAAATGACACCATTTTGGAAAGTAGACCCCCTAAGGAACTTATCTAGAGGTGTGGTGAGCACTTTGACCCACCAAGTGCTTCACAGAAGTTTATAATGCAGAGCCGTAAAAATAAAACAAAATTTTTTTCCCACAAAAATTATTTTTTTAGCCCCCAGTTTTGTATTTTCCTGAGGGTAACAGGAGAAATTGGACCCCAAAATTTGTTGCCCAATTTGTCCTGAGTGCAATGATACACCATATGTGGGGGGAACCACTGTTTGGGCACATGGGAGGGCTCAGAAGGGAAGGAGTGCCATTTGAATGCAGACTTAGATGGAATGGTCTGCAGGTGTCACATTGCGTTTGCAGAGCCCCTAATGTACCTAAACAGTAGAAACCCCCCACAAGTGACACCATTTTGGAAAGTAGACCCCCTTAGGAACTTATCTAGATGTGTGCTGAGCGCTTTGACCCACCAAGGGCTTCACAGAAGTTTATAATGGAGAGCCGTAAAAATAAAACAAAAATTTTTTCCCACAAAAATTATTTTTTAGCCCCCAGTTTTGTATTTTCCCGAGGGTAACAGGAGAAATTCGACCCCACAATTTGTTGTCCAATTTGTCCTGAGTGCGCTGATACCCCATATGTGGGGGGGAACCACTGTTTGGGCGCATGGGAGGGCTCGGAAGGGAAGGAGCTCCATTTGGAATGAGGACTTAGATGGAATGGTCTGCAGGTGTCACATTGCATTTGCAGAGCCCCTAATGTACCTAAACAGTAGAAACCTCCCACAAGTGACACCATTTTGGAAACTAGACCCCCTAAGGAACTCATCTAGATGTGTTGTGATAGCTTTGAACCCCCAAGTGTTTCACTACAGTTTGTAACGCAGAGCCGTGAAAATTAAAAAAAAAAATCTTTCCCCCCAAAATTATTTTTTAGCCCCCAGTTTTGTATTTTCCCGAGGGTAAGAGGAGAAATTCGACGCCAAAAGTTGTTGTCCAATTTGTCCTGAGTACGCTGATACCCCGTATGTTGGGGGAAACCAACGTTTGAGCGCATGGCAGAGCTCGGAAGGGAAGGAGCGCCATTTGGAATGCAGACTTAGATGGAATGGTCTGCAGGTGTCAC
Organism: Ranitomeya imitator; assembly: GCF_032444005.1. Lineage (NCBI taxonomy): Eukaryota > Metazoa > Chordata > Amphibia > Anura > Dendrobatidae > Ranitomeya > Ranitomeya imitator. The sequence continues at coordinate 548,766,774 of NC_091284.1, forward strand.
ATTGCGTTTGCAGAACCCCTAATGTACCTAAACAGTAGAAACCCCCCACAAGTGACCCCATATTGGAAACTAGACCCCCCAGGGAACTAATCTAGATGTGTTGTGAGAACTTTGAACCCCCAAGTGTTTCACTACAGTTTATAACGCAGAGCCGTGAAAATAAAAAATCTTTTTTTTTCCCACAAAAAATATGTTTTAGCCCCGAGTTTTGTATTTTCCCAAGGGTAGCAGGAGAAATTGGACCCCAAAAGTTGTTGTCCTATTTGTCCTGAGTACGCTGATACCCCATATGTTGGGGTAAACCCCTGTTTGGGCACACGGGAGAGCTCGGAAGGGAAGAAGCACTGTTTTACTTTTTCAACGCAGAATTGGCTGGAATTGAGATCGGACGCCATGTCGCGTTTGGAGAGCCCCTGATGTGCCTAAACAGTGGAAACCCCCCAATTATAACTGAAACCCTAATCCAAACACATCCCTAACCCTAATCCCAACAGTAACCCTAACCACACCTCTAACCCTGACACACCCCTAACCCTAATCCCAACCCTATTCCCAACCGTAAATGTAATCTAAACCCTAACTGTAACTTTAGCCCCAACCCAAACTGTAGCCCTAGCCCTAACCCTAGCCCTAACCCTAATCCTAACCCTAGCCCTAACCCTAGCCCTAACCCTAGCCCTAACCCTAGCCCTAACCCTAGCCCTAACCCTAGCCCTAACCCTAGCCCTAACCCTAGCCCTAACCCTAGCCCTAACCCTAACCCTAACCCTAGCCCTAACCCTAGTCCTAACCCTAGCCCTAACCCTAGCCCTAACTCTAACCCTAGCCCTAATGGGAAAATGGAAATAAATACATTTTTTTAATTTTTCCCTAACTAAGGGGGTGATGAAGGGGGGTTTGATTTACTTTTATAGCGGGTTTTTTAGCGGATTTTTATGATTGGCAGCCGTCACACACTGAAAGACGCTTTTTATTGCAAAAAATATTTTTTGCGTTACCACATTTTGAGAGCTATAATTTTTCTATATTTTGGTCCACAGAGTCATGTGAGGTCTTGTTTTTTGCGGGACGAGTTGATGTTTTTATTGGTAACATTTTCGGGCACGTGACATTTTTTGATCGCTTTTTATTCTGATTTTTGTGAGGCAGAATGACCAAAAACCAGCTATTCATGAATTTCTTTTGGGGGAGGCGTTTATACCGTTCCGCGTTTGGTAAAATTGATGAAGCAGTTTTATTCTTCGGGTCAGTACGATTACAGCGACACCTCATTTATATCATTTTTTTATGTTTTGGCGCTTTTATACGATAAAAACTATTTTATAGAAAAAATAATTATTTTTGCATCGCTTTATTCTCAGGACTATAACTTTTTTATTTTTTTGCTGATGATGCTGTATGGCGGCTCGTTTTTTGCGGGACAAGATGACGTTTTCAGCGGTACCATGGTTAGTTATATCTGTCTTTTTGATCGCGTGTTATTCCACTTTTTGTTCGGCGGTATGATAATAAAGCGTTGTTTTTTGCCTCGTTTTTTTTTTTTTTTCTTACGGTGTTTACTGAAGGGGTTAACTAGTGGGCCAGTTTTATAGGTCGGGCCGTTACGGACGCGGCGATACTAAATATGTGTACTTTTATTGTTTTTTTTTTTTTATTTAGATAAAGAAATGTATTTATGGGAATAATATTTTTATTTTTTTTTTTTCATTATTTTGGAATATTTTTTTTTATTTTTTTTTACACATTTGAAATTTTTTTTTTTTTACTTTTTTACTTTGTCCCAGGGGGGGACATCACAGATCAGTGATCTGACAGTTTGCACAGCACTCTGTCAGATCACTGATCTGACATGCAGCGCTGCAGCCTTCACATTGCCTGCTCTGAGCAGGCTCTGTGAAGCCACCTCCCTCCCTGCAGGACCCGGATCCGCGGCCATCTTGGATCCGGGGCTGGAGGGAGCAGGGAGGGAGGTGAGACCCTCGCAGCAACGCGATCACATCGCGTTGCTGCGGGGGGCTCAGGGAAGCCCGCAGGGAGCCCCCTCCCTGCGCGGTGCTTCCCTGTACCGCCGGCACATCGCGATCATCTTTGATCGCGGTGTGCCGGGGGTTAATGTGCCGGGGGCGGTCCGTGACCGCTCCTGGCACATAGTGCCGGATGTCAGCTGCGATAAACAGCTGACACCCGGCCGCGATCGGCCGCGCTCCCCCCGTGAGCGCTGCCGATCGCATATGACGTACTATTGCGTCCTTGGGAAGTAAAGCCCACCCCACATGGACGCAATAGTACGTCTAATGGCAGAAAGGGGTTAATATCTGCCCTCAGTCACTGGCTTTACTACTTTGGCGGAGAAAATTGTGTGGGAGCCCACGCCAATTTTTTCCGCCATTTAACCCTTTAATAGAACGGCCAAATTTTGCATAGACACACTACTAACATTAGTAGTGTGGAATATGCAAAAAAAAAAAAGGTGATATGAGATGGTTTACTGTATGTAAACCATGTCTCATATCATGTCGGGTTTAGGATGGAGATAGCAAAAGCCGGCAATTGAATTACCGGCTTTAAAGCTATTTCGCACTGTATGAAATATTAATATATATACATATATGTGTCTATATATGTGTCATATATAGACAGTATATATGTTTTTATGCTTTTTTTTACACATGGATCCCTTGTATAGCCGTATGTCGGTTTTGCAAGCCTGCGAGAAAAACACGCAGTACGGATGCCATACGGATTACATACGGAGGATGCCATGCGCAAAATACGCTGACACACCCTGCCTACGGAGGAGCTACGGACCACTATTTTGGGGACTTTTCAGCGTATTACGGCCGTAGTATACGGACCGTATTGTCTTACGCCGAGTGTGACGCCGACCTTATACTGTGTGCTATTCTAAACAAGGTTCTATTTAAATTCTCAAAAATGGGATTGATGCCGAATCCTATACATATTCAGTATATATTCGGTGTCTATATTTTTAGGTGGACACAAAACCATGGTCTTCCATTCTTTTGGACTGCATAATAAAAGAGAAACCAGTTGTTGGAGTGGCAGTGCCATTTAAGTCACTACAGAGGGGGTTCTTTCACGCTTGCCTTTCTGGGATTGAAATTGAAAAGATGGAGGGGGTGTCCTGTAAATCACAAAACTACATATAGTGTTTTTATTATCGTGGTCATGTAAGGAACGCGAGATTTATCTGGAAGACTCTCCAGTACTGTCTTGTCCATTAGCTGCCAAGCATTCTGACTTGGTGAACATTAACATTTTTATCACTAATGACTCCACCTTTCTAAACTGCTTGCTTGTGCCAAGTAATTTGCTGTGCTTCATGGAAAATCCAACTCTCAAAACAGGAAGAAACTGTTTTGATCATTCTTGTATTTCAGTAATTGTAATTACTGATATGGGGCAACATGACGCAATGTATATTGATCTGGCATAACACCAATACTTTTAAAATGTAATTTCCAGCTGGATGGATTCATTTTCCTCTATCATTAATTAAAGGGAATGTGAAATTAATTATAAAGTGTGTGTGTGTAAAATATATATATATTTTGTTGTGCTTAAAAAGTTTACATACCCCGGTATACTTTTTCCCCTCTTGTCCTTTTTTCAGAGAATATGAATAGCACCAAAACTTTTTCTCCACTCATGGTTAGTGGTTGGATGAAGCCATTTATTGTCAAACTACTGTGATTTATCTTATTAAATCATAATGACAACCCAAAAGATCCAAATGACCCTTATCGAAAGTTCACGTACCCCATTTCTTAATACCGTGTATTGCCCCCTCTAACATCAATGACAGCTTGAAGTCTTTTGGTGGATGAGTTTCTTAATTTTCTCAGATGGTAAAGCTGCCCACTCTTCTTGGCAAAATGCCTCCAGTTCCTGTAAATTCCTGGACTGTCTAGCATGAACTGCATGCTTGAGATCTCCCCAGAGTGGCTCAATCATATTGAGGTCAGGAGACTGAGATGGCCACTCCAGAACCTTCACTTTGTTCTGCTGTAGCCAATGACGGGTCAACTTGGCCTTGTGTTTTGGATTGTTGTCATGTTTGAACGTCCACGTACGTCCAATGCGCAGCTTCCGGGCTGATGATTGCAAATTTTCCTCAAGTATTTGCTGATAACATGCTGCACATTCCCAAAACATCAGTGATCCACCTTCGTGCTTTACAGTAGGAATGGTGTTCCTTTCTTCATAAACCTTGTTGACCTCTCTCCAAATGTAACTTTTATGGTTGTGGCCAAAAAGTAAAATTTTGGTCTCGTCACTCCAAATTACCTTGTTCCAGAAGTTTTGGGGCTTGTATCTGTGCTGTTTTGCATATTATAGGTGAGATACTTTGTGGCATTTGCACAGTAATGGCTTTCTTCTGTTGACTCGACCATGCAGCCCATTTTTCTTCAAGTGCCTCCTTATTGTGCATCTTGAAACAGCCACAACTCTAGTTTTCAGAGAGTCCAGTATTTCAGCTGATGTTATTTGTGGGTTTTTCTTTTCATCCTGAACAATTTTCCTGGCAGTTGTGGGCGACATTTTTGTTTGTCTACCTGACTGTGATTTTGTTTTTACAGATCCCCTGATTTTCCATTTGTTTGAACGCTGCTGACTGGCATTATCAATTCCTTGGATATCTTTTTGTATCTCTTTCCTGTTTAATACAGTTCAACTACCTTTCCCCGTAGATCCATTGACAATTCTTTTCCTTTCCCCATGACTCACAATCCTGAAACGTCAGTGGCTGGATGAAAGATGCAAGAGTCTGTCTGGATCCCAGAAACTCGCTCATCTTTTATGCACACAAACTGATTACAAGCAAACAGGTCAGAGTTGAGGATGTTACCTTTAGTAGCTATTCAAACCCATTTGTGTCAACTTCTGTGCATGTTATCAGGCCAAAATCGCCAGGGTATGTGAACTTTTGATCAGTGTTATTTGGATGTTTTGGGCTGTCCTTATGATTTAAAAAGAGAAAACACAGTAGTTTGACAATAAATGGCTTCACCCAACCACTAACCATGAGTGGAGAAAAATTGTTGGTGTTATTTATTCATATTCTCATATTCTCTGAAAAAGGCCAAGAAAGCAAAAATTCTGCTGGGGTATGTAAACTTTTCAGCACAACTGTGTGTATGTATCTTTCTATATATACATACTTTGGACTTTGTTAAAGTGTATTAATAAGTGATTTATTTTTGTTTTTTTAACTGAGCCACTGGGGTCATTTTAGTATCAGAACACAACTCTTACACACAGCAAATGCTGCAGCTCACAGGCCCTCTCCTATACTGTGGCCACCTCAGCTATGAACTTGTCAATCCCCAGGCATGAGCAGTTGGTTTTGGTGTACTGCGATATAGAGTAGCGACACCTCTTCCCTGGGTTGGGGAAGGGGACAGACGATGGCTAACTTAGGGGATAAAGCAAGGGCGGAGGCCCTGGCGTCTTTGCTATTTGAAGTATCCCAGGGAACAGGGCAAGCTAGGGCGTTCCCTAGTGTTAGGGCCAGGAAAGGAGCCCCTCGTCAAAGGTCACTCGACAGCTGTTGTGACAGCCACATTGACATGAGTGCTCCTCTTAGATCACAGTAATTGTCCTCTGAGTTGTGTATCTACTCCATTTATATACAGGTGCTTCTCACAGAATTAGAACATCATAAAAAAGTTAATTTATTTCAGTTCTTCAATACAAAAAGTGAAACTCTTATATTATATACTCATTACAAACAGAGCGATCTATTTCAAGTGTTTATTTCTGTTAATGTTGATGATTATAGCTTACAGCCAATGAAAACCCAAAAGTCATTATCTCTGTAAATTAGAATACTTTAGACCACCAGCTTGAAAAATTATCTTAAAATCTGGAATGTTGGCCTACTGAAATGTATGTTCAGTAAATGCACTCAATACTTGATCGGGGCTCCTTGTGCATCAGTTACTGCATCAATGCGGCATGGCATGGAGGCGATCAGCCTGTGGCACTGCTAAAGTGTTATGGAAGACCAGGTTGCTTTGATAGCAGCCTTCAGCTCATCTACATTTTTGGGTCTGGTGCCTCTTATCTTCCTCTTGACAACACCCCATAGATTCTCTATGGGCTTAACCCCTTTCTGACATCGGACGTACTATCCCGTCGAGGTGGGGTGGGCCCCTATGACCACGGACGGGATAGTACGTCCAGCGCGATCGGCGGCGCTCACGGGGGGAGCGCGGCCGGGTGTCAGCTGCCTATCGCAGCTGACATCCGGCACTATGTGCCAGGAGCGGTCACAGACCGCCCCCGGCACATTAACCCCTGGCACACCGCGATCAAAGATCATCGCGATGTGCCGCGCGGTGCAGGGAAGCATCGTGCAGGGAGGGGGCTCCCTGCGGGCTTCCCTGAGCCCCCCGCAGCAACGCGATGTGATCGCGTTGCTGCGAGGGTCTTACCTCCCTCCCTGCCTGCTCCAGACCCGAATCCAAGATGGCCGCGGATCCGGGTCCTGCAGGGAGGGAGGTGGCTTCACAGAGCCTGCTCAGAGCAGGCACTGTGAAGCCTGCAGTGCTGCATGTCAGATCGGTGATCTGACAGAGTGCTGTGCACACTGTCAGATCACCGATCTGTGATGTCCCCCCCTGGGACAAAGTAAAAAAGCAAAAAAAAAAAATTTCCAAATGAGTAAAAAAAAAAAAAAATTCCTAAATAATGAAAAAATATATATATGTTATTCCCATAAATACATTTCTTTAAATAAATAAAAAAAAAACAAAAGTACATATATTTAGTATCGCCGCGTCCGTAACGGCCCGACCTATAAAACTGGCCCACTAGTTAACCCCTTCAGTAAACACCGTAAGAAAAAAAAAAAGAGGCAAAAAACAACGCTTTATTATCATACCGCCGAACAAAAAGAGGAATAACACGCGATCAAAAAGACAGATATAAATAACCATGGTACCGCTGAAAGCGTCATCTTGTCCCGCAAAAAACGAGCTGCAATACAGCATCATCAGCAAAAAAAATAAAAAAGTTATAGTCCTGAGAATAAAGCGATGCAAAAATAATTATTTTTTCTATAAAATAGTTTTTATCGTATAAAAGCGCCAAAACATAAAAAAATGATATAAATGAGGTGTCGCTGTAATCGTACTGACCCGAAGAATAAAACTGCTTTATCAATTTTACCAAACGCGGAACGGTATAAACGCCTCCCCCAAAAGAAATTCATGAATAGCTGGTTTTTGGTCATTCTGCCTCACAAAAATCGGAATAAAACGCGATCAAAAAATGTCACGTGCCCGAAAATGTTACCAATAAAAACGTCAACTTGTCCCGCAAAAAACAAGACCTCACATGACTCTGTGGACCAAAATATGGAAAAATTATAGCTCTCAAAATGTGGTAATGCAAAAAATATTTTTTGCAATAAAAAGCGTCTTTCAGCGTGTGACAGCTGCCAATCATAAAAATCTGCTAAAAAACCCACTATAAAAGTAAATCAAACCCCCCTTCATCACCCCCTTAGTTAGGGAAAAATTAAAAAAATGTATTTATTTCCATTTTCCCATTAGGGCTAGGGTTAGGGCTAGGGTTAGGGCTACAGTTTGGGTTGGGGCTAAAGTTACAGTTAGGGTTTAGATTACATTTACAGTTGGGAATAGGGTTGGGATTAGGGTTAGGGGTGTGTCAGGGTTAGAGGTGTGGTTAGGGTTACCGTTCGAATTAGGGTTAGGGGTGTGTTTGGATTAGGGTTTCAGTTATAATTGGGGGGTTTCCACTGTTTAGGCACATCAGGGGCTCTCCAAACGCGACATGGCGTCCGATCTCAATTCCAGCCAATTCTGCGTTGAAAAAGTAAAACAGTGCTTCTTCCCTTCCGAGCTCTCCCGTGTGCCCAAACAGGGGTTTACCCCAACATATGGGGTATCAGCGTACTCAGGACAAATAGGACAACAACTGTTGGGGTCCAATTTCTCCTGTTACCCTTGGGAAAATACAAAACTGGGGGCTAAAAAATAATTTTTGTGGGGAAAAAAAAAGATTTTTTATTTTTACGGCTCTGCGTTATAAACTGTAGTGAAACACTTGGGGGTTCAAAGTTCTCACAACACATCTAGATAAGTTCCCTGGGGGGTCTAGTTTCCAGTATGGGGTCAATTGTGGGGGGTTTCTACTGTTTAGGTACATTAGGGGCTCTGCAAATGCAATGTGACACCTGCATTCCATCTAAGTCTGCATTCCAAATGGAGCTCCTTCCCTTCCGAGCCCTCCCATGCGCCCAAACAGTGGTTGCCCCCCACATATGGGGTATCAGCGCACTCAGGACAAATTGGACAACAAATTTTGGGGTCCAATTTCTCCTATTACCCTCAGGAAAATACAAAACTGGGGGCTAAAAAATAATTTTTGTGGGAAAAAATTTTTGTTTTATTTTTACGGCTCTCCATTATAAACTTCTGTGAAGCCCTTGGTGGGTCAAAGCGCTCACCATACATCTAGATAAGTTCCTTAGGGGGTCTACTTTCCAAAATGGTGTCATTTGTGGGGGGTTTCAATGTTTAGGCACATCAGTGGCTCCAAACGCAACATGGCGTCCCATCTCAATTCCTGTCAATTTTGCATTGAAAAGTCAAACGGCGCTCCTTCCCTTCCGAGCTCTCCCATCTGCCCAAACAGTGGTTTACCCCCACATATGGGGTATCAGCGTACTCAGGACAAATTGTACAACAACATTTGGGGTCCAATTTCTTCTCTTACCCTTGGAAAAATAAAAAATTGGGGGCGAAAAGATAATTTTTGTGAAAAAATATGATTTTTTATTTTTACGGTTCTACATTATAAACTTCTGTGAAGCACTTGGTGGGTCAAAGTGCTCACCACACCTCTAGATAAGTTCCTTGGGGGTTCTAATTTCCGAAATGGTGTCATTTGTGGGGGGTTTCAATGTTTAGGCACATCAGGGGCTCTCCAAACGAAACATGGCGTCCCATCTCAATTCCAGTCAATTTTGCATTGAAAAGTCAAATGGCGCTCCTTCGCTTCCGAGCTGTGCCATGCGCCCAAACAGTGGTTTACCCCCACATGTGGGGTATTGGCGTACTCGGGACAAATTGTACAACAATGTTTGGGGTCCATTTTCTCCTGTTACCCTTGGTAAAATAAAACAAATTGGAGCTGAATTAAATTTTTTGTGAAAAAAAGTTAAATGTTCATTTTTATTTAAACATTCAAAAAATTCCTGTGAAGCACCAGAAGGGTTAATAAACTTCTTGAATGTGGTTTTGAGCACCTTGAGGGGTGTAGTTTTTAGAATGGTGTCACACTTGGGTATTTTCTATCATATAGACCCCTCAAAATTACCGTATATACTCGAGTATAAGCCGACCCGAGTATAAGCCGACCCCCCTAATTTTGCCACAAAAAACTGGGAAAACTTATTGACTCGAGTATAAGCCTAGGGTAGAAAATGCAGCAGCTACCGGTGAATTTCAAAAATAAAAATAGATGCTCCATACCGTTCATTATTGCCCCATAGATGCTCCATATACAACTGTGCTATATAGAATGCTCTGCACCGTTGATTATGGCCCCATAAATGCTCCTTAGAATGCTGTGCCATATATGCTCTGCACCTTTGATTATGGCCCCATAAATGCTCCTTAGAATGCTGTGCCATATATGCTCTGCACCTTTGATTATGGCCCCATAGGTGTTCCTTAGAATGCTGTGCCATATATGCTCTGCACCTTTGATTATGGCCCCATAGGTGCTCCTTATAATGCTGTGCCCCATATATGCTCTGCACCTTTGATTATGGCCCCATAGGTGCTCCTTAGAATGCTGTGCCCCATATATGCTCTGCACCTTTGATTATGGCCCCATAGGTGCTCCTTAGAATGCTGTGCCCCATATATGCTCTGCACCTTTATGGCCCCATAGGTGCTCCTTAGAATGCTGTGCCCCATATATGCTCTGCACCTTTATGGCCCCATAGGTGCTCCTTAGAATGCTGTGCCCCATATATGCTCTGCACCTTTGATTATGGCCCCATAGGTGCTCCTTAGAATGCTGTGCCCCATATATGCTCTGCACCTTTATGGCCCCATAGGTGCTCCTTAGAATGCTGTGCCCCATATATGCTCTGCACCTTTATGGCCCCATAGGTGCTCCTTAGAATGCTGTGCCCCATATATGCTCTGCACCTTTGATTATGGCCCCATAGGTGCTCCTTAGAATGCTGCCCCATATATGCTCTGCACCTTTCATTATGGCCCCATAGGTGCTCCTTAGAATGCTGCTGGTGCTGCCATAAAAAAAAAAAAAAAATCACATACTCACCTCTCTTCTCAGGACGCCGGCGCTTTCAATAATTACCTGCTCCTCGTGCGGCTCCGTCTCCAGCACTGACGCTCAGCAGAGGGCGCGCACTGACTACGTCACAGCGCCCTCTAACCTGAGCGTCACTGCTAGAGGACGCTGCAGACGGAGCCGTACCGGAGCGAGGAGCAGGTAATTATAGCGCTGCGCTCCCCTTACCTGCTGCGGCGCGGTCCCTGAAGTCCCTGGCTTCTCCGGCGCTGCAGCTTCTTCCTGTAATTGAGCGGTCACATGGCACCGATCATTTACAGCAATGAATATGCGGCTCCTCCCCTATGGGGGTGGAGCCGCCTATTCATTTCTGTAATGAGCGGTGCCATGTGACCGCTCAGTACAGGAAGAATCTGCAGCGCCGGAGAAGCCAGGGACTGCAGGGACCGCGCCGCAGCAGGTAAGTATGATTACACGGCCCCCGCTCTCCCTCCCCTGCTGACACCCGGGTATATGACTCGAGTATAAGCCGAGAGGGGGACTTTCAGCCCAAAAAAATGGGTTGAAAATCTCGGCTTATACTTGAGTATATACGGTACTTCAAATGAGATGTGGTCCCTAAAAAAAAAATGGTGTTGTAGAAATGAGAAATTGCTGGTCAACTTTTCACCCTTATAACTCCCTAACAAAAAAAAATTTTGGTTCCAAAATTGTGCTGATGTAAAGTAGACATGTGGGAAATGTTACTTATTAAGTATTTTGTGTGACATATCTCTGTGATTTAATTGCATAAAAATTCAAAGTTGGAAAATTGCGAAATTTTCATAATTTTCGCCAAATTTCCGTTTTTTTCACAAATAAATGCAGGTACTATCAAAGAATTTTTACCACTATCATGAAGTACAATATGTCACGAGAAAACAATGTCAGAATAACTGGGATCCGTTGAAGCGTTCCAGAGTTATAACCTCATAAAGGGACAGTGGTCAGAATTGTAAAAATTGGCACGGTCATTAACGTGCAAACCACCCTTGGGGGTAAAGGGGTTAAAGCAGGGGTGGGGAATCTCACCAAGGGCCATTTGGATATTTATACCATCCTTCGGGGGTCGTTCAAACTCCGCCAATAAAGTGCATCCTGACTCTGGCACTGGTTTCGGGACCTAATCTTTGATTGCATACCCATCAGCGTTCAGTAGTGAACTGCATGTGTGTGCTAACAGAGCAAAAAGAAATTTGAGCTTGTGGCAATCAAAATACAGCTCCTTGCCAAGAATGCGGTCCCTGAGAATCTGTCCGTGGGCCTGAGAAAAGGTAATCGAGGGGCCCTGGGGCCTAAGGTTCCCCACCCCTGGCTTAAGGTCAGGCAAGTTTGATGGCTAATCAAGCAGAGTGATACTATTGTTTTTGCACCAGGAAAAGGAGGGCAAAAGGCCCGCTATTAAAACCGGAAGAGGAGTGGGGCTGACAGCGCAAGCCTGGGGCAAGAAGATGGCGCCGGCTGTAGAGCGGTGGCTGGGAAGAAGTGGGCGGAGACAAGCGCACACACCAGGGTAACCAATATGGCGCCAGTTGCGGGCACTGCTATGGGGGGCGGAGCTAGCTGCCCTGCAGGAAGAAGATACGGGCGGGAGAATGCCCGCCCGAAGAGAGCAAATGGGGGGCGAAGTTACTGAACCAGAGTAGGCCCAAGAAGCCGGGGCCTAAATTAGAAACCGGCGACCGCCGCGCCAAAGTAGGCCTAAGAAGCCGGGGCCTAAATTGGAACCCGGCGGCTGTTGTGCCGGAGTAGGCCCGAAGCCGGGGCCTAGATTAGAAACCGGCGGCTGTCGCGCTGGCGTAGGCCTCCTAGGTTAGATGCTGGCGACTGCCTGAATGAGAGGAGGAGGAGGCGAATAAGCCATGGCCGTAGTGAACATCTCGCCTGTGCCACTGAAAAAGGTAGCCCCTCAAATAGAGTCGGAGCCCGCGTTGAGACTGGAGGAGGCCTGAGCACTGGAGGGACTTAAGGAGGCCTGAGCAGGGCAAAAGAGCCTCGCATTTCCCCTAGGAAAAAGGCCCCCCACCTCTCTAAAGGGAATCCCTAACTTAAAGGTCCTGAAGGAGATAGAAGGGACACTTTCTAAATACTCACCTTCTTCATCTGTATATCTTCTTCCGGAAAAAAACCTGAGGAAAAGGAAATATACCTCATTATTCCGGATGCAGAATAAGACGTCCTGAACTTGCTGGTGGACGTCCTCGTCTCCTCCAACCGACATGCTCTGGTGGGCGAGTGGGTGGGGGACGGAGGCAGGACCGGACTTCTGAGCATGCTTGTGTGCCAGGATCATGGTTCTGCTGAGGGCTCTATGAGGATACGGGGTGGCAGTACACGCCGTACTCATAGTCCGCATTGTGGGATTACAGGTGTGACTGTTCACCCTGTATCCCTCCAGAAAACCTGAAAGAAAACGACGCACATTGAGGTAGATAAGGGTCTAATGAAAGACCCGTGTTCACCTCCTACTGACACTAAGCTAAACTGAATATCCTACTTCCTGTCGGTAGGGTGTATACTGCAGAGGAGGAGCTAACTTTTTTTTGGGCATAGTGTCAGCCTCCTAGTGGCAGCAGCATACACCCCATGGTTCCTGTGTCCCCCAATGAGAGGCGATAGAGAAATTTGCTTTTCAGTTAATGCGATGCTCATGCTCTGGGACCAGACAGATGGCAGAGTCTTATTTTCCTGCTGTAAGCCAGAGAAACCAAGGAGAGACTTGTCGACAGGTCACTCCGAAAAACATGTTCCTCATCATAGAGACAGAGACAGACTGTCTGTGGGCAAGTCTCCTAGGTTACTCTGGCTTGGAGCAGGAAGATAAGACTGCCTACAGTCCCGCCCCTGTAGCACAAGCATCTCATTAACTGAAAACTTCTAAGGCTATGTGCACACGTTGCAGAAAGGGGTGCAGAATTTTCTGCACAAAATCTGCATCTCCTGGCAGAAACTGCAGGTGCAGATTTGCTGCGGATTTTGTGCAGTTTTTATGCGGAATTGATGCAGGTTTTCTGCGGATTTTCTGCGGTTTTTACCACTGCGGATTTCTATAATGGAAGGGTGCAGAAACGCTGCTTTTAAATCAGCAGCGTTTCTGCACGGATTTTTCTGCACAGCTTTTTTTTTCTCCCATTGATTTACATTATACTGTAAATCACAGTGCGGATCTGCAGCGTTTCTGCGCGGAAAAATCCGTTGCAGATCCGCACTAAATCCCCATCGTGTGCACATAGCCTAACGCTCATTACACAAGAACCACAAGATGGATTTCTTTACCCTAGGTATCATTTTAATCAGTGTAACAAAGCCAACCTGTAGTTTAATTTGCAAAAATACTTCTAACAGGTTTACTTTGACAGCAAAAAATGAAGACAAAAAAAATAAAATTTTGGGATTTTTGCACAAAATTCACAAAGCACATTCGGCATTTTGAAGAATTGGTTGCCAAAAACAATGATGAATGCCAGACCAGAAGAAAAGTAACTTTAAAAAAAACTAAAAAAAAAACAAAACAGCACACAAATTATGAATAGGACCCAATGTACACTACTCACAAAAGTTTCAGGTGAAATTTCTGGAAAAAGGAAAAAGTTCACGCTACAGTAACATAGTAACATAGTTAGTAAGGCCGAAAAAAGACATTTGTCCATCCAGTTCAGCCTATATTCCATCATAATAAATCCCCAGATCTACGTCCTTCTACAGAACCTAATTGTATGATACAATATTGTTCTGCTCCAGGAAGACATCCAGGCCTCTCTTGAACCCCTCGACTGAGTTCGCCATCACCACCTCCTCAGGCAAGCAATTCCAGATTCTCACTGCCCTAACAGTAAAGAATCCTCTTCTATGTTGGTGGAAAAACCTTCTCTCCTCCAGACGCAAAGAATGCCCCCTTGTGCCCGTCACCTTCCTTGGTATAAACAGATCCTCAGCGAGATATTTGTATTGTCCCCTTATATACTTATACATGGTTATTAGATCGCCCCTCAGTCGTCTTTTTTCTAGACTAAATAATCCTAATTTCGCTAATCTATCTGGGTATTGTAGTTCTCCCATCCCCTTTATTAATTTTGTTGCCCTCCTTTGTACTCTCTCTAGTTCCATTATATCCTTCCTGAGCACCGGTGCCCAAAACTGGACACAGTACTCCATGTGCGGTCTAACTAGGGATTTGTACAGAGGCAGTATAATGCTCTCATCATGTGTATCCAGACCTCTTTTAATGCACCCCATGATCCTGTTTGCCTTGGCAGCTGCTGCCTGGCACTGGCTGCTCCAGGTAAGTTTATCATTAACTAGGATCCCCAAGTCCTTCTCCCTGTCAGATTTACCCAGTGGTTTCCCGTTCAGTGTGTAATGGTGATATTGATTCCCTCTTCCCATGTGTATAACCTTACATTTATCATTGTTAAACCTCATCTGCCACCTTTCAGCCCAAGTTTCCAACTTATCCAGATCCATCTGTAGCAGAATACTATCTTCTCTTGTATTAACTGCTTTACATAGTTTTGTATCATCTGCAAATATCGATATTTTACTGTGTAAACCTTCTACCAGATCATTAATGAATATGTTGAAGAGAACAGGTCCCAATACTGACCCCTGCGGTACCCCACTGGTCACAGCGACCCAGTTAGAGACTATACCATTTATAACCACCCTCTGCTTTCTATCACTAAGCCAGTTACTAACCCATTTACACACATTTTCCCCCAGACCAAGCATTCTCATTTTGTGTACCAACCTCTTGTGCGGCACGGTATCAAACGCTTTGGAAAAATCGAGATATACCACGTCCAATGACTCACCGTGGTCCAGTCTATAGCTTACCTCTTCATAAAAACTGATTAGATTGGTTTGACAGGAGCGATTTCTCATAAACCCATGCTGATATGGAGTTAAACAGTTATTCTCATTGAGATAATCCAGAATAACATCCCTCAGAAACCCTTCAAATATTTTACCAACAATAGAGGTTAGACTTACTGGCCTATAATTTCCAGGTTCACTTTTAGAGCCCTTTTTGAATATTGGCACCACATTTGCTATGCGCCAGTCCTGCGGAACAGACCCTGTCGCTATAGAGTCACTAAAAATAAGAAATAATGGTTTATCTATTACATTACTTAGTTCTCTTAGTACTCGTGGGTGTATGCCATCCGGACCCGGAGATTTATCTATTTTAATCTTATTTAGCCGGTTTCGCACCTCTTCTTGGGTTAGATTGGTGACTCTTAATATAGGGTTTTCATTGTTTCTTGGGATTTCACCTAGCATTTCATTTTCCACCGTGAATACCGTGGAGAAGAAGGTGTTTAATATGTTAGCTTTTTCCTCGTCATCTACAACCATTCTTTCCTCACTATTTTTTAAGGGGCCTACATTTTCAGTTTTTATTCTTTTACTATTGATATAGTTGAAGAACAGTTTGGGATTAGTTTTACTCTCCTTAGCAATGTGCTTCTCTGTTTCCTTTTTGGCAGCTTTAATTAGTTTTTTAGATAAAGTATTTTTCTCCCTATAGTTTTTTAGAGCTTCAATGGTGCCATCCTGCTTTAGTAGTGCAAATGCTTTCTTTTTACTGTTAATTGCCTGTCTTACTTCTTTGTTTAGCCACATTGGGTTTTTCCTATTTCTAGTCCTTTTATTCCCACAAGGTATAAACCGCTTACACTGCCTATTTAGGATGTTCTTAAACATTTCCCATTTATTATCTGTATTCTCATTTCTGAGGATATTGTCCCAGTCTACCAGATTAAGGGCATCTCTAAGCTGTTCAAACTTTGCCTTCCTAAAGCTCAATGTTTTTGTGACTCCCTGACAAGTCCCCCTAGTGAAAGACAGGTGAAACTGCACAATATTGTGGTCGCTATTTCCTAAATGCCCAACCACCTGCAGATTTGTTATTCTGTCAGGTCTATTAGATAGTATTAGGTCTAAAAGTGCTGCTCCTCTGGTTGGATTCTGCACCAATTGTGAAAGATAATTTTTCTTGGTTATTAGCAGAAACCTGTTGCCTTTATGGGTTTCACAGGTTTCTGTTTCCCAGTTAATATCCGGGTAGTTAAAGTCCCCCATAACCAGGACCTCATTATGGGTTGCAGCTTCATCTATCTGCTTTAGAAGTAGACTTTCCATGGTTTCTGTTATATTTGGGGGTTTGTAACAGACCCCAATGAGAATTTTGTTACCATTTTTCCCTCCATGAATTTCAACCCATATGGACTCGACATCCTCATTCCCTTCGCTAATATCCTCCCTTAAAGTGGACTTTAGACAAGACTTTACATAGAGACAAACCCCTCCTCCTCTCCGATTTTTACGATCCTTTCTAAACAGACTGTAACCCTGTAAGTTAACTGCCCAGTCATAGCTTTCATCTAACCATGTCTCGGTTATTCCCACTATGTCAAAGTTACCTGTAGATATTTCTGCTTCTAGTTCTTCCATCTTGTTTGTCAGGCTTCTGGCGTTTGCGAGCATGCAGTTTAGAGGATTTTGTTTTGTTCCAATCTCCTCACTGTGGATTGTTTTAGAAATGTTCTTACCTCCCTTCTGAGTATGTTTTCCTGGGTCGTCTTTGTTCGAGTCTAATGTTTTTCTTCCCGTCCCCTCTTCTTCTAGTTTAACGCCCTCCTGATGAGTGTAGCGAGTCTTCTGGCGAATGTGTGTTTCCCAGGTTTGTTGAGGTGTAGTCCGTCTCTGGCGAGGAGTCCATCATACCAGTAATTCACACCGTGGTCCAGGAATCCAAATCCTTGTTGTCTGCAATCCTTGTTGTCTGTCTACAGTGATATTTTATCATGAAAGTAGGGCATTTAAGTATAAGCATGTAATGGTGATTTCCTCATCTCAAACAATTTATTGAAACAGACGTCAACAACACTGGTTTCCAGCCCTCATGTCCTTGATGTTTTGTGGTACAGAGTTACAAGCCTCTACACGGTGACTCAACTGATCCTATAGGCTTTCTATGGGATTCAGGTCTGGAGAAAGTGCAGGCCACTTCATTTAATGTATCCCAGGCTCCTAATGAGGCATCCTCGATGAGCTGGTCCGTGGTCGTCCATGAAGATTAAATTAGGCCTTTGTTGTTCATGCAGAGACACAATGACTGGATTAATTATATTATTAAAGTAGTAGGGGCTTGTCACTGTACTGTTTACGAAGTGTTGGGTAGTTCCGTGTTGAGTAGACTCGGCTGCCCCAACTGTAAGGGTATGTGCGCATGCTGCGGAATGGTGTGCGGATTTTTCCGCATTGATTTTGGTAAATCCACAGGTAAGCCGCACTGCGGAACTGTAAACTCATGGAAAACTGCTGCAGATCCGCAGTGTCAAATCCGCTGCGGATCCGCCGCGTGTGCACGTAGCCTTACACCAGCACCACCAAAGGCTCCTCTGGTGTCAACAGTGGATAATGCATAGTTATCTCCTTGACGTCTCCAACATCATTGGCCACTATCTTTTCTGCTCAGCGTTAATCAATTTTCGTCAGTGAACCACACTGAGCCCCACTGGTCCCTCGTTCAGCATAGATGCTCCCTGGCACATATAAGTCAATGACGCCGGTGCCTTTTGGCGTGGTCTGGTACCCTTGCAGGTCATCTAGCATGAAGACCATGCTGAAGTAAACTGTTTCGAATGATCTGACGTGACACTTTGATGCCTGTCACCTCCCTTAAATATGCCTGGAGTTGTATCGCATTAATCATACGCTTCAGAAGAGCATTGTTCACAATAAAGCCATCATCAGTGTGGGATGTGGCCAAAGGATTTCTACTTCTATGGCTTTCTCTGACCCTTCCAGTCTATCTGTATCTCTGTTGCAACCTGTTGATGACACTCTACGCTCAGTGGCCACTTCAGTCTGAGAATATCCTGCTTGAAGGCTCGCAATGGTGAAGTACTGTTGATCAATTGTTAGGTGCCATCTTGGTTTATGATGTGAACAGCATGAGGAGGACTATTTAAATATCAATTCTAATTGAATCCCAAAAGGTATTGGGCGATTCATGGATCAAACGCCTCTTGTGAATTTTCCCATTAAGCTCCTTGTTGGCTAAAGGGAATCTTTCACCCCTAGGACGTTTTTAAAGGGAACCTGTCAGCTGTTTTGGCCGATTATAAGATAAGGCCATCACCTTTCAGGGCTTATACACAGCATTGTATAATGCTGTATATAAGCCCCCAACCCGACCTGGAAGAACTGAAAAATAAGTTTTCTTATACTCACCTGGGGGGGCGGTCCAGTCCAAGCGGTGTTGCTGGTCTCTGTCCGGCGCCTCCTATCTTCTTACGATCACAGCACTGCTGTTTGCTTCTTTGGATGACGTGACCCTGCATCATCCACACAGGCTCCCCGGCATTGCGCTCCTGTGCAGGCATACTTCTCGCATAACAAGTTGAGGACAGAGGAAGTTACAAGTCTGTGAGAGCCAGAAATCTTGCATGTTTTTAGGTAAAAAAATACTTATTTTCCACCATAATTTGCAAAATAAATTTTGCCAAATCAGACAAGGTGATTTTCTGGATTTGTTTTCTCTTTTTGACTTTCATGGTTGTGGTCCACCTATGATGTTAGTTACAGGCCTCTCTCATCTTTTTAAGTGGGAGAACTTGCACAATTGGTGGCTGACTAAAATTTATTTTTTTCCGCACTGTGTATTATAGAATGCTGTATATAAGCCCTGAAAGGTGATGGTCGTATCTTATATCAGCCAAAACTACTGACTTGGTTCCCTTTTAAGCTATTTATATGGGCATACAGGTGATAGAATTGTTCAAATAGTCATACCTGTATGTCTCATAGCTGCAGTCTTGTTTGGAAATCCTTTTTTAATTCTTTATGTTAATGATTTCTTTCAGGCTCTGGGATGTGCGGCCTGGAATAAAACTCTTGCCTCCAGTGTTCATTTACATACCCCGCCCCCCTCCCATCAGTGTAACCATGCCCTGTGACATGTACTGGTGGCCCCAGAACCCTGCGCTCTATAAATGTGCAATTATGCGTACCTTTTCCGCCCTTCTATGATCATTGGTTTCATTGTTCATCTGCGCATTCTGCAATTCTTTAGATAAGCCCCCGATGTAACCTGAAAAATAAGAAAAACAAGTTAGGTGTGACGATTCACAAGGAAAAACAAAAAAGTGGACCCACTTGACCGTGACAACGATCCCCTCATGGACAAGCTGGCCTGATGGACCGCCCCCTATACAGGGAGAGCTAGGGGCAGGCCCGCGAGGGACTTTCGCCACGGAAGCTGGAGGACCAGGACGAAAAGGAGAGACCAAAGGAAACACAAGACCAGAGGAAGAGGAGGAGGGACAAGACTGGCTGGAGCGGAAGAGACACAGGATAGGCGAGAGTACCACAGAGAAGCGTAACAACAGAGACTCGGGCCTGTAAAGGCACGGAACTGCAAAGAGATCTGCAGAGACACAGAAGTGGCGAGTGTGCTGCAGAGATTCTGGAATGGCAAGTGAGGCTGCAGAAGCACAGGACAGCAAAGGCACAGGAATGGCGAGGAGCTCAGCACGGCACAGGACTGTAGAGACACAGGAATGGCGAGTGAAGCTGCAGAGACCCAAAGAGAGAACCCAGGTCAGGAAGCTAGGAGTACACGGAAAGGCGTACGGCCAAGAGCACTTGAAGGCACAAATGATCATCAGGCACAGAGGGGCGGCAGGAAGCAGTTTACATACCAGCGCAGTGAGCACTTCCGGGTAACAGTCCTCCAGGATCATAGAGAGAACGAGAAGGAGCACCAGCAGGAAGATTAGAAGTGTGCGCGCGCAGTGCTGAATCTGGTATGCGCGCGCACTCAACGAGCAGCAGAGGCCGGGGGCGAGCGCTGAGGAGAAGACACTGCAGGAGAGGAGGCGCGCCGGAACGCCGAGGACAGGTGAGTATGACAGGACGCGAGAGGTGGCAGCGGCATCATATTAGGTTATACTCACCCAGGGGCGGTCTGGGTCTGATGGGTGTCGCAGGTCCGGGTCCGGCGCCTCCCATCTTCATACGATGTCTTCCTCTTCCTTGCTGCTGTCGCGGCTCCTGCGCAGGCGTAATTCTCTACCCTGTTGAGGGCAGAGTAATGTACTGTAGTGCTCAGTCGCCGGGCTTCCCTGACCTTAACCTGCGCCTGCACACTGCAGTACTTTTGTAAAAAATATGTTTAATAAAACTCCTTTGTTTAAACAAAATATGTATTTTATCTGTAAGGTATAGTAATACATTTAAGAATGAAGTTAGAGGTTAAATACTTCAAACAGGTACATAACTTGGGTAAAAGAAGGTAAAATACTTTGGGTACAACCCAAACAGGTACACAACTTGGCTACAGTAAGGTAAAATACGGTTAGCAAGGTCCAAGAAAAATTGTTCAAACTTTCTCATCCTGCCAGTCTACTCTTCCTTCAGGTGAAATAAAGTATTCTGCGAATTGGTCCCTCATTCGGGAAACTGCCACAGAACTTCTATAATTAATGTTGTTATAATCAGCTAAGGTGGTTTCTTCAGAGTGATCTTCAATGGAAATATGTTCCTTGCATATTACATAATTGTGCAGGACAACACACGCTTTCACTACCTCGTCAACAGTGTCAGTCTTCAAGTTTATAGCTGTCAATAGAACTTGCCATTTGGAGGTCAAAATCCCAAAAGCGCATTCCACCATTCTCTGTGCTCGTGTGAGGGGGTATTCTTTTAGTTTGCTTTCATCCACTACTGGAGTAGGGTTTCAGCAGGTGTTCCGATAGCTGGAAAGCTTCATCCCCAACACAAACAAAAAGCATTGGTGGCCCAGAGATTTGAGGCAGTGGTCTGGGGGCGGGGGATTGGAAGGTGTTTCCATACAGATGATGCCCCATTGCAGACAGTTTGAAAACTTGGGAATCATTGGAGCGGCCATACGCCCCAATATCCACCGCTGTAAATTTGTACTCCGCATCGGCTATGGCCATCAGCACAATGGAGAAATATTTTTTATAGTTGAAATATTCCGAGCCAGAACCAGCCGGTTTCACGATACGGATATGTTTCTCGTCCACTGCGCCCAAGCAATTTGACACACTTGCTGGAATTTCTCGGCTACTTCCAACCAACTCTCCATTCTGGGATGTGGTATAAATTCACCATGCAAAGAGTTCCACAGTGCACGGCAGGTGTGCTTGACAATTCCAGAGATGGTGGAAATCCCAAGTCTGAACTGGAAATGTAGTGACAAAAGGGATTCTCCAGTTGCAAGGAAGCTGTGAATAAAAGCAAGGCAAAAATATACAAAATACAAGCAATAACATTAGTTATAAGGCAGCATTAAACAGTAGGAGATACGATAAAAAAGATCACTAAAAACTATTCTAAAAAAAAAATACCAGCAACATTAAAGTGTGCTTTACAGGATGAGATACAATAAAAATGGCTTACCGAAGAGTGACCATCAGACGCTCCGCTGGTGAAATGGGGAATCGGCAATACGTATCACTCCTTCGGATGAGATGTCCAATTCGGTCCATCAATAGATCGAAGATCTCCGCTTTCATCCGCACATATGAGAAAAATTTCTCTGGGTCTCCTCGTAGCTCCATGTACAGTGTAGAAAACACCCGACGTGTCATTCTCTGTGCAGTGATGGGGTGGATCCACAAACGCCGTCGGCGCAGACGCATGATGCTTTGTCTCTCTCGCTCCTTCTCCAGAACAATTGTTTTCAAGCGATTCGCCTCCACAGTGAAATCCACGTTGATTTTTAGAATATTCGCAATAGCGACATCCATCTTGCTCTCCAAACACTTGCTTCTCTCCAACCTGTGACTGATGGGCTGTAGGAAGGCTGTATATATATATATATATATTTTTCAGGGGGCCAATCACATTTTGGAGCCTCCCAGGGGCGTTTTTAAAAACAGGATGTGTCAAAAACTGAAGAAACGGATGCCAGGCGTATGGACCGGATCTGTTCCATACGGTTTTTACAAATTACACCGGATCCGGCTCTGCAGCAAAACGCTGGAATCAGCAAGGCGCCAAAAACCTGATGTGTGAAAGTAGCCTTAGAGAACAGCGAGTTGTGCAAAAAGTACTGAAACACTGAACAGTTGGACTTGTGTATTCAAAATTTAGAGATGATCACATTAAGTTCACCTGAAAAGGTTAAAGTGAATTTTACATCATCCTGAAATTTCACCCGATAGCCAAATATCCCTAACTTTTTATGTGTAGTGTATGTAACATAGTACAGAGCCATGCATTGAAACAGTTTTACAAAATACTATACACATGCTATGAAAAGATAAGCGCAGAGTTTTAGATCGGCAGTATGCCCTTCTGCTACAGGTTGCTAACTCAACACAGATGATTTTTCACTCCAATTTAAATGGTGACATCAAAAACAAAAATTGTCATGCAACGTTGTGGATTTCAGACAATCTAAAAATGCCAATTAAGTGAGCCTGTTATGGTGTACTATCAATCTGAGGTACCAGTTTCATGCCCATAATACGCATTGCGCAATGAAAAACTGCAATATCACATGACAAAGTACAGTATTGCTAAACCTAAATTGTATACCAGATACATGTCCTCCATACACCATCTCTGTTGACTATGACCAGAATTACCAAGCTTTCTTCTCATTGCAGGGTATGAATTTTATCACTGGGATACTTATTCTTGTTAGTAAAGATGAAGAAAAGGCCTTTTGGCTCCTAGATGCTCTTATTGGCCGGATTTTGCCTGGTATGTCTTCTTCAGTTTTATCTTAGAAATTTAAATTTCCCATTCTACGTTTTAACTTTCAAAATCTACACAAAAAGGTTGAATGATTTTTGTAATAATGAAAAATTTTGCTGATTTTGGTATTGATGGGCTCCATAGACATTTGTCACTTGATGGATAAGGGTATGATCACAATGACTTTTTTTTACAGGCATTTTTGCTGAAACATTTTATATTGATTGGATAGTCACTGCTTAAAAAATCCCCCGGGCGGGGGGGCGGACTGCAAACGAGATCCAGCTGGTGAACTAAGTGCTCAACACATCTTTAATTTCTCTCATTATTACACCTAACTTAACCCCTTCAAGACCTTGCCGTTTTCCGTTTTTGCCTTCTCATTTTTCGCTCCCCTTCATCCCTGAGCCATAACTTTTTTTTATTTTTTCGTCAATATGGCATGTGAGGGCTTGTTTTTTGTGGGACAAGTTGCACTTTTGAACGACTTCATTGGTTTTAGCATGTCGTGTACTAGAAAACGGGAAAAAAATTACAAGTGCGGTGAAATTGCAAAAAAAGTGCAATCCCACACTTGTTTGGCTTTTTTGCTAAGTTTACTAAATGCTAAAACTGACCTGCCATTATGATTCTCCAGGTCATTACAAGTTCATAGACACCAAACATGTCTAGGTTACATTTTACCTAAATAGTAAAAACAATTCCAAACTTTGCTAAAAAAAAATAAATTACGCAATTTTCTGATACCCGTAGCGTTTCCAATTTTCGTGATCTGGGGACAGGTGAGGGCTTATTTTTTGAGTGCCGAGCTGATGTTTTTAATTATACCATTTTGGTGCAGATACGTTCTTTTGATCGCCCGTCATTGCACTTTTTCAATTTTTTCCTCACTACGCTGTTTAGCGATCAGGTTAATGCTTTTTTTTATTGATCGGGCGATTCTGAACGCGGAAATACCAAATATGTGTAGGTTTAATTTTTTTATTTTTTTATTTTGAATGAGGCGAAATGGGGGTGATTTAAAAAATTTTTTCTTTTTTATTTACTTTTGCCATGCTTCAATAGCCTCCAGGGGAGGTTAGAAGCTGGCATAGCCTGATCGGCTCTGCTACATAGCAGCAATCATCAGATCGCTGCTATGTAGCTGAATTACAGGCTTGCTATGAACGCCAACCACAGTGTGGCGCTCACAACAAGTGGCATCAGTAACCATGGAGGTCTCAAGGAGACCTCTGGTTACTATGCCAACACATCGCTGACCCCCGATCATGTGATGGAGGTCAGCGATGCGAGCATTAAATGCGATGCGAGTCGGTTAAATGCCGCTGTCAGCATTTGACAGCGGCATTTAACTAGTTAATAGCGGCGGGTGAATTGCGATTTCACCCGCTGCTATTGCTGGCACATGTCAGCTGTTCAAAACAGCTGACATGTCTAGGCTTTGATGCGGGCGCACCGCCGGAGCGCACATCAAAGCAGGGGATCTGACCTCTGCAGTAAGGGTGTGTTTCCACGGTCAGGAAATGCTGCGTGTTTGACGCTGCGTAGAGCCGCAGCGTCAAACACGCAGCGTCCAGATGTTACAGCATAGTGGAGGGGATTTCCTGAAATCCTATCTCCACTATGCATTAAAACACGCATGCGGCAGACCAGCGTAAACGGACATGCGGCGCATCTTTTCAGAATGCATCATGCCTGTTTACAATGCGGTGACGCTCCGTCGCAACACCGTAACTTACCCATATATAATCATTAGATGCCGTAAAACCGCATCTAATGATTAGTCACATGCGTTGTAACTGCGTAAATGCAGCTTACTACGCATGTCTCATAATTTACATGCGGGCTTACCTGCCCCACCACCGGAAGTCCCTCGTCCACTGCAGTTCTCGCGATAACTTATCTTATCGTGAGAACTGCCGTGCACGTGATCGGGAGTTATCTCCGGTCACTAGTCTGTTTCTCACAATCAGCTGATTGTGCGAACGCTGCAGTGTAGGTGATCGCTGGAGAGTTATCTCCGGCAATCATCTACAGGCTCTGCTACATCTGGATGTCAGGCATCCAGATGTAGCAGAGCTGGACTCGTTTAGACTGTGTGCACATACAACATGCACCATGCGACATGCACCATGCGACATGCACCATGCGGCATGCACCATGCGACATGCACCATGCGACATGCACCATGCGACATGCACCATGCGACATACAACATGCAACATATGACATGCAACATGCACTATGCAACATACACCATATAACACATACATACAGTACATACACATAGACATACAACACAGAGTACATACTCACCATCACCTTGTCACCTTGATCCCCGAAGCTATTGTCGCCTGTAAAAAATATTAAAATAAACAAACAATATCCTCCCCGATCCGCAGAAATCCAATTAAAACGAGTGTCCCACGACGATCTCCACTGGAGAGCAGCCAAATCAGCTGATGCGACCGCTCTCCAGGGGCTCCAGGAATACAATGACAGAAGGTATCCTTCAGCAATGTATTCCTACGCCCCTGTGAGAAATAGTCCCTAGTCTCACTTGTGGCACTGCTGTGTGGGAAAATTCCCATGCAGCTTTGACATAAAGTGAGACCCTGAACTAAGGTAACCTCAGTGATACACAGCAGGAGCCATTGTCTGATGTCAGTGTGTCACTGGAGGTCTATAGAGCAGTGACAGCCCCGATGTCTCTGTTCTATGGGGGAGATCGTCGTGGGATTATTAGTTAGACTACGGCGGAAAGGTAGTATGCGGTTGGTTTATTATTTTAATTTTTTTGCAGCCGATCGAGTATGGCAAGTATGGTTAAATTAAGAATATTAAAATACTTTTTTCTGGCTGTGTCTTTATTTTTTAACCCTTTCACTACTATAGGATTAGTAATGTTTAGGCGTCTTATTGACGCCTCTCCATTATTAACCGGGCTTAATGTCACCTTACCATAGCAAGGTGACATTAAGCCCTTATTACCCCATATCCCACCGCTGCAGGGGACTGGGAAGAGAGGGCTAAGTGCCGGAATTGGCGCATCTTATAGATGCGCCATTTCTGGGGCGGCTGGGGGCTGGTATTTGTAGCCGGGGGGGGTGGGCAATAACCTTGGCCCCCCCTCTAGGCTATGAATATCAACCCGCAGCTGTCTGCATTGCCTTTCTGGCTATAAAATATAGGGGGACCCCAGGTCATTTTTTGGGGGGGTCCCCCTAATTTAATAGCCAGTGAAGGCTACGCAGACAGCTGCTGGCTGATATTCATAGCCTAGAGAGGGGCCATGGGTATTACCCCCTTCCCAGGCTACAAATATTGGCCCCCGGCCGTCGGCTTTCCCCCTCTGGTGCAGAAAATTGTGCGGGAGCCCACGCCATTTTTTTCACATGTTTTTTTTTATTTTTTAAATTAAACGTTCATTAATAAACATCGGCCTTGCTATTACATATCTACTAGATGGTGGCCCGATTCTAACGCATCGGGTATTCTAGAATATGTATGTAGCTTATTTACAAAATATCACTGATTGGTCGCACCCAGCCATCCGCAACCAATCAGCGAAGCGTGGTTTATATCCTGCGCCAATTTGCGGTCGGACTGCGCCTGTCGCTGATTGGTCACGGGCGGCTGCCGCGACCAATCATTGACGTGGGATTTCCTTTACAGTCAAACAGACCCTTAGATTATCCACCTATATATATAGTTGTCTATCTATAGATATATTTATAGATACGGTAGATATATCTATAGATACATAGATATACTAAACATCAGGCTTAGTATTATTTATCATATATCTATCTAGCTATCTATAGATATATTTATAGATAGATAATAGATATGATAGGTAGATAGATAGATAGATACGATAGATCTATCTATTATCTATCATCTATATGTTATCTATCATCTGTCTGTGTGTAAACATTATTCTTGAATGGAGTATGTAAATGAAAAGGTTGGACAAGAAATGACATAACCATTCTTTTTTTTTTTTGTATATCTTATTGAGCTTACAAAAACACACACAAATCCGCATGAAAAACGCAGGTGACCTGCCAGTGACATCAGGTGCAGATTTGGTGCAGATTTTACCTGCGTCAAATCCTGATGCAATCCTGAACCCGGAAACATACCCTAATAGTACGGCGGAGGTCGGTAAGGGGTTAAACTATAAATTTCATAATACATAATATTTTGCAAACTGTATGTACAGCACTTTATTTTCCATTTTGGTTTTTGATTTTGTCTAGAAAAAATGCTCTCTAATTTTTTTTTATTTTTTTTTTCTTGTCTACATTGGTTGTCAACACTGTTATAGCCATTGTCATGATTTTCTCCCACAAGCTCATGTTTCACTATTTAAGGCAAGCAAAGTGGCAGTAATGTCATACATGCAGTGTCACTGAGTGTCGGGTTCTGCAGTATCCGCAGAATATAGGATGAGTATCGTTGTGCTTTGTATGTTTCCTTAGCTGTGTGTGGGGGAGGGAACTCTCTTGCTATAGTTCTCAGCGCTGCATTTCCTCTGAGAACATCTTGGTATATGAAAAGCACAAAGTTATCAAAATGTACCAACCGTATGTAAAGTGACCGCAAGCGGTAGCCATGAGAGAGCTGCTGCTTCACATCGCCCCTGCACTTTACAGGAAAATCGTGTCCCAGTCCCAATGTGCTGCATAGTGTGGGGTGCATCACACTAACGTGTAGGCCACAGGCCTCCGCTGTCTTCAGGCCTCCATCTACCGGAGGCTCCGCACATAACTCGGGGGACACACAGTTTGTATTAACCAACAGATTACTGGATAGTTCTAGCACATCAGACTGTAATATGCAGCATCAGGCACAACATTTCTTGTTTCCGTAAAGGAAACCTATCAACCAGGAATAACGTTGTTCACCTACAGATATGCGGTTGATCTGCAGGTTAACAGCGTTATGATGCTGTCCGGTGCCTGCACGTAGCCGAGTGCAGCGGGGAGAAAATGATCTTTATTCTCCCCACCAGCATTCGATATTCAGTCATGGGGTAGGGCGGTGCCAGCGCTGGTTCAGTCACGCTCTGAGTATAAAGAGCGGATGCTGTAACTGTGACCCCGCCCCTATGACTGAATACCGAATGCTGGCAGGGAGAATAAAGATCATTTTCTTCCCGCCTCATTCAGATGTGTGCAGGTGCCGGACAGCATAATAACGCTGTTAAGATGCCCCCCCATCCAAAAAAAAAAACACACTAAAATAAACTGAATTATTTTTTAACCAGAAGTGTTTGTTTAGTTATTCCTAGATTTAAAATGGCTGGTAGTGATGAATTCTAAGTTGATCCAGTCATTTATTAATGAAAATTAATTGAGCTTCACATTACACCTGTGGGTGAATTTTAACCTGGCACCATGCATTAGCAACTGGTGTATTTACAATCTAGAGCCACAGTTATTACTTGTGCTGACATGCAGCCTATATGCATTCAACTTTCAAAGGGAGTGTTTCTGTTTTGGAAACATAGTTAAGCTGTATTCTATTAGGGGAGGACATAACAGGAGGGAGAATCTCCAAATCCAAGTGTGAAGCTTCGTAAAGGCACCTTTATTGCACCTATTTAATATTGTATAGTCTTGTACATTCAATCTACTAAAGGGTTTTCTATGAATATATTTTTGCTGTTTTTTTTTTTTCTTTTTGTTTTGAGGTAACAAAAATTAAAATAAGCATAACTAGCCCACCGCTACCAAAACAAAATTACATTATGGGGCAGTTATATTACAACTGTTGCTCATGTAACCACTGCAGTCAATCACTGTACTAAATGATGATGATATAGTTGACATGATATTGCTGAACCCAAAAATTGGCTGCAGCGGTCACTTGACCGCGTATGCCGAATACGGTTTTTCCTTCGGGCGTAAACCTAAATACCAACAAACCCCGACATACTGTCCCCAACCCATTCCTTAGGTAAAAACACAACCATTTATGTTCTTTGGATAATTTGGCCACAGCGGCCAACTTTTATTAACAAAACAATAACATAAACAGTAATACAATCAGTATATATATAAATACGAGGGGAGGGTTCTTGGATCTAAATCTGGCAACACCCCAAAATGAAGATCGACCACCATGTTACCCTCAGCCGTACATCACCAGCTCGAGGGCACCGTACATCCCGTTCCGGGAAGAGAAACTACCAAAAGCTCCCAGGGTAAAACCCCGTCCAGAGCCCATACCAAATGCCAGATCAAACCCCACACCATTTTCAATTGCCTGTAATTATGTTACAATTCCTTCCCCCTACCAATCAGCGTCAACTCCAAGAACCCCCACCACCCCATCAACCACGATCAGCCCTGACCACCTCAGGCTCGTGAGTGCCCTAACGCCACCAATGCTCTTTCCTCCCCTTCTTGTAATGCCAATGTCCACAAATCCAGTAATTACCAACCCCCGATTCCAATTCAAAATGCCTGACGCGAATACCCCCATTTCTGGAAACAAAACCCAATACTGCCCTGTTTAATTTTACCCTAGCTCTGTTAATCCCCTTCAGAGATCTAGCTACCCTTCACCTCTTCCTAGGCACAATATCCGACCACACGATCAACACTCCCGGAAACTATATCCACAACCTCAAGAGATCGAACCGTATATCTCTGATTAATTCTCTAACCGGCCTTACCCCCGAATCATTCTCCCCCATATGCACAACCAAAATGCCGGCCTGTCTATCCAAACTAACTGCCCTGGAAAATTCAGAAAGAACCCTACTCCAAACCATCCCTCTAAAACCCAACCAAAGAAAGACCAGTTGCTGCCTACTAAAACTCAGTTGCATACCGTCCGGCCTGACATCGGCACGCAACGCCCCCCCAATGCACAAACGAATGTACAAAGATCCAGGCTAAATAGGGGGAACCACCTGCAACAAGATATATGATAACAATCAACTTCAACACAATATCATGCCACGCTACCCAATAATTAGTGACACACACAAGTTAAGTAGCGGTCCGAAGTCCACCTACCAATTCTCCTTATTGTATCTGCACCTAAACCCAAACTATCAGCCTCTGATGCAGCCCTAAAGGAATGCGACCCGAACCTATCCGGGGGAAGGCCCAACTCTTGCAAACCCCGTTTTAATACCGCAATAAACTGGAAACGAGACAAAAATGACCCTCCCCGCGTGACACAACAAAGGACCAGCTCTACCTGACCACAAGTGCCAATACGCTTCCAGGCACTGTCTCGGGCACATCAACGACCCGTTAACACTCCCCAACACCACGCGTTTTCCTCTTCCAAGCTGGTCAGTTTTAGAACGTCGAATCCAAAACACAATACCCCCCGTCCAGAAATCCACATCCTCTGCCAACAAACCGCCTGCCCTGTCCCTGGAGCCTGACACAAGCTCACCAACTCGCATGGCCCCAAAAAAGGCTAAAGAAAAGGCAAGTCGAAACAACGCCAACTCAAAATTGGAACAACAAATAGACTCCAAAACTCCACCCAACCGTTCCAAAAGGCTGAATGAAATCGGATTCCGCCTATCAAGCGTCTGATTACCTCTTCTAAAGCCCCTTAGTGCCTGTCTAACCAAAAAAGTTTTTGTAACATCCGCCAACCCCTGCAACTTGAAACCAAAAGCAAGTCCAGCCACGAATTTATTCACTTTAGAAATTGACCAACCTACCTCGGCCGCCTTGCCAATCAAAAATAACACCCCAACAAGACACCCAATTTTGCCATACCCACCACGAGGCTTCGTATGATGACCAGGTTTGGCTTGTAACAGACTCCTGAATCAACTGTCCTGCTCATCCATAATCACGTTCCAGAGATGCAAAGGGCATTCCTCTCCCGAGACCTCTGCGTCCGGCGCCAATTCCCGAAAAACGGTCCCACTGAAAACAAGACAATGCATCCGCTATTGAATTCTGGACACCTGGCACATGAACCGCAGAAATACAAGCATTCAGCTCCAAACACCTGAGAACCAGCTCCCTCACCAACTTGATCACCGGGGGGGACGAAGCCGATAAACTGTTAATCACCGACACCACGCTCATATTGTCGCAATGAAAATGAACCCTCCTGTTAGCGAACATTCCTCCCCAAATGGAAACCGCCACGATAATAGGAAACAATTCCAACAAAGCCAGGTTTTTTGTAAGGCCCAACTTCCTCCAAGACTCCAGCCACTGTCCCGCACACCATCTTCCCTTGCAATAGGCCCCATAACCCGCCGCACCGGCTGGGTCGCTGTAAATCTCGCAGTCAAAATTGGCTAATATCTCCTGTTGAATCAAGGACCGCACCATTGTAATTTTTCAAAAAACTTTGCCACACTATCAAATCGTCCCTGTGCTCCTTATTCAAACGAATTAAATGGTGTGGCGCCTTCACACCTTCCGTCGCAACCGACAACCTGTGACAAAATATCCTGCCCATGGGCATGATCCTGCACATGAAATTCAACCTACCCAACAGAGACTGCAACTCTTTCAAAGTCAGCTTCCGCATCCTCCTAGCTCTATCCACCTCTTGTTGCAGCAGGGCCAGCTTATCTTCCGGTAACCGACACTCCATTCTCTCTGAATCAATTAGCATACCCAGAAAACTCAAAACGGTACTAGGAACTTCCATCTTTTCCTTCGCTAATGGAACCCCAAAACGCTCAACAACCCAAAACATGGCCGTTAACGCATTCCTGGACAATGCAGAATCAGGCGGACCAATAAACAAAAAATTATCCAGATAATGAATAACTGACTGAACTCCTGCAACATCCCTAACCACCCACTCCAAGAAGGTACTGAACGTCTCGAACAAGGAACAAGAAATTGCGCAACCCATTGGCAAACATCTATCCAAATAGTAACCACCATTCCAAAAACAAACTAACAACGGAACACTGTCCGGGTGTACCGGAAGCAAACGGAAGGCCGTACCTCCTCACCCACTGTACCGCCGCATCAAACGATGTATATTCCACGGAGCACAACTCTTGTGCGATGCCATCGTTCACCAACAGGCCTTTTGGGTATGACAAATGCTGAATCAAACAAAATTTATTCGGCTCTTTTTTGGGCACCACCCCCAAAGGGGAAACAACCATCCCTTCAGTTGGCGGATGCAAAAATGGACCAGACCTCCTACCCAGCTCCACTTCTTTTTTTTAAGCTTAACATCAACAACCTCGGCATGCAACATTGCCGACCGCAAATTCTAAATCGAGAAAGGAACCTAGTGACCCGGAGGGGGAATCTTAAAACCATCTGAAAAATAACACCAGCATTCACTTGATCAGGGTACCTATTTAGAAAGGGGGCCATCTCTTGAAGTCTCACCAGGGTCTCCCCCTTGACCGGCACCCATCGATGGCTTTCCTTTCCCTTTTTTGAAACATTTTGAGGCCCCGTGGGAGCTTCCGTTACAATGAGAACACACATGCTTAAACTTCCAGGTACTCCCGTATTTACACTGGCCGTCATTAAACTGCCAGCATGTTCCGGATTTTTCCTTTGATCCCTGTGCCCCCTGGCTACCGCTTCCGTGTCCCGCCTGCTGGTTACCACCACCTCTACCCCCATGAAAGGACTGCCCATGCTTGGCTGGGGCCATAACCTTCAACCTGAGCCCTATATATCCTTCTGGTCCCACCTAATTTCCGGCCTCACCGCCTTCCTCTGCCTAAACTGCTCATCATACCACAGCCATGTCTGACCACCATAGGTACGATGCACTTCCCCATTCGAGTCTAAATAACAAAACAATCCCGAGCAATTTTCAGGCGACTTCTCCCCCACCACACTCGCCAATCTTGCAAATGCCTGCAGCCAATTTACAAATGTCTGCGGAATTAATCTCCACCTCCGCTTTTCTTCCCCCTCGTTTTTGCTATCATCTTTTTTCCCTTCATCTAAATTAAACTTTTCCAACGGGAGAAGGGAAAAAATCTCCACATACTCATCCCGCCAAATCTTCTCTTTTACCTCCTCTTTCAAATGAGCTCCCAAAGGCCCTTCAAAGCACACGTAAACTTCCCCTTTTGCTCTATCATCTAATTTAACCACGTCCCCTTCCTCCTTTTCTGTCTGAACCGAAACGGATACACCTGAGGATGCGGCCTCAGCTACCCGATCAGGACTTAAAAATAAACTTCCCGACTGGGGCTCTACCCCTTGCCCTGTCATCCATGCCCCCACTGGCAACGTAACGGCCCCAGTTGCCGCCCCACCATCTAACCTCCGCAGAATTTGCGACATACTGTGCAAGATATCCTGCAGGCCTGGCACCTCCACCACAATAGGCCCACCCTGCTCCACACTCCCTACCGCCTGACCCCCCCTAGCCTCCTGCAACCTGACCCCTGCGGGCAACAAACAAGACATGGAATCATACTCACTCAGCTGCGCGGGTGCTGTGTCCCCGCCAGCCGAACCTCCGGATCCCTGCTGCTCCATCCCTCCGCGACGCTCGCTGCCGGACGCCACCTCCTCCTCGGTACGCTGCTGCCCCAGACCCGCGCCCCTGGCCTCCTCGTCACCAGGGGGGATCCGAGCGTGCTGCGACCGATGCACCGCCAGACCTCTCTGCCCCAGGCCTGCACCCCTGGCCTCCTCGTCACCAGGGAGGACCCGAGCGTGTTGATACTGCTGGACTGACAAACTTCTCCGTCCACAGCCAGTTCCCCCAGTCTCCTCATCGCCAGAGGGGGTCCGGGTGCGTGAAGCTCTACGCCCTGCCGACCTCACAGGTGACCTGGACCGGTCTTGATGATCAGACCCGGACAGGCCAGCCCGGTTGTGGACCCTCCCACACTGACAGGCAGGCAGCCTCGACACTGCTGCCTGCCTCACCATCATCCCTACACTGAACGCTGGATTCAGGCAGCGGGGGGGCGCCCTGCTGCTGCCTGCTTGCTGCTTGTCGGCGCCTGGTGTTGTGCCTGGCAGGCCTCTGGAGGGAGCACCACCAGAGGTACCTGCCGCAGGTAGTGGATCCTCGCTGCTGCTATCGGGACTGGCTGTGTCCCGCCAAGTGCTGCTGCCGACCGCCCCCTGCCCTGGGATTCCGAGATGGCGCCGGCTGCGTGCTGCCTGGCTTGCTTAGGCCACCCTTCCGGTCCGGCGCTCACTGCAGCAGCAGCGGTGTTCGGCGCTTGTCGACGGGCGCATGCAGGCCGGGTAGATGGATTCCTGCCAGAGCGGGCGCGGCAGGGGGGGACCGCTCCGCCGCACTCACCGCCCGCAGGGTCCCTGGAGGGGCTCCGGAGCCTGCGCCTGCCACGCGCCGCCACCTCAGGCGAAAGTCTTTCTGGGGGCCTGGTCCTCCTGCCCCTTGCGCCCACTCCAGCTCGTTCTGCCGCGCCGAGTATAGAGGACAGCTGGGCTGCAAGCCAACCTCCCCTCTTGGACCGAGCCACCTCCTGCAGCCGGGCCATCAACGCTTCTGCCGACTCCATCAGGTACGTGTCTGCTTCCTCTGTGGATATGGGATAGAATGGCGGTTTTCCCACACCCCAGATCCCCCCTGCTTAAAGCTCCTCCCCCCGCTACCATCCACCTATCACGACCCTTAGCATTTATTTGAAAAACCTCCCGGCCAAATGCAGTCATGGGGGGCCTCTATATAGCTGCGCCCTACTCCTGCCCCGTCTTGAGCTTTAGTCCCGAAACTGCCACTGCAGCTTGTCAATAAAGACAGGTAGTGGTGGAGGAGCAGCGCTGCAGAAGGGGAGGGAAGTATGCTTATTTTTATTGTCTTTTCATAAAGCAAGCCTATGGTGAAGAACATATTCAAGGAGACACAGGTTAGGTACAATAAAACATTTAAAGCTTACCATACACATTAGAAAGCTGTTGACCTACAGCTAGCATTCGGCTGTCCACCATCACTATTGGCACCCCTGTACACAGGAACCCTTCATCTGGCCGCGCTTTCCTGTTTTCTACGAGTGAGAAGCTGCCAGAATCTTCTGACACAGGCTTACAGTATCTCTCCACCAAATAGATTGGACGATTGAATTTCAACCACTTGATCCTTACGACAGGTCTCATACTCATTAAATCAGGGGTCTCAAATGCGTGGCCCGCAGGCCACATGCAGACCCCAAGGCTGCTTCAGGCACTGTAGACCCCTTGGCCATCCCTGCCTGGTTTAGGGAGCCGCCGATGCCAGCATTTTATTTCGGCTGAATGTGGGTATTTAGATGCACATTCATTTGAAATGATGTACTGGATGGGGAGGTGGGAGAGCAGCAGCGATGGAGCTGCGGGTCACAGGAGGCAGGAGCCAACTGCTGTAGCTAACACTGACCGCTGCTAAAGAGAAATGAATATTCACTGTTCTCCACGCCCATGGGTGTGGAGAGCAGTGAATATTAATTTCCCCTTTAACCGGACATGCAGCAAGTTGGGCTCTGTAGTGTGCCCGCTACTTAAGGAAATGAATATTCACTGCTCTCCATGACCATGGGAGTGGAGAGCATTGTATATTCATTCTCTTAAATAGCTGGCACACTTTATAGCCCAGCCACAGGAAGCCAGCTACTGTGCCCGCTATTAAAGAGCTATGAATATTCTCCTATAGCTCCCGGGTGTGGGGAGCAGTGAGTATTCCGGCAGCTATCCTCTGCTTGTAAGTGTGGCATACTCATGTGGTGTATGGCTGAGGGTTGTACTCCTGACAGGGTATGATGTATCTTACGGTGGCCAAGCTTTGTGTCAGGAGAAGTCTTTCCTTCTCAAATTACACACACAGGAAACTCCACAATACTATGTTTGCACAGTAACTGCCTCTAGGCAGAAGATTTTGCTGATGGTGGTAGTAGTTGGTGCATTTGAGCCCCAGTCATGAAGCGGACGTAACAATCTACTATATAATTGTCTAAGGGTCACTTCCGTCTGTCTGTCCGTCACAGATATTCATTGTTCGCGGCCTCTACCTGTCATAGAAATCCAAGTCGCTGATTGGTCGTGGCAAAACACCCACGACCAATCAGCGACGGGCACAGTCCAGCAGCAAAATGGCCGCTCCTTCCTCCCCGCAGTCAGTGCCCGCTCCATACGCCCCTCCAGTCAGCCCTCACACAGGGTTAATGGACTGCGTTATGCCGCAGTATAAAGCACTCCATTAACGCAGCTATTAACCCTGTGTGACCAACTTTTTACTATTGATGCTGCGTATGCAGCATCAATAGTAAAACGATCTAATGTTAAAAATAATAAATAATAATAATTAAAAAAAAAAAAGGCTATTCTCACCCTCTGACGTGCGCTCTGTCCTCGGCAGTGCAAGCGACAGGTTCCGGTTCCAAAGATGCTAAGCGAGAAGGACCTTCCATGACGTCACGGTCATGTGACCGCGACGTCATCACAGGTCCTGCGCTCATACCAACCTTGGGACCGGAAGCTGCCACGTGCACCGCACACAGGTACCAGGACTTCAATTGGCCTTTGGAGGGTGAGTATATGTTTATTTTTATTTTAAGTCTTTTTTAACCACGCATATAGTGCCCACATTGCTATATACTACGTGGGCTGCGATACATACTATATGGCTGCTATGTACTACATGGGCAGTGTTATATACTGTGTGGGCAATGTTATATACTGTGTGGGCAATGTTATATACTGCGTGGGCTGCGTTATATACTACATGGCTGCTATATACTACGTGGGCAGTGTTATATACTGTGTGCACTGCGTTATATACTACATGGCTGCTATATACTACGTGGGCAGTGTTATATACTGTGTGGGCAGTGTTATATACTGTGTGGGCTGGGTTATATACTGCATGGCTGCTATATACTATGTGGCCAGTGTTATATACTATGTGGGCAATGTTATATACTGCGTGGGCTGTGTTATATACTGTTTGGGCTGTGTCATATACTGCTTGGCCACTGTTATATTCTGCGTGGCCTGTATTAACGCATCGGGTATTCAAGAATATGTCGTGGCCTGTGTTATATACTATGTGGCTGCTATATACATATTCTAGAATACCCGATGCGTTAGAATCGGGCCACCATCTAGTTTAAAATAGAAGTCTTTTTACTGAAGGTAATGGGACAAATTATTATTTGCAAACAGCAGGAAACTGAGGTACAGGATTACACTCACGGTTGATGATTGCGGTGTACCTGCAGACTGGCAGTTCTTAGTAACCTCTGGTTTTATTAAGTCTGA
Organism: Ranitomeya imitator; assembly: GCF_032444005.1. Taxonomy (NCBI): domain Eukaryota; kingdom Metazoa; phylum Chordata; class Amphibia; order Anura; family Dendrobatidae; genus Ranitomeya; species Ranitomeya imitator. The sequence goes on from NC_091284.1 coordinate 548,804,069, forward strand.
ATATTTCTTCTTCAGCACTGTACTCTGTTTCTGCCCTGAGGTAATTCTTCCTCCTAGAGGTGCAATGGCAGTCTTCCTCATATGAAGACTATTAGCTCCCCTTATCGTGTCAGTCCCCTTTTTAAGCAAAGCGGGCAGGGAGAAGGTAAGTAATTGCTACACCTACAAAATGGCTTCCTCTTCTCAAGATGTGTGACCAACTGCCTCTTCAAATGAAAAACTCACTCACAGGACTTGGCTCCACCCCCTTCTATGTGACTATAGAGCTGCAGTCATTGGCTGCTGCCCTGAGGTGTTTTTCCAGAACCTTCTGCATAATAAAACAGAGCTGTTTTCCATTATTGTCATGGGGAAGAGAGTTGATGTTTTTCCTCATCCCGTGGACATTACATGTAAAATGCACTACCTCTGTGTTGTTTCCTCTGTAATGTCTGAACAATTTCATGATATGAATACTGCAATCTAAATTTTGAAGAATGGATATGATTTGACTAGATGGTGGCCCGATTCTAACGCATCGGGTATTCTAGAATATGCACGTCCACGTAGTATATTGCCAACCACGTAGTATATTGCCCAGCTACGTAGTATATTGCCAACCACGTAGTATATTGCCCAGCCACGTAGTATATTGCCCAGCTACGTAGTATATTGCCCAGCCACGTAGTATATTGCCAACCACGTAGTATATTGCCCATCTACGTAGTATATTGCCCAGCCACGTAGTATATTGCCAACCACGTAGTATATTGCTCAGCTACGTAGTATATTGCACAGTGACGTAGTATATTGCCCAGCCACGCAGTATATTGCCCAGTCACGTAGTATATTGCCCAGTGACATAGTATATTGCCTGCCCAGCCACGTAGTATATTGCCCAGCCACGCAGTATATTGCCCAGCCACGCAGTATATTGCCCAGCCACGTAGCATATTGCCCAGTCACGTAGTATATTGCCCAGTCAGGTAGTATATTTCCCAGTGACGTAGTATATTGCCCAGCCACGTAGTATATTGCACAGCCACGTAGTATATTGCACAGCCGCGTAGTATATTGCACAGCCGCGTAGTATATTGCACAGCCGCGTAGTATATTGCACAGCCGCGTAGTATATTGCACAGCCACGTAGTATATTGCACAGCCACGTAGTATATTGCACAGCCACGTAGTATATTGCACAGCCACGTAGTATATTGCACAGCGACGTAGTATATTGCACAGCCACGTAGTATACAGCACAGAGCCACGTAGTACACTGCCCAGTCACGTAGTATATTGGCCAGTCACGTAGTATATTGCCCAGCCACGTAGTATATTGCACAGCGACGTAGCATACAGCACAGAGCCACGTAGTATATTGCACAGCCACGTAGTATATTGCACAGCCACGTAGTATATTGCCCAGCCACGTAGCATATTGCCCAGTCACGTAGTATATTGCCCAGTCAGGTAGTATATTTCCCAGTGACGTAGTATATTGCACAGCCACGTAGTATATTGCACAGCCACGTAGTATATTGCACAGCCACGTAGTATATTGCACAGCCGCGTAGTATATTGCACAGCCGCGTAGTATATTGCACAGCCGCGTAGTATATTGCACAGCCGCGTAGTATATTGCACAGCCGCGTAGTATATTGCACAGCCGCGTAGTATATTGCACAGCCGCGTAGTATATTGCACAGCCACGTAGTATATTGCACAGCCACGTAGTATATTGCACAGCCACGTAGTATACAGCACAGAGCCACGTAGTACACTGCCCAGTCACGTAGTATATTGGCCAGTCACGTAGTATATTGGCCAGTCACGTAGTATATTGCCCAGCCACGTAGTATATTGCACAGCGACGTAGCATACAGCACAGAGCCACGTAGTATATTGCACAGCCACGTAGTATATTGCACAGCCACGTAGTATATTGCACAGCCACGTAGTATATTGCACAGCCACGTAGTATATTGCACAGCCACGTAGTATATTGCACAGCCACGTAGTATATTGCACAGCCACGTAGTATATTGCACAGCCACGTAGTATATTGCACAGCCACGTAGTATACAGCACAGAGCCACGTAGTACACTGCCCAGTCACGTAGTATATTGGCCAGTCACGTAGTATATTGCCCAGCCACGTAGTATATTGCACAGCGATGTAGCATACAGCACAGAGCCACGTAGTATACAGCACAGAGCCACGTAGTATACTGCCCAGTCACGTAGTATATTGCCCAGCCATGCAGTATATTGCCCAGTGACGTATATTGCCCAGTGACGTAGTATATTGCCCAGTCACGTAGTATATTGCCCAGTCAGGTAGTATATTGCCAAGTGACGTAGTATATTTCCCAGCCACGTAGTATATTGCCCAGCCACGTAGTATATTGCACAGCCACGTAGTATATTGCACAGCCACGTAATATATTGCACAGCGACGTAATATATTGCACAGCGACGTAGTATACAGCACAGAGCCACGTAGTATACTGCCCAGTCACGTAGTATACTGCCTAGTCACGTAGTATATTGGCCACTCACGTAGTATATTGCCCAGCCACATAGTATATTGCACAGCAACGTAGTATACAGCACAGAGCCACGTAGTATACAGCACAGAGCCACGTAGTATACTGCCCAGTCACGTAGTATACTGCCCAGTCACGTAGTATATTGCCCAGTCAGGTAGTATATTGCCAAGTGACGTAGTATATTTCCCAGTGACATATTATATTGCCCAGCCACGTAGTATATTGCACAGCCACGTAGTATATTGCACAGCCACGTAATATATTGCACAGTGACGTAGTATACAGCACAGAGCCACGTAGTATACTGCCCAGTCACGTAGTATATTGCCCAGTCACGTAGTATATTGGCCACTCACGTAGTATATTGCCCAGCCACGTAGTATATTGCACAGCAACGTAGTATACAGCACAGAGCCACGTAGTATATTGCACAGCAACGTAGTATACAGCACAGAGCCACGTAGTATACTGCCCAGTGACGTAGTATATTGCCCAGTCACGTAGTATACTGCCCAGTCACGTAGTATATTGGCCAGCCACGTAGTATATTGCCCAGCTACGCAGTATATTGCCCAGCCACGTATGTAACAGGTTAAAAAAATAAAAAAGAAACATATACTCACCCTCCGAGGGCCCCTTAATAATAATAATCTTTATTTTTATATAGCACTAACATATTCCGCAGCGCTTTACAGTTTTGCACACATTATCATCGCTGTCCCTGATGGGGCTCACAATCTAGAATCCCTATCAGTATGTCTTTGGAATGTGGGAGGAAACCGGAGTGCCTGGAGGAAACCCACGCAAACCCGGAGAGAACATACAAACTCTTTGCAGATGTTGTCCTGGGTGGGATTAGAACCCAGGACCCCAGCGCTGCAAGGCTGCAGTGCTAACCACTGCGCCACCATGCTGCCCCTTGTAGTCCTGTCGCCTGTGTGCGGTGCACGCGGCAGTTTCCGGTCCCAGGGTTGGTATGAGCGCAGGACCTGTGATGACGCCGCAGTCACATGACCTTGACGTCATGGAAGGTCCTTCTCGCATAGCATCTTTGGAACCGGAACCTGCCGCTTGCACTGCCGAGGACCGCACGCACGTCGGAGGGTGAGAATAACCTTTTTTTATTTTATTATTATTATTATTTTTAACATTGGATCGTTTTACTATTGATGCTGCATACGCAACATCAGTAGTAAAAAAGTTGGTCACACAGGGTTAATAGCTGCGTAACCAGAGTGTGTTACACCGCGCTCCGGTAACGCTGGCATTAACCCTGTGTGAGGGCTGACTGGATGACTGGAGGGGAGTATGGAGCGGGCACTGACTGCGGGGAGGAAAGAGCGGCCATATTGCCACCGGACTGTGGCCGTCGCTGATTGGTCGTGGCAATGGTCGTGGGCGTTTTGCCACGACCAATCAGCGACTTGGATTCCATGACAGACAGAGGCCGCGACTAATGAATATCCGTGACAGACAGACAGACAGAAGGACAGACAGAAAGACGGAAGTGACCCTTCCACAAGCTTCTCACAATAGTTGGTTGGAATTTGGGCTTATTCTTCCTGACAAAACTGGTGTAACTGATCCTGATTTGTAGGTCGCATTGTTCTCTCCAACCTTTTCAGCTTTGCCCATAAATTTTCAATAGAATTGAGATCAGGGCTTTGTGATGGCCACTCCAACACATTGACATTTTTATCCTTAAGCCACTTTGTTACCATTTTGGCAGTATGTTTTGGGTCATTGTCCATTTGGAAGACCCATTTCTGCCCAAGCTTATACTTCCTGTCTTGCGATGTTGCTTCAGCATTGCCACATAATCTTCTTTTCTCATGATGCCATCTATTTTGTGAAGTGCACCAGTCCCTACTGCAGCAAAAACAACCCCACAACATGATGCTGCCACCCCTGTGCTTCACAGTTGGGATGGTGTTCTTAGGCTTCCAATCTTCTCCCTTTTTCCTACAAACGTACTATGGTTATTATGCTCAAAAAGTTCAATTTTTAGTTTCATCAAATCACAGGACGTTTCTCCAAAAATTAAGGTCTTTTTTCCTGTGTGCATTTACAAACATTGATCTGACTTTTTATGTGTCTTTTGGAATAATGGCTTCTTCCTGGCAGAGTGGCCTTTGTAGAGCCACGTAGTATATTGCACAGGCACGTGACGTCATGGCAGATCCATCTCGCATAGCTTCCTTGGCACCGGAACCTGCCGCTTGCACTGCCGATGACAGCGCGTGACGTCAGAGGGTGAGAATAACCTTTTTTTTTTTAATTATTATTATTTGTAACATTAGATCTTTTTACTATTGATGCTGCATGCGCAGCATCAATAGTAAAAAGTTGGTCACACAGGGTTAATAGCTGTGTTAACGGAGTGCATTACACCGCGGTCCGTTAACGCTGGCATTAACCCTGTGTGAGCGCTCAGCGCTGACTGCAGGGCAGTAAAGCAGCGGCCATTTTGCTGCCAGACTATGGACGTCGCTGATTGGTCATGGGCGTTTTTCCACGACCAATTAGCGACTTGGATTTCCATGACAGACGGAGGCCGCGGCCAATGAATATCCGTGACAGACAGACAGACGGAAGTGACCCTTAGACAATTATATAGTAGATTTCTCATACAGTTTTAAGCCTCCTAAGCAGCTGTTTCTGTTAAAGAACCACTCTGATGTTTGTTTTTTTATTTTTTTCTATTTTACTGCAGGAGTGGTGTCACAAATGTATGCTCCTTGCCCTTGGTAAACTAGTTACAGCAGGGGTGTCAAACTGCATTCCTCGAGGGCTGCAAACAGGTCATGTTTTCAGGAATTCCTTGTACTGCACAGGTGATAATTTAATCACCAACTCATTATTTGTGTAGGTGATTAAATTATCACCTGTGCAGTACAAGGAAATCCTGAAAACATGACCTGTTTGCAGCCCTTGAAGAATGCAGTTTGACACCCCTGAGTTACAGGATGCTGTCTTGTTGTTCTTGGCGCCTTTCTTGTCTTCTTCTGCTAGTTGTGACTAGCCAAATTCCATCAGTGTTTGGGCGTACCAGAAGTCTCAATGTAAGTCTGAGAGCCAACATGGCTCTCTAAGGGTATGTGTCCACTGTCAGGATGGCCGGCGGTATCGCTGGAGCGGCTTATCCGCTCTGCGGTAAGCCCCGCCCCCTTTCTGGGACGCGATGATGCCGGATGTGTTCACAGCACATATCCGGCATCATCGCTCCCCACCATAGGGCCCTGTGCTATATCTTGCGGCGACGCAGCGTCGCCGCAAGATATACGGACATGCTGCGATCTGAAAAGACGCGCAGCATGTCCGGAGTCGCAGGGCCGCCGCGTGCGTGTTACCACGCATAGTGGAGACGGGATTTCATTAAATCCCCTCCACTATGCTGTAACATCTGGACGCTGCGTGTCTGACGCTGCGGCTCTATGCAGCGTCAGACACGCAGCGTATCCTGCACGTGGACACAGACCCTTAGACTTGTATTGAGAGCCTGTGACTTTTGGCTCTGACTTCTGACTAGTCAGGAGCTGCAGTCAGAAGATGGTGCTGGGAATAGCAGAAGACTGCAGCAAGTTTTTTTTTTTTGTTTGGTTTTTTTTTAACCCCTTAGTGACGGAGCCAAATTTTTTAAATCTGACCAGTGTCAATCTATGTGGTAATAACTCTGGAACGCTTCAACAAAGCCCAGTGATTTTGAGATTGTTTTTTCGTGACACATTTTACTTTATGATAATGGTAAATTTAGGTTGATAAGTTTTGTTTATTTATAAAAAAAATATCAGAAATTTAAGAAAAATGTTTAAAAATTTGCAATTTTCGAGCTTTGAATGATTATCCCTTTAATCCAGATAGTCATACCACAGCAAACCATTAATAAATAACATTTCCCACATCTCTGCTTTACAACAGCACCATTTGTAAAATGTTATTTTACTTTGTTAGCATTTTAGGAGGTTTAAAAATGTAGCAGCAATTTTTCATTTTTTCAAGAAAATTTACAAAATTAATTTTTTTAGTGACCTATGCATGTTTAAAGTGCCTTTAGTGGACCCATATATTGGGAAACCCCCCAAAGTTATACCATTTTAAAAACAGCACCCCCTGACATATTGAAAACTGCAGTCAGGTAGTTTATTAACTCTTCAGGTGCTTTTCAGGAATTAATGCAAAGTGGCATGACAGAAATGAAAACGTGTATTTTTACCACCTGAATACCTCTAACTTCTGAACAGGTTACAACAGCCGTCAGACTCTAAGGCCAGAATTTGGTTGTGAATTGCCATGGCAAACATTAGGACCACACAATCATGATCTCTGGGGGCTGACGGGGAGAAATAGGTAGCCCCCACACTCTGTTAACCATTTATAATGATGATGTCACTATTGACAGCAGCATCTAAGGGGTTAAACAGATTTGGACGGTGCGATCGTTGATCATGGCTGATGCAGCAAGTTGTCAGCTATAGTGTACAGCCGACAGCTGCTGGATTGTCACCTGTATGGGGAGGCTATTCTCTTATATCTAAGGTCAGTTAAAAGACGTATTGGTTGTCATTAAGGGGTTAAGGGCGGCGAACATTAGTAATGCCACTCCAGTGCTGAAATAAAATTAACCGCTGTAGTGGTACTTTAATGACCGATTTAAACCTACATGAGAAAATGATGATCATTATCACCTGTTTTCTACAATTTGTAATTCATACACTTATCATTGTAATTTGTTCATCCACGTTGCATTTTTATTGGATAAAAAAATAAACTATTACCACTTCTGTTTTTTAAAGCATTCTTACTGTTTTTGCAGCATGTTTTCCCACATCTGCTTAAAACTTTTGCAAAATACTGTGTGTCAAACGTGAAGAGCAAACACCGGGAAAAGCATCACAGTTGTGAACGTTCTGACTTTACTGGAACACTGAATCAATTAATCACATAGTTCTTTTTATAGGAATTGTTATCTTGTGCTGGGATTTGTTTTGTGTACAGCAGTTTGAGAACTGTCCACTTATCACAATGTGCTCTGGGCAGGAAAGGACACACTTATCACATCCTGTCCTTCAGGTTTCTTTTAGAAGAATATTCGCATAAAACAAATTCTACTTGTTCCCATAGTTTATTTGGTTGTGGATAACTTGAGACACAAAGAGAAATATATCTTGTAATTACATACTTCAGTTTGAGACCTTAAAAGGCATTCAAAAGCCTCACTATTTAATTTTATGGTAATTGCTTCCTTGAGCTGAATTAGATCCTGTTCATAGACTGGTTTTGTCATTTGTTTTATCAGTAAATATAATTATAGAGAAGAAAAATGGTAATGTAATGTAAAAAAAAATGTAATGTATACAAGAAGTGTCTTTTTTTTTTTTTTTAAGCAGTATATCTTTACTTTGAATCTTGTGTCTCTGTGATTTGTGCCCAAAAGAATATGGACAGGTGACAATCGCTCATGTATGAGCAAACACCATGGAAAATATTTACATTTTTGACGATAGAACAGCACTAGAAGACAGACACAAGACGCCTCATAAAGTTGCACACCTTAAGAGACCTGCTTCAGGCTGTCTCATACAAATATACATACCGTAAATAATGCAAGGTGGGACACAAGTATTTCACACCCAGATACAATTGTATAATACTTGAAAAAGCTTTGTTAAAGGGATTATCTTAAGTTCTTAAATTGCAGACAGCTTGTAAAAGTGTGGATAGATTTTTAATTGTATAGTGTTCAAATTGTTATTTAGGTTACCAGTCAGCCCATGACCTTGGAGATCTTGCCTAAGTAGGGGGTGTGCACCTCTATCAAGTTCTCTTCTTTTTAGAGTCTTCTTGCAGCACTCTCAAAATGGCCGGATCATTGGATCCAACTAGCTACAACTTCCACATCCCTCTTGCACTGTCTCAGCATGAGAAGTGGATACTCCCTGGCTAGCAGTACATGATAAGAAGAGCGACCATGCCACTGGTCTGAATTGTCAATTTGTATGAATGCACCACTAATGGAAACCAGGAATTCAGAGGAGCAGTGGAATCATGTAGAAAAAAACCCTTTCAAGCTAAAACGTTGCACCTTGTGATTAAAAATGATTTTTTTACTAGAAGTGCTGTCTCTGCATATTATTTAGCATTTTTTCTGATAGCTATTAATATGGATTATTACAGGGTCTAGTTTTCTGTGAAGATGCACATTTTTTTTGCATAATGTAAGCTTGCACAAAACCTTTTTTTGGCATTTTGACTCCAGTTACCCATTTTGGCGTAGCTGGGGCAGGACAGGAGCGTGACTACACAACTCCTATTATTCATGGTGAGCTGTGGCATTCATTAAAGTGAACCTGTCATGTGAAAAATAAACTATATTAACTGCAGATATGGGGTTAACCTGCAGGTTTATGGTATTCTGAAGCCATATGGCCGCCAAGGTGAGAGCCCGGCTGCCTTGGCTTTTAGTCACAGAGGTGGGGCTTGCCGCCACTCAATACATGAGCAGTGGCTGTAACAACGTCCCCTCCACTGACTGACAGCCAGCTCACCAGTGCATCAGACATAATTCCTGTCCAACTGCTACAATAATTCCTCCACCCTATGCCAGTCGTTGCACTGGTTGCCCATCCACTACAGAATACAATATAAACACTCACGCTCGCCCACAAAGCTCTCTGCAGTTCTGCATCAACCTACATCTCCTCCATCATCTCTCTTGCTACCCTACCCGTGATCTCTGTTTCTCTAATGACTTGAGATTATCATCCTTTTATAATCCCAACTCCTTCACTCCTGTTTCCAAGACTTTTCTCTGGAATACACTTCCCAGACCATTTGATTAATTTCCAGTATCCACAGCTTTAATCATGCCCTAAAAACGTGTTTCTTTAGACTGGCCTATCACCTTACTAATCAAACTATTCCCTTTAGCTCTATCTAAATTTTCCTAAGACTCTGATCCCTCGTATCATCTGTTTACGCATTTAAAGGGAACCGATCACATACTAAAATGCTAATAACCCGCAGATATGGGGTTAATAGTGTTCCAAAGCTGCCCAGTCACTGCACTAAAAGTCACTTTAGAGGCAGTTTTGAACTTTATAGTATGTGATGCAACAGAGTATAGGTGATGCCACAGTTTTCAGCGCTTGGAGGCTCTACCCTATAAATTTGCATGGTCTACTACTTTGAGCGTGAGCGGTTTTAATTCCTAAGGTGCACTTAGATGAGTAGATAATTGTGTAAGCGATTAACGATGCGTTATAATGAATGATCTTTATTTAATGGCAGACAAGAATTTACATGTTAGTTTAATTATGTAAAAAAACAACTTTATATACAAATTTAGTATATTGTGTAATGATCACACCATTTGTGTTTTCATTACACAATGTTTGAGCAAGCAACAATAATTTTTTTGCATGTGTGAATGACAAACAAGCGTTTTATGCTATATAGTTTGGTTGCTCAATCCATTTACACTACATAATTATCATGAGCCATGGGTTGTAAGCCTTTATATTTGCTAAAATGTCAGTTCATGTAATTGGGTCTTTAAGTGCTTCCATTTAAGAATAGATACGTACAGTTGTGATAAGAAATTGTTAGAAGCTGACGTATCTAAGGTGACATTGTATGGCAAGGCCATGTTTTAACTAGCTGGTATCTTCTGTACTGTCTATGCTACTGCCAATACTTTAGCTAGAAACCCTGAACTCCATTACCAAGGCTGTCCACATACTATTGTCCATATAGTGTAGCTTGTTTTTCATCTTCTTGACTTCCAATGCAAGCGGCTGTGCACTACTGCCAAATTGTAAGGTTATCAAATCGGTATTGTTTTATGTTCCTACATAAATATTTAATTGTTGTTTTTCACAACAATGAAGGAGATGTTTCCAGCCATTTGTGGTTACCCAGTTTTGACCACACTGCAATTTGGTGTGATCTGATACTATGTGAGAAGCTACAGTAAATGTCCTTCTCCTGTTATCTTCAAGAAAAGAGTAAGCTCCAGGAAATGAGGAATTTAAAGATTAGTATTGTATTTCTGGCTACTACTGATCTGAAGCTCCGCGTAAGTAGATTACAAGTATTAGCATTGGATTTGAACATCTTATTTTAGGTTCTGTGTTGTTAAATTATTAGCAACTAAGAGCAAGGTTGTATGCTGATCGGAGCGCAATAAAGAATGCCAATTTTGATGTAGCGTAGCATTTATGAGACTTCATCATTCATGTAAATTTAAATGTGTATCTGCAAAAATGATTTTTTGTAAACGTTATTATGCTCACCTTACTTTACACCCAGATGCCTAAACCTGGTCCTCTTGGACAAGAGTGTTTGCATTCATTGACTGCTAAGATCATGCTTATTGCGATCCTTAGTCCTGGCACAGAAAAGATGGTAAACCCATCTGGTGCCCACTGTTTGAAGCAGAGATCATCTTTCTAGTCATCCTAACTAACGCAATGGCGTGGCTCCCTGTGCCATTGACTGTGATGGCCATCTTGGTTATGGCAGGACTGGAATGCCGTTCTCAGTGAAGGTGTAGGGATGATACTAGGTAGGGTGACTGTTTATGACAAATGTATAGTCACTTTTCAGTGCCAGTCAAAGGTCACTTTTAAGACTTAAGATTTCATCCCCTTCAAAAATGTTTAATTTGCATTCTCAAGCACTAGTTTCTCGTCATACTATAATAAGACAGGCTTCCATTATTCAGTGATAACAAAACATGATTTTCCTAGTTTTAATAGTAGTTGGTGCTTGGCAGGTAGACTCGGAATTATAAAGTAAAAAGGGCATTAAAATGTTTGAGACCCATTTACTTTTATTGGTGTTACCAGTAGATTATGGTTATCAACTAATAATGCAATGATCCTGTACACTTTTAGTTTAGAATCCAATATGCAGCACCGTGGACAGAATAAGATTCTGTTGAAAAGAAGAACGTGACATGTTCAAACACGTGACTGTATCTACATAAATCAGTCCCATCTTTCTAGAAATATCTGAGGCATTATTTCTTACAGGATTAAGGACAGGTTTTGTGCTGGCTCCACTATTTTTTATTTTGACTACACTGCAGAAGACTTTAGTGACAGAATAAACACTTCCTCTGGACATCTAATCTGTTTAGTTTCCTAGAAGATTTTGTACGGGGTCCCTTATGGTACTAGAGATATCCTACAGCCTCTTATCCTGCAATGAGATATGTTGTTTAAAGTGAACCTGTCACCCCCAAAATGGAAGTTGAGCTAAACCCACCGGCATCAGGGGCTTATCTACAGCATTCTGGAATGCTGTAGATAAGCTTCCGATGTATCCTGAAAGATGAGAAAAAGAGGTTAGATTATACTCACCCAGGGGTGGTCCGGTCCGATGGGTGTTGCGGTCCGGGTCCAGCGCCTCCTATCTTCTTACGATGTTGAGGGCAGAGCAAAGTACTGCAGTGCGCAGGCACCGGCCCTCTCTGACCTTTCCCGGCGCCTGCGCACTGCAGTACTTTGCTCTGCCCTCAACAGGGCAAACAAAGTACGCCTGCGCCGGAGCTGCAGCGTGAAGACAAGAAGAGGACGTCATTGTAAGAAGATGGGAGGCCCCGGACCGCGACGCCTATCGGATCGGACCACAGCGGGACCGCCCATGGGTGAGTATAATCTAACCTCTTTTTCTCATCTTTCAGGTTACATTGGGGGCTTATCTACAGCATTCCAGAATGCTGTAGATAAGCCCCTGATGCTGGTGGGCTTAGCTCATCTTCCATTTTGGGGGTGACAGGTTCCCTTTAAATTTAACTTTCTGAATAATTTTAGTTCTTGTTGTTGTTAATTATAATATTGTCATTTTTATCAGATTATTACAGTCCTGCAATGTTGGGTCTTAAAACTGACCAGGAGGTGCTTGGGGATCTGGTGAAGATGAAGATTCCAGCTGTGGCAGAACTAATAGACAAGCATGGCGTGATGTGGACACTTTTGGTTTCTCGGTGGTTTATTTGTTTGTTCATTGACGTCCTTCCAATAGAGGTAAGTGCACATTATGCTGCTGTTAAATCTTTTGTTATCATCCATATATATTCACATTTTTTAAACCTTTCTGATTGGGTGATCTGGTGCTTCACAAGAACCTATCACCACCATGATCCTGTTAGTCTTCCTCCCACAAAAAAAAAAAAAGTAAATTTTAGTTCTATTAAAAAAAAAAATGCCCAGTACCGCCTTCATAACCTCACAGTGTGACCTCATGGCTAAGACATTTAACTTGTGCATTTTTTTTTTTAATCAAATGTAGTCCTTTTTGGAGATGGGGTTCTCCAAACATGTAATAAAATGGCTGCTGTCCCATAATTCAAACAGCAGCCAATTCTAGTCACTTGTCGGCATGAAATCTAAAGAAACGCACCTCTCAAGACCTGTGACCGACAGACTTCAGCGCAAGGAACACAAAGCTTCAGTCCTCTATGACCAGTCAGCTGAGGAAAAGATTTATTTCTTCTTTTGGCAGAAAAGTATTCACATTGTTTCTTCTCTTGACACATACTAGTCAGCTCACATAGGTAGATATACTTGCAATACTGGTCTTCTGTCAGTTAACACGCAGGTCTCGGGATTTTTGTTTCTTCAGACGACAGCCCGTCTCGACATGTAACTAGGACAGGCTGCCGTTTGAATTATGTGATGGGGCCATTTTATCATATTCTTGAAGAACCCTTTTAAGTTTTCTGTTTTTATGTCTCAACTGGCGAGGTGGATTCTCAAAGACCTTGATCTGGATGAGCAGTTGTTATGCAGCATAGACGTGATTTTTCAAAGTCCAATTGGGAAAGAAGAACCATAGAATCAGAGCTGAGTGACACAGGAGGTTTTGAGACAAACTGGTCCAGGGTATAGCAGATTTAACTGAGCCGAGTCCAAGGCAGCACTGGCAAAGCTCCTAGGCAGGGCTACCCAGTGCTAAAACATAGCTGGGTTTGTCAGAAAATACATGCAGGTATGGTCAGCAGGGTAACCCAGCGATTTAAGAGCTCAGATTTTCAGATTGCAGGTAGAACGGTTTCTGCTGCATAGCATCATTATCCAGTGGGATTTCTACGTCCTTTATGACATCATCGTCGCTGTGCCCGTTGCTGATTGGTCGAGGCCTGGTCTATACTAGACTGTGGCCCGATTCTAACGCATCGGTTATTCTAGAATATGCATGTCCCTGTAGTATATGGACAATGATGATTCCAGAATTCGCGGCAGACTGTGCCTGTCGCTGATTGGTCGAGGCAACCTTTATGAAATCATCGCCAAGGCAACCATTATGACATCTACGTCGATACTGTGCCCGTCGCTGAATCAGAGATGCGGGATGTCTACGACCTTTATGACATCATCGTCGCTGTGCCCGTTGCTGATTGGTCGAGGCCGCCAGGCCTCGACCAATCAGAGACGCGGGATTTCCAAGACAGACAGACAGACAGACGGAAAAACCCTTAGACAATTATATATATAGACTAGATTGTGGCCCGATTCTAACGCATCGGGTATTCTAGAATATGCATGTCCCCTTAGTATATGGACAATGATGATTCCTGAAATTGCGGCAGACTGTGCCCGTCGCTGATTGGTCGAGGCAACCTTTGACATCATCGTCGCCATGGCAACCATTATGACCTCTACGTCGATACTGTGCCCCTCACTGAATCAGAAACGTGGGATTTCTACGTCCTTTATGACATCATCGTCGCTGTGCCCGTTGCTGATTGGTCGATGCCTGGCGGCCTCGACCAATCAGAGATGCGGGATTTCCAAGAAAGACAGACAGAAAGACAGACAGACAGACGGAAAAACCCTTAGGCAATTATATATATAGATTATGCATGATGCCAACAAAAGTGCCCACCCAACACAGTAAGATACCTCTACAGTACTCTCTACACGCACGATATGATGACCCTACCGCACCCCCCTCCAGCCGCCTCTATACCCACTGGTGACATATGGTGACCCCATCACAGTATGATTCCCCAAGTATAATCCCCACACAGCAATCCACACATATAATGGGCCCCACATAGTCCTCTATACAGTGTAATGGGCCCCACATAGTCCTCTATACAGTGTAATGGGCCCCATTGCCTTTCATACAGTATAATGTCCCCACATTAAAAAATAAATACTCCCCTCTGCCCTACTGCTCCAGTCTCCTCAGTATGTACTCTGCAGCTCTGCACTGCTCGGCACTGTGGGTGCGTTGTAGTGACATCATTGTGCCTGCTGCACTGCAATGTCAGTCATGGGAGAATGATAGCGGAAGGAGTGTCAGCTGACTGATCCTTCTTTCATCATTGATTTCAACTGTATCGGCATCAAAATGACAGCCCTGTTTATCTCCAAACCATTTAGGCTAAACACTTTTAGGACTTTAAAAGGAATTGGTGCATCAGCCCCTGGCCCTTTCACAAATTGAATTCATTTTAGGAACACGGACACCTCTGGCTTCTAGCAAATGTAGCAGCCACAGTGGGATAAGAAGAACCCCAAAATGTGTTTTGCATTATTGTATTTCAGCTTCCTCAGGGAAGGGATAGTGGAATAGGACCTCCTGCTATATGGGTGTCTGCACATGCCTGTGAGCCTTGGCAACTTGCCTTGCCCTCCCGCCCATGTGCAGCCTTACTTGTGTCTTAGGGGTCATGCTGTTGGGGCACACTGCAGAGTGCACGTGCACCTAAATACCTGGCTGCTATTGGTTGAACCAAACCATGTGATCGCAAGTCCTATTTGTTAAAATGATTATGAAAAAGTCTTATTCCACTATATTCCCCCCCGAGGAAACTGGAATATATTCACGCAAAACGCTATTTGGGGTTCTTCTTATTCCCCTGTGGATGCTACATGATCCATCATGGGTAAGGATGCAATACATTTCTGAGTCACTCACTACTGCACGGGCACTTTTAAATTATCTTTTATGTTGTTCCATTTTTCCTGTCTCATACCTATGATGGACCTTGTATTTCTGCCTTTTCATTGTAGGACGCAATATTGCTAGATATTTATTACCTGCCACTGGGGATTGTGGTTCTTTGTCATCCTTTTATATCTAAGTCTTATGTGTGATTTTATGGGTTATTTTCAATGAAGAGGTTTTTTTTTTCTTTATACAAGTTGCCATTTATTCTCGTCTTGTTCTTGATCGCGCCATGTCATTCTTTGGAGTGGCAATCTGCATCCACATACACATATGAGATATAGTTAAAAATTTGTGGATGTTAACAATTATGTACCTGATGGATCTATTGTTACTCAATATATAAAATCAATCATCTAGCTATGCAGTTTGCCTTTACTAACATCTCTGAAAGAATGGATTGTTCTACAGTCTACAGAGCTCACTGAATTCCAGCATAGCGTGGTACTGTAATGAAATTCCACCATTACAATATATCAGGTTGTGAAATTTCGTTCCTAGATATTCCTTGATGTGAGTGATATTATTGAAACATGGAAACATTTAAGAATCAAAGCAGTGTAGCCATGAAGTAGCCGATCATGTAAATTTACACAGCGGTGTCACCGAATGCTGAGTGTAGAAATTTGCCAAATCTCTGCTAACTCAATAACTTCATAGCCCCAAAACTCTACTGGCAGTATCATCAGCACAAAAACTGTTCACATGGAGCTTCAAGGTATGGGGTTCCATGGTCGATCAGCTATATTCAAGCCTTGCATGATCAAGCATAATATCAAACGGAGGAAGTGGTGTAAAGCGCACCACCAGTGGACTCTGAAGTGGTGGATATGTTCTGTATAGTGATGAATTACACTTCATCTGTCAGTCTGATGAAGCAATATGATTTGGCAAAATCCAGGGGAACTTTTCCTGCCTGACTGCATTGTACCACCTATAAAGTTTGGTGGAGGAGGGATTATACTATAGTTTTTCAGTGGATGGCCTAAATGCTTTAGTTCCAGTAAAAAGTGTGGCAATGTTAAGTATACTAAAACATTTTGGACAATTGTTTGCTTAACCCCTTAACAACCACCAATACGCTTAAAACTGCGATCGTTTAGGGGCCTTATTTCGAATCACCGTTTTAAAAATGTACATGACAGCTGACACCCTGTGGTATCAGACCCAGCCAGTTTTGGGGCCAATTGACCCCTTTAACACCACTGTCAATCGCGGCAATGGTATCTACAGTAAGTGGTTAAAAAGAGGTTAAAAGACCGGCAGAATCAACCACCCATAATTGCAGGTGCCGATCTATGTCATGTTACCCTGAGGCCATCTGGTGACCTCGGGGTATAATGGCCTGTGATATTCAGCTAAAAAAAAAATCACAAAAAATGTGTTTTGACACTATATAAAAGCGCAGCGTTTGCGGAAAAATAAAATTAAACCAAAAAAGTACACATAATTGGAAGTGTTGCGTCCGGACTGACCCAGTCTATCAAACGGTCACGTTATTTATTACAAGACAAACACCATTTAAAAAAAAAAAAAAGGTGCCTTTTTTAAAACACTAAAACACAAAAAAATAAATGCGAACAAAAAGTAAAAAAAAAATAAAAAAAATTGGTATAAATGAACTCCAGATCGTCCTACAAAAACAAGCCTAATGTGGCTCATTTGGGCAAAAAATGTTACAGCTCTCAGAATGACACTGCAAAAACAAATTCATTTTTGAAAAATATTGTTTTTAGTCTGCAAAAGCAGCAAAGCCTAAAACAATATACGGTAACTCTGGTATTGCTGTAATCGTACTGACCCAAAGAGCAAATCGGTCTTTTACTGCATGGTGAGCAGTACAAAAAAAAAATAAAAACAATAACTGAATAGCTATTTTTTTGTTCATTCTGTGTCTGAAAAATTGCGATAAAAATACAGCTGTCATACAGCTCTATTTGTCATAAAAGTTACAGCTCTCAGAATATGGGGAGAAAATAACTATTTTTTTAATAAAAAATAATAGCAGCAAAGCATCAAAAAATAAAAATCTGGTATTGCTGTAATCACACCAACCCAAAGAGCGCCTGATCACTTATACCACACAGAGAACTGCGCAAAAATAAAAATAAGAACTGTTTTTGTATTGCTGTCTGTTTGCTCATTCTGCCAACCAAAAATCAGAATAAGGCTTGGGTCACATTTATCTTGCACTCTCTGCTGAGCGCTTATATTGGGTTTTCTTTGTAAATCCCACAAAACCGCAATTCAGACAAAATTCCCAACTGAACCACTCACTTATGAGGCAGATGGAGTCATTTTGGACTTTGTCGGGTCTCTGTTCCGGCGGTGTCCCATCATTTTAGGTGTCTTTTTAGCGCACAAATATGGTTGACTACAGTTCTGTGCATGCGTAAAACATTGTATGCCACCAGAGAAGATGTCAAACTGAATCCAAAGTGTCTCCATCTGCCTCATTATGGTAGGTGATTCCGTAAGGGGACTGAATCCTATTTTTCTGGGATTTACACGGAAACCCTGATGTAAGTGCTCACCATAGAACACAAGAATGTAATCCAAGCCTTTACACTGAAAATGATCAAAAAATGTTGTATACCCCAAAATGTACCAATAAAAAAACTAATTTATCCCACACAAAACCTGACCCCACTCAGGTCCATAATCTGTCACTGGAAATATAGGGGGCACCCACGTTCCTGTTAGAACAAAGACTCTGGAAAAATGACACGTTTCCAACACCCCTTCAAATAAAATCCAGTGAAATCTGCGCTCCCAAGTCCAAATGCCCACCTCCTTCTGAGCCCCCCTGTGCCTGAACCACAGTAAGCGGCCACATGTTTGGCACTACTGTAGTGGGGAGAGCCCAATTAACAATTTACAGGGTGCATATCCCCAGAAGCATTAACTGGGCACAATGTGTGAAGGCGCTACAATATATGGGCTCTACACTGTATATGGGCACTAAACTGGCATATCTTCAATTCTCCAGAATAAAGCATGGCGTTGATGTCACAAAATAGTCACTGCAACCAAAATGAATTCATTGAGAGGTGCAAATTGTACAAGGAGTACTCTTGGGGTTTTTCTGCTGTTCCGGCACTCTAGGGGCTCAGAAAATGTCTCCAGCAAACTATTATAGCTAAATCTGTGTTCCAAAAGCCAAGTAGCGCTCCTTCCTTCACAGCCCTGACATGTGGCCTAAAAGTAATTTCTGATGAAATATGAGGCATCACCACATTCGGGAGAAATTGCGCAATAAATTGTGGGGTCCATTTTCACTTATTAAGCCTTGTGTAACTGACAAATTTGTAGTAAATACCCAAATTTAATTTTTTTTTCCACTAAAATGTTATTTCCACATCCCGATGTTATTAAATTCTATGATGCTTTTGTAGGTTCAAAATTCTCACTACGGCCTTAGATTAATTCCTTATGCAGTGAAGTTTCCAATATAAAGTCACCTTGGGGAGCTTCTGCTGATCTGGTACCTCAGGGGCTTGGCTGATGGTGCCCACATTCTGTTCAAATGGAATCTGCTTTCTAAAACCTAAGTAGCGCTGCTTTCTGCCATGTTGAGCAGTACAGTGGTGTACAATAATATATGGGGTACTGCCACGTTCAGTAAAAATTGCATAACAAACTATGTAATCCTTTTTTTCCTATTACCCCTCTTGGAAATTATACATTTGGTGCTAAAACTGTATTTTAGCAGAAGAAATGTAATTTTTTATTTCACATCTAAATGTTATAAAGTTTTGTGAATCACCTGTAGGTTAAAAATGCTCAGCACACCCCTAGATAAATTCCTTGAGGGATCTAATTTCCAAAATGGGGGGGTTTCTGCAGTTTAGGCATGTTGGGGGCACTGCAAATGCGACATGGTATTCCCAATCTATTGCAGTCAAATTTACGCTCTAAAACCATGCCATGTGCCCAAAAGTTTTCACCATCTATAGGGAATCTTCGTGTTTGTAAGAAATTGTGTAGCAAATTTCCGGGTCCTTTTTTTTTTCCCTATTAACCATCGTGAAAATTACAATTATGGGGCTTGAGGTACCTTCACACTAAACAACTTCACAACGATATCGCTAGCGATCCGTGACGTTGCAGCGTCCTGGATAGCCATATCGTTGTGTTTGACACGCAGCAGCGATCAGGATCCTGCTGTGATGTCGTTGGTCACTGCAGAAAGTCCAGAACTTTATTTCGTCGCTGGACTCCCTGCAGACATCGCTGAATTGGCGTGTGTGACGCCGATTCAGCGATGTCTTCACTGGTAACCAGGGTAAACATCGGGTTACTAAGCGCAAGGTCACGCTTAGTAACCCGATGTTTACCCTGGTTACCATCGTAAAAGTAAAAAAAAACAAACACTACATACTTACCTTCAGCTGTCTGTCCCCGGCGCGGTGCTTCTCTGCACTCCTCCTGCATCCTGTGTCAGCGTCGGCCAGCCGGAAAGCACAGCGGTGACGTCACCACTGTGCTTTCCGGCCGCTGTGCTCACAGTCAGTGCAGGAAAGCAGAGCGCTGGGGACAGACAGCTGAAGGTAAGTATGTAGTGTTTGTTTTTTTTACTTTTACGATGGTAACCAGGGTAAACATCGGGTTACTAAGCGCGGCCCTGCGCTTAGTAACCCGATGTTTACCCTGGTTACCGGCATCGTTGGTCGCTGGAGAGCTGTCTGTGTGACAGCTCTCCAGCGACCAAACAGCGACGCTGCAGCGATCGACATCGTTGTCGGTATCGCTGCAGCGTCGCTTAGTGTGAAGGTACCTTAAGACAACATTTTAGCAGAAAAAATGAGGGCTATTAACTGCATAAAGCGTATGAGAACATGATGCGAGGAACCTGATTATGGTTTAATTTGTTGTTTTTTTTGTGAATGGGCCACACAGGGACATTTAGGTTAATGCGTTGAGGCGGTAGGCCAGTCTGAATAAATGCGATTTTAGGGCATGCTTAAAACTGTGGGGATTGGGGATTAATCATGTTAAAGTGGGTAGTGCATTCCTAAGAATTGGCCCAGCACGTGAAAAGTCTTGGAGACGGGAGTGGGAGGTTCTGATTATTGAGGATGTTAACTTCAGGTCATTTACTGCCCCTATTGGACAAACAATCAGTAGATTTGGGTTCCAGTACCATCTCTATGCTGATGACATCCAATTATACACTTCTTCTCCTGACATCACGCCTGCCTTTTTAGAAAACACCAGCAAGTGTCTTACCGCTGTCTATAACATCATGTCCTCCCTCTATCTGAAACTGAACCTGTCAAAAACTGAACTCCTTGTGTTTCCTCCCTCTACTAACCTACCTTTGCCTGACATTGCCATCTGTGTGTGTGGTTTCACCATTACTCCCAAGCAACATGCCCGCTGCCTTGGGGTCATACTTGATTCCGAGCTTTCATTCACCCCCATATCCGATCAATGACTCGCTCTTGTTATCTGCACCTCAAAAACATTTCTAGAATTCGACCTTTTCTTACTTTCGAC
Organism: Ranitomeya imitator; assembly: GCF_032444005.1. NCBI lineage: Eukaryota > Metazoa > Chordata > Amphibia > Anura > Dendrobatidae > Ranitomeya > Ranitomeya imitator. The sequence continues at coordinate 548,825,056 of NC_091284.1, forward strand.
TCTGCAAAAACTCTTATTGTTTCTCTTATTCATTGTCGTCTGGACTATTGTAACTCTCTACTAATCAGCCTCCCTCTTACCAAACTCTCACCTCACCAATCTGTCCTGAATGCTGCAGCCAGGATCATATTCCTCACCGATCGTTATACCGATGCCTCTACCTTGTGCCAGTCATTACACTGGTTACCCATCCACTCCAGAATCCAGTGCAAACTTATTACCCTTATCCACAAAGTGCTCCATGGCTTAGCACCACCCTGCATCTCCTCCCTGGCCTCAGCCTACCACCCTACCCTTGCTCTCTGTTCTGCTAATGACCTGAAGTTAACATCCTCAATAATCAGAACCTCCCACTCCCGTCTCCAAGACTTTTCACGTGCTGGGCCAATTCTTTGGAATGCACTACCCATCCCCAATCCCCACAGTTTTAAGCATGCCCTAAAATCGCATTTATTCAGACTGGCCTACCGTCTCAACGCATTAACCTAAATGTCTCTGTGTGGCCCATTCACAAAAAACAACAACAAATTAAACCATAATCAGGTTCCTCGCATTATGTTCTCATACACTTTATGCAGTTAATAGCCCTCTGTGTCTGTACTGTTACATATTTAGGCAGTTAACTGGTTCATGCAGCATTACACGAACACCCGAGCCTTACACTATGGCTGGTCCGAATAACTAAAGCAATTGTTACCATCCACCTCTCGTGTCTCCCCTTTTTCCTCATAGATCGTACGCTTGCAAGCAGGGCCCTCATTCCTCTTGATATCTGTTTTGATCTGTGTTTATTGTTATGCTGTAATGTCTATTGTCTGTACAAATCCCCTCTAAAATATAAAGCGCTGCGGAATATGTTGGCGCTATATAAATAAAATTATTATTATGCAAATTCTGTGTGCCAAATTCCTATGTGTAATTGGAAATACTTTTCAGGCACAGTACGAAGCTCAGAAGGGAAGGAGCGCCATATTATCGTGCAGATTTGTTTTTTTGTTTTTTTTTACGGTTTGATGGTACCATGACCTACTAGAAGAGCACCTGAGATGCCAGAGCAGTAACCCTTCTCCCCCACAAGTGACCCCATGAAAGATGTTATAAAATATTTACATTTAGAAAAATGTGAGGGTTGTACTCACTTTGTGATATACTGTAGGCCCTGCAAAGTCCATTTAAATCTGAATGTCCCTAAAGGAAGAGGTTTTGTAATCTTCTTGAAAAACATGAGATTACTACTATACTTCTAACCCTTCTAACATCTTAAAAAAAAAAATAAAAAAAATAAAATGTTTGAAAAATGATGCAGATGTAAAGTAGACGTATGGGAAATGATGTTTTATAAATTATTTTGTGCAGCATGACTAACCGATTGAAGGCTATAAAGATTGAAAATTTGGAATTTGCAAATTTTTCAACATTTTTGCCAAAATTCTGATATTTTCACATATAAATGCAAAACGTATTGACCTAAACTTACCAATAACATGAAGTACAATGTGGCATGAAAAAACATTCTCCGAATCACTTGGATACTTGGAAGCATTCCAGACTTATTACCACATAAAGTGACACTAGGGAGATTTTACAAATTTGGCTTGGTCATGAAGGTTAAAATTAGCTCTGTCACGAAGGGTTTAAAATTTTAAGACAACAGTTTGGGGAAGGACATTTGCTGTTCTAGCCCGATTATGTCCCAGTGCAAAAAGCAAAGTCCCTAAAGGCAAGTTTAGTAGTTAAAACTAGCCTTAACCTCAATCCAGTTGAGATGAAGTAGACCAGATATTACGGTATATGCCAGGCTGTCTTGTCCAACATACATGTCTGAAATTTTTTTTTCTGCATCAATGGGAAAAATTCCCACAGGTACACTCCAAAATCTTAAAGAAAAACGTCCCAGAAAATGTGTACCTTAGGTGCATTCTATATAAATGTCTATGGATTTAATTTGAGATATCCTAAAAGTATAATTGTAATGTGTGGGTATCCAAATGCGTTTGTCAAAACCATGTAAATGAAGAACTGTTGCGCCTGTTTCGGCTGCCTGAAAAGAATGATTTGCTTTTTGTTTCATGTTGTCCTATACTTAAATCATTGGTTTTCTATTTCACAGACTGTACTACGCATCTGGGACTGTTTATTCTATGAAGGATCAAAAATCCTTTTTCGTGTGGCCTTAACACTAATAAAGCAATACCAAGCTTACATTTTGGAAGCCAATAATTTTCCAGATGTGTGTGACAAGTTCAAAGACATAACAAAAGGGAAGTTTGTTACAGAGTGTCATCTCTTTATGCAGGTACGTGAATATCGTTTGATCACAGTATATTTTTTTTTCTAATATTAGTCACAAAGCCGATTGCCACTCGCCTTCAGATTTACTAAAATGTGATGCAATAAGAAAGGGTTTTTGAAAAATTCTAAAGCAAACCATAATAAAATGCTTTTCACACATACATGGTACAATCTATTAATATAGACTGTGCTTTATCTCTTAATTTCCATAGTTGTTTGTGGTTTCCCTTATTTTAAGGTACCGTCACATTAAGCGACGCTGCAGCGATATAGACAACGATGCCGATCGCGGCAGCGTCGCTGTTTAGTCGTTGTGTGGTCGCTGGAGAGCTGTCACACAGACAGCTCTCCAGCGACCAACGATGCCGAAGTCCCCGGGTAACCAGGGTAAACATCGGGTTAGTAAGCGCAGGGCCGCGCTTAGTAACCCGATGTTTACCCTGGTTACCATTGTAAATGTAAAAAAAAAAAAAAACACTACTTACATTCCGGTGTCTGTCGCGTCCCCCGGCGTCAGCTTCCCTGCACTGTGTAAGCGCCGGCCATAAAGCAGAGCGGTGACGTCACCGCTGTGCTCTGCTTTACGGCCGGCGCTGACACAGTGCAGGGAAGCTGACGCCGGGGGACGCGACAGACACCGGAATGTAAGTATGTAGTGTTTTTTGGTTTTTTTTACATTTACAATGGTAACCAGGGTAAATATCGGGTTACTAAGCGCGGCCCTGCGCTTAGTAACCCGATGTTTACCCTGGTTACAAGTGAACACATCGCTGGATCGGCGTCACACACGCCGATTCAGCGATGTTAACGGGTGATCTAGCGACGAAATAAAGTTCCAGACTTTCAGCTCCGACCAACGATGTCACAGCAGGATCCTGATCGCTGCTGCATGTCAAACACAACGATATCGCTATGCAGGACGCTGCAACATCACGGATCGCTATCGTTATCGTTCTAAAGTTGCTCAGTGTGAAGGTACCTTTAGGTGCTAATCCACTCTAAATACCGTATATACTCGAGTATAAGCCGACCCGAGTATAAGTCGACCCCCCTAATTTTGCCACAAAAAACTGGGAAAACTTCGAGTATAAGCCTAGGGTATGAAATGCAGCAGCTACTGGTAAATTTCAAAAATAAAAATAGATGCTCCATACCGTTCATTATTGCCCCATAGATGCTCCATATACAACTGTGCTATATAGAATGCTCTGCACCGTTCATTATGGCCCCATAGATGCTCCGCATAAAGCTGTGCCATATGGAATGCTCTATACCGTTCATTATGGCCCCATAGATGCTCCATAGAAAGCTGTGCCATATATATATTGCTCTGCGCCGTGGAGTATGGCCCCATAGATGCTCCTTATAAAGCTGTGCCCCATATATATTGCTCTGCACAGTTGATTATGGCCCCATAGATGCTCCTTATAAAGCTGTGCCCCATATATATATATGCTCTGCACCTTTGATTATGGCCCCATAGATGCTCCTTATAAAGCTGTGCCCCATATATATATATGCTCTGCACTGTTGATTATGGCCCCATAGATGCTCCTTATCAGGCTGTGCCATATAGAATGCTGCTGGTGCTGCAATAAAAAAAAAATCACATACTCACCTCTCTTCGCTCAGGACGCCGGCGCTTTCAATATTTACCTGCTCCTCGTGCGGCTCCGTCTCCAGCACTGACGCTCAGCAGAGGGCGCGCACTGATTACGTCAACGCACCCTCTGACCTGAGCGTCACTGCTAGAGGACGCTGGAGACGGAGCCGCACCGGAACGAGGAGCAGGTAAATATAGCGCAGCGCTGCGCTCCCCGTATACTTACCTGCTCCTGTTGCGGTCCCTGCAGTCCCTGGCTTCCCCGGCGCTGCATCTTCTTCCTGTATTGAGCGGTCACAGTTACCGATCATTTACAGCAATGAATATGCAGCTCCTCCCCTATGGGAGGTGGAGCTGCATATTCATTGCTGTAATGAGCGGTGCCATGTGACCACTCAATACAGGAAGAATCTGCAGCGCGGGGAAGCCAGGGACTGCAGGGACCGCGCCGCAGCAGGTAACTACACAGCCCCGCTCCCCCTCCCCTGCCGACCTCCCGGTATATGACTCGAGTATAAGCCGAGAGGGGGACTTTCAGCCCAAAAAAATGGGCTGAAAATCTCGGCTTATACTTGAGTATATACGGTAACTGTTATTTGTGAGGTTAGTTAAGTTTGAGCAAACACTATGAACCAGTATGATGGCGAATAGATGTTCATGGTCAAACAAAACATAAAAGCAAAACTCTGGGGACATTAATTCTTTAATTCTGGTCCCTCAAAATATGTTTCAAAGGTGCCCTGTAGACTATAGGGTCTTTCTCCACCACAAACTGTAACAAGACAGACCTGTTTTCTGATATCACTGAGTGAGCTGTTATTTGCTGAAACTGCACCTCACGGTCTTTTTGTTCTGCCCACCACCTGCATAATCTCTGCACATAATACTAGTAGGTCTCTGCTCCACTTTGTCAGCTTGCTCCTGCATTCAGACCAGAAATTAGAGAGCATGGCGCATGAAAGATTCTCTTAAAAATTGTATCATCTATCATGCTGCCGAAACACAGGCAACAAAAATCTAGACACTGGCTGCGTTGCAGCTCTAGATGTTTTTGGCAACAGGTGACTTTGACTACAAAACAGGTGGTGCAGCCAAAGATCGTTGCTACTTCTACATTGCAATAAAACAAATCGTAAGTGAATGGGGTCTTTTTTTTTTTTACCTAGAATACCGCGGCAAGCAATTTGCAAAGAATCAGGCTATGTTGGATTTTTTGTAACTTGTTTGCTAGTTGCTGTACTGTAGGCGTTACAATGTGACACATTCACTTCACTATTGTGCTGCAATACAGAATTGACACATAGTAATCCTTGGGCGCACGTGTTGTGGCTTAAGTCGCTGTGTAACCCTAGCCTTGGGCCGGGGTCAGACTAGCGTATGGCATCGGATGCGATATGCTATTGACCCTCGGCTCCTCCTCCATTGTCGGGGTCATCATATATCAGACATGTGTTGTCTCACTCGCACCCATAGGCTTATATGGGTACACGTGAGCCGAGACTCGGCCGAGTGTCGGTGACAATCGCAGCATGCTGCAATTTCACTCGCACGTTGAAAATGGACGAGAAAAAAAAACACTGGGAGCTGCCCCATAGATGAATACTGGTCCGAGTGCTATGTGATGCTTTATCGCATTGCACTTGTCCGTATTCATCACTAGTGTGACCCGGCCTTACTCTGAAACACTAGTCTTTTTCAGAGAACATATACAAGCTGGCCAGGAACTATGCGTTAATATGAGTAATTTGAGGCTAGTACCTGGTTTCTTCTTCTCGCTCTCTTCTCTGGACTGACAGGTCTCACCCTATGTTTTTCAGTCTAGGTGATCAGGATTTGCTGATACTACCAGACACCCACCTCAGACTAGTATCTTAATCTTATTGTCCTTATACCTGCGTTTCAAAGGAGGTTTTCTCTGAAACCCCAGAGTTTTACAGTACATCATAAAAGTGCAGCACGGTGGCTCAGTGGTTAGCATTGCAGCCTTGCAGCTCTGGGGTCCTGGTTCATATCCCACCAAGGACATAATCTGCAAGGAGTTTGTATGTTCTCCCCTTGTTTGCATGGGTTTCCTTCGGGTACTCCGGTTGTGCGCTCCAATGGGGACAGTGATGATGTCTGTAAAGCAATGTGAAATTAATGGCACTATGTAAGTGAGTAAAATAAATAGATAAAACTTACACAGCTGCCTCTGTTTCTGGCATGAATCTGATCAGCTGACAAATTCCCTTTTAAAGGTAACCTGTCCCCCCCCCCCCCCCAAAATCGACGATGAGCTAAGCCCACCGGCATCAGGGGCTTATCTACAGCATTCTGTAATGCTGTGGATAAGCCCCCGATGTATCCTGAAAGATGAGAAAAAGAGGTTAGATTATACTCACCCAGGGGCGGTCCCGCTGTGGTCCGGTCCGATGGGCATCGCGGTCTGGTCCAGGGACTCCTATCTTCATAGGATGACGTCGTCTTCTTGTCTTCACGCTGTGGCCCTGGCGCAGGCTTAGGCTACTTTCACACTAGCGTTTTCTGCAATCCGTCACAATGCGTCATTTTGCAGAAAAAACGCATCCTGCAAAAGTGCTTGCAGGATGCGTTTTTTCCCCATAGACTTGTATTGACGACGCATTTGCGACGGATTGCCACACGTCGCATCTGTCGTGCGACGGATGCGTCGTGCTTCTGCGGACCGTCGGGAGCAAAAAACGCTACATGTAACGTTTTTTGCTCCTGCCGGACCGCTTTTTCCGACCGCGCATGCGCTGCCGGAACTCTGCCCCCACCTCCCCGCACCTTACAATGGGGCAGCGGATGCGCCGGAGAAATGCATCCGCTGCCTCCATTGTGCAGTGCGCTAAACGCTAGCGTCGGAATCTCTCCCTGACGCATTGCGACGGGGAGATTCCGACGCTAGTGTGAAAGTAGCCTTACTTTGTCTGCCCTGTTGAGGGCAGAGCAAAGTACTGCAGTGCGCTGGCACCGAGCCTCTCTGACCTTTCCCAGCGCCTGCGCACTGCAGTACTTTGCCCTCCACAGGGTAGACAAAGTATGCCTGCTCCGCAGCATGAAGACCAGAAGAGGACGTCATCGTAAGAAGATGGGAGGCCCCGGACCGCGACGCCCATCGGATCGGACTGCCCTTCCCCCAGGTGAGTGTAATCTAACCTCTTTTTCTCATCTTTCAGGATACATCGGGGGCTTATCTACAACATTACAGGATGCTTTAGATAAGCCCCTGATGCTGGTGGGCTTAGCTCATCTTCGATTTTGGGGGTGACGGGTTCCCTTTAACTGTATTTCCTGAACTCAGAACAGATGTTGGATGCCGCTCACAGATCTAGCATTTTTTTAATCTAACACATAATGCATTAACTATACCATGATACTGAAAAAAAATCTTGATGCAGATAATTATAACTGGACACCTAAAACAGCAAAAAACACTGGACATGTCAAGATATTTTTCTTCATTCTGCATTGTTGTATTTGTCATGTTAGGAAATTTCTCCATTTGTATATTAAACCCCTTCACGCCGCAGACCTTTTTTGTTTTTGTTTGTTTTTCGCTCCCTTTCTTCCCAGAGCCATAACTTTTTTATTTTTTTATCAATATGGCCATGTGAGGGCTTGTTTTTTGCGGGACGAGTTGCACTTTTGAACAACACCATTGTTTTTACCATATCGTGTACTCAAAAATGGGGAAAAGAATTCCAAATGTAGTGACAACTACTTTTTTTTTTTCTATGTTCACTAAATGCTAAAACTGACCAGCCATTATAATTCTCCGGGTCCTTACGAGTTCATAGACGCCAAACATGTATAGGTTGTTGTTTATTTAAATGGTTAGAAAAAAAAATAGTGTCATTTTCTAAGACCTGCTAACAGCCGTGGGTAGATCGCGATTCCACCCGCGGTTGTTAGGGGCACATGTCAGCTGTTCAAAACAACCGACATGTGCTGGGAAAGATGTAGGCTTAGTGCCGGAGCCCACATCAAAGGGAGGTACATGACTTGAGCAGTACATGTCGTGAAGGGGTTAAAACACTTATTATAAGGATGTAGACACAACATTGAAAATGCAGTAATGACCTCTGTCTATTTTCCATTGGTATTGCTGGTTTATTGCCAATATTAGATCGTAGAATTGAATAGCTGTATGTGAATGAAGGGTGTGGTTGACCTTGATGAACAGGAAATCGGGGAGTTTTGAAGTCGATCTTGTCTTCTCTTGAATTTTAACATTTCTGTCTACCCTCCATCTCATAAAAAGGACTTTTTCATATATTGAACATATTAAACTAGTCACATCATGGAATAGTGACTGCAGAGTAAAACAGTTTGGTTTTTTTTTTGTTTTTTTTTTTTCTAATTTCTCCTCTCTGTTGCTGAGATATTGACTTTTAATGCTTAGGTTATAATAGATGTTAAGTCTAAGAGAAATTACCAGAAATTCTTCACTGATGAGTGTATTTCTTCCCCTGCATGAGGTTGACCAATCATAAGAATGCAGCAACATATAGGGGGGACGAATATGCCCAAAATAGATTAGATCAGGTTTCTAAGTGTGAGACTGGTTTCATTGCAGAATTGTGTCTAATTTAACCCGTTAATGACTGCCAATCAGGGGCGTAAATACCAAGGTCGCAGGGGTCACAGCTGCGACGGGCCCCGGAGTGCTTAGGGACCCACCCAGCTCTGGGCGTTCATGTCCTCATGTTCTACAATTCCAAGCGCACTCCCGGCGTTTGAAATCTGTGTGCTGTTTTTTCCTGGTATAACAGAGATCCGCATCACTTCCGGTCCTGTGAATTGTGGGAGAGGGGAGTATTGATGTACTCGCCAGCTTCAAAATGTGCAGTGCACATGCTCCGGAGTCGACCAGTACACCCAATACACCCCCACACTGCACAGGACTGGTAATGACGCGCTGCAGCGTCATACCAGGAAGAAACAGCATACAGATGAATGCCCAGAGTGTCTGCTCTTCCTAAGACATCACCCTAATAGGCATAGGGACATGTAAGTTATAAAATCATTTTTCTCAGCGATTACAGGACAGTATTAGGTCAGGCAGGGATGATTAGGAATGTACTAGGAAGCTGCAGGGACAGGTAGTCATAGGTTTGGGGGCATGAAGTAGGTGAGAGGTTCCCTTTTAAATGCTCTCATGTAAAGTAAAATTAATTCACATGCTGACATCCCACATTGGTGACATTCCAGCAATGTCATTGTTGTGTTTGCTGATGCTCATGTTTATGTCAAGTGAGCGCTGGCAAGATCTTTTTTGGGTTTACATTTGGCACGTTGGCATTTAAAACTGGATTGCCTAGTACTGTAAGTAAACTGTTGTATTTCTTTAAGAATTTATTGGTGTCACATAAAAACCCTCGATATTTGGAGTGCAGCAGCATTTACTGAGCTGTGCACTGACGTGTGTATATAAAATATATATATATATATATATATATATATATATATATATATATATATATATATATATATATATATATATATATATATATATATATATATATAGTGAAAAAATTGGAACAGCATCCAGAGAATACCTTCAGTCGCGGTGCAAAGCTCTTCCAGCCAGCAATCCAAATGGCCTCAAACAATATAAGAAAAAAAGAAAAGCAGCACCAAAATAATAAAGAATGTGGACTTTATTGCCTGAGCGGCGTGGCAACGTTTCGGATATCAAAAATGGCTTGAGAAAGGATTTGATATCCGAAACGTTGCCACGCCGCTCAGGCAATAAAGTCCACATTCTTTATTATTTTGGTGCTGCTTTTCTTTATATATATATATATATATATATATATATATATATATATATATATATATATATATATATATATATATATATATATATATATATACATATATACATTTATTTACAGTTGTGGCCAAAAGTATTGACACCCCTGCAATTCTGTCAAATAATACTCCGTTTCTTCCTGAAAATGATTGCAATCACAAATTCTTTGGTATTATCTTCATTTAATTTGTCTTAAATGAAAAAACACAAAAGAGAATGAAGCAAAAAGCAAAACATTGATCATTTCACACAAAACTCCAAAAATGGGCCAGACAAAAGTATTGGCACCCTTTGCCTAATACTTGGTTGCACAACCTTTAGCCAAAATAACTGCGACCAACCGCTTCCGGTAACCATCAGTGAGTTTCTGACAATGCTCTGCTGGAATGTTAGACCATTCTTCTGTGGCAAACTGCTCCAGGTCCCTGATATTTGAAGGGTGCCTTCTCCAAACTGCCATTTTTTGATCTCTCCACAGGTGTTCTATGGGATTCAGGTTTGGACTCATTGCTGGCCACCTTAGAAGTCTCCAGTGCTTTCTCTCAAACCATTTTCTAGTGCTTTTTGAAGTGTGTTTTGGGTCATCGTCCTGCTGGAAGACCCATGACCTCTGAGGGAGACCCAGCTTTCTCACACTGGGCCCTACATTATGCTGCAAAATTTGTTGGTAGTCTTCAGACTTCATAATGCCATGCACACGGTCAAGCAGTCCAGTGCCAGAGGCAGCAAAGCAACCCCAAAACATCAGGGAACCTCCGCCATGTTTGACTGTAGGGACCGTGTTCTTTTCTTTGAATGCCTCTTTTTTTTTCTCCTGTAAACTCTATGTTGATGCCTTTGCCCAAAAAGCTCTACTTTTGTCTCATCTGACCAGAGAACATTTTTCCAAAACATTTTAGGCTTTTTCAGGTAAGTTTTGGCAAACTCCAGCCTGGCTTTTTTATGTCTCGGGGTAAGAAGTGGGGTCTTCCTGGGTCTCCTACCATATAGTCCCTTTTCATTCAGACGCCGACGGATAGTACTGGTTGACAGTGTTGTACCCTCGGACTGCGGGGCAGCTTGAACTTGTTTGTATGTTAGTCGAGGTTCTTTATCCAGCATCCGCACAATCTTGCGTTGAAATCTCTTGTCAATTTTGCTTTTCCGTCCACATCTAGGGAGGTTAGCCACAGTGTGATGGGCTTTAAACTTCTTGATGACACTGTGCACGGTAGACACAGGAACATTCAGGTCTTTGGAGATGGACTTGTAGCCTTGAGATTGCTCATGCTTCCTCATAATTTGGTTTCTCAAGTCCTCAGACAGTTCTTTGGTCTTCTTTCTTTTCTCCATGCTCAATGTGGTACACACAAGGACACATGACAGAGGTTGAGTCAACTTTAATCCATGTCAACTGGCTGCAAGTGTGATTTAGTTATTGCCAACACCTGTTATTTGCCACAGGTAAGTTACAGGTGCTGTTAATTACACAAATTAGAGAAGCATCACGTGATTTTTCGAACAGTGCCAATACTTTTGTCCACCCCTTTTTATGTTTGGTGTGGAATTATATCCAATTTGGCTTTAGGACAATTCTTTTTGTGTTTTTTCATTTAAGACAAATTAAATGAAGATAATAATAACAAAGAATTTGTGTTTGCAATCATTTTCAGGAAGAAACTGAGTATTATCTGACAGAATTGCAGGGGTGTCAATACTTTTGGCCACAACTGTATATATATCCCCTGTTTTTGAGCGCCTCATACTGAGAGTGACGTCACAAGTAGGAGGAGCCTATCGGCCATTTTTTTTCTTTCACTCCTCGTGGTTTCCAGGAAGCGCTACCGGCCGGAGTGCCCCTGGTTCCCACACTGCGCTTCACCACCCGGCACTGACAGTGCCGCACCCCCGGTCATCTGCAGCCTTCAGTCGATAAGCAACTCCCCAGCAGTGCACCGAATCCCGCAGCTCCCAACGTATATAGGTAAGCCGACAGCTATCAGTCTCCCTTGGGTGTTAGCTTTACAAAATCAGTGTGCGGGCAGTCTTGTAGTATTGTAGTTTCACTATCTCTTATCACTGTTCCACCAGTTGGAGTAGTATTGTTGCTCTTTTGGACATTTATCCTTGGGGTCATTCTATTTGTCCCTTTTTCTTTCTTTCTCTCCTCAAGCGTGGTTTCTACTTGGTTTTATTAAGTTTCATATATACGGGTGGGCACTTCCCTGTTTGATTCCAGCAGCTGAGGAGGATTGTTCTTTAGGGTGAGCGCCAGTGTATGTATATATATGTATGTACAGTACAGACCAAAAGTTTAGACATACCTTCTCATTTAAAGATTTTTTAGGGTTTTCATGAATATGAAAATTGGAAATTCACACTGAAGGCATCAAAACTATGAATAAACACATGTGGAGTTATATACTTAACAAAAAGGTGTGAAACAACTGAAAATGTCTTATATTCTAGGTTCTTCAAAGTAGCCACCTTTTGCTTTGATGACTGCTTTGCACACTCTTGGCATTCTTTTGATGAGCTTCAAGAGGTTGTCATTGGAAATGGTCTTCCAACAATCTTGAAGGAGTTACCAGAGATGCTTAGCACTTGTTGGCCCTTTTGCCTTCACTCTGCGGTCCAGCTCACCCCAAACCATCTCAATTGGGTTCAGGTCTGGTGAGTGTGGAGGCCAGGTCATCTGGCGTAGCACCCCATCCCTCTCCTCCTTGGTCAAATAGCCCTTACACAGCCTGGAGGTGTGTTTGGGGTCGTTGTCCTGTTGAAAAATAAATGATGGTCCAACTAAACGCAAACCGGATGGAATAGCATGCCGCTGCAAGATGCTGTGGTAGCCATGCTGGTTCAGTATGCCTTCAATTTTGAGTAAATCCCCAACAGTGTCACTAGCAAAGCACCATCACACCTCCTCCTCCATGCTTCATGGTGGGAAGAACCAGGCATGTAGAGTCCATCCGTTCACCTTTTCTGCGTCACACAAAGATACGGTGGTTGGAATCAAAGATCTCAAATTTCAACTCATCAGACCAAAGCACAGATTTCCACTGGTCTAATGTCCATTCCTTGTGTTCTTTAGCCCAAACAAGTCTCTTCTGCTTGTTGCCTGTGCTTAGAAGTGGTTTCCTAGCAGCTATTTTACCATGAAGTCTTCTCTTAACAGTTGTTGTAGAGATGTGTCTGCTGCTAGAACTCTGTGTGACATTGACCTGGTCTCTAATCTGAGCTGCTGTTAACCTGCAATTTCTGAGGCTGGTGACTCTGATAAACTTATCCTCAGAAGCAGAGGTGACTCTTGGTCTTCCTTTCCTGGGGCGGTCCTCATGTGAACCAGTTTATTTGTAGCGCTTGATGGTTTTTGCAACTGCAGTTGGGGACACTTTCAAAGTTTTCCCAATTTTTCGGACTGACTGACCTTCATTTACTCGGACTCCCATGACAGCACGACAGAGAGAGGGGATCCGCCCATTAGGAACAGGAAACCTACAGATACAAAAGGGCGGTACCTCTCCCTTGCCTCAGTTGGTTTCCTGTTCCTGAGGGGACGGGTGCCTACAGACGAAGGAGCCCAGGCCGGCCGGCCGATTACGGTAGCGGGGGGGTCTCCTACCTCGGCCGGTGCGGAGATCCCTGGAGACACCACGGTGGTCCTTGCTGGATTACACGTCAGTGGTGTTCGCAGCAGGGAGCGGAGTCCGGAGGATTTCCTGCATCCATCAGTGTCGGGGCAGGTAAGTATTCCCATTGGTGGTGCAGCGGTGCGGCATGGCTGCGGGTGCCGTGCTCCGATGTGTGGGCGAGCTCCGGAGCGCTGCCGATCCGTCCCCGGCGTCCTGCACCGCTCTCAGCGTGTGCTGGAGCGTTTCCGGGTGCGGTGACGTGGGGGGGCGGAGTCTGGTAGCCGCTTCCGGGTCGCCGGGCGTCTGCGCATGCGCGGGCGTTCCAAGATGGCGGCGCCCATCGCATCTGAGCGCCGGTTCATCATTCAGCCCTCTGCCCACCTGGCTGTGTCCAGGAACCAATAGGGATAGCGCTGGCCTATCTGCTGACCGGATCCAAGGGGGATATAAGCAGGTCACAATTTCAGAACCATGCTTTTGGTCATAATCCGTCATGGAGAGTGGTGGTGAGCAGCAGCAGCAGCAGCAGCTGTCAGACGAGATGCGTCAGAAGCCCAAAAAGGATAGAGGCGACCAACCTAGTCGGAAAAGCTCATCCGAACAGGGATCCAGAGCTTCGTCTAGGAAAGAACCCCCTCGGATTCCGGTATTTGACTTGGGCGCACGGGTAAGTGATCTACGTGAAAGTTCACTCTGTGACGCGGGGCCCTTATACTTTATCTTTCCAGGGGAAGAAAAGTACGGAAAAATCCAAGCATAAGGAGTGTGCCCTCTGTGGAGTCCCCTTACCCGACTCCTGTACTAAAAAGTTATGTGCCCCCTGTATACAACAGACGGTGAGGTCTACAGGAGTGGTTGGGTGGAAGTGACCTTAGGTCAGATAGTAGTTATCACCTATATTGTCCTCCCCCAGGTAGCAGAAGAGTCCGTGAGTACGGCAAATTTAAAAGAAATGATCCGGCTGGAAGTAAGGGAGTCATTACGATCCCTATCCCAAGCGGAAGACCCGAAGCATAGGACCCCTGTGGACTCTAATTCATCAGAAGAGGAAAGAGAAGAAAATATTTATCTCTCTAGTCCTTTCTCCTCTTCATCAGATGAAGAGTCTGGACGATTTTGTCTACCCTTAGATAAGATTGACAAGGTAGTCAAATCAGTTAGGGGCACGATGGGTATAGAGGAACCCAAATCACAGCCCTCCAAACAAGAGTTAATGTTTAGTGGGTTAGATCGTAAGAGACATAGGTCTTTTCCGGTAAATGAGAAGATCAAAGAATTGATAATCCGTGAATGGAAAAAACCTGAAAAAAAGGGGGCCTTACCGCCAGCTTTAAAACGAAGGTATCCCTTTGATGATCCGGTGGTGGAGACATGGGATAAAGCTCCGAGGTTGGACGCGGCCGTAGCAAAGGCGTCAAAGAAAGCCTCATTACCCTTTGAGGATATGGGGTCCCTCAAAGATCCCCTAGACAGAAAGGCGGATATCTTTCTTAAAGGTACCTGGGAGATGGCGGCTGGATCCCTCAGACCAGCAGTGGCCACAACATGCACAGCCAGATCATTAATGGTCTGGCTAGATCAATTAGAGTCTCAGCTGAAGGATGGCGCATCCAGAGATTCTATTTTGAAAGCGCTTCCGACAATTCAGAATGCTGCAGCCTTCCTATCGGATGCTTCTGTGGACTCTGTCAGAATGGCGGCCAGAGCAGCAGGTCTATCTAACGCGGCTCGCAGGGGCCTATGGTTAAAGTGCTGGTCAGGGGACATCCAGTCCAGAACTAAGCTCTGCGCCATTCCGTGCGAGGGACGAGTTACTGGAAAAGGCAAGCGATGATAAAAAGAAGTTCCCAAGTCTGTACTCGGCATCCTACCGCCGACCCTTCAGTCGAAGAAGATTTGGTCGTGGGAAGAAACGCGGGTCCTCTCCCACTAGAGAGAGTTTCAGATGGGAAGACAGACGCGGTAGAGGTACGGGATATATGTTTCGCCGTTCCTCAAAGGATCAGAAAAAACCAGACCAATGACTAGCAATCCCTGTGGGGGGCAGACTGTCAGCATTCTCCTCAGCATGGCTTGACATAACGAACAGTAGATGGGTCAGAGGCATTGTTACTGAAGGTCTTAAGCTGGACTTCAATCATTGGCCTCGGGATAAATTCAAATTAACCCCTTATCGTTCCTCCCCCCTGGAGCAAGCAGCCCTAGAGGCTGAAGTCATGAACTTATGCGCCAAGAATGTATTGGTGGAAATTCCAGATTCAGAAAAAGGAAGGGGATTTTATTCTCCGCTTTTTCTGATCAAAAAGCCAGATGGATCGTTTAGAACGATCATTAATCTAAAGCGTCTTAATGAATTCCTGGTTAATGAATCCTTCAAAATGGAAACGGTTAATTCAGCAATAAAGATATTGTTTAAACACTGTTTTATGGTAGTTGTAGATCTTAAAGATGCATACTATCATGTTCCAATACATGAAGATTTCCAAAAATTCCTGAGAGTAGCGGTGTCAATGGAGGGTAGCATTCACCATTTCCAGTTCAGAGCGCTCCCCTTTGGCTTATCAGCAGCTCCTAGAGTGTTCACAAAGCTAGTGGCTGAGGTTATGGCGCACTAGCAAGAGTCCGACATCCTGATCATTCCCTACTTGGATGACTTCCTTATAGTAGGGAGCTCAGCAGACCATTGCCTGTCCCAGCTAGAATCAGCCACATCCAGACTGGAGCGTCTGGGGTGGATCATAAATTATGAGAAATCCCGTTTACAGCCTCAAAAAATACAAAGATTCTTAGGACTATCATTAAACTCAGAAACACAACAATGTTGTCTTCCACTCGACAAATCTTTACATATTCAGCAACAGGTGTCTAAGGCAATTGACAAACCATCCATGACCCTTAGACAGGCTATGTCTCTATTGGGTTCCTTAACTTCCTGCATTCCCGCTGTCCGTTGGGCCCAATTCCACACCAGACCATTACAAGCTGAGGTGCTGGTTAATGACAAAATCTTACAGGGGTCCCTGCAGAGTCAGGTTACTTTTAGGTCCAAAAGCACTCACATCTCTTAAGTGGTGGCTAGTCAGTGAAAACTTATCGGCGGGGGTTCCCTGGATGTCTCAGGTAACACGTGTGGTAACTACTGATGCTAGCCCTGCGGGTTGGGGAGCACACATGGATGACATGATGGTTCAGGGTCTATGGCCCCCTTCCCTAATATCAGCCTCCTCCAACCAGAAAGAATTAATGGCAGTAGAGCTTTCAGTGAAAAAATTCCTCTCATATCTGCAGGGTCATCATGTCAAGATCCTATCGGACAACCGGGTGACGGTCGCGTACATAAATCATCAGGGTGGAACTCATTCCGAGTCACTGATGAGAGTGGCGGATCGTCTGTTCCAGACAGCAGAGAATCACTTTTTATCCCTATCCGCACTGCACATAAGAGGAAAGGAAAACGTCAAAGCGGACTTTCTAAGCCGCAACACCTTGAGACAAGGGGAGTGGTCCCTAAACAATTGCGTGTTCGATCAGATTGTCCACAAATGGGGACATCCAGATGTAGATCTATTTGCTACCAGGGACAACCGGAAGACAACAAAATTCTGTTCCCTAAATCCCAGGGAAAATCCTCTAGCCGTAGACTCTTTCCTGATCAATTGGGATTTTCAGCTGGCATACTCATTTCCTCCACTAGGCCTATTACCCTTGGTAGTCAGGAAGATAAGGGAAGATCGAGCCAGGGTTATATTGATTGCCCCATTCTGGCCCAGAAGGGCCTGGTTCACTTGGCTCAGGATCATGTCAGTGGAGGATCCCTGGGTACTTCCGGAGATTCCGGATTTGCTCTACCAGGGGCCGATCAGTCATCCGCAAGTAAAGAACCTTCATTTAACGGCATGGACTTTGAAAGGGCGTTACTGAAAAACAAAGGGTTCTCCCCGAGTTTGATTGAAACCCTTATGAAAAGTAGGAAGCAGATAACCACAACAATCTACGCTAGAACCTGGCGAAAGTTTCTGGCCTCTTCTGATTTCAATTTAGAAGAAGGAATACCTGTAAAACAAATTTTAGAATTCCTGCAAAAAGGCTTAGAACTAGGTCTATCCACTAGTACTCTAAAGGTACAGGTCTCGGCCCTAGGGGCTCTATTCTCCTGTAACATTGCCAATAATTACTGGATCTCAAGGTTCATTAAGGCATCCAGTAGATCTAGACCCATTCCGAAAGATAGATCTATGCCTTGGGATCTCAACTTAGTCCTATCAGCATTGACTAAAGAGCCATTTGAACCTTTGCAAACAGCTTCAATTAAGGCGCTATCCCTTAAGACAGCATTTCTGGTAGCAATTACATCTGCCCGTAGAGTAGGAGACATACAAGCTCTCTCCAGGGTATCCCCTTATACAGAGTTTCTACCAGACAGAGTAATCCTCAGACCGGACCCAGCCTATTTACCAAAAGTATCATCACGGTTTCACAGGTCACAAGAGATAATCTTACCATCCTTCCTCCCTAATCCTGCTAACCCTAAGGAAGAACTACTCCATACATTAGACATTAGGAGATGCCTGCTAGAATACATCTCTGTTACCGACACATGGAAGAAAGATGATGCATTATTTTTATCTTTCCAAAATCCTAGAAAGGGACTTAGGGTATCAAAATACACATTAGCAAAGTGGATTAGGGAGGCTATCTCTTTGGCTTATACTGCAGGTGGGGGTCCGGCTCCGCAGAATCTGAGGGCGCATTCCACCAGGGCCATGGCTACATCCTGGGCGGAAAAATCTGGAGTATCAATCAACCAGATATGTAAGGCGGCCACATGGTCATCCCCGTCCACCTTCTTTAAGCACTATAGGTTGGATTTGGGGGCTTCCTCTGATCTCACTTTCGGGTTAAGGGTGCTACAGGCCATAGTCCCTCCCTAAGGTACCTTACATCTCTGTAATTCTCTCTGTCGTGCTGTCATGGGAGTCCGAGTAAAGCATTAAGCTACTTACTGGTAGCGGCGTTTCTCAGAGGCCCATGACAGCACCCTTAGTTCCCTCCCTATTCACTGGGGGTTGCACTTCCTATAGATGTATATATCTCACTCAGGATACCAGTTCCAAATATATAGCTGGAAATTTGTATATAATCTGTATATAATTGTATGTAGTGTATATTTTTTGTGCCACTAACCGCGGTAGTCCTCTCAAGACTCTGAAATACAACTGAGGCAAGGGAGAGGTACCGCCCTTTTGTATCTGTAGGTTTCCTGTTCCTAATGGGCGGATCCCCTCTCTCTGTCGTGCTGTCATGGGCCTCCGAGAAACGCCGCTACCAGTAAGTAGCTTAATGCTTTCTTAAAGTAATGATGGCCACACGTTTTTCTTTACTTAGCTGCTTTTTTCTTGCCATAATACAAATTCTAACAGTCTATTCAGTAGGACTATCAGCTGTGTATCCACCAGACTTCTGCTCAACACAACTCATGGTCCCAACCTTATTTATAAGGCGAGAAATCCCACTTCTTAAACCTGACAGGGCACACCTGTGAAGTGAAAACAATTCCCGGTGACTACTTCTTGAAGCTCATCAAGAGAATGCCAAGAGTATGCAAAGCAGTCATCAAAGCAAGAAAAATCTTTAAATGAGAAGGTGTGTCCAAACTTTTGGTCTGTACTGTGTGTGTGTGTGTGTATATATATATATATACACACACACACACACACACACACACACACACACACACACACACACACACACATATATATAATAATCTACTATTTAATTGTCTAGGCGTGGGACCTGGTATAAGAGAGATGCCGTAAAGAGGCTACCAGGTACACAAAAAATTGGCCATTTTTATGCGCTAAAAGCTCTCATTTTTCATATTTCTAGTGCAGTAATGCAGTTCAAATTTCGTGTTTTCAAGTTTGCATGTTTTAGCGCTGCAGTGTGCTGCCTTATTTACTTAACTATATACGAGGTGGCGACTCTAGGTTCAGCACCTGTTCACACTGAGTCTATGTTTGGATGTGCAGGTCAGGTTTTTGAAATGTATTCTCTAGCCTTCTGATCGTGCACTCCGCCTCCTAGCTTCAGGTGTTTTAATTACAGCAGGTCCAATACCCCTCCACAGAGAGAGAGAATTTTAGTCTAAGAAGAGGTTTCACATGCACCCATTCAGATGGAGACGTTTATTCTCAGCGAGGTAGGCAAGCGTAGGACCTGGTATAAGAGCGATGCCGTAAAGAGGCTACCAGATACACATAAAAGTGGCAATTTTTATGCGCTAAAAGCTCTCATTTTTCATATTTCTAGTGCAGTAATGCAGTTCAAATTTCGTGTTTTCAAGTTTGCATGTTTTAGCGCTGCAGTGTGCTGCCTTATTTACTTAATTAATTACCTCTTGAAGCTCATCAAGAGAATGCCAAGAGTATGCAAAGCAGTCATCAAAGCAAGAAAAATCTTTAAATGAGAAGGTGTGTCCAAACTTTTGGTCTGTACTGTGTGTGTGTGTATGTATATATGTATATATGTGTGTATATATATATATTCTACTATTTAATTGTCTAAGGGTCACTTCCGTCTGTCTTTTAACGGAAATCCAAAGTGGCAAAACAGCCACGACCATTCAGCGACGGGCACAGTCTGGCGGCAAAATTTCCGCTCCTTCCTCCCCGCAGTCAGTGCCCGCTCCATACTCCCCTCCAGTCAGCGCTCACACAGGGTTAATGGCAGCATTAACGCACCGCGTTATGCCGCAGGTAACGCACTCCGTAAACGCTGCTATTAACCCTGTGTGACCAACTCTTTACTATTGATGCTGCCTACGCAGCATCAATAGTAAAAAGTTCTGATGTTAAAAATAATTAAAAAAATTAAAAATAGTTATATACTCACCGTCCGTCGGCCCCTCGGATCCAGAACAGGCCTTTCCCGCTGTTCACGACGCCCGGGTGACCGCCCCATGCGTTGCGATCTCACGAGATGATGACGTAGCGGTCTCGCAAGACCGCTACGTCATCATCTCGCGAGACCGCAATGCACTCTTGAGACCGGAGCGCGCGAGGAGCATCGGTAAACGCTTCGCCTGGATCCGGGGGCTCCGGAAGGTGAGTATATAGCTTTTTTATTTTAATTCTTTTTTTTTAACAGGGATATGATGCTCACATTGCTATATGCTGCGTGGGCTGTGCAATGTACTGCGTGGGCTGTGCAATGTACTGCGTGGGCTGTGCAATGTACTGCGTGGGCTGTGCAATGTACTGCGTGGGCTGTGCAATGTACTGCGTGGGCTGTGCAATGTACTGCGTGGGCTGTGCAATGTACTGCGTGAGCTGTGCAATGTACTGCGTGGGCTGTGCAATGTACTGCGTGGGCTGTGCAATGTACTGTGTGGCCTGTGTTGTACCCTACGTGGCCTGTGTTGTACCCTACGTGGCCTGTGTTGTACCCTACGTGGCCTGTGTTGTACCCTACGTGGCCTGTGTTGTACCCTACGTGGCCTGTGTTGTACCCTACGTGGCCTGTGTTGTACCCTACGTGGCCTGTGTTGTACCCTACGTGGCCTGTGTTGTACCCTACGTGGCCTGTGTTGTACCCTACGTGGCTTGTGTTGTACCCTACGTGGCTTGTGTTGTACCCTACGTGGCCTGTGTTGTACCCTACGTGGCCTGTGTTGTACCCTACGTGGCCTGTGTTGTACCCTACGTGGCTGTGCTATATACTACGTGGCTGTGCTATATACTACGTGGCCGGCCGTGAACAATCAGCAACAGGCGCAGTCCGGCCGCATATTGGCGCGGGATTTGAACCACGCTTCGCTAATTGGTCGCGGCCGTCCGAATCCTGTGTATTCAATGTATTATTCTAAAATCTTCATAAATAAACTACATACATATTCTAGAATACCCACTGCTGCCAATACGTCTTTTTACTGACCTGAGCTATACATTTCATCCCAATACCGGTGACAATCCAGCAGCTGTCGGCTGTACACTATAGCTGACCACTTGCTGCATCACCCACTATCAGCATTTGTACCTTCCATAGCTATTTAACCCCCTAGATGCTGCTGTCAATAGTGACATCATATAAATGGTTAATTAACAGTGTGGGGCTTCCTCTGTATCCCCATTGCACCCTCAAATCATGATTGTGTGGTCCTGATGTTTGCCATGGCAAATCATGGCCAAATAGTGGCCTTAAAGTCTGCCGCCTATAGTGACCTATTCAGAAGTTACTGACATTTAGGTGGTACAAATACACTTTTTCATTCCTATTATGCCACTTTGCAATAATTACTGAAAATCACCTGAAAGGTAAAAAAAATCTACCTGACCACAGTTTTCAATATGTTGAGGGGTGGTGTTTTTTTTTTTTTAAATGGTATTACTTTTGGGGGGTTTCCAGTTTTAAAACCCCTAAAGTCACTTCAAAACTAGATAGGTCCCTAAAAAAAGAAAAAAAAATTGGTAAATTTCCTTGAAAAATGTATAAATGAATGCTACCTCCTTAAATTCTAAAAAAAATGAAAGAGCATTTTACCATTGGTGCTGATGTAAAGCGGACATGAGGGAAATGTTATTTATTAATGTTTTTCTGTGGTATGACCATCTGGATTAAAGGGATAATAATTCAAAGTTTGAAAATTGCTTCTTTTTTTATTTATGTAAAATTTATATGTTTTGTGTTTATTTCTTTTTTAAATGTCAACCTAAATTTACCATTATACATAAAGCGACCCTGGTCACAGATTTCAGAAATTTAGTCTGGTCACTATTATTACAGTTATGTGAAAGTTTGGGCACCCCTATTAATCTTAACCTTAATGTTTTATGAAAATTGTTTTTTTGCAACAGCTATTTCAGTTTCATATCTAATATATAATTGCCTAGAATACTACTTCCTGCAATTTGTGCCAACTTCCGTGGCTTTGTCCGGAGCTAATGTCCGGAGCTAATGTCCGGAGATAAGTGACGTTAACAGTGTCCAGTGTCTGATTGGTTGCCGCCTGCTGCGAGCGACCAATCAGAAACGTGCCGTACTGTGACACACTCCGCCCACCATTTTGGTGTGATTTTTGAATTTTTACCTCACAGCAAGTTTCTACTGCGTGGAGGCGGGCCCAGTGACGTTGCTCTTCAAGCTCCTGCCGAATTTCGTCAAAAAAATGATAATACCATTTACCAAAACTATATATATTTAGTTGTGAAGTGGTTCAGTGACATTTTCACACCAATTTTGATCTTTTGTTTGGTGTTTTCTCCATATACTGCCTATTATTCACTGACTGTTATACTGAGAGACTGCCGTTTATTAACCTCTTCTTTGCCACATTGGGTATATTGCTCTATTATTTGCCACATAAGGACATTGTCCATTATTGCCCAGCAATTTCTCTGCAATATAAACTGCCTATTTATTAATATCTGCATTCCTGCAAAGAACTATTGCCTATTAACCCCTTAAGCCCCGAGGGTGGTTTGCACGTTAATGACCGGGCCAATTTTTACAATTCTGACCACTGTCCCTTTATGAGGTTATAACTCTGGAACGCTTCAACGGATCTTGGCGATTCTGACATTGTTTTCTCGTGACATATTGTACTTCATTTTAGTAGTAACATTTATTCGATATAACTTGCGTTTATTTGTGAAAAAAACGGAAATTTGGCGAAAATTTTGAAAATTTCGCAATTTTCCAACTTTAAATTTTTATGCCCTTAAATCAGAGATATGTCACGCAAAATACTTAATAAGTAACATTTCCCACATGTCTACTTTACATCAGCACAATTTTGGAACCAAAATTTTTTTTTGTTAGGGAGTTATAAGGGTTCAAAGTTGACCAGCAATTTCTCATTTTTACAACACCATTTTTTTTTAGGGACCACATCTCATTTGATGTCATTTTGAGGGGTCTATATGATAGAAAATACCCAAGTGTGACACCATTCTAAAAACTGCACCCCTCAAGGTGCTCAAAACCACATTCAAGAAGTTTATTAACCCTTCAGGGGTTTCACAGGAATTTTTGGAATGTTTAAATAAAAATGAATATTTAACTTTTTTTCACACAAAATTTATTTCAGCTCCAATTTGTTTTATTTTACCAAGGGTAACAGGATAAAATGGATGCCAAACATTGTTGTACAATCTGTACTGAGTACGCTGATACCCCATATGTGGGGGTAAACCACTGTTTGGGCGCATGGCAGAGCTCGGAAGGGAAGGAGCGCCATTTGACTTTTAAATGCAAAATTGACAGGAATTGAGATGGGACACCATGTTGCGTTTGGAGAGCCACTGATGTGCCTAAACATTGAAACCCCCCACAAGTGACACCATTTTGGAAAGTAGACACCCTAAGGAACTTATCTAGATGTGTGGTGACCACTTTGACCCACCAATTGCTTCACAGAAGTTTATAATGCAGAGCCGTAAAAATAAAAAATCATATTTTTTCACAAAAATGATCTTTTCGCCCCCAATTTTTTATTTTCCCAAGAGTAAGAGAAGAAATTGAACCTCAAAAATTGTTGGCCAATTTGTCCTGAGTACGCTGATACCCCGTATATGGGTGTAAACCATTGTTTGGGCGTATGGCAGAGCTCGGAAGGGAAGGAGCGCCATTTTACTTTTCAATGCAAAATTGACTGGAATTGAGATGGGATGCCATGTTGCGTTTGGAGAGCCCCTGATGTGCCTAAACATTGAAATCCCCACAAGTGACACCATTTTGGAAAGTAGACCCCTTAAGGAACTTATCTAGAGGTGTGGTGAGCACTTTGACCCAACAAGTGCTTCACAGAAGTTTATAATGCAGAGCCGTAAAAATAAAAAATCATATTTTTTCACAAAAATAATCTTTTCGCCACCAATTTTTTATTTTCCCAAGGGTAAGAGAAGAAATTAGACCACAAAAGTTGTTGTGCAATTTGTCCTGAGTGCGACGATACCCCATATGTGGGGGTAAACCACTGTTTGGGCGCATGGCAGAGCTCGGAAGGAAAGGAGCGCCATTTGACTTTTCAATGCAAAATTGACTGGAATTGAGATGGGACGCCATGTTGCGTTTGGAGAGCCCCTGATGTGCCTAAACATTGGAACCCCTCACAAGTGACACCATTTTGAAAAGTAGACCCCTTAAGGAACTTATCTAGATGTGTGGTGAGCACTTTGACCCAACAAGTGCTTCACAGAAGTTTATAATGCAGAGCCGTAAAAATAAAAAATCTTATTTTTTCACAAAAATGATCTTTTCGCCCCCAATTTTTTATTTTCCCAAGGGTAAGAGAAGAAATTAGACCACAAAAGTTGTTGTGCAATTTGTCCTGAGTGCGACGATACCCCATATGTGGGGGTAAACCACTTTTTGGGTGCATAGCAGAGCTCGGAAGGGAAGGAGCGCCATTTGACTTTTCAATGCAAAATTGACTGGAATTAAGATGGGACGCCATGTTGGTTTGGAGAGCCCCTGATGTGCCTAAACATTAAAAACCCCCACAAGTGACACCATTTTGGAAACTAGACCCTCTAAGGAACTTATCTAGATGTGTTTTGAGAGCTTTGAACCCCCAAGTGTTTCACTACAGTTTATAACGCAGAGCCGTTAAAATAAATTTATTTTTTTTTCGCAAAAATTTTTTAGCCCCCAGTTTTGTATTTTCACAAGGGTAACATAATAAATTGGACCCCAAAAGTTGTTGTCCAATTTGTCCTGAGTACGCTGATACCCCATATGTGGGGGGGAACCACTGTTTGGGCGCATGGCAGAGCTCGGAAGGGAAGGAGCGCCATTTGGAATGCAGACTTAGATGGATTGGTCTGCAGGAGTCACGTTGCATTTGCAGAGCCCCTGATGTACCCAAACAGTACAAACCCCCCACAAGTGACCCCATATTAGAAACTAGACCTCCCATGGAACTTATCTAGATGTGTTGTGAGAACTTTGAACCCCTAAGTGTTTCACTACAGTTTATAACGCAGACCCGTGAAAATAAAAATTCTTTTTTTTTTCACAAAAATGATTTTTTAGCCCCCAGCTTTGTATTTTTACAAGGGTAACAGAATAAATTGGACCCCAAAAGTTGTTGTTCAATTTGTCCTGAGTACGCTGATACCCCATATGTGGGGGGGAACCACTGTTTGGGCTCATGGCAGAGCTCGGAAGGGAAGGAGCGCCATTTGGAATGCAGACTTAGATGGATTGGTCTGCAGGCGTCACGTTGCATTTGCAGAGCCCCTGATGTACCCAAACAGTAGAAACCACCCACAAGTGACCCCATATTGGAAACTAGACCTCCCATGGAACTTATCTAGATGTGTTGTGAAAACTTTGAACCCCCAAGTGTTTCACTACAGTTTACAACGCAGAGCCGTGAAAATAAAAATCCTTTTTTTTCCCACAAAAATGATTTTTAGCCCCCCAAATTTTTATTTTCCCAAGGATAACAAGAGAACTTGGACCCAAAAAGTTGTTGTCCAATTTGTCTCGAGTACGCTGATACCCCATATGTTGGGGTAAACCCCTGTTTGGGCGCACGGGAGAGCTCGGAAGTGAAGGAGCACTGTTTTACTTTTTCAATGCAGAATTGGCTGGAATTGAGATCGGACGCCATGTCGCGTTTGGAGAGCCCCTGATGTGTCTAAACAGTGGAAACCCCCCAATTATAAATGAAACCCTAATCCAAACGCACCACTAACCCTAATCGCAACTGTAACCCTAACCACACACCTAACCCAGACACACCCCTAATTCTAATCCCAACCCTAATCCCAACCGTAAATGTAATCCAAACCCTAACCCTAGCCCCAACCCTAGCCCTAACCCTAACCCTAACCCTAACCGGAAAATGGAAATAAATACATTTTTTTTAATTTTATTATTTTTCCCTAAGGCTAGGTTCACATTGCGTTAGGGAAATCCGTTTAGCACTAGCGGATTGCGCTAACACAATGTCTTTTTAGGTGTCGTGTTTAGTGGTCGCGTTAACGTCCCCGCTCTGGAAGATCGGGGATCGGACCTCGGGCGCGCCGCGGACGCTGCAAGCAGCGTCTGAGGCGCGCCACAAAAGAATGGCACCTTGCTAGCGCGAGCCGAAAATGGCACGCTCTAGCGATGCGCTACACCTGAAAATCACATTGCTGTCAATGGTTGTGCTAACGGACCCGTTGCACGGCGTTAATTGTGACATTTTCGCCGTGCAACGCTGTCCGTTAGCGTTAACCCATTAACGCAATGTGAACCTAGCCTAACTAAGGGGGTGATGAAGGGGGGTTTGATTTACTTTTATAGCGAGTTTTTTAGCGGATTTTTATGATTGGCAGCCGTCACACACTAAAAGACGCTTTTTATAGCAAAAAAGTTTTTGCGTCTCCACATTTTGAGACATAATTTTTCCATATTTTGGTCCACAGAGTCATGTGAGGTCTTGTTTTTTGCGGGA
The DNA here is from genome assembly GCF_032444005.1 of Ranitomeya imitator. Classification (NCBI taxonomy): domain Eukaryota; kingdom Metazoa; phylum Chordata; class Amphibia; order Anura; family Dendrobatidae; genus Ranitomeya; species Ranitomeya imitator. The sequence goes on from NC_091284.1 coordinate 548,851,821, forward strand.
CGAGTTGACGTTTTTATCGGTTACATTTTCGGACACGTGACAGTTTTTGATCGCTTTTTATTCCGATTTTTTTGTGAGGCAGAATGACCAAAAACCAGCTATTCATGAATTTCTTTTGGGGGAGGCGTTTATACCGTTCCGCGTTTGGTAAAATTGATGAAGCAGTTTTATTCTTCGGGTCAGTACGATTACAGCGACACCTCATTTATATCATTTTTTTTATGTTTTGGCGCTTTTATACGATAAAAGCTATTTTATAGAAAAAATAATTATTTTGGCATCGCTTTATTCAGAGGACTATAACTTTTTTATTTTTTTGGTTATGATGCTATATGGCGGCTCGTTTTTTGCGGGACAAGATGACGTTTTCAGAGGTAACATGGTTATTTATATCCGTCTTTTTGATCGCGTGTTATTCCACTCTTTGTTCAGCGTTATGATAATAAAGCGTTGTTTTTTGGCTCGTTTTTTTTTTTTTTTTCTTACGGTGTTCACTGAAGGGGTTAACTAGTGGGCCAGTTTTATAGGTCGGGTCGTTACGGACGCGGCGATACTAAATATGTGTACTTTTATTGTTTTTTTGTTTTTTTTTTATGTAAAGAAATGTATTTATGGGAATAATATTTTTTTTTTTTCTGCTTTATTTAGGAATTTTTTTTTTATTTTTTTTTTTACAAGTGTGGAAATTTTTTTTTTTACTTTTTCACTTTGTCCCAGGGGGGGACATCACAGATCACCGATCTGACAGTGTGCACAGCACTCTGTTAGATCGGTGATCTAACATACAGCCGGGCAGGATTAGAGCTGCAGCTGCAGCCTGATCCTGACCCGGAAGTGCTCCCTGCAGGACCCGGATGCAGCCCGGCGGCCATTTTGGATCCGGGGACTGCAGGGAGAAGACGCTCGGTACACGGTGAGCACATCACCGTGTACCGATCGTCTCAGGGAAGCCCGCAGGGAGCCCCCTCCCTGCGCGATGCTTCCCTGCACCGCCGGCACACCGCGATCATCTTTGATCGCGGTGTGCCGGGGGTTAATGTGCCGGGAGCGGTCCGTGACCGCTCCTGGCACATAGTGCCGGATGTCAGCTGCGATAGGCAGCTGACACCCGGCCGCGATCGGCCGCGCTCCCCCCGTGAGCGCGGCCGATCGCATATGACGTACTATCCCGTCCATGGGAATTAAGTCCCAGGTCACCTGGACGGGATAGTACGTCATATGGGATTAAGGGGTTAACTGGCTATTTTCCTACTACCTGACACTGCCTCTTATTAACCTGTTGTTTGCCACCACCACGCTTAAAGCTGTTTAGCTTAGCCAACATGAGCTCTAATAGTAAGGATACTAATGACACAGAGCCCAAAGCTGCTGATGGCGCACGTAAGATTAGGTCTGATAGAAAGTATACTAATAATGCAGAGCAAAAAGACGCCGATGCCGCACGTAAGCGCAAACAGCGTGCTAACAAGAGTACAGAGGATAGATGCAAGCGCATGGACACTAAGTATACTAATGACACAGAGTCCAAAGCTTATGATGGCGCACGTAAGATCAGGTCTGATATAAAGTATGGTAATGATGCAGAGCGAAAAGCACCTTAAATAACAAGAATTGTCAAGAGCTGGTGAGTGCAGCCATTTTTTGTTCTTTCTTACTATTATTTATTAATTGTATTATTCTTACATTTGAATAAATAAAGTATATATGGATTCTAGACTCCCGATTCTTTAGAATCGGGCTGCCATCTAGTATCTAATAACTGTTGGACACAGTAATGTTTCTGCCTTGAAATGAGTTTTATTGTACTAACAGAAAATGTGCAATCTGCATTCAAACAAAATTTGACAGGTGCATAAGTATGGGCACCCTTATCATTTTCTTGTTTTAAATACTCCTGCCTACTTTTTACTGACTTACTAAAGCACTTTTTTTGGTTTTCTATCCTCATTGAGCTTTGAACTTCATAGCCAGGTGTATGCAATCATGAGAAAAGCTACTTAAAGTGGCCACTTGCAAGTTGTTCTCCTGTTTGAATCTCCTCTGAAGAGTGGTATCATGGGCTCCTCAAAACAACGGTCTCATGATCTGAAAACAAAGATTATTCAACATAGTTGTTCAGGGGAAGGATAGAAAAAGCTGTGAGGAACATAGTAAAGAAATGGAAGAACACAGGTACAGTTCTTGTTAAGGCCAGAAGTGGCAGGCCAAGAAAAACATCAGAAAGGCAGAGAAGAAGAATGGTGAGATCAGTCAAGGACAATCCTCAGACCACCTCCAGAGAGCTGCAGCATCAACTTGCTGCAGATGGTGTCACTGTGCATTGGTCAACTATACAACGCACTTTGCACAAGGAGAAGCTGTATGGGAGAGTGATGCAAAAGAAGCCGTTTCTGCAAGCGCACCACAAACAGAGTCGGCTGAGGTATGCAAAAGCACATTTGGAGAAGTCAATTTCTTTTTGGAAGAAGGTCATGTGGACTAATGAAACCAAGATTGAGTTGTTTGGTCATACAAAGAGGCGTTATGCATGGCGGCCAAAAAACACAGCATTCCAAGAAAAACACTTGCTACCCACAGTAAAATTTGGTGGAGGTTCCATCATGCTTTGGGGCTGTGTGGCCAATGCCGGCACGGGAATCTTGTTAAAGTTGAGGGACGCATGGATTCCTCTCAGTATCAGCAGATTCTTGACAATAATGTTCATGAATCAGTGACAAAGTTGAAGTTACGCAGGGGATGGATCTTTCAGCAAGACAATGATCCAAAACACCGCTCTAAATCTACTCAGGCATTCATGCAGAGGAACAATTACACTGTTCTGGAATGGCCATCCCAGTCCCCAGACCTGAATATCATTGAACATCTGTGGGATCATTTGAAGAGGGCTGTCCATGCTCAGCGACCATCAAACTTAACTGAACTGGAATTGTTTTGTAAAGAGGAATGGTCAAAAATACCTTCATCCAGGATCCAGGAACTCATTAAAAGCTACAGGAAGCGACTAGAGGCTGTTATTTTTGCAAAAGGAGGATCTACTAAATATTAATGTCACTTTTCTGGTGGGGTGCCCATACTTATGCACCTGTCAAATTTTGTTTGAATGCAGATTGCACATTTTATGTTAGTACAATAAACCTCATTTCAAGGCACAAACATTACTGTGTCCAACAGTTATTAGATATATGAAACTGAAATAGCTGTTGCAAAAAAAACAATTTTTATAAAACATTTAGCTTAAGATCAATAGGGGTGCCCAAACTTTTTCATATAACTGTATTATACATTTTATAGCACAATTTATTCTATGGCGCTTTAGGCTACTTTCACACTAGCGTCGGACTCGGCCCGTCGCAGTGCTTCGGGCCGAGGTTCCGACGCTAGCAGTGAAACGGAGGCACAATGGAGGCAGCGGATGCATTTTTCCTGCGCATCCGCTGCCCCATTGTAAGGTGCGGGGAGGTGGGGGCGGAGTTCTGGCCACGCATGCACGGTCGGAAAAAGCGGTCCGTCTGCAGCTAAAAACGTTACATGTAACGTTTTTTGCTCCCGGCGGTCCGCCACAACACGGTTCAACCGTCGCACGACGGTTGCAACGTGTGTCAATGCGTCGCTAATGTTAATCTATGGGGCAAAAACGCATCATGCAAACAACTTTGCAGGATGCGTTTTTTCCCATAAACGACGCATTGCGACATATTACAAAAACCGCTAGTGTGAAAGTAGCCTAACACTTGAAAGGGGCAAATATGGACAAGTACAATAGAGATATGAGCAACACAAGGCACACACAAGTACAGAAATAGAGAGGACCCTGCCCATGAGGGCTCACAGTCTACAGGTTTAAAAAAAAAAAGGTGGGGGGGGGTATATAGAGCAGGACTGAGTGTGCATGGAGCACATACACCTTTCATCTCATAGCACTCAGTGTGGGGTGAAGAACAGTGCAATAGAGCTGAGTTTTGTCTGATTATGGAAGAAAAATGTATGCAACACTCCTCTCATAATTTTGTGAGTTCTACTGTGCTGCCCCTCTCCCCCACACTGACTATCCTGAGATGAAAGCTGTTAGTAATCTCTGCTCTTCTCCCCACATTTGGAATCACACACAGTTCTGCAGTGAGATCTCGGGAGACCAGACTGCCTGTCATTACATGGTTCGGACTAAGAAACCTGCTGCAAGCTTTTGTAGGGGATTTGTTTTTTTCCCCATTATGTTGTTGCCTGCTTATAATCGGTGAAGCTCATGCAGGGGAAGAAGCACACGCCTCCTGAGACAAATCTCTGGCAAAGCCTCCTTGGACTTAAAGGGTTTGTCCGGTCAAAACCAATTTGTCTGCAGTCATTCTGTGTGACTGCAGACTTATGAATCCCGCCAGTCAGGGCCGGCTCCAGGTTTTTGAGGGCCCCGGGCGAAAGAGTCTCAGTGGGCCCCCCCCTTTAACACATACCACGATTCATGATCGCATATAAACACAGCCATGTAGTATATAACACAGCCCACGTAGTATATAACACAGCCATGTAGTATATAACAGCCCACGTAGCATATAACACAGCCACGTAGTATATAGCACAGCCCACGTATCATATAACAGCCCATATAGTATATAGCACAGCCGCATAGTATATAACACGGCCCACGTAGTTTATAGAACAGCCATGTAGTATACAGCACAGCCCACATAGTAGTATACAGCACTGCCCACACAGTAGTATACAGCACAGCCCACATAGTAGTATATAGCACTGCCCATGTAGTATATAGCAGCCCACGTAGTATATAACACTGCCAACGTAGTATATAACACAGCCCACGTAGTATATAGCAGCCCAGTCCACATAGTATATAGCAGCCCACGTAGTATATAGCAGCCCAGCCCACGTAGTATATAGCAGCCCAGCTGCCCATGTAGTATATAGCAGCGCCACTCACTCAGGCACTTGTAGGAGCTCCTCCGGTATCTGCCTCATAAGTTAAGCAGCACTGCAGCCAGCCAGAGGCAGAGATCAGAGCAGAAGAACATGCTCTCTCCGCCCACAAACAATGTCACACTGGCTGCCTTCTCTTAACCCCTATGTGTGCCTGCCTGGCTGCACTGACTGAGTGAGAAGATGCTTGTGTCAGAGCTGGCACATAGGGGTTAAGAGAACGCAGCCAGCAGTGACTTTGTGGGCGGAGAGTGTTGTGAATTCTGCTTTTGGGCTCCCTCCGGTGGTTGTAGATGGTAATGCAGGTGTGCCTGGACTGCAGGATTGGACAGGTGTATCTGCTAATTGCAAGGCTGACTGGGGTATTTAGCTTTGCAAGACTCTTTAGTCCCTGCCAGTTGTCAATGTTCCTTGTTAGGTGTTGGATCACTTTCTGGCTTCTCCTGCTCGATGCCAATTTCAGCAAAGATAAGTGTTTGGTTTTTTGTTTCTGTGGCACACTGCCGGTGTGCTTGTTTCAGTTTTATTCCTGCTCTGATTGTAGGATTCACTGGAGTTGCAGATATATGCTCCTGCATCTTAGATGTAGGAAGTTTTAGTATATTCTGCTGTGGATGTTTTGAAGGGTTTTATACTGACCGCACAGAACTCTGTCCTATCCTGTCCTATCTAGCTAGAGTGGCCTCCTGTGCTAATCCTATTTTTCTGCCTGTGTATGTTTTTTCCTCTCCGACTCACCGCCAATATTTGTGGGGGGCTGTCTATCCTTTGGGGATTTTCTCTGAGGCAAGATAGTATTCCTATTTCCATATTTAGGGGTATTTAGTTCTCCGGCTGTGACGAGGTGTCTAGGTGTGTTAGGTACACTCCACGGCTACTTCTAGTTGCGGTGTTAAGTTCAGGATTGCGGTCAGTACAGTGGCCACTTTCTCCAGTGAAAGTTCTCATGCAGCTCCTAGGTCACTGGATCATAACAGGAGAGGGCATGTTCTCCTGCTCTGCTCTCCCAGCTGTATCTATGACAGCGTGAGTGGGCCCCCCTCTCTCTCTAGGGCCACGGGATTTGCCCAGGTGCGCCGGGTGCTGACGCCGGCCCTGCCGCCAGTGCACGCACTGTGCACTGTGTGGATTCACCAGTTTCAGACCTCAGGAACGAAGGGTATGTACGAGTATTGCATACCCCCGGCCAGTGGGCGCGGCCTCTCTCCATACACTTGCATTGAGGGGAGTCCTCATCCCGCCTAATGATGCAGCCAGTGGGCGTGTCTGACTAGAGGGCGCGGCCTCGCTCCATACACTTGTATGGAGAACGAGGCGGCGCCCAATGGCCAGGGACTATGTATAACTCATACATACCCTCTGAAACCAGCGAATCCCCACAGCGCACAGTGCGTGCACTGGGGGGATTTATATGTTCAGTCACACAGAGTGACTGCAGACTTATCGGTTTTGACAGACAACCCACAATTATAACCGAAACTTCACAAGTTTAATGTCCCTGCAACGAACAGGAAAACATTAGAAAAATAAATGTTTTATTAAACTCTACAGTTACTATTCCATGATGTGGCCAATTTAACAGGATAGAGCTTGTGAAAGGTCTTCTTTTAAAGGTGGTGTCTCTGATTTATGATGCTTAATTGCATGGAACTTTAGTACATTGTGGGGTAAAAAAAAATTGAGATTGTGCACCAAAACAAAAAATGGTTCTTATATTAAAACACAATGTTTCTTTTATTGCAGAAAATCTTCTCCGAACCTGGAAGTTTGTCACTAAATACAATCATAAAATTGAGAGAACAACGTCGTGCACAGCTACTTACTCAGGAATAATGGATGTTTGAGAGTAACAACTGACACATTCCTCCAATATAATAATTGCACTGAAAAACCATTCCATGTCTGCCACAGCATATTGTACAAAGTATTATGGTATTCTAGACAGAGAAAGGTTGATTTCCACCCAAAACCTACATTAGTGAATCCAAAGTTAGAGCAGCAGCCAGAGTTTAATTTTCTGCTGCTTTAATTAACAAACAAAATGACATTTTTGCATTTTTCTGTTGAGCACATCAGTAACTGCATCGATACTGGTTGGAAATGTTAGCGTAACTAAATGTAAGTGTGCTTGAAATGGTTAGAACTGAGATCAAGTCAAAGTTTGGTACCAAAGCCACCCTGGGAGTGTTTCCAGCAGTCTTTGATTCAATCTCAGCTGATTAAAGAAGATTCCCTGTACTGTCACATTTATGATCTGGCTGGAAACCCAGAAGTCCTACTTCCTGGCCATGCAATTAATGAGATCAATTGTGAATCTCATGGTGGCAACGAGCTGGCGATGCAAGAATTAATGATTCTGCCATTTGATCCCTCCAGCTTTAAGAAGACCATATGCACTGGCTCTGAGGGTTACTACAGTCTAAAGAACGTAATCAAAGACAAACATGGAAAGTATTCCACCTGTGTTGGCGATGAGGTTGGCTTTGCAAGTTCCCTGAAAATGTATTTATTTTTTTTATTATTGATATTTGGTTTATAACATTTTCACAGTTAAAATGCAACTTGTGAAACATCTAAACAAGTCAAATGGACAAAACAATAACCTATTAGAACAAGGCATGTTTTTTTTGTGTTTTTTTTTTTTTAATTATTGCAGGCAGTAAGCAGATTACAATAGTACTGTGCTCCCTTGTATAAAGAGATGAAAACGTGAAATCAAGGAGGCATTAGAACTTTTGAAGACTGTGCTTAATAAGGCTTTACACCAATATAAGATTTATGATCGGGATGGATGTTGCAGATTCTGAATTTTACTCTGATGGAAAGTAAGGCTTGGATTCAAATTCCAAGATGACACCAGCAAATACTTCACCCCCTGCCTATGTGGTTGACCTGTACAAGAGTTTCTTTTAAAGAGTGCCTAGTTATTTCCATTGAAGAACCATTTGACTTGAATTACTTGGCTGCATGGTCAAAGTTCATCATGTAGTGCCAAGTAGTTAAAGATTATTTGACTGTGACCAATTTGTAAAGAATTGAGAACGCCTGCAACTGAATTCTTAAAAAGATCAATCATATTATGTCTGTTACTGCACAACTGCGGGAAAGCTAGCTGGCTCCGAGCAGCAGCCGGGGAGTAACTGTCTGCTAGAGAGATTGGAGACCCTATATTGGATAGATAAAAACCAGTGATCCATGTAGATCTAAGAAACTTGCAAGATACAGCCACCTGCCTTCAAAACATGCCTTTTGGATACTCTTCAGTTCTCAGCTAATACTTCACAAAAGAAGTAACCAATGAAGAATCGGACAGATCACTTAATCATCTTTATGCAGTTGCTGTAAATCTTGGAGTCTGCAGGAACTGACTTAAAGCCTTCATTGCTGCAGAGGCCATGATCACCCCTAAACTTTGCAGCGATTACTGTAGGGTACACCTAAGCCTCTTCCTCACAATCCTGCAGCTTCTGATCTTACAAACCGAGAAGCTTTATTGTTATGGCCCCGATCTCTTAAGACCCTTTTAAATGGTATGATATTGTGTTGTGTAGTGTCGAGAGGCTAGTTAACAATTAATGTGCAAAATAAAAGATGTAGTTTTACGTACAGCAATTGAACTGTTTTGAAGGTGAAAAAATTGCAGGTAATGTAGATCTAATCATTGATGCTATTAAGTTACAGTTTGTTTATATAGACTATTTTAACATTTTGGGTGGAAATCTTTCCCCTTCCCCCATTAAACCCCACCCCCACCCCCGGCACTGACTGTTAGCACAAGCCATTGGCTTACCTTTAAGTGCATAAACACTCCTTTTTATTGTAATTAGTAGACCTGACCTATCAACTTGTTTTTCATATTTATATAGAAATAATAAAGATGCAATCAAACAAAACTATATTCTCTCATGCACTACCTGTCAGTTCAACTATTTTTTAATAAACTATTTATTACTTTCTGTGTTGCAAAATGTTTAACATTGCAAAAATTTGTCAGCAGGTTCAACCCTGCCAAATCATCTATATAGGCATGCAGTTTATAGAAAGATTAATACATTGATATCTTTTTGTATGTGTTATGTGATGAGTTATTGCAGAGAAATCCATGTAAATGAGGTGTTCAGATCTATGGGAAGGATGTAGATCTACCTGAGAATCTGTATTTATGGTTCAGTTCTGTAGTTTGTACCTTCTCTGTATGTGAATCGATCCACCTCTCGGCATGTGTGATGTGAGTCTCCTTTCCGGAAATCTCAGGGGGTGCACAGATCACTGTTCTTCTTCCTTATGAGCAGTGTTCTACCCTTCTGTACAGATGCCACTCAACTTGCTGGTTTTCTACCGGGAACCACGCGTGGCTGAGCACTGCGCATGCACAAGGAGAGTGGTGATCTGTGCTCCCCCTCACCCACAACCCTAGAGATATTGACATCACACTTATTGAGAGTGGATTGATTAACATACAGCGGAGGCACAGACAATAGAAATGAGCTGTGAACGCAGATGCTATGGGCAGGGCCGAACTGGCAATTCTGGCAAATGCCAAAAGGGCCAGTCTGGTCGTGGGCCGCCTTGTCTGCTACATTATCAGAATCTGCATCCTCAAGATGCCCATATTGTTAAGTTATGACTGAGCACAAACTCACTGGCTCTGTCACGTATCCCAGCAGGCCACGGGTGTCACTTCTGTCTGCGACCTGCTGGAGGCCAGCACCAACAGAATACATAGGTGGTGCAATGACATATTAACATAGTTAGCAAGGTTGAAAAAAAGAGATTTGTCCATCCAGTTCAGCCTATATTCTGTCATAATAAATCCCCAGATCTACGTCCTTCTAAAGAACCTAATAACTATAAGAAACAATATTGTTACACTCCAGGGAGACATCCAGGCCTCTCTTGAACCCCTCAACTGATTTTGCCATCACCCCCTCCTCAGGCAAGGAATTCCAGATTCTCACTGCCCTAACAGTAAAGAATCCTCTTCTATATTGGTGGAAAAACCTTCTCTCCTCCAGACACAGAGAATGCCCCTTGTGACCATCACCTTCCTTGGTATAAACAGATCCTCGGAGAGATATTTGTATTGTCCCCCTTATATAATTATACATGGTTATTAGATGGCCCCTCAGTCGTCTTTTTTTCTAAACTAAATAATCCTAATTTTGCTAATCTGGGTATTGTAGTTCCCCCCCCCCCATCTCCTTTAAATTTGTTGCCCTCCTTTGTACTCGCTCATGTTCCATTATATCCTTCCTGAGCACCGGTGCCCAAAACTGTACACAGTACTCCATGTGTGGTCTAACCAGGGATCTGTGCAGAGGCAGTGTAATGCTCTCATTATGTGTATCCAGACCTCTTTTAATGCACCACATGATCCTGTTTGCCTTGGCAGCCGCTGCTTGGCACTCGCTGCTCCAGGTAAGTTTATCATTAACCAGAATACCCAAGTCCTTCTCCATGTCAGATTTACCCAGTGGTTTCCTGTTCAGTGTGTAATGGTGACATTGATTCCTTATTCCCATGTGTATAACCTTACATTTGTCATTAAACCAAAAACACATGGGCTACTTGCACAGTGAACAAGTCTGTAGAAACCTGTTCACACCACCAAAGAACTTGAAGACACAAAAGCGCACAGAGAGGTCAAAAAATACTCTGTTGTAAAAAAAAAAAAAAAAAAAAAAGTCACAGTAAATAAGCAAGTGCTAGTCAAAAAATGAAAAAATACAGGGTATTTAGTTAATACGTTTTTTTGCAAAAAAAAGTATGTTAAGCTGCTCCACCAATCGCCAAGGTATACCCATAATAGAGCAGTCCTGTCTAATGTATATAATCACTATCTGATGTATTTAAAAACCTGATCATCTGTATAGTACCTGTATGAACAGGGCTCAGAGAGAAAATATCCATGTAGAACATGCAAGATGGAGCAGCTACAATGCAAATGACCCACAGAGGAGTGGTGGACTCCCCAGTCTTGTAGAAACAAGAGAACAATCCTAAAACCAAAAACACATGGGCTACTTGCACAGTGAACAAGTCTGTAGAAACCTGTTCACACCACCAAAGAACTTGAAGACACAAAAGCGCACAGAGAGGTAAAAAAATACTCTGTTGTAAAAAAGTCACAGTAAATAAGCAAGTGCTAGTCAAAAAATGAAAAAATACAGGGTATGTAGTTAATACGTTTTTTTGCAAAAAAAAAGGATGTTAAGCTGCTCCACCAAACGCCAAGGTATACCCATAATAGAGCAGCTTAACATACTTTTTTTTTTGCAAAAAAAAGTATTAACTAAATACCCTGTATTTTTTTCATTGTTTGACTAGCACTTGCTTATTTACTGTGACTTTTTTACAACAGAGTATTTTTTTTACCTCTGTGCGCTTTTGTGTCTTACATTTGTCATTGTTAAACCGCATCTGCCACCAAGTTTCCAACTTATCCAGATACATCTGTAGCAAAATGCTATCTTCTCTTATATTGACTGTTTTACATAGTTTTGTATCATCTGCAAATATCGATATTTTACTGTGCAAACCCTCTACCAGATCGTTAATAAATATGTTGAAGAGAATAGGTCTCAACACCTACCCCTGCAGTACCCCACTGGTCACAGCGGCCCAGTTAGAGAATATACCATTTATAACCACCCACTGATTTCTATTATTATTGTTAATTATAATAGCGCCATTTATTCCATGGTGCTTTACAGGTGAGGAGGGGTAAACATAGTAAAAACAAGTACAATAATCTTAAACAATATAAGTCACGACTGGTAAAGTAGCAGAGAGGACCCTGCCCGCGAGGGCTCACAATCTACAGATTTGCGTATGGGAGTTCTGCCGATGGCAGCGTACTTCCTCCCTGAAACCACGGCTACACTCCGCCTATTACTCCTTGCGTGCTGCGGTGTCCTGCGTACCTATCTTTAACATTGGGTACGCAGGGACGTATGCTGTATGCGGATGTCTCTGCATGCGCCGTTTTCACGCTGCGCCGACCGCAACAAAATTCAAAACGGCGCATGCGGGGCATCCGCATACAGCATATGTCACTGCGTACCCAATGTTAAAGATAGGTACGCAGGGCACCGCAGCACCCAAGGAGTAGTAGGTGAAGTTTAGGCGTGGTTTCAGGGAGGAAGTACGCCGCCATCCGCAGCACTCCAGTGTTCAAGTCTGAAACCAGCCTAAACCAGTTACTTACCCATTTACACACATTTTCCCCCAGACCCAGCATTCTCATTTTGTGTACCAAACTCTTGTGTGGCATGGTATAAAAAAATGGAAAAAAAAGATATACTACGTCCAATGACTCACGTTGGTCCAGTCTATAGCTTTCCTCTTCATAAAAACTGATTAGGCCGCCGTCACACATGCGAGTTTTACGGACGTAAGAGCGCAGAATCTACGTCCGTAAAACTCGCAAAAAATACGGCACAATTATTCTCTATGCCCCTGCTCCTATTTGCCGTATTTTACTGATCAGTATTATACGGCTTTCTACGGCCGTACAAAATCGCAGCATGCTGCATTTGTCACCGTACTGCGCAAGAAATACGCCAATGAAAGTCTATGGAAGCGTGAAAAATACGGATTACACACGGACAAGCAGTGTGACTTGCGAGAAATACGCAGCGCTGTTAGAGAGAAAAGCCGGTAATTCAGTGCGGTGTACAGTAAAATCACACTGACAGCTTACAGTAGAATAGGTAGAATAAATGTGTACACATAGAATAGGTATATATATATATATATGTCAGTGAGACACATATATGTATATATATTAATATTTATTCCAGCGCTAGACAGCTTGAAAGCCGGTAATTCAATTACCGGCTTTTTCCTTCTCCTTCCTAAAACCCGACATGATTTGAGACATGGTTTACATACAGTAAACCATGTCTTCTCTCCATTTTTTTTGCAGATTCCACACTACTAATGTCAGTAGTGTGTATCTGCAAAATTTGGCCGTTCTAGCTCTTAAAATAAAGGTTTAAATGGCGGAAAAAATTGGCGTGGGCTCCCGCGCAATTTTCTCCGCCAGAGTAGTAAAGCCAGTGACTGAGGGCAGATATTAATAGCCTGGAGAGGGTCCACGGTTATTGGCCCCCCCCTGGCTAAAAATATCTGCCCCCAGCCACCCCAGAAAAGGCACATCTGGAAGATGCGCCTATTCTGGCACTTGGCCACTCTCTTCCCATTCCCGTGTAGCGGTGGGATATGGGGTAATGAAGGGTTAATGCCACCTTGCTATTGTAAGGTGACATTAAGCCTAATTAATAATGGAGAGGCGTCAATTATGGCACCTATCCATTATTAATCCAATACTAGTAAAGGGTTAAATAAAACACAAACACATTTTTTAAAATTATTTTAATGAAATAAAAACAATGGTTGTTGCAGTATTTTATTCAACGCCCAATCCAGTCACTGAAGACCCTCGTTCTGTGAGTAAAAAAACATAATAAACCAACAATATACTTACCCTCCGCAGATCTGTAACGTCCAACGATGTAAATCCTTCTGAAGGGGTTAAAACATTTTGCAGCAAGGAGCTGTGCTAATGCAGGCTGCTCCTCGCTGCAAAACCCCAGGGAATGAGGCTAAAAATAGATCAATGATCTATATTTAGCTTCATTTGCGGTGAGGCGCCCTCTGCTGGCTGTTCATAGATCGTGGGAAATTACCTAGAAAGCCAGGGAAAATTGCGCGGGAGCCCACGCCAATTTTTTCCGCCATTTAAACCTTTATTTTAAGAGCTAGAACGGCCAAATTTTGCAGATACACACTACTGACATTAGTAGTGTGGAATCTGCAAAAAAAATGGAGAGAAGACATGGTTTACTGTATGTAAACCATGTCTCAAATCATGTCGGGTTTTAGGAAGGAGAAGGAAAAAGCCGGTAATTGAATTACCGGCTTTCAAGCTGTCTAGCGCTGGAATAAATATTAATATATATACATATATGTGTCTCACTGACATATATATATATATACCTATTCTATGTGTACACATTTATTCTACCTATTCTACTGTAAGCTGTCAGTGTGATTTTACTGTACACCGCACTGAATTACCGGCTTTTCTCTCTAATATATGTGTCTACTGACATATATATATATATATATATATATATATATATATATATATATATATATATATACAGTGTATATATATATATTTTCTTTTCTTTTTGGGACACATGGATCACTTCTATAGCGGTATGTTGGTTTTGCTAGCCTGCGAGAAAACCACGCAGTACGGATGCCATACGGATTACATACGGAGGATGCCATGCGCAAAAAACGCTGACACACCCTGCCTACGGAGGAGCTACGGACCACTTTTTTCGGGACTTAGCGTATTACGGCCGTAATATACGGACCGTATTGTTTTACGCTGTGTGTGACGCCGGCCTTAGATTGGTTTGACAGGAGCGATTCCTCATAAACCCATGCTGATATGGAGTTAAACAGTTATTCTCATAGAGGTACCGTATATACTCGAGTATGAGCCGACCCCCCTAATTTTGCCACAAAAAGCTGGGGAAACTTAATGACTCGAGTATAAGCCTAGGGTGGAAAATGCAGCAGCTACCGGTAAATGTCAAAAATAAAAATAGATACCAATAAAAGTAAAATTAATTGAGACATCAGTAGGTTGTGTTTTTGAATATCCATATTGAATCAGGAGCCCCATATAATGCTCCATACAGTTTATGATGGGCCCCATAAGATGCTTCATGCAAAATACGCCCCATATAATGCACAAATGCTGATTATGGCCCCATAAGATGTTCCATACAGACATTTGCCCCATATAATGCTCCATAAATGCTGATTATGGCCCCATAAGATGCTCCATACAGATATTTGCCCCATATAATGCTCCATAAATGCTGATTATGGCCCCATAAGATGCTTCATACAGTCATTTACCCCATGTAATACTCCATAAATGCTGATTATGGCTCCATACGATGTTCCATACAGACATTTTCCCCATGCAATGCTCCATAAATGCTGATTATGGCCCCATAAGATGCTCCATACAGATATTTGCCCCATGTAATGCTCCATAAATGCTGATTATGGCCCCATAAGATGCTCCATACAGACATTTTCCCCATGTAATGCTCCATAAATGATGATTATGGCCCCATAAGATGCTCCATACAGATATTTGCCCCATGTAATGCTCCACAAATGCTGATTATGGCCCCGTAAGATGCTCCATACAGATATTTGCCCCATATAATGCTCCATAAATGCTGATTATAGCCCCATAAGATGCTCCATGTAGACATTTGCCCCATATGCTGTTGCTGCGATAAAAAAAAAAAAAAAATCACATACCCACCTCTCGTCGCTCAGGCCCCTGGCACTTTCTATATTCACCTGCTCCGCGTGCCGCCACCGCTACGTTCCCCATCCACTGCACTAATCGCGTCATTGGTCCCTCTGACCTGAACATCAATGCAGAAGACGCAGCGGCAGCTGACGACGGTGGAACGGGGAGCAGGTGAATATAGCGCACTGCGTTATACTCACCTACTCCTTGCGCGGTCCCTGCTTCTCCGGCGCCGGCAGCTTCTTCCTGTAGTGAGCGGTCACATGGTACCTCTCATTACAGTAATGAATATGCGGCTCCACCCCTATGGGAGTGGAGTGGGGTCCATATTCATTACTGTAATGAGCTGTACAATGTGACCGCTCACTACAAGAACAAGATGCCGACGCCGGGGAAGCAGGGACCACGCCAGGAGCAGGTGAGTATGCTTAGACCGCTGCCGCTCCCCCTCCCCTGCTGACCCCCCGGGTATGACGAGTATAAGCCGAAAGGGGCAATTTCAGCCTAAAAAAGTGGGCTGAAATTCTCGGCGAGTATACACGGTAATCCAGAATAACATCCCTCAGAAACGCTTCAAATATTTTACCAGCTATAGAGGTTAGACTTACTGGCCTATAATTTCCAGGTTCACTTTTAGAGCCTTTTTTGAATATTGGTACCACATTTGCTATGCGCCAGTCCTGTGGAACAGACCCCGTCTCTATAGAGTCTGTAAATATAAGAAATAATGGCTTGTCTATTACATTACTTAGTTCTCTTAGTATTTGAGGGTGTATGCCATCCGGACCGGGAGATTTATATACTGTATTTTAATCTTATTTAGCAGGTTTCGCACCTCTTTTTGGGTTAGATTGGTGACCCTTAATATAGGGTTTTCTTTGTCTCTTGGCATTTCATCTAGCATTTCATTTTCCACCGTGAATACCATGACGTCACTGCAATGTGCCACCAGCATCCACTCTGAGAAAGGATAGAAGAGGAGTCAGAGACGTTGCGGAGTATGAGGTGTCTGGATTAGGTGAGTATAGGGATTTTTTTTTATTACTTTGGGGTGCTTGTGGGGGACCTCACACTACATAGGGCACTGTGAGTTGGACCATCATGGTATATAAGGGACTCTGGGGTGGACCACCATACTATATATTGTAGTGTTGGTGGGACCATCATACTACATAGAGGGCTGTTGGGAGGACCATCATACTGTATAGGGGCTGAGGCGTACATATATAAGGAGTTGTGAAGTGTACCATCATACTATATAGTGGGCTGTGGGGGGACCATCATAATATATAGGGGTGTTGGGAAGGGGGACCATCATACCATATATGGGGCTGTTGGAGGGACCATCAAACTAAATTGGGAGGAATTGTGAGGGGGAACATACTATATAGGGGGCTCTTGGGGGACCATCATACAGTATTGGGGCTATGGGGAATCTTTATAGTGTTTAGGATTCTTTCATACTGTGTGAGATGGCGGAGAAGGGACCATCTTACTGTGTAGGGTGGTTGTGGTAGACATCATACTGTGTAGGGTGGCTGTAGTGGATGTGGACATTATACTGTCTGAGGGTCTATAGGGTACATTATACTATGAGGGCTGTGGTGGCCATCATACCGTATGGGATGGTTATGGGGACATCATACTGCATGTTGGCTTTGGGGTCCTCATACTGTACAGGAGACTTTAGTGGACATCACACTTTATAAAGGGTGGATCTACTGTATGGGGGTCTGTGGTGCCTCGTACTATATATTGAGGGCTGTGGTGGATACCATACTGTATGGGAGGCAATCTTACTGTGTGGGGTGCTGTGGGTCATAATACTTTTTGGGGGCTTAATACTCTACGGGGGTCATTTAAGGGGTATCAGTGAGACCACTTAGGGGCTTCAGTAGATGCAAAATAACTAGCGAAGTGCTGCAATACATTTCCTTCTTTGTATCTTAAAATGTTGGGCGATCTGCTTGTCTTTGACGTGATAGGACTCTTTCTATAAGGAGCCTGTTATTTCTATGTACGCCCGTGCTCAAGAGCATTATTACAAAAAAGAGGCCCTGGGAGTGATAAGGAGGCACAATGAGGGGATTGGTATCATTTTAGGGGAAGTAAGGAGGCATTATTATTGTATGAAGGCACAAGATATTTTTATTATAAGGAGGTACAGGGTTATTATACGAGGTGAAGGGGGAACATTTTTAAAGGAGGCATGGGAATTATAAGGTATCACAAGTTGTGGTTTGTGTAGAGTTGGTAGAACATGAGGAGAGGGCTGGAAAATCAGAAAAGTGAAGATGTAGGTGTGTTACGTTTTGCAGGAAAGAGTTATGGATGGAATAAGAGGTCATGGTAGTCTGGACCGAATGCAAAGGGAAAGGAAAAATGAATGACTGCAATCAGCAAGACGTCACTGGTGAGAACTTGCACAATATACACATATGGTCTGCAGAGCACTGGTGTAAGGCCGGGGTCAAACTAGCGAGTGTCATGCAAGAAATTCTCACATCAATACCCGGCACTGCCGCCGGCACTTGGAACCAGGGCATGCGGCTGCATGTATTTCTATGCAGCTGCACACTCTGGTCCCGAGTGCCTGCGGCAGTGTCGGGTATTGATGCAAGAGACTCGCGCAAATTTCTTGCATCACACTAGCAAGTGTGACCCCGGTCTTAAACTGATACTACCATTATATGGTCACTGTATGATGGTAATATCAGTCTTAGTACAGTGTTTTTGGATAAAATAGTTGTCAAGTTTGAAGTTAGTCTGCAGTGACTCAACATGACTGCAGACTTCTGAATCCTTGCAGAGGTTGCACACTGTGACGATTCTCCAGTGCTGGCACTGGGAGTTGGTGATCATGTGCAGTTGCGTAACTTAAACAGCATGGGCCCCAAAGCAAAAGATCTAATGGGGCCCCCAATTATTGCAAGTCTTTAATAGTACTGGTCTTTTTATATAGGCTAAAGGGACTTTTGGGGTCCCCTAGGCTCCAGGGCCCAGGTACGATTGCAACCCTCACATCTACTGTAGTTACGCCCCTGATCATGTTACTGCAAGTATGAGATTTGCATACATGTGGTCACATGCTAAACAGTGATGAGCGAGTATGCTCGTTACTCGAGATTTCTGAGCATACTTGGGTGTTCTCCAAGTCTTTTGGGCATGCTCGGAGATTTAGTTTGTGTCACCACAGCTGCATGATTTGCGGCTGCTAGATAGCCTCAATGCATGTGGGGATTCCCTAACAAACAGGCAATCCCCTTATGTATTCAGGCTGACAAGCAGCCGCAAATCATGCAGCTGCAGCGACACAAACTAAATCTCCGAGCATGCCCAAAATACTCGGAGAACACCCAAATATGCTCAGAAATCTCGAGGTACAAGCATACCTGCTCATCACTAGTGCTAACTAGACATGCACGGCCACACTCCATACAAGTCAAATTAGCAAAGCTGAGTACAATTAGAATGTGGCCAGAGGTGTGGAAATTGCTTACCTGCTGTCACATAATGGCCGCTCCCAATGCCAGCACTAGAGAATCCTCAGTGTACGCTATGAGGATTCAGAAGTCTGAAGTTACATAGACTTTACACTCAACCCTTTTAATGATCAGTATGGTCGTATTATGAATATTATATATGCTTTTAATTTTGGTTATGGTTTGTTAGTATTTGTAATATTGCAATATTATTTTGATATTATAATTATTTAATCTTTTATATAGCACTATTATTGGTATTATTAGAAATATTGGTCTTGTAGTAAATCTGGATTTCCTCCAGGCAGGCTAATATCCCCATCTGGTGCTCGAGGGTGAGGACACCATGGGCCTGTGTGATATCAAATGCCAGCACTGAATTTCAGTCCCAGTTCGTCCCTCGCTATGGGAGATTGATGCACTGCCTGTAGATCAGAACAGCTCATTTACATATTAAGAAAAACCTAGATTTATCTGCAATAACTCATCGTATTACAGATATAAAGGTATCAATTTATTAATGTTTCCATAACCTTCATTACTATATAGAAGATTTAGGAGAGTTGAACCTGCTAACAAATTCCTTTTTAAGGAAGACTTTTCACTCAATTTTTAATATTGAACTGCACACATGATATAAATAGTGGCTGCAGAAGAGAATAAAATGTTTTTATTTTGCCTCTGCATTGTACAGATCTTATCAAAGTATTTAAAAGCTAAAGAGTTCATTTTAATTACATCCAAGTATGTGTTAGCAGATGGCCTGCACTGGCGTCCTGTACTTCCCTTTTGAGTTTTGCTGCCTGGTTATGATTGGTTAGGAGTATGACCAATCAAATGAAGGCAGCAACACTCGAGGGAAACGTGTCCCCACCTTAGCTTAGGATAGGTTACACCTGTGTGAGGCATATAATGACAGGCAACCTGATACCACTGGAGAGCAATTACAAGTTTCTGTGAGCACATTAGGCGCCTTTTGAAGGTGTCATCTCCTGGCAAAAATCAATATGGGAGAAGGGGAAAAAGGATTTTCACAGTGCTCACCAGAGTATCACAGGACCATGGGTGCCAGGTTCAATGTGGCTGGAGTCCACTTGTAAATGCAGGCAATAAAGGAAAAACCAGCACCAGGTGATTTCCATAAAAAATAAAGTTTTGTCTTTTATTTAATCCATTGTTTGTAAAAAGTTAAAAACATATATGTCATAGAATGTCACAGGACAAACGGCTCTAGCATGCCTGACGCATTTCGGACTTTGTCCTTACTCATAGACCTCTATGCCTATGAGTAAGGACATAAAGTCCAAAACTCGTCAGGCATGCGGGAGATGTTTGCACTGTGACATTCTATGACATGTATGTTTTTAACTTTTTACAAACAAAGCTTTTGTCTTTTATTTAATCCATTAATTTTTTTGGAAATCACCTGGTGCTTTCATCTCCTGGCAGTCTGTGTGGGGGAGAGGCAGCACACCTGAGTTTAGCTGTGTCACATTTTGAACTCTTCTATGGACACTTCTTTCATAGTGCTGTCACCTCTGCTATACTGCCCCTTTTCTGACCCTGTATGTAAAGGCATGAGAGCAGAAGGGTGGCAGTAATCACACTTATGTTGGTATGCATATTTTAAGGCTATGTGCACACGTATAATGGTCCACTGTGGATTTTTCCGCAGCGGATTTGATTAATCTGCAGGGCAAAAAGGCTGCGTTTTTGCTGCAGATTTACCGTGGATTTACCGCCGTTTTTCTGCGGTTTTCACTGCGGTTTTACAACTGCGGTTTTCTATAGGAGCAGCTGTAAAACCGCTGCGGAATCCGCAGAAAGAAGTAACATGCTGTGGGATGTTAACCGCTGCGTTTCCGCACGTTTTTTTCCGCAGCATGTGCACAGCGTTTTTTGTTTCCCATAGGTTTACATTGTAATGTAAACTCATGGGAAACTGCTGCGGACCTTCAGCTGCGGAAACACTGCGGATCCGCAGCGTATGCACATACCCTAAGAGTCTTTTAGTGAGATCAGAAAAATATTTAGAATTGAGAGTCCTCAGTGGTTGATACCTTTTAATGGCTAACTGAAAAGATGGTAACAAATTGCAAGCTTTCGAGACTCAATGCTAAATATTTTTCTATCCACTGGCTAACACGGTACCAAGATATATTTCTTTCCTGTATCAAATTAGTGAGATCAGACAATTTGAGCACAACAGACATAAGAGTGATTACTGACCTCTTTGAGCTTTCATATACCAGCAGGAGTGGGGGGGAAGGGCAGTGCATCACATGTGACCCTGCTAATAGAGGAGGAGAGCTGATGGAAGTGTTTGTAATGTGACACAGCAAAATGAAGCTGTGCTGTCTCTCCTCCACATGGTTAGCCAGGGGATGACTGCTCAAATGTGTCATTAATCACTTTTGCTCACAGCAACTTGTAATGGCTCTGCAGTGATATTGAGACAGTCTCATTACAGCTTCCAAAGGAGTAACCTGTTCTAAGCTATGTTGGAGGCGTTATGTTCTTTTTCTTGCTTGTTGTTGCCTACTTATGATTGGTCAATGTCATACAGTGAGAAAAAGTACATGCTTCCAGTGAAAACTGAGGCTGACTTGGACTTAACAAAAATAACTCATTAGCTACCAAATAATTTGATTGCTAATATCTCGGCAATAGACAGGCAAAGTTAAAATAAACAAAAAAAAAAGTTATTCCACTCTGCAGCCAAAATTAAAACGTGTCCAATATTTCAAGATGAAAAATTTGATAAAAGATCCCTTTAATAGCAAGTCCAAGGTAATAAAAACTGATGTGACTGGTTATTATGGACAGTTGTGACACTTTGTTACAATAGTTATGACAAATATTTTGGAGAAAAAATAAAAATGAATATTCGTTGATTCAACATTTCATGACAGTGTGGTCTAGAAACCAAAGATGGGAGTGGTACTTTCAAGTAGAGATGAGCGGTGTTCGAGTCGAACTGTTCGCCGATTTCAAATTTGAGCTGTTTTGGGCGGTGTTCGAGTCGTTCGTCGAACTCGAATAATTTGCTTAAAATTCGGCTGTTCGAGTTTCTGTTCAATAACTGTTCATTCACCAAAAGCCTAACTTGCTTTGTACATTAAAACTGTTTATCATTGTTAATAGACTGTTTCAGTGTATAGTGGGAGGGGGGGGGGGGGAATAGATCTGTGCTGAAATAACGCCAATCTCCATTTTTTTTTCTTTCCCGCATTTACAGTGGGGCGGTGCAGTCTCTCAGCCTATCAGCAGTGCACACACAGCAATGTGCATGTGATGCACATAAGCAAGGGCATGTGTCATTGGCTGTGTATGTCACATGTCCTTGCCCTATAAGAACCAGCCAGGTTTAGGGAGTCGGGACTAGGGTTGAGCGAAACGGATCGGTCATTTTCATAAGTCACCGACTTTTGGCAAAGTCGGGTTTCATGAAACCGATCCGATCCCTGTGTGGGGTCGGCCACGCGGTACGCGACTTTCGCGACAAAGTCACATTTCAATGATGCAAAAAGCGCCATTTCTCAGCCAATGAAGATGGACGCAGAGTGTGGGCAGCGTGATGACATAGGTCTCAGTCCCCACCATCTTAGAGAAGGGCATTGCAGTGATTGGCTTTCTTTCTGCGGCGTCACAGGGGCTATAAAAGGGCATTCCCGCCGACCGCCATCTTACTGCTGCTGATCTGAGCATAGGGAGAGGTTGCTGCCGCTTCGTTAGAAGCAGGGATAGCGTTAGGCAGGGTACATTAACCCCCAAACCGCTTGTGCTGTAGCGATTTCCACTGTCCAATACCACCTTTTGTTTGCAGGGACAGTGGAGGCTACATTTTTTTTTTCTTCAGCGCTGTAGCTCATTGGGCTGCCTTATAAGGCTCCCTGATGGCTGCATTGCTGGTTGTACACCGCTGTGCAAACCAACTGCTTTTTTCAAAGCACAAATCCTGTTGCTCCTTCCTTTCTGCACAGCTATCTTGTTTGTTTGTCCACACTTTTGACTTTTTTGTGCAGCAGTCCACTCCTTGTTATTGCTGCCTGCCATACTTTGCTGAGATTACTGCAGGGAGATAGTAATTGTAGGACAGTCCCTTTTTCTTTTTTTTTTTTCGTTATATCTCTTCAAGCCACTTTCTGCCACAGAAAATATACTCTAATACAGTGGCCCAGATTTATTCACTAGTCTCCCTGAAGAAAAAAAAAAAAAGGTGCAGATTAAAATTGGCAAATCTGCATCAGTGGCAGTCCTGTGTGTGGCATCTGTGTCTCATTTTCTGGCACAGAAAACATACAGTCTAACAGTGGGCCTGATTTCTTGCCAATTCTCCCATAAATAAAAAAAAAATAGTGGGAGATTAAGATTGGCAATTCTGCCTCAGTGCCAGTCGTGTGTGTGGCATCTGTCTTATTTTATGCCACAGAAAACCTAGTGTGTAACACTGGGCCTGATTTCTTGACAATTCTCCCACAATAAAGTTACAAAAAAAGTGGGAGATTAAGATTGGCATTTCTGCCTCAGTGCCAGTCATGTGTGTGGCATCTGTCTTTAATTTTATGCCACAGAGAATATATTGTATAAGAGTGGGCCACATTTCTTCAATATTCTCCCAGAAAAAATAAAAAGGGGGAGATTTTTATTGGTAGTGTCTGCATCTGCGTCAGTCCTGTTAGTGGCATATCTGTCTGCCACAGAAGCTGTGTACTGTTATACATTGGGCCTGATTTTCCCTGCAGTCTCACGCCACCTATAAAGGGATATATAAATCCAACATAAGTTTGAGTTCACCTTGTAACTGGTTTTACAGTAACAAATACCGTTAGTTTGGTTACGTTTTTCAAACAATGAGGAAGTCTGGTGGAAGAGCTCATGGCCGTGGGCGGTCATTGCCAGCTGGTAATGATGGTAGCGGTGGTGGAACATCAGGTGGTCGTGGGAAAAGCAATATAGCACCTAAGTCTCGAGTTGTTGAGCCAGGTTTGTCGTCTGGCTACACAAGGCCCCGAATGCTCCCTTTTCTGGGAATAGGAAAACCGCTTTTAAAGCCGGAGCAGCAAGAACAAGTTTTGGCTTTCCTTGCTGACTCAGCCTCTAGCTCTTTCGCCTCCTCTTCTGAAACTGCTAAATGTAAAAGCAGCGCGTCGTTAGTGGATGTTAACGGTCAGGGACAAGTCGCTTCCTTGTCTTCTTCACCAAGAACAACAGAGAAGGATGCGTCAGGCGACACAACGGGTTACTCCATGGAGCTCTTTATACATACCGTTCCTGGGTTAGAAAGTGAAATAGTTAACAGGCCATGCCCATTACAAGTTGAATCGGACATGGAGTGCACAGATGCATAGCTACAGCCAGATTACTATGCTGTTCCTTTGACTCAGACCAGAACATTGCCCTCGCAATGTACTGATCCAGAATCAGACCCTGATGAGACTATGGTGCCCCGTCACGAACACTATTCCACCGGCTTACATGGTGACACAGACGAAGTTGCACACGAGATAGAAGAGGTCATAGATGACCCAGTTGTTGACCCCGATTGGCAGCCATTGGGGGAACAGGGTGTAGGCGTCAGTAGCTCTGAAGCGGAAGAGGAGGAGCCGCAGCAGGCATCAACCTCGCAACAGGTTCCATCTGCCAGGCCCGTATCTGGCCAAAAACGCGTGGCAAAACCAGTTGTAGGACAGCGTGGCCATCCGGTTAAAGAAGCTCAGTCTGCAATGCCTGAAAAGGTATCCGATAGTAGAAAGAGTGCAGTCTGGCATTTTTTTTAAACAACATCCAAATGATCAGCGCAAAGTCATCTGTCAAAAATGTTCAACTACTACAGAGGTCAGAATCTTAAAAGTCTAAATACAAGTTGCATGCATAGACGTTTAACCACCATGCATTTGCAAGCCTGGACTAACTACCAAACGTCCCTTAAGGTTGTAGCACCCTCGGCCAATGAAGCTAGTCAGCAACGCTACATCCCTTCCCTCACTGTAAGCCCACCATTTCCCGCACCACCTGCAGTAAATGTGCAGGTTTCGTCGCCAGGCCAAAGCAGTCAGGGAATCACCAGGTTCGTGGTAGGAAACACTGCATGTAGGGCACCAGCAAGAATACCATCTCCAACCCTCTCAGTCTGCCGTGTCCACCGGCACCCCCGCTAGTTCCACCATCTGCAGCTCTCCAGTCCAGCTCACCTTACATGAGACTCTCGTTAGGAAAAGGAAGTACTCATCCTCGCATCCGCGTACACAGGGTTTGAACGCCCACATTGCTAGACTAATCTCGTTAGAGATGATGCTCTACCGGTTAGTTGAAAGCGAAGCTTTTAAAGCCCTGATGGACTACGCTGTACCACGCTACAAGCTACCCAGTCGACACTTTTTTTCGAGAAAAGCCATCCCAGCCCTCCACCAGCATGCAAAAGACCGCATCGTCCATGCACTCAGGCAATCTGTGAGTACAAAGGTGCACCTGACAACAGATGCATGGACCAGTAGGCATGGCCAGGGACGTTACGTGTCCATCACGGCACACTGGGTTAATGTGGATGCAGGGTCCACAGGGGACAGCAATATTGGGACTGTATTGGCTATGAAGTGTTTGGGCGACAATAGACACACCGCAGAAGTTCTGTCTGAGTTCTTGCAGAAAGAAACGCAGTCGTGGCTGGGCACTGTAGATCTTGAGGCAGGCAAGGTAGTGAGTGATAACGGAAGGAATTTCATGGCTGCCATCTCCCTTTCCCAACTGAAACACATTCCTTGCCTGGCTCACACCTTAAACCTGGTGGTGCAGTGCTTCCTGAAAAGTTATCCGGGGTTATCCGACCTGCTCCTCAAAGTGCGCGGACTTTGCTCGCATATCCGCCGTTCGCCCGTACACTCCAGCCGTATGCAGACCTATCAGCGTTCTTTGAACCTTCCCCAGCATCGCCTAATCATAGACGTTGCAACAAGGTGGAACTCAACACTGCACATGCTTCAGAGACTGTGCGAACAGAGGTGTGCTGTTATGTTTTTGTGGGAGGATACACATACACGGGCAGGCAGTAGGATGGCAGACATGGAGTTGTCAGGTGTGCAGTGGTCGAAGGTACAAGACATGTGTCAAGTCCTTCAGTGTTTTGAGGAATGCACACGGCTGGTTAGTGCAGACGCCGCCATAATTAGCATGAGCATCCCCCTAATGCGTCTGCTAATGCAAAGTTTGACGCACATAAAGGATCAGGCATCTGCAGCCGAGGAAGAGGAAAGCCTTGATGACAGTCAGCCATTGTCTGGTCAGGGCAATCTACAGGACGAGGTAGCGGGCGAAGAGGAGGAGGATGATGGGGATGAGTATTTTTTGAATGAGGAAGCTTCTCCGGGGCCAATAGCAACTGGTGGCGTTGCAAGGTCGGGTTCAGGTTTTTTGAGGGAGACAAGTGACGTAGATTTGCCTGAAACTGCCCCTCAACCCAGCACAACCGCAGATTTGACAACTGGAACTTTGGCCCACATGGTGGATTATGCCTTACGTATCCTCAAAAGGGACCCACGCATTATTAAAATGATGAACGATGACGATTACTAGTTGGCCTGCCTCCTTGATCCTCGATATAAAGGCAAATTGCAAAATATCATGCCACATGAGAACCTCGAACAAATATTAGCAACCAAACAAGCAACTCTTGTAGATCGTTTGATTCAGGCATTCCCAGCACACAGGGCCGGTGATGGTTCTCACCCGAGCTGCAGGGGGCAATAGGGCAGAGGTGTTAGAGGTGCACAAATCAGAAGTGGCATTGGACAGAGGGGTTTTCTGACCAGGTTGTGGAGTGATTTCGCAATGACCGCAGACAGGACAGGTACTGCAGAATCAATTCAAAGTGACAGGAGACAACATTTGTCCAGTATGGTTACTATTTTTCATCCCTTATCACTGTTCTCCCTCAACCGTCATTCCCATTTGATTACTGGGCATCCAAAATAGACACCTGGCCTGAATTGGCAGAATATGCATTGCAGGAGCTTGCTTGCCCAGCAGCTAGTGTGCTATCAGAAAGAGTATTCAGTGCTGCTGGTTCAATATTGACCGAAAAAAGGACTCGTCTGGCTACCCAAAATGTTGATGATCTAACCTTCATTAAAATGAACCACTCATGGATTTCTAATTATTGTGCCCCACCTTTCCCGGCTGACACCTAGCTTTCCTATAAAAACTTCTTGCTTGTGGACTGGTCTTACTAACTGTTCCAATCTCTTAATTTGCAGCAGCTGTTTGTCCAGCATACGACATGTTTACACCTCCCTAAATGGGCCAACTCCCCCCACGGGGCCGTGGTCTCGCCACGTGGCACAAGCACCCGTGAGTGCAGTTTGTTTGAAGAGGTGGGTGTGCCCGCTTTTGGTCGACGGCACTGCCACTGGGTCCCTCATAGTACAATAAAGGTGTCTCTGGCGGTGGTGGCGTGCAACCAACGTCAGACACACCGTTGTAACATGGGGGGCCCTGGGCCTGTACCGCCGGCCACAAGAGAGTTCCCCCACCCCCCCCCTTCCCAGCTCAAACAGTGCTCTACCACTTGCAAAATTATCTCTCACAGCTCCAACAAGGTTTACTCTATGCGCTGACATCCTTCAATGCCTGGCACTGACAATACCAATTTGTTGACATGTATGATGCTAGTTAAAATAGTCAGGGTCCGTGTCCTATATTGACACCAGTAAATACTTAGCGCCAAATTACTGTCTGAAACTCAGCAGAGGAGCCCACCCCTGTACCTAAGTATGCCACCCTTTTGTTTTTTTGGTTTTGTTTTGCAAGACATTAACATCTATTTATTTTTTGGGAGTACTAACTGTGTCAGACACTCCTTCCAATCTTCCTCTGCTGACCACACCAATGCTGCTTGTGTACCCCTGCCACATAATCGAAGGTGCTTTGAGCCTATTTTTTAAAATTTTAGGCCTACTAAGTGTGTCTGCGGTCCCTCCTTCCATTTGTCCTCCGCTGAGCACACCAATGCCGACCGTGTACCCATGTAACTTTTTTTCAACCTGCAGTGAGCCTACTTTGTGGTGTAAGGCCTACTAGCAGTGTCTGTCTGCGCCACTTAATACAGCTGTCCTCTATAAAAAAAAAAAAAAAAAAAAGGGCTGGTTTTCAGCCTGTCAGAATTATAAAACTGCATTGGGGCCACAACTTTCGTTGTGGTCTACAAACTGAGTCTTCCGCTCCAAGGTGTTCCCCTGATTGCCTTTACTGAGCTTCTATCTTCAGGCTCTTGTTAAATAGTTGTTAAATGGAACAACTGCATTTGGCCTACTAGTTGGGTTGGGGCCTACTAACCGTGTCAGCCGCTCCTTGCTGTTCTCCTGGTTTCCTGTCCTGAAATTCCATTTTCAGGCTCTCGTTATGTAGTTGTTAATATTACACTGAATTTGGCCTACTAGTTTGGTTGGGGCCTACTAACGGTGTATGCCGCTCCGTGCTGTTCTCATGGTTTCCTGTCCTGAAATTCCATTTTCAGGCTCTCGTTAAGTAGTTGTTGAAACAACACTGCATTAGGCCTACAAGTTGGGTCTGGGTTGTAGAGACGGTGTCTTCCGCTCAAAGGTGTTCTCCAGGTTGCCTTTCCCTAGCTTCTATCTTCAGGCTCTCGTTAAATTGTTTTTAATATAACACTGCATTTGGCCTACTTGTTTTGTTGGCCCTACCAACGGTGTCTGCCGCTCCTTGATGTTCTCCTACACTGAACAAACCAGTGCCGCCTGTTTACTTCTGTTACCAATTTTGAACTGCATTTAGCCTACTTACTGATTTGGGCCTACTCACTGTGTCAGCCTCTCATTACAGTTGTACTCCACTGAACAAAGCAATGCCCCCTGGTTAGTCCTGTTACCAATTTTGAACTGCATTTAGCCCACTATATTCTTTGGGCCTATATCTGTTTCCTCCTCATATACAAAACTGGCATAGCCTTTTGGAATATAAGTATCTGGCAGGGGTTCAGAACATAACGCACATGGCTTAGGTCAAAAAGACTGGAAAGACCAAACCTATGACATACAAAAAAAAAAAAAAAAAAACACCATCAGCTCAACTAATTTTTAGCAAACTCACCCTGATGAATAACCTTCAAAGAAGTACCGGCTGTAGGGATGTTTGTTTAGACTGTGGTGTGGACAGGGTTGATTTTCTGTCCTTTCCAGTTTTGTCAGTGGAATCACTCATTTTAAAGTGTCCACTACCTTTCTTGCTACTGTCACGCACTGGTAACATTAGCTCCTCCAGTGGGCGCACGGTATTGTCACTAGGGGGATGACATATTGGCGCACATACATCCTCCGTCCTTAGTCTTTTATAGCAATGGGTTCTGGAGACAGGCCATCCGCCCACCATACACATCCCTTTTTCTTTTTACCAGTAATCCGAGAGGTCCATGCTATCACAGCCGTTCTGCACCCTGTAGAATAGCGGTCGTCAGCTACGTCACCGCATTCCCCATGGCTCTCCCGGAAGTATACCTATCCACTTCTGGGGCGCTTGGAACACTGCACATGCGCGCGAACCAATGCCAACTCTGTGCCACATGGCAGCGATTCTTACCGGACTCCTCCAGGAAGGAGACTACAGGCAGCGCACTCATTATCCAGCCCTCCGAGGCAGCACAGTAACGGCAAGGTATGTCCCAGAAACAGTGTCCCAGCAGGGAGACTGTTCGGAAATCATACAACTCATGGACAAGTGTGGCAAAAGAATAAAAAAGACAAAAAAAAAAACAAAACACAAGGGTATGTCGTTGCAAGGTAAGACATCACTAAGTACCATCAATCCCCCTTGAGAAAGTTGTACTACACTTTTTAAGTAGTTGCTTTGGTACAGCATCCATTTGGAAGTGCAGCAAGAAGTCCCATATGAGAAATAAAAGGAAACATGTAAAGAAAAAAAAAAAAATCTTTATTAGCATTGTTAAGGCAATGCAAACATTTCTTAAGTGTACAACCCCAACCAGGCATTAAGCAAGTTGTTGCGCATTTACATATCTATACTGTACACATGTGCAGAAAAATATCATCCAATCTCATTTCAAACCAAGACAAAACATCACATCCATTTTCCATTCTTTGATTTTTTTTTTGATTTTTTTAAGAAAATTAATTGCTCTGAAAAAGCAGAGCCTCCTGAACAGCAAACCAGATTTAAAAGAATTGTAATAGTGCATTGTTAATGCCTTGCATGGCCCTTGCTGTGGTCTCTAGCAGGCAGATAAAATTATGATTACTGAAACAAAAAAAAAAAAACAAACAAAAAAAAAAAAAGATACACACTACAAATGTTACCTTTAGATAGATGCAAGTCATTCAGCTTTAAATCACAACTGCTGAATGATCTGCAATACTTAGTAAAAGTAGTAATGAAGTTTCCCTTTGTGTATAAAGTAGTACTAGTTGCAGAAGTAGTGCAGTCACTTATTTTTGTTTGCGCTGTTTAAAAAAAACTTTTGCTTCTCCTATTCTGATAATGAATAATTTCCCATGGAAAAACAAAATTGAGACTCAATTTCTGGAAAGGATACTCAGTGCATAGTCAGTTTATGCTTTTTAAATGGTAGTTCACATTAAAACAGCAAAATATCTTATGAAGCAATTTGCATGAAATCTGTCCCACACAATGGAATCTCCCCAATCAGAACAGTTGGCTCACTGCAATTCTGTACTGAGCTAGTGGTAAATTTACAGAAGACACTTCAATTATATCGTTTGATATCCAGCATGGCTTCTCTTTCTGCCGATGAGATAGGCAATCAGCACAATTAGAACAAGTCCAGCCAGCGCGGCTCCAACGATAATGGGCACCAACATGCCATTCTGATCCTCCGCACACTCCACCGCTGCAATACCAAACAGAAAGGTCATTAGTCAAGTACTGCTGCAATTAATCATGGCAAGTAATCGTCTGAGGACATGTTTATACCACATCAGGCCGTGACAAGTTGTCTACAAGCTAGTTATCTGCAACTGTTTAACCACATCTTAGGAGGAAAGCTGGATGGGTCATTAAAATGGCAACATTGAGCCAATTCAGGAACATGGCAATATTTGGAGTATAGTTTAGGAATAAGAGGATAGAAGGTGGCCTCACATGTACGGTTCTCTGGTTCCACCTTAAACACCTGCTTCATCCTGGCTTACTGTGGGCCACGGCCATCATGACACCCAAGGTACTTTGAGTGACACATTGCAATGAAATAACGTCTTCTGAAAAAATTGTTGCAGGTGAAAACATGCTTAAGGTAAGATGTCGAGATCGGGTCAATGCATCCCATGAATAAAAGTGTTATACACCTGAAACGCGTCAGAGTTCCGAGGTTTCGGTTTTATGTTCTTTTAACTTCTCTCTGGGCCGAATGTGCTTCTCACACGGCTGTAATGCAGCACCCACCAGATCTGTGGATGTTCCATCTATAACATGGTGAGCTCCCAAACCTCGCTCCCTCTTATTACTCACCAGATTGACCGCTACTTAAGCATCACAAAATATTTGTGTGCGCACAAAGATCACAAGGGGAGCTCAAACATATAGGGACAATTTCACACTCAATATATCCAAGAAGAAAACAGCTTCATACCGATTGTTATCATTACATACGCATCCTTTGGGGCACTTCAAAAACTAAGAAGGGATATACAATACATAATGGTTTCTTACCAGGTCCAAATTTGTCCCCCTCTACATCAAATGGCTGAACTTGAAGGTTGTAGGTGTAAATGGACAAATTGGATGTGATCTGCAGAGTCTGCTTCTCGTTACATTTGTAGGATTTGTGAGCTGTAGTCTTCAGGAAGGAGACGTTGCCGCTATCTATACTGAAGTTGGACTCTACAGAAACAGATACACATTATACAGACACCAAGAATCTGGACAATCTCCTAAAACAGACCAACTACTGCCAGAAAAATCACCTTTCGCATCCGCAACCGTTGTGTTCACATGGACATGGCCAAGGTAAAATTTGCCTTCTGTGGCATTCTGAAACAAAACAAAACAAAAAAAAAATCAAAAGCCTGAAAACAGTGACAGTTCATAATTGTAAATCTTGACCTATGTGCCAATAGCTCTGGAACGTTTCAATGGATCCTACTGAGATTGTTTTCTCGTGTCATATTGTACTGTATTTTGTATTTGTATGTGTTCAATATGACTCATTTGTGAAAATCATGGAAAATATTGCAATTTTTAAACTAAAGTTTTATGCCCTTAAATCAGATGTCACAAAATAAACATTTCCAACATGTCTACTTTACATCAGCACAATTTTTCAAAACAATTGTTAGGAAGTTAAGGATTAAAAGTCTACCAGCAATTTCTCATTTTTCCAACAAAATTACCCAATTTTTTTTGGGACATCACATTAGAAGTGACTTTGAGGGGCCTATATGACAGGAAAAAAAAAGTGACACCATTCTAAAAGCTGCACCCCTCAAAACCACATTAAAGAAGTTTATTAACCCTTCAGGTCTATCACAGGAGTTAATGGAATGTGGAATTTTTTTTTGTCATTTTAAACTTTTACTCACTCACTAAAATTTTACTTTATAGACCCAAATTGTCTTCAGAGAGGAGGAGGACTAGAACTCTAGTGCGACCTATTAGACTTTTAGGATTGCTACTTCTAATAGGTGGCACTAGAGTTCTAGTCCTCTTCGAAGAAACGATTTGCATATTTCCCAGAGGAGCATTGCGGCTTTAAGTTTCCTCATCGCAACTTGCTGTGAGGTAAAAATTCAAAAATCACACCAAAATGGCGGGCGGAGTGTGTCACAGTACGGCACGTTTCTGATTGGTCGCTCGCAGCAGGCGGCAACCAATCAGACACTGGACACTGTTGACGTCACTTATCTCCGGACATTAGCTCCGGACAAAGCCACGGAAGTTGGCACAAATTGAAGGAAGTAGTATTCTAGGATATATATATAACATAGTTAGTTAGTTAGTTAGTTAGTTAGTTAATGATAAACTTACCTGGAGCAGCCAGTGCCAGGCAGCAGCTGCCAAGGCAAACAGGATCATGGGGTGCATTAAAAGAGGTCTGGATACACATGATGAGAGCATTATACTGCCTCTGTACAAATCCCTAGTTAGACCGCACATGGAGTACTGTGTCCAGTTTTGGGCACCGGTGCTCAGAAAGGATATAATGGAACTAGAGAGAGTACAAAGGAGGGCAACAAAATTAATAAAGGGGATGGGAGAACTACAATACCCAGATAGATTAGCGAAATTAGGATTATTTAGTCTAGAAAAAAGACGACTGAGGGGCGATCTAATAACCATGTATAAGTATATAAGGGGACAATACAAATATCTCGCTGAGGATCTGTTTATACCAAGGAAGGTGACGGGCACAAGGGGGCATTCTTTGCGTCTGGAGGAGAGAAGGTTTTTCCACCAACATAGAAGAGGATTCTTTACTGTTAGGGCAGTGAGAATCTGGAATTGCTTGCCTGAGGAGGTGGTGATGGCGAACTCAGTCGAGGGGTTCAAGAGAGGCCTGGATGTCTTCCTGGAGCAGAACAATATTGTATCATACAATTATTAGGTTCTGTAGAAGGACGTAGATCTGGGTATTTATTATGATGGAATATAGGCTGAACTGGATGGACAAATGTCTTTTTTCGGCCTTACTAACTATGTTACTATGTTACTATGTTAGTAAGGCCGAAAAAAGACATTTGTCCATCCAGTTCAGCCTATATTCCATCATAATAAATCCCCAGATCTACGTCCTTCTACAGAACCTAACAATTGTATGATACAATATTGTTCTGCTCCAGGAAGACATCCAGGCCTCTCTTGAACCTCTCGACTGAGTTCGCCATCACCACCTCCTCAGGCAAGCAATTCCAGATTCTCACCGCCCTAAAGGTACCTTCACACTAAACGATATCGCTAGCGATCCGTGACGTTGCAGCGTCCTGGCTAGCGATATCGTTCAGTTTGACACGCAGCAGCGATCAGGATCCTGCTGTGATGTCATTGGTCGGGGCTAGAAGGCCAGAACTTTATTTGGTCGCTGGCCCTCCCGCTGAATCGGCGTGTGTGACACCGATTCAGCGATGTCTTCGCTGGTAACCAGGGTAAACATCGGGTTACTAAGCGCAGGGCCGCGCTTAGTAACCCGATGTTTACCCTGGTTACCATCCTAAAAGTAAAAAAAACAAACGCTTCATACTTACCTTCCGCTGTCTGTCCCCCCGCGTTCTGCTTTCCTGCACTCACTGTGAGCACAGCGGCCGGAAAGCACAGCGGTGACGTCACCGCTCTGCTTTCCGGCCGCTGTGCTCACAGCCAGTACAGAAAAGCACAGCGCCGGGGACAGACAGCGGAAGGCAAGTATGTAGTGTTTGTTTTTTTTTTTAACTTTTAGGATGGTAACCAGGGTAAACATCGGGTTACTAAGCGCGGCCCTGCGCTTAGTAACCGGATGTTTACCCTGGTTACCGGCATCGTTGGTCGCTGGAGAGCGGTCTGTGTGACAGCTCTCCAGCGACCAAACAGCGACGCTGCAGCGATCCTGATCGTTGTCTGGATCGCTGCAGCGTCGTTTAGTGTGAAGGTACCTTAACAGTAAAGAATCCTCTTCTATGTTGGTGGAAAAACCTTCTCTCCTCCAGACGCAAAGAATGCCCCCTTGTGCCCGTCACCTTCCTTGGTATAAACAGATCCTCAGCGAGATATTTGTATTGTCCCCTTATATACTTATACATGGTTATTAGATCGCCCCTCAGTCGTCTTTTTTCTAGACTAAATAATCCTAATTTCGCTAATCTATCTGGGTATTGTAGTTCTCCCATCCCCTTTATTAATTTTGTTGCCCTCCTTTGTACGCTCTAGTTTCCATTATATCCTTGCTGAGCACCGGTGCCCAAACCTGGACACAGTAACTGGAAAAAAAAAAAAAAAATTGCTGTGCAATTTCTTCTCAGTACATAGATACCCCATATGTGAGGGGGAAAACTTCTGTTTGGGCGCACAAAGGATGGAATGATTTTTTGGAATGTTTTGGTGTCAGGTTACATTTGGACAGCCCCTGATGTGCCTACACAGAAAAGTGGAAACCCCCTCCCCCCCAAATACCCCATTTTGGAAGCTAGACTCCCATCCCCCTCTCAGAACTTTTAGATGTGTGGTAGGCACCTTGAACCAAGGTGCTTCACAGAAGTTAACATTGAACCATGAAGGGGAGGAGAAAAAAAAAAAAAAAAAAAGGTTCACAAGTTTAGCCCCAATTTCTAATTTTTTGTGAATAGATTTGAATCTTTTGTAGGGAACATTTTGGACCATATTTATCCAGGGTTCTACGCTGAGCACTTCCTCTGGGGTTTACATCTAACTTGCCTAGTGACGCGAATCAGATGAAACCCCCAAGGAACCATTCACTATTGGGGAAACAGTTACTCTGGACTCCACATGGCCTCTGTTCAGCAATGTCCTTTTCAGAGGTGAACAAAAATAATAATTATTATTATAATAAATATTATAAGCCTTTGGGTAACTAGAAGTTAATCCCAGACAAGCTCCTTTATTAAAATGCCCATCTACAACCAAAGCAGCAAATTTGCCCTGCTGCACATGCGTCACGTGTGGACTTTGCCCTCAGCATAGTGACCTTTGCAGAAAATCTACAAGAAAACTACAGCAAACTGTCAGCGAACCTTCAAATCTACATAGACTTTCCCAGCTGCATGTGAATGGGGCTTTGTGTGCCTTTTGTTGCTTGGGGTTTACCAGAATGTGCAGTAAGTAGGAATACAGCCTTAGGCTACTTTCACACTAGCGTTTTTTTTAAATCCGTCACAATGCGTCGTTTTGCAGAAAAAACGCATCCTGCAAAAGTGCTTGCAGGATGCGTTTTTTCCCCATAGACTTCTATTGGCGACGCATTTGCGACGGATTGGCACACTTCGTCGTCGTGCTTTGGCGGACCGTCGGGAGAAAAAAACCCTACATGTAACGTTTTTTTCTCCCGACGGACCGCTTTTTTTTCGACCGCGCATGCGTGGCCGGAACTCCGCCCCCACCTTACAATGGGGCAGCGGATGCGCCGGAAAAATGCATCCGCTGCCTCCATTGTGCAATGCAGCAAACGCTAGCGTCGGAATCTCTCCCCGACGCATTGCGACGGGGAGATTCCGACGCTAGTGTGAAAGGAGCCTTATACTTACCAGTACAAAGTTGAACGAGATGTTGGCTTGAACAGAGGAAAGAATCAGGGTTGCAGAATCATTAGAGCAGTTTCCACTAGGAATGACTTTCTTTGGATCAATATTGAACTCATAAAAAGTAGCCTGGAAGAGGAGAGAAAAAAAAAAAAAAAAGTGTAAATACGAATAGGTGAATCACTTACAGATAGTGAATGAAGTAGTGAGCAACTGTAGAAAAGAATCAGGCTATGTGCACACGTCCGGAATTGCCGTGGAAATTTCCACGGCAATTCCACAACTGTGCCGCGGGTAAAATGCATGCGGAGTTGGCATGCGTTTTCCCACTAGACACAAGCCTTTTCCAATGCGATCTGTAGCATCACTGGGAAAACTGATTGACAGGTTGGTCACACTTGTCAAACAGTGTTTGACAAGTGTGACCAACTTTTTACAATTGATTCTGCCTATGCAGCATCAATAGTAAAAAGATGTTAAAAATAATAAAAAAAATATAGTGATATTCTCACCTTCCGGCAGCCCCAGCAGCCTTGCCGACCCTCGCGATGCTCCTGTTCCCAGTAATGCCTCACGGCAATGACCCCAGAAGACGTAGCGGTCTCGTGTGATGCTACGTCATCCGGGGTCATTGCCACGAGGCATTACTGGGAACGGAAGCATCTCGAGGAGCAGGAAGGCTGCCGGAAGGTGAAAATATCAAATATATATATATTTTTTTTTTTACACGTATATGGTTCCCAGGGCCTGGAGAAGAGTCTCCTCTTTATGCACTTTATGTATTGCGTCTTAACCTTAGGCAGCTCTGGCTTCTCCCCTCTTTTGCTCCAAGAGCCTCCTCTCCTCCACACCAACCGCACATAATCCGCTTACTTCCCGCATGGCAGGCATAGCCACATGCGGGAAGTAAGAGGATCAATGCATTCCTATGTGCAGAATCCCCGCGATTCCGCACAAAGAATGAACATGCTGCGTTTTTTCCAGAATGCGATTCTGCTGCGGAAAAAAAACGCAACGTGCACAAAAATTGCGGATTGCATTCTAATAGGATGCTTAATGTATGCCTTTTTTTCGTGGTTTTATCGCGTTTCTATAGCAAAAACGCAAAAAATCCTGAACGTGTGCACACAGTATCAGCAGCCAAGGACTCAGTAGCAGTGTTTCTTCTGACTGCAACACACCCCAACACGACTTAGAAGGGCTGCAATTTGAATTGTGTGATCACATTCTTGGTGAAAGCCACTGGAGTTGGTTCTTAAAAGGCAATCTATTCTTGAGCTGGACCTCACTCTAAGGGGTCTACATGCTTTAATAGTAATATGGACAAGGCTTGTTTTTCTAAGACAATCCATTTAAAAGGATTTATGCCTAGAGAATCAGTCAAGAGCACTTGAGTAACATAGGTTTCATAACTCCCAGAGAAATTAATGCGAGTTATAACCAGGGCTGTGGAGTAGGATTGGAAGGAAATTGAGGAGTCGGTGGGGTGGCTTACCAACTCCACAGCCCTGGGTATAACAGTGCAGGTCAGCAGGGTGGAAAACTGGAAAAGTTTCCTTAACAGTGTTTTATGGTAACCTGTGTCAGGGGGCCGAAAAAGGAACAGTTCTGAGAGTTATCCCACAGACATACATGGTAAAGATGAATTCAGTAGAGGGGGTTGGCCTTAAATTTAAAGCTGTGCTTGAGCATATAAGAGTTTGACACTTCATCAAGCAAAGTACTTTATAGAAGGGATGCAAACAAATGTAAGCCCTTATAGCTGGGCTTCAAGAGACATTTTTCCCATATGCAGCAATACTGGGCTTCAAGAGACATTTTTCCCCATATGCAGCAATACTGTGGATAAAAAAAAAAAAAAAAGTCAAAAGCACAAACCTTGTTATCCTTTTTGATGTAGGTGATATTTAGGCGCAACCCCATCTTAGCCATCAAACAATACCCAGCCTTTCCAGTAATATTAATATTATAAGTCCCAATATCTGGTTTTGTGTTGTTCGGCGGTGCAGTAGTGGGTGCAGTAGTGGGGGCAGCCGTAGGAGCAACATCTTCTTTGCAAATAGTAGCTTGGGGAAAAAGAAATAAATAAATATGCATGAAGCCACTAAAGTTTAAGAGACAAGATTCAGAATTATCACTACAAGTCAAAGTTCTGGAACCAATTGCCAAAAGTAAGAGTTACATCCTGGGCGACCTTCATTTCATGGATCTGGACCACCAAGCAGAGCACAGGACAGCTCCCATTATTATGTACCAACATTAGTACTCACTTTCTGTGACTGAAGAACGAACTTCTGTACAATACGCAAGGGATGGCCAGGTATTTTACAAATCAAAGCTAATTATAAAGCCGTTTGCCAATTAGGAGTTTTTGACCCTGCATATTTTTGCGGTGTCAGAAATGAGGCGCCTTACAGTCCCAAAGTTTTGGAAACTAGAACCATCAAAAGGAATTCATCTAGGGCTGCGTGGAGCCTTACGTTTTACAGAGCTTTTTAAAACATGAATGTGAAAACGAAAATTTTTGTTGTAATTTTCATAATGGATGAACAGAAGATAACAGACCCCGTAAATTGTTGCGCTACTTCTCCTGAAAAGCAACTATACCCGCATATGTGGTGAAAAATTCCTTTGTGGGCACATGGCAAGGCTTGGAAAGGTAAGCGCACCATTTGATTTTTGGAGAATAAACTTGTCTGGAATAGACTGTGCATGCCATGTCACATTTGCAGAGAACAGATTTTGCTACAATAGTATGCGGGCGACATTTGCGGAGCCCCAAAAGGTGCCAGAACCGCAGAGAAAAAAAAAAAACAGTTATAAAAACTGCACATCTATTAGTCTATGGCTGCAGTCACTATTGTTACATTTTGGACAATTGGAAATATGCCAGTTTAGTGTCCATACAGAGTGCTCAGCTTGTGCTTCCAGAAACGTTGCTTTGATGTGGATGACGCCTCATGCGATTCAGATGGAGCCAGCCATCCACCATAGGGAGGCAGATGGAGAAACTTGGGTCAGTTTGGCGTCTGATCAGGTTGTTTTCATCTCTGTGCTAATACAGGTCCTTCTCAAAAAATTAGCATATAGTGTTAAATTTCATTATTTACCATAATATAATGATTACAATTAAACTTTCATATATTATAGATTCATTATCCACCAACTGAAATTTGTAAGGTCTTTTATTGTTTTAATACTGATGATTTTGGCATACAACTCCTGATAACCCAAAAAACCTGTCTCAATAAATTAGCATATTTCGCCCATCCAATCAAATAAAAGTGTTTTTTAATAACAAACAAAAAAACCAACAAATAATAATGTTCAGTTATGCACTCAATACTTGGTCGGGAATCCTTTGGCAGAAATGACTGCTTCAATGCGGCGTGGCATGGAGGCAATCAGCCTGTGACACTGCTGAGATGTTATGGAGGCCCAGGATGCTTCAATAACGGCCTTAAGCTCATCCAGAGTGTTGGGTCTTGCGTCTCTCAACTTTCTCTTCACAATATTCCACAGATTCTCTATGGGGTTCAGGTCAGGAGAGTTGGCAGGCCAATTGAGCACAGTAATACCATGGTCAGTAAACCATTTACCAGTGGTTTTGGCACTGAGCAGGTGCCAGGTCGTGCTGAAAAATGAAATCTTCATCTCCATAAAGCATTTCAGCCGATGGAAGCATGAAGTGCTCCAAAATCTCCTGATAGCTAGCTGCATTGACCCTGCCCTTGATGAAACACAGTGGACCAACACCAGCAGCTGACATGGCACCCCACACCATCACTGACTGTGGGTACTTGACACTGGACTTCAGGCATTTTGGCATTTCCTTCTCCCCAGTCTTCCTCCAGACTCTGGCACCTTGATTTCCGAATGACATGCAAAATTTGCTTTCATCAGAAAAAAGTACTTGGGACCACTTCGCAACAGTCCAGTGCTGCTTCTCTGTAGCCCAGGTCAGGCGCCTCTGCCGCTGTTTATGGTTCAAAAGTGGCTTTACCTGGGGAATGCGGCACCTGTAGCCCATTTCCTGCACACGCCTGTGCACGGTGGCTCTGGATGTTTCCACACCAGACTCAGTCCACTGCTTCCTCAGGTTCCCCAAGGTCTGGAATCGGTCCTTCTCCACAATCTTCCTCAGGGTCCGGTCTCCTCTTCTCGTTGTACAGCGTTTTCTGCCACATTGTTTCCTTCCAACAGACTTACCATTGAGGTGCCTTGATACAGCACTCTGGGAACAGCCTATTTGTTGCGAAATTTCTTTCTGGGTCTTACCCTCTTGCTTGAGGGTGTCAATGATGGCCTTCTTGACATCTGTCAGGTCGCTAGTCTTACCCATGATGGGGGTTTTGAGTAATGAACCAGGCAGGGAGTTTATAAAAGCCTCAGGTATCTTTTGCATGTGTTTAGAGTTAATTAGTTGATTCAGAAGATTAGGGTAATAGGTCGTTTAGAGAACCTTTTCTTGATACGTTAATTTATTGAGACAGGTTTTTTGGGTTATCAGGAGTTGTATGCCAAAATCATCAGTATTAAAACAATAAAAGACCTGACAAATTTCAGTTGGTGGATAATGAATCTATAATATATGAAAGTTTAATTGTAATCATTACATTATGGTAAATAATGAAATTTAACACTATATGCTAATTTTTTGAGAAGGACCTGTAGATGCCTAAAATGATGGGACACCGCCATAGACCAGACAGTCTAAAGTGAAGCCATCTGCCTTGTAAATGAGTTGTTCCATCAGGGGTTGTGTCTAAATTGCATTTTTTGGGGGGGCGATTTACAAGGAAACCCTGATATTAGCGCTCAGCGGAGAGAGCAGGATAATTGTGACCTGAGCCTTATTCCAATTTTTGAGAGGCAGAATGAACAATAGACAGCAGCACAAGACTTATTTTTGCACGGTTCACCATGTGGTAAGAGTAAAGACTTTATTACGCGGGTCGGTGTAATTACAGCGATGCCAGATTTATAATTGGGGCTTTTTATGCTTTGCGGTCAAAGAAAAAAAAAAAAGTTTAATTGCCATATTCTGGGAGCTGAAACTTTTTTGCGCGATGAGTTGCAGATTTTTTGGTACCATTTTCAGGCACATGACATTTTTGATTGCCTTTTAAATCAATTGTTCAGATGCAGAATGAACAAAAACCAGCAATTCAGTTATTGTTTTTCTATTTTTTTTTTTGCACCATGCGGTAAAAGCGATAAGATTTGTTTTTCAGGTCCATACAATTACAGCGATACCAGATTTATGTAGTTCTATGCTTTTTTTTTTCTTCTTTGCCATATTCTGAGAGCTGGAACATTTTGTGCCGAATGAGCCACATTAGAGTTTTTTTTTTTTTGGGGGGGGGGGGAGGGGGGGATGATTTGGCGGTCTCATTTCCCATTAATACGGCAACAACTGGCCGGGGCATCAGTGGTCAGTCACCTGAAGGAATTTTGGAAGTGGGGCTAGCTATTCACTTATGCTTTTTAACGGTGCTGATGAATAAGGCCCTGTAAACATTTGTTGTGTCTGTATATGCATAAAACAAAAAACACACCCTCTAAATACACAATTGTAAGGTCAGAACCATTTGTACATGTCTCCCGTACCATTGGTGCTGTAATTGTTGCTGGTTAGATACGCTTGCAGCTTCACATGATGAAAGGATGCATTGACATTGTCCATTACGACAAGGTGCGGATTGGAGCACTGGTAGAACCAGTTGGTTTTTGCAGATATTTCCGCTTTGTTTGAGGACACTTTCTTGGTATCTGGAATGTACACACAAGTGTTAATTATTAATACATTTCTAGATTTTTATCTGCGGATGACCAATCAATCCTCACTCACCATTTTCAGATGATTCTGGGAATAAAACTGGATCGGTAAGATTGTAACTAAATGTAAGGTTATTAACTTGGTATCCTGCATCAGACTTATTAAACTGTAAGCTGAGAGAGTGGCCGAGTCCAAAAGCAACGACCAAAAGAGGCAGTGTGCCATTCTTGCCACATGAACTTGCCTGGTCAGTCAATGCATTGTCGGGTAATACAAACAGCGATTTACCCTAAAGAAGGAAAAAAAAAAAAAAAAAAAAAAAGTTAAAAGTGAAAGCATAAGTAACCAATATCAACTTCACTCCTTTGTTTCTAAATTGAATATGCAATCCATTGTTTCTGCTCAATGAGCAACACACGCCTCATTACTTGTAGGCTCTTCCATCCCATCTGAATGAGCTCATGAAAATCAAAAATCAGGGGCAAGATTTCACTTTCAACATTTTTTGCTACTCTCATTGCACCACCAACTATGTCATTAATAGCACAGTAACTAAAATTTAGAATTAACCC
Source organism: Ranitomeya imitator (assembly GCF_032444005.1). Lineage (NCBI taxonomy): Eukaryota > Metazoa > Chordata > Amphibia > Anura > Dendrobatidae > Ranitomeya > Ranitomeya imitator. Next base: position 548,894,141 of record NC_091284.1, read on the forward strand.
ATTTTGTTAACACCGCCAATTACTGCAGGTGTAAAAAGTATAAAAAAAAAAAAAAATTTATTGGTGTGAAAAGGCAATGGCTGACCTCCTGATTCAAAAGGAAAGATTTGATACAAAACCAGTAGGAAATTTATAAGGTTTTGTACTTTAGTTTGACTTAGGAGGTATGATGGTGTTTACCCTTTATATTATTGGACTTTGCGCTTCTTTTTCTTATGGTTGATAGCAACCCTGCTTACAGCGTCACTGCATGGAAAGGTGTGGACTGCCCGGACATATAGTCTATTACAGCGTCACTGCATGGAAAGGTGTGGACTGCCCGGACATATAGTCTATTAGAGCGTCACTGCATGGAAAGGTGTGGACTGCCCGGACATATAGTCTATTACAGCGTCACTGCATGGAAAGGTGTGGACTGCCCGGACATATAGTCTATTACAGCGTCACTGCATGGAAAAGTGTGGACTGCCCGGACATATAGTCTATAGGCAGCGGATAAAGCAGGTCGAGAACGAGTCCTTCCCAGGAGCAGGCTCATGACTCCATGCAATGGCCAACTTTGGTTACGAACAGGATAATCTTTAGCATCACATATGGAAGACATGAAGCGCAGATCTAAAGGAGCGAGATCTGTGGACTTTACCTGTTTTTCTCCACGCTTATAATCAACGGTGAAGTTAACGGACAGGTCAGCCAATATACAGCTGGTTTTAGTGCCTTCATCCTTCACATCAAAGTGTACACAGCTGCCAAACTGGAAAATGCCTAAGAAAGAAAACGAGAAACACATGAAATCGTAAATGGAAATCCTACATGTCACAAGTACTTGGTGATGAAACAGCTCCTATATAACGCAGCTAAACATATGTATAAGAGGCAGCAGCACGGCACACCACATGCCAAGGCTCGTGCCACATAGCACAACACTAAAAATAATACAATCCAGGAAAGACTGGGCGCAATTTATCCTTCATTTCACTGTATAGGCACTAGTCATTAATTTGAAGGGTCTTAAACGGAATGAGACCAGAAAAAAAATAAATTAAATTAATAAAGTGCACTTATACTTTTAGACCATGTTCACACACAAAACCAGGAGTGGGTGATAAATACCCAAGTGGTGACATGTTTCTATTACACTTTTCCTCTGACTGGTCCACTCCTGGTTTTGTAACCACAAATACAGACCAAATACTGATTGTATGGCCGATAGAGAATTCGTCGGCAGGTTTTTGCCATGAAATCTAAGAGCACCATAATTTGGGGGCAGAGCGCTCGATTGCAGCGATGTGTTAGGCTATGTGCACACGATGCTGATTTAGTGCGGATCCGCAGCGGATTTTTCCGCGCAGAAACACTGCAGATGCGCACTGTGATTTACAGTACAATGTAAATCAATGGGAGAAAAAAAAATAAGCTGTGCGGAAAAATCCGCGCGGAAATGCTGCGGATTTAAAAGAAGTGCATGTCACTTTTGTGCGGATCTGCAGTGTTTCTGCACCCCTCCATTATAGAAATCCACAGTGGTAAAAACCGCAGAAAATCCACATCAATTCTGCATAAAAACCCGCACAAAATCCGCGGCACATCTGCACCTGCGGAACCTGCCAGGAGATTCGGATTTTGTGCAGAAAATTCTGCACCCCATTCTGCAACGTGTGCACATAGCCTTACTTGAAGCACCCCTCCAGTGTGTTTTTTTTTTTTTTTTTTAACCCCTAAGGCTATGTGCACACATTGCGGAATCTCTGCAGATCCGCAGCGTTTTTTGCAGTGCAGAAACGCTGCAGATCCGCAATTGATTTACAGTACAATGTAAATCAATGAGAAAAAAACATGTGCACACTTTGCGGAAAATCCGCTGCGGTTTAAAAGAAGTAGCATGTCACTTTTGTGAATCTGCAGCATTTTGGTACCCATTCCATTATAGAAAACCGCAGGGGTAAATAAAAAATAAAAAAACGCAGCAAATCCGCAAGAAGCCTGTAGCTAAAACGCACAAAAAAAAAAAAAAAAAAAAAAAAAAAAACACACGACAAATTCGCAGCTGCGTTTTCTGCAAGGAGGATTGCACCAGAAATTCCTAAGCCTAATCCGCAACGTGTGCACATAGCCTCAGTGACAGAGCCAATTTGGTACTTAATGAGCGGGCCAATTTTTACAATTATGACCACTGTCACTTTATGAGGTTATAACTCTGGAACGCTTTAACGGATCCCAGTGATTCTGTGACTTTTTTCGTGACATATTGTACTTCATGTTATTGGTAACATATCTTTGATATTACTTGCGATTATTTATGAAAAAAAACAAATATGGCAAAAAAAAAAATTTAAAATTTTGCAATTTTCAAAATTTTGTATTTTTATGCCCTTAAATCAGAGAGAGGTGTCACAAAAAATAGTTCAGAAATAACATTTTCCACATGTCTACATCCGCACAATTTTGGAAACCAATTTTTTTGTGTTAGGGAGTTATAAGGGTTAAAAGTTGACCAGCAATTTCTCATTTTTACAACACCATTTTTTTGGGGGACATCTCATTTGAAGTCATTTTGAGGGGTCTAGATTATAGAAAATACCCAAGTGTGACACCATTCTAAAAACTGCACCCCTCAAGGTGCTCAAAACCACATTCAAGAAGTTTATTAACCCTTTACGTGCTTCACAGGAACTGAAACAATGTGGAAGGAAGAAATGTACATTTAACATTTTACTTGAGAACCATTTTTTTTTTTTTTTTTTTTCACAAATGTAAAAACAGAAATTTAACCATAAATTTTGTTGTGCAATTTCTTCCGAGTACGTCGATACCCCAGAGCTTGGAAGAGGAGGAGTGCCGTTTTACTTTTTCAATGTAGAATTGGCTGGAATTAAGATCGGACGCCATGTCACGTTTAGAGAGCCCTTGATGTGCCTAACCAGTGGAAACCCCCCACAAATGACCCCATTTTGGAAACTAGACCCTGTAAGGAACTTATCTAGATGTGTGGTGAGCACTTATACCCCTTCCCGACCTATGACGCATACGCTGCGTCATTAAAGTCGGTGCCAATCCGACCCCTGACGCAGCATATGCGTCATGGAGGGACCGCGTCCCTGCAGATCGGGTGAAAGGGTTAACTCCAATTTCACCCGATCTGCAGGGACAGGGGGAGTGGTACTTCAGCCCGGGGGGGGGGCCACTCAGACTTCTGGCCACTCAGAAGCTGTGCTCACAAGATGGCGTCAAGAAACGGTAATGACACCGGAGGCCAAGTATATGACGGGGGGCAGGGTATATAATTATTATCATCATTATTATACACATACATACTGGAGTGGTGCTTTAAATAGGTGTTACCCAGGACAATTTTAACTACAGGCTTAAGAACAAAAAAAAAAAAAAAACCCACAGGTAGTTGTCAAGTTCTGTCTGTTGTGGTTAGCAGAGAGCCGTCGCACCCCACTCCTGCCAGCAATGCAGCTGTTTCTGCTAACATCACAACAAAGAGATTCTGTATCCAAGTCCTGGACAAGCCATTTAATAGGATGTCTTTTGCCGTTTCAGAACAATCAGCGATTTATCACTACAGGACAAGCTAATATGTGCCTCCTAGTCCAGTCACACCCCCACCACCGATTGGCAGCTTTATGTACATTGTATAGTGACAGAGCTGATAATCAGGAGTTTGGGTGAGGTTATAGCTCAGCAGCAAAGAAAACAGTGATTTAAATCATAACTGCTGGACCTATCGATACATTGCCAGAATCAGGATCTTTCTCCTTGCATCATGCTGTGTCAGATTACATAGTGAACATCCGCTGACATTCCTTAGGGTATGTGCACACGCTGCGGATCCACAGCAGTTTCCCATGCATTTACAGTACCATGTAAAGCAATGGGAAATGAAATCCGCAGTGCACATGCTGCGGAAAAAGCCGTACGGAAACGCAGCGGTCTATTTTCCGCAGCTTGTCAATTCCCTCTGCGGAGTCTGCTGTGGGTTTGCCCCTGCTCCAATAGAAATCTGCAGGTGAAAACCCGCAGAGGAAACCGCGGTAAATCTGCAGTAAAAACCACAGCGGTTTTTCACTGCGGATTTGGTAAATGGAATCCACAGCGTGATTGACTGCTCTTATTTAGGCTCGGCCAGTAATATAGGATTGGTGGGGGTTTGAGTCCCGGAAGCCCACTCATCAGCTGACTGAAGGGGCCACAGTGTACAGTACTATACATTTTGGAGCGCCTGTGGCCAGTACTGCAGCTCCGTCCTTTGCAATACCAAGACCAGCCACTACAAGATGTAACGGGCCCACCAGTGGCTAGCGGGACATTGGGGGGAGGCAGGCCTAAAGGGCATCTCAAGAAGGATAAAAATCATCGTTAGTGTTTCCATGTACCGATGTCATCACTGAAGATTCCCAGCCAGGTTCTGACAACCCATCTCACAACATAACACCAATAGAGCAGAGGGGGCATGTTTGCTTTCCCCACACCTCACAAGAGGCACTACACGAAGAAAAGCAGCTACAGTTCTGCGGTATCCTTCATTACATGGACAATAATGGGATCCATGTAACCCAAGTGTTACTACAGGCACCGCGATGACCCACTGGCAGCTTCCCCAGCACAGGTGCCCATTGGGTCAGGGAGTAGGGCTCAGCACTGCCTGGTGTTAGTGAAGAGTTGCTATGGAGTTGGTGGATGCCATGTAGTGCCTGCTGAGAGGAGGATTACTTGCCTGGGCGCGGCTGTTCTCTCACCACATAATGAGAAGCCTCCAGGTAAACCGGTTTTATGAAACGAGGAAGAGAAGTTCTGAACATTACACAATGGGTCATGTCTGCCGCAGCGAGGAGGGGAATGCCGGAGGACAAGCCCGGTACCAGATGGCCGCACATCTACCTGCACAGACTGGGACCAGTCTCCTTATACTGGGCAGGGGCCATAGACACTTCTACTTATGACAGCAGTGGATAAACCCCACAGCACCAGCGCTTACTCCAGATCTCTGCTGCTTTTATACCATATAGAGCAAAAGATTATCCAACAGATTCTTGATTTAAATATTTAAGAGTTTTATCCCATGTTGTAAAAATTTGCACTCACTATAAATAAGAGCATGATGTAGTATACCAAGAGTTTCAGATTTAATATAAAAAACGGCAGCCTGAAATCACATCCTAATTGGATTTTCACATCCCAGTTTCTACTATACGGAATTAGAGTTTTTGGAAGCACTTTAATCAAAAATCAGCATTAAAATCTTTCTTATGCAGTCTTTGGCCACAAGGGGCAGGAGTGGCATCTCCATGCAGAGAATCATTGAAAGGACCCAACAAGGCGAGTCTACACCGTCTGCTTTTTGTATCATGCGCAGTATGGACCCTGGGAAGTACCTGATCCCGGTGGTAATCTGCTTTATGGCACATCTGACCTAAACAGTGTATTTTTGTCTAAAATGCCACAACGATAAAAAGGAGTTCATAGTAGGATTTAAAGGGAACCTGTGAGCAGGATTGGCCACAGTAACCTACACAGTGTCAGGTCGGCGCCGTTATACTGATTACAATGATACCTGGGTGATGTAATCCTTCTTGTGGTTCTTGTATAACCTTTGTTTTCCGTTTTGTGTTAATGAGATTCTCGTGCCCTAAGGCGGGGTTGGAGTATGTGGTGCTCTGATTAGGTATTCATAATGCAGACTGCTGACAGGTTCACTGATCCCACACTGATCTACCCCCTAGTTTACATAATGAATATCTAACATACTGAAGAAAAAAAGAAACCTTCTGCAGGCAGCTGTTGGTAATCTCCTAGAGCAGCCATTGCGCATGTGTGGGTGGCACCATCTTGGTTGAGGACTTTTTCTTCTTCTACAGCAAGATGGCGCCGCCTGCACAACAGCAACTATCAGATCTTTATGCACACAGATAAGCTGCTACTGCGGAGGCACGGCGGGCGCCATTTTCAAAATGACTACCTCGCTCAAGAAAATCTGCAAAAAGGAATAAGTGCAAAGTACACATGTGATTATGCTGCAGCGCAGGAGCCACGGCCGGCAGCTGCCTGCAGAAGGGATTTTTTTTTTTATTCAGCATGTTGGGTATTCATTATGTATACTAGGGGGCAGGTCAGTGTGGGATCAGTGACCTCCAGCAGTCTGCATTATGAATATCTAATCAGAGCACCACATACCCCAACCTCTCCAACCCCACCTTAGGGCACGAGAGTCTCTAACAAAAAGGAAAAAAAAAAATTAACCCTTTTCTGCCATCGGGCGGAATAGTACGTCTGATTTTTTGGTCGCCGCGACATTGTATTAAAATGCAATAATGGACGATCAAAAGAACGTATCTGCACCGAAATGGTATCATTAAAAACATGAGCTCGGCACACAAAAAAAAATATGCCATCACCCGACCCCAGATCTCAAAAAAAAAAAAAAAAAAAAAAAAAAAAAAAAAAAAAAAAATCGAAAAGCTACAGTTCTCGGAAAATGGCGCAATTCTATTCTAGTATAACTGCAATGTTTTGGAACAAACTGCCTCTTTGTATCTTTTTTTTTTTTTTCTTAAATAAGCAATCAAAATGCATGTTCCAAATTATTATGCACAGCAGAGTTTTCAACCTTTTTTAATTTAATTTTGAACAAAAAATGGTCAATTGTGAAGTTATAAGCATTATCAGCTTATTACAAAATGAAATCAAACGGTTTTCAAGTGAAAACTTTATTCTAGGTGATTTTACATTTGCACATAGGACCCCTTGTTCGAAAGAAGCTTCTGAACTCTCTCGTCCATTGAATTTGTCAGTTTTTGGATGGTTTCTGCTTCAATTATTTTGCATGTGGACAGAATACCCTCCCAGAGCTGTTGCTTAGATGTGAACTGCCTCCCGCCATCATAGACACTCCTTTTGATGATGCTCCAGAGGTTCTCAATGGGGTTGAGGTCAGGGGAAGATGGTGGCAACACCATAAGTTTGTCCTCTTATGCCCATAGCAGCCAGAGATGCAGATGTGTTTTTTGCAGAATGAGACGGTGCATTATCATGCATGAAAATAGGTATTAGTCATACCGGTAATTATGTTTCCAGGAGTCCATACTGACAGCACCCCGGAGGACGTCCTCCTCCTCCTCGCAGGGACAGGAAACACACGAGAGTTCAAATATCCGGTTCCACCCACCGATCTTCAGTGTTGTAACAAGAACCAAATCATGGAATAATGCAAATAAAAATTTTTTAATGACTTAATTACATTACAAAATAATATATAGGCACAAGTCTGAATACACCCGAGTTTATTACATACATGTGGAGGGGAACTACCGGTGCTGTCAGTATGGACTCCTGGAAACAATTACCGGTATGACTAATATCTATTTTCCAGGACGTCCCTCCTGACAGCACCCCGGAGAGTACCAAAGGACCTCCTCAGGGTGGGATTACCGCCTGGAGGACCTTCCTCCCAAAAGTCGTGTGCTGACCAGAAGTTACATCAAGTTTATAATGTCTACATAAAGTGTCAGCCTTGGCCCACGTTGCGGCCTTACAGATCTGTTCTACCGAAGCTCCCGAACGCTCCGCTTAGGAGGCAGAAACACCACGGGTAGAATGAGCTTTTAAACCTTGAAGGGGGGGGGGGGGAAGATACCTTCTGACCGATAAGCGTCTGAGATCACATTAGTGATCCAACGAGCAATAGAGGCCTTAAAGGCCTTCTTACCCTTATTCTTTCCCCCGAACAGAATGAAAAGGTTTGGATCTAAACGCCAAGAGTCTGTGGCTTTTAAGTAGTCTAATACCCCTTGCCTAACATCCAGAGAATGGAGGGCCCTTTCTTTGTCGTTAGCTGGATTACTACAAAATGAAGGGAGAATAATTTCCTGATTTCTATTTTTAGTAGAGGCTAGCTTCGGGATAAAGGCTGGATCTAGTTTCAGGATTAGGCAGTCTTCCCTGATCTGTAGGTAAGGATCTCTGATACAAAGAGCCTGAATCTCTCCAACCCTCTTAGCCGTAGTGATCGCCACTAAAAAAAGCTATTTTACGAGTGAGAATAGGCATATTATCCCCTGAAGAGTAGACGCCCCTACATAGGGCCCTAAGAACCAAGTTAAGGTCCCAAGATGGAGACAGCTGTCTAATGGAGGGACGCATTCTCTGAGTGGCCCTAATGAACCTTATTATCCATGGGTGAGATGCCAAAGGGTAGTCCAGGAATGAACTTAGCGCGGACACCTGGACCTTCAATGTGCTGGGACGAAGACCTAAATTAAACCCTTTCTGTAGAAAGTCTAAGATACCCGGGATGTCCGGAGAGTCTGATACAACGTCAGACCTGCCACTTTCTAGACAAAAGAGTTTCCAGATCTTCCTGTAGATGGCTGAGGTAATTGGTTTTCTACTACCCTGGATAGTAGATATGACCTGGTCTGATAGACCTTTTGACTTCAGGATGTCCCTTTCAGGATCCAGGCTGAAAGACGGAGTTTGCTTGGGTCTGGGTGATACACTGGACCCTGGTGAATGACTTTCCCTCTGATGGGCAATTCGACTGGATTGTCGATTGCTAGAGTCCCCAGCACTGGAAACCAGCTCCTTCTTGGCCAGTGCGGTACGATTAGTTTGACTGCCGCCTGATCTTCCTTGATCTTTCGCAGTACAGCTGGAATTAACGCCAGTGGTGGAAATGCATATGACAGAGGTTGATCCCATCGCTGGCTCAGAGCATCTACCCCTTCTGGCAAATCCGAGGGGTTCAGGGAGAAGAATCTTGGTGTCTTCGCGTTCCTCCTGCTTGCGAATAAGTCGATGTTGGGAGTTCCCCATCTGAGACATAATCTTCGAAATATGCTCTGCTCCAATTCCCACTCTGTTGGACACAGGTTCCGCCTGTTTAGGTAATCCGCTACCACATTCTGGGATCCTTCTAGATGGATCGCTGTTATGGATAGCACTGTGTCTTCTGCCCAGCTGAAGATCATCTCTGCTAGGTCCTACAGTGGTTGATATCTTGGTCCTCCCTGATGGTTCAGGAATGAGACTTGTTACGTTGTCTGAGAATATTCTTACGTGACAATCTGAGAGACTGAGCCGATTGTGTCTTAATGCTTGCCATACGGCGTAGAGTTCTCTGAAATTGGACGATCTGTTTTTTATACTTTCTGGCCACTTGCCTTGCAAAATTCTGCCTTGTAGATGAGCTCCCCAGCCCCATGCGCTGGCGTCCGTAGTAATCACTACGTAAGGGGAAGTGATCCACAGAACTCCCACCTTTAGATTTTTTGATCGTATCCACCAGAAGAGAGATCTTCTTGTTAGACCCGTCAGCCTTAATGGAGCCTCTAGTGATGACTGACGTCGATCCCAGGTGGCCAAGATCTGCTTTTGTAGCTGTCTTGAATGCGCCTGTGCCCATCTGACGCATGGTATACAAGCTGTCATTAGGCCTAGAACCTTCATAGCCGTCCTTATGGTAACTCGATGTTCCAACAGGTATCGGACTCTAGTCTGGATTATCATTCTCTTGAAGTCGGTTAATAAAGATATTCTGCGTCTGGAGTCCAGAAGCACCCCCAGGAAGGTTTTCCTTTGCTCTGGTACAAGATCGGATCTCTGCCAGTTTATCACCCATCCGAGATGTCTCATTAGAGCAATAGTCCGCTCTCCGATCTTCCAGAAGCTTTATGGAATCTGCCACGAGAAGGAAATCGTCTAAATACGGAATTATGATGCCCTGATTCCTTAGGAAGGCCACCATCTGATACAAGTTTGGTAAAAATACGAGGAGCAGAAGCCAGACCGAAGGGGAGGCCTTGAAATTGATAGTGGCAGGTCCGAGATGGCAGAGCTACTGCAAATCTCAGCAGGTTCTGAGATAACAGATGTACTGGGACCTGGTAGGCCCTTTTTAGGTCGATCACATGACCGCATTTTGATTTATAAGTGGGATTGCTGAACGAATGGATTCCATGCGGAACCTTTTGTATCTCACCCAATGGTTCAAAGGTTTTAAATTTATTATGGTGCAGGTGTCGCCAGATGGCCGTGCGATAGTGAAAAGGGAAGAGTAGTGACCTTTCCCCCAACTCTGACTGAGGGACAGGAATTATTACCTCTGTCCTCATCATGTCCTGTAAGTCTTTTAGTATGGCCGAATCTGCCACGACTAACGTAGGTGTAATGTACCTTTCTGGGGGAGGAGAATAAAGTTCTACACTAACCATTGATTTTGCGTAATTTGCGCCCAATTTCCTGCAAACCTCCGAAGCCTCCCCCGATACACGTGGCGTCATAAAGACTTGTTCTTATAGGCAGGGTTAAAGAAAGAACCTCTGTTCCTACTACTTTGTCCCCGGGAGCCTCTGTAGGATCCTCTGCTGGACCGACCCTGACCCCTCTGATCGAACTGCTTTCTGGAGAAGAAGCCTCTCTGAAAGGACTGAGAACGTTTAGGTTTGTCCTCCGGAAATCCCTTCTTTTTATCTGAGGCTGACTCGAGGATGGAGTCTAAAGCTGGTCCAAACACCCTCTGTCACGAAAAAGGGATAGAGCAGAGTTTGGATTTGGAGGCATTGTCACCTGACCATGACCTTAGCCACACTGCCCTCCTAGCCGCATTAGATAGAGAACTATTACGGGCTGAAAATCTAACAGATTCGGCTGTCATATCCGATAAGAAAGCCATTGCTGATTTCATTATGGGAAGGGAATGCAGAATATCAGATCTGGGAGTCTTATTGGACAGCTGCTCTTCCAACTGCCCCATCCATAGATACATAGATCTGGCCACCGAAGTGGTCGCTATGTTAGTTTCAATCAGGGCTGCGGACGCCTCCCAAGCCCTTTTAAGGAGTATGTCAGCCTTCCTGTCCATAGGATCACAAAGACTAGAGGAGTCTTCGAAAGGTATAGCAGTCTTTTTTGTTACTTTTGCAACCGGAACATCAATTTTAGGGGTCTCCTCCCATAGCTTGTAAAGAAGCTGCGGAGACACCATCACGTGTTTCTCGACGCAAGCAGTGAATAGCCAGGCCTTTCCCCGGGAAGGAACAACCACGGGAAGGGCAGCATCCTATGAAGGAAAGCCACCTATGCCAAGCATGGTATCCATCCACAGACAGCTGTTTCAGGGTGTTTGCCCCTCATTAGTGTGGAGTAGGAATCTGGCTATTAGGAGCAGTGCCTAGTAAAAAGGCTATAAAGGCACAGCTGTCTGTGGATGGATACCATGCTTGGCATAGGTGGCTTTCCTCCATAGGATGCTGCCCTTCCCGTGGTTGTTCCTTCCCAGGGAAAGGCCTGGCTATTCACTGCTTGCGTCGAGAAACACGTGATGGTGTCTCCGCAGCTTCTTTACATGCATCTGCATATTTCCCATAAGGGATGGGGGCAGTGTTCTGGAATCACTGCGTTGAGAAACACGTGATGGTGTCTCCGCAGTGTTGGATGTTTTGGTCTCCCCGAGGCCAATCATCTGTGCCTTTATATCCTCCCATAGCTTGACATCCTCAGGATCGAATGGCAGGCGACTTTTAAAGTCACGAGATAACACTAGTCTGCGTTCAGCATTCTTCCATTCCTCCAGGATCATAGCCTTAATATGAAGAAAAAACAAAACACTGCACTCATCCAGTTCAAATGCGTTAAGGTGAAAAAGTTTATTGAAGACGTGAGGGCAAAAACAGTAAGGCAGCAAGTTTCAGCAAGTTTTAACGTTTCGGCCACTCAGTGGCCTTGTTCACAAATGGTGCCTTAGGAACTGTTTGTGATAAGTCGTGTAAGTACAGGGACAAAGTAATATGTAGCCAGGTACGGGTAGTCCGGCTGTGTCCCTGATGACGGATTGAATTGTTCTATTATGCAATGGTCAGGAACTGTAGTATAGTCCAGTGATAAATTTGAGACATCTGTCCAAGGTCAGGTTGGCTGTAATCTGGATTGTTACGTTGGTTATTTATATGGCTCAGCAGGCTCGAGGTTTCCAGCAGAGGAAATGGGGTGAGGCCGGGAATGTTAAAAGTTCCTTCATGCCGTGTCTGTCACCTTAGTAAGGACCTATGTGCAGTCATTGGTGATGCAATGGATGCGCGGTGATGCAATGGATGCGCGGTCCGGGGTTGCACAATCCGCAGCTGGAGGTGCCGTGGGATGCGCCGACACAGACAGTGTCTAGGCGGTAGGACCGGCGGTCTGTGTCGGCGCATCCCACGGCACCTCCAGCTGCGGATTGTGCAACCCCGGACCGCGCATCCATTGCATCACCAATGACTGCACATAGGTCCTTACTAAGGTGACAGACACGGCATGAAGGAACTTTTAACATTCCCGGCCTCACCCCATTTCCTCTGCTGGAAACCTCGAGCCTGCTGAGCCATATAAATAACCAACGTAACAATCCAGATTACAGCCAACCTGACCTTGGACAGATGTCTCAAATTTATCACTGGACTATACTACAGTTCCTGACCATTGCATAATAGAACAATTCAATCCGTCATCAGGGACACAGCCGGACTACCCGTACCTGGCTACATATTACTTTGTCCCTGTACTTACACGACGTATCACAAACAGTTCCTAAGGCACCATTTGTGAACAAGGCCACTGAGTGGCCGAAACGTTAAAACTTGCTGAAACTTGCTGCCTTACTGTTTTTGCCCTCACGTCTTCAATAAACTTTTTCACCTTAACGCATTTGAACTGGATGAGTGCAGTGTTTTGTTTTTTCTTCAGTTACTGGGGGTCTTTGGATCCCGTTCACTAGCACCATCAAGAAACTTTATGTATTTGTCGAGTGCTAGCTCTTTATTTTTTCATAGCCTTAATATGGTCACTAATGGGAAACAGTCTGGTTTCGTGCCACAAGACCCCCGAACATTAAGTCCTGTCTGGACTGTGGCTTAGCAGTGTCTTCAACCTGCATCGTATTCCTGACCGCCTGGACCAGTTCATCTGTCTCTTCAGAACGGAAGAGGTACTTCCTGCCCCGGTCCTGGTTTTCTACGGGAATCTCTCCCTCCTCCTCTGATAGCGAGTCCCTGAGCTCGGAACCTTCATCAGAAGAATACTCTGGCTCCTCCTCCTTCCTGGCCCGCTTGCGACCAGCTATGGGACTGGCAGGCCGAGAATGTGATAGGCTGGCTATAGAAGCCTGCACTTCCTCCCGAATAAGGGATCTCATCTCAAAACAGTGATGACTGCTCGTCCTTCATGATCTTAGACGTGCAGGTATCACAGAGGGTCTTGCCATGGGAATCTGGTAGTTTAATATGGCATATGGGACATCTGTAGCTCTTCACCGTGACCTTCCCAGACTTTTTAGTCGTGACCGGGGGAGCAGCGGGGGTTTCCCTTATCCAAGACAACATAAGATAGGGAGAATAGGCTAGATGGAACGAGGGATCTCCTGGATAAAAGGGGTGTACTGCCCAGGGCAGACTTACCCCCTCCTCGACGTTTTTCTTCCATAGCCTGTAGCAGACAATACGACCTCCTCCTCAGGTGCTGGACGCTAGCGCAGTAGCGACCGCTCTGTCGGTGTTCTCCTGCTGGAGCGTCTGCTTTACCGCTCATAGAACGCCACCGGAAGTGACGTTCCGCCGGCTCTGATGAGACCGGAAGTGACGCGACTCCCCATACGCGGAAGTGCCGGCCGCTGTAGCGTCTCCGAACCTGCGTGCTCTGCCAAATGGAGACACTGATGGATCGCCGCCGCGTCCTGAACCGAAAGCCTCCCACCGGGAGGAGTGGTTCGATCCCGGAGCCTCGTCCCGCTCCGGGCCTTTGGGGTAGAGGGACTCCCCCCGGGGAGTTTCGACCCTGGGCCGCTTGACAGGAGGAAGGTTTGGAAGGCCCGCCCGATCCTCCTGAGCCCGGTAAGCCTGCTGTTTCTCTGCGTGTGTCCCTGCGAGGAGGACGAGGACGTCCTCCGGGGTGCTGTCAGGAGGGATGTCCTGGAAAGTGATCTTGCTGCAGAAAGCACGGTTCTTCCTCTTGAACCATGGCAGGAAGTGTTTTAGAAATTCCACATAGATTATGGAGTTCATCTTTACCCCTTCAGGGATCATAAAGGGGCCAACAATCTCTCTCCCCATGATTCCAGCCCAAAACATTACTCCACCTCCTCCTTGTTGGCGCCCTTAGCCGTGTTTTCATGGGGTGTCATCAACCAGCCATCCTCCACTCCATCCATCTGGACCATCAAGCGTTGCACGGCACTCATCGGTGAACAAAACAGTTTGGAAGTCAGTCTTCATGTATCGTTTGGCCCACTGGAGCCGTTTCTGCTTGTGTGCAGTGGATAGAGGTGGTCGACAGGATGGCTTACGCACAGCCGCAAACCTCTGAAGGACCCTGCATCTTGTTGTTCTGGGGACGTTGGAGGCACCAGCAGCTTCAAAAACTTGTCTGCTGCTATGACAAGGCATTTTTGCAGCTGCTCTTTTAACCTTACGCTATTGCCTGTTGGAAAGAGTCCTAAATTTTTCCTTATCAGCACGCACACGTGTGTGCTGGGAATCTGCTACATACTTCTTTATTGTGTGATGATCACGATGAAGTGTCTTGGCAATGTTGATTGTAGTCATGCCTTGACCTAAATACTCCACATTTTGTTGCTTCTCAGCAGCCGACACATCCTTTTCCTTTCCCATTTTGGCCAAAAATGTAGGCTGCTTAATAATGTGGAGCAGCCTTCTTAAGTAGTCTTGCCTTTATTTGGACAGACTTGCCAAACTAATTTGCACAGATATCTGCAATTGCTTTCAGCGATATAAAGAGCCCTGACACACATCACCATCAATGAGTTTAAATGACAAACAAAAAAATTCTAACCTCATCACTCCTAAACTCTTTGTGCATAATAATTTGGAACACAGTGTAAAAAAGAACCAAGAAATGTTTGGTCTCAATGAACTTGTAATGACCTGGAGAATCATAATGGCAGGTCAGTTTTAGCATTTAGTGAACCTAGCAAATAAGCCAAACAAAACAAGTGTGGGATTGCACTTTTTTTTGCAATTTCACAGCACTTGGAATTATTTTCCAGCTTTCTAGTACACGACATGGTAAAACCAATGAGGTCGTTCAAAAGTGCAACAGGTCCTGCAAAAAAATAAGCCCTCACATGGCCATATTGACGGAAAAATAAATAAAGTTGTGGCTCTGGAAAGGGGAGCAAAAAACGAAAACGCAAAACCGACAAAAGCTCAGGGTTTAAGGGGTTAAACAACAACCACAAGACGGATCTCATCAACCAAGGTATCATTTTAATCAGTATAACAGCACCGACCTGACACTGTAGGTTACTGTGCGCAATCCTGCTGACAGGTTCCCCCCCAAAAAAAGGACTGTCAGCACAGAATGAGTGTTCAAACCAAGTATAGGAACTCAGTGCACCCTTGGTGTGGCCAAACATTCAACTACACCTTCCCACCTACTTATTCCCCTCCACCAACCCCACCCTTCTCTGGCCCTATAAAGCCAGAGTGTCAATCAAAATAGAGGGAGGTGGAGATAGAGGGAAAACAAGTAGGTGGGAAGATGTAGTCGATTGACTGAGCACTCCAGTCCAGGGGGGGGATCTGCAGTAAAACTGGTCAGCCATGTTCTACCCCTGTTCCTCCTGTTATGACCTCCCCAGACTACACTACACCCACCCCTTCAGCACTGCTGCACGGACAACGGATTTAGGGGCTGGTGCACAACATTTTTGACAGTTTTCTGGAGTAAAACACATTGAAAGGTTAATTTTTTGTGCAATTCAAAGCTGCACAAAAATGTTGTGACTTGGTATTTTCATGCCAGTACTGGGCAGCTTAGCCAGGGGGGGGCGAAGCCTGGATGGGGCATGGCAGCACTCACCGACTTTATAAGTTACGCACTGCAGTGGCAAAAGCTAGGCCAGATATGTCACTAGTGTCTGATGGCAGTAGCATGTCAGGCGAGGAGCACGCGACTCAGAAGATCCGCAGACTTCAGTCAGTGGCGTACACCCGTCAGCACATCTAGTGATGGGTGAATGCAGTGGGCTCAGAGCTCGTGTCATAAGCAGGTACCAGCTGTGTTATACAGCCAGCAGTGATCTGTGCTAGCTCCAGTATTTCCTTGCCTTGTAAAGGGAAACACCAGGTTTTTGCAACCTAATCTGATAGGATCATACTGTGGGGACAGAGTGTTAGGGCTAGCGGAACGCACCAAATAATAAGATGGAATAAGGTGCGTTCGCAGCCCGGGGTCCACCGTGCAGAGATGGAACCTGCTGCCAAGTAATGACGGACTATATGGCGGTACAATATGAAAACACACACTGGTTAACTTCACCCCATGTGAAGGAAGCAAACCCTGTTGCGTCACAGGGCCGCAGTACCGCACATAACACTAATAATTAATGAGTACTAGAGTGCGAACTGTGGCGTACTGGCGGACGCCACTAACCACCCTGACTTGGGCTAAAGCGCTCTAATGGCGCGTGGCACCGTACTGGCGGTCACAGCAGTAGGCGCTGTTTCGTGTGTTAATGCTGTGAGTTCAGCCGGGCACTAGATTGCAGCCATACACCTTACACCAGTGGTTCCCAACTCCAGGCCTCGAGGGCCGCCAACAGTGCAGGTTTTCAGGATTTCCTTAGTATTGCACAGGGGTTGGAATCATCACCTGTGCAGATGATCACATTATCACTGATGCAATACTAAAGAAATCCTGAAAACCTGCACTGTTGGCGGCCCACGATTACAATTGTATACTAGCGCATGGCCGTGCGAAGCTTATATAGCTGCAGCATGTATAGGACCTTCCAATAAAGGGCCAATGGGAAGCTGCCACAGAAGTTTAGCACCTTCAGGACCTTCCTGGAGGACCAATGAGAACCGCTGCAGCATCTGAGCATGTGACCATCAATCTCCAACGGGAGATCTCACCCTGGGCATGCTCAGAAGGGAAAGAGCAGGACTTAGTCCCAAAAGCGTCTGCTTGCCGCTGCCCAGCACTGGCCTCAATGGCATAAGCTGGAAAAGCAGCAGTAACCCTATGCACACACAGAGTGAGACTGAGCAAGACGCTGGGAACAACGTCTCCGCTGAGCAGACTCCACTGCGGCTGGAGAAGAATGGGAGACCGCACCAGAGATGGTTGGAGATTCCCCCTGTGCAAAGGCGGAAACTCGACACCTAAGGGTACCGTCACACTAAAACGACGCTGCAGCGATACGACAACGATGTCGATCGCTGGAGAGCTGTCACACAGACAGCTCTCCAGCGACCAACGATCCCGAAGTCCCCTGGTAACCAGGGTAAACATCGGGTTACTAAGCGCAGGGCCGTGCTTAGTAACCCGATGTTTACCCTGGTTACCAGTGTAAATGTAAAAAAAAAACACTACATACTTACATTCCTGTCGCGTCCCTCGGCGCTCTGCTTCTCTGCACTGACAGTGAGCTCCGGAAAGCAGAGCGATGACATCACCGCTGTACTTTACGGCCGGCGCTCACCAGTCGGTGCGGGAAGCTGAAGGCGAGGGACATGACCAGACACCAGACCAGACACTAAGTATGTAGTTTTTTTTTTTTTTTTTTTACATTTACACTGGTAACCAGGGTAAATATCGGGTTACTAAGCGCGGCCCTGCGCTTAGTAATCCGATGTTTACACTGGTTACCAGTGAAGACATCGCTGAATCGGCGTCATACACGCCGATTCAGCGATGTCAGCGGGAGATCCAGCGACAAAATAAAGTTTCAAACAATCTGCTACGACGTACGATTCTCAGCGGGGTCCCTGATCGCAGTAGCGTGTCAGACACAGCGAGATCGTAACGATATCGCTGGAACGTCATGGATCGTGCCGTCCTAGCGATCAAAGTGCCACTGTGTGACGGTACCCTAACACCGAGACCCTGATTCCAGTGATGTGTCACTTTCCCAGCAGATAAAACTCAAAACTACAGCAAGAAGCCCAATAAGTTAAACATATCCGGAATTAGGGTCTGTGGCTCTACAAAATGCCACTCTCAGATGGGCTAACAAAAACCTGAAGCCAGATTCCACACTTATGGGGTATTTTGAGAATTTAGATGGAAAGGGGTCTCAGAATCTGGAACCACTGATTCTCTGGCAAGGGAGCAAAAATACCCAAAACATTTGGTTACTGTTTAAGTATCAGGATCCCACGGTGGTGTTGGGTACGGCCCCCTCACGTGCTATGATCCAAAAGGAGAATGTCCAAATAATGTTCTGCTTGGAACATTACAAAGGCTTATGGTTTTCAATCACTCCATTAATTGTATTATAGGTTACTTGCATTTCTTCAAGTACACACAGAATAAAAAATGATCATTGTGGGGAAGTGGGGACTATAGTCTTGCATGTGCTCCGCATCGTCACTGCCTGCAGTTCCCACTAGAGGGCGCTGGCTGCATACAGACACTGCACGGAGCCTGTCAGCAGCCTCCACCCTACAAGCTGTGCCATCTACTGCACCCTCACACAAGGCTGCCCTCAGCTTCTGTGGTATTACTGCAGTCAGTGTGGGTAGCAGCGCTGGCCCAGGATGACCGCCCTGTAAAGAACCAGGGACACTACATAGGAAAGGGTTACAGTCCCAGCAGTGCAAGGCCCGGCCACAAGGGGCAGTAATGGCAGACTGTGTGGGGCAGGGGCCCATTGCCACAGTCCTGTGCTCACCATGGAGAATCGCTGACCGGGGGGCTTATATACGGAGGTGTCCGGAGACCCCCGAGCGGCCGCTTCCTGCAGCACAATACAGATTACTATATAGCCATCTCAGTGAGGCAGAGACCTAGCGCTGCACAGAGGCTAGTGTTCCCTGTTATCAGCCATTGCGGGCTGGCTATGCAGATCCCTGGAGGGAGAGGCCAATGGCGGCCATACCGAGACCTACCGCCCTGCCTCCCCGGACACCGAGCACTTACCGAACATGAGCGCGACCCCCAGCGCGGCCTCCCCGAGCCTCCTCATCCTGCTGCTCGTCATGGCGTCTGCGGAAGCGCTCAGCTCACACTGTGCTCTATGGAGTGACGTCATCGCATCACAAGACTAGGGCTGGTCTGTTTATAAGACAGAGGGCGTCAACTCGGGATGTCCGGAAGACTGTCGCCGCCATTTTCCCGGAGTCCCATGTGTGGAGCGCTACACAGCTTTGGAGCAGCCAAAATGGCCGGTGCGTGAAGGCACCAAGTAATAACAGGTTACAAACTCGCCCCACATGCTTCATGATGCAGGGGAAGCTCTCCAGAGAAGTGTCCGGTTACACATTGTAATTACACAAATACCCACATATATATCAGTAGCGTAGCTACCAGGGGGAGGCAGAGGGTGCGGCGCCCACCTGGAGCTACGCTACCCTTAACCCCTTCATGACCCAGCCTATTTTGACCTTAAAGACCTTGCCGTTTTTTTGTAATTCTGACCAGTGTCCCTTTATGAGGTAATAACTCAGGAACGCTTCAACGGATCCTAGCGGTTCTGAGATGGTTTTTTCGTGACATATTGGGCTTCATGTTTAGTGGTAAATTTAGGTCAATAAATTCTGTGTTTATTTGTGAAAAAAAATGGAAATTTGGCGAAAATTGTGAAAATTTCGCAATTTTCAAATTTTGAATTTTTATTCTGTTAAACGAGAGAGTTATGTGACACAAAATAGTTAATAAATAACATTACCCACATGTATACTTTACACCAGCACAATTTTGGAAGCAACATTTTTTTTTGCTAGGAAGTTATAAGGGTTAAAATTTGACCAGCGATTTCTCATTTTTACAACGAAATTTACAAAACCATTTTTTTTAGGGACCACCTCACATTTGAAGTCAGTTTGAGGGGTCTATATGGGTGAAAATACCCAAAAGTGACACCATTCTAAAAACTGCACCCCTCAAGGTACTCAAAACCACATTCAAGAAGTTTATTAACCCTTCAGGTGCTTCACAGCAGCAGAAGCAACATGGAAGGAAAAAATGAACATTTAACTTTTTAGTCACAAAAATGATCTTTTAGCAACAATTTTTTTTATTTTCCGAAGGGTAAAAACAGTAACCGGACCCCAAAAGTTATTGTACAATTTGTCCTGAGTATGCCGATACCCCATATGTGGGGGTTCAGAAGGGAGGGAGCGCCATTTGACTTTCTCTATCGCCTCATTGGGGGACACAGGAAACCATGGGTGTATGCTGCTGACACTATGCAAATAAAAAGTTAGCTCCTCCTCTGCAGTATACACCCTACCGACAGGAAGTAGGATATTCAGTTTAGCTTAGTGTCAGTAGGAGGTGGACACGGGTCTTTCATTAGACCCTTATCTACCTCAATGTGCGTCGTTTTCTTTCAGGTTTTCCGGAAGGGATACAGGGTGAACAGTCACACCTGTAGTCCCACAAAGCGGACTATGAGTACGGCGTGTACTGCCACCCCATATCCTCATAGATCCCTCTCCAGGACCAAGAGCCTAGCACACAAGCGTGCTTAGAAGTCCGGTCCTGGCTCCGTCCCCCACCCACTCGCCCACCAGAGCCTGTCGGTTGGAGGTGACGAGGACGTCCACCATCGGCTCCATGGACGTCTCATTCCCCTCAGGTTAGTAACTGCGTGGGATGTTTAGGTGAGTATTTTCCCCTCCCATTCCCAGATCACTCGCAGTGTGGGGGAGAAGATGTCCCTTTGGAAATGCACGATTTTTACGCAGACTACAGGATACTACACCTGCTGTGAGTAGCGCTGCTTAGCTGTTTGGCCCTCCTCTCTGCATCTCTCCTGTTCCCCTAACCTTCTGGCATTCCTTAGTAGGTATGCTTACCATGCCTAATCCTATAGGAGGGTGTTCTCGTCCTCCTTTCATGCAAGCCGGTCACTGGTGTAATTATATTCTATAACCGTGCAGCCACTGGCGTAATGCAGTCACTGGTGTAATACGTAATAGTACTCTAAAGCAGTCAATGGTATATCAGTACTCTAGACCCATGCAGTCAGGGCCGGCTCCAGGTTTTTGAGGGCCCTGGGCAAAAGAGTCTCAGTGGGCCCCCCCTTTAACACATACCCCGATTCATGATCGCATATAAACACAGCCATGTAGTATATAACACTGCCCACGTAGTATATAGCAGCCCATGTAGTATATAGCAGCCCACGTAGCATATAGCAGCCCACGTAGTATATAGCAGCGCAGCCCACATAGTATATAGCAGCGCCACTCACTCATGCACTGGTAGGACTAGGAGCTCCTCCTGAATCTGCCTCATAACTTCAGCAGCACGGCAGCCAGCCAGGGGCGGAGATCAGAGCAGAGAACCCCCCACAAACAATGTCACGCTGGCTGCCTTCTCTTAACCCCTATGTGTGCCTGCCTGGCTGCACTGACTGAGTGATAAGATGCTTGTCAGAGCTGGCACATAGGGGTTAAGAGAACGCAGCCAGCAGTGACTTTGTAGGCGGAGAGAGCATGGTATCTCCTGCTCTGCTCTCCCAGCTGTATCTATCACAGCATGAGTGGGCCCCCCTCTCTCCCCAGGGCCCCGGCATTTGCCCGCTGTGCCGGGTGCTGACGCCGGCCCTGCATGCAGTCACCGGCGTAATGTGTAATAGTCCTCTGGAGCCGCGCAATCATTGGCATAGTAGCTCTCTAGAGCCGTCACTGGCATAGTAGTACTAAAGCCGTGCAGTCTCCGGTGTAATAAGTGCCCTAGAGCCGTGCAGTTACCAGCGGGGTTTGGTAGTATGCCCCACGCTGCCGTCATCTGTGCCACGGTCCGCCCCTCACCCTCCACAGGGAGATGGACCATTATAAAGCCTGCCATATGGCGTTCTCTTCATAGAGGTTTCAGTTGCACATTTCTCCTTGGAGTCTCTGCTGTTGTGATTTCTGCTATTGCAGACCTGTGCCTTGATTTTCAACGGTGGGAGCCTCAGCTATTTCTCTACACACAGCGATGCTAGAGCCCTGGCATATCAAACGCTTCCATTTCTCCTGCTCACAGGCACCCGCCCTCCATCTTCCTGCAGCCCCCTCCGGATGCAACCATTACACTGCTCTAAGCAGAGAGAGGAGCTGCTCCTACCCACTGCACGACTGCAGTGTTCAGACCTGACTTCCAGCTGGTTAAGAGTCCGTATTTCCCAGCAACGTCTGCTGTGGCTCAGTGGATAAAGAATCTGACCACAGATCGCAGGCACAAAGGTTTGAACTCAGGTGCACAACAGAGAGTAGTGTTTTGGCTCTCTGTTGACAAGCCTACTATTCTACCTTCAGGAGAATGAGCATGGCAGGACATACTTCAAGACAGACTCCGTGCTGCGGCTTACTACACGGGAGCTGTTATTCTGCATAAGGCCGTCAGGTATCATGACCTAGACCGCAACACAGAATCAACTCTCGCCTATACCCTTCTCCAGGGTTCTCCCGTACTCTATCTGCCATAGTCGCAGGATACCAGGAGCCGATCGCAGCAGTACTTCCTCTGCCATAGTCGCAGGATACTGAGCCGATCGCAGCAGTACTTCCTCTGCCATAGTCGCAGAATACCGAGAGCCGATCGCAGCAGTACTCTATCTGCCATAGTCGCAGAATACCGAGAGCCGATCGCAGCCGTACGCTATCTGCCATAGTCGCAGGATACCGGGAGCCGATCGCAGCAGTACTTTATCCGCCATCCAGGTTTCACACGCACCACCTTCCAGGTAGAGTATGTTATTTGAAACGGATCAGTCGTGTCTTGGATTAACCACCGCAGTGGTTCCCGCGTTCTGTACTGTATTCAGGTAAGTCAGGTGCACTCCCCTACTCCTCCCGTCGATTGCAGCAGTGCTATCCGCTAGCCAGGTTTTAGATGTCATCTTCCAGACACATTGTCAATACCTGCCGTCGTCCCAGTGGATTAGACGTGCCCGAGATCGATTGCTGCATTGGTCCTGCTCTTTTGATCTAGAGTCAGGTATGTCAGAAACGCCCTCTATCACTCTCTTAAGGGTCTTTTGCAGCATCTGCCTAGGCTCCCCTTTAGTCACCACTCAGAGAGAGGTGCCCGGTATTTATCACTTCTGGTTGGGTGCCGCCGCAGTTACAATCCGCATTCAGGTGAGTCAGAGGCGCAACTTTTATCGTGTGCTTCACGTTCAATAACGTCTGTGGTCTATTAGCAGCTAAACAGAACATCTACCACGTACCTCAAGGCGTATCTCGGTGCCACAGGATGGACCTCAGTGGCAGCATAAGTGGCCAGTCCACTTTCAGGTAGGTCGGACTCGCCGGTGTCAGGTACCGACTGGTTGCAGTTTTTCTTCAGCCACGCACTGGGCCTTAATTGCGTGTTGCTCCCCAGGGACCTTTTCTCTCCATTCGGTTATTCGGGCCTACCACCAACTATCCAGTAGTTCAGTTTACAGTGCTGTCCTAGATCTATCTGCACTATCCAGTGCGTTACTCTTATCATATAGGATTTACAGTATTATACGTTCTGGATGTCTTTTATGGAGTCAGAGCCCATACCTTGACCCAGGATTGTTAACGGCACTATCCTAGGGACCTTTGAACTACCTCAATACAGAGCTTCCTATTTATGTGTCTGTACTTAACTCTTTTTTCTTACAGACACTGGATTCAACCCCGAGCAGCTCCAGGATTTTATTTCCGACTGTGGCAGGAACAGGTTCTTCCACCTCGGATAGGAATTGGATCTTACTCCATGCAAGCATCGTCCAGTGTACAAGTCTGCTATACGCCTGGATCCAATGATGGTTTTTTGTGATAATACGTGCCTTCCTTCAGCAGGATTCGTATCCCTTTCACTGTTATCCTCGTTTGTGTGTATCTTATACTTACGTAAGTAGATCCACACACTTCAATCCTCTCCCCGTTCCAGAGGGTCCGGGACGGATAGGGTCACTCATGTCGTCGTAGGTAAGGATCTTCCTTTTGGCAGTCAAGTTTTGTTTTGATTTTTGTTTTTTTTTTTCTTTTTCTGGGGCCTATGTACTCCTTCTAGGGCCAACCTGCCATGGAATTGACATACTCCAGGTTTTCCATGGACTCTCCTCCCTTGACTGCTCATGTCCGATTGTGCCTATCAATGCCCATCTTGTCATGCTTTCTAGCAGGTTCCCAGTACCCTACTCTCAAGTCTTTTCTTGTCATTTCAATTTAATGGTCTTTTCTGGGTTTTCTCTTGGAATCCTCAGTTCAACAGTTCCAAAGAGGGAAGCGTCTCGGTTTTCCTATATTCCCTCTCTCCTGAGCTTACTGCGAACTGGACCTCTTCTCCGTCTCTGGACCTTTCAGTTTCCAGCTTTTCCACCGATACAGTCCTCCTCTCCAACAGAGAACATCCCTCAAGGATACCAACGACGGACTAATAGTCCATGGCAAGGTCGACCATTGAAGTGTCCACCGCTACATTGTACCCTACCTTTGTCTCCACCTAGACAGCAAGGTTTATAGATGCATGGGCTAAGCTGCTCCATCAGGGCACCCTTCATGGAGTCCGATCGGAGAAAATCGCTGTCCTTGTGGACTAATTTATTCCTGCAGGAAGTACATGGTATCCGTCCCCGCGGATGCAGGTGCTGCTTGGACCTCTAGCAATAGGGTGCCCTTCCGAAGGATCTTTTTGCTTAAGGCGTGACAGGACTTATCCTCTAGGAAGTCCCTCACAGCTTGCCTTCCGAGGGTTTCCGTCATTTTGTCTCCAACTTGAACCAATAATTAAGGGAGTCATCGGAGGGACAGGGTCCTCCTTGGACCGCGTGTGCTTTCCTTTATTTTATGAAAGCCTTTATCCAGGTCCTCCTTTTTTTCTTCAAGACATCGGACACTCCTGCATTTTTGCGAGGGGCGAGCCCTTTTTCGTTTTATACCTTCTTTTTAGGCTCTCAACCACTTCCAGAGTCTGTGGCAGCAGTTTTGTACATTCTGTGGATCACAGGTTCAGTACTCTGCCATTACCTTGCCGAGGTTCTCCATGGTTCTGTTCATCATTCTTGATTCCCTTCCCTTCGTCCTGCTCGGACTCATCCTTTGTAGCGTTCTCTCATCACACTACCGGTCAGGGCGAGGTACATCTACTCAGCTAAGGCCCCGTTTTCAGTATAGGGCTCGGCGTAGAGAGGCCCTCCGGCCTCCAAATCGACGTATGCCCGCAAAATCCGGTCAGCAATGTTTAGATTTACCAGGTCAGAGCAGTGCTCCTCTTTCCAGTTTTTAAGGCGCACTCTACCCGGGCAGCGGGCGCCTCCCGGCCGTGCACATATAGGGCCTCTGCCTTGCACATCTACAGACCGATGATCGGTCCTCCACATGTTCGCGAATCTTCCATGCCTAGCTTAGGCGTATGCCGGCTTAGGTAGGAAGACCTTGCAGGCGACGGTGGTGAGTTCCTCTGACCTAGATTGGAGTTGACTGCTGTTCCCGCCCCAGGGACTGCTTTGGGACGTCCCATGGTTTCCTGTGTCCCCCAATGAGGCGATAGAGAAAACAGGATTTTTGGTTGCTTACCGTAAAATCTGTTTCTCGGAGCCTTCATTGGGGGACACAGCACCCTCCCAAGTTGAACAGCTCTGTTTATTGTGTTATACTGTTAACGTTTGAGTTCTTTGAACACTCTTTGAGTGTTTGAAACTGTTAATCTGTACAGCGCTGCAGAATTTGCTGGCGCTAGATGAATATAGAGTATTATTATTATATTATTATTATTATTTTTTCTCTTTTACACGTTGCTTCTCCTACTGCTTTCTCACTAACTGAATATCCTACTTCCTGTCGGTAGGGTGTACACTGCAGAGGAGGAGCTAACTTTTTTATTTGCATAGTGTCAGCCTCCTAGTGGCAGCAGCATACACCCATGGTTTCCTGTGTCCCCCAATGAAGGCTCCGAGAAACAGATTTTACGGTAAGCAACCAAAAATCCTGTTTTTTTCAATGAAAAATTGGCTCCAATCTTTAGCGGACACCATGTCACGTTTGGAGAGCCCCTGTGTGCCTAAACATCGGAGCTCCCCCACAACTGACCCCATTTTAGAAACTAGACGCCCCATGGAGCTTATCTACTTTTTTTTTTTTTGTTTAAATAGTTTTTTTATTGAAAGCAAACATGCACAATACAATTTATGCACTGTCCAGTATTTTACAAAAATTTTAACATTTTCCAAACCCCCAACAATCCCAACCATACCCAAACCTCCCCCTCCCCTGACAGCTCCTTCCCAGTTATACTTTTGTTACCAGTATTGATGGTTCCTTGAGCCATTTGACTCACTTATGTTCGCTTGTTCCTCTAGCACTCTCTTCCTTTCAGAGGCTCTCACTCTCCCATTTCCCATAACTACTCATCCCAGCTCGAGCCACGGAGACCACATTTTGTCAAACGTTTCTATTTTCCCACGTCTTTTATAGACCCCCTTTTCCAGATTGAGACCATGTTTAACATAATTCAGGAATTCACCCCTTGTAGGCGGTTCCTCCTTGATCCAGTTCCTTGCTATTACCTTCCTTGCCATGTATAATAGCCTAGCTATTGCTATCTTCCAGATGTTATCCACTCTAATTTCCTCTACATATCCTAGTATACACACTATCGGATCTCTCGGCACTCTGCATTTATACGCCCCTTCCACACGGCTCATTACCACCAACCAGAAAGCAACCAGTCTTGGACATGTCCACATCATGTGGTATATTCCTGCATTCCCAGTCTTACATCTCGGGCATTCAGAGTCAGCACGCAACCCCGCTCTGCACAACACTTCCGGTGATTTATAGACTCTGTGCAAGATGTACAGCTGCGATAGTCTATACGGCTCGCTCAGCGACACTCGTGGAACCGACTCCAACACCGACTCCCAGGTTTCATCCTCCATTGGGCCTAAATCTCTTTCCCATTTCGCTCTCGCTTTTAAAGGGAAGTCTAACAAATATGCATGTAGAAGGTCCTTATAAAGGGTGGTAATGACTCCCCTTGTGGACCCTTCCCCACACACGTATTCCAGAACTATGTCCTCTTGGATCTCAACACCACCGCCCCTGTTTTGAGCTTTAAAAGCATGTTTCATCTGAGCATATTGATACTCCCCAGTCGGTCTCAGTCCAAACTCCCCTTGCAGCTGCGAAAAGGACTTTAATCCTCGTTGTTGAACTATCTGAGCCACCAAGTGGATTCCTTTGGCCCTCCACTCCGTCAGCACTCCAAGGGCCGCAAACTCAACCAAATTATTATTAAACCATATCGGTGTAAATTTAGTCAGCCCCGTAACCCCCCGAATCTGTCGCAGTCTGGTCCATAATTTATATATCAAAAACATAGTTGGGTATAATTTCCCCAATACTCCCAAGGAACCATCCTCCAGACACTGCGCTACCGGTCGTCGGTCTGTCACCCTCTCCATCAAGTGCTGTACCGCACTGGAGGACACCTCCCGTGCCCAGCCCTTCAAATGTTGGCTCTGGGCTGCAAGAAAGTATAACTCAGGATTGGGTAAAGCCAATCCTCCATCTTCCTTGGGTCGCTGAAGCGTCTCCAGGCGAATACGTGGGTACCGCCTCCCCCATATCAGACTTCTAAATAGAGCATTAATCTGCCGGAATTTCCCACGTGGAATCCAAACTGGCGCGTTATGTAGGACGTAGAGTAATTTGGGCATCAGAACCATTTTAATTAGATTAACCCTCCCCACCACCGATAAGTGCAATTTATTCCATGCATCCACTTTTGCTTTAAGGGCGCCCACGAGAGGTGTCAAATTCCTATACAGAAACTCTGTAACTGGCATCGAGATCCATATTCCCAGGTATCTGAAAAGGGATACTACCCTAAGCCGCCCCTCTCCCAATGGCTCACTTCTGCTCTCCTCCACCCCATCCACCTCAAAGAGGACCGATTTATCCCAGTTTATCCTCAATCCCGATAAGTCTCCAAATTTCCCAACGATCTCGATAGCCCCATTCAAGGCTTCATCCGGGTCCGCTAGGAACAGTAGGATGTCGTCTGCATATAACGCAATCTTCTCCTCAACACTCCCATAACTGAACCCAGGGACTTCATCCGACTGTCGGATCTTGGCGGCCAATGGCTCCACAGCTAAGGCAAACAGAAGGGGCGACAGTGGGCAACCCTGCCTCGTACCTCTGGCCAGCTTTATAGGCTGAGAAAGTTCCCCATTCACTCTAATTCTAGCTGTTGGTAGTGAATATAACAGTTGAGTCCACGCCACAAATTGCGGGCCAATACCCATACATTTCAACACCCGCCAGAGATATCCCCACTCCACACTGTCAAACGCCTTATGGGCGTCCAAGGATGCAATAACCCTTCGGCCACAATTGTCAGACTTCAGCTGCAGGTTCATATGCAGCCTCCGCAGATTAACCGCTGTAGATCTGTCAGGCATAAAACCAGACTGATCCGGATGCACAAGGTTAGTAATGACACTAGACAGACGGGTAGCTAACACCTTGGCCAAGAGTTTGACATCAATGGTTAACAGAGAGATTGGCCGATATGACTCAGGCTTCCCCAGATCCTTATCCTCCTTCGGAATAACCACTATAATAGCCTCCCTCATAGATGCTGGGAGATACCCTTTACATCCAGCCTCCTCCAGTACTAACTTTAATCTGGGAATCAGCACTTCCTCCAAACTTTTATAGATTTCGGCTGGTAACCCATCAACCCCAGGTGCCTTCCCATTGGCCATAGACTTCAGCGCCCGACTCAGTTCCTCCTCGGTGATAGGGGCATCGAGGCTCACCCCATCCTCCTCACTCAATTTCGGAAGACCCAGACTCTCAAGGAAAGTCTCCGTATCTCCGGCTGACTCATTGACCCTGGAGGAATATAAGTCCGCGTAAAAGTCCGCAAAGACCTTTATAATATCAGGTGTTTCAGATACCCTGCTCCCCCCATCCGAAACCAACGAGTGTACATATGAGGTACTACGCTGAGCCGCGGCTACCACCGATAGCATGTGTCCCACTGTTTCTCCCTCCTGAAAATAAGCCACCCTCTGAAACTCCCGCTTCCTTTCAGCTTTTCCCAGCAGAATCTTTTCCATACAATTTTGCGCTGTTCTCAACCTTTTCTCTGCCTCGGAGGTCCCCAGTACTACCATCTCGTCCTCCGCGGCTTTCAACTCTTCCAATGCCACTCTCTCCGCTTCCCTTGTCCTCCTCTTACACCTACTAATGTCTCTAAAAAGTAGCCCTCTCAGGTACGCTTTCATTGCATCCCAAACAGTTAGAGCATCAGTACTCCCATCATTTAACGCAAAGAATTCCGTCACCTCCTTCCCTATACCGTCCAAGTCAATACTCTGTAACCAGTTAGGATGGATCTTCCATTCTCTCCCGCTTGTAGTCCGTGTCCCCAACAACCTAACCTCCACCTCAATTGGACTATGATCCGAAAGGGCCCTCGGCAGATAACGCACCTCCCCCACCATTGTGTCCAACAGGCGGTTACCCAGTGCCATATCAATTCTGGATAGCGTAGCATGAGCCGGCGAATAGCACGAGTATCCTCTCTCCCCAACATGTCTGACTCTCCATAGATCAATCATGCCTAATTCACGCACATAGGTTCCAAATGTTGTAGTGTGCCCCTCCGACCTATTCTGGGCGTTCTTATTTTTATCCCAAAAGTCATCGCATATATTGTTCAAATCCCCAATAATTAAGAGTGGCAGTGGTTCCCATCGTTCCACCCTCTCCAATACCTCCCTGATCTTCTTACTTGAATATGGAGGTGGAATATACATTGCCGCAACACACAATCTCACTCCATACAATATACATTGTATCACCACATACTGACCCTCAGCATCCACGCATACTTTCACCTCTTCATACTGCACTCCCACCGGCACCAACACTGACACACCTCTTGAGTACGTCGAGAAGGTAGAGTGATACCCTTTCTGTATCCAACATCTATTTAGTACGTCCACTTTCTCCTGTATCAAGTGCGTCTCTAGCAAGCATATCATAGAAGCCCGTTGATCCTTCGCATACTGCAAGCTCGCAGCTCTCCTAGACTTATCCGCCAGGCCTCTCACATTCCAGCTCAATATCTTAAAGCGATCCCCTATTATGTGACTCATCATCGTTAGTTATGTCAATACTCCCGGTTCTGAGCTGTCTAACTTCCCTCCCCACCCTCACCCCTCCCCCCCCCTCCCCCACACCCCCCAATATTATACATTCTGCCTCTTATCAAGAGTGGGGCACCATCACCCGTTGCAAACACTGTTGCTAAACCTTCTCTTTCCGCCTCCCGCTACCGTTTATAACAGAATTCGGCGCAATTCTTAGAAGAACAGTATAATTAAACCTGTATTATATTACAACTGCAAGAAACTAAATAAACTTTTTAGTACGCTACACACCCTTCCTCCCTCATATTTCACCGCCGCACCAGCTCTCCCAGTGCATTCCCTGAGTAATACCCAACTCCACCCTTCAACCTTCACATTTCAATTACCAGTGTACTGTCAGTCAATCTCTTTTTTTTCCCCTTTTTTGAAAGAATTAAGATACCTCCCGACCAACCCGCCCCACATTTTCAATCTCCTTTCCCTTTAAGTTTTTTAGCGTTAAGATCTATCCACTGGGTAGCGTCCTCCGGCGTCTGGAAAAAGTGAATCTTATCCATCGCTACCACTCTCAGTCGTGCCGGAAACATCATGGAGTATTGCACTCCCAGTTCTCTCAGCCGTCTCTTGATACCCGTGAACATCATCCGTTGTTTCTGTACCAGGGCGGAATAGTCAGGGTAAATAGCAATTCTTTGACCTCCAATTGTCAGATCCGTCATGTCTCTAGCCTTCCTCAGGATAATGTCTCTGTCTCTGTAGTTTAGGATTTTGGCAAGCATGGTACGGGGACTTGCTCCAGGGACAGGTGGTTTCGGTGGGACCCTGTGGGCTCTCTCTACCGCAAATACTTTTGTCAGTGCTGCATCACCAAAAGTCTCAAGGAGCCAGCTTTCAATATACTCCGTGGGATTCCTCCCCTCAGTTTTTTCAGGGACACCCACTATGCGAATGTTATTTCTTCTGGACCTATTCTCCAGATCCTCATTTTTTGCAGCCAGCTCCGATATGGTTTGAGCAAACTTCCTCTCCGCTTTCTGCAGCTGCACTATATGGTCTTCTGCCGTGCTCACTCTTTCCTCCACAGCCCCCACACGTTTGTCAATCTTCTGCAGGGCTGCATTTATCTGGGCTGTATCCCCTTTAACCTCCTGTATCTGCTGGGTCAGGGATTGTTTGCAGGATGATACCAGTGCAAAGACATCTCTAAGGGTGGGCTCTGCTCCTGACTCCTTATCTTCAGGTCCCCCTACTACCACCGCCATGTCACCATCCCTGCTCCCCTGTTGTACCTCCTGCTCCTCTGCTGGGCTTTCCTCCTCTCCTTCTGTGTCTGTGTCCACTCCGTCGTCCTCCTCTGCTTTTCCTGTGTTCCCTGCGGCTTCCACTCTAGCAAACTGCTGGAGCTTTGCCGCCGCCGACATTCTCTTCTGGCATGCCTCGTTGTCCTTCTCCGCCTTCTCTCTGGCGTCGGCGCCATTTTGGCCGGTCCCTGCCTCGCCGGCTCCGGCGTCTCTTTGTCTCCTCCTGGTCATGTTCACCGACCTCGGGGCCGTCGCTATTCACCGCCGCACTCCCGGGACTCTCCTGCAGCCGGTAAGCGCTGTGAATCGCCGCTCAGCTGCGGCTTATAAGGATAATATTAACTTTGGCAGCGGGAGCGCTCTGTCACGCGTCCGCTCACATGAACGTTCAGGCCACGCCCCCCGAGCTTATCTACTTTGAACCCCCAGGTGCTTCACAAATTGATCCATAAAAATGAAAAAGTACTTTTTTTCACAAAAAATTTCTTTTAGACTCAATTTTTTCATTTTCACATGGGCAACAGGATAAAATGGATCCTAAAATGTGTTGGGCAATTTCTCCTGAGTACGCCGATACCTCATATGTGGTCACTGTAACGGGGAAACGGGGTCAGTGGGTGCTCTCGTTCGCTGGCCCGGCTGTCTTTAACAAGACTG
Organism: Ranitomeya imitator; assembly: GCF_032444005.1. NCBI lineage: Eukaryota > Metazoa > Chordata > Amphibia > Anura > Dendrobatidae > Ranitomeya > Ranitomeya imitator. Next base: position 548,926,169 of record NC_091284.1, read on the forward strand.
CATGGACCATGCCTCATACCACTGAACGCCCGCTCTATCTCCCAGTGGGCAATACCCTACACAGACAACACAGGGTTAAGGTAAAACAGTGTGGCAATACTTTATTGAACCACAGCACACAATAGCAAACAGAACAATTCCAACATGGCTGCAATTGCTTGATTACATGGGCAGATATAAAATATCACTGCGTCTCCACGTATTTCCAGTATGACATGATGTCAGAGCTCCCAGGGTCTCTGCTCCATCTGTGGATGCACGCACAGAGAAGGGGTAACGACAAGCATAGGGAGATGACCAAGAACTGTCTATAGAGTCCATACAAGGTCCAAAGCCAGTTGACACGAGAGTCACCACCTGGCTTATCTGACCATCTCCATGGAACCAGGTGACCAGCGGGTCCCAGACCTGGCTTTCTCCAAACATATCCATGGTTCAGAGATAGTCACTGTATCAGATCTGTGTCCTTCCAACTGGAGCCGAAAACCCCTAGGTTGTTTCCTATAAAATCATAGATCAGTGTCCCTCGTCCCTGAGTCTGTACGAGAAGGGATGCAACAAGAGATACAAAAGATGTTGCGTTTAGGGGTCATTGAAGAGTCAGATAGTCCCTGGGCATCCCCCGTGGTGTTAGTGCCCAAGAAGGATGGGACTACACGGTTTTGTGTAGACTATCGTAAGCTCAATGAGAAAACAGTGACGGATGCGTATCCCATGCCGCGTGTGGATGACTTGTTAGACCGGCTGCCAGGGGCAAAGTATTTGACCACCATCGATCTATGCAAAGGCTACTGGCAGATTCCCCTTAGTCCTGATGCTATTCCCAAGTCGGCATTTGTCACCCCGTTTGGCTTATTCCAGTTTCGAGTTATGCCATTCGGGATGAAGACTGCCCCGGCGACCTTCCAGAGGCTGGCTGACTGGCTTCTGGATGGTCTCCAGGACTATGCGTGTGCCTACCTGGATGACATCGCCATCTACAGCGCGACATGGGAAGAGCATCTAAATCACCTAGAGACAGTATTGGACAGGATCCACAAGGCCGGAATCACCCTGAACCCAAACAAGTGTCACGTGGGTAAAGCAGAGGTTCAGTATTTAGGGCACTGGGTGGGAAACAGAGACCAGAACCAGCCAAGATTGAGGCCATAGCCAAATGGCCCACCCCACGCACTAAAACCCAGGTCATGGCGTTTCTAGGGACAGCGGGGTATTATAGGAAATTCGTTCCCAATTACAGCAGCGTGGCCAAGCCCCTCACTGATCTGACCCGTAAGAACCAACCCCGCCAGGTAACCTGGACCCCAGAGTGTGTGGAAGCCTTCCGCCAGCTAAAGGAGGCCCTCACCAATACCCCTGTATTGGCCGCACCCGATCCAACTAAACGATTCCTTGTTCACACAGACGCTTCTATGTTTGGATTGGGGGCAGTACTAAGCCAAGTCGGGCCGGACGGCCAAGAACACCCGGTAGCTTACCTGAGTCGGAAACTACTGCCCCGTGAAGTGAGCTATGCGGCCATCGAGAAGGAGTGCCTGGCAATAGTATGGGCACTCAAAAAGTTACAACCATATTTGTATGGACGACAGTTTTCCCTCCTAACGGACCATAATCCCCTAGTCTGGCTTAATCGGGTCTCCGGAGACAACGCCAGATTGCTGCGGTGGAGTTTAGCCCTACAACCTCTGGACTTCACCATCCACTACAGACCCGGCAAACAAAACGGTAATGCCGATGGACTAAGGCTATGTTCACATTTGCGGTGCTGCGTCGGCGACGCAACGCACAACGCAAACGAAAACGCATGCAAAACGCATTGTTTTGTGACGCATGCGTCCTTTTTTGCATGATTTTGGACGCAAAAAAAAATGCAACTTGCTGCGTCCTCTGCGCTCTGACGCGTGCGCCAAAAACGACGCATGCGTCACAAAATGCAATGCAACACATGTCCATGCACCCCCATGTTAAATATAGGGGCGCATGACGCATGCATTGCCGTGGCTGCGCCCGACGCAGCCCGGCAGAACGCAAATGTGAACGTAGCCTAAGTCGACAAACGGAACTTGTACCAACCCCATAAACTTCGGTCATCCCCAAACCGATCCGTTAAGGATCAGACTGTGTATGCTGATCGCGTCGCTGAAAAGGGGAGCCGTGTTACAGAACCCCCAGCACCAAGAATATGTTATGCAGTGTATATTATGTATAATAGGTTCCATGTGAAATGCATCAGTCCACAGGCTACGCCCCTGGTCAGAGGGGACAAGATATTCTCCTTCTGACCTCCCCCACCTTTGTAATTCCCACAGTAAATATCAGCAGGCTCCGGCCCCCTGCGGCTATTGTAATGTATGTCTGGCCTGCTTTTTCTATTGGCCTGCCCTGTGTAGCTGTGTTATATATTCTGTGTGCTGTGAATAAAGTGTGTTCTTTTAGACTGGAAATACGTGGAGTAGCAGTCAGCTTTTATATGCTCTCACGTAATCAAGGAATTCCAGCCAGCGTCCTTCATTCAGAATCCAGCAAAAGCAGAGTGGACCTCCTGAAACACGGGGGGTGCTGAAAGAGGTACTACAGCACAGTAGACCCGTTACAGTCACAATCCACTGTTTGGGCACATGGTAAGGCTCGGAAGGGAAGGAGCACCATTTGACTTTTGAATGAAAAATTAGCTCCAATTGTTAGCGGACACCATGTCGTGTTTGGAGAGCCCCTGTGTACCTAAAGATTGGAGCTCCCCCACAAGTGACCCCATTTTAGAAACTAGACCCCCCAAGGAACTTATCTAGATGCATAGTGAGCACATTGAACCCCCAGGTGCTTCACAAATTGATCTGTAAAAATGAAAAATTACTTTTTTTCACACAAAAATTCTTTTAGCCACAATTTGTTCATTTCCACATGGGCAGCAGGATAAAATGGATCCTAAAATTTATTGGGCAATTTCTCCTGAGTACACTGATACCTCACATGTGGGGGTAAACCACTGTTTGGGCGCATGGCAGGGCTCGGATGGGAAGGAGCGCCATTTGACTTTTTGAATTAAAAATTAGCTCCAATCGTTAGCGGACACCATGTCGCGTTTGGAGAGCCCCTGTGTGCCTAAACATTGGAGCTCCCCCACATGTGACCCCATTTTGGAAACTAGACCCCCCCATGGAACTAATCTAGATGTGCGGTGACCACTTTAAACCTTCTGCTTCACAGAAGTTTATAACGCAGAGCCGGGAAAATAAAAAATCATTTTTCTTTCCTCAAAAATTATTTTTTAGCCTGCAATTTTTTATTATCACAAGAGTAACAGGAGAAATTGGACCGCAATAGTTGTTGTCCAGTATGTCCTGAGTACGGTGATACCCCATATGTTGGGTGGAACCATTGTTTGTGCACACGTCGGGGCTCGGAAGGGAAGTAGTGACGTTTTGGAATGCAGACTTTGATGGAATGGTCTGCGGGCATCATGTTACGTTTGCAGACCCCCTGATGTGCCTAAATAGTAGAAACCCCCCACAAGTGACCCCATTTTGGAAACTAGACCCCCCCAAGGAACTTATATAGATATGTGGTGAGCATTCTGAGCCCCCAAATGCTTCACAGAGGTTTACAACGCAGAGCTGTGAAAATAATAAATCATTTTTCTTTCCTCAAAAATGATGTCTTAGCAAGCAATTTTTTATTTTCACAAGGGTAACAGGAGAAATTGGACCCCAGTAATTGTTGCCCAGTTTGTCCTGAGTATGCTGGTACCCCATATGTGGGGGTAAACCACTGTTTGGGTAAACGTCAGGGCTCGGAAGGGAGGGAGCACCATTTGACTTTTTGAACGCAAGATTGGCTGGAATCAAGCCCTCAATTCTAATTCCAACACTAACCCCAACACACCCCTAACCCTAATCCCAACTGTAGCCATAACCCTAATCACAACCCTAACCCCAACACACCCCTGACCCCAACCCTGACCCCAACACACCCGTAACCCTAATCCCAACCCTAACCCTAATCCCAACTCTAACCACAACTTTAACCCCAACACACCCCTAACCATAACCCTAACCACAAGCCTAATCTTAACCCTATTTCCAACCCTAGCCCTAATTCCAACCCTAACTCTAATTCCAACCCTAACCCAAAGGCTATGTGCCCACGTTGCGGGTTTGTGTGAGATTTTTCCGCACCATTTTTGAAAAATCCTCAGGTAAAAGGCACTGCGTTTTACCTGCGGATTTACCACAGATTTCCAGTGTTTTTTGTGCGGATTTCACCTGCGGATTCCTATTGAGAAACAGGTGTAACCCTAACCCTAGTTCTAACCCTAACCTTAGTGGAAAAAATATATATATACTTTCTGTATTTTATTATTGTTCCTACCTATGGGGGTGATAAAGGGGGGGGGGGTAATTTACTATTTTTTTTATTTTGATCACTGTGATAGGCTTTATCACAGTGATCAAAATGTACCTGTAACGAATCTGCTGGCCGGCAGATTCGGCGGGCGCACTGCGTATGCACCCACCATTTTAGAAGATGGCGGCGCCCATAGAGAAGACGGACGGACACCGGGAGGCTCGGTAAGTATGATGGGGGGGGGATCGGAGCACGGGGGATGGGATCGGAGCACGGGGGAGCGGACGGGGGAGCAGACAGGACGCGGAGGGGAGCGGAGCACAGGACGGAGGACTGGGAAGGAGATCGGTGGCGGTGGGGGGGGGGTCAGAATAGGGTTTCCAGCCATGGCTGATGATATTGCAGCATCGGCCATGGCTGGATTGTAATATTTCACCAGTTTTCATATGTGAAATATTACAAATCGCTCTGATTGGCTGTTTCACTTTCAACAGCCAATCAGAGCGATCGTAGCCACGGGGGGGTGAAGCCACCCCCCCCTGGGCCGAAGTAGCACTCCCCCTGTCCCTGCAGATCGGGTGAAATTGGAGTTAACCCTTTCACCCAATCTGCAGGGACGCGATCCCTCCATGACGCCACATAGCCATCACAGGTCGGATTGGCACCGACTTTCATGACGCCTACGTGGCGTCAAAGGTCGGGAAGGAGTTAACTATATTAGCCTGCTGTTTGGTAGAGCAGGGACAGAATCTCCCTGCACTGCCACGGTCTGTTCTGTAGAGGAGCATGTACCCGGGGACGCTGGGTGCCGGCATTGTACCTGCTGCCTCCAGCAGAGCATACTGCAGACACGCACACGTTGCCTCAATCACACCTATCCTCAAAAAGCCCTCCCTTGACCCATCCTCTGTATCTGGCTATCGCCCTATATCATTTCTCCCCTATGCCTCCAAGCTACTGGAACAACGCGTTCATCTTGAACTGTCCTCCCATCTATCTTCCTGCTCCCTCTTCAACCGCTTACAATCAGGCTTCCGGTCACACCACTCCACTGAAACTGCCCTAGCTAAGGTGACCAATGACCTCTTAACCGCCAAGAGCAAGCGACACTACTCTGTCCTCCTCCTCCTGGACCTGTCCTCTGCCTTTGACACAGTAGACCATTCCCTATTATTACAGACCCTCTCATCCCTTGGCATCACAGACTTGGCCCTATCCTGGATCTTGTAATACCTAACTGACCGGACATTCAGCGTCTCCAACTCACACACCACCTCCTCACCTCGCCCCCTATCTGTCGGAGTCCCGCAAGGTTCAGTTCTAGGGCCCCTGCTGTTCTCCATTTACACCTTTGGCCTGGGACAGCTCACAGAATCTCATGGCTTTCAGTATCACCTCTATGCTCATGACACACAGATCTACATCTCTGGACCAGATATCACCACCCTACTAACCAGAATCCCTCAATGTCTGTCCACTATTTCATCCTTCTTCTCTGCTAGATTTCTGAAACTTAACATGGACAAAACAGAATTCATCATCTTTCCCCCATCTCACGTGACCCCCCCCAATGAACCTATCCATTACAGTAAATGGCTGCCCACTCTACCCAGTCCCACAAGCTCGCTGCCTCGGGGGTAACCCTTGACGCTGATCTCTCCTTCAAACCGCATATCCAAGCTCTTTCCACTTCCTGCCGACTTCAACTCAAAAATATTTCACAAATCCGTACATTCCTCAACCAAGAATCTGCAAAAACCCTAGTGCATGCCCTCATCATCTCTCGCCTTGACTACTGCAATCTCCTGCTCTGTGGCCTTCCCTCTAACACTCTAGCACCCCTCCAATCTATTCTAAACTCTGCTGCCCGCCTAATCCACCTGTCCCCCTGCTATTCCCCAGCTTCTCCCCTCTGTCAGTCCCTTCACTGGCTCCCCATTACCCAGAGACTCCAGTACAAAACCCTAACCATGACGCCCAAAGCCATCCACAACCTGTCTCCTCCATACATCTATGACCTGGTCTCCTGGTACTTTCCTGCACGCAACCTCCGATCCTCACAAGATCTCCTTCTCTACTCCCCTCTTATCTCCTCTTCCCACAATCGCATACAAGATTTTTCTCGCGCATCACCCCTACTCTGGAACTCTCTACCACAACATATCAGACTCTCACCTACCATCAAAACCTTCAAAAAGAGCCTGAAGACTCACCTCTTCCGACAAGCCTACAACCTGCAGTAACCACCGATCGACCAAACCGCTGCATGACCAGCTCTATCTTCACCTACTGTATTCTCACCCATCCCTTGTAGATTGTGAGCCTTCGCGGGCAGGGTCCTCATTCCTCCTGTACCAGTTATGACTTGTATTGTTTAAGATTATTGTACTTGTTTTTGTTATGTTTATACCTCCTTACATGTAAAGCACCATCGAATACATGGCGCTCTAACATTCAAAAATGGGCATGGGAGCCTAGCATTGGCACTCCACATCAGGCATGGCCTTTCCTTTTTGACCTACATCAGCACTACAGGTATTTAACCCCAAGTTGTTCCTTTCTTATTGGCATCTCTGGGCGCACTTAGCGTATTTACTTACCAGCTCATTAACAACCTCGGTTGTATTTTCTGGATTCCTTGTCCCATTTTTTTTGCCATTACCCCTAGGAACCTGTTTGCTTTGGGACATATTAATAATCATCCTGAATACATGCATATACCAATAAGACTGTGCCGTTAAGTGTTTTTCACTTACACAACCCTCATTGTAGTGAATGGGGTCCGGGTACTGTTCTGGTACCCAAACCCAAACTTTTTCTAACTATTCGTCCGAACCCGCCGGGCCTGAACATCCAGGTGTCCGCCCATGTCTAATGCTGATTGCACATTGTCCAGGCCACCTAGTTTGTTGACTTGCAAAACAGAGCAGTAAAAGCTACGCAAATAGATTACATAATCAGACAATGCAAGTTGGTGTCATCACAATTCTTCCCATTTACCTGGGAATGCTGGCTTGAAGGGAATTTGTTAACTAGAAAAAGGATAGATACCTCCAGCTATTCATCCAGACATCCACCAGAGACTCTATAGGACAGCAGCTAAGACATCATGGCTCCATCAGATTTTTTAATTTTACAGGATGCTAGCTTAGGGGACCTCGGCCTCGGTTGAAATAATATAAATCTGCTCCATTATCCATCGCTGAACCATGGATACTTTTGAGGTAGTCAGGATTTGGACCCACCGGTTACCTGAGCCCCATGCATATGTTTTGTGAAAGCCAGGGTTGGGACCCACCAGTCACCTGGCTCCATGAAGATGTTCGGAGAAGCCAGGTTGTGACCCTCTGGTCAACCAGCCTTGTACCTCAATGGACTGTAATTTTCCTAAGCTTGTTGTTACCTCCTCTCTGTGTGCGTGCCACAGATGGAGTAGTTGGCCTTGGAAGCTCTGAAGTAACCATTGCCCTTATCCCGGCGAGTCAGCAGAAGGGTGAGACTTTGTAATTTGTACCATCTTGGGTATCTTGCTGGAGCTGTTCTATGTGTTATTTGCCTGTTTTTGTGGTTCAATAAAGCATTTCTACACTGTCTTACCCTCACCCTATGTGGTCTGAGTAGTATTACGCCCATGGTGAAAGGAGAGGGAACGTTCGGTGGGATGATCCCTCGTCTTTGTGGTTTCGGCTAGTGGCCCAGTGCACCCGCTGACCCCCGTGTCTCTTCACACCTTCCACCTTCATGGGTTTCCTCTCCACATTGTGTCCAACAGGGGCATCCAGTTCACGCCTAGGTTTTGGAAAGCTGTTGAATGTGGTCATGGACTTCTTGTCTCCTTACCATCCTCAGTCCAATGGTCAGGTGGAGACAGTTAACCAGATTCTGTCAAATTTCCTGCGGTATTGCATAAAATATGCACCAAAATTACTGGGTCAAGCTTTTACCGTGGACGGAGTTCTCTTATCATAACCATGTAAGTGAGGCTTCTGCAAAGTCTCAGTTTTTCATCATTTTTGGTCACCAGCCAGGAATTTCTCTTCCGGTATCGGTGGCTACTGGTGTTCCTGCAGATGATGCTCTCACCGTGGAATTTTCCGAGATCTGGAGGAATACCAAAGCCGTCCTGGAGAAGTCCTCCGAACGGATGAAAAAACATGCCGATAAGAGACCAACCTTTCAGCCAGGAGATAAGGTATGGCTCTCTTCAATGTGAATCCGCATGACGGTACTGTCTTATAACTTGGAAGTTGGGTCACCACTTCATTAGTCCATTTGAGGTCTTTAAACACATCAACACGGTATACTACAAGTTGAAGCTCCCAGCTTCATTATGTGTACCTAACTCCTTTGATTTTTCTCTCCTCAAACCAGTCGTCTTAAGTCCTTTCTTTTAGGATCTGGGTATTTTCCTGCACTCGTCAGCTCTGAAGATGTCTTCGAGGTAGAGAACATCTTGGCCACTAAGAGGGAATTTTTTTTTCCTAGTGGATTGGAAGGGGAGATCATGGGAACCCAAGGAGATTATTCATGCCCCCCTTCTGTAGGAGAAATTCCTTGCAGGCTTGAAAAAGATGGGGCATAAAAGGGTTGTACTCTAGAGCCAGCGTCCTTGTATGCCTCTGCTCCCTACCCCCCCTTCCCCCGGCAAGGATGCAAACTTACTCTGCTCCTGCTGCCCGTCCATGTCCCCTGCCTCCGATACCACTCCCCAGGGTCTGCGAACGTCTGGCAAATCTTCTGGTAATGTGCTTGGGGTTCGAGCGCTCGCTCCCTGTTTCTTAAAGTGACAGCGTGCACTCTCTTAAAGTGTCCCCAGCCAATAGCTGGGAGACACTACTGAAAGCACCTCCACCTGTTGAGAGGTGACTGAGCAATATTTGTGCAAAGTTAGATAATACTTGCCCACCTGCTGTTAGGTCCCCCTGTCTGCTTTATTTTATTTTATTTTTTATTTATTTGACACTGCTTTGTCTAACCTGTATTCCTGACTTGTCTGCTAACTGGAAGCTGCATAGTCCGTACCAGTACCAATGACCTCCCTGACTTCTATCCTGAAGCTGCACAGTCTGATCCTCTACCAGTGGCCATCCTGTCTGCTTTCCAGAAGCCGTACAGTCTGCACCAGTACCAGTGGTCGTCTTGTCTGCTTTCCAGAAGCCGCACAGTCTGAACCAGTACTAGTGGCCATCCTGTCTTCTATCCAGAAGCCACACAGTCTGAACCCGTATTAGTGGCCATCCTGTCCTGCCTGGGACACACAATACAAATCAGCATCTCTGACCCTTGGGGTCAGCTGCTACTGCCCTGGAGTGGTACCTGGCAGATATTTACCTCTCAAGCTTGACCTCACCATCAGAGGTTCCAGTGAATACCATATACCGGTAGCTTCTTAGTTATGCCCCTCCAGGGTAAGCCCAGTTGCAGCATAGTAGGTCCACGATCCAAAGGTGTTACAGTATATACTGACAGACCATTTGACACTTAGATTACACATAGGTTGGCTTCCTTTCACTAAACATGTGATTTCTGAAAGTAATTGCAGCATCACACTCGCTATCTTGACCTGTATCTTGGCCACATGCTCGATAACGCTTCGGTGGGGTGTTGCTTTCTTCTTCCCAGGTCTCCTTTGCAATGTCCAGAAGTCCCCGAGGGTGCCATTCGTATAACAGCTCGAATGGCGAGAATCCCATAGAGGCCTGTGCGGCTTCTCTAATGCAGAACAGTAGGTGTGGTAACAGACAATCCCAGTCCTGGCCATCCTTCTCCACGACCTTCTTCATTAAAGACTTTGAGGCACTGGCAGACACAGGAAGAAGAGGGCCCCTGTACAAGAATAATATAGGGGCCCCTTGCAGCCCAAAAGCTCCTAAAAATGCAAAATTGCACCTGCTTTGGGTGCAGAAATGGGCCCCCTTACCTTTTGGGCCCCTGTGTGGCTGCACAGGTTGTACCAATGATATGTCCGTCCCTGCTTTGAGGTTTTGTTGAACCCTTGCACGATGCTGTCCGTCTGCGGATATTATACAGATGTCCTTAGTTGGGTAATCTAGAGGGCTTTACATAACTCTCTCATTACCTTGGACATGAATGGTGTTCCTCCTTGGTCCGTCAGTCTCCCTGGGCAGGCCCATCCAGGAGAAAATATGGACTAGCTCTCGGTCTATACTCCCACCTCAGTGGTACCGCCTCTGGGTACTGTGTTGCATAGTCCATGATCACCCAGATGTATTGGTAGCGTCGTGCAGACTTATCTAGGGGTCCTACCAGGTCCATGGCAATCCAGTCAAAGGGGACCTCTATAATGGGTAACGGAACTAGGGGACTGCAGAAGTGGGATATGGGATCCACATGTTTTCCTGGGATCAACTGGCAGTTATCAAGGTCCCCAAGCTGCCTGAATCTGAGTCCTGACACCAGCACCCCATTTATTGTCACAGGACATGCCTGCGGCCCCTTAGGCTTTCACACTTCTGTCTTTTTTCCTCCATTGCAATCTGTCGTTATGGGCAAAAAACGGATCCTGCAAATGTGCTTGCAGGATGCGTTTTTTGCCCATAGACTTGTATTAGCGACGGATGGGCACACATCGCATCCGTAGTGTTTTCGCGGACGCGACGCACAAAAAAAGTTCAATGTAACTTTTTTTGTGAGACGTGTCTGCCATTTTCGACCGCGCATGCGCGGCCGAAACTCCGCCCCCTCCTCTCAGCTCATCACAATGGGCAGCGGATGCGTTGTAAAACTGCATCCACTGCCTACGTTGTGCTAAATTTAGCACATAGTATGAGCAGTGGCTTCCAAGGCTGCAGTCCATCTCCTCGGAAGACAAAGAGCAGCTATATGACACAGACCGTGACATGTTCAGCAGAGCCAGTCTTTACCAACGGCCCTTGACAACCCCTCAGCGGCCAATTGGGATCTAGGACTCCACCCCGGTGGTGGCTTTACTACCCCTCTTTTGGGACTGAGGCACCACCCACTGGCTTTCTTATGGACCTCTTGACTACATGGTACCATTCTATTAGACCCACCAGACAACCCGCTTGACTATCTGGGCTGGAGTGGAGAATTCGGGCTGCAACCATTTTTGCACAAGATGCAGTACAGCAAGCATTTGGGATTAATGCAGTTTGAACCCTTTGTGCTCTGACCAACGTAGTCACTCCCACGCGTGCCAGTTTTTAATTTCGCATTCTCCTCCACATCCTGTAATGCCAAATCATAATAAGCCTTTTGGGGCTCACCAGTTAGATAAGTGGCCAGCACCTCCGCCTCCTGCTCTGGCGGTAGATTCTCAAGCTCTGCTACCTGGTGAAACACAGTCAAAAATGCTTCCACATCTTAACTTGGGGTCATTTTTTGCATCACTTGTCTTACTGCCTTCCGGACGTAGGTTTCATCACCTGGACTTGAGGGAGGGGCTGCCAGCCTTCCACAAACTGCTTCTGCAAGCAAGACAATCTGCTGCTGGTGCTGCTGTTGCATCTGTTTTATAAGCAGCTTACTTGTCTCCTGTTGCAACATCTGTTGCTGCTGTAATTGCTGGTGATGCTGTTGGTATTGTGCTTGTACCAGATGTTTAAGCAGGTCCTCCATTTTGCCTGACATCGTATGCTGGCTTGTGGCCTTCTTCACCCAGGACTTGCAATATCTCTTGCAGCCGTAACACGTCTTCACTGGGAAAACTCCCAGCACTTCTAACGCCACCTGTGGTAGATTGACTCACTTGGTTGTACTCAGAGGTAGACACTGGAACACTGTCGCTTTAAGAATGTTCTTGGTTTATTAGATGCGGTATAAACCAAGGTGAAGTAAAAAGTAAACACGGCCCTCTGGGCAAAACAGCAAAATAAAACAAAACGGTAGCATTAAGCACAGTCTTTGTCATAGCAGGGATCAACCCGCTAAGGGTTAGCAAGACCCACAGTTTAGGTATTAGCAAACCACAAACACTTCTCTGAAGTGTTCCTCTCCAGACACGGAACAACTACTGTCTCTGGAGGCCAGCTACTTAAGCCCCAGACTACACCCTGGGGCGGAGATAAGGTGGACAACCTCCCACCTGCTCTATGGTTGTCCACATAAAACCCAGACGCCCGTGCACCGACAGAGAAGAGTCACATGGAGTGCTTGTCACTGCCCGGGAAAGCACTCCATTATATTGACTTATCTGCTGCCGCAAGCCACTTTCTTGAACAGTGAGGACATACACAGAAGGTTCTCCACTTCCTGCCTATATAGGATCAAACTGCAACCTCACCATACAGGGGAAAGGTAATAACCTTACGTTACTATATGTCTACTGAATAATCTTTTGTTTATTGATGATTTATACTTACACTATGTCTAATAGGAATTAATACCTTGAATTTACTTTTATGAACTGAGCAAGAATATCAGCAGAATTTCGTGAGATCATATATTATGATATCCTCTTAATCATTGGTTGGCCTAAATTGTATTACTATCCTTGATTCTTATAGAAATCTTTTGGTGACATATTCACAACACTTAAAATCTGCAAAAACCCTAATCCATGCCCTCATCATCTCCCGCCTTGACTACTGCAACCTCTTGCTCTGTGGCCTTCCCTCTAACACTCTGGCACCCCTCCAATCTATTCTAAACTCTGCTGCCCGACTAATCCACCTGTCCCCCCGCTATTCCCCACCCTTTCCACTCTGTCAATGCCTGCACTGACTCCCCATTACACAAAGACTCCAGTTCAAAACCCTAACCATGGCACACAAAGCCCTCTTATCTCCTCTTCCCACAATCGCATAGAAGATTTCTCTTGCGCATCCCCATACTCTGGAACTCTCTACCCCAACATATCAGACTCTTGCCTACCATAGAAACCTTCAAAAAGAACCTGAAGACCTACCTCTTCCGACAAGCCTACAACCTGCAGTAACCACTGATACACCAAACCGCTTCACAACCAGCTCTACCCTCACCTACTGTATCCTCACCCATTCCTTGTAGATTGTAAGCCCTCGTGGGCAGGGTCCTCTCTCCTCATGTACCAGTCGTGACTTGTATTGATTAACCCCTTAACGACCGCCGTTACGCCTTTTAACGGCGACAGTTAAGGGTACTTAAAATTTGTTTATCTGATCACTACATTTATTGTGTCCTGTTGTCTCAACTGAGTTAGATTGATTGCTAACGAGCTTTAACCCAAAAAAAAAAAAAGAGAGATCTAAGGGCTAGCCTTCTATAAATGTAGATTTAGCTTGGGGATGCATTCGTGCAGGGGTGCATTCGTGCACTTATTCGTGTATTTTTTATTCAAAGTACTTTTTTTTCTAAGTACTCGGCAGTTATAACATGGCAGTTAGACAGGGCAGGAGACAGGTAAGAAAAATTAAATCTAATCCATATTCACTTGAAACAGCACAAATACTCACCATATTTATTTGTATAATCTATATTCTGGCTGCTGCATTCACTCACATTCACCGCCCTCGCATTAACTCTCTACACTCCATCCATATCGGCCCCTCTGTCCTTGCCTCTCCTATGTATAGCACTCATGCTCTATTCACATTGCTTAACAGCACAGATCCATTCAGTCCCAACATCCAACACAAGAGACGCTCTCACAAATCACTTAACCATCTGCTCACTCTTTCGATCCTCCTTCTCCTAGTCGCTGGAGACATATCTCCAAACCCCGGCCCCCCATGTTATAGCCAGTCAAACCTCCCAATTGCTACACCCAGAAACCCCTCTAACCTTATTAATATTCCCTGCATGCCTGCTGTCTCTTTCAATTGTGCCCTTTGGAATTCTCGCTCTGTGTGTAATAAACTCTCCTTCATTCATGACTTCTTCCTTTCTAATTCTCTTAATCTCCTGGCTCTTACTGAAACCTGGATCCAGCAGTCAGACACCACCGCTGCTGCTGCTCTTTCATATGGTGGACTACACTTTTCTCATACCCCAAGATCAGACAACAGAGCAGGTGGAGGCGTTGGTCTGCTCCTTTCACCCAAATGTACTTTCCAAGTTATCCCCCAAGTACCCTCACTTGTCTTCCCTTCCTTTGAGGTCCATGTGGTCAGACTCTACGTCCCCTACTCCATGCGAGTGGCGGTGGTGTATCGTCCTCCCGGCCCCTCTCATCAGTTCCTGGATCACTTTGCCACCTGGCTTCCACACTTTCTCTCCTGTGACACCCCCACCCTTATCATGGGTGATTTCAACATCCCCATTGCCTCTCCCCTCTCCCCATCTGCTTCTCACCTTTTATCTCTATCCTCCTCTTTTGGCCTCTCGCAGCATACTAACTCTCCAACACATGAAGATGGAAACTCCCTTGACTTGGTCTTCTCCCGACTTTGCTCAGTGGATGATTTCACAAACTCCCCTCTCCCGCTCTCTGACCACAACCTTCTTTCATTCTCTATCAAGAACTGCCATCCCGCTCAGGTCACCCCCACTTTCCACACCTATAGAAACATACAGGCCATTAACACCCAGAAACTTATGAAGAACTTGCAGTCCTCATTGGCCCCTATTTCCTCCATCTCATGTCCTGATTCTGCATTGAAGCATTACAATGAAACCCTGCAAAGTGCTCTGGATGAAGCTGCTCCTCCTATACATAAAACAACTCGGCACAGACGGCAACAACCGTGGCACACGCTGCAAACACGTTTCCTGCAGCGGTGCTCCAGGTGCGCAGAACGTCTGTGGAGAAAATCTAATCTACCCGAAGATTTCATCCATTATAAGTTCATGCTAAAGACATACAATTCTGCCCTTCACCTCTCCAAACAAACCTACTTCAACACCCTCATCACCTCCCTGTCCAATAACCCTAAACGTCTCTTTGACACGTTCCAGTCCCTACTCAACCCAAGAGAGCAGGCCCCAACCACGGATCTCCGTGCTGACGATCTGGCCAATTACTTCAAAGGAAAAATTGACCACATTCGACAGGAAATCATCTCCCAATCTCTTCATACCATGCACTGTCCTCCCTCCCCCACTGCATCTAGTTCACTCTCTGACTTTGAAGCAGTTACAGAAGAAGAAGTAAGCAGGCTCCTTGCATCTTCTCGCCCGACCACTTGCACCAGTGACCCCATTCCGTCACATCTCCTCCAGTCCCTTTCCCCGGCTGTCACCTCTCACCTAACAAAAATATTCAACCTTTCCCTCACTTCCGGTATTTTTCCCTCCTCATTTAAGCATGCCATCATACATCCATTACTTAAAAAACCATCCCTCGATCAAAACTGTGCCGCTAATTATAGACCTGTCTCTAATCTTCCCTTCATCTCTAAACTCCTCGAACGCCTGGTCCACTCCCGTCTTACCCGCTATCTCTCAGATAACTCTCTTCTCGACCCTCTTCAATCTGGCTTCCGCTCTTTACACTCTACTGAAACTGCCCTCATTAAAGTCTCTAATGACCTACTAACAGCTAAATCTAATGGTCACTACTCCATGCTAATTCTCTTGGATCTCTCTGCAGCATTCGACACTGTGGATCATCAGCTCCTCCTCACTATGCTCCGCTCCATCGGCCTCAAGGACACCGTTCTCTCCTGGTTCTCCTCCTATCTCTCTGACCGATCCTTCACTGTATGTTTTGCTGGTTCCTCCTCCTCTCACCTTCCCCTTACTGTTGGGGTTCCTCAAGGATCAGTCCTAGGCCCCCTACTCTTCTCGTTGTATACTGCCCCTATTGGACAAACAATCAGTAGATTTGGTTTCCAGTACCATCTCTATGCTGACGACACCCAATTATACACTTCTGCTCCCGATATCACACCGACCTTTTTAGAAAACACCAGTGATTGTCTTACCGCTGTCTCTAACATCATGTCCTCCCTCTATCTGAAACTAAACCTGTCAAAAACTGAACTCCTCGTGTTCTCTCCCTCTACTAACCTACCTTTGCCTGACATTGCCATCTCCGTGTGCGGTTCCACCATTACTCCAAAGCAACATGCCCGCTGCCTTGGGGTCATCCTTGATTCTGACCTTTCATTCACCCCCTACATCCGATCACTGGCTCGCTCTTCTTACCTGCATCTCAAAAACATTTATAGAATTCGCCCTTTTCTTACTTTCGACTCTGCAAAAACTCTGACTGTTTCACTTATTCATTCTCGTCTGGACTATTGTAACTCTCTACTAATCGGTCTCCCTCTTGCAAAACTCTCCCCGCTCCAATCTGTCCTGAATGCTGCAGCCAGGATCATATTCCTCACCAACCGTTACACCGATGCCTCTACCCTGTGCCAGTCATTACACTGGCTACCCATCCACTCCAGAATCCAGTACAAAACTACTACCCTCATCCACAAAGCACTCCATGGCTCAGCACCACCCTACATCTCCTCCCTGGTATCAGTCTACCACCCTACCCGTGCCCTCCGCTCCGCTAATGACCTCAGGTTAGCATCCTCAATAATCAGAACCTCCCACTCCCGTCTCCAAGACTTTACACGTGCTGCGCCGATTCTTTGGAATGCACTACCTAGGTTAATACGATTAATCCCCAATCCCCACAGTTTTAAGCGTGCCCTAAAAACTCATTTGTTCAGACTGGCCTACCGCCTCAATGCATTAACCTAACGATCCCTGTGTGGCCTATTTATAATAAAAAAAAAAAAAAAAGGTTCCTCGCATCATGTTCTCATACACTTTATGCAGTATTAGCCCTCTGTGTCTGTACTGCTACATACTTAGGCAGGTAACTGGTTCATGCAGCTTTACATGAACACCTGAGCCTTACACTATAGCTGGTCCGAATAACTAAAGCAATTGTTACCATACACCTCTCGTGTCTCCCCTTTTCCCCATAGTTTGTAAGCTTGCGAGCAGGGCCCTCACTCCTCCTGGTATCTGTATTTCTGTTATGCTGTAATGTCTATTGTCTGTACAAGTCCCCTCTATAATTTGTAAAGCGCTGCGGAATATGTTGGCGCTATATAAATAAAAATTATTATTATTATTATTATTATTATAATGGCGCTGCGGAAAAAATGAATAGCGCCCCCCAGAGACGGATTTTCTCTCGGGTCTTGGTTGCTGGGGGTAGCCGAGACCCCAGAGATCATGATTCGGGGGGGTTTTACTGACCCCGGGTTGCGATCGCCGGTAACTAACCGTTTACCGGCGGTCGCAAACCCCCCCCCCCAAAAAAAAACAAACAAACGTGATTTCCCATTTAATTTCTCTGTCCTCCGATGTGATCGCACATCAGAGGACAGAGAAATGGGGTCCCCGATAGCCCCCCGATACTCACCTGTCTCCCCCGGTGCTCCTCGTGGCTTCCGATGGGCGCCGCCATCTTGTACCGGCCAAAAAATGGCGGGCGCATGTGCAGTGGGCCTGCCGGCCGGCACCCGGAAAATCTTTGAAGTCTCGGCTGCCAGGGGTAGCCGAGACCCCAAAGAACATGATCGGGGTTGGTTTTTACCAACCCCTGTTTTTGCGATCGCCGGTAATTAACTGTTTACCGGCGGCCGCAAAAAAAAACAAAAAACTATCTCACATTCTCTGTCCTCTGATGTGATCGCACATCAGAGGACAGAGAAATAGGGGGATTTGGGGACCCTGCTATACTTACCGGTGTCCCTGGGTCCTCCTGCGTCCCCTCTTGCCCGCCGGCTTCTTCATCCGGTAAGAAAATGGCAGGCGCATGCGCAGTGCACCCGCCATGATCTGTCGGCCGGCAGCTGGAGGAGTTGGGGCTAAATTTAGGGTTAGGGTTACGGTTGGGGCTAAATTTAGGTTTAGGGTTGGGGCTAAATTTAGGGTTAGGGTTGGGGCTAAATTCAGGGTTAGGGCTAGGGTTAGGCTTCTTTCACACTTGCATTGGTACGGGGCCGTCGCAATGCGTTGGCCCGACGTACCGACGCACATTGTGAAAATTGTGCACAACGTGGGCAGCGGATGCAGTTTTTCAACGCATCCGCTGCCCAGTCTATGTCCTGGGGAGGAGGGGGCGGAGTTACGGCCACGCATGCGCGTTCGGAAATGGCGGACGCGACGTACAAAAAAACGTTACATTGAACATTTTTTGTGACGACGGTCCGCCAAAACACAACGGATGCAGTGCACGACGAACGCGATGTGTGGCCATCCGTCGCGATCCGTCGGCAATACAAGTCTATGGGCAAAAAACGCATCCTGCGGGCACATTTACAGGATCCGTTTATTGTCCAAAACGACGGATTGCGACGGATGCCACACAACGCAAGTGTGAAAGTAGCCTTAGGGTTAGGGCTGGGGCTAATGTTAGGGTTAGGGTTGGGCTAGGGTTAGGGTTGGGGCTAAAGTTAGGGCTAGGGTTGCGGCTAAAATTAGGGTTAGAGTT
The DNA here is from genome assembly GCF_032444005.1 of Ranitomeya imitator. Classification (NCBI taxonomy): domain Eukaryota; kingdom Metazoa; phylum Chordata; class Amphibia; order Anura; family Dendrobatidae; genus Ranitomeya; species Ranitomeya imitator. Next base: position 548,944,857 of record NC_091284.1, read on the forward strand.
GGGATTAGGGTTAGGGTTTGGATTAGGGTTGGTATTGGGGTTGGCATTAGGGTTACGCTTGGGATGAGGGTTAGGTTTGGGATTAGGGTTAAGGTTAGGGTTGGGATTAGAGTTAGGGGTGTATTGGGATTAGGGTTAGGTTTGAGGTTAGGGTTGAGATTAGGATTAGGGGTGTGTTGGATTTAGGGTTTTGATTAGGTTTATGGTTAGGGTTGAGATTAGGGTTGTTTTGGGGTGAGGGTTGTGATTATCGTTAGGGTTGTGATTAGGATTATGGATCGGGTTGGGATTAGGGGTAGGGGTGTGTTGGGGTTAGGGTTGGAGTTAGAATTGGGGGGTTTCCACTGTTTAGGTACATCAGGGGGTCTCCAAACACAACAGGCAATTTTGCGCTCAAAAAGTCAAATGGTGCTCCCTCCCTTCTGAGCTCTGCCGTGTGCCCAAATAGTGGTTTACCCCCACATATGGGGCATCAGCGTACTCGGGATCAATTGGACAACAACTTTTGGGGTCCAATTTCTCCTGTTACCCTTGTGAAAATAAAAACTTGGGGGCTACAAAATCTTTTTTTGTGGAAAAAAAATATTTTTTATTTTCACGACTCTGTATTATAAACTTCTGTGAAGCACTTGGGCATTGAAAGTTCTCACCACACATCTAAATAAGTTCCTTGGGGGGTCTAGTTTCCAAAATGGGGTCACTTGTAAAGGGGTTACTACTGTTTAGGTACATCAGGGGCTCTGCAAATGGAACATAACGCCCTCAGACCATTCTATCAAAGTCTGCATTCCAAAACGGCGCTCCTTCCCTTCCGAGCTCTGCTGTGCGCCCAAACAGTGCCCCCCCCCCCACACACATGGGGTACCAGCATACTCAGCATAAATTGCACAATAAATTTTGGGGTCCAATTTCTCCTGTTACCCTTGTGAAAGTAAAAATTTGGGGGTGAAAAGATAATTTTTGTGGAAAAAATGTTTTTTTTATTTTCATGGCTCTACATTACAAACTTCTGTGAAGCAGTTGGGGGTTCATAGTGCTCACCACACATCTAGATATGCTCTTTGGGGGGTCTAGTTTCCAAAATGGGGTCACTTGTGGGGGGTTTCTACTGTTTAGTTACATCAGGAGCTCTGCAAATGCAACATGACGCCCGCAGACCATCCCATCAAAGTCTGCATTCCAAGCGGCGCTCCTTTCCTTCCTAGCCCCGATGGGTTCCCAAACAGTGCCCCCCCACATATGGGGTATCAGCATACTTAGGACAAACTGGTCAACAGATTTTGGGGTCCAATGTCTCCTGTTACCCTTGAGAAAATAAAAAATTGCAGGCTAAAAAATCATTTTTGAGGAAAAAAAAAAGGATTTTTTATTTTCATGGCTCTACTTTATAAATTTCTGTGAAGCACTAGGGGGTTTAAAGTGCTCACCACACATCTAGATAAGTTCCTTAAGGGGTCTAGTTTCCAAAATGGGGTCACTTGTGGGGGGTTTCTACTGTTTAGGCACATCAGGGGCTCTCCAAACGCGACATGGCGTCCGATCTCAATTCCAGCCAATTCTACATTGAAAAAGTAAAACGGCACTCCTTCTCTTCCAAGCTCTGCGGTGCGCCCAAACAGTGGTTCTGAAGTAAAATGTTTGCAAAAATAAGTTAAATGTTCATTTTTTCCTTCCACATTGTTTCAGTTCCTGTGAAGCACATAAAGGGTTAATAAACTTCTGGAATGTGGTTTTGAGCACCTTGAGGGGTGCAGTTTTTAGAATGGTGTCACACTTGGTTATTTTCTATTATATAGACCCCTCAAAACGACTTCAAATGTGATGTGGTCCCTAAAAAAAATGGTGTTGTAAAAATGAGAAATTGCTGGTCAACTTTTAACCCTTATAACTCTCTAACAAACAAAAAAATGTTGTTTCCAGAATTGTGCTGATGTAAAGTAGACATGTGGGAAATGTTATTTATTAACTATTTTTTATGACATATCTCTCTGATGTAAGGGCATAAAAATACAAATTTTAAAAATTTTCGCCTTATTTCCGTTTTTTTCATAAATAATCGCAAGTAATATCGAAGAATTATTACCACTAACATGAAGTTCAATACGTCATGAAAAAACAATCACTGAATCAGCGGGATCCGTTAAAGCGTTCCAGAGTTATAACCTCATAAAGTGACAGTGGTCAGAATTGTAAAAATTGGCCCGGTCATTAAGTTCCAAATTGGCTCTGTCACTAAGGGGTTAAGATTATTACTTGTTTTTTATTATGTATACCCCTTCTCACATGTAAAGCGCTATGGAATAAATGGCGCTATAATAATAAATAATATAATAATGATAACACTTGACCAATACATCTTACAATATACAACCAGTTGATTGTCCCACTCCTCTCTTAAGGCTATGGTCACATTGCGTTAGTGCAATCCGTTTAGCGCTAGCGGATTGCGCTAACGCAATGTTTTTAACGGGGCCGCGTCCCGGGGTCGCGGTAACGTCCCCGCTCGCGCAGATCCCCAATCTGCGAGAGCGGGGAACAGACCGCGGGCGCGCCTCGGACGCTGCAAGCAGCGTCCGCGGCACGCCAGGAAACACCGGCGCGTCGCTAGCGCGTGCCGAACATGGCACGCGCTAGTGCTGCGCGTTCCCATTGCCGTGAATGGGCGCGCTAACGGACGCGTTGCACGGCGTTAATTTCGCCGTGCAACGCTGTCCGTTAGCGCGTTCCCATTAACGCAATGGGAACCTAGCCTTAGGAAGATATTCATAGCGCAAATCACTGATACCTTTTAACTGGAACTTTTTCTGACATCCCTGTGTTGTCTTATTTGCAGCTGATACCTTCCCTGTTACACTTGCGCCTCTAACTATTGTACCTATTAAATTTAATTAATGCCTATATTTTTCTCACTTCACCAACTTAGACAATTTAGTGCTGCTACATCACACTCTATTCGGATTACAAAATTATTTTAAATTGAACCTGTCAGGTCTCCCATTCCCTCCAACCCAGCAGCATTTTTCTGTACAACTGTGGTTTTAAAAAAGTATTTATATTTTCCCCATTTGTTATGGTAATAAGGGCTTTGAGTAGTCGCTGGGGCATTAGTTGCCACAGACTAGTTAGCCCTCTTTCCATGTTACCAAGCTCCCATGGGCGTAATAACAAAATTTGAGCTGTGTCATCGCCGCTCATGTAAATCTGGCGCATGTGCGCTGCTCAATCCAGCAAAATCTCTGCATCTCTGAAGCCAAATGTATGCTTCCCAGCTTCAGAGGTGCGCACTGTTGACGACCGGAAGCCTTCTTCTGAACTTTCGGACATGCACAGTGCGCCTCTGAAGGCGGGAAGCGTACACCTGGCTTTAGAGATGCAGTGATGCTGCCAAAATGAGCGGCAAGCATACGCAGATTTGCGTGGGGATGACGCCGATTGTGCAAATTATGTTATCACGCCTGTCTATCATTAGTACTCACAAACTTATCGAATGGCCTCATCTATCCTGTCCCAGTACACCAGCTTTAAAGATAATGTTCTTGTAACAGGTGAGTACCTCCTGTCATTAGTGGTAAAAAGGGACATTAATAATGTTATAAAACAAAGAAAAATCAATCACACAGAGGAGGAGTATAACAAGGCACCTCAGATGACTACTTCCATTCTAGGTAAGATACAACTCAAAATTCAAAGAAACGTTTGGAGATTATACTCCCTATTAAGACCCCTTGGTGCCAGTGCTCATGTATCCAAAAGTCTCACGTTTTTTAATAGTCGAAAGAAGGTCTCCTCTCCAACTTGATTGGTTTATCAGCTCAAAGACCTGGTATTTCAACTGTGCCACAGTGTGGCCTGCATTATGAAAATGCTGTCGTACTGGCAACATCAAGTTCTTGCCCCAAACTGTGGACTTGTGTTTCGAAATGAAGTCTCTTGTATGCTGGGTGATTTCCCCGACGTATAAGAGACTCCACAGGCACTTAATGAGGTAAATAACGTTAGTGGAGTTAGTTGCAGGTGAAAAAGCCCTTGATAGGATAACGTTTGCCCGAGTATGGATGATGAATGACGTTTCCCCTTAATATGTTGTTGCACTGGAAACAGTGAAGACGGGAAAATACCGCATTTGGGTGTGGCAAGAAATTTGTTTATATGTTTTTCTTTGAGACTTGCGTAACACTTTCTCTTAGATGAGACAATAACTCACCTGCCCACGCTCCTAGACTCCATGGCGCTGTGCCCACCACAGTATAGTCAGACCAATTTAACTCTACCAGTAGTTGACACCATTACTGTTCTATCTATTCAACAACTCCCACAAAATTGTGTCCCTTATTTATTTTCAGGCATAACTAACTGTCCTTTGTCAAATTTCAGATGTAGATTGCAGCACCAGAATATACACAATATCAGCAGAAGATTTTCCTAGGGCAAACTCATACTTGGTGAATTTACCATGAGGCTTTCATAGATATTATATGACATGACTAGCTGAAGAGCCCGGCGTTGCCTGGGTATAGTAAATATCTGTGGTTAGTTATAGCACCTCACTTCTCTTATTTTCCCATCACGCCTCTCATTTTCCCAATCACATCTTTCATTTTCCCCCTCACATCTCTCATTTTCTCCCTCACACCTCTCATTTTCTCCCTCACTCCTCTCATTCCCCCCTAACACTTGTCATTTAAAACTCACATCTGTCATTTTCTGATCACTCCACTATTTTTCCTCACTTCTCTCATTTTGCACTCACACTTTTTCATTTTCACCTCATCACCTCAGTATATACATGTTTGTCATCTCCCTTATATATAGTATACATCTGTATGTCATCTCCTGTGTATAGTATATACCTGTATGTCATCTCCCCTGTATATAGTATATACCTGCTGTGTGTCATCTCCCCTATATATAGTATATACGTGAATGTCATCTCCTTCTATATATAGTATATACCTGTATGTCATCTCCTCCTGTATATAGTATATACCTGTGTGTCATCTCCCCTGTATATAGTATATACCTGTGTCATCTCCTACTGCATATAGTATATACCTGCATGTCATCTTCTATATATAGCATATACCTGTATGTCATCTCCTCCTGTATATAGTATATACCTGTGTCATCTCCCCTGTATACAGTATATATCTGAGTGTCATCTCCTCCTGCATATAGTATATACCTGCATGTCATCTTCTATATATAGCATATACCTGTATGTCATCTCCTGTATATAGTATATACCTGTATGTCATCTCCTCCTGTATATATATGTACCTACAGGGCCGCCATCAGGGCATTACAGCCATTACATGTGTAAGGGGCCCGGTGAGGAGAGGCAAGGAGGGAGGGCCCGGTGAGGAGAGGCAAGGAGGGAGGGCCCGGTGAGGAGAGGCAAGGAGGGAGGGCCCGGACTGACCAGACTCGCAGTCAGCATGTCTCATACACTTTGGGCCCCACCTCTTTTCCTGCTGGGCTGGAGGCATTATGAGGTGATTGCATCGCTCCTGTCTGATGTGGCCGCACTCACTGCAGCAGACGCTGCACAAGGACTTGGGCTTTTGCTCTGTGCAGAGCTCGGTGCTGCCTCCAGCAGAGGCTCCGCCTCCATCTTCTCTCACCCTCACCTACTCCAGAACATAACAGCAGCAGTGACCGGAGCTCTGAGTCTGCAGGAAGAGATTGAAGCCAGTAAAGGTCAGCAATTCTGTGGTGCTGCCTCCTAGTGGCTCCAGAACTAGGGCTTCACTGGGCTGCAGGAGCGACCCCGGGGCCCCACTATTCCTGTGGGATCAAGCTGCCGGCACTACTGCACTAGGCTACACTTCTCTGTCCCTCCATAACACCAGTGCTAGGAAACTGCTGTGTAGGAAGTCTCCCTGTACTTGCATCACTTGCAGTCGGGACCAGGGGAGGGGGTGACCAAGAGTCTGCACTGGAAGAGGAAGCAGCTGCTCTTATTATAGTCTCCTGCTGTGCTGGGGGCTCCTATTGACTTCTGCCCTGGCTGTCTGCTGGCCTGGGATAATGGTGCAGGTGGTGAAGGCCCTGCAGCATAGGTAAGTATATATAATAGTGTGCGTATGATACTATGGTGTATATAGTGGATGTAATATATAGTGTAGTGTGCAGTATATGTATTTTCTTGTTTGTAAATAAGTGTATGGATATACTGGAGATGATCCTTGTATATGTAATAGTGTATCTGCAGTATATAGTGTAGTTAATGTATAGCGTACAGTGTGTATATATATATATATATATATATATATATATATATATATATATATATATATATGATCCTTGTATCTGTAGTATATATTGTACGTAATGTATAGTGTACAGTGTGTGTGTATATGTGTATGTATATATATATATATATTATAGTTCTATCAGTGTAGAGATGCCATGTCTGCAGAGGAGTGCTGCACTCTGTACCCTAATACCAGCACACAATGCATGTGTGTATTTTTATGAATTATCTTTAATAACACACCTCACCTATAATGCGTGAGAAGACGTCATATACTGGTATACTGTATGTATATATGTGAGCATTTTACAGGGCCGCCATCAGGGCATGACAGCCGTGACTGGCGTATGGGGCCCGGTGGGCAGAGTGGGCCCGCATCAGGCCCCGTCTCATCTGCTCACCGGGCCCCTACCGGCAGCCGCAGGCTAACCGGGCCCTTAGCGCCGATGCTGCAGCTGTTCAAAGCTATTGACGTGCGGGTGCGGGCCCGCACGTCAATAGTTAACAGCCGCCAGCCAATCTGAGGCTGGCAGCTGACGTCAGCCGCAGCGTACTTGCATGTCGCCGGCGTCTGACGTCATTGTCAGTCGCCGGCGAGTGCACACTGCAGCTGCGTGGAGACAGAGAACTTCGCCCGCCGCAGGAGCACGGCCAGGTAAGAAGAACTTTTTTTTTTTTTTTTTTTCCTTGAGAGCGGCGATCCAGGGGGCCCAGGGAAGAACGCTGGACAGAGATGGGGCAGAGTGCTGGACAGAGATGGGGCAGAGTGCTGGACAGAGATGGGGCAGAGTGCTGGACAGAGATGGGACAGAGATGGGGCAGAGTGCTGGACAGAGATGGGGCAGAGTGCTGGACAGAGATGGGGCAGAGTGCTGGACAGAGATGGGGCAGAGTGCTGGACAGAGTGCTGGACAGAGATGGGGCAGGATTGGAAACAGATGGGGCAGAGTGCTGGACACGGGGCAGAGTGCTGGACACAGATGGGGCAGAGTGCTGGACACAGATGGGGCAGAGTGCTGGACACAGATGGGGCAGAGTGCTGGACACAGATGGGGCAGAGTGCTGGACACAGATGGGGCAGAGTGCTGGAAACAGATGGGGCAGAGTGCTGGACACAGATGGGGCAGCATTGGACACAGATGGGGCAGCATTGGACACAGATGGGGCAGAGTGCTGGACACAGATGGGGCAGAGTGCTGGACACAGATGAGGCAGGATTGGAAACAGATGGGGCAGAGTGCTGGACACAGATGGGGCAGAGTGCTGGACACAGATGGGGCAGGATTGGAAACAGATGGGGCAGGTCAGGATTGGACACAGATGGGGCAGAGTGCTGGACACAGATGGGGCAGAGTGCTGGACACAGATGGGGCAGAGTGCTGGACACAGATGGGGCAGGATTGGAAACAGATGGGGCAGAGTGCTGGACACAGATGGGACAGGATTAGACACAGATGGGGCAGCGTGCTGGACACAGATGGGGCAGGATTGGAAACAGATGGGGAAGAGTGCTGGACACAGATGGGGCAGGATTAGAAACAGATGGGGCAGAGTGCTGGACACAGATGGGGCAGAGTGCTGGACACAGATGGGGCAGAGTGCTGGACACAGATGGGGCAGGATTGGAAACAGATGGGGCAGAGTGCTGGACACAGATGGGGCAGGATTGGACACAGATGGGGTAGAGTGCTGGACACAGATGGGGCAGAGTTCTGGACACAGATGGGGCAGGATTGGAAACAGATGGGGCAGAGTGCTGGACACAGATGGGGCAGGATTGGACACAGATGGGGCAGAGTGCTGGACACAGATGGGGCAGAGTGCTGGAGACAGATGGGGCAGGATTGGAAACAGATGGGGCAGAATGGAGACAGATGGGGCAGGATGGATACGATGGAGACAGATGGGGCAGGATGGGGAGATCATATGGGGCAGGATGGGAGAACATATGGCTGATGCCAGGAATGAGACACACGGGGGCTAGGATGGCGAATATTACCATAGGGGCTAATTAAGGGATATTATTATTGCAGTGATGCATTTATTTTATTTTTTGAGTACCGTATACTGTTTTAAATGGGGGGGGCGGTCCTGTTACTGTGTAGAGTGATACTGTGTTGCCTTCTTCATGTGGTGTAATGTAAAGGCTGGGAAAATTAAGTAATGTGTTCTACAAGCAGAACTCGAGATAACTGTTATTTCCTGCAGAGACGAGTCCTGGCTGGATGAAGTGATGGTGGTCTGTGCTGGATGAAAGATGAAGGACTTCACCTAGAGACGTCACTGGTGAGTCAGTGTTACTTATACACTGACACTATACACTGTATACTATATACAGAGGTCCTGTGTACAATGTCACCGGTGATCACTGTATTACCTCTACACAGACACTGCATACTAAGTACAGATCTCCTGTGTATAATGGCACTGATGGTGATAGTATTGTGGGTTTTTTTTTTATTACTGATCAGTATTGTAGTATTCAGTCATTGGTGGTAATATGCGGTCTGGTCATGGTGTAGCGGTATTTGTTCCTTGTATTTTATATTATTCGATCACTGTGGTGGTAATATGTGGTCTGGTCATAGTGCTGTGGTATTTGTTCCTTGTATGTAGTATTATAGGTCATCTTAAAAATTGAAAAATAAATAAAAATATACCTAAATTGTATTGCATATTTTAACAAATATTTAATAGGTTACAGCAGAGTAGGGCCCGGCCAATAGTGTCTACCGTGTTATGGTGGCGGCTTAAAAAATCTTTTGGCCAAAACAAAAGCTGCCAGCTATATGTGTGATCTGGTGATGGGAACTGTCAATGTGTGATAGGTGAAAAAAGGAGATTTTCCAAGAGAGAGCGGTGGGACTGTGGACAGTTCGAGGGGTGGAGCCTGGAGGCGGGGCTGGGGTGGAGCCTGGGCGGAGTTTCAAGGGGGCCCCGAAAATTTTGCCAGTATGGGGCCCCGAAATTTCTAGTGGCAGCCCTGTGTACCTATATGTCATCTCCTCCTCTATATAGTATATACCTGTGTCATCTCTCCTGTATATAGTATATATCTGTGTGTCATCTCCCCTGTATATAGTATATACCTGTGTGTCCTCTCCTCCTGTATTAGACCTCGTTCACACGTTATTTGCTCAGTATTTTTACCTCAGTATTTGTAAGCTAAATTGGCAGCCTGATAAATCCCCAGCCAACAGGAAGCCCTCCCCCTGGCAGTATATATTAGCTCACACATACACATAATAGACAGGTCATGTGACTGACAGCTGCCGTATTTCCTATATGGTGCAATTGTTGTAGTTTGTCTGCTTATTAATCAGATTTTTATTTTTGAAGGATAATACCAGACTTGTGTGTGTTTTAGGGCGAGTTTAGTTTGTCAAGTTGTGTGTGTTGAGTTGCGTGTGGCGACATGCATGTAGCGACTTTTGTGAGATGAGTTTTGTGTAGCAACATGCGTGTAGCAACTTTTTGTGTGTCGAGCTGCATGTGACAGGTTAGTGTAGCAAGTTGTGTGCAGCAAGTTTTGCTCATGGCGAGTTTTGCGCGTTGCGAGTATTATGTGTGGTGCCTTTTGAGTATGTGCAAGTTTTGTGTGAGGCAACTTTTGCATGTGTTGCAACTTTTGTGCATGTGGCAATTTTTCCGCGTGTGCAAGTTTTGCGTGTGGCGAGTTTTTCATGAGGAGAATTTTGCACTTGTGGCGAGTTTTGCAAGAGCCTAGTTTTTGCATGTGGCGAGTTTTGCGCGTGGCGAGTTTTGAGTGGCGACTTTTGTGTTTTGACTTTTATGTGGCGAGGTTGGTGTATTTGTGGTGAAATGTGTGCTGAGGGTAATATGTGTTCAAGCACGTGGTAGTGTGTGGCGCATTTTGTGTGTGTTCATATCCCCGTGTGTGGTGAGTATCCCATGTCGAGGCCCCACCTTAGCAACTGTACGGTATATACTCTTTGGCGCCATCGCTCTCATTCTTTAAGTCCCCCTTGTTCACATCTGGCAGCTGTCAATTTGCCTCCTACACTTTTCCTTTCATTTTTTCCCATTATGTAGATAGGGGCAAAATTGTTTGGTGAATTGGAAAGCGCGGGGTTAAAATTTCACCTCACAACATAGCCTATGACGCTCTCGGGGTCCAGACGTGTGACTGTGCAAAATTTTGTTGCTGTAGCTGCGACGCCTCCAACACTTTTCCTTTCACTTTTTTCCCCATTATGTAGATAGGGGCAAAATTGTTTGGTGAATTGGAAAGCGCGGGGTTAATATTTCACCTCACAACATAGCCTATGACGCTCTCGGGGTCCAGATGTGTGACTGTGCAAAATTTTGTTGCTGTAGCTGCGACGCTTCCAACACTTTTCCTTTCACTTTTTTCCCCATTTTGTAGATAGGGGCAAAATTGTTTGGTGAATTGGAACGCGCGGGGTTAAAATTTCGCCTCACAATATAGCCTATGACGCTCTCGGGGTCCAGACGTGTGACTGTGCAAAATTTTGTGGCTGTAGCTGCGACGGTGCAGATGCCAATCCCGGACATACACACACTCCTACATACATACACACATTCAGCTTTATATAGTAGATATCATCAAAACAGAAAACATGTTAAAGATCAAGAATATATTATAAGGACCTTACATGGTATCACAAGGACACTCCCATACTAGGATGAATACAATTAACATGGAGTATAGAGGCCATAGTATAATTCAAAAGAATATCTTTATTAAACATACAAAAGCATATATAAAGATAAAAGGACATGTATCAATGCAAAGTCATTATTGGAGCAAAGGTTGTGTAGAAAAGCGTGAATGTCACATGTAGTAAAGGGGCGGGAAGAGCAGCAGCAGATAGTATATATCAATAGAACGTGCTAGTGCTTCAATGCCTTACATATAAGAATGTATGAGGATGCAAAAGGGTTAATAGCATTATATCTACAGTATTCTTATAATAGATCCATTATAGCTATAAATCTAAAGGATATATCCTAATAATCATAACAATTGCGGTCCTGAATATATTTATAAAAGGCTATTACCCATTGGTCCCCAAATGTGACACCATGCCAGTAGCCCCAACACTCGTTTCGCATTGGTTTCCTCAGGGGACCATAGATGGAAGTGTCCCAGCTATCCATCATAATCCCCATCTCAGGTGTGCAAAATATTGATCTTACATGCGGCATATGGGTCATATTGTTCATGCCGGAAGTTACATCACATCTGGCTTTCCATGATGATACTGGTAACAGGGAACTCCCCAAAGATGTCATTGACCACGCGCGTCATTATCAGGCGTCGCCAGCGATGCTCTGGTGTTCAGGACATCGTAGACATGTGCACAGATTATTTCCTGTCCAGAGATACAGGAAGCATCTATCCGATAACATGGGTACCATATTAGATATGGGCGCAAGAAAGGGCAAGTATTTAACATTGAGCACATAGTCGACAAAAGGATGACATTTATAAAGATTTGATACGATCTAGAATCATGACTAATCGCTATAGCAGTGCGCACAATGCAAAGTAAGGAAAGTGACAAAAATAGGAAAGGGGACTACAAATCCCACAAATCCGCCCCCTTTTCTCACCATGGAAACAACAAAAACCCTGACTGTCGCCCTGATCCACTCCCGCCTTGGTTACTGTAACGCTCTATTAATTGGCCTCCCCGTTACTCGACTTTCCCCTCTCCAGTCTATCCTCAATGCAGCAGCCAGGGTCATCTATCTAGCTAATCGGTATTCAGATGCAGCAGCTCTTCGCCAGTCATTACACTGGCAGCCCATTCATTACAGGATCCAATTCAAAGTACTTGTTCTCACCCACAAAGCTCTCCACAGTGCGGCACCCCCTTACATCTCCTCCCTCATTTCTGTCTATCGGCCTAACCGACTGCTGCGCTCTGCAAACGACTTTCGACTAACCTCTGCACTAATCCGTACCTCCCACTCCCGTCTCCAAGGCCTCTCTCGTGCTGCGCCAATCCTCTGGAATGCTCTACCCCAAGGAATTAGGGCCATTCACAATTTGCACAGTTTTAGGCGCTCCCTCAAAACATATTTGTTCAGAGCGGCCTATCACGTTCCCTAATCAGTCATTTTATGTTTGTGTGTGTGTAGCCCATTCACTACTTCCATCTATCCCCCACCCCCTGAAGATGGCTGGACCATCATTGTAAATACATCATTGTAAATACACACCTGTACTTTGTATCTCCCCCACCTCATTGTAGATTGTAAGCTCCCACGAGCAAGGTCGTCTTATTTTGCTTTAATTATTGTATTGTTAACGTTGTTACTTGTGACGGTTACATTTGAAACTGTTAAACTGTAAAGCGCTGCGGAATATGTTGGCGCTATATAAATAAAGATTATTATTATTATCCCCCAGGGTTATTTAAAGTGACAGGGCATAAAATAAGAAAAATAAATAAAACAAAAACACAAAAATCCTACATTTCATAGATTATATAATCCCCATATATGAATAATGAAGTTAATACATATATAAAGGAATCAAGAAATGTGCAACTAAACAAAAACAACTGAATATACAGAGAAGGAAATAATCATGTGATCGCTTGCTGATTTTGTAAGTTTGCCCACTGACAAAGACATGAACAGTCTATAATTTTAAGGGTAGGTTCATTTTAACATTGAGAGACAGAATATCAAAAATAAAATCCAGAAAATCACATTGTATCTATCTATATATATAATTGTCTAAGGGTCACTTCCGTCTGTCTGTCTGTCCTTCTGTCACGGTTATTCGTTCGCTGATTGGTCTCGGCAGCTGCCTGTCATGGCTGCCGCGACCAATCAGCGACGGGCACAGTCCGATTAGTCCCTCCCCTACTCCCCTGCACTCACTGCCCGGCGCCCGCTCCGTAATCCCCTCCACTCACCGCTCACACAGGGTTAATGGCAGCGGTAACGGCCTGCGGTGTAACGCACTCCGTTACCGCTGCTATTAACCCTGTGTGTCCCCAACTATTTACTATTGATGCTGCCTGGACCGCGCCATTGCAAGCGGCAGCTTCTGCTCCCAGGGCTGGTGTGGGACAAGGACCTGCCGTGATGTCACGGTCATGTGACCGCGACGTCATCATAGGTCCTGCTCACACCAGCCCTGGGAGCGGAAGCTGGCGCTTGCAATGGAGCGGTCCCGGGAGCGTCCAGAGGAGCGGAAAAGGCGGCGGAGGGTGAGTATAGCAGGACTTCCAACGGGTCTTCGGAAGGTGAGTATATGTTTATTTGTTTTTTTTAAGTCTCTATACTATGTGGCTCTGTGCTGGGCAATATACTACGTGCCTGGGCAATATACTACGTGGCTCTGCTATATACTATGTTGCTGGGCAATATACTACGTGGCTGGGCATTATACTCAGTCGCTGGGCAATATACTACGTGGCTGGGCAATATACTACGTGACTGGGCAATATACTACGTGACTGGGCAATATACTACGTGACTGGGCAATATACTACGTGGCTGGGCAATATACTACGTGGCTGGGCAATATACTACGTGGCTGGACAATATACTATGTGGCTGGGCAATATACTATGTGGCTGGACAATATACTCCGTCGTTGGGAAATATAGTACGTGACTGGGCAATATTGTACGTGGCTGGCCAATATACTATGTGGCTGGGCAATATACTACGTGACTGGGCAATATACCGTACTACGTGGCTCTGCTATATACTTTGTGGCTGGGCAATATACTACGTGAATGGGCAATATACTAAGTCGCTGGGCAATATACTACGTGACTGGGCAATATACTACGTGACTGGGCAATATACTACGTGACTGGGCAATATACTACGTGGCTGAGCAATATACTACGTCGCTGGGCAATATACTACGTGACTGGGCAATATACTACGTCGCTGGGCAATATGCTACGTGGCTGGGCAATATGCTACGTGACTGGGCAATATACTACGTGACTGGGCAATATACTACGTGACTGGGCAATATATTACGTGACTGGGCAATATACTACGTGACTGGGCAATATACTACGTGACTGGGCAATATACTACGTGACTGGGCAATATACTACGTGACTGGGCAATATATTACGTGGCTGAGCAATATACTACGTCGCTGGGCAATATACTACGTGGATGAGCAATATACTATGTCGCTGGGCAATATACTATGTGACTGGGCAATATACTACGTCGCTGGGCAATATGCTACGTGGACATGCATATTCTAGAATACCCGATGCGTTAGAATCGGGCCACTATCTAGTATATATATAATTGTCTAAGGGGTACTTCTGTCTGTCCTCAACTTCCGTAACGAAAATCCTGCGTCGCTGATTGGTCTCGGCAGCTGCCTGTCATGGCTGCCGCGACCAATCTGCGACGGGCACAGTCCGATTAGTCCCTCCCCCACTCCCTTGCACTCACTTCCCGGCGCCCACACCATAATCCCCTCCACTCACTGCTCACACAGGGTTAATGGCAGTGGTAACGGCCCGCGGTGTAACGCACTCCGTTACCGCTGCTATTAACCCTGTGTGTCCCCAACTATTTACTATTGATGCTGCCTATGCAGCATCAATAGTAAAAATATGTCATGTTAAAAATAATAAAAAAAAAAAAAAAAAAACCTTCCGCCGCCTTTCCCGCTCCTCGCGACGCTCCCGTGACCGCTCCATTGCAAGCGGCAGCTTCCGGTCCCAGGGCTGGTGTGCGACAAGGACCTGCCATGACGTCACGGTCATGTGACCGCGACGTCATCACAGGTCCTGCTCATACCAGCCCTGGGACCGGAAGCTGCCGCTTACAATGGAGCGGTCACGGGAGCGTCGCGAGGAGCGGGAAAGGCGGCGGATGGTGAGAATAGCATGACTTCAACGGGCCTTCGGAAGGTGAGTATATGTTTATTTTTTTTTAAGTCTCTATAGTACGTGGCTCTGTGCTGTATACTCCGTCGCTGTGCAATATACTATGTTGCTGTGCAATATACTATGTGGCTGGGCAATATACTACGTGCCTGGGCAATATACTACGTGACTGGGCAATATACTATGTGGCTGGACAATATACTCAGTCGCTGTGCAATATACTAGGTGGCTGGGCAATATACTACGTGACTGGGCAATATACTACGTTGCTGGGCAATATACTACGTGGGCTGTGCAATATACTATGTGACTGGGCAATATACTACGTGGCTCTGCTATATACTATGTGGCTGGGCAATATACTACATGGCTGGGCAATATACTACGTGACTGGGCAATATACCGTAGTACGTGGCTCTGCTATATACTATGTGGCTGGGCAATATACTACGTCACTGGGCAATATACTACGTGGCTGGGCAATATACTACGTGACTGGGCAATATACTACATGGGCTGTGCAATATACTACGTGGGCTGTGCAATATACTACGTGGCTGGGTAATATACTACGTGGCTGGGCAATATACTACGTGACTGCCCAATATACTACGTGACTGGGCAATATACTACGTGACTGGGCAATATACTACGTGGCTGTGCAATATACTACGTGGACATGCATATTCTAGAATACCCGATGCGTTAGAATCGGGCAACCATCTAGTAAATTATATACATTTATTTGCATTTTGCAGTGAGGAATAAGTATTTGATCCCCTACCAACCATTAAGATTTCCCCTACAGACCAGTTAGATGCTTCTAATCAACTTGTTACTTGCAGTAAAGACAGCTGTCTTACATAATCACCTTTATAAAAAAGACTCCTGTCCACAGATTCAATTGATCAGTCACACTCTAACCTCTACAACATGGGCAAGACCAAAGAGCTTTATAAGGATGTCAGGGACAAGATTATAGACCTGCACAAAGCTGGAATGGGCTACAAAACTATAAGTAAGAGGCTAGGTGAGAAGGAGACAACTGTTGGTGCAATAGTAAGAAAATGGAAGAAATACAAAATGACTGTCAATTGACATCGATATGGGGCACCGTGCAAAATCTCACCTCTTGGGGTATCCTTCATCATGAGGAAGGTGAGAGATCAGCCTAAAACTACACATGGGGAACTTGTTAATGATCTCAAGGCAACTGGGACCACAGTCACCTAGAAAACCATCGGTAACATATTACGCCATAAAGGTTTAAAATCCTTCAGTTGCTGCAAGGTCTCCCTGCTCAAGAAGGCACATATGTAGGCCCATCTGAAGTTGGCCAATGAACACTTGGATGATTCTGTGAGTGATTGGGAGAACGTGTTGTGGTCAGATGAGACAAAAATTGAAGTCTTGGCATTAACTCAACTTGCCGTGTTTGGAAGAAGAGAAATGCTGAGTATGATGTTTCTCTGCTACGGGCACAGGACTACTTCACTGCATCAATGGGACAATGGGTGGAGCTATGTACCATAAAATCCTGAGTGACAACCTCCTTCCCTCTGCCAGGACATTAACCCCTTTGAGACGAAGCCTGTTTTCACCTTAATGACCAGGCCAATTTTTACAATTCTGACCACTGTTACTTTGGAATGCTTAAAAAGGATCCCGGTGATTATGACACTGTTTTCTTGTGACATATTGTACTTTATGATAGCAGTAAAATGTCTTCGATATTACTTGCGTTTATTTGGGGGGAAAAATGGAAATTTGGCAAAAATGTTGAAAATTTTGCAATTTTCAAACTTTTAATTTTAATGCCCTTAAATCAAAGAGTCATATCGCACAAAATAGTTAATAAATAACATTTCCCACATGTCTACTTTATAATTTACAGCACAATTTTTGAAACATAATTTTTTTTTGTTAGGAAGTTATAAGGTTTGAAAGTTGACCAGCAATTTCTCATTTTTACAACAAAATTTGCAAAACCATTTTTTTAGAGATCACCTCACACTTGAAGTGACTTTGAGGGGCCTATATGACAGAAAATATCCAAAAATGACACCGTTCTAAAAACTGCACCCCTCAAGGTGCTCAAAACCACATTGAAGAGGTTTATTAACCCTTCAGGTGCTTCACAGAAATTTTTGGAATGTGGAAGGAAAAAATATGCAAATTTCCTCTTCTGAGAAAAAGAGGACTTAAACTCTATAGCGCCACCTGTTGGAAGTAGTGATCCTACAAGTCACAATCAACCCTTTAAACGAGTCGTGCAATATGACTTAGGATAAAAGCCAAATCAGTATCTCAATTCGCAGACACGGTGTTTCGGGCTGTTGGACCTCGTCAGTGCGAAGCATGAGAACTCATTTGGCTAGGTGAGAGGCTCTGGACTGGGGTCTAAGGGGTATCGCTTCTCCTTATGGAGAGTGACATACCATCTCTGGCTTGTCAAGGTAAGGAGGCTTATTCGCCGTGCAATGCTCCTCTGGGAAATATAATATGCAAATAAACATTTACTGTTCTTTCACAAAAATTTTCCTTTAGACCTATTTTTTTTTACTTTCGCAAGGGTAACAGAAGAAAATGGACCATATATTTTGTTGTGCAACTTCTCATGAGCATGCCGATACCCCATATGTGGGGGAAATCTACTGTTTGGGCACACGGCAGGGCTCGGAAGGGAAGGAGTGCCATTTCACTTTTTAAATGTAAAATATGCTGGAATACGGTAATTAACAGTTGCTATGTTGCATCTGGAGAGCCCCTGATGTGCCTAAACAGTGGAAACCCCCAACAAGTAACCCCATTTTGGAAACTAGACCCCTTATGGAACTTATCTAGATGTGTATTGAGCACCTTGAACCCACAGGTGCTTCACAGAAGTTTATAGCATAGAGCCATGGAAATAAAAAAAAAAATCAAAATTTTCGAAATAAATCTTTTTTAGCTACATATTTTGCATTTTCATAAGGGTAACAGGAAAAATTGCTTCATACAATTTGTTGTGCAATTTTTCCTGAGTACACCATATGTGGAGGAATACTACTGTTTGGGTGCATAGCAGGGCTTGGAACTAGGGAAGGAGCGCAACATTTGATGGAATAATTAGCGGACACCATGTCACATTTGAAGAGCCCCTGATGTGCCTAAACAGTGGAAACCCCCAACAAGTGACATCATTTTGGAAACTAGACCCTTTAGGGAACTTATCTTGATATGTATTGAGCACCTTGAATCCACAGGTGCTTCACAGAAGTTTATAACGTAGAGCCGCGGAAATAAAAAAAATAACATTTTTCAAAAATAAATCTTTTTAGCTCCATATTTTGCATTTATTTTAATAAAGGAAACAGGAGAAATTGCACCATACAGTTTGTTGAGCAATTTCTCCTGAGCACGCCGATACCCCATATGTGGGGGAATTCTACTGTTTGGGTGCATGGCAGGGCTCGGAAGGGAAGGAGGGCCATTTGACTTTTTGAATGTAAAATATGCTGGAATAATTTGCGGCCTCCATGTCTCGTTTGGAGAGCCCCTGACGTGCCTAAACAGTATTGCATTCCAAGAGACCTGTTAATGTTACACTGTGAAATCGCTTGTTAGGCTATGTGCACACGTTGCGGATTTGTCCATCTGGTTCTGCAGCAGTTTTCCATGCGTTGTACAGTACCATGTAAACCTAAGGAAAACCAAATCTGCAGTACACATGCTGCAGAAAATTCTGCGCAGAAACGCAGCGGTTTATTTTCCACAGCATGTCAATTCTTTGTGCGGATTCCGCATCATTTTACACCTATTCCTTTATAGGAATCCGCAGGTGTAAAAACGCAGAAGAAATTGCACAAAATCTGCACAAAATACGCAGTGAATTCTGCAGAATCCGCGTGGAAAAATCCGCAATGGAATCCACAACTTGTGCACATACCATTAGATTCAGTTGCAGGCTGAAGCCTAACAAGCCACCGTAGCTGGAAGTCATCAGGTGACCTCCAGCTGCCATGGCAATGCGGGATCCCCGTGATGTGATCAGATCTCATCACGGGGGGCATCGGAGAGGTGAGTATAGTAGGGGTCTCCCTCTGCTGTCTTTTAGATGCCGTGATCGCGCCATCTAGAAGATAGCAAAGGGTTAACGTCATTGGAACATGATCTAATCAGGTCCTGATGATGTCACTTGGCAGAGCAACGGCTCTGCACAGGAATTGCAGCACTTGCAAGACCCTGGGGCTCCTGAGCGCTGCGAGACCACCAACCGTAGAGAAACATTAGCGCTGCACAAAGCTCTGCTACCGCTGACATTTATCTACCATTGGCGGTCATGAAGCGGTTAAAATTATAGACTGTACATGTCTTTATCAGTGGGCAAACTTACAAGATCAGCAAAGGATCAAATACTTACTTCCCTGTGTTTAGGGCCATACTGAATTCATGATTGTAGGGCCATCATCTTTATGTCATTCCAATACATCCCTTGCTTGGTGAGGATGAACCTGGTATATGGTACATGCTTTTATAGGAAAGAAATCAATGATAAACCTGGTCACACGATTAAAGCCTGGAAACAAAAGACACACTAATCCATCGGCACTCCCTTTGTGCAAGAATACGTTTAGCATCCCAAAACGTATCCTGTCAATTCCCCAGATTTTAAGTTCATTGGGGTTACAATTATGGCATGACTTAAAGGGAATCTGTCACCCCAAAATTGGCCTATAAGCTAGGACCACCGGCATCAGGGGCTTATCTACAGCATTCTGTAATGCTGTAGATAAGCCCCCAATGTCACCTGAAAGATAAGAAAAACAGGTTACATTATACTCACCCGGGGCGGTCCCGCTGTGGTCCGGTCCAATGGGCGTCGTGGTCCGGGCCCAGCGCCTCCCATCTTCATATGATTACGTCCTCTTCTTTTCTTCCTGCCACGGCTCCTGTACAGAGCAAAGTACTGCAGTGCGCAGGCGCCGGGCTTCTCTGACCTTTCCCGGCACCTGCGCACTGCAGTACTTTGCCCTCAACAGGGCAGACAAAGTACGCCTGCACAGGAGCCGCGGCAGGAAGAAAAGAAAAGGAAGTCATCGTATGAAGATGGGAGGTGCTGGACCCGGACTGCGACGCCCATCGGACCGGGACCGCCCCTGGGTGAGTATAATCTAACATGTTCTTCTTATCTTTCAGGATACATCGGGGGCTTACCTACAGCATTACAGAATGCTAATTAATAAAACACACCGATGCTGACAGGGAATCAATATTAAAATGCCATAAAATTGTACTATATAAGGTTGTCAAATCGAGACACCCGGAAAACACCCAGTGTGTTAATAGTGTAGTGTGGTACTACAATTAGTTAAAAATATAGTGCATTACAGAATGCTGTAGATAAGCCCTAGATGCCGGTGGCCTTAGCTTATAGGCCAATTTTGGGGTGACGGATTCCCTTTAAAATGTAGAGGGATTATTTACTAGGGTACTAGGGTCATCCACATCACGGGCAGCCACGATATCTCTTCTGTGTTTGCATTTTCTCGCTTTGTAAAAAGAAACAATCCTTGAATGTAAAAAAATTAGCCTCTATGTGACTAAACCTCAAAACATCTTCCATGCAGGGAAACAGAAAACAGCTTTCTTTCCCTGTGGTGACTGTCTATCATGTAAGAACTTGGTCCGGGCTGTATCATTCACATCGTCGGACGGCCTCAGAGAATTTAAAATTAAGGACTATATCAGTAGTTCGACACCTGTAGTTCGATATATTACGCCTGAAGTATGTGCAACATGATCTACATTGGATTAACGTCTCGGGAGTTACAAGTGTGAACACGTAAAATAAATCGTGGCCACCCATGATGTGGATGACCCTGGTACTTTAAAATCGATCCCGCAACATTTTAAGTCATGCCACAATAGTAATCCCAATGAACTTAAATTCTGGGGAATTGACAGATTACATATTGCAATCGAGTGCGGATGCTAAAAGTATTCTTGCACAAAGGGAGTGCCCATGTATTTCAAAATGGTGGCTACTTTGAAGAACCTAGAATATAAGACATACTTTCAGTTGTTTCACACTTTTTTGTTAATTATATAATTTCACATGTGTTAATTCATAGTTTTGATGCCTTCAGTGTGAATGTACAGGCATGATAACACAGAAAAATTTAAATGAGATGTGTCCAAACTTTTGGTCTGTACTGTATATTCTATGAAATGTCGGATGCTTGTGTTTTTTTAAAGTTATTTTTCTTATTATACTTACGCCATGTTTGACTGTAGAGACCGTGTTCTTTTCTTTGAATGCCTCTTTTTTTGTCCTGTAAACTCTATGTTGATGCCTTTTCCCAAAAAGCTCTACTTTTGTCTCATCTGACCAGAGAACATTCTTCCAAAACGTTTTAGGCTTTTTCAGGTAAGTTTTGGCAAACTCCAGCCTGGCTTTTTTATGTCTCGGGGTAAGAAGTGGGGTCTTCCTGGGTCTCCTACCACACAGTCCCTTTTCATTCAGATGCTGATGGATATTACGGGTTGACACTGTTGTACCCTCGGACTGCAGGGCAGCTTGAACTTGTTTGGATGTTAGTCGAGGTTCTTTATCCAACATCCGCACAATCTTGCGTTGAAATCTCTTGTCAATTTTTGTTTTCCGTCCACATCTAGGGAGGTTAGCCACAGTGCCATGGGCTTTAACCCCTCTGTGACCTTAGACGTACTATCCCGTCGAGGTGCCCTGGGCTTATCTGACCCTGGACGGGATAGTACGTCATAGCCGATCGGCCGCGCTCACGGGGGGAGCGCGGCCGATCGCGGCCGGGTGTCAGCTGCTTATCGCAGCTGACATCCGGCACTATGTGCCAGGAGCGGTCACGGACCGCCCCCGGCACATAAACCCCTGGCACACCGCGATCAAAGATGATCGCGATGTGCCGGCGGTGCAGGGAAGCACCGCGCAGGGAGGGGGCTCCCTGCGGGCTTCCCTGAGCCCCCCGCAGCAACGCGATGTGATCGCGTTGCTGCGAGGGTCTCCTCACCTCCCTCCCTGCTCGAGCTCCGGATCCAAGATGGCCGCGGATCCGGGTCCTGCAGGGAGGGAGGTGGCTTCACAGAGCCTGCTTAGAGCAGGCACTGTGAAGGCTGCAGCGCTGCATGTCAGATCAGTGATCTGACAGAGTGCTGTGCAAACTGTCAGATCACTGATCTGTGATGTCCCCCCCTGGGACAAAGTAAAAAAGTAAAAAAAAAATTTTCCAAATGTGTAAAAAAAATAAAAAAAAATATTCCAAAATAATGAAAAAAAAAAAAAAATATTATTCCCATAAATACATTTCTTCATCTAAATAAAAAAAAAACCAATAAAAGTACACATATTTAGTATCGCCGCGTCCGTAACGACCCGACCTATAAAACTGTCCCACTAGTTAACCCCTTCAGTAAACACCGTAAGAAAAAAAAAAAAAAAACGAGGCAAAAAACAACGCTTTATTATCATACCGCCGAACAAAAAGTGGAATAACACGCGATCAAAAGGACAGATATAAATAACCATGGTACCGCTGAAAGCGTCATATTGTCCCGCAAAAAAAGAGCCGCCATACAGCATCATCAGCAAAAAAATAAAAAAGTTATAGTCCTGAGAATAAAGCGATGCAAAAATAATTATTTTTTCTGTAAAATAGTTTTTATCGTATAAAAGCACCAAACCATAAAAAAATGATATAAATGAGGTATCGCTGTAATCGTACTGACCCGAAGAATAAAACTGATTTATCAATTTTACCAAACGCGGAACGGTATAAACGCCTCCCCCAATAGAAATTCATGAATAGCTGGCTTTTGGTCATTCTTCCTCACAAAAATCGGAATAAAAAGCGATAAAAAAATGTCACGTGCCCAAAAATGTTTTCAATAAAAACGTCAACTCGTCCCGCAAAAAACAAGACCTCACATGACTCTGTGGACCAAAATATGGAAAAATTATAGCTCTCAAAATGTGGTATTGCAAAAAATATTTTTTGCAATAAAAAGGGTCTTTCAGTGTGTGACGGCTGCCAATCATAAAAATCCGCTAAAAAACTCGCTATAAAAGTAAATCAAACCCCCCTTCATCACCCCCTTAGTTAGGGAAAAATAAAAAAAAAATGTATTTATTTCCATTTTCCCATTAGGGCTAGGGTTAGGGCTAGGGCTAGGGTTAGTGCTAGGGTTAGGGCTAGGGTTAGTGCTAGGGTTAGGGTTAGGGCTAGGGCTAGGGCTAGGGTTAGGGCTAGGGTTAGGGCTAGGGTTAGGGCTAGGGTTAGGGCTAGGGTTAGGGCTAGGGCTAGGGTTAGGGCTAGGGTTAGGGCTAGGGTTAGGGCTAGGGTTAGGGCTAGGGTTAGGACTAGGGTTAGGGCTAGGGTTAGGGTTAGGGCTAGGGTTAGGGCTAGGGTTAGGGCTAGGGTTAGGGTTAGGGTTGGGGCTACAGTTAGGGTTGGGGCTAAAGTTAGGGTTAGGGTTTAGATTACATTTACAGTTGGGAATAGGGTTGGGATTAGGGTTAGGGGTGTGTCAGGGTTAGAGGTGTGGTTAGGGTTACCGTTGGAATTAGGGTTAGGGGTGTGTTTAGATTAGGGTTTCAGTTATAATTGGGGGGTTTCCACTGTTTCGGCACATCAGGGGCTCTCCAAACACGACATGGCGTCCGATCTCAATTCCAGCCAATTCTGCGTTGAAAAAGTAAAACAGTGCTCCTTCCCTTCCGAGCTCTCCTGTGTGCCCAAACAGGGGTTTACCCCAACATATGGGGTATCAGCGTACTCAGGACAAATTGGACAACAACTTTTGTGGACCAATTTCTCCTGTTACCCTTGGGAAAATACAAAACTGGGGGCTAAAAAATAATTTTTGTGGGAAAACAAAAAGATTTTTTATTTTCACGGCTCTGCGTTATAAACTGTAGTGAAACACTTGGGGGTTCAAAGTTCTCACAACACATCTAGATAAGTTCATTGAGGGGTCTAGTTTCCAATATGGGGTCACTTGTGGGGGGTTTCTACTGTTTAGGTACATTAGGGGCTCTGCAAACGCAATGTGACGCCTGCAGACCATTCCATCTAAGTCTGCATTCCAAATGGCGCTCCTTCCCTTCCGAACCCTCCCATGCGCCCAAACGGTGGTTCCCCCCCACATATGGGGTATCAGCGTACTCAGGACAAATTGGACAACAACTTTTGGGGTCCAATTTCTCCTGTTACCCTAGGGAAAATACAAAACTGGGGGCTAAAAAATAATTTTTGTGGGAAAAAAATTTTGTTTTATTTTTATGGCTCTGCATTATAAACTTCTGTGAAGCCCTTGGTGGGTCAAAGTGCTCACCACACATCCAGATAAGTTCCTTAGGGGGTCTACTTTCCAAAATGGTGTCACTTGTGGGGGGTTTCAATGTTTAGGCACATCAGTGGCTCTCCAAACGCAACATGGCGTCCCATCTCAATTCCTGTCAATTTTGCATTGAAAAGTCAAACGGCGCTCCTTCCCTTCCGAGCTCTCCCATGCGCCCAAACAGTGGTTTACTGCCACATATGGGGTATCAGCGTACTCGGGACAAATTGGACAACAACTTTTGAGGTCCAATTTCTTTTCTTACCCTTGGAAAAATAAAAAATTGGGGGCAAAAATATAATTTTTGTGAAAAAATATGATTTTTTATTTTTACGGTTCTGCATTATAAACTTCTGTGAAGCACTTGGTGGGTCAAAGTGCTCACCACACCTCTAGATAAGTTCCTTAGGGGGTCTACTTTCCAAAATGGTGTCACTTGTGGGGGGTTTCAATGTTTAGGCACATCAGTGGCTCTCCAAACGCAACATGGCGTCCCATCTCAATTTCTGTCAATTTTGCATTGAAAAGTCAAACTGCGCTCCTTCCCTTCCGAGCTCTCCCATGCGCCCAAACAGTGGTTTACTGCCACATATGGGGTATCAGCGTACTCAGGACAAATTGGACAACAACTTTTGAGGTCCAATTTCTTCTCTTACCCTTGGAAAAATAAAAAATTGGGGGCAAAAATATAATTTTTGTGAAAAAATATGATTTTTTATTTTTACGGTTCTGCATTATAAACTTCTGTGAAGCACTTGTTGGGTCAAAGTGCTCACCACACATCCAGATAAGTTCCTTAGGGGGTCTACTTTCCAAAATGGTGTCACTTGTGGGGGGTTTCAATGTTTAGGCACATCAGTGGCTCTCCAAACGCAACATGGCGTCCCATCTCAATTCCTGTCAATTTTGCATTGAAAAGTCAAATAGCGCTCCTTCCCTTCCGAGCTCTCCCATGCGCCCAAACAGTGGTTTACTGCCACATATGGGGTATCAGCGTACTCAGGACAAATTGGACAACAACTTTTTGGGTCCAATTTCTCCTGTTACCCTTGGTAAAATAAAACAAATTGGAGCTGAAGTAAATTTTTTGTGTAAAAAAGTTAAATGTTCATTTTTATTTAAACATTCCAAAAATTCCTATTAAACACCTGAAGGGTTAATAAACTTCTTGAATGTGGTTTTGAGCACCTTGAGGGGTGCAGTTTTTAGAATGGTGTCACACTTGGGTATTTTCTATCATATAGACCCCTCAAAATGACTTCAAATGAGACGTGGTCCCTAAAAAAAAAATGGTGTTGTAAAAATGAGAAATTGCTGGTCAACTTTTAACCCTTATAACTCCCTAACAAAAAAAAAAATTGGTTCCAAAATTATGCTGATGTAAAGGAGACATGTGGGAAATGTTACTTATTAAGTATTTTGTGTGACATATCTCTGTGATTTAATTGCATAAAAATTCAAAGTTTGAAAATTGCGAAATTTTCAAAATTTTCGCCAAATTTCCGTTTTTTTCACAAATAAACGCAGGTACTATCAAAGAAATTTTACCACTATCATGAAGTACAATATGTCACGAGAAAACAATGTCAGAATCACCAGGATCCGT
Source organism: Ranitomeya imitator (assembly GCF_032444005.1). Lineage (NCBI taxonomy): Eukaryota > Metazoa > Chordata > Amphibia > Anura > Dendrobatidae > Ranitomeya > Ranitomeya imitator. The sequence goes on from NC_091284.1 coordinate 548,970,946, forward strand.
TGAAGCGTTTCGGAGTTATAACCTCATAAAGGGACAGTGGTCAGAATTGTAAAAATTGGCCTGGTCATTAACGTGCAAACCACCCTTGGGGGTAAAGGGGTTAAACTTCTTGATGACACTGCGCACGGTAGACACAGGAACATTCAGGTCTTTGGAGATGGACTTGAAGCCTTGAGATTGCTCATGCTTCCTCACAATTTGGTTTCTCAAGTCCTCAGACAGTTCTTTGGTCTTCTTTCTTTTCTCCATGCTCAATGTGGTACACAAAAGGACACAGTACAGAGGTTGAGTCAACTTTATTCCATGCCAACTGGCTGCAAGTATGAGTTAGTTATTGCCAACACCTGTTAGGTGCCACAGGTAAGTTACAGGTGCTGTTAATTACACAAATTAGAGAAGCATCACATGATTTTTCGAACAGTGCCAATACTTTTGTCCACCCCCTTTTTATGTTTGGTGTGGAATTATATCCAATTTGGCTTTAGGACAATTCTTTTTGTGTTTTTTTCATTTAAGACAAATTAAATGAAGATAATAATACCAAATAATTTGTGTTTGCAATCATTTTCAGGAAGAAAATGAGTATTATCTGACAGAATTGCAGGGGTGTCAATACTTTTGGCCATGACTGTATTGTTCCCTGAGGAAGGCAATGCGAAACACGCGTTGGGGCTATTGGCTTGGGGACACATTTTGGGAACAATGGGTAAGAGGCTTTGATAAAAAAAATTCAGGGCCGCAATTGTTATGATTATTAGGATATATCCTTTAGATTTACAGCTATAATGTCTCAAACTCAAAAATATTTCCCGGATCTGTGCATTCCTTGACCATGACACCACAAAAACACTAGTGCATGCCCTTATCTCCTGGCTTGACTACTGCAACCTCCTACTCTCTGGCCTCCCCTCTAGCACCACTCCAATCCATCCTACACTCTAATGCCCAACTAATCTACTTGTCTCCCCACTATTCCCCAGCCTCTCCCCTATGGCAAGCCCTTCACTGGCTTCCTATCGCCCAGAGACTCCAGTTCAAAACCCTTACAATGACATACAAAGCCATCCACAACCTGTCTCCTCCATACATCTGTGACATGGTTTGTTGTGAATTCTGTTGTTAAGCTCCCTCCTGTGGTCATGAATGGTACTTCGGCTGGTTCTGTCCATGGGCTTCCTCTGGTGGTTGTGAGTGGGGCTGTTGCTTCTGAGGTTCCTTCCACAGGTGACGAGGTTAATTCGTTAGCTGGCTGCTCTATTTAACTCCACCTAGATCATTGCTCCATGCCACCTGTCAATGTTCCAGTATTGGTCTAGTTCGCTCCTGGATCGTTCTTGTGACCTGTCTTCCCAGCAGAAGCTAAGTTCCTGCTTGTTTTTCTCTGTTTGCTATTTTTTCTGTCCAGCTTGCTATTTTGATTTTTGTCTTGCTTGCTGGAAGCTCTGGGACGCAGAGGGAGCGCCTCCGCACCGTGAGTCGGTGCGGAGGGTCTTTTTGCGCCCTCTGCGTGGTCTTTTTGTAGTTTTTTGTGCTGACCGCAAAGTTACCTTTCCTATCCTCTGTCTGTTCAGTAAGTCGGGCCTCACTTTGCTAAATCTATTTCATCTCTGTGTTTGTAATTTTCATCTTAACTCACAGTCATTATATGTGGGGGGCTGCCTGTTCCTTTGGGGATTTTCTCTGAGGTAAGGTAGGCTTTATTTTTCTATCTTTAGGGCTAGCTAGTTCCTTAGGCTGTGACGAGGCGCCTAGGGAGCGTCAGGAGCGCTCCACGGCTATTTCTAGTGTGTGTGATAGGATTAGGGATTGCGGTCAGCAGAGTTCCCACGTCTCAGAGCTTGTCCTGTATTATTAGTAACTATCAGGTCATTCCGTGTGCTCTTAACCACCAGGTCCATTATTGTCCTCACCACCAGGTCATAACAATGGTCTCCCGGCACTTACCTACACGCAACCCCTATCTTCTCAAGATCTCCTTCTCTACTCCCTTCTCATCTCTTCTTCCCACAACCGCATCCAAGATTCTCCCGTGCTTCCCCCATACTCCGGAGCTCTCTACCCCAACCCATCAGACTTTCGCCTACCATAGAAACCTTCAAAAGGAATCAGAAGACCTACCTCTTCCGACAAGCCTACAGCCTGCAGAGATCCTCAACCTACTGAACCGCCATACAACCAGCTCTACCCTCTCCTAGTGTAAACTCACCCATCCCCTGCAGACTGTGAGCCCTCGCGGGCAAGGTCCTACCTCCTTGTGTACCTTGTTTTTTGCTTTGTTTAATGTTTTTGTCTATATTTGCCCCCTTTTTCACATGTAAAGCACCATAGAATAATTGGCGCTATAAAAATTAATAATAATAATGAATCTATTATAAGAGTAGATGTAATGCCATTAACCTTTTTGCATCCTCATACATTCTTATATGTAAGGCATTGAAGCACTAGCACATTCTATTGATATATACTATCTGCTGCTGCTGCTCTTCCCGCCCCTTTACCACATGTGACATTCACGCTTTTCTACACGACCTTTGCTCCAATAATGACTTTGCATTGATACATGTCCTTCTATTTTTATGCAGTGGTGTGCAAATTAATTGGGACAAAGCATTTTTTAAGTAAAATTGTAAGTTGGTTACCAGTCAGTGATTCAAACCAGTTTTAATATCTAACAAATAAGTCTTGGGCAACTAGCCAGTGGGAAAAGGGTAATTTTCAGAATTAGTATGTAACAGTGCATTATAACATTTTATTTTTTTGCTTTGTCCCAATTAATTTGCACAGCACTGTATATGCCTTTGTATGTTTATCATTCTTTTGAATTATACTATGGCCTCTATACTCCATGTTAATTTTATTCATCCTAGCATAGGAGTGTCCTTGTGATACCATGTAAGGTCCTTATAATATATTCTTGATCTTTAATATGTTTTCTGTTGTGATGATATTGTGTCATATAATATGAAAGCCTCAGGGTAAATTCACCAAGTATGGGTTCGCCCTAGGAAAATCTGCTGTCGATATTGTGTATACTCTGGTGCTTTTCTACACGACCTTTGCTTCAATAATGTCCTTTTATCTTTATATATGCCTTTGAATGTTTAATAAAGATTCTTTTGAATTATACTATCATACTCCATGTCAATTATAAACATCTACATAGATATTATGCAACAAATGAGTATGGCTAGTTTAAAACCACTGCTACATTGTATGGGGAATGGGGAGGGTGCAGTTTGATACTACAGTAGATTGGCTGCTTTTCCACCTAAGCCTAACTCCTTCCTTGGTGGAGTTGCCCCATCAGCTGCTCAGCCATGTTTTGGGAGACTACACAAGCTTACAGAATAAGACAGCGATAAATTGTATCAGAAAGCACATTAAATTACGGTAATCAGTTTTTAGTTTTACAAGCTGTCTCCAGAAGCAATGTCGGGGCAAGAAATGTTACACAAAACTGTCATGCATGGGGTTTCCATGGCTGAAATATGTCACACTAGCCTGAGATCTCAAAGCACAGTGCCTGGATTTTCGTACCATATATCTGGCTGGGCTGCTTGACTGATGTACTGTATATATTGGAAGAGAGTTTGTCTGAATACAGTTCCTAGTAAATGTGGCTGAGTGAATAACTGTTTAGTGACGTTTTTAATGGTTTGGGATAGAGATTATTTCTTGTGAAGAAATTAAAGGGAATCTGTCAGCAAGTTGTTGCTATGTAATCTGAAGACAGCATGAGGTCGGGGTTAAAACACAGATTTCAGCGACGCCTCACTTAATCAAGTTTTGTTTGCTACAATGATTGTTTTAGCACCAGGAGCTTATCATTGCTGTTACTAGCCAATCTCTTGATCCCTGTTCCCACATGTCCCCATCTATGATAGGCATATTTCTGTCTGTGGACTTTGTACAATGAGAGCCTGGTGTGGGCGGGGCTCGCTTCCTCAGCTCTGCTCCATGTTAAATCTATAAACTCTGTCAGAACAGCCTATGTGATACACTGTTGGATTCAGCTTCGCTTTGCCTACATCAGGCTGCTCTCAGATAAGGTAGCAAAAACCTGCTGACAGATTCCCTTATCTCACCATCCACTACTGCTTTGATCGTGAGTCTACCATCATTTTATAGACAATAATCTTGGCTATCTCATACATAAATTTGACTTGCAACTATTTAGCATATGATTAGTTATGCAGATTCATGTTATGTCACTGCATTGTTATTGTTTTTCTCCTGGTGGTTGAAAAATATTTTTCTTCCTGAATACTACAAAATACAACCTGTTCTCACATTCCCTAATAGCTTAGTGTGTTATTAGATTGATTCCCAAATGAAAGGTCATTGGTTCGAATCGAGGAGCAGCCATGAAGATGATTTCCCAAGAAAAGAGAAACAGCATCATCCAGCTCATCGATAGCTGTCTCCTGGCCAAGAAAACTGCCAAACTGCATCATGTGAGTGCCAGGACAGCTGGAAGGATACGAAAAGAAGGCCGTCCCTCCATTCAGAAGCCAAAAGGCAAACATCCAGGCAAAATATCAGAGTCAACAAATCGGCTCATCCCAAGGTCTGTCAGTTCTGACGCGACAAACACTGCAGTGGAGGTGGCTCGTATGCTTTGCAATAGTGATGCAAGCAATGATCGACACACATTACACAAGTCTAGAATGGTGGCTCAAAAAAAGGTGAAGAAGCCTCGACTTCAATATTGTCATAAGAAGTGTTGGTTCGAGTGTGCAAACAAGTACGAAAAGTGGACATTTAAAGATTTGAAATAGGTGATTTGGAGCAATGACACAAAAGTAAATGGACTAGGTTCTGATAGGTGCAAATGGGTCTGAAAGGAACAAGGGACTGCAGCAACTGACCTGAGGGTCAGGTTGCACAGAAAAAACATGGACAGATGGTCTGAGGTCGGGACTGGCAGCACAGGATCAGAAGGTATAGCCGAGGTCAGAAGTGGAGAGGTCAGACAGAACGGGAAGACTAGCTGGGTCAGTAATGGGAAACGGAATACAGAAAAGTGCATACACGTGGACTACAAGGTAGGAACCAAATGAGTAAGGTGTGGAGGGAGGACCTGCTCACATGAGATTGGCCAGGGAACCTAATCTCTGCAGGACACAGGTGGGTTAAAATCCTGCAGAGACCGGCCATGCCCTCCTAAGGCCAAATGGAAACTACAGGGTGTTTGATGAAATCTAAGATTCTGGGACAATAACCCCTTTAATAGGAGAATGTTAAGGATTGCACTGAACACGTGTGGCTAGGCTGGTACTATGTCCAGAGCCAATGCACAATGACTGGCTCTGAGCACTTTCTTTCTTACTAAGTCACTAGATTTAGTGCTTGAATATTATTGGTCTCCCCTAATAAAAAATTCCACTTAAAACATTACAATGCATAAATTGAATGGTGCAACTTTTTTTCAGGTGTCCAAATAGAGTATAGAAAACAGCAATCACATAATTGCCAACATAACTACAGTGGCCCAATATTGCAACGTGTAAGTCCTCTAACAGTTCGTGTTATATGACTTTCATATTGCATGGCAGCACACTGAGAACAGGATTTATTTTTTTAACCAGCACGCCATAAAAAAAATGTTGCAGACCCCAAAACTTCTGTTTACAAAACAATATGTTTTAAACACATGTAAATCCATTAAGGCCATGTTCACACAATGCGTTTTTTACTGCGGAACCGCCGCGATTTTGCCGCTGCGGGTCCGCAGCTGTTTTCCATGCAGGGTACAGTACAATGTACCCTATGGAAAACAGGAACCGCTGTGCCCACATTGCGGAAATTCACTAAAAAAGCCGAGCTGAATAGCTGCGGTAAAAAAGAAGGACCATGTCACTTCTTTGTGCGGAACTGCAGCGGTTCTGCACCCATTGACCTCCATTGTGAGGGTCAAACCCGCAGTAAAACCGCAGACGAAAAAAATATCTGCGGGTTTTCTGCGGTTTGTGGTGCAGAACCGCTGCAGCAGGAAGTGCGTGGGCGGAGTGTGGCTGTCCCCCCGTGCCCCAATCCCATCCCCCCATGCTCCGATGCCACCCCCCCGTTCTCCGACGCCCCCCCCCCCCGTGCCCTCATCTCCCCCCCTTATACTTACCGGGCCTCCCGGTGTCCGTCCGTCTTCTCCCTGGGCGCCGCCATCTTCCAAAATGGCGGGCGCATGCGCAGTGCGCCCGCCGAATCTGCCGGCCGGCAGATTCATTCCAAGCACATTTTGATCACTGTGATAACCTCACAGTGATCAAAATTAAAAAAAAAAGTAAATGACCCCCCCCTTTATCACCCCTATAGGTAGTAACAATAATAAAATAAAGAATATTTTTTTCCCCCACTACAGTTAGAATTAGGGTTAGGGGTAGGGTTAGGGTATTTTCAGCCATTTTAACCCTAAAAAAACTTCCTAGAAAACACACAGACTCTGCAGAGAAAACTGCATAAAAAACCGCACTAAAACCGCATCAAAAAACGCACCAAAAAATGCACCTGCGTTTTCTGCCAAGAGCTGCGGTTTTTAGTGCAGAAAAAACAGCAGGGACATCAGGAACGTGTGAACATGGCCTTACCGTCACCAAAAACCTTTATTTTATTTACATTTCTGTGATGATCTGTTTTTATTTGTGCTTCCTACAAAGAAAGAAGAACAAAAGGAGGCCCAAGAGGAAGTCTGCCCATTCTATTACATAGCAAACAAGCTGTGATATTGGCCAGCACACAAATGCCATATGTGGACCCATTGGCTTGAATGGATGGGTTTTGTCTACAAATGGTTCCAAAAAAGGACCTAAGGTACTGAGTCCAATAAGGTCAGCGTGGTTTAGAATTTTAAGAACCAATGATCTGGACTTTGTGTTGTTTTGGGACTTGTGACGAAGGGGCGGAGACCTCGATTGCTCGGGTAAGAGATGAGTCGGCCCTAAGAAGTTTCATATCCCAGAGTCTGATGGGTTTCCATTCTGTGAAATGATGGTAGATGAGGAGGTAGTATTCCCTGAGGCTGGCATTCATGAGATAGGGGTGACTTGAGAAAATGTTGGGTTCGCCCAACATAGGGACCTAACTCTAAAAGAAGCATTCAATAATGTAACTAATAAATAATGTAATGGCATAGCACAGGAGCCGGGTGCTGACACCAGATTTCCTCATTTTATGATTAGTGGAGACTTATTCTATTACTAAGGTCAGAGGAAATAGTGGAGCAGTTGTTGGAACCATGACACTATAGACGGTGGGTGTTGGACATGGCCCATTCACATGTCTTGGCTGGCCATCTGGTTGTCGACAAAACTCAAGAATGGGTTAGGAGGAATTTCTATTGGCCCAAATGTCACTGGGAAATCCTAAGATATTGCAAGTTCTGTCCCACCTGCCAGTTAACCACTCCCACCTGTCACTTTCAAAATCCCCTCATGCCGCTACCCATCAAGGCATGGCAAGAAAGGGATCCCTTTGAAACTCCATGTTTGCTGGTTAAGACATAAGGGGACATTGAAGACGTCACAATAGCCAAAATGCTGTTGAAGGCCAAAAAACAGCAGTGTCAACAAAATCGGGACCTGTTCTCCAATTTGCCGGCATGTACAGATGTTATAGAACACAAGTTTCTGACAGAACCCCATGGATGGGTAAATTTGAAGCTCTACCTAATTCCAGAGGCCCCCCTTGACTGATTTCCAAGGAAGTAAAGTTTATACTCAATCTCAGTGTCATTGAGGAGTCTAAGTGCGGGTGGTATAACACGACTGACCTTGTTTCAAAACCCGATGGAGAATGGACATTCTGTAATGATTATCGGAAAATGAACAAAGTCTTCAAGTTCAACATACGCCCCATATCGATAAGCTGATCGAGAGGCTTAGGCTGGGAAGGCACATAACCACCTTGGATCTAACAAAGGGATATTGACAAATCCTCATGTCACAAGAAGCCAAGGAGAAGACAGCTTCCAATATGTCTGGATGCAGATCGGACTACAGGGAGCTCCAGTCATCTTCCAGTGGGCTATGGACCGGATCCTCGCAACCAATAAGAATTACGCTACAGCATACCTGAACAATATCATAATTTTCAGCCCAGATTGGGGAAGCCATCTGAGAGAGGTCTAGATGGTGTTCGATGCTCTGAGGCAGGGTTCTCTATACATAAAAAAAAGTGCCATGGGAAAGAGGAGGCCAAATACCTTGGATATATAGTAGGTAGAGACTAAATCAAACCCCAGATCAATAAAGTAAACGCAATCCAGAACTGGCCAAAACTAGTCTCAAAAAAGCAAGTTAGGGCCTTTCTGGGAATTGTGAGGTAATACAGGAGGCTCATTCCAAACTTTGCCATGGTGGCTGCATCTCTGTCAGAACTCCTTAAGGCGACAAAATCAGTCATGGCCAAATGGATGTTGGAGGTAGAGACGGCATTTCAAGAGCTGAAAGTAGCTCTGTGTACTTGACCAGTCGTGATTGCCCCTAACTTTTAGAAGGAATTTGTACTCCAAACGGATACCTCCGAAGTTAGATTAGGTGCTGTCCTCTCTCAGGAGATACATGGAAAGTATCATCCTGTTCTCTACCTGAGTACGAAACTCTCGGCATGTGAGAAAAATTATTCGATTGTAGAAATGGAAAGCCTGGCCATAAACTGGGCAGTGCATACATTGCAATACTATCTCTTAGGGTGAGAATTTACATTAGTGTCAGACCATGGCCCACTCAGGTGGATAAGCAAAGATAGGGAGGCAAAATGTTCAGGTTACCCGCTGGTTTCTAGCCCTGCAGGATTTTTGCTTCCATGTAGAATACAGTATAGAACCAGGAGTTACATGGTAATGCCGATGCCCTCTGGAGAATCCTATGTCTAGTGGTAGAAGGTGCCAAGCCCACTGCTTTAGGCAGAGGGGGGAGGAATGTAAGCTGGCTGTTAGACACATAGTGCATGGGAGATAAATCTGGTGTAATGCTTTAGTATATAGGACTAAAAGGGGTTAATCAGCCATGACAGGCTTATTATGAGCAGCTGAAAAGTTGGGAGAAATGGCTGCTCATCATACTGTATTTCCACCCCTGGGTGTAGTTTGTTTTTGTAAATTTAAACCTGTTTGTATCACAGATGGCTGTGTGTATGGAGGTGTGCAGATCTTCTGGATTGAGTTCCTTTGCTAAAGGACTAAAAAGTTTGATTCTAAGCTAGGCGGGCGAACCAGCACTATTATATGGACAAGTTGTTTTATGTTTAACTTTGTGCCGGTCAAAGGCTGTATTTAAGTTTCTTGTGAAGTATTTTAGGAGGACTGCAAATAAACCGGATGGAGTTTAAATAGAAACTGTTCCTGGGATAACTCAGATCACTCCCAAGTGAGTAGCATTGTTACAGTGCTTATGAGGCTATTGCGTTTGGGTCAGAAGATCCAAGGCCTGTCCTAGAAATCATGGTCTGTATAATCAAACAATGGGACTCAAAAGCTTGAATTTAGCCTTTGGCTATACACTGTGTGCAGAATTATTAGGCAAGTTGTATTTTGATCACATGATACTTTTTATACATGTTGTCCTACTCCAAGCTGTTCAGGCTTGAGAGCCAACTACCAATTAAGAAAATCAGGTGATGTGCATCTCTGTAATGAGGAGGGGTGTTGTCTAATGACATTAAAACCCTATATAAGATGTGCTTAATTATTAGGCAACTTCATTTCCTTTGGCAAAATGGGTCAGAAGAGAGATTTGACAGGCTCTGAAAAGTCCAAAATTGTGAGATGTCTTGCAGAGGGATGCAGCAGTCTTGAAATTGCCAAACCTTTGAAGCGTGATCATCGCACAATCAAGCGTTTCATTGCAAATATCCAACAGGGTCGCAAGAAGCGTGTTGGGCAAAAGAGGCGCAAAACAACTGCACATGAATTGAGGAAAATCAAGCGTGAAGCTGCCAAGATGCCATTTGCCACCAGTTTTGCTCTATTTCAAGGCTGCAATGTTAATGGAGTAACAAAAAGCACAAGGTGTGCGATACTCAGGGACATGGCCAAGGTAAGGAAGGCTGAAAAAAGACCACCTTTGAACAAGAAACATAGGATAAAATGTCAAGACTGGGCCAAGAAATATCTTAAGACTGACTTTTCAGAGGTTTTATAGACTGATGAAATGAGAGTGACTCTTGATGGGCCAGATGGATGGGCCAGAGGCTGGATCAGTAAAGGGCAGAGAGCTCCACTCCGACTCAGACGCCAGCAAGGTGGAGGTGGGGTACTGGTATGGGCTGGTATCATCAAAGATGAACTTGTGGGATCTTTTCGGGTTGAAGATGGAGTGAAGCTCAACTCCCAGACCTACTGCCAGTTTCTGGAAGACATCTTCTTCAAGCAGTGGTACAGAAAGAAGTCGGTATCGTTCAAGAAAAACATGATTTTCATGCAGGACAATGCTCCAACACATCCCTCCAACTACTCCACAGCGTGGCTGGCCAGTAAAGGTCTCAAAGAAGAAAAAATAATGACATGGCCCTCTTGTTCACCTGATCTGAACCCCATAGCGAACCTGTGGTCCCTCATAAAATGTGAGATCTACAGGGAGGGAAAACAGTACACCTTTCGGAACAGTGTCTGGGAGGCTGTGGTGGCTGCTGCACGCAATGTTGATCGTAAACAGATCAAGCAACTGACAGAATCTATGGATGGAAGGCTGTTGTGTGTCATCATAAAGAAAGGTGGCAATACTGGTCTCTAATTTTTGGGGGTTTTGTTTTTTTATGTCAGAAATGTTTATTTCTAAATTTTGTTCAGTTATATTGGTTTACTTGGTGAAAATAAACAAGTGAGATGGGAATGTATTTGGTTTTTATTAAGTTGCCTAATAATTCTGCACAGTAATAGTTACCTGCACAAACAGATATCCTCCTAAGATAGCCAAATCTAAAAAAAACCACTCCAACTTCCAAAAATATTAAGCTTTGATACTTATGAGTCTTTTGGGTTGATTGAGAACATAGTTGTTGATCAATAATAAAAAATAATCCTCTAAAATACAACTTGCCTAATAATTCTGCACACAGTGTATTCACATCACACTTTTGACACATGTCAGTGACTACGTTGGGGCTTCAGACAGAAGTTCTGAAAACTGGGAATCAGATGGATATGCTGACAGGCTTTGACTTTAATTAAATAGATGGAGTCATTTTGTGCGCTCTCTGACCTCACTTACTGTAAGATACGCCTTTTTAGGTGGGCACTAAAAACGTAGTCATCTGCTTCTTTTGTGCCTTCCTGAAAAAGGCAAAAGATATTGCCGAAAATATGGTCAGAGCACAAAGTGAGTAAATCTGCTTTAATGTCCCCTTTACAATCTTCCACGTATCAATACATCCAGGTTGGCTGGTACTTATCGATCTTGGACGTATGGATACCTCACGACAATTTTGTGCGCACAAAGGCTGTGCGAGCGTGAGCGCTGCCAGGTGTCATCTGATCCTTCAGTGCCAAAAGCTGTGACTGCACCGCTCCTGGCACTTTAATCCTCTAAATGCTGCAATTGATCGATATTGGCATCATCTTGAGAGACCGATCGTTGCCACGGTGACCCAATGTCATCATCATGACATCCGGATCACCAAAGCTAGCAAACTTAATACACCATGCTCAGAACATGGTGCAGCAAGTTTGTCTGTCAGTACAGTGCTGACAGTTTGTAAAGCATAGCAAAGCTCTTACTTTGCTATACTTTACAAGCGATCAGACTGCAAAAAGTGAAAGTCCCATAGTGGGACAAAGTAAAAAAAAGTTAATAAAGTGAAAAAAATGTTTTAGGTGTGCATGAAAGTGCAGTCCGCCACAGTTTTGTTTTCTTCTGAAAAAAAGGACAATGCTGAACAGAGGCCAGCCTCATTATAATGAATGGATCCCTCGGGGATTTCATCTGCATTTCGTCACTTGGAGATTTGGATGGAAACCCCCGATGCAAGTGCTCAATGTACTTGATTCCAAGTGTTATGTAAAATATTCCTAACAATAGTTCAAATCAATCCCTAAAAATAGGCCCCATTCAGGTGCTTCATCTATCAGTGTAAATATAGGGGGCTTCCACGTTACTGGTAGCACAGAGGCTCAGGAAAAGCTAAATGGCTCTTCGCCCCCCCAAAAGAAATGCAGCAAATTCTGTGCTCCTAAATCCAATTGCCACCCTCCCGTCTGACCTCCACAGTGTGCCTAAACCACATTTAGAGTCCACATGTTTGGCATTTATGTAGCGATGAGAGCCCATCTAATTTACGGGTGTGTGTCTCCAGAAGCATGAGCTGAACATAACATGCTGGTCACCACAACGTACCGGGGACTACAATGTATTGGTCACAGCAACAGCAGATCTGCAATTTTCAATCAGTAATATCCACTGCTGCTTGTTTCTGTGAAACACCCATGGAGTAAAAATCATCAATACATCTGTACATAAATTCCCAAAGGAGTATAATTTCCAAAATAGGGTAATTTGAGGGGGATTCTGCTCTTCTAGCACTTAGGGGCTCTGTATATGGAGTTTGTAAACTATTATTTTGGAAAATCTGCACCCCAGGAGGCAAATAGCGCTCTGTCCCTCCCGAGTCTCGCTGTGTGGCTAAGCAGTACTGTACAGCCACATATGGGGTATGTCTACATTCAGCAGAAATTGTAGGACACACTATAGTGCCATTTTTACACATTTCCCAGTGTGAAAAAGTAAAATCTGGGGCAAAAACAAAATCTTAGTGGTAAAAATGTAATTATTGTTTTCTTCACTGCTCAATGGTACAAAATTATGTGACCCACCTGTGGTATCAATAAGATCACTGCACCCCTAGATGAATTTATTGAGAGGTGCAGTTTGTAAAATTGGGTCTCTTATGGGGGCTCTGCTGTTCTGTCTCCCCAGGGGCTCTGCTAATGTGACATGGCTCCCTCAAACCAGTCCAGCAAAATCTGAACTTCAATATGACATTTCTTCCCTCCCAAGCTTTTGCACTGTGCCTCGAAAGTAGTTTTGACCACATAAGGGGCATCGGCATACTCATGAGAAATTGCACAAAAAATTGTATATAATTTCTCCTGTAACCCTTATGAAAATGCAAAATTTGGGGCTATAAAAATTTGTGGGTGAAAAATTGGATTTTTTTATTTCACGGCTCAATATTATAAACTTCTGTGAAGTACCTTGAGGTTCAAGGTGCTCACCACATATCTAGGTAAGTTCCCTGAGGGGTCTAGTTTCCAAAATGGTGTCACTTGAGGGGTCTGCAAATGCGACATGGTGTTCGCTAATTATGCCAGCAAATCTTACATTCAAAAAGTCAAATGGCGCTCCTTCCCTTCCGAGCCCTGCCATGCACCCAAACAGTGGTTTTCCCCCACATATGGGTATGCTCATGAGAAATTGCGCAACAGATTTTGGGATTCATTTTTTCCTGTTACCCTTGCAAAAATAAGACAAATTGGGTCTAAAATTAAAGTTTTGTGAAAAAAGCTAAATGTTAGTTTTTTCCATATTCCAAAAAAATGAATGTGAAGCTCCTCAAGAAACTTCTTGTATGTGGTTTTGATGGCCTTGAAGGGTGCAGTTTTTAGAATTGTGTCACTTTTGGGTATTTTCTGTCATATAATCCCTCAAAGTCACTTCACATGTAAAGTGGTCCCTAAAAAATGATTTTGTAAATTGTGTTGGAAAAATTAGAAATTGATGGTCAACTTTTAGCCCTTATAACTTCCTACCAAAAAAATCTTATTTAAAAAATTATGCTGATGTAAAGTAGACTTGTGGAAAATGTTATTTATTAACTATTTTGTTTGACATAACTCTTTGATTTAAGGGATAAAAATGAAAAGTTTGAAAATTGCAAAATGTTCACAATTTTCCATAAATAAATGCAAGTCATATCAAAGACATTTTATGACTATCACGAAGTACAATCATGAAAAAACAATCTCAGAATCAGTGGAATCCGTTGAAGCGTTCCAGAGTTATTACCTCATAAAGTGACATTTGTCAGAGTTGTAACATTTGGCCTGGCCAGGAAGGCGCAAACAGGCTTTTGGGAAGGGTAGGGGGCAAAGAGGCTAAAGTCAATGGTCGAATCCACCTGAATCCCTTTTTTCAAAGTTTCAGACAGAAGCCTCCACAGAGCCACTATAAGTGCCAAATAAGTGATGTGAATCCGGCCTTAGAAAGAAAATGTATAAAACCCCACAATATAATTACATGTTTAGTATGGCATGGTTGGAGGGCAGCCAGATTATCAGAGCTACACTTAGTAAACATTTAGTGGAATGCAACATGTTTTAGATATTTAGCTATAAGACACTTAAGCTATGTAAATATTTGTCTATAAGAGTTGAATGCTAATTGGTTTCATTAACCCTTGGTAAAACTCATTTACATTTAACTCCTTGGTATCACACTAGTTCAGGGCTTTTATCCATTAATATTTTTCCATTTTTTGGTATTTATACCAAAGAAAAGGACAGTTTTTGAGCGAAGTTTTCAATATTCAATCTCTTTATTTGAGCCAGAAGTTGATATAAAAGTTAAATTAAAACTGAATGAAAAACTGTCATAAAAATATCAATGTGAAACCAAGTAATTTTTTTTTTTACAAATAAGTCTTTATTTTTGCACATATAGTATTTGGACTATTTTTGTAGTCACATATAAGACCCTCTATATATAATATACTAGATGAATCCCCGATGCTATCGCATCGGGAGAGCGGTAATGCACGATAGGGGCAGGCTTTGAAGCATTGAGAATCTCTTCCGCCCATGTACTCACTCACCTATCCACTCTCTCTTTCCCCATGTGCTGACTTCTGCCGTCTGTGCTCTTTCTTTGACCGGTCTACCCCATGTGCTATCCCCCTTTCTGCTGTCTCTCTCCTTCCTGTGCTGTGTTCTCCTCTCATGTCCTGTCTCATTTGAGCTGTCTCCCCCTGTGCTCTGTCTCTCACCCCTGTGCGCTTTCTCTCTCCCCCATCTGCTATCTTCTCCTCTCATATCATCTCTTCTTTGACCTGTGTACACTATGTGCTCTCCCCCTTGTCTGCTCTCTCTCTCTCTCTCTCTCCACCACTGTGCTGTACCACAGCTCCTGGGCAGGGGAGGAATCAAAAGACAATACTGACATTACAGCAGGAGATCGCAGAGGATACATTTTGTGAGGTGCGCTCCTCCTGTACAAAGATGTCGGCGGTCAGTGAATCATTCAGTGATCCCGGTGGCAGCGTGTTCGCGACTGTGTTCCGCTTGTGGTACCGCGCAAGAGGCTGTGTACGGCATATACAATGTGTGTGTGGTGCATACGGCGTATACAGTGTGTGTGATGCGTACAGTATATACAGTGCGTGTTTGTGTGGTACGGCGTATACAGTGTGTGTGTGGTGTGACGGTGTTCCGCTGGTGGTACCGTGCAAGAGGCTGGTACCACCAGCAGTTTCCATATTGAGACACCCATCACTTGGGTGTCCCAATATGGAGGTCGGTGAACTTACGCCGCTTAGAATTCTGGGATCTGGACACATCTGGATGGAGCAGGATGTGAAGACATTACAAGGTAAGTATATGATGCTGGTGTCTGTTAGCATCTAAACTATATTTTGGCATACAACATGTCCTAGTTAGTGGAATTACATTGGGACTAGGGCTTCGGACAATTAGTATTTCAGCAATACACCATTTCCACAATAATGTTCGCAGTGGTAATGCCCAGGTGGAACATACCCCTTCGTGCAATATATTGATACACGATCCAGTCCAACATTAAGCTTGCGTTAGACACTACAGCAATACCTGGTTAGCACTAAAAAGAATGCTTATGCTAAAGGTACCGTCACACTGAACGATATCGCTAGCGATCCGTGACGTTGCAGCGTCCTGGCTAGCGATATCGTTCAGTTTGACACGCAGCAGCGATCAGGATCCTGCTGTGATGTCGTTGGTCGCTGCAGAAAGTCCAGCACTTTATTTCGTCGCTGGACTCCCTGCAGACATCGCTGAATCGGCGTGTGTGATGCCGATTCAGCGATGTCTTCACTGGTAACCAGGGTAAACATCTTGTTACTAAGTGCAGAGCCGCGCTTAGTAACCCGATGTGTACCCTGGTTACCAGCTTAAAAGTAAAAAAAAAACAAACACTACATACTTACCTTCCGCTGTCTGTCCCCGGCGCTGTGCTTCTCTGCACTGGCTGTGAGCGCCGGCCAGCCGGAAAGCACAGCGATGACGTCACCGCTCTGCTTTCCGGCCGCTGTGCTCACAGTCAGTGCAGGAAAGCACAGCGCCGGGGACAGACAGCGGAAGGTAAGTATGTAGTGTTTGTTTTTTTACTTTTACGATGGTAACCAGGGTAAACATCGGGTTACTAAGCGCTGCCCTGCGCTTAGTAACCCAATGTTTACCCTGGTTACCAGCATCGTTGGTCGCTGGAGAGCTGTCTGTGTGACAGCTCTCCAGCGACCAAACAGCGACGCTGCAGCGATCGACATCGTTGTCGGTATCGCTGCAGCGTCGCTGAGTGTGAAGGTAAGAGTTTACTGAAATTGCAACTTACTGAAACAATTGTGATTTGTAAATGAAGCGCAAATTGCAACAGTGACATGCAATGTGTACTGTTTGGAATCATCTTGATCATTATCATTTATATCTACTGTCTTAAGGTGACATCCATCACCATAAAAGAGCCCTGTCCGCCTTGGCTCACACTGTGAGGCTTATAATTCACTTTGTTCATTGTTAGCATGGTATAACCTAGAGCAAAGTCCAGCTCTGTCACCAGAAGTAAACGTCAATGATTTACCAATCTGTCAAAGTGCACTTCTCATACATAGAGAGGATCTCTTGCAAACAGGATATTCACTCATTCTGCTTGTTAAAGCAGATATCAGATCTTCCGGGTCAGCAACACCAGAGATGTTTTTTTTTTTTTTACAGGAAGCCTGTTTTAGTCACTAGAAGTAGATTGCATCATGTTATGAAATGCTTATGATACTAAAGTCAGCAGAATCACTGGGATAACATATATTCAAAGGCAGGACTGAGCCAAGTGGTTTAGGAATGAAGCCTTGAGACTACAGAAACACTTTACTACAAGACCATCTTGTATTAAATGATTATAAGCTGTGATGCAGTGACGTTATATGCGAGGGTTGCTATGAGTCCCCCAGGATGCACACAGAAGCGTATTTAGGCAGCGGGAGTGCATTGCAGTCACAGACATAGCTGTGATTGTAATGCAAAATAAAATAAGTGTTGGTCTTGGGCAAGCTATTTGCCCAAGGCAGATTTAAGAAAACCTGTCATGGGCTTTTATATTTGGAGCGGACTACAGGATGGTAGTGGAGAGGTACGCTTCCTGCCAGGCAGGTCTACAAGTGGCCTATGGCTACAGGTTCCTTGTAAAAACCATGCAACTAAGGGTTGGGTGGGTCAGTCTTGGTTTTCAAACTTGGAGAGCAGGAGGCTCTACAAAGCTTCAGCCTGTGTGAAGCAACAATGAGCCAAGCAGAGCCAAAAGGCCTGGCACCACTCAGCGTACACGGAGGTGCAGTTTCCCACAGCAACCAGTCTCGGTTATGGATTGTCTTGTTTCTCGGCTGCGATCCGGAGGCTACCTTTTGAGTTCCAGGTGTAAGTTTACTTTGGACATTAAAATACATTTGTTTTGAACTTTCCTGTGGTCACTGCCTGCCTGTCACCCTGCACCAACTCTCTGCACTACATATGGTTGTAGAATGCGGGCAGTGTGAACTGAGGCATACCAAAAGCGTGCTGCATGTCAGTCAGCCTGCAACGCTACAGCTCATACCTGCTGAAAAAAATGAAGGAGCTTTTGAAGAAGTTGTTCCTTTCTCAGCAACAGTAGCAGGAGCAGCAGCAAGAGCAGCAGCAATGGCAGCAAGAGCAGCGGCAATGGCAGCAAGAGCAGAGGCAATGGCAGCAAGAGCAGCAGCTGCAGTTTTAGTGGCAGCAGCAGGAGCAACTGCAGTTACAGTGGCAGCAGTTGGAGCAGCAGCAATGGCAACAAGAGCAGCAAAATCATCATCATCAGCTGTTGTATCAGCAGCAGCAGCAAAAGACTAATGAGATGATTTTGCAGCAGGTTACGGCTATGCGAGAGGCACCTACCCAGCATCCACGCTCCGTTCGGAGGCCCGGTACAAAGTCCAGTCAGCGCTGAGGTAGAGGAGTCCTGAGGATGATTTGGAGGCTTTCCTCACTGTGTTTGAATGCACAGCAGAGTGGGACAGCCTGCTGATGACCCAGTGGGCTGAAGTGGTGGCCCCCTTACTGACAGGAGATGCCCAGAAGGCCTACCTGGACCTCAGTCAGGACGATGCACCGGACTCTGAGAAGCTGAGACGTGCCCAACTGGGGGGTTAATACATATGTGCGGGCTCAGCGGGTGTACTAGTGGTCCTTCGCAGAGTATTATCCTGCCAGGTTTCATGCATATGACTTGCTGCAGCTGGTAAAAAATGGCTCCAATTTGAGACCTTAGCCCCTCTCCAGAAGGAAGAGAGGGTGGTGGTCGACTGGCTGGTAAGGGCTCTGCCAGTGGCCATACAGCGTTGGGTTGGGCAAGGAAACCTGGGCACTCTGGACCAGGTGGTTGGACTGGATGAGCACCATACGGCCACTCAGGACTTTATACAGGACACTGCTCTTCCTCAGCTGTCACGTCGGGCACCGACAGCCCAGGAGCCTGGGAAAGGTCCCCGACCCTCTGCTGGGGCCAACCAGGACCGAGCCTGTAATGAGGGAGTAACCCGAAGTGAGAGTGACAAGAGACCCACTTCGCCTAAAATGGACACATGGTATAGT
Organism: Ranitomeya imitator; assembly: GCF_032444005.1. Taxonomy (NCBI): domain Eukaryota; kingdom Metazoa; phylum Chordata; class Amphibia; order Anura; family Dendrobatidae; genus Ranitomeya; species Ranitomeya imitator. Next base: position 548,989,784 of record NC_091284.1, read on the forward strand.
CATGCCGCAGCGACTAAGTGTTGGCGGTGCCAGGGGCTCGGACATATGGCTGCCAACTGCCCCCTGACCCCATGGACTGCGGGTATACTCACCGTATGTCTATGTATGCCCATCCAGTCTGCACCGCAACTACAGGCACTGTCAGCAACGAACCCCACCTGTTCCAAGTACTCATCAATGGGTACCAAATGGAGGCTATCTTGGACTCGGGGAGCTTAGTGACTCTGGTCCATGGGTCCCTTGTTGCCGGGATAACTCCAATGGATGGAAAGTGGGGGTGGTGCATATACATGGGGAACTCCGAGAGTACACGGCCACAGAGGTTACTTTCTCCACACCATGTGGAGAAATAAAACATGTTGTAGGAGTGGTGAAGACCCTGCCATATAGGACTGTGTTGGGAAGAGACTTGCCCCTATTCTGGTCCCTGTGGAAGACCAGGGTTAACCCTCCAAAGGTAAATCTTATTACCCGAAGATCCCAAGTAAGGGATATTTGCCATAGGGGCCACCAATCTAGGGACAGAGTGAAACCCAGATAGGTTTTCTCTAGAGGCAGGAGAGGTTGAGGAGACCCCACCAAACCCCGAGCTGGAAGTGTCCCCTGGTAATAATAATCTTTATTTTTATATAGCGCTAACATATTCCGCAGCGCTTTACAGTTTGCACACATATCATCACTGTCCCCGATGGGGGCTCACAATCTAAATTCCCTATCAGTATGTCTTTGGAATGTGGGAGGAAACCGGAGTGCCCGGAGGAAACCCACGCAAACACGGAGAGAACATACAAACTCTTTGCAGATGTTGTCCTGGGTGGGATTCGAACCCAGGACCCCAGCGCTGCAAGGCTGCAGTGCTATCCACTTTGGCCCGGGCATGAGAAAGGATGATAGAAATTAATGGAGTGGCTCAGCAACCAGGGGCCGAGGCAGTTTTCCCCGCATGGCTATCCACTAGGATTTGTTGTACAAAATGGATAAAATCTGGGATGATATGCTGGAACAGCTGGTGGTGCCCCAATCCTACTGTTGGGCGGTGCTCGATATGGCTCACACCCACATGCTGGAAGGACACTTGAGGGCCAAAGAGACGCAGGAGGGCATACTGCAGCATTCTTTTTGGCCCAGGACTTACGCGGAGGTCCAAAGGTACTGTGACACATGTCCAGAGTGCCAACTAACCTCACCCACGACAAACTACGAGAGTCCAATGGTACCTCTGCTCATCATAGAAATACCATTTCAGCGGATGTCAATGGATCTGGTGGGGCCTATAGTGAAGTCCCCCTAGGCAATCAACATATTTTGGTCATAGTGGACTAAAACATGCGGTACCCTGAGGAGATACCCATCCGCCACACATCAGCGATACTAATAGCCCATGAGCTGTTTGCCATGTTTTGTCGCCTTGGGCTACCAAAGGAGACCCTGACCGATCAGGGGACTCCTTTTATGTCCAAGGAGGCCAGGGAGCTATGTAAGCTGCTCCAGATTAAACAGCTTTGCATGTTAGTGTACCACCCACAAACTGATGGGTTGGTAGAAAGGTTTAACAAGACCCTCAAAGCCATGCTCAAAATGGTGGTCTCCAAGGATCAGAGGGATTGGGACATGTTTTTGTCCTATCTAATGTTTGCTATCCGCGAGGTACCACAGGCGTCCACAGGTTTCTCACCGGTTGAGCTACTGTATGGCAAGCATTCGAGAGGACTGCTCGACGTGGGAACAGGAGCCAACTCCACAACGGAGTGTGATAGAGCACGTGGCAAGCATGAAAGACTGAATTGCGGCAGTCCAGCCCATAGTAAAAGAGCATCTGATGGATGCCCAGGCCGCGCAGAGCCGTAATATAATAAATGAGCCACGGTCAGGTCCTTTAAAGAAAGGGACCAAGTGTTGGTACTAGTGCCAACCTTGGAGAGTAAACTCATGGCCAGGTGGCAAGGGCCATATGAGATACAGGGAAAGATGGGAGAAGTAAATTATAGAGTGTACGAGCCTGGAAAGAGGAAACCTGAAAAACTTTACCATGTAAACCTGCTAAAAGCCTAGAAGGACCAGCAATGTTTGGTCACGGAGGCGACTCTGGTCGTACCATCGGGAAACCCTCTGGCATCTGGGGTCAGGTTCAAATAAATGATGCTCTCACCAAACAGCAGTGATGGGAGGCTCAAGTTCTGGTGCAACGGAATACGGATTTATTCTCAGCTGTCGGGCTGGACCTTGGCGATCCAGCATGACCAAGTCACCGATCCCCGAGTAAGGGTACGGATGAAACCGTACTGGGTGCCAGAGGCCGGAGGCAAGCCATCATGGCTGAAGTGAAGCAAATGCTTCAGTTGAGAGTCATCGAGGAGTCCCGGAGTGGGTGGGCTAGCCTGTTATGAAAGGCAATTCAGTACCACAATGGACATAGCGGTCAGAGCACATTCAGTGATCTGACAATAACCCAAAATCATAGAACGAGCTCTGAGACGTGGGAACTCTGCAGACCGCAATCCCTAATCCTCTCCAAACAACACTAGAGGCAGCCGTGGAATGCGCCTAACTCTGCCTATGCAACTCGGCCAGAGGAGCGAGGTTTCAAGGCCAGAAATAATTTACAATTATTTTTGAAACTCAGAAACTTAGTTCTATCTCCAAAAAACAAATCAGGAATAGGAATTCTTGGTTCTAACATAGATTTCTGATCAATAGTGTCTTGAATCTTTTGTACTCTTGCCAAGAGCTGATCCACAAATGAAGACAGACTTCTAATGTCCATCGCTACACCTGTGTACTGAACCACCCAAATGTCTAGGGGAAAAAAAAGGCAAAACACAGTGCAAAGAAAAAAAAATGGTCTCAGAAGTTCTCCTTTCCCTCTATTGAGAATCATTAGTACTTTTGGCTTCCTGTACTGTTATGAAAGGCAATTCAGTACCACAATGGACATAGCGGTCAGAGCACATACAGTGATCTGACAATAACCCAAAATCATAGAACGAGCTCTGAGACGTGGGAACTCTGCAGACCGCAATCCCTAATCCTCTCCAAACAACACTAGAGGCAGCCGTGGATTGCGCCTAACTCTGCCTATGCAACTCGGCACAGCCTGAGAAACTAACTGGCCTGAAGATAGAAAATAAGCCTACCTTGCCTCAGAGAAATACCCCAAAGGAAAAGGCAGCCCCCCACATATAATGACTGTGAGTTAAGATGAAAAGACAAACGTAGAGATGAAATAGATTCAGCAAAGTGAGGCCCGACTTTCTTAACAGAGCGAGGATAGAAAAGGTAACTTTGCGGTCTACACAAAACCCTAAAGAAAACCACGCAAAGGGGGCAAAAAGACCCTCCGTACTGAACTAACAGCACGGAGGTACACCCTTTGCGTCCCAGAGCTTCCAGCAACAAATTAGACAAGCTGGACAGAAAAAATAGCAAACAAATAGCAAAGAAGAACTTAGCTATGCAGAGCAGCAGGCCACAAGAATGATCCAGGGAAAAGCAAGTCCAACACTGGAACATTGACAGGAAGCCAGGATCAAAGCACTAGGTGGAGTTAAGTAGAGAAGCACCTAACGACCTCACCAGATCACCTGAGGGAGGAAACTCAGAAGCCGCAGTACCACTTCCCTCCACCAACAGAAGCTCACAGAGAGAATCAGCCGAAGTACCACTTGTGACCACAGGAGGGAGCTCTGCCACAGAATTCACAACACTAGCCCCATTGTGCTAATACCAAAGCCAGATGGGTCATTACGATTCTGTGGGAGTGATCCTTGACACCACCTATTCCTGTCACCTGACAGGGAAGGTTGGTGCCTCCAGCACTGGGGTGCGGGAGATTGTTGTGACCTGGTGGTTAGGAGCACCCGACCTGATAGTTAAACTCATACAGGACGAGCTCTGGGATGTGGGAGTTCTGCTGACCGCAAGCCCTAATCTGTTATGATTAGGTAATTCAGTACCACAATGGACATAGAAGTCAGAGCACATATAGTGACCTGACAATAACCCAAAAACATAGAACGAGCTCTGAGACGTGGGAACTCTGCTGACCGCAATCCCTAATCCTCTCCAACCACACTAAAGGCAGCCGTGGATTGCGCCTAACGCTCCCTATGCAACTCGGCACAGCCTGAGAAACTAGCTAGCCTGAAGATAGAAAATAAGCCTACCTTGCCTCAGAGAAATACCCCAAAGGAAAAGGCAGCCCCCCACATATAATGACTGTGAGTAAGATGAAAAGACAAACGCAGAGATGAAATAGATTTAGCAAAGTGAGGCCCGACTTTCTGAACAGAGCGAGGATAGGAAAGGTAACTTTGCGGTCAACACAAAACCCTACAAACAACCACGCAAAGGGGGCAAAAAGACCCTCCGTACCGACTAACGGTACGGAGGTACACCCTCTGCGTCCCAGAGCTTCCAGCAAGCAAGAAAAAACCAAATAAGCAAACTGGACAGAAAAAACAGCAAACAAAAATAACAAAAGCGGAACTTGGCTATGCAGAGCAGCAGGCCACAGGAACGATCCAGGAGGAAGCAAGTCCAACACTAGAACATTGACTGGAAGCCAGGATCAAAGCACTAGGTGGAGTTAAATAGAGCAGCACCTAACGACTTCACCACATCACCTGAGGAAGGAAACTCAGAAGCCGCAGTACCACTTTCCTCCACCAACGGAAGCTCATAGAGAGAATCAGCCGAAGTACCACTTGTGACCACAGGAGGGAGCTCTGCCACAGAATTCACAACAGTACCCCCCCCTTGAGGAGGGGTCACCGAACCCTCACCAGAGCCCCCAGGACGACCAGGATGAGCCATATGAAAGGCACGAACAAGATCGGGAGCATGGACATCAGAGGCAAAGACCCAGGAATTATCTTCCTGAGCATAACCCTTCCACTTAACCAGATACTGGAGTTTCCATCTTGAAACACGAGAATTCAAAATCTTCTCCACAATATACTCCAACTCCCCCTCCACCAAAACCGGAGCAGGAGGATCAGCAGATGGAACCATAGGTGCCACGTATCTCCGCAACAATGACCTATGGAATACGTTATGAATGGAAAAAGAATCTGGAAGGGTCAAACGAAAAGACACAGGATTAAGAACCTCAGAAATCGTATACGGACCAATGAAACGAGGTTTAAACTTAGGAGAGGAAACCTTCATAGGAATATGACGAGAAGACAACCAAACCAAATCCCCAACACGAAGTCGGGGACCCACACAGCGTCTGCGATTAGCGAAACGTTGAGCCTTCTCCTGGGACAAGGTCAAATTGTCCTCTACATTAGTCCAAATCTGCTGCAACCTGTCCACCACAGTATCCACACCAGGACAGTCCGAAGACTCAACCTGCCCTGAAGAGAAACGAGGATGGAACCCAGAGTTGCAGAAAAACGGCGAAACCAAGGTAGCCGAGCTGGCCCGATTGTTAAGGGCGAACTCAGCCAAGGGCAAAAAGGACACCCAGTCATCCTGATCAGCAGAAACAAAGCATCTCAGATATGTTTCCAAAGTCTGATTGGTTCGTTCGGTCTGGCCATTGGTCTGAGGATGGAAAGCCGAGGAAAAAGACAAGTCAATGCCCATTCTAACACAAAAAGCTCGCCAAAACCTCGAAACAAACTGGGAACCTCTGTCAGAAACGATATTCTCTGGAATGCCATGTAAACGAACCACATGCTGGAAGAACAATGGCACCAAATCAGAGGAGGAAGGTAATTTAGCCAAGGGTACCAAATGGACCATCTTAGAGAAGCGATCACAAACCACCCAAATGACTGACATTTTTTGAGAGATGGGAAGATCTGAAATAAAATCCATAGAGATATGTGTCCAAGGCCTCTTCGGGACCGGCAAGGGCAAAAGCAACCCACTGGCACGAGAACAGCAGGGCTTAGCCCGAGCACAAATCCCACAGGACTGCACAAAAGAACGCACATCCCGCGACAGAGATGGCCACCAAAAGGATCTAGCCACTAACTCTCTGGTACCAAATATTCCAGGATGACCAGCCAACACCGAACAATGAACCTCAGAGATAACTTTATTCGTCCACCTATCAGGGACAAACAGTTTCTCCGCTGGGCAACGATCAGGTTTATTAGCCTGAAATTTTTGCAGCACCCGCCGCAAATCAGGGGAGATGGCAGACACAATTACTCCTTCCTTGAGGATACCCGCCGGCTCAGACAAACCCGGAGAGTCGGGCACAAAACTCCTGGACAGGGCATCCGCCTTCACATTTTTAGAGCCCGGAAGGTACGAAACCACAAAGTCAAAACGGGCAAAAAACAGCGACCAACGAGCCTGTCTAGGATTCAACCGCTTGGCAGACTCGAGATAAGTCAAGTTCTTATGATCAGTCAAGACCACCACGCGATGCTTAGCTCCTTCAAGCCAATGACGCCACTCCTCGAATGCCCACTTCATGGCCAGCAACTCTTGATTGCCAACATCATAATTTCGCTCAGCAGGCGAAAACTTCCTGGAAAAGAAGGCGCATGGTTTCATCACCGAGCAATCAGAACTTCTCTGCGACAAAACAGCCCCCGCTCCAACTCAGAAGCATCAACCTCGACCTGGAATGGAAGCGAAACATCTGGTTGACACAACACAGGGGCAGAAGAAAAACGACGCTTCAACTCTTGAAAAGCTTCCACAGCAGCAGAAGACCAATTGACCACATCAGCACCCTTCTTGGTCAAATCGGTCAATGGTTTAGCAATACTAGAAAAATTGCAGATGAAGCGACGATAAAAATTAGCATAGCCCAGGAACTTTTGCAGACTTTTCAGAGATGTCGGCTGAGTCCAATCATGGATGGCTTGGACCTTAACAGGGTCCATCTCGATAGTAGAAGGGGAAAAAATGAACCCCAAAAATGAAACCTTCTGAACACCAAAGAGACACTTTGATCCCTTCACAAACAAAGAATTAGCACGCAGGACCTGAAACACCGTTCTGACCTGCTTCACATGAGATTCCCAATCATCCGAGAAGACCAAAATATCATTCAAGTATACAATCAGGAATTTATCCAGGTACTCTCGGAAGATGTCATGCATAAAGGACTGAAACACTGATGGAGCATTGGCAAGTCCGAATGGCATTACTAGGTACTCAAAATGGCCCTCGGGCGTATTAAATGCAGTTTTCCATTCATCGCCTCGCTTAATACGCACAAGATTATACGCACCACGAAGATCTATCTTGGTGAACCAACTAGCCCCCTTAATCCGAGCAAACAAATCAGATAACAGCGGCAAGGGGTACTGAAATTTAACCGTGATCTTATTTAGAAGGCGGTAATCTATACAAGGTCTCAGCGAACCATCCTTCTTGGCCACAAAAAAGAACCCAGCTCCTAATGGCGACGATGATGGGCGAATGTGCCCCTTCTCCAAGGACTCCTTCACGTAACTCCGCATAGTGGCGTGCTAAGGCACAGATAAATTAAACAGTCGACCTTTTGGGAATTTACTACCAGGAATCAAATCGATAGCACAATCACAATCCCTATGCGGAGGTAGGGTATCGGACTTGGGCTCATCAAATACATCCCGGTAATCAGACAAGAACTCTGGGACCTCAGAAGGGGTGGATGACGAAATAGACAGAAATGGGACATCACCATGTACCCCCTGACAACCCCAGCTGGACACAGACATGGATTTCCAATCTAATACTGGATTATGGACTTGTAGCCATGGCAACCCCAACACGACCACATCATGCAGATTATGCAACACCAGAAAGCGAATAACCTCCTGATGTGCAGGAGCCATGCACATGGTCAGCTGGGCCCAGTACTGAGGCTTATTCTTGGCCAAAGGCGTAGCATCAATTCCTCTCAATGGAATAGGACACTGCAAGGGCTCCAAGAAAAAACCACAGCGCCTAGCATACTCCAAGTCCATCAAATTCAGGGCAGCGCCTGAATCCACAAATGCCATGACAGAATAAGATGACAAAGAGCAGATCAAGGTAACGGACAAAAGAAATTTTGACTGTACCGTACCAATGGTGGCAGACCTAGCGAACCGCTTAGTGCGCTTAGGACAATCAGAGATAGCATGAGTGGAATCACCACAGTAGAAACACAGCCCATTCTGACGTCTGTGTTCTTGCCGTTCAACTCTTGTCAAAGTCCTATCGCACTGCATAGGCTCAGGTTTATGCTCGGATAATACTGCCAAATGGTGCACAGATTTACGTTCACGCAAGCGTCGACCGATCTGAATGGCCAAAGACATAGACTCATTCAGACCAGCAGGCATAGGAAATCCCACCATGACATCCTTAAGGGCTTCAGAGAGACCCTTTCTGAAAATAGCTGCAAGCGCCCCTTCATTCCATTCAGTGAGTACGGACCACTTTCTAAATTTCTGACAATATACCTCTATCTCATCCTGACCCTGACACAGAGCCAGCAAATTTTTCTCTGCCTGATCCACTGAATTAGGTTCATCATACAGCAATCCGAGCGCCAGGAAAAACGCATCAATATTACACAATGCAGGATTTCCTGGCGCAAGAGAAAATGCCCAGTCCTGAGGGTCGCCACGTAAAAAAGAAATTATGATCCTAACTTGTTGAACTGGGTCACCAGAGGAGCGAGGTTTCAAAGCCAGAAATAGTTTACAATTATTTTTGAAACTCAGAAATTTAGTTCTATCTCCAAAAAAACAAATCAGGAATAGGAATTCTTGGTTCCAACATAGAATTCTGAACCACAAAGTCTTGAATATTTTGTACTCTTGCCGTGAGCTGATCCACACATGAAGACAGACCTTTAATGTCCATCGCTACACCTGTGTCCTGAACCACCCAAATGTCTAGGGGAAAAAAAAGGCAAAACACAGTGCAGAGAAAAAAAAATGGTCTCAGAACTTCTTTTTTCCCTCTATCGAGAATCATTAGTACTTATGGCTTCCAGTACTGTTTTGATTAGGTAATTCAGTACCTAATTAAAGCAGTTAATACAAGAGAAGATAGTATTCTGCTATAGATGGATCTGGATAAGTTGGAAACTTGGGCTGAAAGGTGGCAGATGAGGTTTAACAATGATAAATGCAAGGTTATACACATGGGAAGAAGGAATCAATGTCACCATTACACACTGAATGGGAAACCACTGGGTAAATCTGACAGGGAGAAGGACTTGGGGATCCTAGTTAATGATAAACTTACCTGGAGCAGCCAGTGCCAGGCAGCAGCTGCCAAGTCAAACAGGATCATGGGGTGCATTAAAAGAGGTCTGGATACACATGATGAGAGCATTATACTGCCTCTGTACAAATCCCTAGTTAGACCGCACATGGAGTACTGTGTCCAGTTTTGGGCACCGGTGCTCAGGAAGGATATAATGGAACTAGAGAGAGTACAAAGGAGGGCAACAAAATTAATAAAGGGGATGGGAGAACTACAATACCCAGATAGATTAGCGAAATTAGGATTATTTAGTCTAGAAAAAAGACGACTGAGGGGCGATCTAATAACCATGTATAAGTATATAAGGGGACAATACAAATATCTCGCTGAGGATCTGTTTATACCAAGGAAGGTGACGGGCACAAGGGGGCATTCTTTGCGTCTGGAGGAGAGAAGGTTTTTCCACCAACATAGAAGAGGATTCTTTACTGTTAGGGCAGTGAGAATCTGGAATTGCTTGCCTGAGGAGGTGGTGATGGCGAACTCAGTCGAGGGGTTCAAGAGAGGCCTGGATGTCTTCCTGGAGCAGAACAATATTGTATCATACAATTAGGTTCTGTAGAAGGACGTAGATCTGGGGATTTATTATGATGGAATATAGGCTGAACTGGATGGACAAATGTCTTTTTTCGGCCTTACTTACTAACTATGTTACAATGGACATAGAAGTCAGAGCACATACAGTGACCTGACAATAACCCAAAAACATAGAACGAGCTCTGAGACGTGGGAACTCTGCTGACCGCAATCCCTAATCCTCTCCAACCACACTAAAGGCAGCCGTGGATTGCGCCTAACGCTCCCTATGCAACTCGGCACAGCCTGAGAAACTAGCTAGCCTGAAGATAGAAAATATATTATGGAGCAACGTGGCACAGCTGTGAGGTGCACAAAGAAGGTTCCCAAACCAGTAACTATTAAAAATAAACTTTGGCACTCAACTTTAGTATGTCGTAAATTTTATTAGCAGCCACTCGTACAGACGTTTCGGTCAGTGTTATTGACCTTCTTCAGTGTACTGCATTAACATCAAAAAAACAGAACAGCAAAAATAAACCATCAATGTACATGAAATTTTAACAAAAACTCTCTCAGTTCCATAGTGGAACAGGGAGACTAATACATAATTATATACCGTGCGTATATAGTGATGGATGGGAGGATGGGGAATGGGATAAAGGAAAATAAAAAATAAAATGAAGGAAAAAGAAAGGATCATACCTTATAGTCAAAGGTAGCAAGAGTGTGGCTCAAAATGTAGATAAGGTCCTAGTGTAAGTTTACAGGGAAGGTCCTAATGTAGATCCTAAACAGAAAAAGGGGAGCATATCATGACAGTAATTTATAGTGTGCTTAGACTATACTAATAAGAAGGTAACTGACCCGTATACAAGTCACAATGAGGGTCATGTGTAGGGAAAATCCAATGGTGGCTCTTGACTATGGTAAATAGAACTGAAACTAAATAAAAATAGAGCATAATAGGCAAAGCAGGGGTGCATATGTTGTAACAACAGACAGGGAAGATCTACATACCCTGTGAGAGCAAATGTATTGTATGGGTCTAACAGGTGAGCCAAAGGAGACCTCTTACCTAAATTAAAGGATAAAATGGATATATAATAAAGGGAGACCCCATAAGATATGATGTCAGTCTCTATTGTGATATCTTACCCAGGATCAGCAGTAGCTAAATATGGACCAAACAAGTGTGTTGTATGGATCTAACAGGTGGACCAAAGAACACCTCTTGCCTAAATAGAGAATAAAATGTACCCATATGAGTGGAAAAGCAATAAACCGAAAACCTCATAAAGTAAAATTCCAGCTCTATTATAATGTCTTACCCAGAATCGGTAGTAGCTATATGCGGACCATAGAAATGGAGCAGGAATATGTTCCTGTTCTAAATAAAAGAGAAATGCGGCCATGAATCTAAAGATGTAACAAGTAGATAATGAGCCCCACCTATGGGGCGCCGACCCTCAAAAGGCATCTTACCCAGGACGGATGATGGTGAGGAACGCGGTGTCCACCGCTAGTTCTGTGGTGTAGCATCATGGTGAGGAGCGCTCTTTTGTGGGCTGGGGGCGGGACCTCAATGTCGGCCGCGTACCGGAAGTGCGTCACCGGAAGTGACGCACCGTCAGTACAAGTTGAATACCTGTCTTACAGGACAGAGTGGCGGTGCGTGCCACATGAATATGCGGTCCACAGGAGTAAGGGAAGTAGCGGTGATGCCTCTATGACAAGTGGGAGGCGGGACGCATAGCCGGCCGCATACCGGAAGTGCGTCATCGGAGATATCACACTTCCCTTATGGGTATATGTATGCGTGTCACTGGGGGCATAGAGCAGTATGGTGGTGTGTTCCACCGGTGTAAATAATCCACCAAGGGTGGAAAAAATGTAACTACTAGTGGATATAACATACAGCTGGACCTATAGTACCTGAGGTGGTGGATATGTATAACCAATATAGAAATGTAAGATAATCCACTAAGGATGGGAAAGGAAGAAAAAGAAACGAATAAAGGGAGAAACAAAAGTAAAAAATAATAATAATGAAGATGAGGAAAAAATAAGGAAAAATAATAGGAGGCAATGGGACTGGGGTGGGGGTCCAGGGGAAGGAGGATCAGGATGTGAGAAATTCCGTGCCGTCATATTCAATATTGGTGACTCTGTAAGATAAAGCAACGTGTCAGTATAAAATACAAATGAAGTAGACAAGGGCCTTGATTACAACAGATGTGGGAGAAATAATACATGAATTTTAACAGTTGTCATTATTATTCCAAACAATCATAGAAATGAAAGGAGATCGTACTCCCTGTTTAGACCCCTAGGTGTCATGGTCTCCAACTCATGTATCCAGAACGCCTCCCTTTTCTTGAGGGTCTGGATACGATTGCCCCCCCGTCTGGGTGCAGGGACATGCTCGATGACCTGAAATTTGAGTTGGGGTATGGAGTGTCCCGCATCAATAAAATGGTGAGGTAATGGGAGCAGCGTATTTTTACATCTTATAGTAGACTTGTGTTTACTGATGCGGTCTCTTATTGGTTGTGATGTCTCGCCAATATATAGAAGGCCGCAGGGGCACTTAATGGAGTATACCACAAAAGAGGTGTCACAGGTACTGTAATCCTTGATTTTGTATTGTTTGCCTGAGTGGGGATGGTAGAAATGATCTCCTTTTAATACATTCCCACACTGATTACAGTGTAGGCACGGATATGTGCCTGTCCTGGGTTGTGAGAGAAATCTCTGTACGGATGTACGTGGGCCTGACCCAACGTCCGCTTTGACGAGCGTGTCACGGATGTTACGAGGGCGTTTGTAACAAGGCAAAAAGTGGTTCTGAAACTCAGGTATATCTGGGTGTGCCTCCCTCAGAAGTCTCCAGTGTTTCCGGATATTATGATGAAGAATGTGGACGTAAGGATGATACGTGTGCACAAAAGGTATTCGTCCCATGGAAGATTGTTTAGGGGATATACGCGGTTGTAAGGCATCATGAAGTACATTTGGAGGATAACCCCGTTCTCTAAATTTGTGGTACATCTCATCCACCCTTACTTGTTTCTTAGTGGGATCAGTAACTATTCTGTCCACCCTTTGAAATTGGGAACGTGGAATGGCATTTTTAGTAGAAACTGGGTGCAGGCTGGTGTAATAGAGCAAGCTGTTACGATCTGTGGGCTTCCTGTATAGATCTGTGCTAAGGGTGCCACTTGCATCCTTGATCACCAGGGTGTCCAGAAAACTGACCTGTTGTGTGTCCTTAGTTATCGTGAACGAGAGGCCCGACCATGATTGATTAAGGGTCTCAAAGAACTCATTCAGAGAGTCCAAGGAGCCTGTCCATATACAAAAAATGCCGTCTATGAATCTTTTCCACGTGACACAATGTGTTCTAAAAAGAGCATTCTGATATACCACTTCTTCCTCGAATGTGGCCATATATGTATTTGCATACGGGGGCGCCATATTGGACCCCATGGCGGTCCCTTGTGCCTGTAAATAATAAGTATCTTCAAACAGAAAATAATTACGGGTAAGGACAATTTTCAATAATTCAAGGCACAAATCAATTGTGTTGGGATCTAGTTCCGATGTAACCAATAAGCGTCTGACGCAATCAATACCTTTATCATGGGGGATGGACGTATAAAGATCCTTTACGTCGAAGGAAACCAGATAGGAGTCATCAGGTACAGTGCCTATTGTATGTAGTGTCCTAAGAAAAGCCCCTGTGTCAAGTAAATAGGACTGAGATTTTTGCGTCAAAGGTGTGAGGACTTTTTCCAAAAATATGGAAATGGGTGATAAGATGGAGTCTGTAGCTGCAATAATGGGTCGGCCTGGTGGGTTGATTAGGCTCTTGTGTACTTTAGGCAGTAGATAGAGTACGGGCGTAACTGGATTAGCCTTAATGAGGAAATCCCTTGTTTTACTATCGATAACACCCAAATCAAGATATGTCTTTAGTATGGATGATATGTCATCACGTATGTCGTTAGTCGGGTCCTTACTCAATTTTATGTAGACTGTATTGTCACCCAGTTGGCGGTAAGCCTCTTTGATATAGTCTGTCCTGTCCATAACGACTATGGCTCCGCCTTTATCGGCGGGTTTGATGATTATGTTTCTATCTTCGCGTAATATCTGTGATGCCTGAAGGTCAAGGTTAGTCAGATTGGGTAGAAAATGCAATTTACCACTGTCAGAGTCTCGACGCAGTTGTGTAAATGCCTTATCAACAAATTCAATAAATGTTTCTACTGCGTGTGAGCCTGATGGTGGTCGATAGGTGCTTTTGTTACGAAGACCAAATTGGTCTATAGATATAAGGGCTCGATGTATGGAAGGGTCAGAGACCCGTGTATTTTCAACCTTAGAGAAATGGGTCACTAATCTAATGCGACGATAGAAACGTTGTAATTCCATATCAAGTCCGAATGTATTCAATTTGGAATAAGGGCAGAATGAAAGTCCCTTTTGTAGAAGGCTGTGTTCCGCAACACTGAGTGTTCTTGAAGAAATGTTAATGACTAAAGAGTTAGTACCTGAGAGCGGGTGACTCTGTAGAAATCTGGATTTCTTCCTCCACTGGCTCCGACGGGGCCTTTTCTTCTTGGGTATCTTCTGCCTTGATCTAAAAAATGACGATTTATGTTGATGCGGTTGCCTCTTCTATCTGTATCAGAGCCTGATGAAGATGCTTCGTTTGACGAATAGTGGTCAGACCTAGGTGGGTCAGAGCGAGGAAAAGAGTTATTGCGCCAATGATACACACGGTTATTATCGTAATCCTCTAAGTCTCTTTGGAATTTAACCCTTTTCCGATTTTCAGTGTCCCTCTTGTGTTGATCAATAACAGTCTGTATCTTTGTTTTGAGGGTACCAAGTTCCTCTGCTGTACACGATGATGTTAATTGCGATTCAATGTTTTTAATCGTGTCACTTGATTTAGTAATTGCACCTTGTAGGTGTTCAACAGTCAGAGTCATTAAATCGAACGAGCACTTATTGAGTATTTGCTCAAACTTTAAACAGAATGCAGAGGAGTCACTGAAGAGAGTTGGTCTTAGAGGTACTCTGAGGCCCCTTGGTATACGTTTGACCCGGAGATACTCCGATAGCGTGGCGCAGTGTAACTCCAAATTGACCAAGTGTCGTGACTCACGTTCAAGATCTCTCCCCCTGGTCTCCCTGGGTGGGGCCTTGAGGAACTCGCTAGAAAAATTGGACTTAGAAAGAATAGTATTAGTCTCCTCCTGATTATAGGAGAAAATCAGTGAAGACATGGTAGACAGCGTGCACACGGAAGGGTGAGTACGTATATTATGGAGCAACGTGGCACAGCTGTGAGGTGCACAAAGAAGGTTCCCAAACCAGTAACTATTAAAAATAAACTTTGGCACTCAACTTTAGTATGTCGTAAATTTTATTAGCAGCCACTCGTACAGACGTTTCGGTCAGTGTTATTGACCTTCTTCAGTGTACTGCATTAACATAAAAAAAAACAGAACAGCAAAAATAAACCATCAATGTACATGAAATTTTAACAAAAACTCTCTCAGTTCCATAGTGGAACAGGGAGACTAATACATAATTATATACCGTGCGTATATAGTGATGGATGGGGAATGGGATAAAGGAAAATAAAAAATAAAATGAAGGAAAAAGAAAGGATCATACCTTATAGTCAAAGGTAGCAAGAGTGTGGCTCAAAACGTAGATAAGGTCCTAGTGTAAGTTTACAGGGAAGGTCCTAATGTAGATCCTAAACAGAAAAAGGGGAGCATATCATGACAGTAATTTATAGTGTGCTTAGACTATACTAATAAGAAGGTAACTGACCCGTATACAAGTCACAATGAGGGTCATGTGTAGGGAAAATCCAATGGTGGCTCTTGACTATGGTAAATAGAACTGAAACTAAATAAAAATAGAGCATAATAGGCAAAGCAGGGGTGCATATGTTGTAACAACAGACAGGGAAGATCTACATACCCTGTGAGAGCAAATGTATTGTATGGGTCTAACAGGTGAGCCAAAGGAGACCTCTTACCTAAATTAAAGGATAAAATGGATATATAATAAAGGGAGACCCCATAAGATATGATGTCAGTCTCTATTGTGATATCTTACCCAGGATCGGCAGTAGCTAAATATGGACCAAACAAGTGTGTTGTATGGATCTAACAGGTGGACCAAAGAACACCTCTTGCCTAAATAGAGAATAAAATGTACCCATATGAGTGGAAAAGCAATAAACCGAAAACCTCATAAAGTAAAATTCCAGCTCTATTATAATGTCTTACCCAGAATCGGTAGTAGCTATATGCGGACCATAGAAATGGAGCAGGAATATGTTCCTGTTCTAAATAAAAGAGAAATGCGGCCATGAATCTAAAGATGTAACAAGTAGATAATGAGCCCCACCTATGGGGCGCCGACCCTCAAAAGGCATCTTACCCAGGACGGATGATGGTGAGGAACGCGGTGTCCACCGCTAGTACTGTGGTGTAGCATCATGGTGAGGAGCGCTCTTTTGTGGGCTGGGGGCGGGACCTCAATGTCGGCCGCGTACCGGAAGTGCGTCACCGGAAGTGACGCACCGTCAGTACAAGTTGAATACCTGTCTTACAGGACAGAGTGGCGGTGCGTGCCACATGAATATGCGGTCCACAGGAGTAAGGGAAGTAGCGGTGATGCCTCTATGACAAGTGGGAGGCGGGACGCATAGCCGGCCGCATACCGGAAGTGCGTCATCGGAGATATCACACTTCCCTTATGGGTATATGTATGCGTGTCACTGGGGGCATAGAGCAGTATGGTGGTGCGTTCCACCGGTGTAAATAATCCACCAAGGGTGGAAAAAATGTAACTACTAGTGGATATAACATACAGCTGGACCTATAGTACCTGAGGTGGTGGATATGTATAACCAATATAGAAATGTAAGATAATCCACTAAGGATGGGAAAGGAAGAAAAAGAAACGAATAAAGGGAGAAACAAAAGTAAAAAATAATAATAATGAAGATGAGGAAAAAATAAGGAAAAATAATAGGAGGCAATGGGACTGGGGTGGGGGTCCAGGGGAAGGAGGATCGAGCATGTCCCTGCACCCAGACGGGGGGGCAATCGTAACCAGACCCTCAAGAAAAGGGAGGCGTTCTGGATACATGAGTTGGAGACCATGACACCTAGGGGTCTAAACAGGGAGTACGATATCCTTTCATTTCTATGATTGTTTGGAATAATAATGACAAGTGTTAAAATTCATGTATTATTTCTCCCACATCTGTTGTAATCAAGGCTCTTGTCTACTTCATTTGTATTTTATACTGACACGTTGCTTTATCTTACAGAGTCACCAATATTGAATATGACGGCACGGAATTTCTCACATCCTGATCCTCCTTCCCCTGGACCCCCACCTGAGCCACCATTGGATTTTCTCTACACATGACCCTCATTGTGACTTGTATACGGGTCAGTTACCTTCTTATTAGTATAGTCTAAGCACACTATAAATTACTGTCATGATATGCTCCCCTTTTTCTGTTTAGGATCTACATTAGGACCTTCCCTGTAAACTTACACTAGGACCTTATCTACATTTTGAGCCACACTCTTGCTACCTTTGACTATAAGGTATGATACTTTCTTTTTCCTTCATTTTATTTTTTATTTTCCTTTATCCCATTCCCCATCCTCCCATCCATCACTATATACGCACGGTATATAATTATGTATTAGTCTCCCTGTTCCACTATGGAACTGAGAGAGTTTTTGTTAAAATTTCATGTACATTGATGGTTTATTTTTGCTGTTCTGTTTTTTTGATGTTAATGCAGTACACTGAAGAAGGTCAATAACACTGACCGAAACGTCTGTACGAGTGGCTGCTAATAAAATTTACGACATACTAAAGTTGAGTGCCAAAGTTTATTTTTAATGAAGATAGAAAATAAGCCTACCTTGCCTCAGAGAAATACCCCAAAGGAAAAGGCAGCCCCCCACATATAATGACTGTGAGTAAGATGAAAAGACAAACGCAGAGATGAAATAGATTTAGCAAAGTGAGGCCCGACTTTCTGAACAGAGCGAGGATAGGAAAGGTAACTTTGCGGTCAACACAAAACCCTACAAACAACCACGCAAAGGGGGCAAAAAGACCCTCCGTACCGACTAACGGTACGGAGGTACACCCTCTGCGTCCCAGAGCTTCCAGCAAGCAAGAAAAAAACAAATAAGCAAGCTGGACAGAAAAAACAGCAAACAAAAATAACAAAAGCGGAACTTAGCTATGCCGAGCAGCAGGCCACAGGAACGATCCAGGAGGAAGCAAGTCCAACACTAGAACATGGACTGGAAGCCAGGATCAAAGCACTAGGTGGAGTTAAATAGAGCAGCACCTAACGACTTCACCACATCACCTGAGGAAGGAAACTCAGAAGCCGCAGTACCACTTTCCTCCACCAACGGAAGCTCATAGAGAGAATCAGCCGAAGTACCACTTGTGACCACAGGAGGGAGCTCTGCCACAGAATTCACAACACTAATCCTATCGCACACACTAAAAATAGCCGTGGAGCGCTCCTGACGCTCCCTAGGCGCCTCGTCACAGCCTCAGAGCTAGCTAGCCCTAGAGATAAAAAATAAAGCCTACCTTGCCTCAGAGAAATTCCCCAAAGGAATAGGCAGCCCCCCACATATAATGACTGTGAGTAAAGATGAAAGTCACAAACGCAGAAATGAAATAGGTTTCAGCAAAGGGAGGCCAGACTTACTAAATAGACAGAGGATAGGAAAGGAATCTTTGCGGTCAGCACAAAAACCTACAAAAGACCACGCAGAGTGTGCAAAAGGGTCCTCCGCACCGACTCACGGTGCGGGGTGCCACTCTGCATCCCAGAGCTTCCAGCTAGCAAGACAAAATCAGGATAACCAGCTGGACAAAGAAACAATGAGCAAAAATAACAATAAGGAACTTAGCTTCTGCAGGAGAAGACAGGTCACCAGGCAGATCCAGGAGCGAACTGAACCAATGCTAAAACATTGACAGCTGGCATGGAGTAACGATCTGAGTGGAGTTAAATAGAGAAGCCAACCAAAGGATAAACCACGTCACCTGTGTAAGGAACCTCAGAAGCAGCAGCTTCACTCTTAGCCACCAGAGGGAGCCCATAGACAGAACTCGCCGAAGTACCATTCACAACCACAGGAGGGAGTTCGACAACAGAATTCACAACAGTACCCCCCCTTGATGAGGGGTCACCGAACCCTCACCAGAGCCCCCAGGCCGATCAGGATGAGCCAAATGAAAGGCACGAACAAGAGCGGCAGCATGAACATCAGAGGCAAAAACCCAGGAATTATCTTCTTGACCATAACCCTTCCACTTGACCAGGTACTGGAGTTTCCGTCTCGAAACACGAGAATCCAAAATCTTCTCCACCACATACTCCAACTCCCCCTCGACCAACACCGGGGCAGGAGGATCAACGGAGGGAACCATAGGCGCCACGTATCTCCGCAACAACGACCTATGGAACACATTATGGATGGCAAAAGAAGCTGGAAGGTCCAAACGAAATGACACAGGATTAAGAACCTCAGAAATCTTATGTGGTCCAATGAAACGAGGCTTAAACTTAGGAGAGGAAAACTTCATAGGAACGTGACGAGATAACAACCAAACCAAATCCCCAACACGAAGTCGGGGACCAACACAACGCCGGCGGTTAGCGAAACGTTGAGCCTTCTCCTGGGACAATGTCAAATTGTCCACCACATGAGTCCAAATCTGCTGCAACCTGTCCACCACCGCATCCACACCAGGACAGTCCGAAGGCTCAACCTGCCCTGAAGAGAAACGAGGATGGAAACCAGAATTGCAGAAAAAAGGAGAAACTAAAGTAGCCGAGCTGGCCCGATTATTAAGGGCGAACTCAGCCAAAGGCAAGAAGGACACCCAATCATCCTGATCAGCAGAAACAAAGCATCTCAGATATGTCTCCAAAGTCTGATTAGTTCTTTCGGTTTGGCCATTAGTCTGAGAATGGAAAGCCGAAGAAAAAGACAAATCAATGCCCATCTTAGTGCAAAAGGACTGCCAAAACCTCGAAACAAACTGGGAACCTCTGTTCGAGACGATGTTCTCCGGAATGCCATGCAAACGAACCACATGCTGGAAAAACAATGGCACCAAATCAGAGGAGGAAGGCAGTTTAGATAAGGGTACCAAATGGACCATCTTAGAGAAGCGATCACAAACCACCCAAATGACTGACATCTTTTGAGAAACAGGGAGATCAGAAATAAAATCCATGGAAATATGCGTCCAGGGACTCTTCGGAATCGGCAAGGGCAAAAGCAACCCACTGGCACGAGAACAGCAGGGCTTAGCCCGAGCACAAATCCCACAGGACTGCACAAAAGAACGCACATCCCGTGACAAAGAAGGCCACCAAAAGGATCTAGCCACCAAATCTCTGGTACCAAAGATTCCAGGATGACCAGCCAATACTGAGCAATGAATCTCCGAGATAACTCTACCAGTACATCTATCAGGGACAAACAGTTTCTCCGTAGGACAACGGTCAGGTCTATCAGCCTGAAACTTTTGCAGCACATGCCGCAAATCAGGGGAAATGGCAAACAAAATTACCCCTTCTTTAAGAATACCCGACAGCTCCGGAACACCCGGAGTCAGGCACATTCTTAGATCCCGGAAGGTATGAAACCACAAAATCAAAACGGGAGAAAAAGAGCGACCATCGAGCCTGTCTAGGATCCAACCGTTTGGCAGACTCGAGATAAGTCAAATTCTTGTGATCCGTCAAGACCACCACGCGATGTTTAGCTCCTTCAAGCCAATGTCGCCACTCCTCGAATGCCCACTTCATGGCCAACAACTCCTGATTGCCCACATCATAATTGCGCTCAGCAGGCGAGAATTTTCTAGAAAAGAAGGCACAGGGTTTCATCACCGAGCCATCAGAACTTCTTTGCGACAAAACAGCCCCTGCTCCAATTTCAGAAGCATCAACCTCCACCTGAAAAGGGAGCGAAACATCTGGCTGGCACAACACAGGGGCAGAAGCAAAACTACGCTTCAACTCCTGAAAAGCCGCTACAGCCGCAGAGGACCAATTGACCACATCAGCACCTTTCTTGGTCAAATCAGTCAACGGTTTAGCAATACTGGAAAAGTTAGCGATGAAGCAACGATAAAAATTAGCAAAGCCCAGGAACTTCTGCAAGCTCTTCACAGATGTCGGCTGAGTCCAATCGTAAATGGCCTGAACTTTAACAGGGTCCATCTCGATAGTAGAAGGGGAAAAAATGAAACCTTCTGAACTCCAAAGAGACACTTTGACCCCTTCACAAACAAGGAATTCGCACGAAGGACCTGGAACACCATTCTGACCTGCTTCACATGAGACTCCCAATCATCCGAAAAGACCAAAATGTCATCCAAATATACAATCATAAATCTATCCAGGTACTCTCGGAAGATGTCATGCACAAAGGACTGAAACACAGATGGAGCATTAGAAAGCCCGAATGGCATAACCAGGTACTCAAAATGGCCCTCGGGCGTATTAAATGCTGTTTTCCATTCATCACCCTGTTTAATTCGCACAAGATTATACGCCCCTCGAAGATCTATCTTGGTGAACCAACTAGCCCCCTTAATCCGAGCAAATAAATCAGACAGCAGCGGCAAAGGATACTGAAATTTGACTGTGATCTTATTAAGAAGGCGGTAACCAATACAAGGTCTCAAAGAACCATCCTTCTTGGCCACAAAAAAGAACCCTGCTCCCAATGGTGACGACGACGGACGAACATGACCCTTCTCCAAGGATTCCTTTATATAACTCCGCATAGCGGCGTGCTCTGGCACAGATAAATTAAACAGACAGCCCTTAGGAAACTTACTACCCGGAATCAAATTAATAGCACAGTCGCAATCCCTATGAGGAGGTAGGGCACCAGATTTAGGCTCTTCAAATACATCCCGGTAATCTGATAAAAACTCAGGGACTTCAGAAGGATTGGAAGGCGAAATTGACAGCAATGGAACATCACCATGTACCCTCTGACAACCCCAGCTGGACACAGACATAGATTTCCAATCCAACACTGGATTATGGACCTGTAGCCATGGCAACCCCAAAACGACCACATCATGCAGATTATGCAACACCAAAAAGCGAATATCCTCCTGATGTGCAGGAGCCATGCACATGGTCAATTGAGTCCAGTACTGAAGCTTATTCTTGGCCAAAGGCGTAGCATCAATTCCTCTCAATGGAATAGGATACTGCAAGGGCTCCAAGAAAAAAACCACAGCGCCTGGCAAACTCCAAGTCCATCAAATTCAGGGCAGCGCCTGAATCCACAAATGCCATTACAGAATAAGACGACAGAGAGCAAATCAGAGTAACGGACAAAAGAAATTTAGACTGTACCGTACCAATGGTGGCAGACCTAGCGAACCGCTTAGTGCGCTTAGGACAATCGGAGATAGCATGAGTGGATTCACCACAGTAAAAACACAGCCCATTCCGACGTCTGTGTTCTTGCCGTTCAGCTCTAGTCAAAGTCCTATCACATTGCATAGGCTCAGGCCTATGCTCAGAGAATACCACCAGATGGTGCACAGCTTTGCGCTCACGCATGCGCCGATCGATCTGAATGGCCAAGGACATAGACTCATTCAGACCAGCAGGCGTGGGAAATCCCACCATGACATCCTTAAGGGCTTCAGAAAGACCCTTTCTGAAAATTGCTTATAGGGCACATTCATTCCACTGAGTAAGCACAGACCACTTTCTAAACTTCTGACAGTACACCTCCGCTTCATCCTGACCCTGACAAAAAGCCAGCAAGATTTTCTCTGCCTGATCCACTGAATTTGGTTCATCATAAAGCAATCCAAGCACCAGAAAAAACGCATCTACATCTCGCAATGCAGGATCTCCTGGCGCAAGGGAAAATGCCCAGTTTTGAGGGTCACCACGCAACAAAGAAATAATGATTTTTACTTGTTGAACGGGGTCACCAGAGGAGCGGGGTTTCAAAGCTAGAAACAGTTTACAATTATTTTTGAAATTCAAGAATGTAGATCTATCCCCAGAAAATAAATCAGGAATAGGAATTGTAGGCTCTAACATAGGATTCTGAACCACAAAATCTTGAATGTTTTGTACCCTTGCAGTGAGATGATCCACACAAGAGGATAGACCCTGAATGTCCATCTCTACACCTGTGTCCTGAACCACCCAAAGGTCTAGGGGAAAAGAAAGACAAAACATAGTAACATAGTAACATAGTTAGTAAGGCCGAAAAAAAGACATTTGTCCATCCAGTTCAGCCTATATTCCATCATAATAAATCCCCAGATCTACGTCCTTCTACAGAACCTAATTGTATGATACAATATTGTTCTGCTCCAGGAAGACATCCAGGCCTCTCTTGAACCCCTCTTGAACCCCTCTTTGCACTTGAAACACAGTGCAAAGAAAAAAAAAATGGTCTCAGAAGTCCTCTTATCCCTCTATTGAGATGCATTAATACTTTGGGCCAGCTGTACTGTTGTGACCTGGTGGTTAGGAGCACCCGACCTGATAGTTAAACTCATACAGGACGAGCTCTGGGATGTGGGAGCTCTGCTGACCGCAAGCCCTAATCCTATCGCACACACTAAAAATAGCCGTGGAGCGCTCCTGACACTCCCTAGGCGCCTCGTCACAGCCTCAGAGCTAGCTAGCCCTAGAGATAGAAAATAAAGCCTACCTTGCCTCAGAGAAATTCCCCAAAGGAATAGGCAGCCCCCCACATATAATGACTGTGAGTAAAGATAAAGTCACAAACGCAGAAATGAAATAGGTTTCAGCAAAGGGAGGCCAGACTTACTAAATAGACAGAGGATAGGAAAGGAATCTTTGCGGTCAGCACAAAAACCTAGAAAAGACCGCGCAGAGTGTGCAAAAGGGTCCTCCGCACCGACTCACGGTGCGGGGTGCCACTCTGCATCCCAGAGCTTCCAGCTAGCAAGACAAAATCAGGATAACCAGCTGGACAAAGAAACAATGAGCAAAAATAACAATAAGGAACTTAGCTTCTGCAGGAGAAGACAGGTCACCAGGCAGATCCAGGAGCGAACTGAACCAATGCTAAAACATTGACAGCTGGCATGGAGTAACGATCTGAGTGGAGTTAAATAGAGAAGCCAACCAAAGGATAAACCACGTCACCTGTGTAAGGAACCTCAGAAGCAGCAGCTTCACTCTTAGCCACCAGAGGGAGCCCATAGACAGAACTCGCCGAAGTACCATTCACGACCACAGGAGGGAGTTCGACAACAGAATTCACAACAGGAGATACAGCGGTGAGCCTGCCGCACAATCGCCACAACGAGGCCCAGTACTGGTGACTGCCCGATATGCCTGACAGTGACAGGGTCCCACTAGTGAGTGAAGGTGGGCAATCAGAGCGAAGTCAGCTCTGCCTGTGACGTTGCAATCTAGGGGACCAGGTAACAGAGCGCGAGGACAGAGAGCTACACACAGCAAGGGGAAACCCCTTCACTCACGGAGAGGAGAGTACAGGGAGCAAGTGTGCACCCATTGGTCATTCCACACATTGGAAGCCTCAAAGAGGTGACTACTATAGGGGGCCTACCTTGTCCCTCCCCCACAACTGTGAGAGTCTTTCAGAGTCACTAGACCTTTTCAGCAAATAAAGACCTTCACAACCCTTTGCTTTAAAAGAACAATGTGACATACGTAGGGGAATGTGATATGTGTCTCATTAGATTATTTTAAATGTTAAACCTGGCACTTGACTATAGTCAAAATCAGCAACAAGGCTACAGGAGCAACCTCTAGGTCATCTATAACCATCACTCAAGCAAATTTCTCAAAAAACAGCACCACAAACCTTCCAGGTCAAAATCCCCTCTTGGAAATGCCCTCAACACTTGACTCTGACTCTGAGGGGGAAAGTGATATAGAATAGAGCGGACTGGCTAAGGGACAACCTGTCTCCAGATTTTTTATGAAGTGGTTTCTAGCCAAAGCAATGAAACCAATTGTAACGAATTTATCTGACATCAAACAGGATCTTGCTCAGATAGGTCATCTCTGGGCAGGGGACTGACTGCAACATGGAGCTTTCTGGACTCACCCTTGAGAATTCGGGGATGATAAAATCTACTGTCTTGGAATTCCTTAGGAAGTATTACAACCATATAATAGTGGCAGTGGAACTCGTATGTCAGCTACTTTATGATCAGCTCTATCGCGGTCGGGGGCCTTGCGTGCTGCGCTGTAACCATATGTAACCATATACAGCTTGCTTTACTGACAATGGCTGGGGCCAATCTTTTAATAATCAATCCCCATGCAAGTAATTTACTTACATACTAGTTATTAGAGGTCAGTATACTAGGTCACCTGTAATGGTTGTAATTCTCAATTAAGCACCAGTCTCTACTGTGGATCCCCTATTTTCTACAATATCTAATACATCATTAGGGTGTCCCTTATATACTTTAACCACACAGTGGGATAATTTGAATTCTAATGCACAAATAGGGTGTCTGCAAGTTGATGAACCTCACAGTGAGGAACACTGACTTCTAATATTCTAATTACATTTGGAATAAACACAGATTGCAGCTCAGCTCACATACCCTCTCACTTTCCAAAGAAACGGGGGAATTGGAGCTCCAAATATACACACATATTATCAAGCCGTGCTACTTACTAGAACTGTGGACTGCGTTAGAGGGCCAGAAGGGAAGTCCTGGCTCTCTCTAGAAGAACATATGTCCCCCATTCCACTCCTTGCAATACTACTTTCTTTCCCCACCTCACTTTCCAAAAGAATATTCCGTAACCTACTGACCCGTGCCACTATCAAATGCTAGAAGTCGACACTTTCCCCTACCCTATTTTCCCTTAACTCGAGTGTTGAATCTGATGGAACCAAATTTGGAAGCATCTTAAAAATACAATATTAGTGGTGGGTCCCTCTAATCATCCCCTCTAATAGATAATTTATTTCAAGATGGTGCATTTATAATCTACCAGTAGATGAAAGCACTGCCTACACTGTCCAACCTCACCTTTCTCCACTACGAATGTCTAAAAAAGACGATGCTCCAAGCCGTGATGCATGGCGACCCATTCGGGACACTCACTACATATGAATCTCTCTGTTCACAAACACGGCCCCCTCAAAAAATCCTCTAATTTCTTAATAACCTACTGCTCATATGGTACACACCTCTGAAAAGAGCCTCTATTTCAAAATGGAGGAAAGACTTAATTCACGGAAACCCATACCAAACACATATACAACTTTTCTCATGGACCTTCGCACTGTGTTAGAGTTCAAGACAGTTCATATAAAATAGTCACAAAATGGAACACAACTCCTCTCCAGACTCACAAGTGGTTTCCAACCACCTTTGACCAATGTTGGAGATGCAGTAAGGACAAAGGATCCTATATACACATATGGTGGTCCTAGCCAAATATTCGGGACTTCTGGAGAGATGTCTCACAAATCCTAACAGAACTACTCCATTCTCATGTAATCCTGACCCCAATGCAAGTATTCCTAAACTTTCCAGTCAGACCTAACAATAGATTCCTATCTAAGTTAGCCACATTTATACTAGCGGCCAGCAAACTTCTAATACCCCATTGTGGTGCACAACCAATATTCCTTTCAAGAAACAATTGCTCGTTAAAATAGACCACCTCTACAAAACTGAAGTTAGCTGCTCTCACCCACCATAATTTAACCCCTTTCCACAGAACTTGGTCACCATGGCAGAAATACAGAATTTCCCCCAGTTCGTCTCCTTAAAAACTACACTCACATTGTGTGTAATGACTGAAGTATACCACATTACAGTTAAGGTACTGTCACATTTAGCGACGCTGCAGCGATATAGACAACGATGCCGATTGCTGCAGCGTCGCTGTTAGGTCGTTGTGTGGTCGCTGGAGAGCTGTCACACAGACAGCTCTCCAGCGACCAACGATGCCGAAGTCCCCGGGTAACCAGGGTAAACATCGGGTTACTAAGCGCAGGGCCGCGCTTAGTAACCCGATGTTTACCCTGGTTACCATTGTAAAAGTAAAAAAAAAAAACAAACAATACATACTTACATTCCGGTGTCTGTCCCCCGGCATCAGCTTCCCTGCACTGTGTCAGCGCCGGCCGGCCGTAAAGCAGAGCACAGCGGTGACGTCACCGCTGTGCTCTGCTTTACGGCCGGCCGGTGCTGACACAGTGCAGGGAAGCTGATGCCGGGGGACAGACAGGTCCTCATACAGTGTGGGAGTCATTAAATAGCATGGGAGATAATGTGGGGACTACTATAAACTTTGGGGCCTACCATGTGGGTCATAATACGGTGTGGGGGTTGGTGTGGGAACCATTATACAGTTTTGGCACTTTTGTGGAGTTCATTATATTGTATATAGGGGAGCTTATGGCCCATAATACTGTGAATAGTGGAGCTGTGAGCCCTTTATATTGTGTATAGGGGAGCTGTTGACCGACCATGCTGTGTATAGGGGAACTGTGGGGCATTATATTGTGTATAAGGGCTGGTGTGGGGACAATTATAGAGTTTGAGTACTACTGTGTGGGCCATTAGACAGTGTCAGAGAAATTATAGTTTGGGGACTTTTATGGTATTCATTATACTGTGTTTAAGAGAGTTGTGGGGAAATTGTACTGTGTATAGGGGTGCTGTTGGCCCATCATACTGTGCATAAGAGAAGTGTGAGCCCATCATACTGTGAATGGCGGTGCTGTGGGCTCACCATATTGTATATAAGGGAGATGTGGGCCAATCTTACTGTGTATAGGGGAGCTGTGGGTCCATAATACTGTGTTTATGGAAGCTGTGGGCCCACCATACTGTGTGTAGGGGAGCTGTGGACTCACCATACTGTATATAGGGGAGCTGTGGGCCAATCATACTGTGTATAGGGGAGCTGTGGGTACATCATACTCTATATATGGAAGCTGTGGACCCACCATACTGTGTAGGGGAGCTGTGGGGGCATGATACTGTGTATATGGGAGCTGTGGGCTTGCCATACTGTGTATAGGGGAGCTGTGGGCTCATCATACTGTGTATAGGGGAGCTGTGCGTCCCTCATACTGTGTATAGGGGAGCTGTGGGCCCACCATACTATGTATAGGGGAGCTGTGGGTACATCATACTCTGTATATGGAAGCTGTGGACCCACCATACTGTGTAGGGGAGCTGTGGGGGCATGATACTGTGTAAATGGGAGCTGTGGGCTCGCCATACTGTGTATAGGGGAACTGTGGGCTCACCGTACTGTGTATAGGGGAGCTGTGGGCTCACCATACTGCGTATAGGGGAGCTGTGGGCTCACCATACTGTGTATAGGGGAGCTGTGGGCTCATCATACTGTGTATAGGGGAGCTGTGCATCCCTCATACTGTGTAAATGGGAGCTGTTGGCTCGCCATACTGTGTATAGGGGAGCTGTGGGCTCACCATACTGTGTATAGGGGAGCTGTGGGCTCACCATACTGTGTATAGGGGAGCTGTGGGCTCATCATACTGTGTATAGGGGAGCTGTGCATCCCTCATACTGTGTAAATGGGAGCTGTTGGCTCGCCATACTGTGTATAGGGGAGCTGTGGGCTCATCATACTGTGTATAGGGGAGCTGTGCGTCCCTCATACTGTGTATAGGGGAGCTGTGGGCCCACCATACTATGTATAGGGGAGCTGTGCATCCATCATACTGTGTATATGGGAGCTGTGGGCCCACCATACTATGTATAGGGGAGCTGTGGGGGCATTATGCTGTGTATAGGGGAGCTGTGTGCCCATTGTAATGTGTATAGGGATGCTTTAGTCCCATCATACTGTGTATAAGCAAGCTGACCATGGGGTGGCACAGGGAACATTATAACATTTTAAATAAGCACTTACAAAGCATTATTGGGACATTTAGAGTAATGTAACGTTCAAAGGTGATACATTATCACTTCCAAGGGGCAAAATGGAGGCACTGTTTTCTAAGTCATTTGCACAGGGTATTAATATATTCTAGGGAGAAATTTTACCATCTAGAGAGCACAAAGAAGGCATTTTACTTTGTAAGGGCCACAGTGGTGGGCATTACTTTGTGGGGCAGTAAGAGGAGGTCTGTTTTTGTGTCAAACAGCAAGTGCAGTAGTAGGGATATATACAGCAGCAGCACTCAGTATTGGGGTATTAGCAGGATGAGGCGTTTATTCAGGTTGAGAAAAGATGGGAACGGTGATGGAAATGTGAGAAGTGAAGTGTCTTTGTTGTAATCTCGGCACATGAGTCCTGGCTAGAATATGTTATGGCGTTCTGGGTAAGAAGGAAAAGACAGCTGTAAGTCACTATCTGTAACTGTACTATATTCTCTTACATGTTCTGCAGCACTAGTATCTATCACTATGTGGTCATCATGTGGCGGTAATATCAGTGTTGGTCTTTGTATAGAGATTTGTTTTCAGTTACAGCATGGTCATTTGCCGAAGTTCCCCTATACCCACAATTATAGTTTGTCACCATAGATGCAATTAGGGCTACCTGGTTAGTGGCCTACTGAAATGTTTTATTTCCCCCAAGCACCTGAGCCGATCCTCTAGCTACACCTCTGAGTGTTATACTTAAATTTAATGTGAATGGGGTCTTAAAAGTTTTGTCCAAAACTGGACAACACCTTATTAATGGCTCCTATGTGTTCAATGAAAATTAAAAAAATGTATACTTACCTCCCGATGTGCATGTGTCATACCATAAACTATATCAAGGAACCTCTGCAGTCAAAGACCGCTGATTGTTGTCAGCCTTCTCAATTGTATCCAGTACCTTGGGGCAATTAATGCAGTGAACAATAATAAAAAATTATGTGGGGTGACCCCTATTTTTAACAACAATAAAAGGCTAAAATGACAGCTGTGGGCTGATATTAATAGGCTGGAATGGAGGCATGGATATTGGCTGCCTTAGAAATGGCGCATCCATTAGATTGCCCAATTCTGGCTTTAGCCTCAGCTCTTCCCAATTGCACTGGTGTGTTGGCAATCGAGGTAATGGTTTTGGGGTTGATGTCAGCTGTGTAATGTCCGCTGACATCAAGTCCAGGGGTGAGTATATGGAAAGGAGTCTATAAGACACCCCCATTACTAACCCTGTAGTCAAAAAAAAATAAATACACACAGAAAAAAGTCCTTTAATTGTAAAAAGCACTCTCGACCCTCTTTTACCCATTTAATTAAAATTTCAAATACCAGTAATCCAAAGGGGTCCGCAGTAAATCCATAACACGGAGGTGCCATGATGATCCCCGACTCTGCTATATTTGGGGCAGTGCTGAGCGGTGAGATCAGTAATGCGGCATGGCCACTGGAACACACTGAAAGTAGTGTGTGAATCTGGCTGACGTGAAGAGTACTGACATCTGTAAGGTTATCGCAGTTCACAGACGATGAACTGCGGAAACCTTACTGAAGTCACCACTAGCAGTGTGTGAACTTACTGCTGGTTTTTACCATTGAAGGACTTTCCTCTGAAAGGCACTAAAGGGTGCATGTTTATTATGTGTAGGGAGCTTGTGACATTAAATATTTACAGGACATCTATCCTATTTATTCTATCTATATCTGTATATAACATTGATGTAAACTTGCATTACTGTATGTAAAAGATTATGTTAAAAATGCAATGCATATGTATGTCATTCGGATTCTACTTGATAAAAATCGCATTGTACTCTCATGACACTCATTCTGCTTTTTAATGAACAACATCGGAGCGATTTTATTTACCAGAAGGGTGTGAGCCCTTAAGCTGAGTTTCTATTTATCAGTTGTGTCAGTACGGTTTCTGTTACGATCTGGTAATTCAGTACCACAATGGACATAGAAGTCAGAGCACATACAGTGACCTGACAATAACCCAAAAATATAGAACGAGCTCTGAGACGTGGAAACTCTGCTGACCGCAATCCCTAATCCTCTCCAACCACACAGTAGAGGCAGCCGTGGATTGCGCCTAACGCTCCCTATGCAACTCGGCACAGCCTGAGAAACTAGCTAGCCTGAAGATAGAAAATAAGCCTACCTTGCTTCAGAGAAATACCCCAAAGGAAAAGGCAGCCCCCACATATAATGACTGTGAGTTAAAATGAAAAGACAAACGTAGAGATGAAATAGATTTAGCAAAGTGAGGCCCGACTTTCTGAACAGAGCGAGGATAGGAAAGGAACTTTGCGGTCAACACAAAACCCTACAAACAACCACGCAAAGGGGGCAAAAAGACCCTCCGTACCGAACTAACGGCACGGAGGTACACCCTCTGCGTCCCAGAGCTTCCAGCAAGCAAGAAAAAACAAATAAGCAATGCTGGACAGAAAAAACAGCAAACAAAATAGCAAAAGCGGAACTTAGCTATGCAGAGCAGCATGCCACAGGAATGATCCAGGAGGAGACAGGTCCAATACTAGAACATTGACTGGAAGCCAGGATCAAAGCACTAGGTGGAGTTAAATAGAGCAGCACCTAACGACTTCACCACATCACCTGAGGAAGGAAACTCAGAAGCCGCAGTACCACTCTCCTCCACCAACGGAAGCTCACAGAGAGAATCAGCCGAAGTACCACTTGTGACCACAGGAGGGAGCTCTGCCACAGAATTCACAACAGTACCCCCCCCTTGAGGAGGGGTCACCGAACCCTCACCAGAGCCCCCAGGACGACCAGGATGAGCCATATGAAAGGCACGAACAAGATCGGGAGCATGGACATCAGAGGCAAAGACCCAGGAATTATCTTCCTGAGCATAACCCTTCCACTTAACCAGATACTGGAGTTTCCGTCTTGAAACACGAGAATCCAAAATCTTCTCCACAATATACTCCAACTCCCCCCCCCACCAAAACCGGGGCAGGAGGATCAACAGATGGAACCACAGGTGCCACGTATCTCCGCAACAATGACCTATGGAATACGTTATGAATGGAAAAAGAATCTGGAAGGGTCAGACGAAAAGACACAGGATTAAGAACCTCAGAAATCCTATACGGACCAATGAAACGAGGTTTAAATTTAGGAGAGGAAACCTTCATAGGAATATGACGAGAAGATAACCAAACCAAATCCCCAACACGAAGTCGGGGACCCACACAGCGTCTGCGATTAGCGAAACGTTGAGCCTTCTCCTGGGACAAGGTCAAATTGTCCACTACATGAGTCCAAATCTGCTGCAACCTGTCCACCACAGTATCCACACCAGGACAGTCCGAAGACTCAACCTGCCCTGAAGAGAAACGAGGATGGAACCCAGAGTTGCAGAAAAACGGCGAAACCAAGGTAGCCGAGCTGGCCCGATTATTAAGGGCGAACTCAGCCAAAGGCAAAAAGGACACCCAGTCATCCTGATCAGCAGAAACAAAGCATCTCAGATATGTTTACAAGGTCTGATTGGTTCGTTCGGTCTGGCCATTAGTCTGAGGATGGAAAGCCGAGGAAAAAGACAAGTCAATGCCCATCCTAGCACAAAAGGCTCGCCAAAACCTCGAAACAAACTAGGAACCTCTGTCAGAAACGATATTCTCTGGAATGCCATGTAAACGAACCACATGCTGGAAGAACAATGGCACCAAATCAGAGGAGGAAGGTAATTTAGACAAGGGCACCAAATGGACCATCTTAGAGAAGCGATCACAAACCACCCAAATGACTGACATTTTTTGAGAGACGGGAAGATCTGAAATAAAATCCATAGAGATATGTGTCCAGGGCCTCTTCGGGACCGGCAAGGGCAAAAGCAACCCACTGGCACGAGAACAGCAGGGCTTAGCCCGAGCACAAATCCCACAGGACTGCACAAAAGAACGCACATCCCGCGACAGAGATGGCCACCAAAAGGATCTAGCCACTAACTCTCTGGTACCAAAGATTCCAGGATGACCAGCCAACACCGATCAATGAACCTCAGAGATAACTTTATTCGTCCACCTATCAGGGACAAACAGTTTCTCCGCTGGGCAACGATCAGGTTTATTAGCCTGGAATTTTTGCAGCACCCGCCGCAAATCAGGGGAGATGGCAGACACAATTACTCCCTCTTTGAGAATACCCGCCGGCTCAGATAAACCCGGAGAGTCGGGCACAAAACTCCTAGACAGAGCATCCGCCTTCACATTTTTAGAGCCCGGAAGGTACGAAATCACAAAGTCAAAACGGGCAAAAAACAGCGACCAACGAGCCTGTCTAGGATTCAACCGCTTGGCAGACTCGAGATAAGTCAAGTTCTTATGATCAGTCAAGATCACCACGTGATGCTTAGCTCCTTCAAGCCAATGACGCCACTCCTCGAATGCCCACTTCATGGCCAGCAACTCTCGATTGCCAACATCATAATTTCGCTCAGCAGGCGAAAACTTCCTGGAAAAGAAGGCGCATGGTTTCGTCACCGAGCAATCAGAACTTCTCTGCGACAAAACAGCCCCTGCTCCAATCTCAGAAGCATCAACCTCGACCTGGAAAGGAAGCGAAACATCTGGTTGACACAACACAGGGGCAGAAGAAAAACGACGCTTCAACTCTTGAAAAGCTTCCACAGCAGCAGAAGACCAATTGACCACATCAGCACCCTTCTTGGTCAAATCAGTCAATGGTTTAGCAATACTAGAAAAATTGCAGATGAAGCGACGATAAAAATTAGCAAAGCCCAGGAACTTTTGCAGACTTTTCAGAGATGTCGGCTGAGTCCAATCATGGATGGCTTGGACCTTAACAGGGTCCATCTCGATAGTAGAAGGGGAAAAGATGAACCCCAAAAAGAAAACCTTCT
This sequence comes from Ranitomeya imitator, assembly GCF_032444005.1. Lineage (NCBI taxonomy): Eukaryota > Metazoa > Chordata > Amphibia > Anura > Dendrobatidae > Ranitomeya > Ranitomeya imitator. The sequence goes on from NC_091284.1 coordinate 549,023,430, forward strand.
GAACACCAAAGAGACACTTTGATCCCTTCACAAACAAAGAATTAGCACGCAGGACCTGAAACACCGTTCTGACCTGCTTCACATGAGACTCCCAATCATCCGAGAAGATCAAAATGTCATCCAAGTACACAATCAGGAATTTATCCAGGTACTCTCGGAAGATGTCATGCATAAAGGACTGAAACACTGATGGAGCATTGGCAAGTCCGAATGGCATTACTAGATACTCAAAATGGCCCTCGGGCGTATTAAATGCAGTTTTCCATTCATCGCCTCGCTTAATACGCACAAGATTATACGCACCACGAAGATCTATCTTGGTGAACCAACTAGCCCCCTTAATCCGAGCAAACAAATCAGACAGCAGCGGCAAAGGGTACTGAAATTTAACCGTGATCTTATTAAGAAGGCGGTAATCTATACAAGGTCTCAGCGAACCATCCTTCTTGGCCACAAAAAAGAACCCTGCTCCTAATGGCGACGATGACGGGCGAATATGCCCTTTCTCCAAGGACTCCTTCACGTAACTCCGCATAGCGGCGTGCTCAGGCACAGACAAATTAAACAGTCGACCCTTTGGGAATTTACTACCAGGAATCAAATCGATAGCACAATCACAATCCCTATGCGGAGGTAGGGTATCAGACTTGGGCTCATCAAATACATCCTGGTAATCAGACAAGAACTCTGGAACCTCAGAAGGGGTGGATGACGAAATAGACAGAAATGGGACATCACCATGTACCCCCTGAAAACCCCAGCTGGACACAGACATGGATTTCCAATCTAATACTGGATTATGGACTTGTAGCCATGGCAACCCCAACACGACCACATCATGCAGATTATGCAACACCAGAAAGCGAATAACCTCCTGATGTGCAGGAGCCATGCACATGGTCAGCTGGATCCAGTACTGAGGCTTATTCTTGGCCAAAGGCGTAGCATCAATTCCTCTCAATGGAATAGGACACTGCAAGGGCTCCAAGAAAAACCCACAGCGCCTAGCATACTCCAAGTCCATCAAATTCAGGGCAGCGCCTGAATCCACAAATGCCATGACAGAATAAGATGACAAAGAGCAGATCAAGGTAACGGACAAAAGAAATTTTGACTGTACCGTACCAATGGTGGCAGACCTAGCGAACCGCTTAGTGCGCTTAGGACAATCAGAGATAGCATGAGTGGAATCACCACAGTAGAAACACAGCCCATTCAGACATCTGTGTTTTTGCCGTTCAACTCTGGTCAAAGTCCTATCGCACTGCATAGGCTCAGGTTTATGCTCAGGTAATACCGCCAAATGGTGCACAGATTTACGCTCACGCAAGCGTCGACCGATCTGAATGGCCAGAGACATAGACTCATTCAGACCAGCAGGCATAGGAAATCCCACCATGACATCTTTAAGGGCTTCAGAGAGACCTTTTCTGAAAATAGCTGCGAGCGCACCTTCATTCCATTGAGTGAGTACGGACCACTTTCTAAATTTCTGACAATATACCTCTATCTCATCCTGACCCTGACACAGAGCCAGCAAATTTTTCTCTGCCTGATCCACTGAATTAGGTTCATCGTACAGCAATCCGAGCGCCAGGAAAAACGCATCGATATTACTTAATGCAGGATCTCCTGACACAAGAGAAAATGCCCAGTCCTGAGGGTCGCCACGTAAAAAAGAAATAATGATCCTAACTTGTTGAACTGGGTCACCAGAGGAGCGAGGTTTCAAAGCCAGAAATAGTTTACAATTATTTTTGAAACTCAGAAATTTAGTTCTATCTCCAAAAAACAAATCAGGAATAGGAATTCTTGGTTCTAACATAGAATTCTGAACCACAAAGTCTTGAATATTTTGTACTCTTGCCGTGAGCTGATCCACACATGAAGACAGACCTTTAATGTCCATCGCTACACCTGTGTCCTGAACCACCCAAATGTCTAGGGGAAAAAAAGGCAAAACACAGTGCAGAGAAAAAAAAATGGTCTCAGAACTTCTTTTTTCACTCTATTGAGAATCATTAGTATTTTGGCTTCCAGTACTGTTACGATCTGGTAATTCAGTACCACAATGGACATAGAAGTCAGAGCACATACAGTGACCTGACAATAACCCAAAAATATAGAACGAGCTCTGAGACGTGGAAACTCTGCTGACCGCAATCCCTAATCCTCTCCAACCACACACTAGAGGCAGCCGTGGATTACGCCTAACGCTCCCTATGCAACTCGGCACAGCCTGAGAAACCAGCTAGCCTGAAGATAGAAAATAAGCCTACCTTGCCTCAGAGAAATACCCCAAAGGAAAAGGCAGCCCCCACATATAATGAATGTGAGTTAAGATGAAAAGACAAACGTAGAGATGAAATAGATTTAGCAAAGTGAGGCCCGACTTTCTGAACAGAGCGAGGATAGGAAAGGAACTTTGCGGTCAACACAAAACCCTACAAACAACCACGCAAAGGGGGCAAAAAGACCCTCCGTACCGAACTAACGGCACGGAGGTACACCCTCTGCGTCCCAGAGCTTCCAGCAAGCAAGAAAAAACAAATAAGCAATGCTGGACAGAAAAAACAGCAAACAAAATAGCAAAAGCGGAACTTAGCTATGCAGAGCAGCAGGCCACAGGAATGATCCAGGAGGAGACAGGTCCAATACTAGAACATTGACTGGAAGCCAGGATCAAAGCACTAAGTGGAGTTAAATAGAGCAGCACCTAACAACTTCACCACATCACCTGAGGAAGGAAACTCAGAAGCCGCAGTACCACTCTCCTCCACCAACGGAAGCTCACAGAGAGAATCAGCTGAAGTACCACTTGTGACCACAGGAGGGAGCTCTGCCACAAAATTCACAACAGGTTTCTATGCCTGAGCCAAGCGCAATGAATGCAATGTTGTTCACTGGTCCAGCTACGGTCCTGCATCCATAGTCGGATCCGAAAACAAAACAAGTAGCCATTTCTGATCCAGCTCTAAAACCAATTAATAGAAAACTATGGGACTCCCTCCCACATCAGTTTCCCTCCTGTGGTTTTAACAACTCTAGAGGAAAACAATCTGAAAAGTTGGATAAAGTTATCCTGATTCTATCTGGCCAGTCATGGATACTTTGATACTTTGTCGTCTAGTCCTCGCTATGCTTCACTGTTTTCTGCGGCTTCTTCCAAGTGCTTGATGTTCATGCTTGCGTCATTCTTGATGGTTTCCAGCCAAAAGGTCTTTGATTTCCTGTTTCCTTTTACCACTGACCCCCTGAGGAAGCGGCAGCGTGTTGCCGCGAAACGCACGTCGGGGTCCAACGTCCGGCTGTCTCCTCACTCTGCCCCCACTGCTGGTAAGCCTGGTCCCTTTATTAACTCTTTATTTAGCAGCGTTTTCCATCCCTACTGAGGGACGCTGTTTCTGGGATATGGGCATCTGTTACTGAGCCGTGCCAATTGTGGCGTGTCCATCACAGGGCGCTCGCTCTTATGTTACCCTTCCCTCTTAACCCTATTGTGGGATGTTGATTTTGGGATATGGGCATTTGTTATTGAGCTGCGCCGCTTGTGGCATGCCTATTGCAGGGCGCTTGCTCTTATGTGACCTTTCCTTCCCCTTTCTTCCTAAGGTTGGGAGGGGGGGTCCTTTGTTACTCTCCACTGTGGGGGAACCATCTGTGGGTATTTGGGGATGAGGGCTTCAGCATTTCTAGGCATTCTATCTTTGTACGTTACTGCATGATGTTAAACTTCACGTTTTATTAGATAATATTTATTAAATAAACATTTGTGATATTTTTTCATCAATGCTTCGTTTCTTTCTCTTGTTCAAAAACACTGACCATACTTAGTAGCATTTCCTTGCCTAATGAATTTGGAAACAAGGCTATAACCAATGTATACGTTCGTCATCTTGTTGAAGCTGAGGAAGCTTGTGCAGATTGTTATATTACAGATCACAATAAACACTGCTATATCTTGTCCATGATTGAGGCAGCATATAAAAAAAGCTTGCAAAACTCAGCTTTTAATATCAATAACTAGCGCCTGATGCTTCATCTCTGATGCTGACAGAGCGGAAATGAAGCAATGGGATCACTGACACTGGACAACGTGTGAAGACAAGTCTCTGTGGCTTACGCTGGGTTTACACACACTGATTACAGATCTTACAGTACAGATTGGGTTAATCCTCAACATTTTGATGCTCTTTTAGACACTGTAAATTTACATGGCAAAATCAGAGTGAATTATTAATATTTAGTCATCAGATCTAGAGTAGAGCAAATTGCAGGACCCTTGGTTCAACAGCCACATCACGCTGCAAATCTCCTACTATATGCATATCCTCGGTGTCTATACTGATTAGTAGACATCTACAACATCACAGGGACTACTAATCAGAAGATGCACTGAGGTTTCAGCAGGTAGCAGCAGGCTCACAGCCCACTGGTCTGGCCAATCTTTCTGCTCAACTAGCATTAGTTTTTTAGCAGACGCAATGGATTTCAGTCAGACCAATTGGTTATTTAAAGGGTTTGTCCCATCTTCTCTGTTCAGAAGCTCCTAACATCCTGATTTCTGTAAATTTGAAAACAGCTCACCTTTATTTCCATATCATGCACTCCAATAGGGCGCTTCTTCCCTTCTGAGCTTTGCACTGTGCCTAAAAAGTAGTTTTCAACAACATTATGTTGTTGAAAATTTTGCTCCTGTTATCCCTGTGAAAATGAAAAATTTGGGGCAAACCCAACATTTTTGCGGGAATTTTTTTTTTTTCAGTTTCACAGTTCTATGTGATAAACTTCTGTGGAGCACATGGGGGTTCAAAGGGCTCGCCCATGCCTAGATAAATTCCTTGACAGGTTTAGGCTGCAAAATAGAGTCACTTGTGGGGGGTTACCACTTTTTAGGCACATTAGAGGTTCTCCAAACCAGACATGGTGTCCTCTAATGATTCCGGCTAATTTTGCGTTCAAAAAGTCAAATGGCGTAGTCAGAAGAAATTGCACAACCTGTTCCTGCAGCCTTAGTCTCTCACTCATTCCTTTGGGGAAATGTCATCATTTGTTTCTTTAATTTTATATTGTGTGTTAATCTTATGAAGCTTTAGGTCACATTTATGCATAACTATGGAAAATTCTAAAAGATGCATAAACTATCAAACGCCAATGTAGCTAGGGTCATATTTATGTCCATCTGCTACGCTGATGCATCTACTTTGTGTCAGTCATTGCACAGGATGCCCATCCTCTAAATTCTCACAAGACTCTCCACAGTTCTGTACCACCATACAGCTTCTCTCTCATCTCTACCACCCTACCTATGCTCACCATTCTACTACTGTCTACAATCTATACCTCACACTCTCGTTTCTAAGACTTCTCTCTTGAAATACACTAAGCCTGACAATCTGGTGATAATTCCCAATATCTACAGTTTTAGGGTAAGTTCACACTGGGCGTTTTTGCTGTGTTTTTTTTTCTGCTAATTTTCAGCTGCTTTTTACAGTACCAGCAAAGTCCATAAGATTTCAGAAATCTCATGCACACATTTTTTTTTGTCATCAGGATTTTGTGTTTTGCAGTGTTTTTTTTTTTTTTTTTTTTTAATATAGGGCATGTCACTTCTTTCAGCCTTTATGCAGCGTTTTTCACCCATTGACATAAATGGATGGTGAAAAGTCGCTGTAAATACGCAGGTTGACTTTTCTTGCAGTGTATTTGCTGCAGAAGAGTCAAGGACAGCAGGATGTGATCTCACAGTCAGCTCTGCTACCTCTAGATGGCAGGCTGCATGATGCATCTATACAGCCTGTCATCCAACAGAGATGACCCGAACCCCATTCACTTGAATGGGGGCCCAACAATACAGTGTTTGACACGCTGTCATATGCATGACAGCACTGCAAACACCACTTCTGATTGGTTGTGAAACTATCCCTGCCGGTAAAGAGCCGCAGTTCCCATGGACAGCGTGAGCGCTCAGCTGTGATCAGAGGTATAAAGTTTACTTCCGGTCACTGGTGTCAGCTGATGGAACAACTGCTCCCATCATCCGACACCTGCTGAAGTTAATAACAGTGAGAGCAAGGGCGGATGATGGGAGTATTCATCAGCCGCTCCTGTGCTGTAAATAATTAAAAAAAAAAAAATGCATGGGTTCCCCCCTATGTTTGATAACCAGCCAGGCAAAACTCACAGCTGGGGGCTGCAACCCGCAGCAGCCAGCTTCAGTAAGGCTAGTTATCAAGAATAGAGAGGTCCCCACACTGTTTTTTTTTAATTATTTAAATAATTAAATAAAACAGCATGGGGTCCCCCCATTTTTGACAACCAACCTTACTAAAGCAGACAGCTGGGGGCGGGTATTCTCAGGCTTGTAAGGGGCCATGGATATTGTCCCCCCAGCCTAAAAATAGCAGCCCGCAGCTGCCCAGAAAAGTCACATCTATTAGATGCGCCAATTCTGACGCTTTGCCCAGCTCTTCCCACTTGCCCTGTAGCGGCGACAAGTGTGGTTCATATTTGTGGGGTTGATGTCACCTTTGTATTGTCAGATGACACCAAGCCCACGGCTTAATGGAGAGGCGTCTATAATACACCTATCCATTACTAATCCTATAGTTGTATGGTAAATAAAGACACAGCCAGAATAAAGTATTTTATTAGAAATAAAACAAAACACACTTTTCCATTGTTTATTTAAAAATAACACAGATATACTCACCAAACGCTTAATTCCACCGTAGCCTTTGTTCTCCTGTATTAAACTAAAAATAAAAAACACAATATCCCTCCCCTGTCAGTCGTTCTGTCCCACACTGTAATTCATGTCGGGGGATAAATTGTTTTGAACCTGGATGGTGATTTCACTGCAGTGAACTAGCCTCTGCACCATGCGACTTTCTCACGGTGCTTAAAGATGAATGAAACTTGGCACTCAATTTTTGAGAAAAAAAAGGCTTCTTAGTTTATTGATGCATCCAGACAAACAAAACCGCTAAACGTTTTCGGTCCACACCGGACCTTCGTCAGAGCGTTTCTTAGACATTGACTGGATGAGGAAGCTAATGAGCCTGAATGAGCGTCAGCCAGAGCACGGGATAGCGTCGCTCTCCTCTGCTCTGCACTACTAGCACTCAAGATCCAGCGCCGTTACTCCCTCCAGGCTTTATGCCTCTCCTCTGGCGCTTCACCTTCCACTGTGATCCTGCAGCAGACTGCAGCTCTGACGAAGGTCCGGTGTGGACCGAAAACGTTTAGCGGTTTTGTTTGTCTGGATGCATCAATAAACTAAGAAGCCTTTTTTTTCTCAAAAATTGAGTGCCAAGTTTCATTCATCTTTAACCGCCAACTCTCACATCTACTGAGTGCCGTGTTTTCCTACCGTACCGTTTCTCACGGTGCTAGCGGGGATCTCACCCGAGGTCACATTTCAGCCCAGCTGGGAATGAAGCCTCAGTGACTGGAGGTAACCTCGATAACGTCACCGCCGGTCACTGACGCTGCGCTCCCAGCAGCTCATTCAACCAGTGGTTCTCAGCCTGGACGATCGCATCTTGGCACCGTCAAGGTTGAAAACTATTTATCCCCCCGACATGGATTACGGCATGGGACAGAACGACTGAGAGGTGAGTGATATTGTTGTTTTTCACTATTGGTTTATTACAGGACAACAAGGGATTCGGTGGAAGTAGGCAAGGTCGTAAGTATGATTTATGTAAGAATATTAAAGGAGGCTATGTCATTATTTCATTTAACCCCTTTCTGCCATTAGACGTACTATTGCGTCCATGTGGGGTGGGCTTTACTTCCCAAGGACGCAATAGTACGTCATATGCGATCGGCAGCGCTCACGGGGGGAGCGCCGCCGATCGCGGCCGGGTGTCAGCTGTTTATCGCAGCTGACATCCGGCACTATGTGCCAGGAGCGGTCACGGACCGCCCCCGGCACATTAACCCCCGGCACACCGCGATCAAAGATGATCGCGATGTGCCGGCGGTACAGGGAAGCACCGCGCAGGGAGGGGGCTCCCTGCGGGCTTCCCTGAGCCCCCCGCAGCAACGCGATGTGATCGCGTTGCTGCGAGGGTCTCACCTCCCTCCCTGCTCCCTCCAGCCCCGGATCCAAGATGGCCGCGGATCCGGGTCCTGCAGGGAGGGAGGTGGCTTCACAGAGCCTGCTTAGAGCAGGCACTGTGAAGGCTGCAGCGCTGCATGTCAGATCAGTGATCTGACAGAGTGCTGTGCAAACTGTCAGATCACTGATCTGTGATGTCCCCCCCTGGGACAAAGTAAAAAAGTAAAAAAAAAAAATTTCAAATGTGTAAAAAAAAATAAAAAAAAATATTCCAAAATAATGAAAAAAAAAATAAAAATATTATTCCCATAAATACATTTCTTTATCCAAATAAAAAAAACAAAACAATAAAAGTACACATATTTAGTATCGCCGCGTCCGTAACGGCCCGACCTATAAAACTGGCCCACTAGTTAACCCCTTCAGTAAACACCGTAAGAAAAAAAAAAAAAAAACGAGGCAAAAAACAACGCTTTATTATCATACCGCCGAACAAAAAGTGGAATAACACGCGATCAAAAAGACAGATATAACTAACCATGGTACCGCTGAAAACGTCATCTTGTCCCGCAAAAAACGAGCCGCCATACAGCATCATCAGCAAAAAAATAAAAAAGTTATAGTCCTGAGAATAAAGCGATGCAAAAATAATTATTTTTTCTATAAAATAGTTTTTATCGTATAAAAGCACCAAAACATAAAAAAAGATATAAATGAGGTGTCGCTGTAATCGTACTGACCCGAAGAATAAAACTGCTTCATCAATTTTACCAAACGCGGAACGGTATAAACGCCTCCCCCAAAAGAAATTCATGAATAGCTGGTTTTTGGTCATTCTGCCTCACAAAAATCGGAATAAAAAGCGATCAAAAAATGTCACGTGCCCGAAAATGTTACCAATAAAAACATCAACTCGTCCCGCAAAAAACAAGACCTCACATGACTCTGTGGACCAAAATATAGAAAAATTATAGCTCTCAAAATGTGGTAACGCAAAAAATATTTTTTGCAATAAAAAGCGTCTTTCAGTGTGTGACGGCTGCCAATCATAAAAATCCGCTAAAAAACCCGCTATAAAAGTAAATCAAACCCCCCTTCATCACCCCCTTAGTTAGGGAAGAATTAAAAAAATGTATTTATTTCCATTTTCCCATTAGGGCTAGGGTTAGAGTTAGGGCTAGGGTTAGGGCTAGGGTTAGGGTTAGGGTTAGGGCTAGGGTTAGGGCTAGGGTTAGGGCTAGGGTTAGGGCTAGGGTTAGGGCTAGGGTTAGGGCTAGGGTTAGGGCTAGGGTTAGGGTTAGGGCTAGGGTTAGGGCTAGGGTTAGGATTAGGGTTAGGGCTAGGGTTAGGGCTACATTTTGGGTTGGGGCTAAAGTTACAGTTAGGGTTTAGATTACATTTACTGTTGGGAATAGGGTTGGGATTAGGGTTAGGGGTGTGTCAGGGTTAGAGGTGTGGTTAGGGTTACTGTTGGGATTAGGGTTAGGGATGTGTTTGGATTAGGGTTTCAGTTATAATTGGGGGGTTTCCACTGTTTAGGCACATCAGGGGCTCTCCAAACGCGACATGGCGTCCGATCTCAATTCCAGCCAATTCTGCGTTGAAAAAATAAAACAGTGCTTCTTCCCTTCCGAGCTCTCCCGTGTGCCCAAACAGGGGTTTACCCCAACATATGGGGTATCAGCGTACTCAGGACAAATAGGACAACAACTTTTGGGGTCCAATTTCTCCTGCTACCCTTGGGAAAATACAAAACTCGGGGCTAAAACATATTTTTTGTGGGAAAAAAAAGATTTTTTATTTTCACGGCTCTGCGTTATAAACTGTAGTGAAACACTTGGGGGTTCAAAGTTCTCACAACACATCTAGATTAGTTCCCTGGGGGGTCTAGTTTCCAATATGGGGTCACTTGTGGGGGGTTTCTACTGTTTAGGTACATTAGGGGTTCTGCAAACGCAATGTGACGTCTGCAGACCATTCCATCTAAGTCTGCATTCCAAATGGCGCTCCTTCCCTTCCGAGCTCTGCCATGCGCTCAAACGTTGGTTTCCCCCAACATACGGGGTATCAGCGTACTCAGGACAAATTGGACAACAACTTTTGGGGTCGAATTTCTCCTCTTACCCTCGGGAAAATACAAAACTGGGGGCTAAAAAATAATTTTGGGGGGAAAGATTTTTTTTTTTAATTTTCACGGCTCTGCGTTACAAACTGTAGTGAAACACTTGGGGGTTCAAAGCTATCACAACACATCTAGATGAGTTCCTTAGGGGGTCTAGTTTCCAAAATGGTGTCCCTTGTGGGAGGTTTCTACTGTTTAGGTACATTAGGGGCTCTGCAAATGCAATGTGACACCTGCAGACCATTCCATCTAAGTCCTCATTCCAAATGGAGCTCCTTCCCTTCCGAGCCCTCCCATGCGCCCAGTGGTTCCCCCCCACATATGGGGTATCAGCGCACTCAGGACAAATTGGACAACAAATTGTGGGGTCGAATTTCTCCTGTTACCCTCGGGAAAATACAAAACTGGGGGCTAAAAAATAATTTTTGTGGGAAAAAATTTTTGTTTTATTTTTACGGCTCTCCATTATAAACTTCTGTGAAGCCCTTGGTGGGTCAAAGCGCTCAGCACACATCTAGATAAGTTCCTAAGGGGGTCTACTTTCCAAAATGGTGTCACTTGTGGGGGGTTTCTACTGTTTAGGTACATTAGGGGCTCTGCAAACGCAATGTGACACCTGCAGACCATTCCATCTAAGTCTGCATTCAAATGGCACTCCTTCCCTTCTGAGCCCTCCCATGTGCCCAAACAGTGGTTCCCCCCACATATGGTGTATCATCGCACTCAGGACAAATTGGGCAACAAATTTTGGGGTCCAATTTCTCCTGTTACCCTCAGGAAAATACAAAACTGGAGGCTAAAAAAATAATTTTTGTGGGAAAAAAATTTTGTTTTATTTTTACGGCTCTGCATTATAAACTTCTGTGAAGCACTTGGTGGGTCAAAGTGCTCACCACACCTCTAGATAAGTTCCTTAGGGGGTCTACTTTCCAAAATGGTGTCATTTGTGGGGGGTTTCAATGTTTAGGCACATCAGTGGCTCTTCAAACGCAACATGGCGTCCCATCTCAATTCCTGTCAATTTTGCTTTGAAAAGTCAAACGGCGCTCCTTCCCTTCCGAGCTCTCCCATCCACCCAAACAGTGGTTTACCCCCACATATGGGGTATCAGCGTACTCAGGACAAATTGTACAACAACTTTTGGGGTCCAATTTCTTCTCTTACCCTTGGGAAAATAAAAAATTGGGGGCAAAAAGATAATTTTTGTGAAAAAATATGATTTTTTATTTTTACGGTTCTACATTATAAACTTCTGTGAAGCACTTGGTGGGTCAAAGTGCTCACCACACCTCTAGATAAGTTCCTTAGGGGGTCTACTTTCCAAAATGGTGTCACTTGTGGGGGGTTTCAATGTTTAGGCACATCAGTGGCTCTTCAAACGCAACATGACGTCCCATCTCAATTCCTGTCAATTTTGCATTGAAAAGTCAAACGGCGCTCCTTCCTTTCCGAGCTCTCCCATCCGCCCAAACAGTGGTTTACCCCCACATATGGGCTATCAGCGTACTCAGGACAAATTGTACAACAACTTTTGGGGTCCAATTTCTTCTCTTACCCTTGGGAAAATAAAAAATTGGGGGCGAAAAGATAATTTTTGTGAAAAAATATGATTTTTTATTTTTACGGTTCTACATTATAAACTTCTGTGAAGCACTTGTTGGGTCAAAGTGCTCACCACACCTCTAGATAAGTTCCTTAGGGGGTCTACTTTCCAAAATGGTGTCACTTGTGGGGGGTTTCAATGTTTAGCCGCATCAGGGGCTCTCCAAACGAAACATGGCGTCCCATCTCAATTCCAGTCAATTTTGCATTGAAAAGTCAAATGGCACTCCTTCGCTTCCGAGCTCTGCCATGCGCCCAAACAGTGGTTTACCCCCACATGTGGGGTATTGGCATACTCAGGACAAATTGTACAACAATGTTTGGGGTCCATTTTCTCCTGTTACCCTTGGTAAAATAAAACAAATTGGAGCTGAATTAAATTTTTTGTGAAAAAAAGTTAAATGTTCATTTTTATTTAAACATTCAAAAAATTCCTGTGAAGCACCAGAAGGGTTAATAAACTTCTTGAATATGGTTTTGAGCACCTTGAGCGGTGTAGTTTTTAGAGTGGTGTCACACTTGGGTATTTTCTATCATATAGACCCCTCAAAATGACTTCAAATGAGATGTGGTCCCTAAAATAAAATGGTGTTGTAGAAATGAGAAATTGCTGGTCAACTTTTAACCCTTATAACTCCCTAACAAAAAAAAATTTTGGTTCCAAAATTGTGCTGATGTAAAGTAGACATGTGGGAAATGTTACTTATTAAGTATTTTGTGTGACATATCTCTGTGATTTAATTGCATAAAAATTCAAAGTTGGAAAATTGCGAAATTTTCATAATTTTCGCCAAATTTCCGTTTTTTTCACAAATAAACGCAGGTACTATCAAATAATTTTTACCATTGTCATGAAGTACAATATGTCACGAGAAAACAATGTCAGAATCACCAGGATCCATTGAAGCGTTCCAGAGTTATAACCTCATAAAGGGACAGTGGTCAGAATTGTAAAAATTGGCCCGGTCATTAACGTGCAAACCACCCTTGGGGGTAAAGGGGTTAAAGGACTTTTTTCTGGGTGTCTTTGTTTTTCTACAAATGTGACTATGGGGTTAGTAATAGGGGCGTCTTATGATGCCTCATTACTAACCTCGGGGCTTTATGTCACCTGACAATACAAAGGTGACATCAACCTCCCCCCCAATTATCACCCCGCTTGCCACCGCTACAGGTCAAGTGGGAAGAGCGAGGCTAAAAGCCAGAATTGGCAATATAGATGCGCGTTTTCTGAGGCATTTGAGAGCTGATGTTTTTAGCCTGGGAGGGGCCATAGCCCTTTCCTAGGCTATTAATATCAACCCGCAGCTGTCTGAAGAGCCTTTGCTGGTTATTAATTATAGGGGGACCCTACGTCATTTTTTGGGGGGAGTCACCCATTTTAATAGCCGGTAAAAGTCAAGTAAACAGCTGTGAGCTGATTAATAGCCTGGGAAGCCATGGGTATTAACTCCTTCCCAGGCTATAAACATCTGCCCCCAGCTTTCCCTCTGCTGGTTAAGCAAATTGCATGGGAGCCCACGCCATTTTTTTCTGAAAAATAATCTTTTAATAAATACATGTACACATACACTGTACTAATTGTATTTGTCATTATATACCTATCTATTCTATGTTTATTTACTGTATGTATCCTGTTGTGAATTCCGCTCTTGGGCTCCCTCCGGTGGTTGTAAGTGGCACTTTTGTGAGTTCTGCTCTTGGGCTCCCTCTTGTGGTTTCTAGTGGTATGGCTGCTCCTTGGAGTTAGCTGTCATCAGCTGTCTCCACTTATCGTCTCTTCTGCTCGGCTATTTAGGTCTGGCTCTTTCTTTAGCCAGTGCCACTTGTAAATGGTTCCTGGTTGGATTCACATCTCTTTGGAGTTCCCTGTTATCCTGACCAGTTCAGCTAAGCTAAGTTTTTGCTTGCTCTTTTCTGTCCATAGATTGTGGACTTATCCATTCTGTGCTATGTTTGTCCAGCTTATCAGTGTGAATTAATTCTGTCTTGCTGGAAGCTCTGGGAGGCAGATTTGCCCTCCACACCTTTAGTCAGGTGTGGAGATTTTTTGTAAACTCTGCGTGGATTTTTGTAGTGTTTTATACTGACCGCACAGTATTCCATCCTGTCCTATCTATCAAGCTAGACTGGCCTCCTGTGCTCATCCTGGTTTCATTCTGTGTATGTCTTTTCCCTCTCCACTCACAGTCATTATTTGTGGGGGCTAATCTATCCTTTGGGGATTTTCTCTGAGGCAAGATAGTTTTCCTGCTTCTTTCTTTAGGGGTAGTTAGCTCTTAGGCTGTGACGAGATGCCTAGGGAGAGTTAGGAGCATTCCACGGCTACTTCTAGTGTTGTGTTGAGCTTAGGGACTGCGGTCAGTACAGTTACCACTTCCTTCAGAGCTTGTTCCATGTTGCTCCTAGACCACCGTATCATAACAGTACAAGTGGCCAAAAATGAATTAAATGCATCTCAAAAGAAGGAAAAGAAAGTTCTGAACCATTTTTTTTTCTGTGCTCTGGTTTGTCTTTTTTTTTTTTTTCCTCTTGATATCTGGGTGGTTCAGGATATATGCTTTGGCATGAATGTTCAGGGTTTGTTTTCTCGTGTGGATCAACTTGCTGCAAGAGTACAGAGTATCCAGGACTATGTTGTCCAGACTCCGGCTTTAGAGCCCAGAATTCCTACTCCTGATTTGTTTTTTGGGGACAGATCCAAGTTTTTGAACTTTAAAAATAACTGCAAATTGTTTTTTGCTTTGAAACCCCGTTCTTCTGGTGATCCCATTCAGCAAGTAAAAATCATCATATCCTTGCTGCGTGGTAACCCTCAAGACTGGGCTTTTTCTCTTGAAACAGGGGATCCGGCATTATTGAATGTAGATGCATTTTTTTCAAGCGCTCGGATTATTGTATGAGGAACCTAATTCTGTGGATCATGCAGAAAAAACCCTGTTGGCTGTTATGGACCTGGTGGTTAGGAGCACCCGGAACGACCTGATAGTTAAACTCACACAGGACAAGCTCTGGGAAGTGGGAGCTCTGCTGACCACAACCCCTAATCCTATCACAACAACTAGAAATAGCCGTGGAGCGTACCTGACACTGCCTAGACGCCTCTTCACAGCCTAAGAGCTAACTAGCCCTAAAGATAGAAAATAAAGCCTACCTTGCCTCAGAGAAATTCCCCAAAGGAAAAGCAGCCCCCCACATATATTGACTGTGAGTTAAGATGAAAGTCACAAACGCAGAAATGAAACAGGTTTCAGCAAAGGGAGGCCAGACTTACTAAACAGACAGAGGATAGGAAAGGTATCTTTGCGGTCAGCACAAAAAACTACAAAAAGACCACGCAGAGTGTGCAAAAAGACCTCCGCACCGACTCACGGTGCGGAGGTGCCACTCTGCATCCCAGAGCTTCCAGCTAGCAAGGCAAAATCATGATAGCAAGCTGGACAAGGAAACAATGAACAAATAATAAACTAGCAGGGACTTAGCTTCTGCTGGAGTAGACAGGTCACCAGAAAGATCCAAGAGCGAACTGAACAGTACAAGAACATTGACAGTGGCATGGAGTAACGCTCTGAGTGGAGTTAAATAGAGCAGCCAGCCAAAGAACAAACTACGTCACCTGTGGAAGGAACCTCAGAAGCAGCAGCTCCACTCACAGCCACCAGAGGGAGTCCATGGACAGAACTCGCTGAAGTACCACAGGAGGGAGTTCGATAACAGAATTCACAACAGTACCCCCCCGTTGAGGAGGGGTCACCGAACCCTCACCAGAGCCCCCAGGCCGATCAGGACGAGCCAAATGAAAGGCACGAACAAGATCGGCAGCATGAACATGAGGCAAAAACCCAGGAATTATCTTCCTGACCATAACCCTTCCACTTGACCAGGTACTGGAGTTTCCGTCTCGAAATACGAGAATCCAAAATCTTCTCCACCACATACTCCAACTCCCCCTCGACCAACACCGGGGCAGGAGGATCAACGGAGGAAACTATAGGCGCCACGTATCTCCGCAATAACGACCTATGGAACACATTATGGATGGCAAAAGAAGCTGGAAGGGCCAAACGAAATGACACAGGATTGAGAACTTCAGAAATCTTATACGGACCAATGAAACGAGGCTTAAACTTACGAGAGGAAACCTTCATAGGAACATAACAAGACGACAACCAAACCAAATCCCCAACACGAAGTCGGGGACCAACACAGCGCCGGCGGTTAGCGAAACTTTGAGCCTTCTCCTGGGACAATGTCAAATTGTCCACCACGAGTCCAAATCTGCTGCAACCTGTCCACCACAGTATCCACACCAGGACAGTCCGAAGGCTCAACCTGCCCTGAAGAGAAACGAGGATGGAAACCAGAATTACAGAAAAAAGGCGAAACCAAAGTAGCCGAGCTGGCCCGATTATTAAGGGTGAACTCAGCCAAAGGCAAGAAGGACACCCAATCATCCTGATCAGCAGAAACAAAGCATCTCAGATATGTTTCCAAAGTCTGATTAGTTCGTTCGGTTTGGCCATTTGTCTGAGGATGGTAAGCCGAAGATAAAGACAAATCAATGCCCATCTTAGCACAAAAGGACCGCCAAAACCTCGAAACAAACTGGGAACCTCTGTCCGAGACGATGTTCTCCGGAATGCCATGCAAACGAACCACATGCTGGAAAAACAATGGCACCAAATTAGAGGAGGAAGGCAATTTAGACAAGGGTACCAAATGGACCATCTTAGAGAAGCGATCACAAACCACCCAAATGACCGACATCCTTTGAGAGACAGGGAGATCTGAAATAAAATCCATGGAAATATGCGTCCAGGGCCTCTTCGGGACTGGCAAGGACAAAAGCAACCCACTGGCACGAGAACAGCAGGGATTAGCCCGAGCACAAGTCCCACAGGACTGCACAAAAGAACGCATATCCCGTGACAAAGAAGGCCACCAAAAGGATCTAGCCACCAAATCTCTGGTACCAAAGATTCCAGGATGACCCGCCAACACCGAACAATGATCCTCAGAGATAACTCTACTAGTCCATCTATCAGGGACAAACAGTTTCTCCGCTGGACAACGGTCAGGTCTATCAGCCTGAAACTTCTGCAGCACGCGCCGCAAAGCAGGGGAGATGGCAGACAAAATTACCCCCTCTTTGAGAATACCCGCCGGCTCAGGAACACCCGGAGAGTCAGGCACAAAACTCCTTGACAGGGCATCAGCCTTCACATTCTTAGATCCCGGAAGGTACGAAACCACAAAATCAAAACGGGAGAAAAACAGCGACCATCGAGCCTGTCTAGGATTCAACCATTTGGCAGACTCGAGATAAGTCAAATTCTTGTGATCCGTCAAGACCACCACGCGATGTTTAGCTCCTTCAAGCCAATGTCGCCACTCCTCGAATGCCCACTTCATGGCCAACAACTCTCGATTGCCAACATCATAATTGCACTCAGCAGGTGAGAATTTTCTAGAAAAGAAGGCACATGGTTTCATCACCGAGCCATCAGAACTTCTTTGCGACAAAACGGCCCCTGCTCCAATCTCAGAAGCATCAACCTCGACCTGAAATGGGAGCGAAACATCTGGCTGGTACAACACAGGGGCAGAAGAAAAACGACGCTTCAACTCCTGAAAAGCCTCTACAGCCGCAGAGGACCAATTGACCACATCAGCACCTTTCTTGGTCAAATCAGTCAACGGTTTAGCAACACTAGAAAAATTAGCGATAAAGCGACGGTAAAAATTAGCAAAGCCCAGGAACTTCTGCAGGCTCTTCACAGATGTCGGCTGAGTCCAATCATAAATGGCCTGAACTTTAACAGGGTCCATCTCGATAGTAGAAGGGGAAAAAATGAAACCCAAAAATGAAACCTTCTGAACTCCAAAGAGACATTTAGACCCCTTCACAAACAAGGAATTCGCACGAAGGACCTGGAACACCATTCTGACCTGCTTCACATGAGACTCCCAATCATCCGAAAAGACCAAAATATCATCCAAATATACAATCATGAATCTATCCAGGTACTTTCGGAAGATGTCATGCATAAAGGACTGAAACACAGATGGAGCATTAGAAAGCCCGAATGACATAACCAGGTACTCAAAATGGCCCTCGGTCGTATTAAATGCTGTTTTCCATTCATCGCCCTGTTTAATTCGCACAAGATTATACGCTCCTCGAAGATCTATCTTGGTGAACCAACTAGCCCCCTTAATCCGAGCAAACAAATCAGACAGCAGCGGCAAAGGATACTGAAATTTGACTGTGATCTTATTAAGAAGACGGTAATCAATACAAGGTCTCAAAGAGCCATCCTTCTTGGCCACAAAAAAAAAACCCTGCTCCCAACGGTGATGACGACGGGCGGATATGACCTTTCTCCAAGGATTCCTTTATATAACTCCGCATAGCGGCGTGCTCTGGCACAGATAAATTAAACAGTCGGCCCTTAGGAAACTTACTACCAGGAATCAAATTAATAGCACAATCGCAATCCCTATGAGGAGGTAGGGCACCGGATTTGGGCTCTTCAAATACATCCCGGTAATCTGACAAAAACTCAGGGACTTCAGAAGGAGTGGAAGGCGAAATTGACAGCAATGGAACATCACCATGTACCCCCTGACAACCCTAGCTGGACACAGACATAGATTTCCAATCCAATACTGGATTATGGACCTGTAGCCATGGCAACCCCAAAACGACCACATCATGCAGATTATGCAACACCAAAAAGCGAATATTCTCCTGATGTGCAGGAGCCATGCACATGGTCAATTGAGTCCAGTACTGAGGCTTATTCTTGGCCAAAGGCGTAGCATCAATTCCTCTCAATGGAATAGGATACTGCAAGGGCTCCAAGAAAAAACCACAGCGCCTGGCAAACTCCAAGTCCATCAAATTCAGGGCAGCGCCTGAATCCAGAAATGCCATAACAGAATAGGACGATAGAGAGCAAATCAGAGTAACGGACAAAAGAAATTTAGACTGTACCGTACCAATGGTGGCAGACCTTGTGAACCGCTTAGTGCGCTTAGGACAATCGGAGATAGCATGAGTGGAATCACCACAGTAAAAACACAGCCCATTCCGACGTCTGTGTTCTTGCCGTTCAGCTCTGGTCAAAGTCCTATCACATTGCATAGGCTCAGGCCTATGCTCAG
Organism: Ranitomeya imitator; assembly: GCF_032444005.1. NCBI lineage: Eukaryota > Metazoa > Chordata > Amphibia > Anura > Dendrobatidae > Ranitomeya > Ranitomeya imitator. Next base: position 549,042,386 of record NC_091284.1, read on the forward strand.
AGAATACCGCCAAATGGTGCACAGCTTTGCGCTTACGCAAGCGCCGATCGATCTGAATGGGCAAGGACATAGACTCACTCAGACCAGCAGGCGTGGGAAATCCCACCATGACATCCTTAAGGGCTTCAGAAAGACCCTTTCTGAAAATTGCCGCCAGGGCACATTCATTCCACTGAGTAAGCACAGACCACTTTCTAAACTTCTGACAGTACACCTCCGCTTCATCCTGACCCTGACACAAAGCCAGCAAGATTTTCTCTGCCTGATCCACTGAATTTGGTTCATCATAAAGCAATCCAAGCGCCAGAAAAAACGCATCTACATCACGCAATGCAGGATCTCCTGGCGCAAGGGAAAATGCCCAGTCTTGAGGGTCACCACGTAACAAAGAAATAATGATTTTCACTTGTTGAACGGGGTCACCAGAGGAGCGGGGTTTCAAAGCTAGAAACAGTTTACAATTATTTTTGAAATTCAGGAACTTAGATCTATCCCCAGAAAACAAATCATGAATTGGAATTCTAGGCTCTAACATCGGATTCTGAACCACAAAATCCTGAATGTTTTGTACCCTTGAAGTGAGATGATCCACACAAAAGAGGACAGACCTTGAATGTCCATATCTACACCTGTGTCCTGAACCACCCAGAGGTTAAGGGGAAAAGAAAGACAAAACACACTGCAGAGAAAAAAAAATGGTCTCAGAACTTCTCTTATCCCTCTATTGAGATGCATTAATACTTTGGGCCAGCTGTACTGTTAAGGACCTGGTGGTTAGGAGCACCCGGAACGACCTGATAGTTAAACTCACACAGGACAAGCTCTGGGAAGTGGGAGCTCTGCTGACCACAACCCCTAATCCTATCACAACAACTAGAAATAGCCGTGGAGCGTACCTGACACTGCCTAGACGCCTCTTCACAGCCTAAGAGCTAACTAGCCCTAAAGATAGAAAATAAAGCCTACCTTGCCTCAGAGAAATTCCCCAAAGGAAAAGCAGCCCCCCACATATATTGACTGTGAGTTAAGATGAAAGTCACAAACGCAGAAATGAAACAGGTTTCAGCAAAGGGAGGCCAGACTTACTAAACAGACAGAGGATAGGAAAGGTATCTTTGCGGTCAGCACAAAAAACTACAAAAAGACCACGCAGAGTGTGCAAAAAGACCTCCGCACCGACTCACGGTGCGGAGGTGCCACTCTGCATCCCAGAGCTTCCAGCTAGCAAGGCAAAATCATGATAGCAAGCTGGACAAGGAAACAATGAACAAATAATAAACTAGCAGGGACTTAGCTTCTGCTGGAGTAGACAGGTCACCAGAAAGATCCAAGAGCGAACTGAACCAATGCTAAAACATTGACAGCTGGCATGGAGTAACGCTCTGAGTGGAGTTAAATACAACAGCCAGCCAAAGAACAAACTACGTCACCTGTGGAAGGAACCTCAGAAGCAGCAGCTCCACTCACAGCCACCAGAGGGAGTCCATGGACAGAACTCGCTGAAGTACCATTCATGACCACAGGAGGGAGTTCGATAACAGAATTCACAACAGTTGGCCTTGTGTCAAGGTCAGGAAGCGGCAGAGTTATACTGCCAGAAATTTAGAAAATGGTCTGTGCTCACTAAATGGAATGAAGAGGCTCTGGCTGCTATTTTCAGAAAAGGTCTTTCTGAAACCCTTAAAGATGTTATGGTGGGCTTTCCTACGCCTGCCGGTTTGAGCGAATCTATGTCTCTGGCCATTCAGATTGATCGGCGTCTGCGCGAGCGCAAAGCTGTGCACCATATGGCAGTGTCCTCTGAGCAGAGTCCTGAGCCTATGCAATGTGATAGGATTTTGACTAGAATAGAACGGCAGGAATTCAGACGTCAGAATAGACTGTGTTTTTACTGTGGTGATTCGGCTCATGTTATCTCTGATTGCCCTAAGCGTACTAGGAGAGCCGCTAGGTCTGTTACCATTAGTACTATACAGCCTAAATTTCTCTTATCTGTGACCCTGATTTGCTCATTGTCGTCCTTTTCTGTCATGGCATTTGTGGATTCAGGCGCTGCCCTGAACTTAATGGACTTAGAATTTGCCAGGCGCTGTGGTTTTTCCATGCAGCCTTTGCAGAGCCCTATTCCTTTGAGGGGCATTGATGCTACACCCTTGGCCAAGGATAAACCTCAGTACTGGACACAGATGACTATGTACATGGCTCCTGCACATCAGGAAGATTGCCGTTTTCTGGTGTTGCATAACCTGCATGATGTTGTTGTACTGGGATTTCCATGGTTACAGGAACATAATCCGGTGCTGGATTGGAAAACTATGTCGGTGACTAGTTGGGGTTGTCGAGGAGTACATAGTGACGTTCCTTTGATGTCAATTTCCTCTTCCCCCTCTTCTGAGGTCCCTGAGTTTTTGTCGGATTTCCAGGATGTATTTGATGAGCCCAAGTCCAGTTCCCTTCCTCCACATAGGGACTGTGATTGTGCTATTAACTTGATTCCTGGTTGTAAGTTCCCTAAGGGCCGACTTTTCAATCTGTCTGTGCCAGAGCATGCCGCCATGCGGAGCTATGTTAAGGAATCTTTGGAGAAAGGGCATATTCGGCCCTCTTCGTCACCATTGGGAGCGGGTTTCTTTTTTGTTGCTAAGAAGGATGGCTCCTTGAGACCCTGTATTGATTATCGTCTTCTTAATAAGATCACGGTCAAATTCCAATACCCCTTGCCTTTGCTTACTCATTTGTTTGCTCAGATTAAGGGGGCTGGTTGGTTTCCTAAGATTGACCTCCGAGGGGCATATAATCTTGTTCGTATTAAACAGGGTGACGAATGGAAAACTGCATTTAATACACCGGAAGGCCATTTTGAATACCTTGTGATGCCATTTGGGCTCTCTAATGCTCCATCTGTGTTCCAGTCTTTCATGCATGATATTTTCCGCAATTATCTTGATAAATTCATGGTCATATATTTGGATGATATTTTGATTTTTTCCGATGATTGGGAGTCTCATGTAAAGCAGGTCAGGATGGTGTTCCAGATCCTTCGTGATAATGCTTTATTTGTGAAGGGGTCTAAGTGCCTATTCGGAGTTCAGAAGGTCTCTTTTTTGGGTTTTATTTTTTCTCCCTCGTCTATAGAAATGGATCCTGTTAAGGTCCAAGCTATTCATGACTGGATCCAACCCACATCTGTGAAGGGTCTTCAAAAATTTTTGGGCTTTGCTAATTTCTATCGCCGTTTCATTGCCAACTTTTCCAGCGTGGTTAAGCCCCTTACTGATTTGACAAAGAAAGGCGCTGATGTGACGAATTGGTCCTCTGAGACTGTTGAGGCTTTTCAGGAGCTTAAACACCGATTTACTTCTGCCCCTGTGTTGCGTCAACCGGATGTTTCTCTTCCTTTTCAGGTTGAGGTCGACGCTTCTGAGATTGGGGCAGGGGCCGTTTTGTCTCAGAGGGAGTCTGATGGTTCTTTGATGAAACCGTGTGCTTTTTTTTCCAGAAAGATTTCGCCTTCGGAACGCAATTATGATGTCGGCAATCGGGAGTTGTTGGCTATGAAGTGGGCGTTTGAGGAGTGGCGACATTGGCTTGAGGGAGCTAAACACCGTGTTGTGGTCCTGACCGATCATAAGAATCTGATTTACCTCGAGTCGGCCAAGCGGCTGAATCCTAGACAGGCTCAATGGTCCCTGTTTTTCTCCCGTTTTGATTTTGTGGTCTCGTATCTTCCAGGATCTAAGAATGTTAAGGCTGATGCCCTCTCTAGGAGTTTTTTGCCTGATTCTCCTGGAGTCCTTGAGCCGGTTGGCATTCTTAAGGAGGGGGTGATTCTTTCTGCTATCTCCCCTGATTTGCGGCGGGTTCTTCAGGAATTTCAGGCTGATAGGCCTGACCGCTGTCCAGTGGGGAAGCTGTTTGTTCCTGATAGATGGACAAGGTAATTTCTGAGGTTCATTGTTCAGTGTTGGCTGGTCATCCTGGGATTTTTGGTACCAGAGATTTGGTTGCTAGGTCCTTTTGGTGGCCTTCCTTGTCGCGCGATGTGCGTGCTTTTGTGCAGTCCTGTGGGACTTGCGCCCGGGCCAAGCCTTGCTGTTCCCGCGCTAGTGGGTTGCTTTTGCCTTTGCCGGTCCCCGAGAGGCCCTGGACGCATATTTCCATGGATTTTATTTTGGATCTTCCTGTTTCCCAGAAGATGTCTGTTATCTGGGTTGTTTGTGACCGGTTCTCTAAAATGGTCCATCTGGTACCTTTGCCTAAGTTGCCTTCCTCCTCAGATCTGGTTCCATTATTTTTTCAGCATGTGGTTCGTTTGCATGGCATTCCGGAGAATATTGAGTCTGACAGAGGTTCTCAGTTTGTCTCTAGATTTTGGCGGGCCTTTTGTGCTAGGATGGGCATTGATTTGTCTTTTTCTTCGGCGTTTCATCCTCAGACTAATGGCCAAACTGAGCGAACTAATCAGACCTTGGAGACCTATTTGAGATGCTTTGTGTCTGCTGATCAGGATGATTGGGTGTCTTTCTTGCCGTTGGCCGAGTTTGCCCTTAATAATCGGGCTAGTTCGGCTACTTTGGTTTCACCTTTCTTTTGTAATTTTGGTTTTCATCCTCGTTTTTCTTCTGGGCAGGTTGAGCCTTCTGATTGTCCTGGTGTTGATTCTGTGGTGGACAGGCTGCAGCAGATTTGGACTCATATGGTGGACAATTTGACGTTGTCTCAGGAAAGGGCTCAACGTTTTGCTAACCGCCGTCTGTGTGTTGGTCCCCGGCTTCGTGTGGGGGATTTGGTTTGGTTGTCTTCTCGTCATGTTGCTATGAAGGTTTCTTCTCCTAAGTTTAAGCCTCGGTTTATTGGTCCTTATAAAATTTCTGAAATTATTAATCCGGTGTCTTTTCGTTTGGCTCTTCCAGCCTCTTTTGCCATTCATGTTTTCTATATATCTTTGTTGCGGAAATATGTGGTGCCCGTTGTTCCCTCGGTTGACCCTCCTGCCCCGGTGTTGGTTGAGGGAGAGTTGGAATATGAGGTTGAGAAGATTTTGGATTCTTGCTTTTCGAGGGGAAGGCTTCAGTATCTTGTCAAGTGGAAGGGTTATGGCCAGGAGGATAATTCTTGGGTTGTTGCCTCCGATGTCCATGCCACCGATTTGGTTCGTGCTTTTCACTTGGCTTGTCCTGATCGGCCTGGGGGCTCTGGTGAGGGTTCGGTGACCCCTCCTCAAGGAGGGGGGTACTGTTGTGAATTCCGCTCTTGGGCTCCCTCCGGTGGTTGTAAGTGGCACTTTTGTGAGTTCTGCTCTTGGGCTCCCTCTTGTGGTTTCTAGTGGTATGGCTGCTCCTTGGAGTTAGCTGTCATCAGCTGTCTCCACTTATCGTCTCTTCTGCTCGGCTATTTAGGTCTGGCTCTTTCTTTAGCCAGTGCCACTTGTAAATGGTTCCTGGTTGGATTCACATCTCTTTGGAGTTCCCTGTTATCCTGATCAGTTCAGCTAAGCTAAGTTTTTGCTTGCTCTTTTCTGTCCATAGATTGTGGACTTATCCATTCTGTGCTATGTTTGTCCAGCTTATCAGTGTGAATTAATTCTGTCTTGCTGGAAGCTCTGGGAGGCAGATTTACCCTCCACACCTTTAGTCAGGTGTGGAGATTTTTTGTAAACTCTGCGTGGATTTTTGTAGTGTTTTATACTGACTGCACAGTATTCCATCCTGTCCTATCTATCAAGCTAGACTGGCTTCCTGTGCTCATCCTGGTTTCATTCTGTGTATGTCTTTTCCCTCTCCACTCACAGTCATTATTTGTGGGGGGCTAATCTATCCTTTGGGGATTTTCTCTGAGGCAAGATAGTTTTCCTGCTTCTTTCTTTAGGGGTAGTTAGCTCTTAGGCTGTGACGAGATGCCTAGGGAGAGTTAGGAGCATTCCACGGCTACTTCTAGTGTTGTGTTGAGCTTAGGGACTGCGGTCAGTACAGTTACCACTTCCTTCAGAGCTCGTTCCATGTTGCTCCTAGACCACCGTATCATAACAGTATCCCATCTCTTCTATCCTAGGCATTAAGGACACTGCTCTCTCCTGGTTCTCCTCCTATCTTTCTGACCGCTCCTTCAGTGTTCTGTTCTCTGGCTCCACTTCATCTCCTCTTCCTCTCACTGTCGGGGTACCTCAGGGCTCAGTCCTTGGCCCCATTCTCTTCTCCCTCTACACGGCCCCAATTGGACAGACCATCAGCAGATTTGGCTTTCAGTACCATCTTTATGCCGATGACATACAACTATACACATCCTCCCCTGACCTTAACCCCGCTGTACTACAGAACGCCACTGTCTGTCTGTCTGCAGTCTCCAACATCATGTCTGCTCTCTATCTGAAACAACCTCTCCAAAACTGAACTTCTTCTGCTCCCGCCATCTACTAACCTCCCTAAATCTGACATTTCCCTCTCCGTGGGTGGCACCATAACAACACCCCGGCAGCAGGCACGCTGTCTAGGTGTTATGTTTGACTCCGATCTCTCCTTCACCTCCCATATAAAATCTCTTGCCCGCTCATGCCGCTTACACCTAAAGAACATCTCTAGAATCTGCCCTTTTCTCACCATGGAAACAACAAAAACCCTCACTGTCGCCCTGATCCACTCCCGCCTGGACTATTGTAATGCTCTACTAATTGGCCTCCCCCTTACTCGACTTTCCCCTCTCCAGTTTATCCTTAATGCAGCAGCCAGGGTTGTCCATCTGGCTAGTCATTACTCGGACGCGTCCACTCTTCGCCAGTCGTTTGCATGCGTTTTTAAACGCATGCGTTTTTATAGAAAAACACAAGAATACACACTGATAAGCCACCCCCCAACCCTAGGGATCCTAACCCTAAGGGTTAGGATCCCTAGGGTTAGGGCTAGGATCCCTAGGGTTAGGGCTAGGGTTAGGGTTTGTGTTAGGGTTAGAGTTTGGGTTAGGGTTTGTGTTAGGGTTAGAGTTTGGATTAGGGTTAGAGTTTGGGTTAGGATCCCTAGGGTTAGGGTTAGGGCTAGGGTTTGTGTTAGGGTTAGTGTTTGTGTTAGGGTTTGTGTTAGGGTTTGTGTTAGGGTTAGAGTTTGGGTTAGGATCCCTAGAGTTACTAGGGATCCTAACCCTAACCCTAGGTATTTCTGTTTATAGTGGGTTTTCTAGTTGATTTTGATGATTGGCAGCTGTCACACACTTCTCATCATGCGTTTCAAAAACGCAAACGCAGGAAAAACGCATGTAAACGCATCAAAACGCTGCGTTTATGTTAAAACATGAAAAAACGCATGCGCCTAAAAACGCGTTTTTCACCAAATGCGTTTGCGGTTAAACGCTGCTTTTTTAAACGCAAATGTGAAACCAGCCTTACAGACATAGTGATTAAGAGGGCAGATAAGGGTGGAAACATAGTTCTGTGGCCGGCTACTGCCTATGAAAAAGAAGTATTCAAACAGCTTAATTCCATGGCCTGCTATAGGCGTCTTAGTCAGAATCCTGTACACCATTTCAAAAGTGAATTGGTTGATATTCTGGAAAATGGAGTCAAAAGAGGTGTAATAACTAGGGTTGAGCGACCTTCACTTTTATAGGATCGGGTCGGGTTTCACGAAACCCGACTTTTGGAAAAGTCGGGTCGAGTGAAATCGGCCGATCCTATAAAAAAGTCGAGGTCGGGGTCGGCCGAAACTCGAAACCCAATGCAGTGCATTGGGTTTCCATGGTTCCCAGGGTCTGAAGGAGCGGAAACTCTCCTTCAGGCCCTGGGATCCATATTTAAGTGTAAAATATAGAATTAAAATAAAAATATCCTTATACTTACCCTCTGACGCGCCCTGGTACTAACCGGGAACCTTCCTTCCTTAGAATCAGCCTTCCAGGACCTTCGGAGACGTCGCGGGTGACGTCGCGGCTTGTGATTGGCCGCGCGGCCGCCCATGTGACCGCTCGCGCGGCCAATCACAAGCCGCGACGTCACCGAAGGTCCTGGAAGGGCTGATTCTTAGGAAGGAAGGCTGTCGGAAGGAAGCAGGGCGCTTCCGAGGGTGAGTATATTCCTATTAGGTATATACCGCGACGTCACGGCAAGGTCCTAGAAGCGCGGATTCGAAGGAGGAAGGCTGCCGGTTAGTACCAGGGCGCGTCAGAGGGTAAGTATTGCAATATTTTTTATTTTAATTCTATATTTTACACTTTAATCTGAATTCCGATACCAATTCCCGATATCTTAAACATATCGGGAATCGGGATCGGAATTCCGATTCCAGATTCAAAAGATCGCCGACTTCATGGCCGACCCCCCACTGGGGTCGGGTCGGGTTTCATGAAACCCGACCTTGCCAAAAGTCGGCGACTTTTGAACAATTTCGACCCGTTTCGCTCAACCCTAGTAATAACAAATAAATTAAAAGATTCTCTAATGCAAGACTGTCCAGTCACACCAACCTTTTACCTCCTCCCCAAAATTCACAAAGACCCCGTAAATTCACCCTGGAGACCTATAGTCTCAGGGAGTCTTTGTGAACCTCTCTGTAGATATATTGACTATTATCTGCAAGGATGTGTGGAAACTCTACCCTCCTATAGAAAAGATACAACTGATATTCTGAGAAAACTGGAGGAGGCACAGTTGGAGGAGGATATGTGTTAGTAACCTGCGATGTGGAGTCCCTGTATACTTCGATAGGACATGACCACGGGATGAGGGCAACATTTTTTCTGACCATGACCAATTTAGACTCTAGTTTGATTGATTTTATTTTAATTTTGCTACATTTTGTTTTGACACATACTTTTTCTTGTGTTCAAGGACCGCCCCTTCCTACAGCTCCAGGGCACTGCAATGGGGGCAACTTGTGCACCCTCATATGCAAATTTATTCCTGGGGCTGTGGGAAAGGGAAGCGGTCCTTGACATACCTGGTCATGATCACCTCATCTTGTGGTCACGTTATATAGATGATATATTTTTCATCTGGCAGGGCTCCACATCGCAGCTTGAAAGCTTCCTACAACTACTAAATTGTAACGATCTAAATATTAAATGGACATGGAAATATAGTAGAACAAAGATTGAGTTTCTGGACATCATGATTATAAAAAAGACAGATGGAATGTTGGCTACGGATGTTTTCCGCAAAAGTACAGCAACCAATGCTTTATTGCATGCTGACTCATCCCATTTGCCACAACTAAAAATACCAGTGGGTCAATTCTTGAGGATCTGACGGATCTGTTCAGATAATATTACGTTCCATCAACAAGCAAAAAATCTTACCAACAGATTTGTAGAACGAGGCTATAAACCAAGGGATGTTAAAAAGGGCTATTCTAGAACCATCAAGACAAACAGACAATCCCATTTGACCTATAAGTCAGATAGTCAAAAAGATGAAAGTAATGAAATGAAACCTAGTTTCATTTATACCTTCAATGCCAACTGGAAACAGATGAAAGGCATACTGATAAAAAATTGGCCTATTCTTCTAACAGACAAGGATCTAAGATATCATCTTACCCATACACCTTCGATTACGTGGAGGAGATACCGTAACTTAGGTGAAATACTAACTAAAAGCCATTATGTCCTGCCGAAAAATAACCAATTTTTATTTGGGAGTAGAGGCCCACCATGGGGTTTATACTCTTGCGGGAAATGCTCGATATGCAAATATATACCCAAGACTACCCATTTTACAAACATCAATGGCGATAAATCTTTTAAGATTGTTCACCACATTTCATATCTTACAGAATCTGTCATTTATCATCTTACATGCCCCTGTGGCTTAATTTATATAGGGATGACCACCAGAACTTTAAAAGTTCGTATACAAGAACACATCAGAGATATCCTAAACGCCAAAAAAGCTGACACAGATTTTGCAAGACATTTCCATGAATTTCATGAAAGTAATCCTAAAGGTATACTAGTCTGTGGAATTGATCAAGCCTATATGGGCAGCAGGGGCGGAGATGTTAAACGAAAACTCCTGCAGTTGGAAGCAAAATGGACAGTCATTCTTAATACAGTGGCCCCTTCTGGCCTTAATGAACATGCTTGCTTCAAGTCTTTCCTATGAACATCTTAGAGCGCTATTTTTAGTGTGTTCCCTTTATTTGTCTTTTATTGTAAATGTACACTAACTGTTATATTTTCTAATTAGTTTTTCAGATCTGAAGTCGTTCTATTCTCTTATAGTCTTCTACTTTTTCTTACCTTTGTGGTGTCTGCGTTGGAGTTTTGTGGTGCGGACTGTTCCGGTGCACTATCTGGCGATACAACGCAAACTACTCAATCTACTATATAATTGTCTAAAGGTACCGTCACACTAGACGATATCGCTAGCGATCCGTGACGTTGCAGCGTCCTGGCTAGCGATATCGTCCAGTGTGACAGGCAGCAGCGATCAGGCCCCTGCTGTGATATCGCTGGTCGGGGAAGAAAGTCCAGAACTTTGTTTCGTCGCTGGATCTCCCGCTGACATCGCTGAATCGGCGTGTGTGACGCCGATTCAGCGATGTCTTCGCTGGTAACCAGGGTAAACATCGGGTTACTAAGCGCAGGGCCGCGCTTAGTAACCCGATGTTTACCCTGGTTACCATCATTAAAGTAAAAAAAACAACCACTACATACTTACCTACCGCTGTCTGTCCTCGGCGCTGTGCTTCTCTGCTCTGGCTGTGAGCGCCGGGCAGCCGGAAAGCAGAGCGGTGACGTCACCGCTGTGCTTTCCGGCCGCTGTGCTCACAGCTAGAGCAGAGAAGCACAGCGCCGGGGACAGACAGAGGTAGGTAAGTATGTAGTGGTTGTTTTTTTTACTTTAACGATGGTAACCAGGGTAAACATTGGGTTACTAAGCGTGGCCCTGCGCTTAGTAACCCGATGTTTACCGGCATCGTTGGTCGCTGGAGAGCTGTCTGTGTGACAGCTCTCCAGCGACCAAACAGCGACGCTGCAGCGATCGACATCGTTGTCGGTATCGCTGCAGCGTCGCTGAGTGTGACGGTACCTTAAGGGTCACTTCCATCTGTCTGTCTGTCTTTCTGTCTGTCACAGATATTCATTGGTCGCGGCCTCTGTCTGTCATGGAAATCCAAGTCGCTCATTGGTCACAGCAAAACAGCCACGACCAATTAGCGACTGGGACAGTCCGGAAGAAAATGGCCGCTCCTTCCTCCCCACAGTCAGTGCCCGGCGCCCTCATACTCCCCTCCGATCAGCGCTCACACAGGGTTAATAGCAGCGTTGACCGCGGTGTAACGCACTCGGTTAATGCTGCTATTAACCCTGTGAGACCAACTTTTTACTATTCATGCTTCCTATGCAGCATAAATAGTAAAAAGATCTAATGTTAAAAATAATTAAAAAAATAAAAAATCGTTATATACTCACCGTCTGTTGGCCCCTCAGATCCACAACAGGCCTTTCCCGCTCGCGACGCTCCAGTAACCGGTCCATGCTGCGATCTCGCGAGATGATGACGTAGCGGTGTCGTGAGACCGCTACGTCATCATCTCGCGAGACCGCAAAGCACTCTTCAGACAGGAGCGCGCGACGAGCGTCGGTAATCGCTTTGATCCGGGGGCCAACGGAGGGTGAGTATATCACTATTTTTTATTTTAATTTTTTTTTTTTTTTTAACAGGGATATGGTGCCCACATTGCTATAGACTGCGTGGGCTGTTCAATATATTACGTGGGCTCGGCAATATACTACGTGGGCAGGGAAATATACTACGTGGGCTGGGCAATATACTACGCGGGCTGTGCAATATACTACGTGGGCTGTGCAATATACTACGCGAGCTGGGCAATATACTACGCGAGCTGCGCAATATACAACGTGGGCTGTGCAATATACTACACGGGCTGGGCAATATACTACGCGAGCTGCGCAATATACAACATGGGCTGCGCAATATACAACGCGGGCTGGGCAATATACTACGTGAGCTGCACAATATACTACGTGGGCTGCGCAATGTACTGCCTGGGCTGCGCAATGTACTGCGTGGGCTGTGCAATGTACTGCGTGGGCTGCTGTTATGGTATGGTGATTAAGGAGCGACATGCGACTAGCTCTGAGCAGGTGGTAACTATACTGACCGCAGTCCCTAAGCTCGACACAACACTAGAAGTAGCCGTGGAATGCTCCTAACTCTGCCTAGGCATCTCGTCACAGCCTAAGAGCTAACTACCCCTAAAGATAGAAGCAGGAAAACTATCTTGCCTCAGAGAAAATCCCCAAAGGATAGATTAGTCCCCCACAAGTAATGACTGTGACAGGAGAAGGAAATGACATACGTAGTATGAAACAAGATTAAGCACAGGAGGCCACTTCTAGCTAGATAGAAATAGTACAGGACAGAACGCTGTGCGGTCAGTAATAAAAACTAGAAAAAGTCCACCGCAGAGGAATGCAAAAATCTCCACACCTGACTAAAGGTGTGGAGGGCAAACTTTGCTGCCCAGAGCTTCCAGCCTAGCTGAATAGATCCATACTGATAAGCTGGACAAATGAACAAAACATAGTGCTGAACAACAAAGTCCACAACAAGTGAACTGCAAAAGGACAAGCAAGGACTTAGGATTTTCCTGACACTCTGACCAGTTCAGCAAAAGCTAAGAGCAATGACTCCAGGCAGGAACAATTGACAAATGGCATTGAATGAGGGATAAGGCCAGACTAATATAGCCGAGCCAGAAAGACGATCAGTGAAAACAGCTGCTGAAGCTAAATCCAAGAAGCAGCCATACCACTCAAAACCACAGGAGGGAGCCCAAGAGCAGAACTCACAAAAATGCTACTTACAACCACCGGAGTGAGCCCAAGAGTGGAATTCACAACAGGCTGCAATGTACTGCGTGGGCAGCGCAATGTACTGCGTGGGCTGCGCAATGTACTGCGTGGGCTGCGCAATGTACTGCGTGGGCTGTGCAATATACAGTACTACGTGGGCTGTGCAATATACTACGTGGGCTGTGCTATACACAACGCATACATATTCTAGAATACCCGATGCGTTAGAATCGGGCTACAATCTAGTTAGAAATACATGGACAAGGAATAGGAAGAAGAAAAAAGAAAATAAAGAAGTATCATTTTGTCTGTAATATCTGTGCTTCTTTAACTATATATAGTGTCCTAATTAGCCTTTTTTCCCTTTGACATGTTAACTACTGTTAGATTGCTATTATAATGATATTGGTTACTTAATATTGCCTTATATTATCTTGTTATATTCTTCAAGATGTTTTTACAATTTTACGACACCCAGACGTGCTGTATATGTGCGCTGCCCGGTCTGGCGTCAGGCCCGGTGATCGGTTACTTTGGGAATCGGGGGGATGACCTTGTTCCTCCCTCCGTTTGTACGGGGTGCCGGTTACCTGGGCTGGCCGTGACGAGAGCGGGGTATCACAACTCAGCGCACCGATTGGTGTAGTTACATCACTCTAGAAAACAGTCACATGTGACTATCTAGCACTGCTATTGGTTCAGCTCTCAAAGGTCCTCCATGCGTCTACTCACAATTATCCGGCTCATGTGACTTGATCACATGACCCTACCGGAGACCTCCTATTCGTGGATTTCATGAAAGGTCCTTATATTAGGAAAACTGTGGAGTAGTTCAGCGTAATTTATGTCTGAACATACTGATCCTATAGTCTATCGCCATATGAATGCCTTGTATATGGAATTACACAACGGTTTCCGATGTACTCCAACAACTGGCAATATATAGGGAACTCCTTTTTCTCATGTTAGCGACTCCTCCTGACGAAGCCTTAGTGGCGAAACGCGCATCGAGGTGCCCGACAGCATGTCAGCAGGGGAGATCTACTAGTTCCAGCTATGGCAACAGGTACTACATGAATATTTGTCCACACTATGATCGGTTGTGATCTATTTATAAGTTGGTGACTATATCTGGATAAAAGCCTATAAAATATTTATCATCTGTGTATTTTAAACGGGTTTGTTGCTGTTTAATTATGTATCCTTGCTACAGTTCCCCCACTTGTCTGTTATAATTTGTTATCTTAACACAACTTCTCATGGTCATCCATTTTTATATCCTACTATAGATATATAAACCTTTCCTCCTATTGAGGTCATTCATGTTTACCATCTTTAGTGCCTCTGGCTTATAGACGCCCCTGTCTAGCCCTGCTGTTGTGGCTGTTTTTTTGTCTTGGATTGCCCTTTTTGTACTTTCTCACAAAAATCATCTTTTTATGCGATTTTGTGTATTATTTGATTTATTTAATAAAATTTGTTACATTTTGATACATACATATAGACTACCCTATTGTCTCCTTTTTATCTATGTAGCCCGGGCTGCACTAACAACATTACTATGCTGTTGCATATCTAGGACTCTATGGTTATAGGTAACAAGTGCGCCACCGTGGCCTGCAGAGTCCGCCTACCCCGACTCACATCTGTGGAAGTCTGGGAGTTATAGTGCTTCAAGAATGCATGCGGACTGGACGAACCCGCAAGCTTGCAGGCGTGCTTTTGCCGACACCTGGTGCCTAGAACCCATGAAACCTCCCTTGTAATAAGGGAAAAAAAGTCCGAAAGAACAGAGCGGCTAGCTCTGAAGAGTCGTCAGGATGACGAGATAGCAGAAAAAAAAGGGCGACCTTCACTGATAGTAAAGTCTTACCGGATCAAAAGGAGTCTACTGTAACACTCCCAGGACAATTAAGGTCCCAAAGATCTAACGGTATGCGATAGGGAAGAACCATATGTGAACACTCACTGCGAGGAAGTCCCTACTTGCAGTTTTGTTGCAATAAGACGGAAAAATACTAGTTCCGCAAATTAAAAAAACCTGACGTGGTCAGTGCGGATCTCCCAGGATCACTGGGGCCCTTCCTGCTTCCAAAAGGCTCTCGGAAGTAGTGGAAAAGGGGTTATGGAAACCAGTACCATGGAAGAACCAGAGCATGCACTGCGATGGCTTTTGGATCTCGAGGCCGAACCATGAACTAGAGTACATTGGCGTTCAGTCTGGACGCCATCCGACCTACATCTGGAGTACTCCAGAGAAGGCAGATCTGATGGAAGATTTCCGGGTGAAGTTCTCACTCACTTGAGGCGGGACTCTGACAGCGTCTGCCGTCTAGAGTTCTACTCCTGGGATGTGTAGTGCCGAGATCACCTGAATGATAGATCTCGGCCCATCAGAGAATGTGAGGTACCTTGACCATGACGCCTGACCGTGGGTCCCTGCTAGATGATTGACGTATGGCACAGCCGTGGCATTGTCCGATTGAATTCGGATGGGGTGACCCGCCAGAAAGCAGTGGATCTGCTGTAGAATTAGCCATACCGTTCAGATCCCCAGAACAATGATCAGGAGAAGAGGACTGGCATCAGTAGTCACTAATAACCATTGAACCGGGAGAAAGGATCTCCCCTGGATGAGGAAGGATCTCAGACACTACCCTCTGAAAGCCTGTTTGACCTGCAGAAAACAAGAGAAGCGAAGGAAACCGCTTCCATTGTCATCATGATTTTCCCTCGGAACCCTCCTAGCAAATCGAATGGAATAAAGGGATGAGTGAACAAGTGCGCAATCTCGCTGTTGAAGGGCCACGGCCTTGTCTCAAGGGAGAACTACCAACCTTCTGGACGTGTCCAGGATCATCCTCAAAAAGGGTGAACTTGAGCTTGGTAGAAGTTTGAGGTCCAGGATCGGTCTTACTTTTCGGTCCCTTTTTGGAACCAAGATCCCTTAGATCTAGACCGTCCTGGTCAACTCATCAACTGCTGGTTGGGTCTATAGGAAAAATGCCATCCTTTGTTCCTGCGTGGGGAATGCTCCCAACTTCTCACTGAATAACCGATCACCCTGGTAAGGGAGTGATGTCAGAAGCTTTTTGAATGCAGAGTACACTTCCATTCTCTGAGCTATAAAGTCCTTCTGAGTGTAATGGCATTTGCTGTTGACAGCGCCGCGCAAATAGCTGCATCCGAGAGGCGTAAAGCAGCTAGTCTCCCACTCAAGAAATTTGATTGACCAGCTGTACTGTCTTCGGGAGAAGGTTATTGTTGTGAATCAAGGAAGTTAAGGTCTCCGACCAGGAGACCATTGCTGTAGTAACCCATGCGGCGGCTAAGGAAGGGTAGAGCGCTGAACCCGAGGCCGCAAGATGGAACTAACCAGAATTGCTATCTGACAGTCCGTTGTATTTTTAATTGATGACCCATCGGGCAGGGATACTGGAAGGTATACCACAGGAGATTCTACCCGGTTAATCTGCCAAGTGGCAGAATGCGCGGCTGCATCCGGAAGGACAGGAATAGCTGTCTCTTGCAATCGCCGCTCTCTTTTGACGGTGCAGAGTTAAAATGATGAACCCTCAATCCACCATCCTCTTAACAGGGAAATGGAGAGGGATCGTCCGCCTTCTTGCATCATCTGCTAAATAGTGGTTCAGAGGGGGATGTTCGGACGCTAAAAAGAGTGCCTCTGTACATCCACAGAGTTCAGGTTACCGGGTGGACAGGGCTGGTTGTCAGTCATTAGGCCTGGGCTGCAGAAGAGGATACAAGGAGGCGACACGCCGTGTGCTCATCTATTGATGGTGTAGGGAGATCGGTGCCCTTTAAAAAGGGCCGGTTGCCCATAAGAATTAGACCAGGCATGGCATCCCACGTCCTGGGGGGTATACGTGGAGGGGACACCCCACGTGTTCGTATATTGGCTGAAAAAGGATACCGCGCTTGCAGAGGCTTCTGTCTAATGAATCGCTTATCCGGATGCTCCCTGTCCGGGTGAATGGCAAATGCTCTGCTGGGAGTTTAATCTCCTTATGAGGGACACTGCGTGATCTAAAGTAGAACCAAAGTCCTCGTCAATCTACAGAGATTGGTTGATGATATAAATAGGCAAATCCATCCTTTTCTGAAGTTCTGGTGAGTCCAGAACCAAGGCAATATCCAATCCATATTCAGAGTCTTGTTCTCAGCAAATCATTGGTGAGGGATCAGGAAATGAAACTTCCGTTTTCTAGAAGCCTGTACGTTTCTAGAATACTTACGGCCCCTGCTAGCCGACGGCTGTCATGAAGAAGAGGGACCATCTATATCGGTCCTGCAAGCACTCCGAGCCACAGAGGGTTCATGGAGGGATTCAATCTCTTGGTCAGAGAAGCCATGGGTTGCGGCAGTGACGAAGCCCACTCAGGGAACTGGGTACTCTGGGATAAGCTGGGGTCGGCGGCAGAGGGCTCCTGAGCTCATTTAGGGTGACCAGTTTCGGACTGGTCATGTGCCTTTAAGACAGGGAATATTGGTTCTGTGCCTTTAAGACCAGGTAATACTGATCATGTGCCTTTAAGATCAGGACATACTGGTCATGCACCTTTAAGACCAGGGAATACTGGTCATGTGCCTTTAAGCACAGGGGGAGAGCAGTATTTTCTTACCTGGTTGCATGTGCCCCTTCAATGCAAAACCATCACCCCGTGACTTCCATGAATAGGCCCAAGCCGGGGCCTAAATTTCTGCAGCCGGCGTGACCAATACCAGGGGTAGAATAGAGGGACGTTTCAGAGAGAAGCGAGCGTTCCCGTGCTAGGTGAGCAGCGCTAGAAAAGGTGAGCGGAGCCGCCTTAGCGCTCCATAGTGCGGGCGCGGCTTCCGGGATGCGGCCTATACATCGGCAGAAGCCAGGGGCTAAATTTTTGTAGCCGGCCACAGCGTTACCTCAGGGAGGTGGGCCACAGGGAAGCCATGGCTGAGGCTGTCTGTCAGTATGTGAATATCCCACTGCAGAGGCCCATCGCTGACTGGTTCCATTCACCATCGGTGCGCGTCCTGGCATGGAGCCGCCGCGATGACTGGGTTTCAGCGCCGAGGAAAGCACGCACTTTACTGTTCTGCTGCAGGTCAGGTATTGCAACGTGGATGGTGCAGGGATAGAGGGGTAAACCTCAATCCACCATCCCTTTGTTAGGGAGGTGGAGAGGAACCGTCCGCCTCCTTGTACCATCCGCTTTTACAGTGGTGGGACAGTGGGGGGGCCGCTCGGATGCCATAGAGAGGGGCCTCTGTGCATCCACGGAGTTCAGTCTGGGTGATCAGGGCGAGTTGTCCGGCATTAGGCCTGGCTCCAGGAGAGGATACATGGAGGTGACACTCCATGTGCTCGCCTGATGCTGCTGTGGGGAGATCGGGACTCTAAGGAACCGTCTGCCCTGAAGTGAGCTCAGGCATGGCTTCCCACGTCGCAGGAAAGGGTACGGGGAGGTATACTCACCGTGCTCGCCTGTTGATGGTTCGGGGGAGATCGGAACCTTGAAAGGATCCGTCGCCCTTTCACTCCGTTAATTAAAAATTTACAGAAAAGTAAAAAGTAAAATAAAAACGTTGGGGTCTGAAACAGACCCATGTGCCTCCTACAGACACTAAGCAAGAACTGGTTAGCTGAGAGCCAGCAGGAGGGTGTATACTGCAGGGGAGATCACTTTCTTTGTGTCACTTAGTGTCAGCCTCCTAGTGGCAGCAGCATACACCACGGTCTGTGTCCCCAATGAAGCGAAGGAGAAAATTATCTGTTAGCTTTGGCTGTAAGTAAGTCGTTCGTAAGTTTGGTCAGGGCAGTCTCAGTGGAATGGTGGGGACGGAAGCCAGATTGTAGGTTGTCGAAGAGCGAATTAGATGCAAGGTGAGAGGAAAGTTCAGCGTGGACGTGCTGCTCAAGGAGTTTGGATGCAAATGGGAGCAAAGATATGGGGCGATAGCTGGACACAGCGCTCGGGTCAAGGGATGGCTTTTTGAGGATAGGTGCGATTGTGGCATGTTTGAAAGCAGAGGGGAAGGTACCAGAAGTTAGTGATAGATTGAAGAGATGGGTTAGGGATGGGATTAGTGTGGTGGTGAGGTTGGGGAGGAGGTGGGATGGGATGGGGTCAAGTTAACAAGTGTTGAGGTGTGATTTGAAGAACAGATGGGCAAGCTGTCCTTCGGTGATTTTGGAGAGGGAAGTTATGGGGTTAGGGCATTGGTCTGGCATACAAGGGGGTTGTTGGTGGTCGGTGGTCGGACAACAAAGACTTGCCTAGTTTGATCGATCTTATTTTTGAAGTGCATGGCAAAGTCTTCAGAAGATGAGGGAGTTTGGAGGGGGCAGTGGTGGGCAGAGGAGGGAGTATCTTATTCCGCAGATATCATCGCTGTCCCCAATGGTGCTCACAATTTAAATACCTTATCAGTATGTCTTTGGAGTGTGGAAGGAAACCCATGCAAACACGGAGAGAACATATACACTTCCTTGCAGATGTTGTCTGTGGTGGGATTTCAACCCAGGACCCCAGCGCTGCACGGCTGCAGTGATAAACACTGAGCCACCGTTCTGCCCTAATGTAAATTTCCCCTCCGATTTGTAAAGTGCTGAGCATTACGTTTGTGCTATAGAAATATAATTATTCCACCTGTGTTCATCTTACTTTAAAACAATTTTATTCTAAAAAACGTTTGCTATTAGCTCCACAAAATATCTTCGTGTCCATCAGCCTAGGTATCATACGAAGGGGGCACAAGTTCTGGAAAACGCTCCAACTCCAATATGATAGAAATGAAAATCCTATTGTATCTTTTCACCCATGAAATAATGACTTAATTTACATTCAACACAGACAGACATTTGTGCCTTAAATAATTTTATTAGCAAATGCAAATACCCATATCTTTTTACATTGTTTACAGTGTACAAATGTCCTCATTCAAATGTCATTTACGCTTTGAAATTGCATATTGAAAGCTCGGATAATGGCAGCAATGACTTATTTGTGGTGAGGCTTCCTTTCTTTCAAAAACTCTACTGAGTGCTCCAACAGGAATGATTAATTAAGGTCAATTACATCTCAAGGCAGCAATGACGTTAACTACATTTTATGTGCAACGGTAAGAGACCTGTAAGACGAGCACCCAAAATGTGCTAGTGCAGTAATTTGAGTGACCTTGATTAATCACCCAGGTGAAGTAGACTTAACTGAACTCTAGCAATCTTTACCAATGGCTATTTGCAGTGTTATGATCACAGAATGAGACAAGGGCAAATCTGTCACTGTCCCAGGTATGGCTGTTCCAATTCCAATTCCGCCAGAGTCGTTACATTTTACATTACAAGTGAAAATTGGGCAGAATCACTGATTTTTTTCATTAATGAGCAGACACTGAAAAGCTGTAATGTCATATGTCACAGACTGTCCGAAAACAAAGTAAATGACATTGAAAACAGAAATGGTTCACCTTACAATAGACATGGGATATACCAGTGTCCTTGCGCCATGATACAGCTTCACCGATGCTGACTGTCTCCCGATGGTTTATATACTTTGAAGTTTAGACTGCATTATAGTTAGTGATGAGTGAATGTGCTTTACCCGTCCATGCTCGTGTGCTAACCGAGTGTCTTCCGCGTGCTCGAAGAATATGTTCAAGCGGCTGCATGTCTCGCGGCTGTTCGACTATTAGATGATCCCTGCATACGTTGCGAATGTCGAACAACCATGAGACATGAAGGTGCGGGAATTCACACATATTATTCCAGCACGCAGAAGACACTCGGTTAGCACCCGAGCATGATCGGATAACACCGTATATCTGAGCAACTTCACTCTTCACTAATTACAGTCTCTAGCTGTAGGATATACAGTTCATGGTTTAGTTGTAGGTCCGTTGTTATAAGAACAGTATATAATAGCTGTAATTCTTCTCTCAGCCAATAATGATTGCAGCATTAAGGGCCTATTTGTTGTAGCAGTAGTGATGTACGTGACAAGCCAAAACAATATGGAAGAATATAAGGAAAAACTTAAAGTATATGTCACTGCAGACTGGGGAAACAGAAGTCTATACGTTGTTATGGATTTATGCAAAAAAAAAAAAAAAAAACCTAGTAAAACATTCTTTAAACAGTCACACAAAAAGAATTACCTAAAATGCTAATTGAATAATTCTAAGGTTTATTGATGCTGGGAAATCAAACAATTGCTGCGTTACTTTGGCCAATAAACCTTAGTTGAGCACTTGATGTTTATCTGCGTCTTCAGCACATAGCAGCAGCGAGTTCCTCATGCCAAGTAATGGTACTGCTTTGAGTTTTCTTTGTCCCTTTCCATGTAGTCTCTATCAATTAATGATTCAATCCTTTTCTTCAGGTCTCCAGGCTGAAAAAAAATATAATTACTGAGCAATGTAAAAAAGTATATTTACAGTACATGTGATATAGGTATATGTGTGTGTATCTATATATACACACACACACAAACTTGACACTGACAAAAAGTTATTCTCAGTGTAAACTTACTGAATATTAACTAATGAAAATCAGACATGGCTTTTGAATTGTGGATCAACAGAAAAGTAAAAAAACAAACAAACAAACAAACTAAAGAAAATAGCCTAAACAACAATGAAGGTATTTTGTCCCACTTCTCGTGACCAGTTGTCTCAGGTGTGAAGGGTGTCTTCTCCAGACTGCATGTTTCAGCTGCTTCCACAGATGTTCAATAGGATTTAGATCAGTGCTCATAGAAGGCTGCTTCAGAATGGTCCAATGCTGTACTCTGAGACATTCATGGATTTTTTTTTTTTTTAACAGGACTGTGGAGTCGGAGTCGTGGAGTCTGTGTCCATTTTGGTGGAGTCTGAGTCTGAGCTGGAGTAGGTATAAAATGGAACAACTCAGACTCCTAAAATATTTAATAAATTGGGTTCAGTAGGTCAATGCAGGATGTGCTGTAAATGTTTTCATAAGAATTTGGGAAAATTATAAAATGTCTTATAAATGGCTGCCAGATGCAGCTAAACTGCCCCAAAACATAACCTCCATGTTTGACAGTAGGTATGATGTTTTTTTCTTTGTATTTTTCATTTTTGCACCTGTGAAAATACAGCTGATGTGACTTGCCAAAAGGCTCCAGTTTTTTCTAATCTGTCCAAAGGACAGTCTCCCAGAAGATTAGTGGTGTCTCGATATTCATTTTGGCAAATTCCAGTCTCGCATTTTTATAATTTGCTTTTAACAATGGTTTCCTCCTTGATAGTCTTCCATTAAGTCTACTTTTTCCAAGAAAGTGATGGATGGTGCGATCTGACACGGAGGTACCTTGACCTTGGAGTTCATCTCTAATCTCTTTGAAAGTTGTTCTGGGCTCATTGGTTACCACTCGCATTATCCGTCTGTTCAATGCGCGACCACATCCATTTAGACTGGCTACAGACCCATAGACATTAAACTTAAGAATAACATGTGCAACTGTAGTAACAGAAACATTAAGTTATTTGTAGATGGTTTATAGCCTGTAACTTTAACATGTTTGTCTATAATTTTATTCTAATCTCCTGATAGAACTCCTTCCTTAGCTTTCTTTGGTCCATGAGGTACACGTGTAGTACACAACATGATAGCACAATGACTACTTTTCAA
This sequence comes from Ranitomeya imitator, assembly GCF_032444005.1. NCBI lineage: Eukaryota > Metazoa > Chordata > Amphibia > Anura > Dendrobatidae > Ranitomeya > Ranitomeya imitator. The sequence continues at coordinate 549,064,842 of NC_091284.1, forward strand.
CTTTCAAATAGGAAGACTGACTGATTACAAGTTTGTAGACACCTGTGGTGCTATTTTATTTATTTTTTTAGGTCCACATTTTTCTATGCGTTCTTAAGCGGCTCCCGTGCAAGGTGCCAGTCTCAGATTTTCCATAACAGGAGAATTGTGTACACTCGGAGGGCTTGCTGAAGAGAAAATGTGTTGTATTCATAATTCACTGTTTGTAGAACCACACCCTTAGGCTATATTCACACTTTGCGGATTTTGCTGCGGATCCGCAGCGGATTTGACCGCTGCGGATCCGCAGCAGTTTCCCATGAGTTTACATTTCAATGTAAACCTATGGGAAACAAAAAACGCTGTGCACATGCTGCAGAAAAATCCGCGCGGAAACGCTGCGGATTACATTCCGCAGCATGTCACTACTTTTCTGCGGATTTTCAGCTGCTCCAATAGAAAACTGCAGTTGAAAATCCGCAGAAGAAAACGCAGTAAAAACCGCGATGGGTTTTCACTGCGGATTTTGCAATTCCGCTGCGGAAAAATCCGCAGTGGAATCTGCAAAGTGTGCACATAGCCTTAAACTGCAGTGTATTTTACTATTCATCATCTTCCATCTATCAGGACTTTATAAAAGCAGGACCAGCATTTTCCCAACATGAGCCATATTATTATTAAAGGGGTTTTCCACAACTGGACAAAGTGTCTGCCAAAAGGTTGCAGTAGTCACCTGCCAACAATATCACATCACCCGCAGCGAACAGCAACGCTTACACCAATGCAATGGCGCCACAGTGGGAGGTGAATGTACATTTTTCTTTTTCTGTAGGGCACTGAATTGAGTAGGGTTTTTCAAATACTGGTCAACCCCTTTAATATTTTAAATCTGAGATCAAATGTATACAATTGTATAACCGCAGACCATGTCAGGGGAGCGAAGAATTGGGCAGGTAAAATTGAAATGGCCAACCTTTTTGATCTCGAACAAGTAAAGCCATTTTAGTATTGCAGTATGTAGCATGATGAACAATCTCTTAAGGAGCTATATACTACCAAAATGCAGGTGACCAATCAGCACCCCACAATAGCATCACCAGGGTAAGAAACGGGTGGCTCAACAATCCTCTCCGCTGGTTAAAATAACTTAAATATTGATGTCAGAGTGTATCACACAGCCAAAGCTCGCCCTGTATGCAGCAACTTCAGCTCCTGAGCCTGCCCTATGCACCAGATGTGTGTACGTTATATTAAAAAAAAATGGGTTTAATATTTAATGACGGCTGTATTTTGCAAGATGTTTTAATTTAATTAACATAAAAAGCACACTCAAAGCTGTATCTACCTTCACAGGGAATTTCAGCTGATTATATAGTTCTAAGACCAGGAGGTTGTGTGCGAGGGTTTTTCTCATTTTCATAATGCGTACAATTGCTGCATCAATCTGATATTGTCTGTCTTGGAAAACTCTTTCTGTTGTGGTAACTTGTTCTTCTACCTGCAAAGATGAGATAGACATTAATAATCTGCTGTATTATATGTGTTAAGCTGAATTAACACGTCAGGTTTTTTTCTCACAAATAAGACTTTTTTTTTTTTTTTTTTCATTTGCTGGATCCATAATTACCACCAGCAAGTCATCTATTTTTCACGTATACAAAGTCAGTTAAAAAAAAGAATAGCAATAGAATGCTGACGGCACAGGGACACGAGAAAGTGACATGTAAGCCAGCCCTTATAGAATAGAGGGAAAAAAACAATCGAGTAAAGCATCTCACCGTTTCCTTCATCTGAATTTGGTTGATCTTAATTCGATATAATTTGTGCTTAAAGTCCGCATTAAAGTTAAACTTGTCTCCATCGTCAATGTCCTTACTCTTTGGCATTTTGTTTAGCACCCTTGCTTTTCCACAAGCCAGCGACTGCAGAGTCCGTCTCAGCTCACCATCCTCTAGGAAACAAAATCACAACAGAATAAATACTAGCAACTTTGTGAGCTTTTAGAACTGCAGAATTAATAATTAACAGTACTGATTATATCACGGGCATATCTGCATTATATCAAAAGAATACAACCCCTACTGATACAATGCAGACATGTTGATGATATAATCAGTACTGTAATAATAATAACTAAATCCTAAATATATTTCTCTTTAAAGCAATAGCTTTCCTAATATACCTTAGTCCCTGCTGTTACTTCACTGTTTTATTTATTTATTCTGATTTGATGACATTTTGTTTGAGAATTCCCAGAGCATCCTGGGATACTCATGCAAGACATCATCAGGGGACAGAGGCTGTGTTCACTGCCGCAGCCTTTGTCCCCACCCTGAAATAAAGATCTGTGACGACTGTTTCAGAAGCTGAGCTAGTCCCAGCCGTCCTGAGAATGAGTTGGTTGTGAATCCCAACATATGTCCAATGCAATATCCTTTTTCAATGCACAGTGACAGTGCGCTTCCTTGAATCTGTGATGAGCCGGCAAGAGAATGCACTGTCAGTGCGCATTGTAAAGAGAGAACCCAGCACAGGGACAGCAAAGACCAGCCCTGCCCCCAAAAGTGATGTCTGTTTCGGGGGTAGGAGTGGTGTCCACTTTTCCTACTTGCTGGGTTCTCTCTTTACAATGAGCACAGACAATATACGGTACGTTCTTGCAGGCTCGTCACTTCTCATCAGAGCTGGCGAGGGAGCGCACTGTCACTGTTCATCGAAAAGGATATTGCACAGTAACAAGGGAGCTCATACAGTTGGTATTGACAACCAACGCATGCCAAGAGAGCTGGGACTAGCTCAGCCCCTGAAACGGACATCACTGACAATGCTTCGTTTCATAGTGGAGACAAAGGACTAAATCTGTGGCAGTGATCTCAGCCGCTGTCCCCTAATGATGTCTTCTTTTGAGTATGCTAGCATGCACTGCAGATTCTCAAACAAAATGTCATCAATCTGGAAGTATGTAAAATAAATTAAACAGGCAGAGAGAGAAAAAGGGAACAGTTGGGACCTTTTCATTATAGTGTAGTAGAAAAGTGATTACATTATTACATTAAACAGATAGATATGTAGGTTTAAATCCATGTCCAGGACACAAATCTCATATCTGCTAGGTGAGCAGAGTTAAAATGCAAAAAATAGTCTACGGTTATTAATAATTGCACATTCTGCTCCAAATGAATTGGAAACAGGTACTTACTGTAAATTGTGCCCAATCTGGTAAAAAAAAAAAAAAGACACTGAGAATTTCGTTTTACCCTTTTTACCAGGTACCATCGACTTAAGTCACTCGGCAAATGTGTTTGATAAATAAGTCCAATGGTGAGTTCACACTAGGTGTTTTTTTAGCGTTTTTTTCCTGCAGCAAAACCTGATCTCTTGCCATGAAAGAAGCTGCAGAAAAAAAAGCATACTTTTCATGGTTTGTCTTCAGTGTTTTTTTTGCGGCGGTTTTGGCATGCTAGATTTGTCTTTTGTGTATGCTGATAAAGTTTGGGGTTGAAAAAAAAGTCCTATTCTACAGAATGAGCTTTTGGCACAAAAAACGCAGTAAAACTGGATACCTGCATTTTTGGTGAATTTTTTCACCACCCATTCATTTTAATGGGTGAAAAACGCTGAAAAAACACTGAAAGAAGTGACTGACATGCTCTTTTGTGCCAAAAAACATGCAAAGCACAAATACTGATGACAAAAAAACCCCAAACAATCTGTGTGCATGAGATTTCTGAAGTCTCAGACTTTGCTGGTATAGTGAAACGCAGCTGAAAACTTGCATTAAAAATATGCTGCAAAAATGCCTTGCACACTGAGCACACAGATTCCCCCATTGACATTAGGTGATGCTTCCTCCTGCTCCCCTTCTTTGCCTAGAAGAGCACTTCTGTATAACTCAGCACTAAGAGGCCGACTATTTGGCCGCTGTACAGAATAGGAGGTGTGAGTCTAATATTAATCTTAAAGTCGTTTTTAATATAGATAGTGATAAGAAAAAATAAATAAAAAAATGTGGATCATAAAACCCTGGTCAAAACATTTTCTGCTGACGCATTCCCTTTACAATAGACATTAATGATTCTCTCACCGATTCCTGTAGCTAGTTTAATTTCTTCAAAGCTGAATTCACCTCCCTCATTGAACATGAGCAGCACCAGCGTTTGAAATAAAGACACCTGGAGTTCTTTCTTCTCCTAAAGACCCCCAAAGGAAGAAAAGAGCAAAGTGTCTAGTAACAGGGAAACAGGAACAGATAACACAGGAGTTTTTAATAGATAACGGAATGAAATACTCTTGTGATGTTAGCACATTGTACGTATACTTATTAGTGATGAGCGAGCATGCTTGCCACTCGAGTGAGCATCGGGGTGCTCGGGTACGCATGGAGTATCGCCGGTGCTCGGGTACGCATGGAGTATCGCCGGTGCTCGGGTACGCATGGAGCGTCGCTGGTGCTCGGGTACGCATGGAGCGTCGCTGGTGCTCGGGTACGCATGGAGCGTCGCTGGTGCTCGGGTACGCATGGAGCATCGCTGGTGCTCGAGTACGCATGGAGCATCGCTGGTGCTCGGGTACGCATGGAGCATCGCTGGTGCTCGAGTACGCATGGAGTACAATATTTGTTTATTCTACAGGTTTGGACAGTTGTGCTTGGCCAACAGTTATCCACCCTTATGGCTTGAATATGTTATCAGGTTTTTACTACCCCCATCTGAGAGCAGCATGATGTTAAGGCAAAGACCCTAATTCCAGCGATGTGTCCCTTACTGGGTTGTATGCTGTCATTTTGTTTTGTCTGCTGCAGATCTAGCATGCAGAGCTCTGTATAACCCAACCAACTCCACTGTGTGTACAATGTGCATAGGCAGAAAGTTGCCAATCAGTGGTGTGGGCGGGGTAATACAGAGCTCATGAATATGGAGGACTTCATGGCAGCAGGCTTTCTAGTCCTCTAGTGATATATAACCTGCTGATAAAACTTTGCTTATCTGATAGTTGCACCAGCCCTTCGACCACAAATGTAATTTTAGACCATTAAGCCTGAGAAACATGTTTGACCAACCCGGTGTCTAAGCAGTTGTTAGAGTAAGATCAGTATCATATTACACGGCTTTTGCTGTGAACGCAGACCTTACTGTAAACTGGAACTAAGCATCTCTATTTATTAAAAATAAAACTCCCCCAACAAAAAAAAACAAACAGTGCAGCTAAAAATGCCAGGAATACAGTAAATGCCGAGCGCGCTCTGAGCAAGCACGGAAACATTTCTTATCAGCGTTTAGATAGGCAAGAGGGAATAATGGAAGACTTTGGCCTCCTAGAAGGCGGCTGTAGATACTAGTATAAATGGGCAGCAATCAGGACACTTTATTATACCTAAATGAAGATATTTGGGGCTGTGCCGCCCTATAGACTAATCTCCTGAGCAGAGCTGCACCTCCTCTTAGGCTACTTTCACACTAGCGTCGGTACGGGCCCGTCGCAGTGCGTCGGGCCGTCGTACCGATGCATACTGTGAAATAAAATCACAACGGGGCAGCGGATGCAGTTTTTCAACGCATCCGCTGCCCCATTGTAAGGGCCGGGGAGGAGGGGGCGGAGTTCCGGCCGCGCATGCGCGGTCGGAAATGGCGGACACGACGCACAAAAAAACGTTACATGGAACGTTTTTTGTGCCGACGGTCCGCAAAAACACGACGCATCCGTCGCACCGTGGCAATCCGTTGCAATGCGTTGCTAATGAAAGTTTATGGAGAAAAAACGCATCGTGCGGGCAACTTTGCAGGATGCGTTTTTTTCTCCAAAACGACGCATTGTGACGTGCGTTGAACGACGCTAGTGTGAAAGTAGCCTTAGTTGAATGCGTTACTCTAATGTCTGATATTATCTGTACTCGTTCCTCTGAATTGTAGCTTGCTGCGGAATATGTAGGCGCTATACAAAGAAATGATTACTGTTATAATAGGGTTTGTTGCTAGCAGTCTCTATCCATCTATTATAGTACCTGCAGAATGGCATGGTCCAGTAACATTTGTCAGTGAGCTTCCCTGACGGCTCAGGACTGTTGCCTTTTCTCTGCGTTCCTAAACGATCTTTTAAATTAAGGACAAAATCAAAGATGAACTTTGATTTGTTCATGAATCAGATTAGAAGATTTTTTTACAAAAAGAGAGATGAGAGTTACAGACCTGGCACTCAGAAAGATCACTGACGGATTTCATTGTTGACTCATTCTGCAGCCAGCTATATACTATGGTACATAAAGGCTGCAGAAGCCAATTGCTTTAATATTTTTAATGACACCCCATTTCCAAAATATTTTATGGATAAAAATAGATACAAATCTGCAATGGTCACCAACATTATAAGCATCTTTGTCATACGAATAGGACAAGAGAGTCTCTGTAACTAATCCTAATGGCTGCTCAGCCTCTAGTTCTTGTTCTCCCATGTGCCCTCCCTGATCTCCTGTGGCTGGCCATTTTGTAGATGCCCCGACAACACAGGACTGATAGTAACAGAATTCATTTTAGTTTCATTTCCTTTTGAATCAATGGATATCATTTTGAATATTGCCCATTAAATGTAAAAAGGCGTGACCAAATCTAACAATATTACAGTGCAGTCTACATGATCAGATAATAAAGCAGCCAGACAAGTAGAGGGCAGATCTCTATGCCAGGAGCCTGATAAAGCACATCACATGGAGCAGTGAGCGATAGATAAGCAGACACCAGCACTTACTTGTTTAAACTCGGCTTTTAAAACTGCATGCCCCAGTGTGGACTGCCACTGGAGTCTTCTGCCGCTGTGCTTACCAAGGTAAAAGGTCTTAAAAATTTCCTGAAGTTTTACCATCTCAATGGAAAAAAAGAAACATAAGAATTAGGAATTGGAATGGTAATGCTTACAGCAACAAAAAGATATATGTATAGGACTTAACCCAAAGCAACTAAGGCTGTGTGGGTAGCAATCACATCTGGAATGTCAAGGTTTTATAAATACTCCATTAAATTGTAAGAGTATGTTCCCACGGTCAGGAAACGCTGTGGGTTGGATGCTGTGTACATCCGCAGCAGCCAGATGTTACAGCATAGTGGATGGGATTTCAAGAAATGCTATGCCCACTATGCATGCAGGGATGCCTGTGGAACACCTGTGGAGACTGACATGCGGCACGTCTTTCCAGACTGCAGCATGTCTATTTGTCTTGCGGAGATGCGAGCCTCCGCAAGAAAATTGTCAGCTGTCCAATGTATTGAGACATGGTGATTTCGCAGGGTTCAATGAACACATGCGGAATCACTGGTGTTCAAAAGCCGGCAGTGCTGCTTCCAAAGCGCTGCCGATTACTGACCGTGGGAACGTACCCTAAGAAAGGGATAAATTCTGCAGACTATCTGGATTATAGTGCACATTCCTCGACTTAAAGTGAACCTGACAGCTGATATATGCAGCCTGGTGAGTGGGCAGCATGTATCTGTTAGAAAGTCCGCTATAGCTGGCCAAGATAGCCGCCAGGCACAACACGACTGTCCAGCATCTTACGGCTGAACATTCTCTTAGGCTGTCTGCACACGTTCCGGATTATTCGGGTTTTTTCGCAATAAAAACACTATAAAAACGCTTAGGCTAGGTTCACATTGCGTTAGTGCAGTCCGTTCAGCGCATACGCTAATGGACTGCGCTAACGCAATTGCCGAAAAAGGATCGCGTTATGCGATCGCGCTAGCGCAGATGCTCCATGCGGTGACAGACCCAAAAACGCTGCAGACAGCTTTCGAGGTCCGTCACAAAAAAAAAAACGGCACATCACTAACGCATGCCAATAATGACATGCATTAGCGATGCGCTACATAATTGCGGTCAATGGGTGTGCTAACGGATCCGTTACATAGCGTTAGTGCTGCTATGTAACGGATTCCGTGAGCGGACACCCACTAACGCAATGTGAACCTAGCCTTAAAAAAACACATACATTAAGCATCCAATAATTTTTAATGCATTCTGCAATTTTTGTGCACATGATGCCTTTTTTTTTTCCGCGAAAAAAACGCATCGCGGTAAAAAACGCAGCATGTTCATTACTTTTGCAGATTTTTCGCATTTTTCCCACTATTTAATGCATTGAGAAGCATCGGAAAAAAACCTGCAAAAAACGCGCAAAAAAGCGTCAAAACACGTGAAAAACGCATGCGGATTTCCTGCAGAAAAAGTCCGGTTTTGTTCAGGAAAATTCTGCAGAAAATCCTGAACGTGTGCACATAGCCTTAGGCCATGTTCACACGTTGCATTTTTTTATGTATTTTTTTCCACAGGCAAAACCTGCTCTCTTGGCAGTAAAGAACAGCTTCAGTGTTTTAGGCTATGTGCACACGTTCAGGATTTCTTGCAGAAATTTCCTGAGAAAAACATGAAACTTTCTGCAAGAAATCTGCGTGCGTTTTTTGCGCGTTTTTGTTGCGGATTTTTCCGGACATTTCCCAATGCATTATATAGTGGGAAATCTGCAAAAATTAATGAACATGCTGCGTTTTTTACCGTGATGCGTTTTTTTCGCGGAAAAAAAACGCATCATGTGCACAAAAATTGCAGAATTCATTCTAAATGATGGGATGCATAATGTATGCTTTTTTTTGCGGTTTTATAGCGTTTTTATAGCGAAAAAACGCGAAAAATCAGCAATGTGTGCACACAGCCTAAGAGAAAAACATACTTTAAAAGCTGCGGAGGACCAAGCTGCACTGTAGATTAGTTAGACAAGCGGGTCCCTGGTGGCCTCACCGCCCACTGCCCTGGAGTGATAGGTCTCTGCCTACAAGCCCCTATAGAAAGATCCCTTCCAATTCAGGGCAGTGAGCTAAGAGAAGTTGCTTTTAAAGTACATTTTTCCCTGAAAAGCCGCAGTGTTTCAGAGTTGAACATACCTGGCTGAGATAATACAGCCAGTGCTTTATGTAAATTACACTTAGGACATCTCTTAAGAAAGTGAGTTGTAGCGTTGTGATATGATAAATTAAATGCATATACTTCACTAAGTATCAGTTTATTCTGCATTTCTCTCCATTACTTTCCTTACCTTTCCCAGCCTGTTAATATTTTATCGTATAATGCATACTCAATACCTTTACCCCAAATAGTAAATACATTTGTTTTCCATGTGATCTGCGTTTGACTATGTAAGCGGCCATATATCATAGATGCCGATACAGTTGAAAGCAATAATGGAGGTCAGGTGACACTCCCTCTCCCATCAGTCCCCTCTGCCACTGCGTGTGCACGATGACATCACTTCATCGCGTACCTGCTGTGTGCCGGGCAGACGGCGGTGCAGCTACTGATACCGGAACAGAGTCGGAATCAGCGTGGGAGCGAGGAGGAGAGGTGAGTATTGTGTGTATATATAATAATAATCTTTATTTTTATATAGCGCTAACATATTCCGCAGCGCTTTACAGTTTTGTTTTTTTTTTGCACACATTATCATCACTGTCCCCGATGGGGCTCATAATCTAGAATCCCTATCAGTATGTCTTTTGAATGTGGTAGGAAACCGGAGTGCCCGGAGGAAACCCACGCTGTACGTGTATATATATATATATATATCTATCTGAGGGGGGCTGCATTACATTTCGTGGGGGAGGCTGCATTATATTCTGTGGGGGGATGCTGCATTATATTCTGAAGGGGTGGGGAGGTTGCATTATACCCTATGAGGGGGGTTAAGGGAGCTGCATTATACCTTATGAGGGAGCTACATTATATTCTGCGGGGGGCTGCATTATACTATGAGGGGGTTACATTACACTCTATGAGGGGGCTACATTACATTGTATGGGGGGCTGCATTATATTCTATGAGGGGGGCTACATTATATTCTATGAGGGGGCTGCATTATATTCTATGGCGGGCTACATTATATTCTATGAGGGGGCTACATTATAATCTATGAGGGCTGCATTATATTCTCTGACGGGGCTACATTATACTATATGAGGGGGCTACTTTATATTCTATGATGGGGCTACATAATACTATAAGGAGGCTACATTATATTCTATGAGGGAGGCTACTCCAACCCCTGCGATATCATTAAGACTTGTACTACCTTATATTGTACCCTGATATTAGTGCGTTTTACTGCACTATTGGTGGTCTTGTATTTATTTCTATGTAGCTACATAGTGGGCCTCAAGAATGGTTATCTCTGGTGGGCCCAAGGTGCTTCAGTCTGATGCTGTATATAGGTCTACAAAAACCTGGGGATGTATCTTTTCCTTGCTTATGAACCTTGATGAACGCCATACTTCCTGAATTTAGAAGAGTCTTATTTTACAACGTGTTATTAAATACTTTTCCCAAGGTTAGTGCAATATCCTCAGTTAATAGTTTATAAAATCCTCCCGTGAGTCCCTTCCGACATGGGGCTTTATTGTATTTTTATTATCTTTATTGTCCTGACCAGTTATTCTTCTTTTATCAATGCATTAAGTGAATCTCTTGACTTATTCATTTATGGTAGGTGCAGTCAGTGTATTAAGAAAGTCATCGCCTTCTTCCTCATCCACTACATCCTGTTTATAGTGTGTTGGGTAGTATTTGCTAAGAATTTCATTTATTTTTGGGTGATATTATGTTATAACCTTCCTCCAGAGTTATTCAAATTATTAATATTTGTCATAGGCCTCTTACCATTTGCCAGCCTCATTAGTAGTGTCCCTGCCTTATTCCCAAACTAAAAACAATACAGCTGAGCTCTGCTGTCCTTTTAAGCGTTCTAGTCTATTTAACCATAGGTCAAACTTAGATTTCGCTTTTACCCATGTATCTCAATTGAGCATAGTAGGGCCCTCTAGATATGTTGGATATAAATTCTCTTGTTTCTTTGCTTGTTCCTAATGTTTTGTTTTTTAAGGTTCTAACATATCCTATTATTTTGCCTCGAAGAACCGCTTTATAAATGAGCTTTATTGTCTAGACTAAACGCAAGCCACCAACATTTATGGGTTTCCATGGTCAGAAAGCGGCAGCACTTTGGACGCAGCACATGTCCGCTCCGTCCAAAGAGCTGCCGACATTTGTACACGCGGTGATTGTGCATGTGTTCACTGAACAATGCGGAATTACCGCGCCCAATACATTGTACAAGAAATTTATCTTGCGGAGACAGAGCGTCTCTGCAAGATAAATTGACATGCTGTGGTCTCGAAAGACGCACCGCATGTCCGTCTCCGCCTCCGGTGTCCCTGCACACATAGTGGAGATGGGATTTCTTCAAACTATGTTGTAACATCTGGCCGCTGCGGGTTTGACGCTGTGGATGGTCATTCATTTAGCCACAAGGTTAACACGATGAGCGCTCAGTCCTATATAAATGGGCGACCAGCACCATGATTACCTGTCATTCACCCAGCATCTATTTATATGGACTCAGCCTTGCTGCTATCTTAATAAAAGGTGGCATGGCGTGTGTATGTGGGTCATATGAATACCACCCCATCTAGTCTGTCTCAGGTCTGTAGAATACAGCCTTTGGAACGGTCCTTTCTAAAAACAGTTCAGTAACTGTGTACAAAGATGTATAGGCTGTACTGGGTATAACTCATACTGGAAAATGGTATGGTTCTCTGTTTTAGATACAAATACTTTAATATAAAGAAAGAAGGAGCACCTCTTTAAAGGGAATCAATCACCAGCTTTTTGCCACCTAATCTGAGAGCAGCATAATGTAAAGCCCCGGATTCCTGCCATGTGTCACTTGCTGGGCTGCTTGTTGTAGTTTTTATAGGCTTGGTAAAATCTCGCCCACAACACCAATTAGCAGCTTTCTGCCTATGCACAGTATACACAAAGCTGTGAATCAATGGTGTGAGTGGGTTTATCCAGAGATCTGCTTTCAGAGAACTGGTAGATTGAAGCAGGTAAAAACTGCAGCAAAAAGCCCAGTAAAGAGATAAATCTCTGAAATCAGGGTTTCTGCCCCTACATCATGCTACTTTCACATGGGGTAGCAAATACCTGGTGACGGATAACACTGTATACCACAAGATAAAAAATTATGAATAATGGTGAAATCCTCGCCTACCTCTGTTGGTAAGTGGACATCCATCGGGGTATAGGTAGGCCAATAACCCATTGTCAGTATATTGACCGTCAAGTCTATATTGCCAGGGTCGCTATGGTTCTGCATAAACTGTATAAAAAAATACCGGATAGTTTATCACAGTGTAAAGATATTATTGCATTTTTTTATTCTTGTTATGTAATATGTAACACTATGAAGACTTAATGGCTCTAAAAGGCTTCCCACCACCAAGCGAAGCTGCACAAGGTACACCGTCCACAGAGATTATTATTAAAGGCAAGCAAAGACTCAGCATTTTGTCCAAGGTTTCCAGGCAGCAAAAGATTCCACTTTACACCTCACAAGTAAAATGTGCAAACAACAAAGAAACCAATAAAAATGATACAGTTAATGGATTTCACCAAACATTGTTAACAGACAGGCTTCATTAAAAAAACATAAATCTGAAAAAAACAGGACAAAGTGTGAATATTAGAAGACAGAACCTGGCATAAAATACAACATGCTATAATAAAACGGAGTTAAGTGCAGGAGGTTCTAAAATGTCGGAGATGTGACAGCCATGTCTGAGATGCCCAGTGCTGACTCACCTCCTACATAAACCCGCCAGTATTCCTGGGTCCTATTTGTGTCACATTCTGGATTAAACAGGTGCCAGTTCAATGGAATCAATGAAAATTAATCTAACCTTTATTTTTAGCCCATATTAAAATTGCTACAGAAAAAAAAAAATCATTGCAATGTGATTGATTACAATCACAGTGAACGTTTTCAAGATTATCAATATCTACACCACAACTGAAACTAATAAAAAGGGTCATTTCACATTGGCTATTCCCCCAATTTTGAGACATGCAATGTTTTTCTTGCAGGAATCCCAACTTTAGCCCGTTATAAATTATCTGGATCTATTGGATGTGTTGAGGTCTGCTTGAAAACAAACTGACCCATCATAGCAGTTATGGCGTGGATAAAGCGGATCTGTCGCCAGATTTCACAAAATAGCTTAAATTATTTAAGAGAGGTAACTGCCCAAATGAGGCTGGTGTACTTACTTTGGAAATCCAAAGTATGGCTCTATAGCCCCTTTTGAAGGTTTCCTTGTCTACTATCAAATCGCTCATTTTTATATCAGGAAATAGAGCCATTTGGATATGGATTTTCAAAGTAAGTACGGCAGCCTCATCAGATCTAATAATGTACGCAGTGTGTATTGTGAAATCTGCTTATAGAATGAAGCTAGTGAGTACAGAGCCTCAAACAAAGACATAAAGTGAAACACATGACCTGACAAGTAGAAACAAAGATGACATGTCTCATCCATGACCTAAGGGCTGCTCTTCCCCGAGACTGAAGACAGATGCTGCAGACTTTACATTGGGCCTGTCTTCAGTCTCAACAAGAGCTGCGAGTGCTTCAGACCCGGAGTCTCCATAGTTAAGACTACAGACATTTCTCTATGACATATCAAACGTTTTCTAAAAGTGTAGTTAGACTTTAAGTTTAAACACGGTTCACTGATTTTTTAAAACAATAAAAGTAATTAAAAAAAAAAAGATGATGATTGTACCTGCTTGAACTGAACCATGACATCTTTTGATAGCTCCATGTCTTTAAACATTCCCTCCAGTTTACTGGTGAAGGCCGCACCGCACTCTACAATTAGCAAAACAACAAGTCAGACTAATCGTGGGAAATACAATTTTCAACATCAAATTGGATTGAAAATGGGTCATCCTACAGGGCTGTGCAAATTAATTGGGACAAAGCATTTGAGTAAAATTGTAAGTTGGTTACCAGTCGGTGATTCAAACCAGTTTTAATATATAATAAATAAGTCTTGGTCAACTAGCCAGTGGAAAAAGGTAATGTTCAGAATTAGTATGTAACAGTGCATTATAACATTTTTTTTTTTTGCTTTGTCCCAATTAATTTGCACAGCACTGTATAAATAATACGGTTTCATCATAACGGGGTGGTCCAATACCTACTATGCCCTTTCTAAGTATCTATCTTTATGCCCCAACTGCTTTAGTCATTTCGTTATTAGAAAATTCCCTACAATTCTCCCTACACAGCTAATCACTTTACCTGTGCTTTTTTATTGTATTCACTATGATGTCTTGTTTGAGGGGAGTCTCAGCCTGTAGCTTTGGTAACTGCATATTTCATAATTCTTTGCCAGAAAATATGATAGAGGGCATTGGAGCACAGCCGGATGACTCCTACTAGGCCATAGTTACAGTTAGGAGGTCCAGAAATATTTGGACAGTGACAAGTTTTGGCATTTTAGCTTTTACCAAAACATATTCAAGATACAGTTATATAATCAATATGGGCTTAAAGTGCAGACTTCGCTTTAATTTGAGGGTATTCACATCCTAGTTGGTGTAAGGATTTAGGAATTACAGCTTTTTAATATGTAGCTGCCACTTTCTCAAGGGACCAAAAGGAATTGTTCGTGTTTATCTCAAAAGGTCTTTAATGGTCTGCATGCGCTTTTCTCTCGTTAATCCATTATCAATCAAGCAGGTAAAAGATTTGGAGCCGATTCCAGGTGTGGCATTTGCATTTGGAAGCCTTTGCTGTGAACTCACAAAATACTGTACGGTCAAAGGAGCTCACAATGGAAGAGAAACAGACCATCATTAGGCTAAAAAAGAGGAAATCCATCAGAGGAATAACAGAAATGTTAGGAGTGGCCAAATCAACAAAAAAAAGAGCACTTGTGAGCTTGGGAACTCAAAAACGTCTGGATATCCACAGGAGACAACAGAGGTGGATGATAACAGATCCTTTCTATGGTGAAGAAAAGCCCTTCACTAGATCCACCCTAGTGAAGAACACTCTCCAGGAAGCAGGTGTTTCAGCATCTAAGTCTACCATAAAGAGAAGACTTCAGGAGAACCAATACAGAGGGTTCACCACAAGGTGCAAACAATTATTCAGTCTTAAAAATAGAAAGACCAGATAAGTCTTTGTCAAAAAAAACATTTAAAGATGATGGCCAAGTTCTGGGAAAGCATTCTTTGGACAGATGAAACTATGATCAATCTGTACCAGAATGATGGGAAGAAGAAAGGTTGGAGAAGGCTTGGGATGGCTCAGTATGATGGCATGGGCATGCATGGCTTCCCATGGCACTGGGTCACTAGTGCAATAGAAAAAATCCAAAAATAAAAATTTTAAACATTAACACTTCACATTTACTGAAAATCAATTAAAACATATTGAATAGGAGTTGGAAAAGGGGACACAAAAAATTAGAGAAAGGATGACCCGTTTCAAACCTGCATGGTTCTTACTCATGTCCACTAGTGTTTATTGATGATGTGACTGAAGACAGAAACAGCCGTCTGAATTCTGAAGTGTACAGGACTATACTTGCTGCTCAGATTCAACCAAATGGAGCAAGGCTGATTGCACGGTTCTACACAGTACAGATGGTCAATGACGCCAAAACATATTGTGAAAGCAAACCAGGAGTTTTTGAAGGAAAAGAAGTGGAATATTCTGCAATGGCCGAGTCAATCACTATATCTCAACCCCATCGAGCAGCCACATTACATGTGTAAGACAAGGCAGAAATACCTGCAATAAGCAACAACTGAAGTCTGCTGCAGTATAGGCCTGACAAAGAATCACAAAGCAGGAAACCCAGCGTTTTAGTGACATCCATGGCTTCCAGACTTCAGGCAGTCATTTCACAGGATATCTGTTTTCAAGTCCTTTAGTTAAACCTAAAAGTTTACACTTCAATTGCATCTCAGTTATTTTATTTTAAATGAAAAATAGTGGTATGCAGAGCCCAAATCATGGAGATTCGGTCACCAAAATATCTCTGAACCTAATTGGATACCTACAATTCCAAATTTTAAGCAGGATCTTGGAAAGCTGCAGGTTTCCATCAGGAAATATTCAAAGGAAACCTGTTACAATGTACATACAGTCTGATCTTTGGACAAGGAGAAGTTAAATGATATATAGGTTTGTAGGGAAGATTCAATTTAACTCATACATGACTACAGTGGGCGGGCCTACTCAGTGACAGACAGCTATCGACATGCACAGTCATACATCTAAGGCTTCTTTCACATTTCAGTCGGTACTCGGCCGTCGCAAAGCGTCGGCGCGACGTACCGACGGAAGTTTGTGAATTTGTGAGTGACGTCAGCAGCGGACGCACTGTTTCAACACGTCCGCTGTCCAATGTAAAGTCCCAGGGAGGAGGGGGTGGAGTTCCGGCTGCGCCTGCGCAGTAAAAAATGCAGGACACAACGTACGAAAAAACGTTCCCTTGAATCTTTTTTTGATACGATGGTCCGCCAAATACCGACGCATCCAGTGCACGACGTATGGAACGTGTGTCCATACATCGCAATTTGTCGATAATACAAGTCTATGGGGAAAAAAACGCATCCTGCGGGCAACTTTGCAGGATGCGTTTTTTTTCACAGAACAACGCATTGTGACGGTCTGCAAAAGACGGAAATGTGAAAGAAGCCTAAGACTGTCAATCACTGAGTAGGACCGTCCCGTGGACTTATGCATACAGACACCAGGGATTTCAATGACAAAAAGCAAGGATTTCCCACAAAAATGCATACAAATCTGCTGAGCTCCTGCTGCTCTATAACATCCTGTCTGCAGAGCAGATACCAACCTCAACAGGACAGATTCTCGTTAATCATAAGCAATAGTTGAAGCAGACAGGTGATACACCATCATTGTTTAGAACCAAGGCGGCGGTGTTTCGAGTTATTTTATCCGATAGTTGGGCCTTCATATAACAGGTGTCCAGCACTACCAACTAATGTGACCACTATGAGGCACAGGCTTTTCTGTGACAGGCAGCAGCGTGTGCCCATGCAACCGAGTTGAAGTCAAGGGCAGTGTGCAAATTGCAGTCGACTGCAGGGAAGAACATGATGGGTTAGAGATAGCTTTGCACTTTAAACAGGAAACTGCAGAGACAAGATTTTTGTAAAAATTGGGAAGTTTGTAGTCTGTGTCCATGCTGCCAGGTGATGAAGAAACATCAAATGCCGGATATAGGTTTTTGTTTCCTGGCAAAGAAGTGGGCTACACTTCGAAAAGAATATAAAAATTGAAAAAAAAATTTTTTTACATTATCTCTGGCATTTGAGGTTTCTTCATTACCCGGCAGAGCGGATACAGACCACAAGTTTTCCATATGTTACATATTTCTCAGCTGAAATCACCCGTGGATCTGCAGCAGCCATACAACCTGGGATCAGGTCAGCATACACTGATACCATTTTTACTTTTGGATAAGACCCTACTTTGCACAATTTTATCTCCTCCATTTATATCTCTAGATAAGATTTTGTGACAACAGCAACATACACAGATAAGCTGCTGTCACTAAAGGCACTCAAAAAGGCCTATTCATCAAGGGAGGTGTTTTGCACTCCAGTCTTGGTTAAAGGCACCGTCACATTTAGCGACGCAGCAGCGATCTAGACAACGATGCCGATCGCTGCAGCGTCCCTGTGAGGTCGCTGGAGAGCTATCACACAGACAGCTCTCCAGCGACCAACTATGCAAAGTCCCCTGGTAACCAGGGTAAACATCGGGTTACTAAGCGCAGGGCCGCGCTTAGTAACCCGATGTTTACCCTGGTTACCAGTGTAAAAGTAAAAAAAAAAAACCAAACACTACATACTTACATTCCGGTGTCTGTCCCCCGGCGCTCTGCTTCCTGCACTGACTGTGAGCACCGGCTGGCCGTAAAGCAGAGCGGTGACGTCACCTCTGTGCTTTACGGACGGCCGGCGCTGACAGTGCAGGAAAGCAGAGCGCCGGGGGACAGACACCGGAATGTAAGTATGTAGTGTTTGTGTTTTTTTACATTTACACTGGTAACCAGGGTAAACATCGGGTTACTAAGCGCGGCCCTGCGCTTAGTAACCCGATGTTTACCCTGGTTACCAGTGAAGACATCGCTGAATCGGCGTCACACATTCCGATTCAGCGATGTCTGCGGGAGATCCAGCGACGAAATACAGGTCCTTCTCAAAAAATTAGCATATAGTGTTAAATTTCATTATTTACCATAATGTAATGATTACAATTAAACTTTCATATATTATAGATTCATTATCCACCAACTGAAATTTGTCAGGTCTTTTATTGTTTTAATACTGATGATTTTGGCATACAACTCCTGATAACCCAAAAAACCTGTCTCAATAAATTAGCATATCAAGAAAAGGTTCTCTAAACGACCTATTACCCTAATCTTCTGAATCAACTAATTAACTCTAAACAAATGCAAAAGATACCTGAGGCTTTTATAAACTCCCTGCCTGGTTCATTACTTAAAACCCCCATCATGGGTAAGACTAGCGACCTGACAGATGTCAAGAAGGCCATCATTGACACCCTCAAGCAAGAGGGTAAGACCCAGAAAGAAATTTCTCAACAAATAGGCTGTTCCCAGAGTGCTGTATCAAGGCACCTCAATGGTAAGTCTGTTGGAAGGAAACAATGTGGCAGAAAACGCTGTACAACGAGAAGAGGAGACCGGACCCTGAGGAAGACTGTGGAGAAGGACCGATTCCAGACCTTGGGGAACCTGAGGAAGCAGTGGACTGAGTCTGGTGTGGAAACATCCAGAGCCACCGTGCACAGGCGTGTGCAGGAAATGGGCTACAGGTGCCGCATTCCCCAGGTAAAGCCACTTTTGAACCATAAACAGCGGCAGAGGCGCCTGACCTGGGCTACAGAGAAGCAGCACTGGACTGTTGCTAAGTGGTCCCAAGTACTTTTTTCTGATGAAAGCAAATTTTGCATGTCATTCGGAAATCAAGGTGCCAGAGTCTGGAGGAAGACTGGGGAGAAGGAAATGCCAAAATGCCTGAAGTCCAGTGTCAAGTACCCACAGTCAGTGATGGTGTGGGGTGCCATGTCAGCTGCTGGTGTTGGTCCACTGTGTTTCATCAAGGGCAGGGTCAATGCAGCTAGCTATCAGGAGATTTTGGAGCACTTCATGCTTCCATCGGCTGAAATGCTTTATGGAGATGAAGATTTCATTTTTCAGCACGACCCGGCACCTGCTCACAGTGCCAAAACCACTGGTAAATGGTTTACTGACCATGGTATTACTGTGCTCAATTGGCCTGCCAACTCTCCTGACCTGAACCCCATAGAGAATCTGTGGGATATTGTGAAGAGAAAGTTGAGAGACGCAAGACCCAACACTCTGGATGAGCTTAAGGCCGCTATTGAAGCATCCTGGGCCTCCATAACATCTCAGCAGTGTCACAGGCTGATTGCCTCCATGCCACGCCGCATTGAAGCAGTCATTTCTGCCAAAGGATTCCCGACCAAGTATTGAGTGCATAACTGAACATTATTATTTGATGGTTTTTTTGTTTGTTATTAAAAAACACTTTTATTTGATTGGATGGGTGAAATATGCTAATTTATTGAGACAGGTTTTTTGGGTTATCAGGAGTTGTATGCCAAAATCATCAGTATTAAAACAATAAAAGACCTGACAAATTTCAGTTGGTGGATAATGAATCTATAATATATGAAAGTTTAATTGTAATCATTACATTATGGTAAATAATGAAATTTAACACTATATGCTAATTTTTTGAGAAGGACCTGTAAAGTTCTGGCCTTTCTGCTCCGACCAACGATGTCACAGCAGGATCCAGATCGCTGCTGCGTGTCAAACACAACGATATCGCTATCCAGGACGCTGCAACGTCACGGATCGCTAGCGATATCGTTGTTAAATTGTTCAGTCTGAAGGTACCTTTAGTGTGTGATGGAGTAAGATGTGCCAAAATTACTAAGAGTCATGCACCTTTTAATTCATTTGGCACCTCTTTCAGCTTCTCTTTGCCAGTGTAATTGGGACTGGAGTACATATCTATAGTAATTACATCACAAATTATGATGTTAGTTGCACTCAGCTTTGACCCCCTCATCGCTAAACTTCGCCCTCCACGATGAGCTTTTTAAATATTTGGTAAAACTGATGTGAAAACACCAAGGTCACAATTTTTGGTGTAACTATTTTAAACAGTTTTACGCCACAATTCTGGATCGGGGCCTTGGACTGATGTCATGCCACAGACGAGAGAAATTGTGCCAATAGTTATACTCAGAAATATATAAAAGACAGAAGTGACATGGTTACAGGTGAGAAGTCATATGGAAAACGGATCTACTAATTGAGAGGGAAAAACCTCGGCATTGTACTCATTTACACAGTCATTTCCAAGGCATGTGTTTCTTTTATTTTTTTTTTTTAAATGAACTAATTCTACTAAAGGATAAATGCTTCTATCGTATGATTTTGGTGTGTTAAAAACAGAAAAAGTAATTGCCAGGGCAACGTTGGGAATGTGATCTAAAGTGAAAAATGCATAATGAAAGGAATCCACTTTGGTAAGTCTCACTGAAAAGACACGTCAGATTCCTACCATTCTGCAAAATGCTTCACATAATGGTGAGGACTTCAGTGTACAGAATCTTCAGCCATAGTATTTACATCTACATGGTGAAAGTGGAACTATTCTTGAAGTTAAAATGTTATCATTGATATTTAGGAGTGCACGGTTGCGCTGCCTCTGGGGAAGTGGTGACTTACAGGTCAGACAAGTCGCATTGTTGCGCCGCTGACTTGACTTATCAAGTTGATTATCATTGATTTTTCATCAGTGCTTGTATGCCAAAACCAGGAGTGAAACATGCAGTGAAAAAGTATTAAAAGATTGACACCTGTTCTGCGTTTCACTCCTGGTATTGGCATACAAACACTAATTAAAAATCACTGACGTATGAATCAGCCCTTACTGTCCGCTATATAAGTGGTAGTAACCGTGGATACCTACGCCACTGCAATGCCCTGCACATGGGGTATGCGACATAGTACATCAGGAGAACTAGATAATTTTCAATTCAAGGTATTTGCTATTATTAATACACTTAATACATATTGGGATAGGAACTTTGAGATGGGAATACCCATTAAAGGGAACTTGTCACCCTCAAAATCGATGGTGAGGTAAGCTCACCGTCATCAGGGGCTTATCTACAGCATTCTGTAGTGCTGTAGATAAGCTGCCGATGTTACCTGAAAGAGGAGAAAAAGAGGTTAGATTATACTCACCCAGGGGCGGTCCTGCTCCGATGGGTGTCTCAGGTCCGGAACAGCGCCTCCCATCTTCATTCCATGACATCCTCTTCTGGTCTTCACGCCGCGGCTCCGGCGCAGGCGTACTTTGTCTGCCCTGTTGAGGGCAGAGCAAAGTACTGCAGTGCGCAGGCGCCGGAAAGGTCAGAGAGGCCCGGCGCCTGCGCACTGCAGTACTTTGCTCTGCCCTCAACAGGGCAGACAAAGTACGCCTGCGCCGCGGTGTGAAGACCAGAAGAGGACGTCATGGAATGAAGACAGGAGGCGCCGGAGCGGACCTGAGACACCCATTTGACCGGACCGCAGCGGGACCACCCCTGGGTGAGTATAATCTAACCTCTTTTTCTCCTCTTTCAGGTTACATCGGGGGCTTATCTACAGCATTACAGAATGCTGTAGATAAGCCCCTGATGACGGTGAGCTTACCTCACCATCGATTTTGGGGGTGACAGGTTCCCTTTAAGTTAATTTTCAACTTTAATTCAAAGGCGTTTTTTTTTCTAATAGGAATTCCAGCTATTTTTACAAAGCCTTGCCATTTTCAGAAGCTAAATTCCAATTGCACAAAAAATTATGTATAGGTTATTATATATCTGTATTGTGAGGCACTGTCTTATCAATTTTGCAGCATTTCAATAAATCTGAGAAGAATGTATAGCTTCATTTACTTCACAATGTATTTTACTCTTTCTATCCAGAGAACCATCTTGAGTTAACACCAGTAGCCCACTTACATTGGCAGACACGCCAATGCCATAACAATCCCTTTTCCACGCCAGGCAGATGATCTCGCATACTTGAGATCATGAGCCATTACTTTCCTTCTTCACAGTGTTCTCTTCCCATCACTCTGGTACAAAGGGAACCTGTTAGTAGGATTCACCCTCCTAAGCCGTTTACATGGGCATGTAGGTCATAAGAAGCTGAATAAAATGATACTTTCATATATGTGATCTGATGTCTTATTCCACATAGATGGCTTATGAGGGTTGATCCTACTGACAGATTCCCTTCAAGCCTGCATTACCTCTCTGCACCAAATAATGAGAGTTCCCATGAAAACTTTCCAAATACAGATGCAACAGTCTTGCCCCCTTCATTTGAGAGTAACATGCCTGATTTAGAAGCTTAGATGTCAATTGTCCATTAACTTTTGAGCTTGTGAAAATGAAGGTTCTATATGGTTAATGCAGGTATTTTGTACTACCCCTAGAATTAGAGCTGACGGCTTATACTTCAATCACATCTTCATGAAATTGTTTCAAATCCACTTTAAGTAGCTTAGAGTTATCACTGTCCAAATGCTTCTGTCCCCAATTGTACATATTGCGCATACACATATTGACTAACTGACCCCAATAATTAAGAGTCACATATTTGCCCCCGCTACAAACATTCATACATACCATGTTTAAGCTTAGATAACATTGATTTCTCCGAATCAACAGATGCACTCTTTCCCACCAACAGTCTTTTAGCCAGGTCTTTCTTATAAAAAGCCTCAAACACATCTTTACCTGTAAAAAAAAAAAAAAAAATGAAAACGACAATTTGTACATTAAGGTGAGGAAAACACCAAAATCTTATTTGAACCCCTTACAGTCCAAGGACAGTTTCCACCTTCATGACTGGGCCAAATGTTTTAAACCTGATGTGTCACTATCTGTGGTAATAACTCTGGAATGCCTCCTCATGCTTCGTGATGCTGAGAGGGTTTACTTACAACACATTGTACTTTATTTAGCAGTAAATTTAGGTCAATGTGATTTGCATTTGGTTATGAAAATCTCAAATTTGACAATTTAAAAAAAAAAAAAAAAAAACTTTTGAACTCTGAATTTTTATGCCCATAAAGCAGATAATTATTAACTAATTTGTGTGGTATGACTAACACTTAGCATTAGCATATGTCTACTTTATGTCAGTATCATTTTTTAACAACTTTTTTGTGTTAAGACGTTAGAAGTAATAACATTTTACCAGTAAATATTCATTTTTTTTCCAATTAAACTTAAAAAAGCTGTTTTTGTTAGGGACCACTTTGGAAATAATTTTGAGGAGTCTGTTCAGAAAACTCACAAACAAGACTCCATTTTAAAAACTGCATCCCTCAAAGTTTTCAGAACTACATTCATAAAGTTTATTAACCCTTCAGGTGCATCACAGCAATTAATACAATGTGGAAAGAAAAAATGAAAATAGGGATTTTTGTGTACTCACCGTAAAATCCTTTTCTCTGAGCCACTCATTGGGGGACACAAGACCATGGGTGTATGCTGCTGCCACTAGGAGGCTGCCACTAAGTGAATATAAAAAAAATTAACTCCTCCTCTGCAGTATACACCTACCACTGGCTCCAGCCGAACCAGTTCAGAGATCAAAATCATCAAATACGGATACAACATGTCAAACCAAAGAACAAACATAGCCATCAGGCCAATAGGGTGGGTGCTGTGTCCCCCCAATGAGTAGCTCGGAGAAAAGGATTTTGCGATGAGTACACAAAAATCCGTTTCTCCTTCACCTCATTGGGGGACACAGGACTATGGGACGTCCCAAAGCAGTCCCTGGGTGGGAACCGACAGGACAGACAACCTCAAGCACCAACTGCCCAGAGATGCGTTACCGCCGTCTGAAAGATCCATCTTCCCAGACTCGCATCTGCTGAAGGCTGAGTGTGCCTCGAGACGGTGCGCAGACTGGACCTCTGACACCTGGTGCCGAATGGCCCACGAAATATCCACCTAACGAAGTGTGCCCTAATACCACTGGAATAGGCTTGCTTCTGGTGCAGTGGGAGTCATGAATAGTCGAGTGTATCCACCTGGCTATTGTGGATTTGGGCATGGCTAGTCTCTTCCTGTGACCCTCAGGAAGAACGAATAAGGCATCCGTCTTGTGGAAGAACTCCATTTGGGAGATGTATCTACTGAGAGCCCTCATGAGATCTAGAGTGTGGAGTGCCCTTTCAAAACGGAGTATTGGTGCTGGTCAAAACAAGGGCAGGACTATGTCCTCGTTAAAAAAAAGGAAGAGACCACCTTGGGTAAAAAGAACGTGAACAGTTGGAGAATCACCCTATTTTGGTGAAAAATGAGAAAAGGAACTCGACTAAAAGAGTGACTAGCTTTGATCTCCGCCTGATCGAAGGTACCACAACCAGGACAATGACCTTCCAAGAAAGGAGAGTCAGCGGCTCAAACGGAACCTCCTGCGGAACGCCCAGGACCAAGATAGGGTCCCTAACGTCCAACGGCCCTCTGTAGGGAGGCCCCCTAAAAGAAAGTCTACCCCTGTAGCTTAGAAACAATCCAGCGCTGAAGCAAAACTGATAAGGTCAGAACGGAGAAGGCAGGGGAACGACGGCGATCCCTGCACCCTGCAAAAACCGCTTTCCAGGTGAGGTGAAAAATGTGCTCCGATAAATGCGCCCCGAAGCAGGTTTCAGAGCGTGAAACAGAGGAAAGCATCTCATGAGAGAATCCAACTCTGGTTAGGACCCAGGATCCAACGGCCAGGCCAGTAAGAACAGGGCTGTGGTGGCAGATCGGGCCCTGGGAGAGCCAATCTAGTCAATACAGTGGCCGAAAGGGGGCGTAGACGATGAGCTGAGCCAACTCTGTATATCACGCTCGGCGAGGCCAGTCCAGAGAGACAAGGATCGCTGGAATCCCTGCTGCCTTGATCGTCCCAATGACCCTCAGAAATAATGGAGGATGAATCTTACGCCACGAACAGAAGGTGTAACCGCCCCAATGACCTCTGGGTCCTGGGGCCAGCTATGAGCCTGGGTACTTTGGGGTTTAGCCATAATGCACTCAGGTCCCCATCCAGAGTCCCCAAGCAATGACAAATCTGATGGAACACCTCTGGATGAAGTGACCACTCTCCCGAGACAAGACCCTGACGGCTGAGGAAGTCTGGCGCCCAGCTTTTCACTCTCAGGATGTGAACCACTAAGAAGACAGTGTGACATCTCGACCCAGTGGAGAATGTGTCCCACTTCACGCATTGCCGCCATGCTGCAGATGGTTCAGTGATAATTGATATACACCACAGCTGTGGCATTATCTAACTATGTTCGCATGGGGTGACACACCAGGGGGTGATGGAACTGGCTCAGGGACAACCGAATTGACTGGATCTCCAAGCCGTTGATTGAAAGGGGCGACTCCCGATGTGACCAGTGCCACTCTGCCGTGTGATTGGAGACAAGCGGCATAGACGGTGGAAAGAGAATGGATTCCTGTCCCAACCTATAGTGAAGAAAAGGGTGACAAAGTGCCCGAGTCTCCTCTTGGAGGGCTATGAACTTGTCTAGAGGGAAAATTACCAACCATCGGGAGGTGTGTAGGGTCATTCCTAAAAGGGATACCTGATTAGCCTGGACCATGAAAGATTTGTTTAAGTCTATCAGCCCAGATGGGAAAAAAGTGTCCAAAGGGATACGGACGCCTACGCACAGGCTTGGAAAGACAGCCCCCATGATCAGGAGGAATGGACATGACAACCGCCATGACCCTTGTGGACATCCTGGGATTGATGGTGAGGCCAAAGGGCAAAGCCTTAGGCTATGTACACACGTTGCGGATTTCTGTGCGGATTTTTCCGCTCAATTTTTGAAAAATCTGCAGGTAAAACACACTGCATTTTCCCTGCGGATTACCAGCAGATTTACCACTCATTTCCAGAATTTTTGTGCAGAGTTCACCTGCGTTTTACCACCTGCGGATTCCTATAAAGGAACAGGTGTAAAACGCAGCGGAATCTGCACAAAGAATAGACATGCTGCAGAAAATACAAAGCAGCGTTTCCGAATGGTGTTTTCCGCAGCATGTGCACTATGGATTTTGTTTTCCATAGGTTTACGGTTACCGGATGGAAAACTGCTGCGAAGCCGCAGCATCCAATCCACTGCGGATCCGCAGCCAAATCCGCAACGTGTGCATATACCCTTAAATTTGAAATGTTCCTCTCGGACGGCGAGACGCAGGAACCTTTGAGAGTCGGAAAGAGCGAGATATGAAGGTAAGCATCCCGTATATCGATGGATGCTAGGGAACTCCGTCTTCTACACTGAAGTGATGACAGAGCAGAAGAAGCTCCCTCGAAGGATCCTGACGAACTTGTTGCGTAGCTTCAGGTCCAGGATGGGTCATACCGCTCTGTCATTCTTTCTTCAGGGATGAACTGTGCTGTAGGCCGGGAGGAAACACTGTCTTGTATGCAGAAGACACCAGGAGACTGGCTCATTCGTCATGAAAGACGGAGAGCCAGATACGACAAGACAGGAATACACGTCAGCCTTCGAAAGGACTAGAAGCGTTCCTGTTGATGAAAAAGACGCCTAGACATTTGCTAGGGAGGAAATTTTGTTTTCTCCTGTAGCGTCATAGATAAGCTAATACGGCTTCTCACTGAATTAAGCACCCGGTCTGGTAGGGCAGAGTCGTCAAGGACTTTTTGGACGCAGCATCCGTTCGCCATCCCTGAGCCACAGTGTCCGTCGGATGGTGATGGCAGATGCGGCTGTAAGCACAGCATAGAGCAGAGTGTAGGGACGCGTACAAGAGATATTCCCCGGCCAAGGAAATCTGATTGGATAGTCCTGCTGCTTCTAGAGGAAGGTCAGTGTCCTATATGGTCCTGCTCAGGGTATTGGTGCAAGAGACCATAGCAATAGATACCCACACCGCGACAAAAAAAAGGGGGGAGTGCTGAGCCCGAAGCCACGAAAAAAAACCAACGGCCCAGGTTCTCTATCTGCTGGTCCGTGAGGGCATTAATTGAGGAACCATCTGGTAAGGACCGAATGGATTTTGAGGCCAAGCGGTGACAGGCGGATCAATCGGAGGGGATTCTTCCCATTTCTTCTGCAATCAGGGGAAAGGGTGTCTCCCCTCTATAAGCTTCTGACTTGTGAAGCGTATGTCCGGTCGCTCTCAGTGCCGGCGAACTATATTGTAGCCTTCCATCTACCCACTCTGATTCAGAAGAGGGGAGAAGGACCGTCCATCTCCCTGCCATCACCGGTGTTCATCAGGGCCAATAGAAAGGAGGTTGCATGGACACGGTAAATGCCTCTGGACATCCAAGGGGGCTAACTGGCTGAGGATGAGTAAGGGCTGTTGGACCGGCGCTGGGAAAAAGGGCGGTATGAACCTGGATGCAGAGGTGGGTAAGAGGAGGAGACACTCTACGTTCCCATGCGTAGCTGGTGTGAAGGGGAAGATACCCTGAAGGGATTTGTCGACCTGGAATAACATGGTATGCCTATAACAAAAAACAACGATGCCAGAAGGGATACGTGGAGACAACACTCCGCGTTCCCGCCTGGTGTAGGTTTGGGGAGACCGAAGCCCTTAAGGGATCCGTTGCCCTTCTGAAATCTGAAGTGGAGGAATCCTCTGAGACAGACTGGCGAAGGCCCCGGCCAATAAGGCTGTCGATTTTTGGTCAGTGGCGTCATGGACGGCAACAGCGACGAAGCCTGCTCAGGGGGGCTGGGTACATTTGGTTCGGTAGCAGAGGAGGACTCCTGAATTCATTCGGGATCACCGTCCCTGCACAGAAGGGTACTATGTCCCCGCAGCAACAGAGTCTGGCAGGTAGTACATGAAATGGAATACACCGTATGTACCTGTTACCCAATTTTAGATTCGGGAGAGCTATAATGCACCACAGTATGTTGCCATCCTATACCGCCAATATCCCAAATATTCTCCAATAGGGACGCCAAAGGAACAGCAGGGAAAGGCCAATATGGGCTGCTGTGTCTGCTGGAGGGTCAGGACTCCTACCTAGGTAATATTGCCCGATAGTGCTGCCGTTTCGCTGTACCCCTTTATGACAGCCACTGGCATTTCATTGGCACCGCACCAGCTGAGGAGAGCCGGCCGGGTGGATAAAGATGGCAACAGGGAGCTGTGGCGTGCGGAAGTCTTGCAGTGAGTGAGAAGCGCTAGTTCGGGGGCAGGGATATGGGTGCAACATCATCCGGTGGGCGGAACCTCGGGATTGCTCCATGTATAGGCCCAAGCCGGGGCCTAAATTTCTGTGGCCGGCAGGAGCATTACCCGAGGGAGGGGGACGCCACGGGAGAGAGCGCACTGCAGCCAGACACAATCAGAGGAGCTCTGAGAAAAAATAACGCAGGCATTTGCGAGTCATGTTTGCGGTGGGGGCTGCGCACCACGTGTAGGGCCCAGACACCCTGTGCACATAAATCTGCCCAGACACCGATGCTGCGCCACAAAAGGCCCATTTTTCAGTCCCACATATGACAGGCACTTGTACTGAGAATCTGTTGCAGGGGCCCACCACCTGCCTGGACTCTCTTACCAGCGGTGCACATCCCGGTATGGCGCCGCTGCGGATGACTGGGCTTCAGCGTTGTTGCAATGTGGACGGTGCCAGGAACCCTCCATCCACCATCCTGTTGTCTGTGAGGTGGAGAGGGACCGTCCGCCTCCTTCCATTGCCGCTGTTCGTCAGTGGTGATGCAGTGGGGGCCGCACGGATGCCATAAGTGCCTCTGGACATCCTAGGGGTTGACTCCCTTAGGATGGAGCAGGGCTGTTGGTCCGGCTTAAATAAGTCTGGCTCAGAAGGGGGTACATGGAGGCGACACTCTATGTTCTCGTCCGTTGTTGGTGTGGGGAGATCGGAACCCTGAAGGGAACAGTCACCCCTAGAGAAGCTCAGGTATAACTTTTAACAGTGCTGGAGGGGGTACGTGGAGGCAACACTCCACGTTCCCGCCTGTTGTCGGTTTGGGGAGATCGGAATCCTGAAGGGATCTGTCGCCCTCTGTAATCCATTATAAGGAATAAAAAATAAAAAGTAAAAATAGAAATTGTGGTCTGAAGACCAGACCCATAAGCCTCCTACAGACACTAAGCATGAACTAGTTCGGCTAGAGCCAGTGGTAGGTGTATACTACAGAGGAGGAGGAATTAATTTTTTAATATTCACTTAGTGTCAGCCTCCCAGTGGCATCAGCATACACCAATGGTCCTGTGTCCCCCAATGAGGCAAAGGAGAAATTGTAATTTTTTTTAATGAAATGCTGCTTTAGCCCCAAATTTTCCATTATCACAGAGGTAAAATTAGAAAATAGACCCCACAAATTGTCCTGGGTACATTGATATATGACATATGTGGTTGGAAACTACTGTTTGCGCAAACAGCAAGACTCGGAAGGTAGGAGCGGTGTTTGATTTTTGGAGTGTAAACGTGGCTGGAATAGATTGTGGAAGTGAT
The DNA here is from genome assembly GCF_032444005.1 of Ranitomeya imitator. Classification (NCBI taxonomy): domain Eukaryota; kingdom Metazoa; phylum Chordata; class Amphibia; order Anura; family Dendrobatidae; genus Ranitomeya; species Ranitomeya imitator. The sequence continues at coordinate 549,094,340 of NC_091284.1, forward strand.
GTTACATTTGCAGAGCCCCCAAAACAGCAGAAACCAGACTAGTGACTATTAGCCAGCCTGAATACATGTGGGGGTTGCCTGGTTGCTAGGGAATTCCCACATGTAATCAAGCAGGCTAATAGCTGTAAATCATTCAGCTGAGGTGATGAAAACTAAATCTCCGAGCAGCCAAAAATACTCGGGAGACCACCCGAGCAACGAGTACACTCGCTCATCACTAGTGACTACATTTTGGAAACTACACCCTCTTGATCCCAGTGGTACTTCACAGATTTTGTTTTGTTATACACATGTTTATTTCCTTTGTGTGTATTGGAACAACACAGAAAAACAGAGGGGAAAAAAAAAGGCAAAAGGACATAATTCCACACAAAACCCCCAAAAATCACAATTCATTTTCCTGAAAACCACCACTGGGAAATCAATGTGCAGAGTGGGGACTCTGCTTCTGCCTCACAGTCAACATTTTTTTCACTGACAATCCTGAAGATTTTTCAACATTTTTATTTAAATACAACGGTTTTTGAGTTTTTTTCCCCCCCACTTTTTGCAGTTTAGTTATGGTGTTTACTGTAGGGATTATTATTAATAGACTGCATTATAGACTGTCGTTCGAATGTGATGATAGCAATTGTGTTTTTTTGATTTTACATAAAATTGCGTATTTGTTGGTGGAACATTTTTCCAAGTTGTTTTTGTTCTATTATTTTTTATTAGAATTTTTTTTTAAACACTTCTCCTTTAGGGAACATGAACTTTCATTTTTCTGATACCTAGTGTGTGTAATGCCCTGCAATATTTATGCATTCCAGGTTATTAGACCGGTCAGTCTAACACTGACAAGAAGCTTGTTTGATTCTTCTCATGGCAGGCCCAATTCACCGGGGCCCATTTTACCTACATCTGCATTCTGCACTCCAAAGCATCAGCATGGTCAGTCTCCACCAGGAACCGGTAAGCTCAGATGACAGATTTAATGGTTCTCTGCACCGACCTTGCTTGTGCTTTGAACGAAACGTGGCAGCCCCTTCAATTAACAAATGCCGAAATGTGCTTTATAGTTGCTTGTCAAATGAAGGGGATGGCGCTCCCAAAAATTGGCAGGATTAGTGCAGAGAACAGAGATGATTGGCAGCTAAGCTTGGTTGCTCAGACACCCGATCAATCATTTTAAGGGAGCTTCACTTCTATTAGGTGAAGAGTGGCGTGCTCTTCTCACTCTGTCTGGATCCTGCGCACGGATTTTAGGGAAATAAAACGGAACAGACAGGAAGAAGTGTCTGCATGTCAACAAAAGATTACATGACAGACACAGAGATTTACTCATAGAAGCAGCATGTGCAATGAAAGTACACTGCTCAAAAAAAATAAAGGGAACACTTAAACGACAGAATCTAATTCCAAGTAAATCAAACTTCTGTGAAATCAATCTGTCCACTTAGGAAGCAACACTGATTGGCAATCAATTTCACATGCTGTTGTGCAAATGGAATAGACATCATTATAGAGATTATTGGCAATTATCAAGACACCCTCAATAAAGGAGTGGTTCTGCAGGTTGGGACCACAGACCACATCTCAGTACCAATGCTTTCTAACTGATGTTTTGGTCACTTTTGAATGTTGGTTGTGCTTTCACACTTGTGGTAGCATGAGACGGACTCTACAACCCACACAAATGGCTCAGGTAGTGCAGCTCATCCAGGATGGCACATCAAAGCGAGCTGTGGCAAGAAGGTTTGCTGTGTTTGTCAGCGTAATATCCAGAGGCTGGAGGCGCCACCAGGAGACAGGCCAGTACACTAGGAGACGTGGAGGGGGCCGCAGTAGGGCAACAAACCAGCGCAGGACAGCTACCTCCCACCTTTGTGCAAGGTGGAACAGGAGGCGCACTGCCAGAGCCCTGCAAAATGACCTCCAGCAGGCCACAAATGTGCATGTGTCTGCACAAATGGTTAGAAACCGACTCAATGAGGATGGTCTGAGGGCCCGACGTCCACAGATGGGGGTTGTGCGCACAGCCCAACACCATGCAGGACGCTTTGGCATTTGCCACAAAACACCAGGATTGTCAAATTCGCCACTGGCGCCCTGTGCTCTTCACAGATGAAAGCAGGTTCACACTGAGCACATGTGACAGACGTGACAGAGTCTGGAGACGCCGTGGAGAGCAATGTGCTGCCTGCAACATCCTTCAACATGACCGGTTTGGCAGCGGGTCAGTAATGGTGCAGGGTGGCATTTAGTTGGAGGGCCGAACAGCCCTCCAGAGGCAGCCTGACTGCCATTAGGTACCGAGATGAGATCCTCAGACCCCCTGTGAGATCATATGCTGGTGCGGTTGGCCCTGGGTTCCTCCTAATGCAGAACAATACCAGACCTCATGTGGCTGGAGTGTGTCAGCAGTTCCTGCAAGATGAAGGCATTGAAGCTATGGACTGGCCCGTCAGTTCCCCAGACCTGAATCCGATTGAACACATCTGGGACGTCATGTCTCGCTTCATCCACCAACGTCACGTTGCACTACAGACTGTCCAGGAGTTGGCAGATGCTTTAGTCCAGGTCTCGGAGAAGATCCCTCAGGAGATCATCCGCCTCCTCATCAGGAGCATGCCCAGGTGTACAGTAGGGAGGTCATTCAGGCATGTTGAGGCCACACACAATACTGAGCATCTTTTCCTTGTCATGAGGCATTTCCACTGAAGTTGGATCAGCTGTAATTTGATTTTCCACTTTGATTTTGAGTATCATTCCAAATCCAGACCTCCATGGGATATTCATTTTGATTTACATTGACAATTGTTATGTTTTATTGTTCTGAACACATTCCACTATGCAATGAATAATAATTTGCAACTGGAATATTTCATTCAGAGATATCTGGGATGCGGTATTTTAGTGTTCCCTTTATTTTTTTGAGCAGTGTATATTAGAAAATCCATTCTTATGAATAGTTAGGACATATGAAAGGAAGTTAAATATTAGTGAAAAACTACTTTAGCAGAGAATCAGAGAATGAATCTACATGATTGAGATTGTCAGTAAAAACTAGCCTAGTGCTTATTGCATGAAGTCACCAACATACCGTGAATGAATCTAAAAATGATCATAATTTTATCAAGGCACCGCTCAAGTTCTTCGTCTGTAGCTTCTTTGTTCCCAGAGCGCAACTTAGAATCAACATATTTAGCTGTAATAAAAATGAAGCAGAAATAAGAATGTGCAGATCCTTGTAAATATAAAGCCTAGTAAATGTGGTGCAGGTAGTTCATATGTTATTCATTTATAGTCACACTAGATGGAGGCCTGATGCTATCTCATCAGGAGGGTGGTAATGTCACGATGGGGGCAGGCATGCGGCGCTGTTGATGCCTAATGGCATCCTGTGATAATCTAATGACTTTTGCACCAGGGGACTCATGTGCTTGACGCCTACGCTTATATGCATTGTTTTTGTCCCAGCGATGCTGTTGCTCTTCAAGATTCTCATTTGCCTTTGTTGTCTTCGATGTGGTGCCTCTGCTGTTATCCTTTCATTGTCATTGGTGTACTTTTTCGGAGGAACCTTGTTGGTGTTGATATTTGCTTTTTAAAGGGGTTTTCCCACAAACAAAAGTTCATTTTAAAAACTGTATGTGTCTGACCGTGTACAGAACATACCACAGCTCCTGGGCAGGGGAGGAAGCAAAAAGACAATATTGACATTACAGAAGGAGATCACAGAGGATACATTTTGTGAGGTAAAATATTTTTTAAAAACAGTCAGTGAAATATTTTACCTCACAAAATGAATCCACTGTGATCCCCTGCTGTAATGTCAGTATTGTCTTTTGCTTCCTCCCCTGCCCAGATGTGGTATGCTCCATACACAGTGAGACACAGTCAATTTTTAAAATGAACTTTCGTTCGTGGGAAAACCGCTTTAATGTGACCGGCTTCCTCTGCCTGTAGACACGTCGTGCATCTGCCACAGGGATCAGCAGAAATGATTCACTGCACCAGAGCGTAATTCAAGCAGGTGTAGTAAATCAGACCACCGCCATCTTTGTGCAGATAGATAGAGGTGGTCACATTAAAACTGCGCATGCACTCCTCCCATACAAAGATGGCGGCAGTCAGTGAATCATTCGGCTGATCCCGGCGAAAGCGTGTTCGCGATGGTGTTCCACTGGTGGTACCGCGCAAGAGGCAACGTGAGTGTGTGAATGTGAGAGTGAGTGAGTGAGTGAGTGAGTGAGTGTGTGTGTGTGTGTGTGTGTGTGTGTGTGTGTGTGTGTGTGTGTGGTGTATACGGTGTATAGAGAGTGTGTGTGTGTGGTGCAAAGGAGTTCCGCTGGTGGTACCACGCAATAGGTTGGTACCAGCAGCAGTTTCTATATTGAGACACCCATCACTCGGGTGTCCCAGTATGGCGGTCAGTGAACTTCCTCTGCTTGGAATTCTGGGATACGGTGACATCTGGACAGAACAGGAAATGAAAACATTACAAGGCAATTATATAAATAGATTATGGCTGCATATAGTATCATGCTTTCACCAGAAAATCCTGGACTTCATTACAAAAAAAAAAAGTATTTCACAATGGAAACAGTGTAAGGAGGAAGACCAGGGTGCAGGTGCCTGCGTCATGCTGGGTCCGGAACTGCTGAGGCTCCGTCCCATGTTGCCTGGGGGAAAGAATAGGGGACAGGACAGGCCCCATGACCCAGGAAGAGGGGGTGTGGCTAAGCCATGCAGTGAGGAGAAAGTGAGCGAAGAAACAGTAAATGAGCAGTGAGAGCGGAGGCAGGTGTGCGGCACGCTCTGCAGCGAGAGAGGCAGCGCGGAGCCGTGCTCCAGCAGAACTTCAGCGGGCGCCCCAGTGAGAGAGTGTGTGTGCGGAGCGCCGTGTGCCCGGCTGAGCAGAGTGCGGTGCTCGTGTGGAGGAGTGGGGGCCGGGTGCAGGATCCTGAGGTGTGCTCCCCAAGACTGATAGACGCGCAGCAGCACCCGTGTTGGTCAGAGTACTCCAAGCGAGAGTTAGTTGGGGAAAGCTCCCGGCCACAGAGCAGAGCACAGATCTGGGACAGCTGTGTGAGAGACTTACTGGTATCAGTGGATGCGCAGAGCAGCACAAACCGAGCAGAGCAGCCATTCAGCTGTTCAGAGAGAGACACGTGCGCTCCGTGACTGAGTACAGCGCATGTGCCGAATAGAGAAAGCCCAGTACTGGACAGACACTTGCGGCCTACCTTGCCAGTTGACACTTGCCAGTCCACGATGGACTGTCAGTGCTGCGACCCTGTTTGTTATGGCCGCACCACCTTAAAGGGACACTGTCACCTGAATTTGGAGGGAACAATCTTCAGCCAAGGAGGCGGGGTTTTTGGGTGTTTGATTCACCCTTTCCTTACCCGCTGGCTGCATGCTGGCTGGAATATTGGATTGAAGTTCATTCTCTGTCCTCCATAGTACATGCCTGCGCAAGGCAAGATTGCTTTGTGCAGGCATGTACTACGGAGGACAGAGAATGAACTTCAATCCAATATTCCAGCCAGCATGCAGCCAGCGGGTAAGGAAAGGGTGAATCAAACACCCAAAACCCCCGCCTCCATGGCTGAAGATTGTTCCCTCCAAATTCAGGTGACAGTGTCCCTTTAAGGACTAGGGGCTCAGTGGAAGGTGCCGGAGACCGACCTCTGCCGCCAGACGACAGACCGTTGTTTGCAGGACCCCATTGGAAAAGCACCGTGCCAGCCATTGTTGGCACCGCTAACTTCAAAGCTTCAGTTGTGAACTGGGAAGCCTCTGACACATAAGTAATTTAAAGAACTGCCATTATCTTGTTTATTGCTAATTAACTTTGCCTATTGCTTGCCATTGAACTGTTTAACCCTCATTTAACCATTTATCTCCCTGTGAGGCGATAACCCCCTGCTAAATTAAGGCCATGTGCACACGTTCAGGTTTTTTCATGTTTTTTCGCGCTAAAAACGCTATAAAAACTCATTAAAAACGCATACATTATGCATTCTATCATTTAGAATGCATTCTGCATGTTTTGTGCACATGGATGCGTTTTTTTCCGCGAAAAAAACGCATCGCGGTAAAAAAATGAGCATGTTCATTATTTTTGCGGATTTTCTGCGTTTTCCCCGCAATTCTATGCATTTGGGAAAAACGCACAAAAAACGCGTCAAAAACGCGTCAAAATCGCGGCAAAAACGTGTGCGGTTTTCTTGCGGATTTCTTGCAGAAAATGTCTGTTTTTTGTCAGGAAAATTTCTGCAAGAAATCCTGACGTGTGCACATACCCTAAAACTGTTAAATTTGTTAACCCTTGCTCTGCCTTCTTTCATTGCATCCCGCAACCTGCTTACAACAGCATGGTATGCAAAAGGACGCATATACAGTCGCATTTGTTACTAATGTTTTCCTTCAACAGGGTAGTTTCACACACAGCATTTCTTCCAGCAGATGTTAGCCCTTGGTATGGGCTGCAGTCATACACCTCTAGAGAGTATCTGAGACATTCACAGTATGGCCTCCTTCACATGTCCTGGTGATTCCGATACTGGATAAACCAGTACAGGTGAGATCCGTGGTCCGTCTATGTGTGTACGTATGTGACATCCTTGTGTTGTCTGTATCAGTGTGCTGTAAGTGTGAAATGCATGGAATGAAATAAAGCATGGAAATTAAAGTATGTTCTGCATGAAATATGCTTAAAGATAGAGATAGTAATGAGGAACATAGAGATAGGTCAGTGTGATATACAATCAATGCTTTGCCTGTGGAATTTTCTGTAATTGTACTTATTGAATAAAACAAAAAAAACCGCGTGGGGTCCCCCTTATTTTTTACTAACCACCATGCTATTATTCTGGGAAGGGTTCAATAGCCATAAAGGTTTCCAGCCTATTAATATCAGCTCACAGCTGTCTGCGTAACCTTTACTAATTATTAAAAAGGTCAGAACACACTGACAGAAGCGTGAGAACACCGCTGCAGTGACGAGCGATGACATAATAAGGGTTACTGCAGGTCACAGGTGGCGGTTCTCATGGTAACCTCACTGACTTCACTACTTGCAGAGCGAGAACTTTCTCATGCTGCAAGAGGTGAAATCAGTAAGGTTACCGCATTTCACAGGTCATCTCACACAGAGGTTACCATGAGAACCGCCACCTGTGACCTGGGGGAACCCACGCTCTTTTTTTTTTTTTTTATTTAAAGGGAACCTGTCTCCCCCAAAATCGAAGGTGAGCTAAGCCCACCGGCATCAGGGGCTTATCTACAGAATTCTGTAATGCTGTAGATAAGCCCCCGATGTATCCTGAAAGATGAGAAAAAAAGGGATTTTTGTGTACTCACCGTAAAATCCTTTTCTCCGGGCCACTAATTGGGGAACACAGGACCGTGGGTGTATGCTGCTGCCACTAGGAGGCTGACACTAAGTAAATACAAAAAAGGGTTAGCTCCTCCTCTGCAGTATACACCGCCCACTGGCTCCAGATAATACTAGTTCCTAGCAAAGCAGTAGGAGATTAACAAGATTTAACTGTAATAACATGTCAAAGACTAAAACACTCATCATAGGCAACAAGCCAAAAAAAAGGGTGGGTGCTGTGTCCCCCAATGAGTGGCTCGGAGAAAAGGATTTTACAGTGAGTACACAAAAATCCCTATTTCTCCATCGCCACATTGGGGGACTCAGGACCATCCAAAAGCAGTCCCTGGGTGGGAAATAATAACCCAAAAGTATAAACTTATGGCACCTCCTGTCTACAGGTGCGCTACCGCTGCCTGCAGCATACGCCTACCCAGGCTTGCATCTGAGGATGCCTGAGTATGGACATTGTAATGCTTTAAAAAGGTGTGCAGGCTAGACCAGGTTGCAGCTTTGCAAACCTGTTCTGCATACGCTTGATTCCGAATGGCCCAGGAAGCACCCACCGACTGAGTGGAGTGTGCCCTGCGGCCCGCAGGGATAGGCTTGCCTCTGACGCGGTAAGCCTCTTGAATGGTCGATCGAATCCATCTGGCGATTGTCGTCTTAGAAGCAGCCAGTCCCTTTCGGTGTCCCGCCGGGAGCACGAACAGAGCATCCATCTGACGAAAAAATGCCGTCCTGGACACGTACTTCCTGAGAGCTCTGACAAGATCCAAGGAGTGAAGAGCCTTCTCCACATGGTGCGTTGGAGTAGGGAAAAGAGACGGAAGTACGATATCTTCATTGAGGTGGAAGGAAGACACCACCTTCGGGAGGAAAGTAGGGGACGGTCTGAGGACCACCTTGTCTCGGTGGAACGTAAGGAACGGGTCCGACAGGAAAGAGCAGCCAACTCCGAGACTCGTCTGATCGAGGTAATAGCGACGAGGAAAGTCACCTTCCATGAAAGAAGAGATAGAGGGATGTCCTGCAAATGCTCGAAGGGAGATTCCTGCAGGACACCTAGGACCAGATTAAGGTCCCAAGCCTCTAGTGGCGCTCTGTTGGGAGGCACCACGTGAGAGACTCCCTGAAAAAACGTTCTAACCTGAGGCTTGGAAGCGATTTTCCATTGAAAAAGGACTGACAAAGCCGAGACCTGCCCTTTAAGGGAACTTGGCGAAAGCCCCAAGTCCAGACCGGATTGGAGGAAATCCAGGATGGTAGGGATGTTGAAAACCATCAGAGGGCGACCTCTGCTTCTGCACCAATTGAAGATCCTCCAGACCCGATGGTAGATGCGCGGTGACACCGGCTTTCGGGCATTGAGCAAGGTGGAAACTACCTCACGGGAAAAACCCACTTGAGTCAGAACCCAGGATTCAACAGCCATGCTGTCAAACACAGGGCCCCTGAGTTCTGGTGGTAAATCGGGCCCTGAGAAAGTAGATCTGGACGATCTGGTAGGCGCCAATGAACGTCTGCGAGGAGCTGGACCAGCTCTGCATACCACGCCCTGCGAGGCCAATCCAGGGCGATGAAAATCACCGGGACACCCTCTGCCCTGATCTTCCTGATTACTCTGGGAAGCAGGGGAAGGGGGGAAACAGACTCCAAGGAAGGACTAGCGTGTCCGCCCCGATTGCCATGGGGTCCCGGGACCGGGCCACAAACTGAGGTACCTTGGCAGTGAACCAGGAAGCCATCAAGTCTACGTCCGGAGTACCCCAACGAAGGCAAATCTGTTGGAATATGTCCTGATGGTGAGACCACTCTCCTGAGGCAAGACCTTGCCGGCTAAGGAAATCCGCGGCCCAATTCTCCACTCCTGGAATGTGAACGGCCGATATGAATGAGTGGTTGTTTTCGGCCCAGAGAAGGATGTGCTCTACCTCACGCATTGCAGCTCTGCTGCGGGTTCCCCCTTGATGGTTTATATAAGCCACAGCCGTGGCATTGTCCGACTGGATACGAATGGGGCGGCCTGCTAGAAGATGATGGAACCGCTTTAGGGACAGCTGAATCGCACGTATCTCCAGGATATTTATGGGAAGACGAGACTCGTGATGAGTCCAGGTTCCCTGCGCAGTGTGATGGCGAAAGACCGCTCCCTAGGAGGCTGGCGTCGGTAGTGACTACCAGCCAATGGACTGGGAGGAAGGACCTCCCTTGGAGGAGAGAGGATCGGAGCATCCACCATTGGAGTGACTGCTTGAACCAAGGGGAGAGAGGACACAGTCGGTCGAGGGAAAAGGGACTCCTGTCCCATGCGTCCAGCATAGCATGCTGTAGGGGACGGAGGTGCAGTTGCGCAAATGGAATTGCCTCCATTGCGGCCACCATCTTCCAGAGAATCCTCATGCCAAAACGGATGGAACAAGGGGACGGCTGAAGAAGCTTCCAGACCCCCTGTGGAAGAGCCAGGACCTTGTCCCGAGGAAGAAGCACCAACCCTAGGGAGGTGTCCAGGGTCATGCCTAGGAAGGAGATCCATTGAGCTGGAACAGGAGATGACTTTTTTAGATTGATCAACCAGCCCAACCGAGAAAGAGTATCCAAGGAAATGCGGACGCACTCCTTGCAGGCTCGGAAAGATGGGCCTTTGACCAGTAAGTCGTCTAGGTAGGGAAGCACGACTAGACCCCGAGAAGGTAGAATGACCATGACAGCCGCCATGACCTTTGTGAAAACTCTGGGGGCGGTGGTGAGGCCGAAAGGCGAGGCCGAAAGGCAAGGCCGTGAACTGAAAATGTTCTTCGCCGACGGCGAAGCGAAGGAACCTCTGATGAGGTGGGAAGATTGGGATGTGGAGGTACGCATCCCGGATGTTGATGGATGCTAAGAATTCAACTTGTTCCATCGAGGCAATGACGGAACGGAGAGATTCCATCCTGAAATGATGGACTTTGACAAATCTGTTCAAGAGCTTTAGGTCCAGGATGGGCCTTACTGTTCCATCCGTTTTGGGGACCATAAACAGATTTGAATAAAAACCGTGGAACCTTTCGTCCTCTGGGACAGGGATAATCACTCTATCTTGTCGGAGCGACTGAATGGCCTGGGAAAAATCCCGAGTGTGCATTCCCGCTTCGGGAGGGAAGTGAAAAACCAGGTTGTAGGGGGGAAGGAAAAATCGATTTTGTAACCAGAGGACACCAGATCCCTGACACACTCGTCGTGAACGACTGCGAGCTAGACATGACGAAACAAGAGAAGGCGTCCGCCTACTTTGATGGTGTCGTCCGGAAGAGATTACGAGTCATTTAGAAGAAGATGGTTGGGGTCTGGATCCCCTGGACCTAGATTGTGTGGAGCGGCCCCTCCAGCAATGGTTGGGCCTGTATGGAGCCTGAGGGCTTTTCTCTCTGCCGGCGTGGCGCCCAGAGCTAGGGGAAGTGGCCGAGGAATGCCATGCGTAAGATCCACGAAAGGGCCGAAAACGAGCCTGCAGCTGTCGTCGGAACAGTTGTCTGAACCTCTGCTGGGGAAGAGAAGTTCTTCTTTTTGGGTATATGCAGAGACATGTTGTCGGTTAACCTCCGTGCAGGGCTGTGGGGCACCTGTGCAGCTAGTGAGCAGAGCACTGTGCAGGAGTAGGAGTGCCTGTGTCAGTGTGCAGCGCACCTACCCAGGTCCTGTGTCCGGAAGCCGCACTTAGACCGGAGAGGGACGCACTCCTTGATTTGGTGGCGTTCTGAGGCTCCTGAGAGAGACTGGGATCTCTATCTTCCGTCCAAGATGGCCGCTGAGAGGCGCTTCTCGCAGTGTGCGAAAAGCGCTGAAGCGGTGGGCGGGGACGCGCGCTGTGGGCAGAACATGGCCTAGCCGAGACCGAAGCCGGGGACTAAATTAGCGGTGCCCGGCTGCTAAATGCGGCCGAGCCCGTGGTGCGCTCGGGAGCCCCCCCCTACCCTATCAGATTCACCGCTTGTGGTCCTCTTCAGGTGAGGTACGATGGAAGGTGCAGTCAACCTCGATCCACCGCCCTCTTGATGAGGGAGTGGAGAGGGACTGGAGCTCCATGCAGCACCGCTGTTCCACAGTGGTGGTGCAGAGAGAGGGCGGCCGGACTGTGCTCAGGGAAAGTGCCTCTGTGTATCCTAAGGGTTCGCTCCCCTAGGATTTCACAGGGCTAGTTCATGGCCGAACATCCCACGTCGCAGGAAAGGGTACGGGGAGTAAACTCGCCGTGCTCGCCTGTTGGTGTTTCGGGGGAGATCGGCCCCTTTAAAAGGGTCCGTCGCCCCCTTTGTCCTCTTGCGCAAAGATAAGAATAAAAATTAAAATTAAAAAATAAAACATCTGGGAAAAAAATCAGACGCAGTGTGCCTCCTATGGACACTAAGCAAGAACTGGTATTATCTGGAGCCAGTGGGCGGTGTATACTGCAGAGGAGGAGCTAACCCTTTTTTGTATTTACTTAGAGTCGGCCTCCTAGTGGCAGCAGCATACACCCCCGGTTCTGTGTCCCCCAATGTGATGATGGAGAAAGAGGTTAGATTATACTCACCTAGGGGCGTTCCCGCTGCGGTCCGGTCCGATAGGCGACGCGGTGCGGTCCGGGGCCTCCCATCTTCTTACGATGATGTCCTCTTCTTGTAGTCACGCTGCTGCGGCTCCGGCAGCCCCTGGGTGAGTATAATCTAACCTCTTTTTCTCATCTTTCAGGATACATCGGGGGCTTATCTACAGCATTCCAGAATGATGTGGATAAGCCCCTGATGCTGGTGGGCTTAGCTCATCTTCGATTTTGGGGGTGACAGGTTCCTTTTAATGCACGCTATTCACAGACAGCGGCTGCTGACTACAACTCTCATTAGCGTCGCATGGTCTAGCTGATCGCAGAAGACCAGATGAGGATGATGAGTGTTGTATTCAGCACCCGGGCGCCTGGGAACAGCACTAACTGTAAAGCTTTCCCAGCCGCCGGAGCATTTAATTCCGGGAAGTGTCACATGGATGTCATCCATGTCATCAGTGTGCACGTGTGCAGCACACGCATTTCGTCCGTGGTGCCATAAAAAAAACTACACGTCTGCGGGATTTTCCTACAAGACACTGACCATGTGTAAAACCTGACGTGTGCACCACCATTGAAAACAATCGGTGTTTGCATGTCCGTATTTGCGGTCCTTAAAAACCAGACCGCATACGGACATAAAAAGCAGACGTGTGAAGGGGCCTAATATGTATTGGTACATAACGGTATTGATTAGTCCATATTCAATATGAATATTAGAGATATTTAGAATATACATCTATTTTATACTGAATTATAATGGCTATTAGGTACTCAGCAACTTTTTTACCTATCAGTTCTGCTGGCTTATTCGCTCTCTTGTTGATATACGTTTCAAAAGATTCCTTCATGACATTGACAAACTTCTCATTTTTCTGGAAGCAGACATCAATGATATGATCCACCTTATCCTTGAAATCCAGCAACTCCTGCACCATGTCCTTATCTTTTTCTGGATTGACAACTATCGAGCTACCAAAGATCTGTAGAAGAAAGTAGTGCATAACACGATAGTCTTATAAGCAGCAAGAAAGAATTATTACAAATATAAAATTACATACGGTATAGTTTATGTAGCGGATTTGCATTCCTTTTCCCACCATAAAGAGTAGGCTGCTAAAGACAACCCATATCCATATGGCTAATAGGGTTCATTACACGTTTCCACAGAGTAAACCCAATAGCTCTCTGGAGAGCTTGGCCTATAATTGAATTTATAAAAACATTTCTTTCTGCACCTTACAGATGCATGGACTAGGTAAATTGCATGTTTATGGCGCAAAAACTTGTTAAAATGGGGGTGGATGTTTGCTTCTGCCAGGCTGAAAAGGCATTCAGCGGCTGTCAATCGACGGTCCTCTCTTAGGGAAGATTAACAGCTACAAGTGGTGGCTGACAGCAGAGGGTGCATTGTAGGTGCATGTTTGGAAGAAGGTGGAAGACCGTTCTGCCAGTACTTGGGTGAAGCACAATGACTTGGGAGAAAGAGGCACACACTGCCATGGTTATTAAGAGAAGCGATGTGATTATTTTTACTAAAAGAGAAATAATAGGAGCAAACATGGACAGTGCTGTGATATAGGTTGGGTTGACAATGCATTGACTCCATTTTTGGGCCACTGACTGGAACTATTGCTCTATTTATACACTCATCTTCCTATTTCTGGAGGACATTAATCCGGGTGCTTGGAAACAGGGCAGTAACGGTAATCGCTCAATTGGGAAGGGTAAAAGGAGTCATGACTGTGCTCTGACAACAAAAGGAATCTGCACGTGTAATGCTGGGTTCACAACTCCAGTACATTGTGCATACTACTAACTTACAGCCTATGACTTCTAGAAAATAGGTGTCCAGCATTGGTGTCTATCTATAACCAACATTGCTTTTACATGCTGGCAGACCGTACAGGGCACAGGGCTATACAGTTATGGAAATATACCCAGGTGCATAAATAGATGAGGTGGAGCTCAGCTTTACAAGGATGCAAATATGATACAATATTTGGTTTCATACTTTAATGTACTCCCCCCAGTGCTGCAGCAGGATTGACTGACCACCTCGGACCCGACTGAAGAGTTGATACATAAGAGTCAGGTCTGGAACTCTGTTCTCATCCAGCATATTCTTCAGACCTGCGTGTACAAAACCACACATAGCTGTTACAGACAAGCCAGGGCACACAGTGATCATACATGGCTATACACAAGGGAAGGAAGACACTGATGGAATATGTAAAGAGGACCTGTCACCAGGTAGAGACTGGGCAGTTTTTGATCTTAAATGATTCTGGCTGCTCCACTGAGCATTCAGTTCTCTGTTTATGATTTCACACATAAGGGTCTTATTATTTAGTGTTAATTTCACTGGCGTTTACCATGGGGGAAATAGGGTAATAATGCTGAGCAGCCAAAAGAGCCGCCCTAGAGAAGCCTGTGAGCCCCCATGGTAAAGGCCATAGAAATTAGCACTGAATAAAGACTTAAATCTCTGGAACAGTAAGGTGGATTTAATGCAGACTAATAATACGGGGAGCAAAAAAAAAAAATACAATTCTGGAAAATACTGGCCATTTTTGACCTTGTGACACGTCCTCTGGAACCAGTCATGAGATCTACTGACAGGAGGAGCAGCGTAACATACAGGTTCAAGTTATAGTTAATAGAAATCCCTGCTCATTCTGGGTGTACGAGTCCGAGGGTAGTCTCACTTGGAGACTAACCATCTTCCCTGTACGAGCATGCATTTCTAAATCCAAGTGCGGCAAAATTAGAAAGAATAAGTATAATGAAATTCTTCCTTTATTTTTCTGCTTTTGCTTTTCCAGGGTTTGTTGTACAGTTAAACCTACCTGGCAACATAATTGTACAGCTCAGCACGATTACAGTGATACTAAACTTTTAGAATTATATTTCTACTGGTTAAAAAATAGCTTTTTTTTAATTTTTTCCATTGATCGAGTTATGTGATGATTTGTATTTCTGCGTGCCAATCTTTCTTTTTTATTTCTGGGTATACATGACATTTTGATTGCTTTTTATCGCATTTTTGAAGGAAGGTGCAGTGAATAGAAAATGGCAATTTTGATTATTCAATTTTTTCATTTATGCCATTAATATTTTATTTTCGTAGATTGTATTTTTAGATTGGACACAGTGATACCAAATATGTTTATTTCTTTTAATATTCTTATTTAACACCTATACTCACCTCCGATGCAGTACCAGCGGTGTCAGCACTGGCTCTCCTGGTGATTGCATGACATTGTTATGTCATGCGATCCCTGTGGCCAATCAGCACTGGCTTCACTTTCCCTACCTTTGGACAAATCACACTCATACGAAGGACATGAGAGCTGCCGGGGAAGCCATGCACGTGTTTCGGTGCGATGGGCACTGCAAAGGACGCCCCACTGGCCCTGCACCACACAACTGACATTGTCAGAGCATTTAACTAGTTAAACACTGTTCTTCCACATGGACAAAACTATTTGCTGCAGCGGTCACATGACACTGTTTATGTAGCTTGAGCGACAAGGGACACAATGCAGAGACTGAAACAATGCCGATACAGGTGGTAAGTATAAATATATATATTTTTTATTTTATGCTGCACCCTATGATTACTCATAAAGGGTTGTCTAGTTATGGACAACTCCTTTAAGAATCTCCAATCTCTCCCAACAACTAGGTTCTGCCATTACTCTTGCCTCTACAATGACAGCAGTGACAGGAGATTGTCAGACTGTGTAAGGACACATCTCCCCTGGAAATAACCGGTTTATGAACCTACTTATAAACCTAATTTACAAATTTCACACCCACCGTCACCTGAAAGTCTTGGCTGATTGGATTGTTTGTACTTAATAATGCACTAGATAAAATCCTAAAACTATTCCATATAACCCTCTTTATTACAAATACTGCAACCAAAAGATAAATTAAAGCATAAGCACTTAGATGAACGTGATGTCTACATATTGGATGTAAAGACTTCCTCACATTTTCGGCTTGTGGAATCTATTTACTAGTGTTGTGTAAAGGCCCCGTCACACTGGACGATATCGCTAGCGATCCGTGACGTTGCAGCGTCCTGGCTAGCGATATCGTCCAGTGTGACAGGCAGCAGCGATCAGGCCCCTGCTGTGATATCGCTGGTCGGGGCAGAAAGGCCAGAACTTTATTTCGTCGCTGGCTCTCCCGCTGACATCGCTGAATCGGCGTGTGTGACGCCGATTCAGCGATGTCTTCGCTGGTAACCAGGGTAAACATCGGGTTACTAAGCGCAGGGCCGAGCTTAGTAACCCGATGTTTACCCTGGTTACCATCGTTAAAGTAAAAAAAACAACCACTACATACTTACCTACCGCTGTCTGTCCCCGGCGCTCAGCTTCTCTGCACTCCTCCTGTACTGGCTGTGAGCGCCGGGCAGCCGGAAAGCAGAGCGGTGACGTCACCGCTCTGCTTTCCGGCCGCTGTGCTTACACAGGGCAGAGAAATACAGCGCCGGGGACAGACAGCGGTAGGTAAGTATGTAGTGGTTGTTTTTTTTACTTTTACGCTGGTAACCAGGGTAAACATCGGGTTACTAAGCGCCGCCCTGCGCTTAGTAACCCGATGTTTACCCTGGTTACCTGGGGACCTCGGGATCGTTTGTCGCTGCCGAGCTGTCTGTGTGACAGCTCTCCAGCGACCAAACAGCGACGCTGCAGCAATCCGGATCGTTGTCGGTATCGCTGCAGCGTCGCTTAGTGTGACGGTACCTTAAGGCCAGGGCCGAGTCTACACTTTATCTCTCACTGTATGTGAAATAGCTGTTCATAGGAATGCACTGTAGCTTGCAAAAAGCTACGTGATCGCTTGGCCCCAGGCAAACAAATTTTGAGCATTGCAATTCCAGAACAATTGTGAGGAAATAGGTACTTATAATAAAATTAAAGAGGTTGTTTGGTGAAAACAAGCATGAATAGGTATGTGTTATCACTGGCAAGAATGGTGATAGGGTGGGGCAAACTAAGAATTTGCCTAGGGCCTCCACTCCCCTAGCCAGTTGCACGCCGCTAATACCGGCAGACCACGCAGTTGCCATGGGGCCCGTGAGTAATGGTACTGGTGACAGATCCGCCCACCCCCCGTGCCTGGCATCACACATTCAACTGCATCAGCATCGAATATGCCAATACAGTTGAAAGCAATGATGGAAGAGGGAGCATCAGGTGAGACTCCCTCTCCCATCATTCCCCCTGTGCATCTGACATCTCAGGCAGCGGGTGCAATGACATTGCTTTATAACACAATGCTGTGTCGGTCAGTGGAGCTGCTGAGATGTGTTGCAGAAATCGGATCAGTGGGAAAGCGAGGAGAGGCGACTATGGGTTTTTTTGGTTTTTTTTTTTAAATCAGTGATTACATGGTGGCCATAATACTGCAGAACTATGAGATGTGCATCATACTATATGGGGGCTGCATTGTACTCTATCAAGGACTATGGGGTGCATTATACTGTATGGAGGACCATAGGGAGTGCATTATACTGTATTGAGGACTATAGGGAGTGAATTATACTATATGAAGGGCTAAAAGGTTCATTATACAATGAGGAATACATTGTACTATATGGAGGATTATGAGAGGTGCATTACATAATATGGAGGACTATGGGGTGCATTATACTGAATAGAGGACTATGGCAGTGTATTATACCTTAAGGAGGACTATGTGGAGTGCATTATACTACAGGGTGGGCCATGAATTTGGATACACCTAAATAAAATGAGAATGGTTGGTGATATCAACTTCCTGTTTGTGGCACATTAGCATATGGGAGGGGGAAAACCTTTCAGGATGGGTGGTGACCATGGTGGCCATTTTGGATCCAACTTTATTTTTTCCAATGGGAAGAGGGTCATGTGACACATCAAACTTATTGAGAATTTCACAAGAAAAACAATGCGCTTGGTTTTAATGTAACTTTATTCTTTCATGAGTTACCGTATTTACAAATTTCTCTTTCTCTACAGCCATTGACATGTCGCAGAGGTTAACACGTGAGGAGCAGATAGAAATTGTGATGATTGTGATGATGTCTGGTGAACGCAGTACCTGGGTCATTGAAGCAGATTTCAATGCAAGACACCCTACGCAAGAAAACTGTCACCATTCCCATGTTATTTAGGTGTATCCATATAAATGGCCCAAGAAAAAAAGGTTGCCTCAGCACTGAACATAATGTTCTGTGTAAACGGAGGGCCCTGTTCCAATTTTTGTTTTGCCCATTCTGCAAACTCATTGCTCCGATCTGGGTCATCCTCGTTGAGATGCTGCAGCAGATGGATTTTGTAAGGGTGCTATTTGTGAGTAGCTAATATCCGCTGAAGGGATGTTCGACTGATGCCAGGTTAGCACAATTTCTTAATCCAGAACGGGGACACTAACATTCCCCCTTATTCTGGATATTTTTATCTATTTTATGGCTAGGACTTTGAAAACACAGAGCACTGGGTGGTTCAGGAAGTCTTCATCCATCGACATCATGACGTCTGTGGATCAGACCACAAAAACCACAGGAACTCAATTTGTCTACGTGCCAGGTAAATAGGTATGGATAGGAGAAACACTGTGGATATTAAACAGTATATATAAAATGAATACCAACTGTACGCAGCTAAAACAACAGTTCCAAAAGAGAAATTACCTTTTTGTAAGATGGCAACCAAGTGTTCTCCTAGTAGTTGTTTCTCCACACAAGCGATCAAAGGTTTACTGCAGGATAAAATATACAACATTACTTCGTGAAGCATTTGCAAATGCCAGCAGTTAAAAATATAGCAAATTAGTGCCAACGCCTCACCATGTGTAACCTTGAGGAACTCATCTGGTCTGAAGAAGATAAAATAAGCTTAAAGGTGTTATCGATCTTCAGGCCGAACAAGCATACAGACTGGTGATGCTAGAAAATAATAGAAAAGGAGTACCTACGTGTGGGATAACCCTTCTGCTCCAGTGCCGCCTCTCCGCTGCTTCCTAGAGTTCATTGTCGGCAGGGTTGCAGTGGTGACAACCCCACAATCACATCACTGCACTCAGCAATATTGGGCATTTTGCCTCAGCATGACCTCTAATGTCAGTAATTGGCCTGCAGTCATTAGTGGTGTCTACAACAAGTGTCCGCAGCAGTCATGTCAAGAAAAAACTCACCAGAGTGGGAATGGGGCGGTAGGAGATTCCTGGAGTAA
Organism: Ranitomeya imitator; assembly: GCF_032444005.1. Lineage (NCBI taxonomy): Eukaryota > Metazoa > Chordata > Amphibia > Anura > Dendrobatidae > Ranitomeya > Ranitomeya imitator. The sequence continues at coordinate 549,113,502 of NC_091284.1, forward strand.
AGTACTAGTTATTTTATTATTTTAAAGCATAATCAGCCTGCAGACCCGTATGAGGTAAAAATGGACAACCCTTTGAAGGGAAGCTGTCAGCAGGATTGTGCAAAGTAACCTACAGTTAGGTCCATATATATTTGGACAGAGACAACATTTTTCTAATTTTGGTTATAGACATTACCACAATGAATTTTAAACAAAACAATTCAGATGCAGTTGAAGTTCAGACTTTCAGCTTTCATTTGAGGGTATCCACATTAAAATTGGATGAAGGGTTTAGGAGTTTCAGCTCCTTAACATGTGCCACCCGGTTTTTAAAGGGACCAAAAGTAATTGGACAGATTCAATAATTTTAAATAAAATGTTTATTTTTAGTACTTGGTTGAAAACCCTTTGTTGTTGATTCTTCACCAAAAATTTACATTTGGTATCTTTATGTTTGAAGCATGATATGTGGGAAAAGGTTGAAAAGTTCCAGGGGGCCGAATACTTTCGCAAGGCACTGTATAATATTCACTATGTAAACTAGGGGGCAGGTCAGCATGTTACTGGGCACAATCCTGCTGACAGGTTCCCTTTAAAGTTAGATTTGATCCTATTTTTTCAATTGGTCTCAATGACGTTGTAATTATAGTGACTTAGTATTCCGTAGGTTACATCCATATTATTCCATTTTACCAATACTGCTCTAAACACTACGCCAGGGTGGCTGTTGGTAAAAAGATGCCACCATCTGACCATGGCCTAAGTGCTAATATATAAAGCTTGCCTTTGCTGGATGTTTTCCATTGGTTGAAGATATCAAACCAAATGTACTTGGCTTCTGTTTTCATTTTTCAGCCAAGTAAAATAAAATAAAAAACACAGCAAGGTACAGAATGTTTGACCTAACCAAACTTTTATCTTGAGAGGACATTTCCACAATTGTATTGGGTCAATATTAGCACAGTACTGCAGCTCAAAGGGGCAATTTGCTAACCTATTAATGTGAATTTGGCCCTGAAGAGAAAATTATTCTAGAAGCATGTAGATGAAAGATGAGTGAATCATCTAGCGGCCTATGAATATTCATTTCTCTACACTAGCTGCTGCACCAGGACATCAATGGGTCAACTATGTAATGCACAGAAGAGGAGAGCCTACAGCTAGCAAGTGATCCCCTCTATGTATCCTAAGGGGATATGAACTGGAGGCATCTAAGACGGGCAACAATTTTAAAAATATGACAATACTTTACTTACTGCGTCCCATGGTCCAAATATGTGATGACCCGGTCAACCTCTTCTTCTAAACGCCTATTCACATGATGTAAATATTCAGGAATCTAGTAATAGGAAAAACAGCATGAAAGTAAACCAGAGATTAGAAGATATGGCAAGTTATGCTAGCAAAATACATTTACACACACGGACACCCTTGCTTGTTTCATAGCTGCAGCTATATACAGTTTCATAACACTATCCAAAGCTGCTCTGCAGGTCCAATAGGGTCAGTGCTACCAAGTCTGTCTCTCATCACTACATATTGCTTATTGGGCACTATATAGGCAGCAAAACAAATTATGGAAATGGTTCTAAATGGTTTCTTTATGATCAGGTAACTATTGTGCTTGTTAGATTGCCCAGTGCCACTACCTGTGACATTGGCTTTTCTTTGAAGGGGCTGTCAGCTATTAAAGAGGATATCCGGGACTTTAGAAAAAGGCATGTAGTTGCTAACAAAGGCAACTACATATCTGTTGCACCCAGCACCTGTCATTGACCGCTCCTGCCAGAGATTCAGCAACTCGCTGTCAACAGAGCAGCAGTTTCTCTTCCTGTTGACAGGGCGGTACTACTAGCATCATGCTGAGTGAGAGCAAACTTCCCCCCAATTAGGCAGTAGAGATCGGCTGTCAATCAGCATGAAACCACTAGTCCTGCCCTGTCAACAGGAAGAAAAACTGCTGTGCTGTTGACAGCAAGTTGCTGAATTTCTGGCAGGAGTGGTCAATGACCAACGCTGGGTACAACAGGCAGATAGTTGCCTCTGTTAGCAACTACATGCCTTTTTTAAAGTACCAGATATCCCTTTTAATCCATTTTTGTTAGAAAGGGGTTGCCTGATCATAAGGTATCTTTACCATAATGAATAGGCTGTCCACGTAAAACACAATGTGCTGCATCTTATAGATACAGGACCCTCCACTTTGGCAATGTGGTTCCAGATTGAGGACCACATGTGTTAATGAAAAACTCTCTACTAGTGAGTAATATAATACACTATATGGTCAGTCCCTAAACAGAAGCTTAAAGGGCCACTGTCACCCCTTCCAGCCGTTATAAACTAAAAGAGCCACCTTGTGCAGCAGTAATGCTGCATTCTAACAAGGTGGCTCTTTTAGTTTTTGCTTCTGTTATTCCCTCAATAAAGCGTTTTATAATTTTCCCCAAATACCCATCTTTAGCCAGGGAGGCAGGTCTGAAGCCCCCTCTTTGAAGCGCCCAACTGCCGTCAGTCATCTCTTCTGGGGCGCTGGTCGCCACCCCTTCAGCGCTGTTTACGTCTGAAATCCGGCGCCTGCGCTGTGCGTGCCTGCCAGGGGCTGGCGCATTGAGTAGTGGCCGTCATAGCTCAGATGCCGGGTTCCTGACGGCGCCTGTGCGGGCTGTCGGCCACCCTGTTACTGAATCCCCACCCCGCACTGTGCATAATGTATAACACACTGCGGGGCGGGGATTCAGCAACAGGGTGGCCGCACTGCCCGCACAGGCTCCGTCAGGAACCCGGCATCTGAGCTATGACGGCCACTATTCAATGCGCCTGCCCCTGGCAGGCACGCACAGCGCAGGCGCCGGATTTCAGACGTAAACAGCGCTGAAGGGGCGGCGACCAGCGCCCCAGAAGAGATGACTGACGGCATTTGGGCGCTTCAAAGAGGGGGCTTCAGACCTGCCTCCCTGGCTAAAGATATTTGGGGAAAATTATAAATTGCTTTATTGAGGGAATAACCGAAGCAAAAACTAAAAGAGCCACCCTGTTAGAATGCAGCATTACTGCTGCACAAGGTGGCTCTTTTAGTTTATAACGGCTGGAGGGGGTGACAGTGTCCCTTTAAGGCTATGTGCACACGTTGCGGATTCTCTGCGGATCCGCAGCGTTTTTTGCAGTGCAGAAACACTGCAGATCCGCAATTGATTTACAGTACAATGTAAATCAATGAGAAAAAAAAATGCTGTGCACACTTTGCGGAAAATCCGCTGCGGAAACGCTGCGGTTTAAAAGAAGTAGCATGTCATTTCTTTTTTCAATCTGCAGCGTTTTTGTACCCATTCCATTATAGAAAGCCTCAGGGGTAAAAAAAACGCGACAAATCCGCAGGTGCGTTTTCTGCCAGGAGAGGCAGAATCCGCACCAGAAATTCCTAAGGCTAATCCACAACGTGTGCACATAGCCTATGACATATTGGTTCCGAGACTTCTGGAAATCAGACCTGAAAGCAATTTTTAATTGTACAAAGGCACTTTATAAAAGGAAGCTGGTTTATAGCTAGCCATACTTACCTCTCTCTCTTGCATTAACCTCTGCCCCTCAGATGCATACAAGCAATTTGTTTCTTCCAAAAATCTTCCTTCAAAACAATCTTTGTACACCTATACAAATCAGATAAAATAGTGAGAGGCTCACAAATGCGTCCTAAAACAAAATAAAGTATGGTCTTACATGAAGTATTAAAAATGTTCCTATTACTGTTAGTTTATGCTTGTGTCATTGATTTCCAGCTGACAGACCACACTAAATATGCTCATGTACACCTTAGTTTTCGACATACATCTACATGAAGATTTGTGCACCTCTTTATGAATCAGGAGCGTACGTCAGCACGTCCCCTCATCAAGACCGATATCAACAATGCCGGTCTTGATCAATTTGGCCCTTAATTTTAATCTAATGCATAGTTTTGCTTAGTGAGGATTAAGGGGGCCTCGATTTCAGTTATCCCTCTTTCTTTGGACATTATGCAAAACCAACCTACAATTCTACAATTTTCTCTTCCAGACTATTTAATACACCTACTTGTAGGTCAGACAGCATGCCAAGCAAACTTCTCATCAGACTTCTGTCCACTGCCTCTCCAGAGCGCTCTTTCTCAATCAGGAGGAGGATGCCATCTATCGTTTTTGTTTGAACCAACTTATCACTTACAACATGACAGCGAAATAACTCCAAACCCATATCCCTGCAAGGAAAAGGAACAAAAGCAAAGGAATGACTTTCTAATGAGTGACTTATGACTCAAGCCATCCACACTGCAGAAGATGACAATCACACTAATTTCGACGTTGAGTGTAAAGTCAGCGCGTTTGGCAAATGGTTTCTTAATAGTACATAGAGACAATCAGTTCTGTGTTGTACAGCGTTTCATATAGTACCATGGCACGGTGTAACGCCACCAAGCATTGAGTACACACAGAGCAGAGGACAGGGGTGCTTTGGGGTAGTTTTAGGAATATCACGGTAAGGATCTTTACTGTTTATTGATCAAAAGATTTGATTTTCAATGGTAGAAGAATTCAAAGTATAAGCTGTCATCCAGTGATAGTCAATAAAGGGGTTGTGTTATGAGAGATGAGCCCATCGGGATGCAGCCTGCTCCCACCACCCCCAAACAGCGGCTTTTGCTGGGGAAAGCCTTAGCCAGACTGTAAGATGACATGGTGACCATACAGAAGAATTACGGTCTGTGTACACCTTGGGTGGCCAGAATGGATGCTGATGGAGAGTAGCAATCTGTAGGTGGTTTGATAATAGGCAGGTGAGCCAAAGAGCAGGTTACACAGACACTTACCATATAGAAGGAAGCATAGAGTTTTGTAGGACGTAGGTTCGATCTAAGAATAGGAAAATGCTTCGGATCATGATCTAAAGAATGGAAGAAAGATCGTTTTCAACCATTTTGGTGTACAGAAAACCATATTTATTGGGGTTGTAGTATCGCATAAAAAGCCTAAATCTGATAGAAGGGACTCTTGAGTTAGAAAAATATAACTAATTATATCTCACCATCATATGTACCTTTTTAGGTTTATAGAAAAAAAATGGTGGCTCATTTTATGATGTCAGTTTTGCATAATATAAACTACTTTCTGTCCAGTGTCAGTAAGCCCCTCTCTATTTGCACCCATCAGTGGTGGGAGCAGGGTTGGACTAGTAGCACAAGACCCCTTCCTTTACCCCTTACCTTTAAAGAGTTCATCCCATGATTTGTTTTCAAGAGCCGTGCCCCCCACCTTTCTGCTTGACAGAATACACTACTGAATGACTGACAATATGAACTAGCATTATGGCTGAACTGCTGACCTGAACAGTAAGGCCACGTGCACATACTGTGTTTTTTCCATGCAGATTTGACACAAAAACATGACCGGTATCCTGATGGCAGAAAAGTGAATGAGAATCCTGAAGTCTTATGCACGTTACTTATTTGTGACCTGCAGATTTGGTGCAGATGCATCTGCAGCATGTCAATTCTTTTAGCATTTTTTCACTCATTGACTTCAAGTCAGTCAACAATGCTATAAAAATGTAGGTCTAAAAATGATTGCCGATTTGCTCTGTGTTTGCTGCTTTTGTGTAGCCTTTTTGCTTGGGTTTTCAGACAGCAGTGAATGTTATAAAGATGGATAATATCACAAAAAAAATCTGTATATATTATAAAATAGAGGTTACCGTTTGTACTGCATCGCATTATTCTCGGTGTCCCTCAATCTTCAGCACCTTTTCTGAGTTTTTACTTGTCTTTAAATTAATACACATTACTTCATAAAATATATATTTTTTTATAATGGACATGTATTCACTTCTCATTTGTTGCTGATCAGTATGTGCTTGGTATTTGGTTTTATTACAGAGATCGATAATAATAACCTATTTGGCCTCAGTGTCAATATGAGAGTCAAATGCCCCCCTAGGGCACATTCATATGGTAACTATTCTTCTGCATGGTGCTCAGGTGTATTAAACATATTATGATTTTGTGTGGTTGTTATTTGATTTTGCCCCTTGGTCTACTCATGTGTTTGTACTGCCTTAGTTCTCCCCTTGTGAGATTCACATACTGTCACACCTTGGAGCATTATTTGCACCCAGCCTGTTTACTTTCTTTTGTTTTTATATATACGTTTGTCTATTTACTCTATGCATCACACTACCATCCATTGCTTAAATGGTATTTATTCTATGTGTGTACAGGGCTGCCACCAGGAATTTCAGCGCCCCACCCTGGCAACATTTTTGGGCCCCCTTGAGACTCCACCCAGGCTCCACCCCAGCTTTGCCTCCAACCCTCGAACATTCCACAGTCCCATCACCCACTCTTTGAAAAACTCCACATCTGAATCCCGTCTTCTCGAATCACACATTATCAGTTCCCATCGTACTCCAGATCACATACATAGCTAGCAGCTTTTGTTAAAAGATTTTTTTTTAACCCGCCACCTTGACGATGTAGACTCTTTTGGATGGGCCCTACTCTACTCTAACCCATTAAATATTTGTTAAAATATCCAATACTCTTTTTAGGTGTATTTTTATTTATGTTTCTTTAAGGGAATGTGTCACATACAATTTTAAAATGAACAATAATACCATATACAAGGAACAAATACTCACTCCATGATCACACCACATCTTACCACCATACAGTGACCGAATAATACCACATACAAGGGACAAATACTGCTACACCATGGTCCAACCACACATTACCACCATAAAGTGACCGAATACTACAATAATGATCATTAATAAAAAAAAACAATACTAATTTTACCATAAGAGCCATCATACACAGGAGCTTTGTATATAGTACACAGTGTATAGTGTCAGTGTACACATAATACCGTGATCACTGGTGATATTATACAGAGATAACCAGTGACATACACAGGAGCTCTGTATATAGTGTCACTGTTGCAAAGATAATACAGTGATCACCGGTGACATTATACACAGGAGCTCTGTATATACTGCCAGTGTACAGGTAATATAGGGATCACCAGTGACATTATAAACAGGAGCACTGTATACAGTGTATAGTGTCAGTGTACAGATATCACACTGACTTACCAGTGACGTTTGCAGTTGAAGTACTTCATGCTCGCTTTTCTTCATCCAGCCCAGACCGCCATCACTTTTTCCAGCCATAGACTCGTCTCTGCAGACTATAAGTTACCTAGAGCACATTTCCCAATTTTTCCCCAACCTCAACACTAAGCCAGATGAAGAAAAAAGCGACCATGTCACCCTGGACAATGACAGGACCTTTCCTCCCCTACAGTGAAAACAGTATCCTCAAAAATAATATCCTTTAATTAGCCCCTACAGTAATAATATCCTACATTCTGGACCCCACGTGTCCTACCATTCTGCCGCATGTCTCTCCATATTGCACCCATAGTAATCCATAATAGTATAATGCATCCCATAGTCATCTATAGTAGTAAAATGCACCCCAATGTCATATATAGTAGTTAGTGATGAGCGAGTGTACACATGTGGCCTGAGTACATGTGGGGGTTGCCTGGTTGCTAGGGAATCCCCATATGTCATCAAGCTGGCTAGTAGCTGTAAATAATTCAGCTGCGGTGATGCTTGCTTACCGTAAAATCTGTTTCTTGGAGCCTCCATTGGGGGACACAGGAACCATGGGTGTATGCTGCTGCCACTATCACGGCGTGGACAATTGGGCCGCCGACTTCCTCAGCCGCGAGGGCCTCGCGGCAGGGGAATGGTCCTTGCATCCGGAGGTCTTCCATCAGATTTGTCTTCGATGGGGGACTCCGGACGTTGATCTCACGGCGTCTCGAATAAACAGGAAGGTGCCGCAGTTCATCTCCAGGTCTCGCGATCTTCTTGCAGTGGGCGTCGACGCTCTGGCCATTCCTTGGTCACAGTTCGTGCTGCCCTACCTGTTCCCACCCCTTCCATACTTCCCAAACTGTTAAAAAGGATCAAAGCGGAAGGGGTGTCGGTCATTCTGATCGCCTCGGTTTGGCCCAGGAGAGCTTGGCTCGCGGAGCTCGTCAATCTTCTCGCGGACGCTCCCTGGGGCCTTCCAGACAGGCCTGATCTGCTGTCCCTCTGTTCAGGGCCCCCGTGGATTTATGGGATTTAAACCTGGTACTGGACGTTCTGAGGGTTTCCCCCTTTGAGCCTCTCAGGGAGGTTCCCCTGTCAGTTCTATCTTTGAAGGTGGCCTTTCTTGTGGCCATCACTTCTATCCGCCGCGTTTCCGAGTTGGCGGCCCTGTCCTGCCGACCTCCGTGCTTGGTCATTCACCAGGACAAGGTGGTCCTCAGGCCTCCTCCTTCCGTCCTTCCTAAGGTGGTTTCCACCTTTCACTTCAACGTGGACATCGTTCTACCTTCCTTTTGTCCAGCTCCGACTCATCCCCTGGAGTGATCGTTGAACAAGCTGGACCTCGTCAGGGCAGTGAGGATCTACCTGGATAGAACGTCCACTTTCCAGAAGACGGATTCTTTTTGCGTCATTCCTGATGGCATGCGCAGAGGCCAACCGGCTTCTAAGGCGACTATTGCTTGCTGGATCAGGATGGCAATTCTGGAGGCTTACCGGGTCAAGAACAGAGTGCCCCCTCCTGGGATCAAGGCTCACTCTACCCGGGCAGTCGGCGCCTCCTGGGCGGTGCACCACAGGGCTTCCGCCCTACAGCTTTGCAAAGCGGCAACTTGGTCTTCCATCCACACGTTCGCCAAATTTTAGAAGGTCCATACCTACGCTTTGGGGGACGCCAGCCTAGGCAGAAAGATCTTACAGGTGGCAGTGGTGAGTCCTCTGACCTGATGGAAGTCTGTTTTCCCACCCCAGGGACTGATTTGGGACGTCCCATGGTTCCTGTGTCCCCCAATGAGAGGCGATAAAGAAAACAGGATTTTTGGTTGCTTACCGTAAAATCTGTTTCTTGGAGCCTTCATTGGGGGACATAGCTCCCTCCCAAGGTTTCTCAGTTTTCTGTTTTTATGTTCTCTGACTGTTCTCACGTTTACAGTTCTCAAGTTTGTGATTATGGTTTTTCAACCTTGTTACTTATCTCCTACTGCTTTTTCACAAACTGAAGAGTATTATGCCAGTCGGTGGGGTGTATACTGCAGAGGAGGAGCTAACTTTTTTATTTGCATAGTTTCAGCCTCCTAATGGCAGCAGCATACACCCATGGTTCCTGTGTCCCCCAATGAGAGGCGATAAAGAAAACAATCTCCGAGCAGTTACAAATACTCGGAGACCACCGGAGCGTGCTCGGGAAAACCCGAGCAATGAGTACACGCGCTCATCACTAATAGAAGTATAATGCAGCTCCATGGCAGTATAATATGCAGCCCCATAGCAGTATAATGCACCCCTGTAGTGGTATAATGCAGCCCCATGCTGTGGCTTTGCAAAAAAAAAAAAAAAGTTTCTCCTTACCTGGTCGGGGTCCAACGGTGTCCTCCGCTACGATTCAGCCGAGGCGCGTACCATCGTTCCGGCGTATAACAGTGACGGCCTGTGATTGGCTGGTGGCTGTTAACTGTTGCTGTGCGGGAGGAATCCCCCGCACAGCAACAGATTTTAGCTGATCGTGCCTGAGGACGCACGATAGTTACTGAAGCAGCAGCATCCTTCCGCTGGGGCCCGTTGAGCAGAAGAGAAGGGGCCCCCTCTGCTCACCGGACCCCATACGCTAGTAATGCCCTGATGGCGGCCCTGCGTGTGTATACCTTTCCATCTTATATTTACGTATTTATGTGGTGGTTTTATATTGTGTCCTGGGTCTGTTTTTTGCATCCTACACATTTTCTCTTTTTAAATGATTTTTATTATTTATAACCCCTTTAATAACCAGGGACTTTCCCAGGGTGATAATATCAGCTCACAGATGTCTGCCATGTCGTTTTTTATTTAATCACAAAAATCTGTCCAATTAGTCACACACGGTGCCTTTTTATAATATGTTGGGGTGTGTTCAATGATATGTCTATCTGTTTAGATTTATAATCTATCTCTATAGCATTCACTGTGGTCCACAAATGCTACAAAATGCATGCAAAAACGCAATGAAAGCGCACGTTTTTGCCGCCAAGGGATGCCGAAGTGGTGCAGAAAATTCTGCATCCAAATACTCTGTGTGCACACAGCCTAAAGCTGTGAACAGAAGCAGCTTTGTCTCTGCAGCAGTGACGCTAAGGCCATGTGCACATGTTCAGGATTTTTCGCGCTAACATATGCCTCCTATTATTTGCAGGGTATTCCGCATTTTTTGTGCAAATGTTGCATTTTTTTCCGCGAAAAAAATCGCATTGCGGAAAAAAAAGCAATATGTTCATTAAATATGCGGAATTGCGGGGATTCCGCACACCTAGGAGTGCATTGATCTGCATACTTTCCGCATGGAGCTATGCACACCATGCGGGAAGTAAGCAGATTATGTGCAGTTGGTACCCAGGGTGGAGGAGAGGAGACTCTCCTCCACGGACTGGGCACCATATAATTGTTAAAAAAAAAAAGAATTAAAATAAAAAATAGTGATATACTCACCCTCTGATGGCCCCAGGAGTGTTCCCGCCTCTCCGGTGCATGCTGCCGGTTCCGTTCCTTTAGATGGTCTGTGTGAAGGACCTGTGATGACGTCGCGGTCTTGTGATTGGTCGCGTGACCGCTCACGCGACCAATCACAATCCTCGACGTCATCGAAGGTCCTTCACACACAAACCATCTATAGGAACGGACGCCGGCGAGGAGATCGGCTGTCTGCAGGTAAGTATAACCATTTTTTTAATTATTTTTAAACATTCTATCTTTTAAAATTGATGCTGCATAGGCAGCATCTATAGTAAAAAGTTGGTCACACTTGTCAAACACTCATGGCTTTACTAGCTCAACAGGGTGTTTCTACTCAATACTGAGCAAAGGGTCTGAATACTTATGACCATGTGATATTTCAGTTTTTCTTTTTAATTAAATTTGCAAAAATTTCTACATTTCTGTTTTTTTTTCAGTCAAGATGGTGTGCAGATTGTACATTAATGAGAGAACAAAATGAACTTTTTTGAAATTACCAAATGGCTGCAATGAAACAGAGTGAAAATTTAAAAGGGTCTGAATACTTTCCATACCCACTGTAGGAGGCTACGTGGGGACTAAAGGCCCCTTCACATTAAGCGACGCTGCAGCGATACCGACAACGATCCGGATCGCTGCAGCGTCGCTGTTTGGTCACTGGAGAGCTGTCACACAGACAGCTCTCCAGCGACCAACGATGCCGGTAACCAGGGTAAACATCGGGTAACTAAGCGCAGGGCCGCGCTTAGTAACCCGATGTTTACCCTGGTTACCATCCTAAAAGTAAAAAAAAACAAACACTACATACTTACCTACCGCTGTCTGTCCCCGGCGCTCTGCTTCTCTGCACTCCTCCTGTACTGGCTGTGAGCACAGCGGCCGGAAAGCAGAGCGGTGACGTCACCGCTCTGCTTTCCGGCTGACCGACGCTCACAGCCAGTACAGGAGGAGTGCAGAGCACAGTGCCGGGGACAGACAGCGGTAGGTAAGTATGTAGTGTTTGTTTTTTTTTACTTTTAGGATGGTAACCAGGGTAAACATCGGGTTACTAAGCGCGGCCCTGCGCTTAGTTACCCGATGTTTACCCTGGTTACCAGTGAAGACATCGCTGGATCGGTGTCACACACGCCGATCCAGCGATGTCAGCAGGAGTCCAGCGACGAAATAAAGTTCTGGACTTTATTCAGCGACCAACGATCTCCCAGCAGGGGCCTGATCGTTGGTCGCTGTCACACATAACGATTTCATTAACGATATCGTTGCTATGTCACAAAAAGCAACGATATCGTTAAAAATATCGTTATGTGTGAAGGTACCTTTATACTGTATATAGGAGACTAGGTGGGGGCTCATACTGTACAATGGCATGAAAAAGTTCAGGCACCCCTGGTCAAAATTACTGTTATTGTGAACAGTTGAAGATGAAATGATCTCTAAAATAACTAAAGTTACAGATCGGATCGGACTGCTCGCCCAGGTGAGTATAATCTAACCTCTTTTTCTCATCTTTCAGGATACATCGGGGGCTTATCTACAGCATTCCAGAATGCTGTACATAAGCCCCTGATGCCAGTGGGCTTAGCTCACCGTCGATTTTGGGGGTGACAGGTTCCCTTTAACAATGATAGTGAACAAGCCATAACCTTAACAGGCCAATTAAGGCCTGAAACCTTGGTCAAAGTTATCTGAGCACATAAATCTGCAAAGGTGGCTACAGTTTTGCATTGTCCAATTTTGCTTTTTGCAAATTTTTTAAATGTAAAATATGACTATATATATATATATATATATATATATATATATATATATATATATATATATATATATATTTTTTTTTTTTTCTTCCCTAAAATACAAAGAAAACGTGTAATATTTAACTTCAGGCCTTTTAGATATCATTTCAACTTGCTTAACTGCTCACAATAAGAGTAATTGTGACCTAAACTTTGACATGCCACTGTATACTGGGGTCTATGTGGGGCCCCATACTGTATAAAGAGGGACTACGTGAGGGCTCATATTACATATAGGAGGCTACATAGGGGTTCACACTGTATGTAGACAGGCTAAGTAAAGGCTCATATTGAATATAGAGAGGCTATATGAGGGCTTATACTGTATATAAAGGCTATGTGAGGACTCATACAGCACATAGTCTATGAGTGCTCACACTGTACACAGGGAGCTATGTGGGGGCTCATACTGTATATAGATGGGCTAATACTGTAAATAGGGGCCTGTGTGTGGGTTCTTACCGTATATACTGGGCTGTGCAGGGGCTCATACAGCATATAGGGGGGCTGTGTGGGAGCTCATACTGTATATAAGGGGCTGTGTGTAAACTCATACGGTATATAGAGGGATGTCCGCATACTTAAATCTGTTCAATATTAAGGGATCCAATCATTATTAATATAAAACAATTACAATAATAATATTAAGCAGCATTAATTTCAGCCTATGGGTTTGGCCCTACACAACAGTCACGGTCTCTCATGTGGCCTCTCGGGAAAATGACTGTGGATGTTTGTCCCCATTAAATATTAATACCTATAATCCCCACCCGTGCTGGCGCCGTTCCATTAGTGTTAGCACTCCAAGTTCCCAGTGCTCAAGTGGGGTTGTTATGTAACGTGAGCACCGCATCCAATCAACGCTGACGTTACTGTCCCCTCCTTCGGACATATAAGTAATCAAGAGGAAGTGAGCGGCAAGTCTCAACTCTCACTGCCTGTTGGTTACTTATACATCCAAAGAAGGGAAAAGTGACGCCAGCGGAGACTGGGAGCGAGGCTCTCGTTTCATTACATCACATGAGCCCCAAGAACGTGAATGCCGACACTGCTGAAATGGTGCCAGCTGAGTTTAAGTGTTTTTATGTTAACGGGGACAAACATTCAGTGACAAGGGGGTTGTCCTAGTAATGGACAACCCTTTTAATTGCCCACCGCTGGTCTATAGGAATAAGATTTTGTGATTGGGAAAGGAGCAAGGAAACCTTGATGTCATGTTCCGATACATGATTATATAACTCTTGTGGTATGGTTGACTGTATGGATGAAATGCTTATTCTGCCATAGGGTAAACAGCTGTCACAAAGGAATAAAACTTGTCCACTATGTTTATGTTAGCTCTACTATCTAAATATCCAACTACAGGTATCAGAGGGCCCGAGTTGTGCCAAGAAAACATCCCACACACCAATACGCCACTTCCACCATCCTGAAGAGTTGACACTTGCCAGGAATAGATCAGGCTGCTTGGCCCAAACTTTTACCCTCCCATCGGCAAGATGCAACAGAAATCTGGAATAACATAACAAGACAATGTTTTTCTATTTCCCACATTATTTGTGCCCTTTTGAACACTTTTGACCACTAATTAAAGGCACTCAAACTGGTCGTCTTCTGTTGTGTGTTCACTTAAATTAGTTGAGCACTAGTGTTGTATTTGGCTGCAATGTGCTTGTATGTGCACCGCCAGTTCATCTGAAAGATTCTGTACATCCTCTTACAACGCCATTCAAAAACTTGTTTATATCTATAGGATCCACCGCTACTGGATATTTTGCTTGATGACACAATTTTTGTATACTTGACATCATTGCACAAGAAAACTCCACAAAGGCAGATTTCGAAACACTGCCCCTGAATAGTCGAAAACTGAAAACTTGCTCCTTGGTGTATAAGCAGATGTCTTATACAGGGAAGCTCCATAAAGGGCAGGTGTTTCTTGTAAAATGGCAATTCAGGGTGCGCATAAGCTGCAGCAAGGTACCCACAGAAACACGGCACACTTACCATTTGTCTGCAGTGATCTTTCCAACACAAGTTCACCTTTTTTAAAAACAGAAAGCTGTCAAGAGATTCTGTACACAATGGCATAAGTTAAAGAAAAGCAATGAAAAGATTTGGTAATTCAAGGAGTAAACCAACTTTAACAGAAGAATGTGCAAAGCAGCCATCAAAGCAAAAGGTGACTACTTTGAAGAACCTAGAATATAAGACATAATTTCAGTTGTTTCACACTTTTTTGTTAAGTATATAATATTAAGTATTAATTCATAGTTTTGATGCCTTCAGTGCGAATGTACAATTTTCATTGCCATGAAAATACAGAAAAATCTTTAAATGAGAAGGTGTGTCCAAACTTTTGGTCTGTACTGTATGTATGTATATATATATATATATATATATATATATATATATATATATATATATATATATACATACATATATACATATATACACACACACACACACACACGTTTACCATCTGCGTACTCTTACTGACCTGGACAACCATATTGCCAGGTTAGTTTTACCATATAGTGAACATGGTAAATAAAAAACCCACAAAAACAATTGTGGAATTGCATTTTTTGGCAATTTCAACATACTTGGATTTTTTCTCCTGCTTTCCAGTGCATCACATAATAAAATGAATGGTGCAATTTAAAAGTACAACTCATCCCACAAAAGCAAAAAGCAGCACTCACACGACTATGGAGACGGATAAATAAAAAAGCTAAAGGGAATCTGTCACCCCATTTTTGGCCTATAAAGCTACTTTCACACTAGTCCGTCGATACGGGCCGTTGCAAACGGTCGGCCTGACGGACGGTGTGATTGATTAGCGCAACGTGGGCAGCGGATGCAGTTTTACAACGCATCCGCTGCCCATAGTGAGTTCCGGGGAGGAAGGGGCGGAGTTTCGGCCGCGCATGCGCAGTCGAAAATGGCGGACCCGACGCACAAAAAAACGTTACATTGACCGCCAAAAACATGACGCATCCGTTGCACGACAGATGCGACGTGTGGCAATACGTCGCAATCTGTTGCTAATGCAAGTCTATGGAGAAAAAAACACATCTTGCGGGCAACTTTTTTCTCCAAAACGACACATTGCGACGTCCGTCACACGACGCTAGTGTGAAAGGAGCCTAAGCTGCGGCCACCGCCACATCAGGGGCTTATCTACAGCATTCTGTAATGCTGTAGATAAGCCTCCGATGTAACCTGAAAGATGAGAAAAACAGGTTAGATTATACTCACCCAAGGGCGATCCGGTGCGGTCCGGTCTGATGGACGTCGCAGTCCGGGTCCGGCGCCTCCCATCTTCATGCGATGACGTCCTCTTCTTTGCTTCCTGTCGCGGCTCCTGCGCAGGGGTACTTTATGTGCCCTGGTGAGGGCAGAGCTAAGTACTGCAGTGCGCAGGTGCTGGGCCTCTCTGACCTTTCCCGGCGCCTGCACACTGCAGTACTTTGCTCTGCCCTCACCAGGGCACATAAGGTACGTCTGTGCAGGAGCCGTGGCAGGAAGAAAAGAAGAGGACGTCATTGCATGAAGATGGGAGGCGCCGGACCTGGACCGCGATGCCCATCGGACCGGATCGCACCTGGACCGCCCCTGCGTGAGTATAATCCAACTTGTTTTTCTTATCTTTCAGTATACATCGGGGGCTTATTTACAGCATTACAGAATGTTGTGGATAAGCCCCTGATGCCGGTGGCCTTAGCTTATAGGCGAAAAATGGGGTGACAGATCCCCTTTAAGGCTCTTGGAATAAGGGGATGAAAAAATGAAAAAAAAAAAACAAACAAACAAAACTGCAAGATCATGAAGGGGTTAATATGATATTGCTAAATGATCATGCTTGTTGGCCTGGTAATAATAATAGTTACACGCCCTTGCAATTACCATATATACTTGAGTATAAGCCGAGACACCTAATTTTACCACAAACAACCGGGGAAACTTATTGACTCGAATATAAGCTGGGTATGGATTGTCCCCTCATCCCTATCCTGGTATGCATGCCTCCTCTTCCCTTTCCTGGTATGCATGCCTCCTCATCCCTTCCTGGTATGCATGGCCCCCTCATCCCTACCCTGGTATGCATGGCCCCTCTCATCCCTATCCTAGTATGCATGCCTCCTCATCCCTATCCTGGTATCATGGCCCCATCATCCCTTTCCTGGTATGCATGGCTCCTCATCCCTATCCTGGTATGCATGGCCCCCTCATCCCTATCCTGGTATGCATGGCCCCCTCATCCCTGTCCTGGTATGCATGGCCCCCTCATCCCTATCCTGGTATGCATGGCCCCCTCATCCCTATCCTGGTAAGCATGGCCCCCTCATCCCTATCCTGGTAAGCATGGCCCCCTCATCCCTATCCTGGCATGCATGCCTCCTCATCCTTATCCTGGTATCATGGCCCCCTCATCCCTATCCTGGTATGCATGCCCTCTCATCACCAATCCTATTATGCATGCCTCCTCATCCCTATCCTGGTATGCAAGGCCCCCTCATCCCTATCCTGGTATGCATGGCCCCCTCATTCTTATCCTGGTATCATGGCCCCTCATCCCTATCCTGGTATGCATGGCTCCTCATCCCTATCCTGGTATGCATGGCTCCCTCATCCCTATCCTGGTATGCATGGCCCCCTCATCCCTATCCTGGTATGCATGGCTCCTCATCCCTATCCTGGTATGCATGGCTCCTCATCCCTATCCTGGTATGCATGTCTCCTCATCCCTATCCTGTTATGCATGCCTTCTCATCCCTATCCTGGTATGCATGCCTTCTCATCCCTATCCTGGTATGCATGGCCCCCTCATCCCTTTCCTGGTATGCATGGCTCCTCCTCCCTATCCTGGTATGCATGGCTCCCTCATCTGTTTCATGGTATGCATGGCTCCTCCTCCCTATCCTGGTATGCATGGCTCCCTCATCCCTTCAATGGTATGCATGGCCCTCTCATCCATATCCTTGTATGCATGCCTCCTCATCCCTATCCTAGTATGCATGCCTCATCATCCCTATCCTGGTATGCATGGCCCCCTCATACCTATCCTATCCCGATCACATCGGGAGCGCGGTAATGTCACGATGGAGGCAGGCTTTGCAGTACTCAAAATCTCTCCCCCCCATGTGCTCACCCACCTATCCACTCTCTCTTTCCCCATGTGCTGATTTCTCCTGTCTGTGCTCTCTTCTTTGACCTGTCTACCCCATGTGCTATGCGCTCCTCCTGCACAACGATAGTGGCGGTCAGTGAATCATTCGGCTGATCCCGGCGGCGTGTTTGCAATGGTGTTCCGCTGGAGGCTGCGTACGGCGTATACAGTGTGTGTGTGGTGCGTACGGCATATACAATGTGTGTGTGTGTGTGCGCGCGTGTGGTGCGACGGTGTTCCGCTGATGGTACTGTGCAAGAGGCTTCTCCACCAGCAGTTTCCATAATGAGACACCCATCACTTGGGTGTCCCAATATGGAGGTCGGTGAACTACCGCCACTTGGAATTCTGGGATTCGGACACATCTGGACGGACACGGATGTGAAGACATTACAAAGTAAGTATATATTAAGAAAAGTGCTGAAAAACTCAGCTTATACTCCAGTATATAAGGTAAGTGGTTAATTATAACATACAATGACGCAACACTGCAAGTTAATAATGACCTGGTCAATTGCATGGTCTCTTACTGTAGAAATGTACCAGAGGTAAAGGATATTCTCTGAACTGGTGGATCTGAGACTTCATATGTTCCTCACACACTTGGCGCAGCTGTTTATATAGAGTGTGTGACACTTTATAAGAACATAGGTTTTCCACAGCCTAGAAAAGGAAAGAGGCAGAATTAGTGCTGCAGAGAGGAACTACACATCCGCAAACTATTACACACTGAGCATACAACTACAGGTATCACATCAGGTCTGTAATGCCACAAGGAGCAATTAAGGAAAAAAACTGCTCACTACAGATCCTGGTGCGAATGTGCAAACCATAAGACCCTTGTATCTCATGAACCTCATGGGGACGCCCGAAATGTAACCACTTCCCACCACAGCCAATTTGTGCTTGTGGTTTTGTTTTTCTCTTCCCTTTCTCCAAAATCCATTACTTTATTTTTCCACACAAATATATGAGAGCTTGTTTGCTTCAGGGCTGTGAAGTCAGTAAGCCAAACCTCCGACTCCTCAACTTCCCTGACCCCACAGCACTGGTCACTACTGAGCCTGTACATAAAGTGCAGCACAGATTCATCTCACTAAAAGCCGAGATCCTTAGATCAGGAACAGAACAGACATTTATAGGACATTTCATAACTTTCCCAAATTCTTATGAAAACTCGGTCTCGTGAGACCGCTAAGTCATCTGGGTAATTTCGCAATGCATCACTGGGAACGGAAGCTGGCGGCAGCAGCACGCGCATCGGGACAGCTTCCCTGGACGCCGGCGGGTGAGTATATAACTATTTTTTATTTTAATTACTTTTTTTTTTGCCCACACTGCTATATACTACGTGGGCTTTGTTATAAACTATTGACACCCCTGCAATTCTGTCAGGTAATAATCAGTTTCTTCCTGAAAAATGATTGCAAACACAAATTCTTTGTTGTTATTATCTTCATTTAATTTGTCTTAAATGAAAAAACACAAAAAGAATTGTCCTAAAGCCAAATTGGATATAATTCCACACCAAACATAAAAAAGGGGTGGACAAAAGTATTGGCACTGTTCGAAAAATCATGTGATGCTTCTCTAATTTGTGTTATTAACAGCACCTGTAACTTACCTGTGGCACCTAACAGGTGTTGGCAATAACTAAATCACACTTGCAGCCAGTTGACATGGATTAAAGTTGACTCAACCACTGTCCTGTGTCCTTGTGTGTACCACATTGAGCATGGAGAAAAGAAAGAAGACCAAAGAACTGTCTGAGGACTTGAGAAACCAAATTGTGAGGAAGCATGAGCAATCTCAAGGCTACAAGTCCATCTCCAAAGACCTGAATGTTCCTGTGTCTACCGTGCGCAGTGTCATCAAGAAGTTTAAAGCTCATGGCACTGTGGCTAACCTCCCTAGATGTGGACGGAAAAGAAAAATTGACAAGAGATTTCAACGCAAGATTGTGCGGATGTTGGATAAAGAACCTCGACTAACATCCAAACAAGTTCAAGCTGCCCTGCAGTCCGAGGGTACAACAGTGTCAACCCGTACTATCCGTCTGCCTCTGAATAAAAAGGGACTGTATGGTAGGAGACCCAGGAAGACCCCACTTCTTACCCCGAGACATAAAAAAGCCAGGCTGGAGTTTGCCAAAACTTACCTGAAAAGCCTAAAACGTTTTGGAAGAATGTTCTCGGGTCAGATGAGACAAAAGTAGAGCTTTTTGGGCAAAGGCATCAACATAAGAGTTTACAGGAGAAAAAAAAGAGGCATTTAAGGAAAAGAACACGGTCCCTACAGTCAAACATGGCGGAGGTTCCCTGATATTTTGGCGTTGCTTTGCTGCCTCTGGCACTGGACTGCTTGACAGTGTGCATGGCATTATGAAGTCTGAAGACTACCAACAAATTTTGCAGCATAATGTAGGGCCCAGTGTGAGAAAGCTGGGTCTCCCTCAGAGGTCATGGGTCTTCCAGCAGGACAGTGACCCAAAACACTTCAAAAAGCACTAGAAAATGGTTTGAGAGAAAGCATTGGAGACTTCTAAGGTGGCCAGCAATGAGTCCAGACCTGAATCCCATAGAACACCTGTGGAGAGATCTAAAAATGGCAGTTTGGAGAAGGCACCCTTCAAATATCGGGGACCTGGAGCAGTTTGCCAAAGAAGAATGGTCTAAAATTCCAGCATAGCATTGTAAGAAACTCATTGATGGTTACCGGAAGCTGTTGGTCGCAGTTATTTTGGCTAAAGGTTGTGCAACCTAGTATTAGGCTAAGGGTGCCAATACTTTTGTCTGGCCCATTTTTGGAGTTTTGTGTGAAATGATCAATGTTTTGCTTTTTGCTTCATTCTCTTTTGTGTTTTTTTCATTTAAGACAAATTAAATGAAGATAATACCAAAGAATTTGTGATTGCAATCATTTTCAGGAAGAAACTGAGCATTGTCTGACAGAATTGCAGGGGTGTTAATATTTTTGGCCACAACTGTATATACTGCATGGGCTGTGCTATGTACTGCGCGGGCTGTGCTATGTACTGCGCGGGCTGTGCTATGTACTGCGCGGGCTGTGCTATGTACTGCGCGGGCTGTGTTATGTACTGCGCGGGCTGTGTTATGTACTGCGCGGGCTGTGTTATGTACTGCGCGGGCTGTGTTATGTACTGTGCGGGCTGTGTTATGTACTGCGCGGGCTGTGTTATGTACTGCGCGGGCTGTGTTATGTACTGCGCGGGCTGTGTTATGTACTGCGCGGGCTGTGTTATATACTGCGTGTCTGCTATATACTACATGGCTCCTATATACAGTTATATGAAAAAGTTTGGGCACCCTTATTAATCTTATGCTTAATGTTTTATAAAAATTGTTTTTTTTGCAACAGCTATTCATATTCATATATCTAATAACTGATGGACACAGTAATGTTTCTGCCTTGAAATGAGGTTAATTGTACTAACAGAAAATGTGCAATCTGCATTCAAACAAAATTTGACAGGTGCATAGGTATGGGCACCCTTATCATTTTCTTGTTTTAAATACTCCTACCTACTTTTTACTGACTTACTAACGCACTTTTTTTGGTTTTCTAACCTCATTGAGCTTTGAACTTCATAGCCAGGTGTATGCAATCATGAGAAAAGCTACTTAACCCCTTAGTGACAGAGCCAATTTGGTACTTAATGACCAGGCCAATTTTTGCAATTCTGACCACTGTCACTTTATGAGGTTATAACTCTGGAACGCTTCAACGGATCCCGCTGATTCTCAGATTGTTTTTTCGTGACATATTGTACTTCATTTTAGTGGTAACATTTCTTCGATATTACTTGCGATTATTTATGAAAAAAACGGAAATATTGCGAAAAATTTTTAAATTTTGCAATTTTCAAACTTTGTATTTTTATGCCCTTAAATCAGAGAGATATGTCACAAAAAAATAGTTAATAAATAACATTTCCCACATGTCTACTTTACATAAGCACAATTTTGGAAACAAAATTTTTTTTTGTGAGGGAGTTATAAGGGTTAAAAGTTGACCAGCAATTTCTCATTTTTACAACACCTTTTTTTTTTTTTTTTAGGGACCACATCACATTTGAAGTCATTTTGAGGGGTCTATATGGTAGAAAATAACGAAGTGTGACACCATTCTAAAAACTACACCCCTCAAGGTTCTCAAAACCGCATTCAAGAAGTTTATTAACCCTTTACGTGCTTCACAGGAACTGAAACAATGGGGAAGGAAAAAATGAACATTTAACTTTTTTTTGCAAACATTTTAATTCAGAACCATTTTTTTTATTTTCACAAGTGTAAAAACAGAAATGTAACCATAAATTTTGTTATGCAATTTCTCCTGAATACGCCAATACCCCATATGTGGGGGTAAACCACTGTTTGGGCGCACCGCAGAACTTGGAAGTGAAGGAGCGCCGTTTGACTTTTTCAATGCAGAATTGGCTGGAATTGAGATCGGACGCCATGTCACGTTTAGAGAGCCCCTGATGTGCCTAAACAGTGGAAACCCCCCACAAGTGACACCATTTTGGAAACTAGACCCCTTAAGGAACTTATCTAGATGTGTGGTGAGCACTTTGAACCCCTATGTGCTTCACAGAAGTTTATAACGTTGAGCCGTGAAAATAAAAAATTGCATTTGTTTACACAAAAATGATCTTTACGCCCACAAATTCTTATTTTCACAAGGGTAACAGGAGCAATTAGACCACAAAAGTTGTTGTGCGATTTCTCCTGAATACGTCGATACCCCATATGTGAGGGTAAACCACTGTTTGGGTGCACCGCAGAGCTTGGAAGTGAAGGAGCGCCGTTTTACTTTTTCAATGTAGAATTGGCAGGAATTGAGATTGGACGTCATGTCGCGTTTGGAGAGCCCCTGATGTGCCGAAACAGTGGAAACCCCCACAAGTGACACCATTTTGGAAACTAGACCCCTTAAGGAACTTATCTAGATGTGTGGTGAGCACTTTGAACCCCCATGTGCTTCACAGAAGTTTATAACGTTGAGCCGTGAAAATAAAAAAAAAATCAAATTTTTTCTACAAAAATGATGTTTTTGCCCCCAAATTTTTATTTTCACAAGGGTAACAGGAGAAATTAGACCACAAAAGTTGTAGTGCAATTTCTCTTGAGTACGTCGATACCCAATATGTGGGGGTAAACCACTGTTTGGGCGCACCGCAGAGCTTGGAAGAGAAGGAGTGCCGTTTTACTTTTTCAATGTAGAATTGTCTGGAATTGAGAATGGACGCCATGTCGCATTTGGAGAGCACCTGATGTGCCTAAACAGTGGAAACCCCCCACAAGTGACCCCATTTTGGAAACTAGACCCCCCATGGAACTTATCTAGATGTGTGGTGAGAACTTTGAATGCCCAAGTGCTTCACAAAAGTTTAGAATGCAGAGTCGTGAAAATAAAAAATATTTTTTTTTCCCCACAAAAAAAGATTTTTTAGCCCCCAAGTTATTATTTTCACAAGGGTAACAAGAGAAATTGGACCCCAAAAGTTGTTGTCCAATTTGTCCTGAGTATGCTGGTACCCCATATGTGGGGGTAAACCACTGTTTGGGCGCACAGAGCTCGGAAGGAAGGAGCGCCGTTTTGGAATGCAGACTTTGATAGAATGGTCTGCGGGCGTTATGTTGCGTTTGCAGAGCCCCTGATGTACCTAACCAGTAGAAACCCTCCACAAGTGACCTCATTTTGGAAACTAGACCCCCCAAGGAACTTATCTAGATGTGTGGTGAGAACTTTGAATGCCCAAGTGCTTCACAGTTTAGAATGCAGAGTCGTGAAAATAAAAAATATTTTTTTTCCATAAAAAAAGATATCGTAGCCCCCAAGTTTTTATTTTCACAAGGGGAAAAAGGAGAAATTGGACTGCAATAGTTGTTGTCCAATTTATCCCGAGTACACTGATGTGCCATATGCAGGGCCGCCATCAGGGCATGACGGCCGTGACTTGGGTATGGGGCCCGGTGAGCAGAGGGGGCCCGCATCGGGCCCCGTCTTATCTGCTCACCGGGCCCCTACCGGCAGCCGCAGGCTGAACCGGGCCCTTAGCGCCGACGCTGCAGCTGTTTAAAGCTATTGACGTGCGGGCGCGGGCCGGCACGTCAATAGTTAACAGCCGCGGCGCCGCCAGCCAATCTGAGGCTGGCAGGCGCTGACGTCAGCCGCAGCGTGCGTGCATGTCGCCGGCGTCTGACATCATTGTCAGTCGCCGGCGAGTGCATGCACGCTGCAGCTGCGTGGAGACTTCGCCCGCCGCAGGAGCGCGGCAGGTAAGAAGAACTTCTTTTTTTTTTTTTTTCTTGAGAGCGGCGATCCGGGGGCCCAGGGAAGGGAAGAACGCTGGACACGGGCAAAAAGCTGGACAGAGATGGGGCAGAGCGCTGGACAGAGATGGGGCAGAGCGCTGGACAGAGATGGGGCAGAGCGCTGGACAGCGAAGGGGCAGAGCGCTGGACAGAGATGGGGCAGAGCGCTGGACAGCGATGGGGCAGAGCGCTGGACAGAGATGGGGCAGAGCGCTGGACAGAGATGGGGCAGAGCGCTGGACAGCGATGGGGCAGAGCGCTGGACAGCGATGGGGCAGAGCGCTGGACAGAGATGGGGCAGAGCGCTGGACAGAGATGGGGCAGAGCGCTGGACAGCGATGGGGCAGAGCGCTGGACAGCGATGGGGCAGAGCGCTGGACAGCGATGGGGCAGAGCGCTGGACAGCGATGGGGCAGAGCGCTGGACAGCGATGGGGCAGAGCGCTGGACAGAGATGGGGCAGAGCGCTGGACAGAGATGGGGCAGAGCGCTGGACAGAGCTGGGGCAGAGCGCTGGACAGAGATGGGGCAGAGAGCTGGACAGAGATGGGGCAGAGCGCTGGACAGAGATGGGGCAGAGCGCTGGACAGAGATGGGGCAGAGCGCTGGACAGAGATGGGGCAGAGCGCTGGACAGAGATGGGGCAGAGCGCTGGACAGAGATGGGGCAGAGCGCTGGACAGAGATGGGGCAGAGCGCTGGACAGAGATGGGGCAGAGCGCTGGACAGAGATGGGGCAGAGCGCTGGACAGAGATGGGGCAGATATGCTGGACAGAGATGGGGCAGATATGCTGGACACAGATGGGGCAGAAATGCTGGACACAGATGGGGCAGAGTGCTGGACACAGATGGGGCAGAGTGCTGGACACAGATGGGGCAGGATTGGAAACAGATGGGGCAGAGTGCTGGACACAGATGGGGCAGGATTGGAAACAGATGGGGCAGAATGGAGACAGATGGGGCAGGATTGGACACAGATGGGGCAGGATGGATACGATGGAGACAGATGGGGCAGGATGGGGAGATCATATGGGGCAGAATGGATACTCATGAGGGCAGGATGGGAGAACATATGGCTGGAGCCTGCAATGAGACACACGGGGGCTAGGATGGCGAATATTACCATAGGGGCTAATTAAGGGATATTATTATTGCAGTGATGTATTTATTTTATTTTTTGAGTATACTGTTTTAAATGGGGGGAGGTCCTGTTACTGTGCAGAGTGATACTATGTCACCTTCTTTATGTGGTGTAATGTAGCGGCTGTGAAAATTAAGTAATGTGTTCTGCAAGTGGAACTCAAGATAACTGTGTTATTTCCTGCAGAGACGAGTCCTGGCTGGAAGAAATGATGGCGGTCTGTGCTGGATGAAAGATGAAGGACTTCACCTAGAGACGTCACTGGTGAGTCAGTGTTAACTATACACTGACACTATACACTGTATACTATATACAGAGCTCCTGTGTATAATGTCACCGGTGATCACTGTATTACCTGTACACAGACACTGCTTACTAATTACAGATCTCCTGTGTATAATGGCACTGATGGTGATAGTATTGTGGTTTTTTTTTTTTATTACTGATCAGTATTGTAGTGTTCAGTCACTATGTGGTGGTAATATGCGGTCTGGTCATGGTGTTGTGGTATTTGTTCCTTGTGTTTGATATTATTCGGTCACTGTGGTGGTAATATGTCATCTGGTCATGGTGTAGCGGTATTTGTTCTTTGTATGTGATATTCGATCACTGTGGTGGTAATATGTCATCTGGTCATAGTGCTGTGGTATTTGTTCCTTGTATGTAGTATTATAGGTCATTTTAAAAATTGAAAAATAAATAAAAATATACCTAAATTGTATTGCATATTTTAACAAATATTTAGTAGGTTACAGTAGAGTAGGGCCCGGCCAAAAGTGTCAACCGTGTTCTGGTGGCGGCTTAAAAAATCTTTTGGCCAAAACAAAAGCTGCCGGCTATGTGTGATCTGGTGATGGGAACTGTTAATGTGTGATAGGTGAGAAGTGGAGATTTTCCAAGAGAGAGCGGTGGGACTGTGGACAGTTCGAGGGGTGGAGCCTGGAGGCGGGGCTGGGGTGGAGCCTGGGCGGAGTCTCAAGGGGGCCCCGAAAATTTTGCCAGTATGGGGCCCTGAAATTTCTAGTGGCAGCCCTGGCCATATGTGGGGGTAAACCACTGTTTGGGTGCACGGCAGAGCTTGGAAGGGAAGGAGCGCTGTTTTGGAATGCAGACTTTGATAGAATGGTCTGTGGGCGTTATGTTGCGATTGCAGAGCCCCTGATGTACCTAAACAGTAGTAGCCCCCCACAAGTGACCTCATTTTGGAAACTAGACCCCCCCCAAGGAAATTATCTAGATGTGTGGTGAGAACTTTGAATGCCCAAGTGCTTCACAGAAGTTTAGAATGCAGAGTCGTGAAAATAAAAAAATATTTTTTTTTCCACAAAAAAGATTTTGCAGCCCCCAAGTTTTTATTTTCACAAGGGTAACAGGAGAAATTGGACCCCAAACGTTGTTGTCCAATTTATCCCGAGTACGCTGATGCCCCATATGTGGGGGTAACCCACTGTTTCTGAGCTCTGCCGTGCGCCCAAGGGAGGGAGCACCATTTGACTTTTTGAGCGCAAAATTGGTTGTCGTGTTTGGAGACCCCCTGATGTAACTAAACAGTGGAAACCCCCCAATTCTAGCTCCAACCCTAACCCCAACACACCCCTAATCCTAATCCCAACCCGATTCATAATCCTAATCACTAACCCTAACGATAATCACAACCCTTACCCCAAAACAACCCTAATGTCAACCCTAACCATAACCCTAATCAAAACACTAAATCCAACACACCCCTAATTCTAATCTCAACCCTAACCTCAAACCTAACCCTAATCCCAATACACCCCTAATCACAACCCTAACCTTAACCCTAATCCCAAACCTAACCCTAATGCCAACCCTAACCCTAATACCAACTCTAATCCAAACCCTAACCCCAAATCTATCCCTAACTTTAGCCCCAACCCTAGCCCTAACTTTAGCCCCAACCCTAACCCTAAGGCTACTTTCACACTTGCGTCGTTTGGCATCCGTCGCAATCCGTTGTTTTGGACAAAAAACGGATCCTCCAAATATGCCCGCAGGATGCGTTTTTTTGCCCATAGACTTGTATTGCCGACGGATCGTGACGGATGGCCACACGTCGCGTCCGTCGTGCACTGGATTAGTTGTGTTTTGGCGGACCGTCGGCACAAAAAACGTTCAATGTAACGTTTTTTTGTACGTCGCGTCCGCCATTTCTGACCGCGCATGCGTGGACGTAACTCCGCCCCCTCCTCCCCAGGACATAGATTGGGCAGCGGATGCGTTGAAAAACTACATCCGCTGCTCACGTTGTGCACAATTTTCACAACGTGCGTCGGTATGTCAGGCCGACGCATTGCGACGGCCCCGTACCGACGTAAGTGTTAAAGAACCCTAACCCTGAATTTAGCCCCAACCCTAAATTTAGCCCCAACCCTAACCCTAGCCCTAACCCTAGTCCTAACCCTAGCTCTAACCCTAGCCGTAACCCTAGCCCTAACCCTAGCTCTAACCCTAGCCGTAACCCTAACCCTAGCCCTAACCCTAATTTTAGCCCCAACTGCTCTTTTCCTGTCTGTCGGTAGATGGCGATAGATGGCGGGCGCACTGCGCATGCGCCCGCCATTTTCTTTTCCCCGGCAGCCAGGAGGAGCAGCAGGAGAATCCAGGGACACCGGTAAGTATAATAGGGTCCCTGAATCCCCCTATTTCTCTGTCCTCTGATATGCAATCACATCAGAGGACAGAGAATTACACTTTGATATTTTTTTTTTTTTTGCGGTCGCCGGTAAACAGTTAATTACCGGCGATCGCAAAACAGGGGTCGGTAAAACCGACCCCGATCATGTTCTTTGGGGTCTCGGCTACCCCGGCAGCCGAGACCCCAAAGAGTCTCCCGGTGCCGGCCGGCGGGCGCACTGCGCATGCGCCCGCCATTTTGAAGATGGCGGCGCCCACCGGGAGCCACGAGGAGCACCGGGGGAGATAGGTGAGTATCGGGGGGCTATCTGGGACCCCCTTTCTCTGTCCTCTGATGTGCGATTACATCGGAGGACAGAGAAATTAAAAAGAGATCGCGTTTTTTTTTTTTTGCGATCGCCGGTAAACGGTTAATTACCGGCGATCGCAAATGCGGGGTCGGTAAAAAAAAACCCGAATCATGTTCTCTGGGGTCTCGGCTACCCCCGGCAGCCGAGACCCCGGAGAAAATCCGACTCTGGGGGGGCGCTATTCACTTTTTCCACAGCGCCGTTAATTAACGGCGCTGTGGTTTAAGTAGCCTTAGCGGCCGCCGTTGCAAGGCATATCGGCGGTCGCTAAGGGGTTAAAGTGGCCACTTGCAAGTTGTTCTCCTGTTTGATTCTCCTCTGAAGAGTGGCATCATGGGCTCCTCAAAACAACTGTCTAATGATCTGAAAACAAAGATTATTCAACATAGTTGTTCAGGGGAAGGAAGCAAAAAGCTGTCTCAGAGATTTAACCTGTCAATTTCCACCGAGAGGAACATAGTAAGGAAATGGAAGAACACAGGTACAGTTCTTGTTAAGGCCAGAAGTGGCAGGCCAAGAAAAACATCAGAAAGACAGAGAAGAAGAATGGTGAGATCAGTCAAGGACAATCCTCAGACCACCTCCAGAGAGCTGCAGCATCAACTTGCTGCAGATGGTGTCACTGTGCATCGGTCAACTATACAACGCACTTTGCACAAGGAGAAGCTGTATGGGAGAGTGATGAGAAAGAAGCCGTTTCTGCAAGCACGCCACAGAGTCGGCTGAGGTATGCAAAAGGACATTTGGAGAAGCCAATTTCTTTTTGGAAGAAAGTCCTGTGGACTGATGAAACCAAGATTGAGTTGTTTGGTCATACAAAAAGGCGTTATGCATGGCGGCAAAAAAAACACAGTATTCCAAGAAAAACACTTGCTACCCACAGTAAAATTTGGTGGAGGTTCCATCATGCTTTGGGGCTGTGTGGCCAATGCCGGCACCGTGAATCTTGTTAAAGTTGAGGGACGCATGGATTCCTCTCTGTATCAGCAGATTCTTGACAATAATGTTCATGCATCAGTGACAAAGTTCAAGTTACGCAGGGGATGGATCTTTCAGCAAGACAATGATCCAAAACACCGCTCCAAATCTACTCAGGCATTCATGCTAACAATTACACTGTTCTGGAATGGCCATCCCAGTCCCCAGACCTGAATATCATTGAACATCTGTGGGATCATTTGAAGAGGGCTGTCCATGCTCGGCGACCATCAAACTTAACTGAACTGGAATTGTTTTGTAAAGAGGAATGGTCAAAAATACCTTCATCCAGGAACTCATTAAAAGCTACAGGAAGCGACTAGAGGCTGTTATTTTTGCAAAAGGAGGATCTACTAAATATTAATGTCACTTTTCTGGTGGGGTACCCATACTTATGCACCTGTCAAATTTTGTTTGAATGCAGATTGCACATTTTCTGTTAGTACAATAAACCTCATTTCAAGGCAGAAACATTACTGTGTCCAACAGTTATTAGATATATGAAACTGAAATAGCTGTTGCAAAAAAAAACAATTTTTATAAAACATTAAGCTTAAGATTAATAGGGGTGCCCAAACTTTTTCATATAACTGTGCTACATGGCCTGTGCTATATAGTATGTGGCTGCTATGTACATACATACATATTCTAGAATACCCGATGCGTTAGAATCGGGCCACCATCTAGTGTATTATAAATTTATATATTTTAGGAGTCAGTCGGTCCATTTTCTACCGACTACACTAAAATGGACATAGACTTTCCAGTCCTGTTTTTTGGGGCATGTGTTGTACTTTTGAATGACACCATCCTTTTTAGCAGACAATGCACTGGAAAACCGGAAACAGAAGTTACAAATGTGGTGAAATTTTCAATAAATAAATAAAAGGAATTGCAACATTGTTTTTTGGGCCTTGTTTCCTGGTCTTTATTGTGTGGTACAAATGACCTTCCATCATGATTGTCAAGGTCAGTACAATTACAGAGATACCAAACTTCACCACTATAATAATAAAAAAAAAAAAAAAATCGGTAAAAAAAAAGTGGAAATTTGTAAAAACTATTTTTTGGTTTTGTGTTGCCATTTTCTGAGGCACAGCTGTGGGGGGGGGGGGGGGAGATGATTTTTCAGTTATTCCATATTGGGGTAGAAATGATATTTTGATTATTACATTATTTTCTCTTTACAGTATTCACTAATCAAGGTTACTTTATATTTCGATAGATCATACTTTTATAGACGCAGTGATACCAAACGTGTATTTTTTTTAATAATTATTTTTAATGGGGGAAAAGAGGAAATTTACATTTTTTTTTACTCTGTACTATATTCGTCCCATTGTATCTGATGGGTGCCTTCCAGATTGTCCTGTTCTGCCACCCCTGAAACATCTCCCAAGACCAGTTCACAGCCTAATCTGAATGTCTATCATTCCACCTATACCTGTAGCAATAGCCAAATGGTAAGCCTGCTAATAGTAATCCATTGTTAGATGGTAACTGTATTCTCAATATAAGCTGTTCACCAGTTTTCAGCACTGCATTATCCATCTTTTAATTTGCTCTACTCTGAGATTTGTGTATGAGGTGTGAGCTGCTATGAGTTTTCCCATATACAGCCAGCACACAAAGAGGGATTCCTGTTCATCATTCCTTCACTTGCACAGAAAAGGAAGCAGCATCATCAGTATGGAGGAAATTCAACAGCAATACTGAGTAGTGTAGATGTGAATCCAGCTCCGGTGTGAGGTAGAAGACTTGTGCTCAGCATGAGCTTTCTGTGTTTCCACCTGGCAGTTTTGTCACTCCATTATTCACTAGTCCCCAATTGATAGCTTATAATAGGAGGTGTAACCTGACACTACACTGAGTTGGCAGTCCATCTTGTCTTGAGAAAGAGAAAGTTGAACAGTCTTTCCGCAGTGGATGAGTTTAGGAGGCAGGTGGAAAGGAAGAAGTGAGCAGATTTCTTTGAGAAGATGTATTAGAAAATGTTACTTGCATTCGCTTGTATTATTGATTTATGCAAAGTACAGTTCTCTTTATGCATTAGACTTTATTATTCTTGTATCAGTGTTAAATGAGGATAATACGCATGAAATATAGAAGAATTATCGACTGTACAGGAAAGGTGCCTCATGCGGAAAAGGGGTTTCTGAAACAATGAATGGTCATACCTGGTAAAGTTCCTCCAAGTTATACTTTATAGACGTGCTGCTTTCTATGGCGTTAACGGCTTCACGAAGCTTCTGCCATGTGTCCTGAGTGTAGTTATCAGGCAGCTTTGGTTTGTCTGCAAATACAAACATTGTACTAAATCGACAGACAGCAATAGCAGCACATTGTCATTCTTCACTGCTTGTGGTCTGCACACTTAGAATTTGGAGGGTGCACTACAAGCAGAATGTGGCCTTTAGGCCGGGGTCACACTTACAAGTAAAATGTGAGAAACGTGCGCAAGTCTCTTACATCAATACCCGGCACTGCCGTCGGCACTCGGGACCTGTGCGTGCTGCTGCATGTATTTCTATGCAGCCGCACGCCCCAGTCCCAAATGCTGGTGGCAGTGCCGGGTATTGAGGCGCGAGTTTCTCACATTGCCCTCACAAGTGTGACCCCAGCCTTAATTGTATGTCCACACACTTTCCCAGCAGATGAGGGACCCATAATGATCTAAGAAATATCACCTATGCAGTGAAGAAGTACATAGGTATTCATTTCTGTAGACTGGAATTCACTGTACTGAATTTGGTGCATCTTATTTCAGTGTACTTCTGTTTTACACTGTCGTGGGAAGTGTCAGTCTTAGGTACCTTCACACTGAACGATATCGCTAGCGATCCGTGACGTTGCAGCGTCCTAGCTAGCGATATCGTTCAGTTTGACAGGCAGCAGCGATCAGGATCCAGCTGTGCCATTGTTGGTCGGCGCAGAAAGTCCAGAACTTTATTTCGTCGCTGGATCTCCCGCAGACATCGCTGAATCGACGTGTGTGACGCCAATTCAGCGATGTCTTCACTGGTAACCAGGGTAAACATCGGGTTACTAAGCGCAGGGCCGCGCTTAGTAACCCGATGTTTACCCTGGTTACCAGCGTAAACGTAAAAAAAAAAAAAAAACACTACATACTTACCTTTTGCTGTCTGTCCTCCGGCGCTGTGCTTCTCTGCACTGGCTGTCAGCGCCGGCCAGCCGGAAAGCAGAGCACAGCGGTGACGTCACCGCTGTGCTTTCTGGCTGACGCTCACAGTCAGTGCAGAGAAGCACAGCGCTGGGGGACAGACAGCGGAAGGTAAGTATGTAGTGTTTTTTTTTTTTTTTCACTTTTACGCTGGTAACCAGGGTAAACATCGGGTTACTAAGCGCGGCCCTGTGCTTAGTAACCCGATGTTTACCCTGGTTACCAGGGGACCGGCATCGTTGGTCGTTCGAGAGCTGTCTGTGTGACAGCTCTCCAGCGACCACACAGCGACGCTGCAGCGATCGGGATCGTTGTCTGGATCGCTGCAGCGTCGCTTAATGTGACGGTACCTTTAGAACATTCCCCTCATTACAGTACACAGCAGGGGCACATTTAGAAGATTATCTCAGCGCAGGAACATTTTATGTAACACATCTGATAGTGGAACTTATTATTATTCCAAGATCCATTGATTAAAATTAACTTTTATTTGTGGGAAAACCCCTTTAATTAAAGCAGCGGTGCATTATTTATCCAGCAGCTACTGTCCTGCCAGTGCAAAGATGTATTTCCTCAAAGCCTGATGTGAAATCCTGTGGGACACTGGTGAACACTTTCAACTGGATCTTTAAGGTCTGCTGCATTCTAGACTGAGACCAGGATAACAGGATTTTTGGTTGCTTACCGTAAAATCTGTTTCTTGGAGCCTCCATTGGGGGACACAGGAACCATGGGTGTATGCTGCTGCCACTAGGAGGCTGACACTATGCAAATAAAAAAATTAGCTCCTCCTCTGCAGTGTACACCCCACCGACTGGCATTATACTCTTCAGTTAGTGAGAAAGCAGTAGGAGATAAATAAGGTTGAAAAACCATAACCACAAACTTGAGAACTGTAAACGTGAGAACAGTCATAGAACATAGAACAACAGAAACTGAGAAACATTGGGAGGGAGCTGTGTCCCCCAATGGAGGCTCCAAGAAACAGATTTTACGGTAAGCAACCAAAAATCCTGTTTTCTTTATCGCCTCTTATTGGGGGACACAGGAACCATGGGACGCCCCAAAGCAGTCCCAAGGGCGGGAAAAACAGACTTCCATCAGGTCAGAGGACTCACCACTGCCGCCTGCAAGGTCCTTCTGCCTAGGCTGGCGTCCGCCGAAGCGTAGGTATGGACCTTGTAAAATTTGGCGAACGTGTGGATGGAAGACCAAGTTGCCGCTTTGCAAAGCTGTAGGGCGGAAGCCCTATGCTGCACCGCCCAGGAGGCGCCGACTGCCCGGGTAGAGTGAGCCTTGATCCCAGGAGGGGCACTCTGTTCTTGACTCGGTAAGCCTCCAGAATTGCCGTTGTGATCCAGCGAGCAATAGTCGCCTTAGAAGCCGTTTGGCCTCTGCGCGGGCCATCAGGAATGACGAAAAGAGAATCCGTCTTCCGGAAAGTGGACGTTCTATCCAGGTAGATCCTCACTGCCCTGACGAGGTCCGGCTTGTTCAACGATCGCTCCAAAGGATGAGTCGGAGCTGGACAAAAGGAAGGTAGAACGATGTCCTCGTTGAGGTGGAAACCACCTTAGGAAGAAAGGAAGGCGGAGGCCTGAGGACCACCTTGTCCGGGTGGATGACCAAGAACGGAGGACGGCAAGATAGAGCCGCCAACTCGGAAACGCGGCGGATAGAAGTGATGGCCACAAGAAAGGCCACCTTCCAAGATAGGACAGACAGGGGAATCTCCCTGAGGGGCTCAAAGGGGGAAACCCCCAGAACGTCCAGTACCAGGTTTAAATCCCATGAATCCACAGGGGCCCTGTACGAAGGAACAGTGTAGGCCACTCCTTGAAGAAAAGTATTAACCTGTGGTCGGGAAACTAAAGTCTTCTGAAAAAGGATGGAAAGCGCAGAGACCTGGCCCTTCAGGGAACTAAGAGCCAGGCCTGAATCCAGTCCTGCCTGAAGGAAAGCCAAAGATGGAAGGCAGGGAAAAGGACATAGGTGAAACGCGGTTGGACTCGCACCAACGAAAGTAAGCCTTCGAGGTACGATAGTAGATCCTGGAAGACGAAAGCTTCCAAGCCTGAATCATGGTGTGAACCACCCGGTCTGAAAGGCCGGACGCTCTTAGAACTGCGGTCTCAACAGTCACGCCGCTAAACTGAGCGACTGAGAAATCGGGTGGCAGATCGGACCCTGAGACAGCAGATCGGGCCTGTCTGGAAGGCGCCAGGGAGCGTACGCGAGAAGATTGACGAGCTCCGTGAACCAAGCTCTCCTGGGTCTATCCAGGGCGATCAGAATGACCGGCACCCCTTCCGCTTTGATCTTGTTCAACAGTTTAGGAAGTAATGGAAGGGGTGGGAACAGGTAGGGCAGCACGAACTGTGACCAAGGAATGGCCAGAGCGTCGACGCCCACTGCGAGAGAATCGCGAGACCTGGAGATGAATTGCGGAACCTTCCTGTTCAATCGAGACGCCGTGAGATCCACGTCCGGAGTCCCCCATCGAAGACAAATCTGATGGAAGACCTCCGGAGGCAAGGACCATTCCCCCTGCCGCGAGGTCCTAGCGGCTGAGGAAGTCGGCGGCCCAATTGTCCACGCCGGGGATATGCACCGCGGATATCACCGGAACTGTTGCCTCTGCCTAGAGGAGGATCTTGGATACCTCGGCCAAGGAGCTCCGATTCCCCCCTTGATGGTTGACATATGCCACCGCCGTGGCATTGTCCGTCTGGATTCGGATTGGAAGACCCCTGAGAATGAAGGGACAGAAAAATGGCCCGGATCTCGAGGACATTGATCGGCAAGGTTGCCTCCTGCGCCGACCAGCGGCCCTGTACAGTCAGGTGGCGAAACACCGCACCCCAGCCGAGCAGGCTGGTGTCCGTCGTCACCATCTGCCAGAGAACTGGAAGGAAGGACCTGCCCTGGGAGACGAGAGGTGACGTGAGCCACCAGTTGAGAGACCGTTTGACCCGAGGAGAAGAGTCGGATCGGGCGGCCCAGGGAGAAGACAGACCTGTTCCACTGAGACAGGATGGATTGCTGAAGAGGTCGCAAGTGAAATTGGGCGAGGGGAATCGCTTCCAATGCTGCTACCATCCTCCCCAAAACCTTCATGGCCGATCGGAAGGAGGGAGACCGAGGGCCCTGGAGCACGCGTATGTCCCGACGAAGGATGGATCTCTTGCCTTCGGGAAGAAAGACCTTCGTCTGACGAGTGTCGAAGAGCATGCCCAGAAAGATGAAGAGCTGAGAAGGAATAAGGCAGGACTTCTTCCGGTTGACCAGCCACCCGAAACGGGCTAGGGTGTTGAGAACGATGGACAGGCTTTCGTGGGCCTGAGAAAAGGACGGAGCCTTGATGAGGATGTCGTTGAGGTATGGAAACAGAACCAGGCCTCTGACCCTCAAAATGGCCATCAGCGCCGCCAAGATCTTCGTGAAAACTCTTGGGGCGGTTGCAAGACCGAACGGCAGGGCGACGAACTGAAAATGTTCCTGAAGCACTGCAAAGCGCAGGTATCGGTGATGTCCCGGGTATATCGGAGCGTGGAGGTAGGCGTCCTGGATATCTATGGAACACAGAAATTCCAGAGCCTCCATGGAAGCAATTACTGAACGAAGGGATTCCATCCTGAAGTGCTTCAGACGAACTCTCCTGTTCAGCAATTTGAGGTCCAGAATGGGACGCACCCTGCTTTTTTTTTTTTTTTCGGTACCACAAAAAGGTTGGAATAGAAACCTGTGAACCGCTCTTTTTCTGGGATGGGAACAATTACCCCGGCTTTGAGAAGAGAAGCGATGGCTGCGAAGAAACCCGGAACTAGAGTGGGATCTCTTGCAGGTCGGGATTCTAAAAAACGATCCCGGGGTCGTGAAATGAACTCCATCTTGTATCCCGAGGATACAACTTCCCTGACCCATGCGTCCTCTACTGAGGAGATCCAGACGTCCCTGAAGAAGAGGAGACGGCCGTCCAGCCGGGGAGGTGGGTTGTCGACTAGCCGAGAGTCAGGCCGAGGTGGTTCTTCCAGTCCTGGACCTGGAGGACCTATCCTGGGAGTAGCGAGGACGCCAGGAAGGAGTGGGCCTAAAGGATACACCACCTTCTTCTCTTGACGTGCCTGTGGCCTCTGTTGCTGCTGGGAGAGGGAGTTTGATGCCGCGAAGCGTCGAAAAGGCCGAAAAAAACTAAATTGACGTCTAGGAGGGGGGAGGGGTGCGACGTGGCTTGGCCTGGGGAAGAGGGGAGCTTGTGCCCCTAGTAGCGTCCTTAATGATTTGGTCCAGCTTAGAACCAAAAGGACGAGACCCCTGAAAAGGCAGGCTGGTAAGGGACTTTTTAGAGGACAAATCCGCCTGCCAGCCCTTAAGCCAAACGGTCCGGCGGATGGCAACCGCGTTGCTGGACGCCTGAGCCGCACAAGACGCGGCATCCAGGGAGGCAGAGACCAGATATTCACCCGCGTGAGGAATCTGGTTGGCAAGTTCCGCCAGCTGTCCGGAAGGAACCCCGTCCAGAATGCCCTGACGGAGCTGTTTGGCCCATTTGGATATGGATTTTGAAACCCAAGTCGAAGCAAAGGCCGGGCAAAGACTGGCTGACGCCGCTTCAAAGGCTGACTTCGCGAAAGATTCTAGGCTATCGTTAGAATCCTTCAGAGATGCTCCGCCGGACAGTGGGAGGACCGTGTTGATGGATAGTATGGAAGCCGGAGGATCCACCGAAAGAGAAGCCGTCCAATTAGCGGTGAGCTCCGGAGAAAAGGGATATAAAACGCCAAGTCGCTTTCCTCTCTGAAAGCGTCTGGTCAGGTTCTCTCTTTCTCTGGTCATAATCTTCTCAAATTCCAGGTGAGGAGCGAAAAACTTGGAAGGTGGTTTAGCCCGTCTAAATGAAACCGCCTGATCTGCGGGTTCCGTAGAGGACGCCTTGATGCCACAGGTTAGATTTGTCGCTCCAATGAGATTCTGGACCATATCCCTCATTGTAGCGATTTGGTTCGAATCCCGCTCCGAAATATCCTCCGAGGGTGCATCAGAGAACGCCTCGCCTGACTCAGGGGAGGAGGATCGGGAAGAAGCCGACCGCAGAGGAGGACCGAGTGGCGAGATGGAGCGAGAAGAGGACTCAGACCGGCGTTCCTGTCTGGATCTTTTGCGGCTAGCAATGGAGGGCTCGGACGGAGGCTCCTGCGACCCGCTGGCTACTGCGGGGATCTGCAGGGGTAACCGATCCAGCACGGACACCAAAGTTTGAGACACTCGAGTTAGATCGGCCACCGATTGTGACAGAGAGGAAGCCCAGCCTGGGATGGGGGTATCACTCTCGGGCGGATCGGCCGGGGGATCCTGGGCGGTCTGAAGAAAATGCTAGCGAGTTAGGGGACAGTGGGGCAGAGGGGGGTGTCAGTCTGCAGTGCAGAGCTACTCACGGCAGACGAACAGCACGGATACCAGGTTGCTGCAGGTCTGGAGGAAGATGCTGTGGATCTCCGGCGCAGATGGTGTGCTGTGCCCCCAGAAAAGATCGCTCTGCGGAGTTCTCCGGCGAAGGTGCGCGCCCGATGCAGAAAAAACTCCTGCCCCGACTCCCTGAGTGTCCAGCAGCGGCGTGGAGGAAGGGGCGGAGCCAGGCGAGATGGCGCCGTTGGGTGGGGAAAAGCACGGTGCAGATTGTCGGGCGGGAGAAAGCCCGCCCAATGAAAAGGAAGTGGGCGGAGCGCGGCACCGGAAGTAGGCCCCGGGAAAAGCCGGGGCCTAAATTATAAGCCGGTGACCGCCGGGAAAAATCCCCCGCGGCGCAGACGGTGCCCGGCTGGAGCGGCGCGGCAGCCGCCGCATGAAATAGAGAGAGCGCTGCCGCTGGAGAAGTGTCGCCGGAGTAGGCCCTGGAAA
This sequence comes from Ranitomeya imitator, assembly GCF_032444005.1. Classification (NCBI taxonomy): domain Eukaryota; kingdom Metazoa; phylum Chordata; class Amphibia; order Anura; family Dendrobatidae; genus Ranitomeya; species Ranitomeya imitator. The sequence goes on from NC_091284.1 coordinate 549,151,604, forward strand.
ACCCGGGGCCTAAATTAGGAGACGGTGACCGTTGGAAGCAACGGTGCTGGCTGACTGTGGAGGTGAGCGACGCGGCAGCCTGTGAGGCCGCCGCATAGAAGGGGGGGGGGGGGGGGGAGCACTGTAGCAGGCAGGTGGCACGCCGCAAGTAGGCCCCGGGAAAAGTCGGGGCCTAAATTAGGAGCCGGCGACCGCCGAGGGAAAGGCTGCAGGCCGGAGTGTGCCGCAAGCAGGCCCCGGGAGAAGCCTGGGCCTGAAGGAAAAACGGCGACCGCTGGAGGAACGCGGTGGGGCAAGGTGCTGGCTGAGGAGGAAAGGTAGCGCGGCTGGCAGAAAAAAAAAAAAAAAAAAAAAACCGCCGCGTCAGACAGGACCACCGCGCAGGGAACGGGGAAAGTGCTGCAAATGCAGCGATGACCCCGCGCTGAAACCTGGGAACCCCTTTAGGAATACTCACCTAGTAAAATCCCACATCATCTGCTACTAACCTTGGGAAGGTATCAGACGTCCATAGGAGCTGGTGATGGACGTCCTCATCTCCTCCGACCGACAGGCTCTGGTGGGCGAGTGGGTGAGGGACGGGGCCAGGACCGGACTTCTGAGCACGCTTGTGTGCTAGGCTCTTGGTCCTGGAGAGGGATCTATGAGGATACGGGGTGGCAGTACACGCCGTACTCCTAGTCCGCTTGTGGGAATACAGGTGTGACTGTTCACCCTGTATCTCTCCGGAAAAACCTGAAAAGGAACGACGCACATTGAGGTAGATAAGGGTCTAATGAAAGACCCGTGACCACCTCCTACTGACACTAAGCTAAACTGAAGAGTATAATGCCAGTCGGTGGGGTGTACACTGCAGAGGAAGAGCTAATTTTTTTATTTGCATAGTGTCAGCCTCCTAGTGGCAGCAGCATACACCCATGGTTCCTGTGTCCCCCAATGAGAGGCGATAAAGAAAGAGACATTGCGCCTGGGGATACATTGTTTCCTACGTTTCATTCAGTATTTGTAGGTAAATACTTTAGAGAATGCCTGAGTCCTTCATCCCCTGCTGCTGTTCCTATATTCCCAAATTTCCATACAGCGAGAGCAGCAGATCACTGTGTGTGGGCAGTAGAAGTAGGACTCTTAGGCATTGTTCTAAGAGTCCTGCAACATTTCATTACATTTTTACATAAAAATACTTTTATAGGAGAAATATATATCTATGAGTGCAGTATGTCCTGTGACACACACAGAAAAAGCAAGAGCTAAGACCTTGCAGATACACTTTAAAATGGTTGTCCTCCCTTTGCACATTTAAGCTGCCCCATGATCGGCGGACCACTGCAGGTCTGGTTGCTTTAACCCCTTAACGACCAGGGGTATTTTTGGTTTTGCATTTTCATTTTTTGCTCCCAGTATTCCCAGAGCCATAACTTTTTTTATTTTTTTTTGTCAATATGGCCATGTGAGGGCTTGTTTTCTGCAGGACGAGTTATACTTTTGAACGACACCATTGGTTTTACCATGTTTTTAATAGAAAACGGGAAAAAAATTCCAGGTGCAGTGAAATTGCCAAAAGCATTAAGCTACTTACCGGTAGCGGCATTTTTCGGAAGCCCATGACAGCACCACGAGAGAGGGGATCCGCTCCTTAGGAACAGGAAACCCACAGATACAAAAGGGCGGCACCTCTCCCACGTATCAGTTGTATTACCGAGCCTGAGAGGACTACCGCAGTTAATGACAAGCATACACAAACATTATATACAATCAAATACAATATCTTTAATAAAGTAACAATACAGATATCACACGTGAGACAATCTTCTTTCATTTTTTTTTACATTTTAAGGAAGTGCAACCCCCACGTGAATAGGGAGGGAACTAAGGGTGCTGTCATGGGCCTCCGAAAAATGCCGCTACCGATAAGTAGCTTAATGCTTTATTTAGACTCCCATGACAGCACCACAAGAGAATTACATAGATGTAAGCCACCTTAGGGAGGGACTATAGCCTGCAGCACCCTTAACCCGAAGGTGAGATCTGAGGAGAACCCTAAATCCAACCAATAGTGTTTAAAAAAGGTGGAAAGGGATGACCATGTGGCCGCCTTACATATCTGGTCGATTGATACTCCAAACCTTTCCGCCCAGGATGATGCCATGGTCCGGGTGGAATGCGCCCTCAGATTCTGCAGAGCCGGACCCCCACCTGCTGTGTAAGCCAGAAAGATAGCCTCCCTAATCCATTTAGCTAGTATGTATTTTGATGCTCTAACCCCTTTCCTAGGACCTTGGAAGGATAAGAATAGCGCATTATCTTTCTTCCAGTCATTAAAGGTACCTTCACACATAACGATTTCGTTAACGATATCGTTGCTTTTTGTGACGTAGCAACGAAATCGTTAAGCGTGACAGCGACCAACGATCAGGCCCCTGCTGGGAGATCGTTGGTCGCTGGGAATGATCAGGACCTTTTTTTGGTCGCTGATCACCCGCTGTCATCGCTGAATCGGCGTGTGTGACGCCGATCCAGCGATGTGTTCACTGGTAACCAGGGTAAATATCGGGTTACTAAGCGCAGGGCCGCGCTTAGTAACCCGATGTTTACCCTGGTTACCATTGTAAATGTAAAAAAAAACAAAAAAAAAAAACACAACATACTCACATTCCTGTGTCTGTCACGTCCCCCGCCATCACCTTCCCGCACTGACTGTGTCAGCGCCGGCCGGCCGTAAAGCAGAGCACAGCGGTGACGTCACCGCTGTGCTCTGCTTTATGGCCGGCGCTGACACAGTCAGTGCGGGAAGCTGACGGCGGGGGACGTGACAGACATCGGAATGTGAATATGTACTGTTTTTTTTTTTTTTACTTTTAAAATGGTAACCAGGGTAAATATCGGGTTACTAAGCGCGGCCCTGCACTTAGTAACCCGATGTTTACCCTGGTTACCCGGGGACTTCAGCATCGTTGAAGACAGTTTCAATGATGCCGAAGTCGTTCCCCTGATCGTTGGTCGGTGGAGAGAGCTGTCTGTGTGACAGCTCCCCAGCGACCACACAACGACATACCAACGATCACGGCCAGGTCGTATTGCTGGTCGTGATCGTTGGTAAGTCGTTTAGTGTAACGGTACCTTTAGTGACAGAGATACATTGTAGAAGGCATCTCCTAACATCTAGTGTATGGAGTTCTTTTTCTTTAGGATTAGGGATAAAAGATGGTAGAACTATCTCCTGTGACCTGTGAAATTGGGCTGCTACTTTTGGCAAGTAAGATGGGTCCGGCATGAGGATAACCCTATCCTGTAAGAATTACGTATACTGGGGAAGTCTGGAAAGCGCCTGGATGTCTCCTATTCTGCGAAGATTTCTCAATTAATTATCCAACCAAGGTGTTCCAATTTAACTCTAGTTATTTCTAATTGTGACAAACAGTGCTCCGTTGAATTCCCTGCTATGAGGAAATCATCAAGGTAGGGAACAATAAGAATATTTGATTCCCGTAAATGTGCCATAACCTCCGCAATTATTTTCGTAAATACTCTAGGGCCAGAAGTTATACCGAAGGGAAGTGCTCTGTACTGAAAATGGTGAACTACTCCCCCCGATTATTACTGCTACCCTTAGGAATTGTTGGAAATCTTCATGAATGGGCACATGATAATAGGTATCTTTTAAATCGACTACTACCATGAAACAATTTTTGAACAGCATCTTTATTGTTGAATTGATAGATTCCATCTTGAAGGTATGTTTGACCAGGTAACTATTAAGGTGTCTAAGATTTATGATGTTCCTATAACTTATCAGGCTTCTGAATAAGAAACAGGGGAGAATAAAATCCCTTTCCTCGATCAGATTTTGGAACCTCTATAAGGACTTTTTTAGAACAAAGAGACAACACTTCTTCTTCTAAAGCCGACTGTTCCAGGGGAGAAGAGCGTAATGGAGTCAATTTAAAACTATCCCGTGGGGTACGGATAAATTCAAGTGCGAGACCCCGAGATATAGTGTTTTGTACCCAAACACTATTTGTGATCTCTGACCATTCTGAACAGAAATGTAATAATCTACCCCCCACCGGGATTCCTAGTCATTTGTCATCTTTCTTTCTCTCCTTTGAGGAACGACGGAACATATATCCTGTACCTCTTCTACGTCTATCATCCCATCTAGACCGATCTCTAACGGGTGAAAAGGCACGCTTCCTTCCCTGATCAAACCTCTTCTTATTGAAGGGACGACGATAGGACCTAAACAGATTAGGGAACTTCTTTTTGACGTCTCCCGCTTTTTCTGGGAGTTCGTCCAAGGTGGGACCAAATAAATATTCTCCCTTACAAGGAATGCCACAGAGCTTTGACCTCGTCTGTATGTCTCCCGGCCAGCATTTTACCACAGGGCTCTTCTAGCTGCATTAGAGAGTCCTGCTGCTCTAGCCGCCATTTTAACAGAGTCAATGGAAGCGTCTGACAAGAAGGCAGCCGCCTCCTGAATCACTGGTAAAGCAGTTAGAATAGAGTCTCTAGAAGCCCTTCCTTCAACTGGGTCTCTAATTGGTCCAGCCAAACCATCATTGACCTGGCTGTACAGGTTGAAGCCACCGCAGGTCTTAAGGAACCGGCCCCCATTTCACAGGTACCCTTTAGAAAAGTGTCCGCCTTCCTGTCAAGGGGGTCCTTAAGGGTTCTCATATCCTCAAAGGGAAGAGATGCCTGTTTCGCCACCTTGGCTATTGTTGCATCTAATTTAAGGGCTGTTTCCCAATTGCTGACTCCTGGGCCATCAAAGGGATACCTGCGTTTCTGTGCTGGTGGTAAGGAACCTTTTATCTCAGGCTTCTTCCATTCCCTATTAATAAGTTCTTGAATTTTTTCATTTAGTGGAAAAACTCTACGCTTCTTTTGCTCCCATCCACTAAACACAATCTCCTCTTTGGATAGCTGGGGTTTGGGTTCTGTTATGCCCACTGTCCCTCTGACCGCTTTTAACCAACTTATCTATCCTTTCAAGGGGTAGACAAAAGCGAGCAGTGTCTTCATCCGAGTAAGAGGACAATGCAGCTGGACCGCAGTAAACTTCATCCCTATCCTCATCCGCTGAAGAATCCGAGATCAACGGACCTTTGTATTTAGAGCTTCCTGCTTGAGATAGGCATTTTATGGATTGTTTAACTTCCATCCTGACCATCTCTTTCAGGCTTGCTGCCATAGTAAGGGATTCTTCCGCTACCTGAGGGGGCAAGTAAGGCAATCTAATCTATGCAGATGTAATTCTCTCACCCCCTCCCCTCTTCCTGAGACCTCACCGTCTGCTGGATACAGGGGGCACATAGTTTTTTAGGGCACGAATCAGGTAAGGGAACTCCGCAGATGGCACATACTCTATGTTTCGCCTACCTGATGCATTTCTTCCCCTACAACAAAACATATGAGGGGAATCACGTCACTGGGTGAACTTTCTCAGAGATCACTTACCAGTGGCTGCCCAAAGAGAGAGATACCGGAATATGAGGGGGATTCTTTCTGGCTGATGCTCCTGACCCCTGTCTGGAGGAGCTTTTGCGGCCAGATTCACTACTCCTTCTGTCATGCTCCTTTCCTTTGGGCTTTTGAGACACCTCGTCCAGCAGCTGAGGCTGCTGTTCATGATCACTCTCCATGCTCACGGTTTGAGGTCAGAAGCAAGGAACTCAGATCTGGAGTCTGTTCATATAACCCCTCTTCCGGTCAGCAGACATGCTGAGCACTCCCGATACGCTGTCTGCCTCCCCCCAGGTGCAGGAGGTCGTTCTCAGGGTCTGATAACGAGCAGCGTGCAATTGCCGGTGGGCACCGCCATCTTGGATACAACACGCATGCGCGGGACCCCGAAACCCGGAAGTAACTGCCGTCTCCGCCCCCGACATCACCCCGGCCTGTAGCACTTCCTGTCAGCGCTCAGAGCAGCGTGGGACGCCCGGCTAACCCGCAGCACACCGGTTGGCGCCACCAAAAATGCCGTCGCACCAACAGAGCCACCAGCCGCACCATCCCACCAGGAGACCCCAGGGGACATACTTACCCCGCTCTGGACTTGGAGACAGGACACCACCGGCGACCACTCCCTGCTGAGAATGTCACCGCTGTGCAGCCCTGCCAGGACCACCGTGACATCTCCAGGATCTCCGCACCGGCCGAGGTAGGAGACCCCCCCGCTACCTGAGTCGGCCGGCCTGGGATCCTTTTGAAAATTCTGTGGGATCCAGTCCATCTAGGAATAGGAAACCAACTGATACGTGGGAGAGGTGCCGCCCTTTTGTATCTGTGGGTTCCCTGTTCCTAAGGGGCGGATGCCTTCTCTCGTGGTGCCGTCATGGGAGTCCGAATAAAACAGTGCAATCCCACACTTGTTTTTTGTTTGGCTTTTATACTAGGTTCACTAAATGCTAAAACTGACCTGCCATTATGATTCTCCAGGTCATTACGAGTTCATAGACACCTAACATGTCTAGGTTCTTTTTTATCTAAGTGGTGAAAAAAAATTCCAAATGTTTGTGTAAAAAAAAAAATAAAGTTGCCATTTTGCGAGACCCGTAGAGTCTCCATTTTTCGTGGTATCAGGTTGGGTGAGGGCTTATTTTTTGAGTGCCAATCTGACGTTTTTATTGATACCATTTTGGTGTAGATACGATCTTTTGATCGCCTGTTATTGCAATGTTGCAACGACCAAAAATTCTTTAGTTTTGATTTTTTTTTCTCACTATGCCGTTTACTAATTTGATTTTTTTTTTTATATTGATAGATCAGGCGATTCTGAACGCGGCGATAGTGAATATGTGTGTATTTGATTTTTTTATTGTTTTATTTTGAATGCGGCAAAAGGAGGGTGATTTGATCTTTTAGATTTTTTTTCTAAAACTTTTTTTTTTTTTTAACCTTTTACTTGCTTCAATAATCTCCATGGGAGACTAGAAGCTGCACTTGTCCGATCGCCTCCGATACATAGAGAAGGGCTGCAGCCCTGTTCTATGTAGCATGAATGCTCACTTGCTATGAGCACCGACCACCAGGCAACGCTCATAGCGATCCAGCAATGACAACCACAGGGGTCTCCTTCTGACACCGGGTTGTCATACCAACCCATCAGCGACCTGCGGTCATATGACACGGGCGCCGATGGGAGGAGGTAATGACGCGCTTTCTGCCCGTGCATGTTAAATGCCGCTGTCAGCGTTTGACAGCGGCATTTAACATGTTAACAGCCGTGGGTGAGTCGCGATTCCACCCGTGGCTGTTCCGGGAACATGACAGTTGATCAGATCAGCTGTCATGTGCCGGAAAAGGTGCACTCTCATCACCGAAGCCCGCACTAAACAGGGGGAAGTGTCCAATGAGGGACTGTGTCCGTCATTGGACGTTAAGGGGTTTACCCACAATGGTCAACTGGGGAAGAAACATGCTGACGCTCTTTTCCTCTTCATCAAATTATATAGTATAACAAACTGTGAATTAAAAGGAAATTATGTCTATAAAACACATGGTTGGCCATATCTGCCATGCTTCTTGGCTCCCCCTTTGACATAATCTACCCTAGCATTTCAATTAGCAGAAGTGACCAAATTACCGTAATTGGCTTAATTGCCCAATGGGATGCATTGATGAGTTAATTCACAAGGTTAGAGACTGGCTTTTGCTCAATTTCAGAAAATAACACAAGACTTGGTTGATTAGCACACTAAATAGCAGCCATTTCAGACAAAGTAATTTGCCTTAAATGGTCCTTAAGTAATCTCTATAGTTAAAGCCAAAGAAATGAGCTGGAGCACATGATGGCATAGAAGCAATGTGTAGGTGCACCTTCACCCTGTGGTCATTAACAAACATACCCGAGAACAAAAACAAAATGAGCAAATACCCTGCAGTAAGTAAATAAATTGTTATAGTGCATGTAAATAACATGGGGCTGAGACTATTTTGATTTAAAAAAACATTTAAAAGCCATTCTACCGCGCCAAGGTGTACCCAATCAGGACAGACCTATCAAGTATTAAAGGGAACTTGTCAAGTGAAAAAATGCTATTAACCTGCAGATATAGGGTTAATCTGCAGGTTAATAGCGTTCTGAACTTGTCCAGCACCGGCACTTGGAGCTCCGCTGCCGGGAGGAAAACGCCGTACTCATAGTCTCTATGTGGGAGCATAGTGTGACTGTTCACACTATATCGCTCCAGAGATAAGGACAAGATCCATCTAAAAAAAAAAAAAAATGGAGATGTTACTGGAAAACGACGAAAACCAAGGTAGATATGGGTCTAGTAAAACACCTGTGTCTACCTCCTACCATAAGCTAAACCATGCTTTCCTGTGTCCCACAAAGAAGCAATAGAGAAATTAGCTTTATTCCTCCCGGCAGCGTTCGGGTTTCAGTTTAGGGGGTGGTGACGGCACGGGTTCAACTGTAACTGCACCCCTGGCACTGACTGACAGCTTGCTCATCATTAGGATGGGATGTCAGTCAGTGCCGGGGGTGCAGTTACAGCCGCCGTTCTCTATACACAGAGCGGTGACTGAACCCGGCTGGCGATGCCACCGTGATTTAACCCTGAACACTACCAGGAGGAATACATTTCATTTCCCCCCGGTAGCAGGGTTCTAATTGCCGGCGCCGGGCCCGTTCAAAATGCTATTAACCGAAATATTAACCACATAGTTGACTTTTTTTTTTTAAATAAAAATAGTGTCAACTAAGCACCTTATGTTATTTATTTGTACTATTACTATTCATCTATTCACTTACTGCAGGGTATTTGCTCGTTTTGTTTTTACCCTAGGTTGACCTGCACATTTGTACAATCTCTAACTCTACCGCACTTATTAGCTTGGCTGTAATAAAATACATTTTACACACATCCATTACATTACCTTTAAAATTCTTAATTATTAATTTTTTGGAAGCTGAGGGTTTGGCGGCCAGTGCAGAACTTTTAGTCAGTCCATTGGTATGGTTAACTAGTGTTGAAAAGTTTCCTTTCCTCTGGGCGTCTTGTTCCATGGCAGGGCAGTTCGGCACACCACAGAGGAGAAGATTTCAAGTAGATGTCCTCAATGAGTGAATATCATTGGCCACTTATTCAGAGTCTAGGGCACACAAAAGAGAAGAAATCCACAATATATCACATACACGTATCTTATAAGAGCAGTAATGATGTGAGAATAAACACTTGGCAATGAGGCTCTTCTACATTGTAAGGCTACAGATCATGTACACAATTATATAACTAGCAGTATAGAAAGGAGCTATTAGATTTGGCTTTAGAGGCCGTAATGCACGAGGCATAGTGTGCACAAGGTTTGATTTCGGGTCACCATTTTCATCCACTTTTAGGTAAACACAAACTCAAGACTACAAGAAAGTTTATACTGTGTTTTCCAGGTTAATATTAAATCCTGGTCAAAGTGCAAACATGCCCAAAAGAAAGAAAATAATATGGCGTGGAGATTTTTCTTTTTACCTCTGATATCTAGGTTATTACTAGGATACAAAACAGAGTCAGACTGCAGAAATTAAGAGATTATGATGCAAGTATGACAACCCATCTCTGTACATGGCAGCTAGCTGTTCGGGATGGGGGCGAGCGAACCTTCACTCATCACTACTGTCCGCTTTTTTTTTCGACAGCAGCAATTAAAACTTTACTAGGCCATTTACAGTTTCTTGTGTTACAGAATTGTAACGTACCTGTCAAAATCGGATGCTACACTGTGGCTGACATTTTTTGTAAGCGCCTGTAGTCTGGAATGAGTGAGTCTGATCCAATTTACATAAGAAATTAGTGCATGCCGCCATAAAAAAAAAAAATCTGCCCTGCCCCGTTAAATAACATTGGTCCCAGTGCGGTTCAATTTTTCCACGAAAAGCACTCGGACTGAAAATACGGTTGTGTGAAATCTCGCTCTTTGCACTGACCCAGCGCTCCCAAATCAATCACTGCTCTACGCATGTTACCATTGGGTCACCGCTTTGTAAATCATTGGACAGCGCTGGTTTAGTGGAAAGAGCGAGCGCCTGCGCGTTATCACTGTGAGTGCGGCTGTGTCCGGCTGTGGGATATCTCTCCGCCGCCTGCATTTCACAAGCAGGAAATTCAGTCCAGCCCTTTTGGAGGACATTTGGGGGTGGTCAATAAATTATATTAAGAAAAATCTTGGGCTGCCCACTCTTTCACTAAATTAAAAGGATAGCCCCAGATTGGAGACAAGTTCTTTAAAGGGCCACTTAAGAAATGTTAATGCCTCATGAAAATGTGGAAAAGAAAATTCCTCCTTTCCACTGTTTGGTAATCAATGTTTGACGTTAGGAGGAACTTGTCCTCATATTTGAGAGATATGTTCTCCTGTCATTATTCCACAAAATCACTAAAGGGGCCCAAACCAAGAAAGAAAGAAAATACTCCCGCGGAAAGCACTTGGGGGAGAGTGCCGTTTAGTTCTTCCTGTAAAAAATGATGGACAAGAAAACATGAATGTGAATTCTGGCCTGAATCCTACAGCCTTATTATGCCTAGTCTTCCAGCCAACTCCTCCTATTGTGTATGCAGCTAGCCACTCACACAGCGTGGAGGGAATGAATATGCACAGAAATGTGGAAGCATTGGCTCACTTTAGGATTGGGAAAGTGATTTGGTTTCCCACACTGTCCGGCACATGCAGGAAGGCTGGCACCGGGCAGAGCAGCAACTTCACACCTGGCCCTCATAAGAGAAGGCCTGAAGAGACTCCGAATTACGACCCCATGTTAGATCAATATTTGTCTTCTGCGCTTTGTTAGTAGTGATGAGCGAACGTGCTAGGATAAGGTGTTATCCGAGCATGCTCAGGTGCTCACCAAGAGACTTTGGCGTGCTTGAAAAAACATGTTCAAGTCCCCCGACAGCCGCAACACATGTATTACCTGTTTGTTAGGCAATCCCTGCATGTGTTTCGGCTGTCAAGCAGCCATGAGACATGCAGGTGTGGGGACTCGAACATATTATTCGAGCACGACCGGATAACACCGTATGTGAGCATGTTAGCCGTTAATCTATTAAGCTTTAGTTTCTGTTTTGCTCCAACACCTGAGAAAGGGGAGGAACAACATTATAATATGGGGGGGGGGGGGGTGGTTGTATTACTGCTGTGAGGGGCAAAAGCCCTGGGATCCTGGCCACCCGACTGCAGAGCGTTGGCCGAGCACTGTGCAGCAGTCAGTACTCTGCCCCAAGGACCTACACTGGGCTGTGAGGGAGCCACAATGGTGCCAGGGATCGCCAGACCGCTGTCGCTGCAGACTTGCACCTGTCGGAACACGCCGTGCTACGAATGGTGCCGAGCCGTCCCCTCACCTCAGCTCATGGGTCGCCCCAGAAGCTAGACCCTATACTGGGCCGCAGCTCTGAAGTGTCGCTCGTGCACAATGCTGCGAGGCCTGGCGAAGCACAAGGAGGCGATTCCTCAGCACTACAGGTGCTGTCACCCGTAGCAACCGACTAATCACAGTCATGGCTATAGGCGACCCCCCATGTCATGTGTACAGAGAGGGGCCACACTGGCAGAAGTCACCTGACATCACTAGCACAGGTGGGCTGCTTTATTAATGTGCCACTGGCAGAAGCTGGTTACACACAGTACACAGGGGCAGGCAGGCACCAGGCTTCCTCCTAGCACACGACAGGCCTCACGTTCTGGGGCCCGGGCACAGCAGTGACACGGACACCACTGGTGACACATAGGCGGATGCCCAGGCTACACTGACTACGTGCAGCGCCCCTCTCTTCCGGTAACACCGGGACCCAGCGCCGCTACATCTCGGGCACTCACCAAGCAGGCATCGCGCATGCGCCATGAGGTCTCTCACCGACAGACATTACTAATGACGCCTGAGTTCTATGCGCAGGCGCATTTTGCGTACAGACTGTACTTGCCGGAGAGGCCGTTACGTCATCAGTAGGCGCCCTTACACCGTGTTCGGGGCATGCGCGGTCCTTTACGGTAGGTGTAACTGAATGGTTAATACAATAGTTATCTACTCATTTGTGAATGTTTGGTGTCTACGTGTGCGGTGTCCTTACCGGACCGGAGCCCATTCATTGCTGCTCTCCGGCTGGGTACGTGGTTGCTGAGTAACACCCTGTGCAGCCAGCATTGTGGGCACATTATTCGGGGGTTGAGCCTAGAGTGTATGGGCTCCTTCCTGGTTTCCTGACTGCAGCCCATACACTCTAGCCGGCTCAGTACTGAAGACGCTAGAGTGTATGGGCTCCTTCCAGGTCCTGACTTCAGCCCATACAGTGTAGCCGGCTCACTGGTGAAGACGCTAGAGTGTATGGGCTCCTTCCAGGTCCTGACTTCAGCCCATACAGTGTAGCCGGCTCACTGGTGAAGATGCTAGAGTGTATGGGCTCCTTCCAGGTCCTGACTGCAGCCCATACAGTGTAGCAGGCTCACTACTGAAGATGCTAGAGTGTATGGGCTGCAGTCAGGTATATATTATTGAAGATAGCAGACTTTATGGGCTGCTGCCTGGCCCTGACTGCAGCCTATACATGACACTAGACTGTATGTGCTCCTTCAAGGTATAAATTATTAAAACCAGCAGAATATATGGGCTCCTGCCAGGTCCTGACTGCAGCCCATACAGTCTAGTCAGCTCACTGGTGAAGACACTAGACTGTATGGGCTCCTGTCAGGTATATAGTATGGTAGATATAGACTGTACGGGCTCCTGTCAGGTATATATTATTGTAGATATAGACTGTATGGGCTCCTGTCAGGTATATAGTATGGTAGATACAGACTGTACAGTCTTCTGTCAGGTATATAGTATTGTAGATACAGACTGTATGGGCTCCTGTCAGGTATATATTATTGTAGATACAGACTGTACGGGCTCCTGTCAGGTATATATTATTGTAGATATAGACTGTATGGGCTCCTGTCAGGTCTATAGTATGGTAGATATAGACTGTATGGGCTCCTGTCAGGTATATATTATTGTAGATACAGACTGTACGGGCTCCTGTCAGGTATATATTATTGTAGATATAGACTGTACGGGCTCCTGTCAGGTATATATTATTGTAGATATAGACTGTATGGGCTCCTGTCAGGTATATAGTATGGTAGATATAGACTGTATGGGCTCCTGTCAGGTATATATTATTGTAGATACAGACTGTATGGGCTCCTGTCAGGTATATAGTATGGTAGATATAGACTGTATGGGCTCCTGTCAGGTATATATTATTGTAGATACAGACTGTACGGGCTCCTGTCAGGTATATATTATTGTACATACAGACTGTACGGGCTCCTGTCAGGTATATATTATTGTAGATATAGACTGTACGGGCTCCTGTCAGGTATATATTATTGTAGATATAGACTGTATGGGCTCCTGTCAGGTCTATAGTATGGTAGATACAGACTGTACGGGCTCCTGTCAGGTATATATTATTGTAGATACAGACTGTACGGGCTCCTGTCAGGTATATATTATTGTAGATACAGACTGTATGGGCTCCTGTCAGGTATATATTATTGTACATACAGACTGTATGGGCTCCTGTCAGGTATATATTATTGTAGATACAGACTGTACGGGCTCCTGTCAGGTATATATTATTGTAGATACAGACTGTAGGGCTCCTGTCAGGTATATATTATTGTAGATACAGACTGTACGGGCTCCTGTCAGGTATATATTATTGTAGATAGAGACTGTATGGGCTCCTGTCAGGTATATATTATTGTAGATAGAGACTGTATGGGCTCCTGTCAGGTATATATTATTGTACATACAGACTGTACGGGCTCCTGTCAGGTATATATTATTGTACATACAGACTGTACGGGCTCCTGTCAGGTATATATTATTGTAGATATAGACTGTACGGGCTCCTGTCAGGTATATATTATTGTAGATATAGACTGTATGGGCTCCTGTCAGGTCTATAGTATGGTAGATATAGACTGTACGGGCTCCTGTCAGGTATATATTATTGTAGATACAGACTGTATGGGCTCCTGTCAGGTATATATTATTGTACATACAGACTGTACGGGCTCCTGTCAGGTATATATTATTGTAGATACAGACTGTACGGGCTCCTGTCAGGTATATATTATTGTAGATATAGACTGTACGGGCTCCTGTCAGGTATATATTATTGTAGATATAGACTGTATGGGCTCCTGTCAGGTCTATAGTATGGTAGATATAGACTGTACGGGCTCCTGTCAGGTATATATTATTGTAGATACAGACTGTATGGGCTCCTGTCAGGTATATATTATTGTACATACAGACTGTACGGGCTCCTGTCAGGTATATATTATTGTAGATACAGACTGTACGGGCTCCTGTCAGGTATATATTATTGTAGATACAGACTGTATGGGCTCCTGTCAGGTATATATTATTGTACATACAGACTGTATGGGCTCCTGTCAGGTATATATTATTGTAGATACAGACTGTACGGGCTCCTGTCAGGTATATATTATTGTAGATACAGACTGTAGGGCTCCTGTCAGGTATATATTATTGTAGATACAGACTGTACGGGCTCCTGTCAGGTATATATTATTGTAGATAGAGACTGTATGGGCTCCTGTCAGGTATATATTATTGTACATACAGACTGTACGGGCTCCTGTCAGGTATATATTATTGTAGATAGACTGTACGGGCTCCTGTCAGGTATATATTATTGTAGATATAGACTGTATGGGCTCCTGTCAGGTCTATAGTATGGTAGATATAGACTGTACGGGCTCCTGTCAGGTATATATTATTGTAGATACAGACTGTATGGGCTCCTGTCAGGTATATATTATTGTACATACAGACTGTACGGGCTCCTGTCAGGTATATATTATTGTAGATATAGACTGTACGGGCTCCTGTCAGGTATATATTATTGTAGATATAGACTGTATGGGCTCCTGTCAGGTCTATAGTATGGTAGATACAGACTGTACGGGCTCCTGTCAGGTATATATTATTGTAGATACAGACTGTACGGGCTCCTGTCAGGTATATATTATTGTACATACAGACTGTACGGGCTCCTGTCAGGTATATATTATTGTAGATATAGACTACGGGCTCCTGTCAGGTGTATATTATTGTAGATACAGACTGTATGGGCTCCTGTCAGGTCTATAGTATGGTAGATACAGACTGTACGGTCTCCTGTCAGGTATATAGTATTGTAGATACAGACTGTACGGGCTCCTGTCAGGTATATATTATTGTAGATAGACTGTACGGGCTCCTGTCAGGTGTATATTATTGTAGATACAGACTGTACGGGCTCCTGTCAGGTGTATATTATTGTAGATACAGACTGTACGGGCTCCTGTCAGGTATATATTATTGTAGATACAGACTGTACGGGCTCCTGTCAGGTATATATTATTGTAGATACAGACTGTACGGACTCCTGTCAGGTATATAGTATTGTATATACAGACTGTACGGGCCCCTGTCAGGTATATATTATTATTGATATCAGAATGTACGGGTCCCTGTCAGGTATATATTACTGATGATATCAGAATGTACGGGCCCCTGTCAGGTGTATATTAGTGATGATATCAGAATGTACGGGCCCCTGTCAGGTATATATTAGTGATGATATCAGAATGTATGGGCCCCTGTCAGGTATATATTATTGATGATATCAGAATGTATGGGCTCCTGTCAGGTATATATTATTGATGATATCAGAATGTATGGGCTCCTGTCATGTATATATTATTATTGATATCAGAATGTATGGGCTCCTGTCAGGTATATATTAATGATGGTATCAGAATGTATGGGCTCCTGTCAGGTATATATTATTGATGATATCAGAATGTATGGGCCCCTGTCAGGTATATATTAGTGATGATATCAGAATGTATAGGCCCCTGTCAGGTATATATTATTGATGATATCAGAATGTACGGGCCCCTGTCAGGTGTATATTAGTGATGATATCAGAATGTATGGGCCCCTGTCAGGTATATATTAGTGATGATATCAGAATGTATGGGCCCCTGTCAGGTATATATTACTGATGATATCAGAATGTATGGGCCCCTATCAGGTATATATGCTGCGATTGTTCTCGTATGCCGATTCGGCATGAAAAAATAATCACAGATGTGATCTGCCCCATAGATTAACACTGGTTTGAGTGCCATGCGATGTTTTCTCACATAGCGCTCGTCCGTACTCTACGCTAGTGTGACCCCGGCCTTAAACTTATGAAGAGACACAGACCACCTGCAGCTCAGCCTTCATCAATATTTAAATTACAAGTTTCACCATACAAAAAATGCTATTTTTTACCTAGTTCCATAGGTTTCTTAAAGGGAACCTGTCACCAGGTTTTCCCCATATATAGTACCACCAGAACCTATATGCCCTTATACACACCCTTCTACAGTGCTGTACCGTACATACTCGAGTATAAGCCGAGATTTTCAGCCCACTTTTTTGGGCTGAAAGTGACCCTCTCGGCTTATACTCAAGTCATTGTCGGCGGGGGAGGGGGAGCGGCGGCTGTCACATACTCGCTGCCGACTCCCGGAGACCATCTGACAGTGAGAAGCTGCCAGGGACCGCGTCAGGAGCAGGTGAGTATGACGGGGGAGGTGAGCATTGCGCGATAGTCATCTCTCCCCTTTCCACCGCTGCGGGCCGCTCTGTCCTCTGGCTGTGACTGTTTAGGTCAGAGGGCACGATGACGTAGTTAGTGTGCGCGCCGCCCTCTGCCTGAACAGTCAGTGCAGAGGATGGAAGACAGAGCAGTGCGCAGCAGTGGAAAGTGCCGGGGGCCTGAGCGAAGAGAGGCGAGTATGTGTTTTTTTTTTTATTTTATTCGCAGCAACAGCAAATGGGGCATAATGTGTGGAGCATCTCATGGAGTAAAATCTATGGAGCATCTTATGGGCCATCAACCTTTATGCAGCATTGTATGGGGCAAAAGTTTCTATGAAGCATCTTATGGGGCAATTATTAACATTTGTGCAGCATTATATGGGGCATATTTTAATATGGAGCATCTTATGGGGCCATCATAAACTTTATGGAGCATTTTATGGGGCTCCTCATTCAATATGGATATTCAAAAACACTTAACCTACTGATGTCTCAATTAATTTTACTTTTATTGGTATCTATTTTTATTTTTGACATTTACCAGTAGCTGCTGCATTTTCCACCCTAAGGCTTATACTCGAGTCATTAAGTTTTCCCAGTTTTTTGTGGCAAAATTAGGTAGGGGGGGGGGGTGGTCTATTTCTACTCGAGTATATACGGTATGTCCCTAAGCCAACGTGCATAATGTAAATAACTTCTTATACTCACCTACGGGGCGGTCCGGTGTTATGTTTGGCGCTGGTCTTCATCCGGCACAGTCCTTCCCGTGGATGATGTGTTCTACATCATCCACACAACCTCCCTCATCACGCTTCTGTGCAGGAACACTTCTCTGCCGAGCACAAAGCAAAGTACTGCAACGGGCAGAAAGAAGTGCGATGCACAGGAGCACGATGGAAGACACCGTGTGGATGACATAGGACGCGTCATTGACTCAAAGAAAGAAGGGCGGTGATAGAAGAGGAGAAGGCCCCGGATTAAGACTAGCAAAGCCCATTGTATGGGGCTAGGCAAGTCTTAAGGGCATACAGATAGTGGTTGTGCTTTATAAAATGCTGTATATAAGGGTATACAGGCAGTGGGCCTACTATATACAGTGGGGCAAAAAAGTATTTAGTCAGTCAGCAATAGTGCAAGTTCCACCACTTAAAAAGATGAGAGGCGTCTGTAATTTACATCATAGGTAGACCTCAACTATGGGAGACAAACTGAGAAAAAAAAAACCAGAAAATCACATTGTCTGTTTTTTTATCATTTTTTTTGCATTTTATGGTGGAAAATAAGTATTTGGTCAGAAACAAACAATCAAGATTTCTGGCTCTCACAGACCTGTAACTTCTTCTTTAAGAGTCTCCTCTTTCCTCCACTCATTACCTGTAGTAATGGCACCTGTTTAAACTTGTTATCAGTATAAAAAGACACCTGTGCACTCCCTCAAACAGCCTGACTCCAAACTCCACTATGGTGAAGACCAAAGAGCTGTCAAAGGACACCAGAAACAAAATTGTAGCCCTGCACCAGGCTGGGAAGACTGAATCTGCAATAGCCAACCAGCTTGGAGTGAAGAAATCAACAGTGGGAGCAATAATTAGAAAATGGAAGACATACAAGACCACTGATAATCTCCCTCGATCTGGGGCCCACGCAAAATCCCACCCCGTGGGGTCAGAATGATCACAAGAACGGTGAGCAAAAATCCCAGAACCACGCGGGGGGACCTAGTGAATGAACTGCAGAGAGCTGGGACCAATGTAACAAGGCCTACCATAAGTAACACACTACGCCACCATGGACTCAGATCCTGCAGTGCCAGACGTGTCCCACTGCTTAAGCCAGTACATGTCCGGGCCCGTCTGAAGTTTGCAAGAGAGCATTTGGATGATCCAGAGGAGTTTTGGGAGAATGTCCTATGGTCTGATGAAACCAAACTGGAACTGTTTGGTAGAAACACAACTTGTCGTGTTTGGAGGAAAAAGAATACTGAGTTGCATCCATCAAACACCATACCTACTGTAAAGCATGGTGGTGGAAACATTATGCTTTGGGGCTGTTTCTCTGCAAAGGGGCCAGGACGACTGATCCAGGTACATGAAAGAATGAATGGGGCCATGTATCGTGAGATTTTGAGTGCAAACCTCCTTCCATCAGCAAGGGCATTGAAGATGAAACGTGGCTGGGTCTTTCAACATGACAATGATCCAAAGCACACCGCCAGGGCAACGAAGGAGTGGCTTCGTAAGAAGCATTTCAAGGTCCTGGAGTGGCCTAGCCAGTCTCCAGATCTCAACCCTATAGAAAACCTTTGGAGGGAGTTGAAAGTCCGTGTTGCCAAGCGAAAAGCCAAAAACATCACTGCTCTAGAGGAGATCTGCATGGAGGAATGGGCCAACATACCAACAACAGTGTGTGGCAACCTTGTGAAGACTTACAGAAAACGTTTGACCTCTGTCATTGCCAACAAAGGATATATTACAAAGTATTGAGATGAAATTTTGTTTCTGACCAAATACTTATTTTCCACCATAATATGCAAATAAAATGATTAAAAAACAGACAATGTGATTTTCTGAATTTTTTTTTCTCAGTTTGTCTCCCATAGTTGAGGTCTACCTATGATGTAAATTACAGACGCCTCTCATCTTTTTAAGTGGTGGAACTTGCACTATTGCTGACTGACTAAATACTTTTTTGCCCCACTGTATACACAGCATTCTAGAATGCTGTATATAAAGGCATATAGATAGTGGTCGTACTTTATGTGGGGGGGACAGAAACAATGATTGAATACCCTGTAGTAAGTGAACGGCTACAGTGCAAGAAAATAAAGGGTACTTAGTTAACACTTTTTTGGGGGCCTGAGAAAGGAGTCAGAAAAGAGCATCGGGGCGGACGCGCTGCTGTGAATGTCAGTGTCTATATCTAGCACGGCATAATTTTCATAACCAGCAGAGGGAAAGCTGACAGCTGATGTTAATATTCTGGAAAGGAGCCAATAACCATAAAGGTTCCCAGGCTATTAATATCAGCTCACAGCTGTTTGCTTAGCCTTTACTGGCTATTTTACAGTGGGACACAAAATATTGACATGGGGTCCCCCTATAAAAGCTGTAGGCTGATATTAATAGTCTGTGAAGAGGCCATGGATATTGGCAGCCCCAGAGGCTAAAAACCATCAGCTCTCAGCCATCCCAGAAATGGCGCATCTTATAGATCTGCCAATTCTGGTACTTAGCCTCGCTCTTCCCACTTGCCTTGTAGCAGTGGGGCTCAGATTTGTGGGGTTGATGTCACCATTTTATTGTCAAGTAACATCAAGCCCACAGGTTAGTAATGGAGAGGCATCTATCAGACACCTCTCCATTAGTAAGCTGGCCTACTGTCACCTTACAATACAAAGGTGACATTACCCCTTATTACCCCATATGCCACCGCTACAGTGCAGTGAGAACAGAGGCTGAGTGCCAGAATTGGCGCATCTTACAGATGCACCTTTTCTGGGGTGGCAATAACCATGGTCCCTCTCTAGGCTATAATATCTGTCACCAGTCACTGGCTTTCCCTCTGTGGCACAGAAAATTGTGTGGGAGCCCACGCCAGTTTTTTCAGTGAAAACATTTTTATTAAATACATACAGGTCCCAAATTTTACACACACATACTACTCACAGTATTAGTCACTGACCTACATAAATCTAACCGTTCTGCAATGGTTTACTGTATATAAACCATGTCTCCTATCCTGCAATGATTTGACAGAAGTCGACAAAGTAACTATTTGTAAATATTGTAAGCTGTCAGTGTGATTTTACTGTACACTGCACCTGAATTGCAAGCCTTTCAAAGGACACCGTTGCGTATTTCTCGTAAGTCACACTGATGGCCCGTGTGGTATGAGTTTTTCTTGCATAAACAGACTTTCATTGGGGATTCTCGGCTGATATACGGTGCAAATCGCAGCATAGTGCAATTTCACTCGCACATATAATACGGCCGTGAAAAAAAAAAAAAAACATTGGTCCGAGTGCTATGCAATTTTTTTTTCTCGCATAGCACTCGTCCGTATTCCTCTCTAGTGTGACTCCGGCCTTAAAGGGAAAAATCATTCAAAATTTGAAAATTTCTATTTTTTAAAATTTCTGATATTTTTACAAAATAAAGCAAAACATATTAACCCAAGTTTATCATTAGCCCAAGTTTACCATTATCATACAGTCTAATATGTCAGGAAAAAAAACAACCTCAAAATCAATGGAATATGTTGAAGCATTCCAGAGTTATTACTACATAAAGTGACACTGGTCAGATTTTAAAAAATTGGCCCCGTCACTGAGGGGTTAAATGCTTGTACAAGTGAACATTGTTTCAAAAGTGGTTTACCTGTCTAAGACTGGTTTCACACCAGCGTTCGGCAGCCTTCTTCCTCCGTTAAGCCCCACCAACTGCTACACCTCTTCTTTCAGCTCCGCCTACGTCTGCATGCATCCCCTATCTTTAACATTGGGTACACAATGTCTGTGCAAGTAGCCCATGTGTTCCTGTTTCCATAATTGTTCTCTTGTGTCTACAAGACTGGGGAGTTCCACCACTCCTCTTGGGCTATCTGCACAAAAGCTGTTCTACCCTGTATGCACACATGGATTTTTCCTCTCTGAACCCTGTTCACACAGGTTATATACAGATGATCAGGTTTTTAAATACATCAGATAGGGATTGCATACATTAGTTAGGACTGCTCTGATAAGGGTATACCGTGAAGATTGGTAGAGCAGCTTAGTATACATTTTTTGCAAAAGACGTATCAACCAAATACCCTGTTTTTTACATCTTTTACTAGCACTTGCGGATTACTGCAACATTTTTTCAAACTGAGTGTTTTTGGTTTTACTATTCTCTTTTGTGTCTTCAGGTTTCTTGGTGGTGTGTGAACATGATCATACAGACTTGTTCACTGTGCAAGTAGCCCATGTGTTCCTGTTTACACATAGAATAGGTAGATATATAGATGTCAGTGACAAATGCAATTAGTACAGTGTGTGTGCAAATTACTGGACATGTATTTATTTAATAAAAGATTATTTTTTGGAAAAAATGGCGTGGGCTCCCGTGCAATTTTCGGAACCAGCAAAGGGAAACCCGATGGCTGGGGCAGATGTTTATAGCCTGGGAAGGGGGTAATACCCATGGAGCTTCCCAGGCTATTAATATCAGCTCACAGCTGTATACTTAGCCTTTACTGGCTATTAAAATGAGGGACCCTAAAAATAATGATGCATAGGGTTCCCCTACAATTAATAACCAGCAAAGGCTATGCAGACATTTGTGGGCTGATATTAATAGCCTAGGGAGGGTTTTTAGCCTGGGGGTATACATGCCCCCCCTAACCCAGACGAAGAACATAATCTCTCAGCTATCCCAGAAAAAACGCGTCTCTAAGATGCACCAATTCTGCCTCGCTCTTCGCACTTGCCCTGTAGCGGTGGCAAATGGGGTGATAGTTGAGGGGTTGATGTCACCTTTGTATTGTCAGGTGACATCAAGCCCAGAGGTTAGTAATGGAGAGGCGTCAATAAGACGCCCCCATTACTAACCCCTTTGTAGAAAAACACAGACACCCAGAAAAAAAGTCCTATAATTGAAAGAATGACACAGACTCCTTTAATATTCTTAATTAAACCATACTTAGGACCTCGCACATTCCCCTGATGCCCTCATCATCTGCAAAAGAGGTAAAAAAACAAATAACAACATTCCTCACCTTTCCGCAGAGATGTTTTTAATCCATTTGTCCATTGAAGGGTCCAGCTCTTCTACCTCTAGATGGCAGGCTGCATAGATGCATGATGTGTCCATACAGCCTGTCATCCAGGCGACACTGAGCACCATGTGCTGTGTCTTTGTGTGAACTGCTCTTCCCTGTCTGAGGTCACCATGACCGTGAGAAAGTTCTCCTGCTCGCGGTGACGTCTGGCAGGTTCCGGGAGTTCATGACCGATTAACTCACTTCACCTATGTGATGTTGGCGTGAGTGCCATGGGAAATTTTCTCACGGTGCTCGCACTGACGTTATGAAGGTGAAGTGAGTTCACTGGCTGTGAACTCCCGGGACCTGTCAGACAGCACTGCAAGCAGGAGAACTTTCTCACGCTCATGGTGACCTCAGACAGGAAGAGCAGTTCACACAGAGACACAGCACACAGTGCTCAGTGTGGACTGGATGACAGGCTGTATGGACACATCATGCATCCATGGCTGTATGACCCTTTTAAAAGATGCTATTTGTGAATGGACGACTGGCTAAGTTGTGGCTTTTCAAATATCCAGTGTCTCCCTCCCTTTCTCTCTATACAGACAATAGGAAATATTCTTTCCTAGTTACATACTATCTGCTAGCTCTTTGAAGCTGCCATGTTTGACACCTCTAGCATTCTCCCAGGAGTTCGGAGTTCCTGCAGTAAGAGTAGGCAGATATCATCTCCCTTGGGTAGAGACATGTGGATGCAGCCCCCACTAGCCATTCCACTGACATTACACTTTACCTTACAATAGATACTTCCTTCACAAATGGTTTTGTAAATTTATTTAGAAAAATATTAAATTGCTGACAACTTTTTAACCTTTCTAAGTTCCTAAAAAAATGTTTAAACATTATGCAGATGTAAGGCTGTGTGCACACGTTGCGGTTTTTTCGCGTTTTTCCTGATAAAAACGCTATAAAACTGCAAAAAAAAAACGCATACAATCAGCATCCCTACATTTAGAATGAATTCCGCATGTTTTGTGCACATGATGGGTTTTTTTCCGTGAAAAAAACCGCAGCATGTTCATTAAGGCTGTGTGCACACGTTGCGTTTTTTTCACGGTTTTTCCCAATAAAAACGCTATAAAACCGCAAAAAAACGCATACAATAAGCATCCCGTCATTTAGAATGAATTCCGCATGTTTTGTGCACATGATGCGTTTTTTTCCGCGGACAAACCGCATCGCGGTAAAAACCGCAGCATGTTCATTAATTTTGCGGTTTTTTTGCGGATTTCCCACTACAAAATGCATTGGGAAGTGTCCGGAAAAAACCGCGGCAAAATCGCATGCGGTTTGCATCTCGGCTTCAGGAAAATAGCCGCCGCGATCTCCATCTGCGCACGCGCGGCATCCCGCGGCCATTTTCCTGAAGCCCCGTGCAGCAGAGCACTCCATTTGCGCACGCGCGGCCTCAGGAAGATGGCCGCCCCCACCGATGACAAGGGTAATAGCGCAGATCGCGCGCTTTTACTTCACCTGCGCGCAGTGGATTCGGCACTTGGACATGCGCACACCACTACGCCACCAACGGAAAGCTGGAGAAGAAACAACGATGTCACCACGCCCACCTGACCTGACCAGCCTGATTGACAGGCGAAAACGGCGACTTTGGTAATGTATTTCGCAGCATAGGTGGGGAATCGGGGTACACAAAATACACTATTGTAACGCACAGCGCAGGCCCTATTTAACAGTATTTTTATCTCAATCTGAAAAAACGGGGTGACAGGTTCCCTTTAAGCAGTGAAGATTCCAATATGGGGTCACTTGTGAAGGTTTCTGCTGTTCTGGCACCTCCGGGACTCGGCTAATGGAGTCCACAATCTAGTCAAACGTAAATTGCGTTTTGAAGCCAAGTAGTGCTCCATCCCATCCGATCCCTGCCGTGTGCCCAAACAGCAGTGTACTACCGCATACGAGGTACTGCCATGTTCAGTAAAAATTGCATAACAAATTATGGGGTCCAGTTTCTCCTATTACCCCTTGTGTAACTGATAAATTTGGTGCTAAAACAGTATTTAGTGGACATTTTTTTTTTGTTGAAATTTTTTGTTTTCACATCTAAATGTAATAAAGTTTTGTAAATCACCTGTCTGTTTAAAATGCTCAGTACAGCAGTAGATTAATTACTTGGGGGTGGTGAGAGGGGACTAGTTTCCAAACTGGGGTCATGTTTGTTTTTTGCTTTCCAAAAACCAAATCCAGTAGTACTATTTCCTTTCTGAGCCCTGCCATGTGCCCACACAGCAATTTTTAACCATATAGGGTAGTATTGTGTTCTGGAGAAATTGCTTAACAAATAATGGGGTCTGTTTTCTCCTATTATCCATTGTGAAAATTACAAATGTGTTGCAAAACCAACATTTTAGCCGAAAAAAACGTAATTTTCTTTTTCACGTCTATATTTTAAAAAGTTCTGTGAAGTACCTACGGGTTCAACAAGCGAAACACACCCCTAGATGAATTCCCTCATGGGTCTAGTTTCCAAAATGGGGTCACTTATTGTGGTTTCTGGTACCTCAGTAGCTCTGCAAATGAGACCTGGTGTCTGCAATTTACTGCATCCAAATTTACACACCAAATGTCCCTTCCAAGCCCTGCTGTGTGTCCAAACAGAAATTTTTGACTACATATCTGGTATCGCCATGCTTGGAAGAAAATGGATAACAAACTGTGAGGTCCACTTTTCATGTTTCCTCTTCCAAAAGCAAAAAATTTGGGATAAAGCAACATTTTCAGCATGGCGACCTAATGTTATGAAAGTCTGTGTAGTACTTGTCTGTTCAAAATGCTCACTACACCCCTGGATAAAATCCATGAGGGGTGTAGTTTCCAAATTGGGGCCACTTGTGGTGGGTTTCTGATGTTTAGGCAGTATAGGGGCCTTGCAAGTGCGACATGGTGCCTGCAATCTATTTCCGCTAATTTTGTGTTTCAAAATTTAAATAGTGCTCCTTCCGTTCTGAGCCCTGCCATTTGTCCAAATAGATATTTCTCACAATCTGTGGGGTTTTTGTCGTGCTCAGAAAAAACTGGGTAACAAATTTTCTGGTCCATTTTCTTGTACTGTTCATTGTAAAAATGAAATAAAATTGGGGCAAAAGCAACATTTTTGAGGAAAAATTACAATTTTCATTTCACTTTGCATTAATTCCTGTGTAGCACATGAAGGGTTAAAAAGAATTTCTGACAGCAGTGTTGAAGTATTTGAGGAGTGCGGTTTTTAAGATGGTATCACTTTTGGGGAGTTTCCAATATATGGGCCTCTTAAAGTCCATTTAAATCTGAATAGGTCCCTAAAGGATCAGGTTTTGTAAATGTCATGAAAAAATGAGGGATTGCTGCTAAATAATGATGAGCAAACGTGCTGGGATAAGGCGTTATCCGGACACGCTGTCTTCTGCTTGCTCTAATACTATGTTCGAGTCGCCGTTGCTGTATATTTCGCGGCTGTTCGATAACTGCCACACATGCACGTTCGCTCAGTACTACTGCTAAACCTTTAACCCTCCTAACATCCTAACAAAATAAAATGATATTTGAAAAATGATGCAGATGTAAAGTAGACTATTCCAAAATGTAGTAGGTGTAGTAATAATATTAGCAAATACCTCCAGTTAGAAGTGTACTATAGTTTTCTGATTCACTATGTCTCTTTCCTTATGTTCAGACATTGCAGGACCTATGGTATCTATAGTTACGACCACTGGTACAGTAACAGCTAGTTGCCGTAACCATGGATACCTAAGCCCTGCAATGCCTGCTCATGAGGAAAGAGACATAGCGAATCAGAAAAACTATACTACTTTTCTAATTGGAGGTATTAACTAATAATATTATTACACCTACTACATATTGGAGTAGTATCCTGGAGATGGGAATACCCCTTTAAGATCAAAATTAGCTCTGTCACTGAGGGCCATAGCTGCAACATTCTGGCCCATAGCTGTGCCACCCTGTAGTGCCAGGCAGGACTGTGGAGTCGGAGCCCATTTTGTTGGAGTCTGAGTCGGTGTCATGGAAATTGAAGAGTCAGAGGTTTGGCTTACCGACTCCTCATCCCTGGTGCCAGGAGCACTGTGCTGTACTTCTACTGGGGTTACTCATTTCTCACCCATAGACAGCATAACTGCATGAAAATATAGAGACTTATGCAAACAGGGCCGGGCGCGACCAATCAGCGAAGCGTGGTTCAAATCCAGTGCCAATTCGCGGCCGGACTGCACCTGTCGCTGATTGGTCGTGGGCAGCTGGCGAGACCAATCAGCAACGCAGGATTTCCGTTATAGACAAACAGACAGAATTAGACGATTATATAGTAGATACCCGATGCGTTTGAATCTGGCCACCATCTAGTATTCATATAAACATTGGTGCTTACATTTATGTTTTAACCCATTGGGCACACTGCCATTGTTTTGCTCCTGTCTTTAATTTAAGAGTCAAAACTTTATTAGTAATCTATCACTGTAAGACAGCTTGTTTTCTACAGGATGACTTAGTTTTCAAAGACACCATTTATTTTGCCATATGATAAACTTAAAAACGGGGAAAATTTTTATTCACAGACTGTCCTCCATGTTATATTCAACTTCTCAGACTGTCCTCCATGTTATTCTCTCCCTCACAGACTGACCTCCATGTTATTCTCCCTCACACACTGTCCTTCATGTTATTTTCTCCCTCACAGACTGTCCTCCGTTATTCTCTCCCTCACACACTTTTCTCCATGTTGTTCTCTCCCTCACACACTGTCCTCCATGTTATTCTCTTCTTCACAGACTGGCCTGCATGTTATTCTCTCCCTTACACTGTCCTCCATGTTATTCTCGCCCTCACAGACTGACCTCCATGTTATTTTCTCCCTCACAGACTGTCCTTCATGTTATTTTCTCCCTCACAGACTGTCCTCCATGTTATTCTCTCCCTCACAGACTGTCCTGCATGTTATTCTCTCCCTCACAGACTGTCCTTCATGTTATTTTCTCCCTCACAGACTGTCCTCCATGTTATTCTCTCCCTCACACACTGTCATCCATGTTATTCTCTCCCTCACAGACTGTCCTCCATGTTATTCTCTCCCTCACAGACTGTCCTTCATGTTGTTCTCTCCCTCACAGACTGTCCTTCATATTGTTATTCTCGTTCTAGTATATGTATGTAGTTTATTTATGAACGCTGATTGGTCGAGGTCGGGCGCGACCAATCAGCGACGTAGGATTTCGGTTACAGACAAACAGACCTTTAGACGATTATATAGACTAGATGGTGGCCCGATTCTAACGCATTGGGTGTTCTAGAATATGTATGTAGTTTATTTATGAAGATTTAAGAATAATGCAATGAATACACAGGATTTGGCCGGCCGGGCGCGACCAATCAGCGAAGTGTGGTTCAAATCCCGCGCCAATTCACGGCCGGACTGCACCTGTCGCTGATTGGTTGGTCGCACCTTGCCGGGCGCAATCAGTGAAGCCAGGGCCGGCTCCAGGTTTTTGAGGGCCCCGGGCGAAAGAGTTTCAGTAGGCCCCCCCTTTAACACATACCACGATTCATGATGCACAGATACAGCAGAGAAATATAGCACAGCCACGTAGCATATAACACAGCCCATGTAGCATATAGCACAGCCACGTAGCATATAACACAGCCCATGTAGTATATTGCACAGCCCACGTAGTATATAGCACAGCCCTCGTAGTATATGGCTCAGCCCACGTAGTATATAGCACAGCCCACGTAGTATATAGCACAGCCCACGTAGTATATAACACAGCCCACGTAGTATATAGCAGTGTGGGCACCATATCCCTGTTAAAAAAAAGAATTAAAATAAAAAATAGTTATATACTCACCTACCGGCGGCCCCCGGATCCAGCCCAGGCCTTTAGCGATGCTCCCGCCAGGTCCGTTCCCAGTGATGCTTTCCGGCAATAACCCGTGATGATATAGCAGTCTAGCGAGGCCACTACGCTGGTGTCATTACCGCAAAGCATTACTGGGACCGGAGCATCGCAAGGAGAGGGAAAAGCTGCCGGGGACACCGGAAGGTGAGAATATAACGATTTTTTAAATTATTTTTAACATGATATCTTTTTACTATTGATGCTGCATAGGCAGCATCAATAGTAAAAAGTGAAGCGGTGTTTAAATCCCGCCCCAATATTGCTGATTGGTCCCAGCCGGCCGCGGCCAATCAGCAACGCGGGATTTCCGTTACAGACAAACAGACGGAAGTAGACCTTAGACCATTACCGTATATACTTGAGTATAAGCCGAGAATTTCAGCTCATTTTTTTTTTAGGCTGAAATTGCCCCTCTTGTCTTATACTCGAGTCATACCCAGGGGTTGTCAGGGAAGGGGGAGCGGCAGCTGTGTAATAATACTCACCTGCTCCTGGCGCGGTCCCTGGTTCTCCGGGCGCTGACAGCTTCTTCCTGTAATGAGCGGTCACATGGTACCGCTCATTACAGTAATGAATATGGACTCTACTCCCATAGGGGTGGAGCCGCATATTCATTATTGTAATGAGGAATACCGTGTGACCGCTCACTACAGGATGAAGCTGCCGGCGCCAGAGAACCAGGGACTGCACCGCGCCAGGAGCAGGTGAGTGTAACGCAGTGCGCGATATTCACCTTCTCCACGTTCCACCGTCGGCACCGCTGTGTCTTCTGCGTCCTCTGCACTGACGCTCAGGTCAGAGGGCGCGATGACGCAATTAGTGCGCGCCGCCCTCTGTCTGAACAGTCAGTGCAGAGGACGGAGAAGACACAGCGGCGGCCGTCGGTAGAACGGGAAAGGTGAATATAGCAAGTGCTGGGGGCCTGAGAGGTGAGTATGTGATTTTTTTTTTTTTTTTAATCGCAGCAACAGCATTTGGGGCAAATATCTGTATGGAGCATCTTATGGGGCCATGTGCAGCATTATATGGGGCAAATATCTGTATGGCGCATCTTATTGGGCCATGCAGGGCTGTGGAGTCGGTAAGCCACAGTTGTGACTCCGACTCCTGGATTTTATCAGGTTCCGGCTCCGACTGCTTCATAAATGGCCAATTCGTAACAATAAATTTACTGTTGTCAAATATTAACATCGTGCTTATTCAGTTTCTCACCATCAGATAAGTAATCAGACCACTTAGAGCAAAAACTATATTTATTAGAATACAATTAGAATATAGCAAATAACTTTTATAAACTTTTATAAACTCTTGTAAGTAAATATGCAATAAACACTGTTATGCAGTTAATAAGAAGAAATCTATAAATTTCTCCTCAGAAAAAGTATTGCCTCTGTCAGATCCTCCTTCATGGATGCCCTCAAATCTGATCTAATTATTTTGAGAGCAGAGAACAACCTCTCTACACTAAAGGTACCGTCACATTAGGCTACTTTCACACTAGCGTTAACTGCAATCCGTCACAATGCGTCGTTTTGCAGAAAAAACGCATCCTGCAAAAGTGTTTGCAGGATGCGTTTTTTTCTCCATTGACTAACATTACGCGACGCATTGCGACGGATTGCCACACGTCGCAACCGTCGCGCGACGGTTGCGCCGTGTTTCGGCCGACCGTCGGCCGCAAAAAACGTTCCATGTAACATTTTTTGCAGCCGACGGACCGTCTTTTCCGACCGCGCATGCGCGGCCGGAACTCCTCCCCCACCTCCCCGCACCTCACAATGGGGCAGCGGATGCGCTGAAAAGCAGCATCCGCTGCACCCGTTGTGCGGCGGAGGCAACGCTAGCGTCGGTAACCTCGGCCAGACGCACTGCGACGGGCCGAGCCCGACGCTAGTGTGAAAGAAGCCTTAAGCGACGCTGCAGTGATATAGACAACGATGCCGATCGCTGCTGCGTCGCTGTGTGGTCGCTGGAGAGCTGTCACACAGACAGCTCTCCAGCGACCAACGATGCCGAAGTCCCCTGGTAACCAGGGTAAACATCGGGTTACTAAGCGCAGGGCCGCGTTTAGTAACCCAATGTTTACCCTGGTTACCATTGTAAATGTAAAAAAAAAAAAAACAGTACATACTTACATTCCGGTGTCTGTCCCCTCGCCGTCAGTTTCCCGCACTGTGTCAGCGCCGGCCGACCATAAAGCAGAGCGTTGACGTCACCGCTCTGCTTTACGGCCGGCCGGCGCTCACAGTCAGTGCGGGAAGCTGACGGCGAGGGGACAGACACCGGAATGTAAGTATGTACTGTTTGTTTTTTTTTACATTTACAATAGTAACCAGGGTAAACATTGGGTTACTAAGCGCGGCCCTGCGCTTAGTAACCCGATTTTCACCCTGGTTACCAGTGAAGACATCGCTGCAATGTCTGCGGGAGATCCAGCGACGAAATAAAGTTCTGGCCTTTCTGCTCCGACCAACGATGTCACAGCAGGATCCAGATTGCTGCTGCGTGTCAAACACAACGATATCGCTATCCAGGACGCTGCAACGTCACGAACCGCTAGCGATATCGTTGTTAAGTTGTTCAATGTGAAGGTACCTTAACTTGGGTTGGTGGCAAAGCAGTAACCACTCGGGCAACATCTCTGACAATGTCAGGATACAGAGGAATCGCTTGTTGCACTGTTATTTTTGATTAACGGTCAAATTTCTCAATTTCTTTTAGTGCACATGAAAAATTCTGCTGAAATGTACTGGCTGTGTTCTTTGATTTTCATTTTCACTTTCAGTTTCATTCATTGTAAGTAGGGGGGTTGGGGCAGCATGAGGTTAACCATGTATAAGATTAGATAAGGGCAGTGTAGAACAGTGACACACAAGAAGTAAGAAATGTCTCTATCTCCAGCAGAACTGCTTATCACTGTTGCTCATAGTTTGATAGAACATACGTATATACTCAAGTATAAGCCGACCCGATTATCAGCTGACCCCCTAATTTTGCCACAAAAAACTGGGAAAACTTATTGACTCGAGTATAAGCCTAGGGTGGAAAATGCAGCAGCTACCGGTGAATTTCAAAAATAAAAATAGATGCTCCATACCGTTCATTATGGCCCCATAGCTGTGCCATATAGTGCTCTGCACCGTTCATTATTGCCCCATAGCTGTGCCATATAGTGCTCTGCGCCGTTCATTATTGCCCCATAGATGTGCCATATAGTGCTCTGCACCGTTCATTATTGCCCCATAGCTGTGCCATATAGTGCTCTGCGCCGTTCATTATTGCCCCATAGATGTGCCATATAGTGATCTGCGCCGTTCATTATTGCCCCATAGCTGTGCCATATAGTGCTCTGCGCCGTTCATTATTGCCCCATAGCTGTGCCATATAGTGCTCTGCACCGTTCATTATTTCCCCATAGATGTACCATAGAAAGCTGTGCCATATAGTGCTCTGCACCGTTCATTATTGCCCTATAGCTGTGCCCCATATAGTGCTCTGCACCGTTCATTATTGCCCCATAGCTGTGCCATATAGTGCTCTGCACCGTTCATTATTGCCCCATAGCTGTGCCATATAGTGCTCTGCACCGTTCATTATTGCCACATAGCTGTGCCATATAGTGCTCTGCGCCGTTCATTATTGCCCCATAGATGTGCCATATAGTGCTCTGCGCCGTTCATTATTGCCCCATAGCTGTGCCATATAGTGCTCTGCACCGTTCATTGTTGCCCCATAGCTGTGCCATATAGTGCTCTGCGCTGTTCATTATTGCCCCATAGCTGTGCCATATAGTGCTCTTCACCGTTCATTATTGCCCCATAGCTGCCATATAGTGCTCTGCACCGTTCATTATTGCCCCATAGCTGCCATATAGTACTCTGCGCCGTTCATTATTGCCCCATAGCTGCCATATAGTGCTCTGCACCGTTCATTATTGCCCCATAGCTGCCATATAGTGCTCTGTGCCGTTCATTATTGCCCCATAGCTGCCATATAGTACTCTGCGCCGTTCATTATTGCCCATTAGCTGTGCCATATAGTGCTCTGCACCGTTCATTCTTGCCCCATAGCTGCCATATAGTGCTCTGCACCGTTCATTCTTGCCCCATAGCTGCCATATAGTGCTCTGCACTGTTCATTATTGCCCCATAGCTGTGCCATATAAAGCTGTGCCATTGCTGCTGCTGCAATAAAAAAAAAAATGCCATACTCACCTCTCTTGCTTGCAGCTCCCGGCGTCTCGTCCCGGCGTCTCTCTTCACTGACTGATCATCGCGCCCTCTGACCTGCACAGTCAGAGCAAGAGGACGCGAAGACAGAGCGGCGCCCGGCGTGTGGAACGCGGACAGGTGAATATTACATACTTACCTGCTCCCGGCGTCCCGCTCCCTCTGCCTGTCACACGGTCTTCGGTGCCGCAGCCTCTTCCTCTATCAGCGGTCACCGGGCACTGCTGATTAGAGAAATGAATATGCGGCTCCACCCCTATGGGAGGTGGAGCCGCATATTAATTTCTCTAATCAGCGGTCCCACGTGACCGCTGAACAGGGGAAGAGCTGCAGCACCGAAGACCGTGGGATGGGCAGAGGGAGCGCCAGGATCTCCGGGACTAGGTGAGTATGCCTCAGTGCCCTCTCCCCCTCACCCGCCGACCCTGCCGCCCACCGTGACTCGAGTATAAGCCGAGAGGGGCACTTTCAGGCCAAAATTTTGGGCTGAAAATCTCGACTTATACTCGAGTATATACGGTATATATTTGAGTAACATTTATAAAATTCATATGAAAGTTCAATTATGAAATATTAATACATTTTTTTTAAAAGCTGGAGTCGGTACATTTCTTCCGACTCCAACCAAAACTAACTCCGACTCCACGACTCCGACCCCACAGCCCTGGGGCCATGTGCAGCATTATATGGGGCAAATATCTGTATGGGGCCATGTGCAGCATTATATGGGGCAAATATCTGTATGGAACATCGTATGGGGCCATGTGCAGCATTATATGTGGCAAATATCTCTATGGAGCATCTTATGGGGCCATAATCCGCATTTGTGCAGCATTATATGGGGCAAATGTCTCTATGGAGCATCTTATGGGGCCATAATCAACATTTGTGCAGCATTGTATGGGCAAATGTCTGCATGGAGCATCTTATGGGGTCATAATCAACATTTGTGCAGCATTATATGGGGAATATTTTAATATGGAGCATCATCATAAACTGTATGGAGCATTATATGGGGTGTATTTTGTATGGAGAATCTTATGGGGCCCATCATGAACTGTATGGAGCATTATATGGGGCTCCTGATTCAGTATGATTATTAAAAACACTTAACCTACTGATGTCTCAATTAATTTTACTTTTGTTGGTATCTGTTTTTATTTTTGAAATTTACCGGTAGCTGCTGCATTTCCCACCCTATTCTTATACTCGAGTCATTAAGTTTTCCCAGTTTTTTGTGGCAAAGTTAGGGGTCTCGGCTTATATTCGAGTATATACGGTAAGTATCTATTAAAAGAAAAAATCAATATGCATCACTTTAGTGCAAGTAATGAGGGGTTGTGTTATGACCTGGTGGCTAGGACAATAATGGACCTGGTGGTTAAGAGCACACGGAATGACCTGATAGTTACTAATAATATAGGACGAGCTCTGAGACGTGGGAACTCTGCTGACCGCAATCCCTAATCCTATCACACACACTAGAAATAGCCGTGGATTGCTCCTAACGCTCCCTATGCAACTCGACACAGCCTAAGAAACTAGCTAGCCCTGAAGATAGAAAAATAAAGCCTACCTTGCCTCAGAGAAATTCCCCAAAGGAAAAGGCAGCCCCCCACATATATTGACTGTGAGTAAAGATGAAAATTACAAACACAGAGATGAAATAGATTTAGCAAAGTGAGGCCCGACTTACTGAACAGACTGAGGATAGGAAAGGCAACTTTGCGGTCAGCACAAAAAAACTACAAAAGACCACGCAGAGGTGCGGAGGCGCTCCCTCTGCGTCCCAGAGCTTCCAGCAAGCAAGACAAAAATCAAAATAGCAAGCTGGACAGAAAAACAGCAAACAAAGAAAAACAAGCAGGAACTTAGCTTCTGCTGGGAAGACAGGTCACAAGAACGATCCAGGAGTGAACAAGACCAATACTGGAACATTGACAGCTGGCATGGGGCAAAGATCTAAGTGGAGTTAAATAGAGCAGCCCACTAACGACTTAGCCTCGTCACCTGTGGAAGGAAACTCAGAAACACCCACAGCCACCAGAGGAAGTCCATGGACAGAACCAGCCGACGTACCATTCATGACCACAGGAGGGAGCCCGACAACAGAATTCACAACAGGGTTGTCCTTCAGAGAACATCTCATTTACCTGCTATATTTGTACCCATTGGTTATTTTTGATTGATAAGTGTTATTGATGTCTTACATGCAATTTGACACTTAGGCTATGTGCACACGCTCAGGATTTCTTGCAGAAAGTTCCTGAGCAAAACTGGACATTTTCTGCAAGAAATCCGCATGCGTTTTTTTACCGCGTTTTTGGTGCGTTTTTTTTGCAGATTTTTCCGGAGGTTCCCAATGCAATAATATAGTGGGAAATCCGCAAAATTAATGAACATGCTGCGTTTTTTACCGTGATGCATTTTTTTCGCAGAAAAAAACGCATCATGTGCACAAAAATTGCGTAATACATTCTAAGTGATGGGATGCATAATGTATGCGTCGTGTGCACACAGCCTTACACTGTACAAGGCTGTTGGGCTGATCTGAATGGATGAAACTCCTGTGTACAGTTACCTTCACATCTTCATCTCTGTTTCTTTTTTTAAATGAAATATTTTTTATTGAAGAAAACAGAAAGGATGACATTACATACATACATACATAAGCATTCACTAGTATTCAAATGGTATTACTTCCCCATTTTTTAATAGATGAAGATACAACAAACACATCCCCCCCCTCCCATAACAAAGAAACCTCCCCCATCACGCTTCAGCAATCCCTGTCCATGTATTACAGTATTGCACACATTCCTATAACCCTAATATCCTATCTCTGACGAGTTCTGCAGAGACCAATCCAGGAAAGTCCAGCCAAATATTCTCATGGTGGTTCATCTTTCCCCTTTTCATGTATACGCTCCGTTCCATAAGAACTGCAAAATTGACTCTATTCACAAATTCTTTATCTCTGTTTCTGATGTTTTTTTTCCAACAGGGCCTGTGTTTCATAATTTGGTGGAAAAAATGGCACATATTACCATCAATCAATATTTACAACAGGTACAACCATTTTAACTTTTGGATTTATGGACTTTGTAGTATTTATGCATATTCGTAAAAAATATATATAAAAATATGTAAATGTATAATATATACCGTAATGTGTAAGGCACCGGCAGTAGCACCATACGTAGTGAAGAGGCAGTGACCCACAAAGTTCCAACACAAAAGTCTCTTTAATGTGGTTCCCCACAGCATTAAAGTCCAATTCACACAAATGCATATAACTTCAGTGTATATTATCAGTGTTCAGTTCACACCAGTTCATAGCAATATACAGGTCCTTCTCAAAAAATTAGCATATAGTGTTAAATTTCATTATTTACAATAATGTAATGATTACAATTAAACTTTCATATATTATAGATTCATTATCCACCAACTGAAATTTGTCAGGTCTTTTATTGTTTTAATACTGATGATTTTGGCATACAACTCCTGATAACCCAAAAAACCTGTCTCAATAAATTAGCATATCAAGAAAAGGTTCTCTAAACGACCTATTACCCTAATCTTCTGAATCAACTAATTAACTCTAAACACATGCAAAAGATACCTGAGGCTTTTATAAACTCCCTGCCTGGTTCATTACTCAAAACCCCCATCATGGGTAAGACTAGCGACCTGACAGATGTCAAGAAGGCCATCATTGACACCCTCAAGCAAGAGGGTAAGACCCAGAAAGAAATTTCTCAACAAATAGGCTGTTCCCAGAGTGCTGTATCAAGGCACCTCAATGGTAAGTCTGTTGGAAGGAAACAATGTGGCAGAAAACGCTGTACAATGAGAAGAGGAGACCGGACCCTGAGGAAGATTGTGGAGAAGGACCGATTCCAGACCTTGGGGAACCTGAGGAAGCAGTGGACTGAGTCTGGTGTGGAAACATCCAGAGCCACCGTGCACAGGCGTGTGCAGGAAATGGGCTACAGGTGCCGCATTCCCCAGGTAAAGCCACTTTTGAACCATAAACAGCGGCAGAGGCGCCTGACCTGGGCTACAGAGAAGCAGCACTGGACTGTTGCTAAGTGGTCCCAAGTACTTTTTTCTGATGAAAGCAAATTTTGCATGTCATTCGGAAATCAAGGTGCCAGAGTCTGGAGGAAGACTGGGGAGAAGGAAATGCCAAAATGCCTGAAGTCCAGTGTCAAGTACCCACAGTCAGTGATGGTGTGGGGTGCCATGTCAGCTGCTGGTGTTGGTCCACTGTGTTTCATCAAGGGCAGGGTCAATGCAGCTAGCTATCAGGAGATTTTGGAGCACTTCATGCTTCCATCGGCTGAAATGCTTTATGGAGATGAAGATTTCATTTTTCAGCACGACCTGGCACCTGCTCACAGTGCCAAAACCACTGGTAAATGGTTTACTGACCATGGTATTACTGTGCTCAATTGGCCTGCCAACTCTCCTGACCTGAACCCCATAGAGAATCTGTGGGATATTGTGAAGAGAAAGTTGAGAGACGCAAGACCCAACACTCTGGATGAGCTTAAGGCCGCTATTGAAGCATCCTGGGCCTCCATAACATCTCAGCAGTGTCACAGGCTGATTGCCTCCATGCCACGCCGCATTGAAGCAGTCATTTCTGCCAAAGGATTCCCGACCAAGTATTGAGTGCATAACTGGTTTTTTTGTTTGTTATTAAAAAACACTTTTATTTGATTGGATGGGTGAAATATGCTAATTTATTGAGACAGGTTTTTTGGGTTATCAGGAGTTGTATGCCAAAATCATCAGTATTAAAACAATAAAAGACCTGACAAATTTCAGTTGGTGGATAATGAATCTATAATATATGAAAGTTTAATTGTAATCATTACATTATGGTAAATAATGAAATTTAACACTATATGCTAATTTTTTGAGAAGGACCTATATATCATATGGCTTTAAACTGCAGTCCCTAAACAGGCCAGACTTTCCTTGTCCAGTTTCCATGGGCGACCGCACGCCATATTACACTCTCCATACACACAGCCTCATACAGTCATGGCCAAAAGTATTAACACCCCTGCAATTCTGTCAGATAATACTCATTTTCTTCCTGAAAATGATTGCAAACACAAATTATTTGGTATTATTATCTTTATTTAATTTGTTTTAAATGAAACAACACAAAAAGAATTGTCCTAAAGCCAAATTGGACATAATTCCACACCAAACACCATCTCCAAAGACCTGAATGTTCCTGTGTCTACCGTGCGCAGTGTCATCAAGAAGTTTAAAGCCCATGGCACTGTGGCTAACCTCCCTAGATGTGGACGGAAAAGAAAAATTGACAAGAGATTTCAACGCAAAATTGTGCGGATGTTGGATAAAGAACCTCAACTAACATCCAATCAAGTTCAAGCTGCCCTGCAGTCCGAGGGTACAACAGTGTCAACCCATACTGTCCGTCGGCGTCTGAATGAAAAGGGACTCTATGGTAGGAGACCCAGGAAGACCCCACTTCTTACCCCGAGACATAAAAAAGCCAGGCTGGAGTTTTCCAAAACTTACCTGAAAAAGCCTACAACGTTTTGGAAGAATGTTCTCTGGTCAGATGAGACAAAAGTAGAGCTTTTTGGGCAAAGGCATCAACATAGACATTACAGGAGAAAAAAAGGCATTCAAAGAAAAGAACACGGTCCCTACAGTCAAACATGGCGGAGGTTCCCTGATGTTTTGGGGTTGCTTTGCTGCCTCTGGCACTGGACTGCTTGACCGTGTGCATGGCTTATGAAGTCTGAAGACTACCAACAAATGTTTCAGCATAATGTAGGGCCCAGTGTGAGAAAGCTGGGTCTCCCTCAGAGGTCATGGGTCTTCCAGCTGGACAATGACCCAAACACACACTTCAAAAAGCACTAGAAAATGGTTTGAGAGAAAGCACTGGAGACTTCTAAGGTGGCCAGCAATGAGTCCAGACCTGAATCCCATAGAACACCTGTGGAGAGATCTAAAAATGGCAGTTTGGAGAAGGCACCCTTCAAATATCGAGTAGTTTGCCAAAGAAGAATGGTCTAAAATTCCAACAGAGCATTGTAAGAAACTCATTGATGATTACCGGAAGCGGTTGGTCGCAGTTATTTTAGCTAAAGGTTGTGCAACCCAACCAAGTATTAGGCTGAGGGTGCCAATACTTTTGTCTGGCCCATTTTTGGAGTTTTGTGTGAAATGATCCATATTTTGCTTTTTGCTTCATTCTCTTTTGTGTGTTTTCATATAGGACAAATTAAATGAAAAAAATAATACCAAAGAATTTGTGTTTGCAATCATTTTCAGGAAGAAAATGAGTATTATCTGACAGAATTGCAGGGGTGTCAATACTTTTGGCCATGACTGTATGTTGCAGACACTACACACGCCAGCCCCCTCCGACTAGTTCCCGTGGGTGTTCTGCATCACTGTATCACAGTGTCTTACAGTCTCTTTACTCACACAGCCGTACACAGCCCAGGATATCCTCCGGATAGCAGCTTGGCACCATTTCCACCTGTTTGCAATCATTACCCATGCTTGTCCTCTTTCGGGCACAGGACATCACCTCCGGGCACAGGACTGTCCACATCCGAGACCAGTACCATGGATGACTTGCATCGCTTTATACGCTGCGGGTGCCAGGCTATTCAGCTGCCCTGGGTGCTGGCTCCGCTGGCCTGTGCCTCCATGCACTCAGCCAGCGCTCTGCAGGCCTCTGCTTTGCACGCCAGCACACACCAGACTGACACTGTGGTTGCACCTCACACCTGACACACCCATACCTCTTGCTGCAGGGCTTTTAACACACACAAACCTGTGGCCTTCAGCCACATGGAAAACCCGGACCGGAAATCCATGACTCCCATGCACACCTATGGACTTCATCCGTCTGCATGCACAACCTGGGCAGAACACACAGCGACCCCTACCTGTGACATGAGTCACTGCCTCACATTGCAATCACAGCTACACCTATGGCCTTCATACGCCTCCGTGCACATTCTGGGGAGCAGAAACAGCGCCCCCTAGCTGTAACAGGGTCCCTGCCTCACATATCCTCCCCCTGTTCATACCTGTGGGGTTGAACATTTGTTACCCCGTAGGGGCACGAAATAGGGCATCCATATGACCCTGTGACATCCCCGCCCAAAACAACATTCTCAGTTTCTCCTGTCAGGGAGCCTATCGGGATTACACTTTGACCCTAATTTGATGACCCCTGTGGCAGGTATATCAACATTACCGGGTTCTACGCCCGACACAGTACATAAACACATTCTCTGCTGCAACTGCAGCTCCTGCTGCGCAGACTTCGTGGACCCGCCGATCCACAGCAAATCTTCGTAACCCCACCGAGTTACCGCCAGAAGCCTTCAATCTTTGTGGCCCCGCCGAGCCACAGCAAGCCGTCTTGAAAAAATGTTTCCAGCAGATTTTGCACAATGCTATGCAGCATGCTTTGGAGTATGCCTCAGTTCACACTGCCCGCATTCTCCACCATAAGTAAGGCACCGGTATTAGCATCGTACGTAGTGAAGAGGCAGTGACCCACAAAGTTCCAACACAAAAATCTCTTTAATGTGTTTCCTCACAGCATTAAAGTCTAATTCACACAAATGCATATAACTCAGTTCACACCAGTTCATAGCAACACATATCATATAGCTTTAAACTGCAGTCCCTAAACCGGCCAGACTTCCCTTGTCCTGTTCTCCTGGGCGACCGCACGCCGAGTTCCAGTGACTTGTGTGAGAGAGATGACACCAAATTTAACATACCTGCTCCCCATTCACACCTGAGACCTTGTAACACACTAATGAGTCAGATGGCCTTGGCTATGGAAAATGGCTAATTTGGCACAATTTGGCCATTTTCACTTAGGGGTGTACTCATTTTAGTTGCCATCAGTTTAGACATAATGGCTGTGTCTTGAGTTATTTAGAAGGCACACCAAATTCACACTATTACACAAGCTGTACACTGACTACTTTACATTGTATCTGTCACGCCGTAAGCAGCGTTAAAGGGGCAGGATGATGTACTGGGACCCGCACCTGTCCCTACCACTTTAATGGGGCCCTGGCTTTCCCTTATCTCAGGGGTACCTATGATGGTTAGGAGACCCGAGCCGCCAGCTTCTCCCTGTCTCCTGTAGAGGCCCTATCAGTGGCTCCCTCTTCCTCCAAAGGAGGTGGACTGCACCAGTGTAATAATACAACAAATAACAGGGTATACAGACAAGGTAACTAAAAGTCTCAAACTCACCAAATAGCCCGGTTCACTATGTAATTTCGCCGGAATTTTTTGGAGAGTTTCAAATATGTACATTTTTGGAAAGGCTATGGTATAAGCAATAAGAAAAACAATGTTTCCATTTGCCCCGAGTCCTAAGTGGCCGCCATCTTGGATTTTACAAAATGGCTGATTTACATCGATTTTTGTTAATATCTCAGCTTGTAAGTAACGTAAAACTTAAATTTTGACAGCTAAACATACATTTTAAGTACTAAGAAATGCAGTGGTATCCAAATAAATACTCTATATACGACTACAAATTGTATCGGTTTATATTTGAACAAATTTTCGAACTCGAAAAGCAGAGAGTTAATGTTTTTAACTTTTGAACAACCAGAGTGTCTTTACATATCGCCACCATCACTGTCATCATCAGTTTCATATTTGGTCTGAGTGTCCTCGTCATTCATACACTCGCTGTCACACTGACAAAGATCGGTACAGGATAAGTTATTTTTTCGGCACGAACACCTTGAAGAAGAACAGTCATGTTTGCATTGACAACTAATCATCTCGATTATTGCTTTTGGAGCTGGAAGAACATCTGTCATGGTTGGTTTCAACTGTCCATCCAACCCTTTGTGATAGCCATTCTTCTCGGGATCCAGCTGAGAATCCTGCAAAGCAATGTTAGCTTGTCCCCACACTCTGGCTTGGATATGGACTCTGAGGACATGTTGTTTTAGAGCTCCGAGTGTAGGAGGTAACCTGTCACTTTCTGCCATAT
The DNA here is from genome assembly GCF_032444005.1 of Ranitomeya imitator. NCBI lineage: Eukaryota > Metazoa > Chordata > Amphibia > Anura > Dendrobatidae > Ranitomeya > Ranitomeya imitator. Next base: position 549,193,241 of record NC_091284.1, read on the forward strand.
GCTTGCAAAATAGATGCCATCGCAGTTCGGGAATATTCTTAATAAAAATGCCTTTTGGAGAGCAACATATGTATATGTGTGAGCACGAAGAGCACGCTTGTAATGGGTACATTTCAGTATTTGCCTTGTTGTTGCAGACCCATACACATCACCTTCTATCCATGCATCATCAATACCCGAGTTCTCCGTAGAGGTACCCAGAGCGCGCAGGGCAGCCATTACAACATGTAGCTCTCCCAGTCGTGGAACAACGGTGCGTTTCAGATCAGGTCTTGCATCTAGAAGTTGGACAACCTTCTCATACAGAGCCATATCAAATGAAATAACAGTGGGATGATCTTCACCAACAGTCAACTTCCTCAGTTCACTTGCTTGCATGATCACAGTCAGCAAGGTTGACCACTCGTGTGCTAGCTCTGGTAGCAGTGGTAAGGCTCCAACGTTGGTAAATCGCTTGCTTTCGGACAACAGTGAGTTGTATCCTGACCATCCAGGAATTTTGCTCGATGCTTTCTCTAGTTGCTGCATTCTGGATACAGCAGTAGCAACAATCCATCCAAATTGTGAAAGTTGGGAAGAACCTGATATTTCCTTGTTTGTGACAAAGTGTTCTGATCTTTGGGTATGTTGTACTTTTGGCTTGTCACAGTGCAACATATGTACATGGTATGGAGTGACAGATAAAGTGTGGGCATCTGTTATCTTCAAGGGTGGTGCAACTGGTTCTCCAACAGCATCTACTTGCTGATATACAGCAGTAATAGTTCCATGTGTGGTTCCTTTCCCATCAGGGGTATCCTCTGCAAAGTCTGTGTTATCAACTGCAAAGAACACAAAGGTACCCTTCTTCAAGAATGGTGGCACGTAAAGACCTTTTAACTCTCGGGTGTTTTCTACAACAGCATTAGCCAAAGCAGTTTCCATTCGTAGGGTACGGCCATAGGGAACACAAAACCCATGTGAACTAAGAAGATTCATTAATTTCTTATCGCGAGTTGTGTGATGAACAGTCAGAGCTAGCCCCAGGACCTGTGGGTTTTCTCGTGCGTTGGGTTGTCTGAATACTGATGATTCGGTTTTTGGCTTGTAGTTGACCTGGCGTTTTGATTTGAATTCATACATGATGTTCTGACTCATAGTGAGTGCTGCTCGGTCAACAATTTTGGTCCTTCTTTGAGTTTCAAGGCTGTCAATCGGCCCTGTTATGATCCAACGGATAGCGGAATATAATTCTGCTGGAACGTCGTTTATGTCACTAGTGACCGTTATGGTGTTTTTATCATTGACTTCCGTTGTAAAATTAGCAATGCTTTTCCTAATTAACTGTGCTGCTTTGTAGATTGTCTGCATGTTGTCTGCATCATCACTACGACATTCCATTGCAGAATTAACCATGATTTCCTCACAGGCTTCTGGTGAATAAAGAACTGCTGATTCCCTTCTGTTTTTTGAAAGACAGGATTTCAGATGTGGCAAGGCATTCATTATAATTTCTTTGAGCCACTTTCTAGTGAATGTAGGTTTGTGATTTTCCACGCCTTCTATACCAAGCATATTCAAATAAGTGGTTTCGATATCTTGTATAGATAGATATGATTGGTTCTGTGTTTGAATATCCACTAGGTTTATCAACTCTAGCAGACTTGCACGTTGTAATAAGGGTTCTTTGTGGTCTGTTCTGTTGGTACTACGTTCTCGTTGTCCATGAAAAACATGCTTTGTCCAACAGCTTTTGTGGTACCGGACGTCAATAGAATGTGCATCCCCTGGTGCAATGCATGTGTTCAGTCTTGTTTTCAGTGTTAAATTATCTGATGTTTCAATAGCTTGTTTCAACGATTTCCCTGCGTTGACTGTCCTCACATTATAAAGCTTCTCATTCTCATCGTTCTGACAAAAGAAACATTTTTCCTTATCCAGTGGCCATGTATGTGACCTCGTGAATGGTGATGAAGAGTCAGATGTTAATGAACCTGATTCGTCCATTTCAGCACGTCCTCTTTTTAATCCTCGTTTCTTGGTAATGTAGCTACCAGTAGCTAATGCATGTGCATAACGGTCCCGGGCTCGTTGTATTTGGTCGTTGTTAATTGCATTTGTGTAACAACTTCGATGGTAGACTGCCTGATGTGTAGCGATTGTGTCTTTCCTGTTGCTAATCCGTCGATGGATATCAACATAGTTGCCATCTTGTAAACTTGCCCTCTCTGCTACTATGTCCAAAACGCGCTGGTAAGACTGTATCCGAGGATTTTGCACCAACTTCTCATTGCCATTGGAAGACTGACAGAGCATACATAGCTTCCAGTTGATAGGTGCCTCACCTTCACAAGTGACTTCAGTAGCTTGTGGTTTGTCTGTCATGTTCAACTCCTGTAATAAAAGAAAAAAAAAACATGTGATTCCTGTCATTATGTATTATTATGTCAATACTAATTAATTATAAAAAACTGCTGTAGTAAATATCTAAAACACATCTGCAACTAGTAATATTGCATTTCTTAGCCCTAAAATGTATGTTTAGCTGTCAAATTTTATTTTTATGTTATTTATAAGCTGAGATATTAACGAAAATTGGTTTTACGTCAGCCATTTTGTCAAATCCAATATGGCGGTCACGTGGGACTCGGGGCAAATGGAAACATTGTTTTTCGTATTGCTTATACTATAACCTTTCCAAAAATGTATAGTTTTCAGACTCTCCAAAAAAATCCGGCGAAGGCCTAAATCAATACATAGTGAACCGGACTAAAATGCTCACACAACCACAGAGGAAACACAGAGAAGGGAAGAGAAGGAATAAACTAGGAAGGAAAACAGGTTAAACATGCAACCAAAACAGCAGACACCAATCTCTGTAAATAAATCTCCAACACTACGCTCCTTCAACCTCCAAGCCAGGCAGTAGAACTGATTACTGACAATAGCTGAAGTCAGGGCTGGGTCTATATAGAGGATCAGATTACAAAATCCACTTCAGCTGAGAAAGACCCAGCTCTCAGCAACTCAGCAATAAGGTTAACTCCTGCACTGCTGGCACAAAGCAGCCAGGTCAGAATATACAGTCATGGCCAAAAGTATTCACACCCCTGCAATTCTGTCAGATAATACTCAGTTTCTTCCTGAAAATGATTGCAAACACAAATTGGTATTATTATCTTAATTTTATTTGTCTTAAATGAAAAAAACTCAAAAAGAATTGTCCTAAAGGCAAATTGGATATAATGTCTCACCAAACATAAAAAAGGGGATGGACAAAGGTATTGGCACCCTTTGAAAAATCATGTGATGCTTCTCTAATTTGTGTAATTATCAACACCTGTAACTTACCTGTGGCACCTAACAGGTGTTGGCAATAACTAAATCACACTTGCAGCCAGTTGACATGGATTAAAGTTGACTCAACCTCTGTCCTGTGTCCTTGTGTGTACCACATTGAGCATGGAGAAAAGAAAGAAGACCAAAGAACTGTCTGAGAACTTGAGAAACCAAATTGTGAGGAAGCATGAGCAATCTCAAGGCTACAAGTCCCTCTCCAAAGACCTGAATGTTCCTGTGTCTACCGTGCGCAGTATCATCAATAAGTTTAAAGCCCATGTCACTGTGGCTAACCTCCCTAGATGTGGACAGAAAGAAAAATTGACAAGAGATTTCAATGCAAGATTGTACGGATGTTGGATAAAGAACCTCGACTAACATCCAAACAAGTTCAAGCTGCCCTGCAGTCCGAGGGTACAACAGTGTCAACCCGTACTATCCGTCGGCGTCTGAATGAAAAGGGACCGTATGGTAGGAGACCCAGGAAGACCCCATTTCTTACCCCGAGACATAAAAAAGCCAGGCTGGAGTTTTCCAAAACTTACCTGAAAAAGCCTAAAACGTTTTGGAAGAATGTTCTCTGGTCAGATGAGACAAAAGTAGAGCTTTTTGGGCAAAGGCATCAACATAGGCATCACAGGAGAAAAAAAGAGGCATTCAAAGAAAAGAACAAGGTCCCTACAGTCAAACATGGCAGAGGTTACCTGATGTTTTGGGGCCGATTTGCTGCCTCTGGCACTGGACTGCTTGACCGTGTGCATGGCATTATGAAGTCTGAAGACTACCAACAAATTTAGCAGCATAATGTAGGGCCCAGTGTGAGAAAGCTGGGTCTCAATCAGCGGTCATGGGTCTTCCAGCAGGACAATGCACTAGAAAATGGTTTGAGAGAAAGCATTGGAGACTTCTAAGGTGGCCAGCAATGAGTCCAGACCTGAATCCCATAGAACACCTGAGGAGAGATCTAAAAATGGCAGTTTGGAGAAGGCACCCTTCAAATATCAGGGACCTGGAGCAGTTTGCCAAAGAAGAATGGTTTAAAATTCCAGCAGAGCATTGTAAGAAACTCATTGATGGTTACCTGAAGCGGTTGGTCGCAGTTATTTTGGCTAAAGGTTGTGCAACCAAGTATTAGGCTGAGGGTGCCAATACTTTTGTCTGGCCCATTTTTGGAGTTTTGTGTGAAATGATCAATGTTTTGCTTTTTGCTTCATTCTCTTTGTGCTTTTTCATTTAAGACAAATTAAATAAAGATAATAATACCAAAGAATTTGTGATTGCAATCATTTTCAGGAAGAAACTGAGTATTATCTGACAGAATTTCAGGGGTGTGAATACTTTTGGCCATGACTGTAGGTGAAGAGCTTCTGTTCTCTGGAACCTCTCTGTCGCTGTAGCCCCGTCACAGTACCCCCCCCCCCCCTTCTACGGGGGACATCCAGAACCTCAGGACCAGGTTTCTCAGGATGAGCTGTATGAAATGCCCGAACCAACCTAACCGCATGGACATCGGCAGCAGGTACCCACATCCTCATCAGGACCGTACCCTCTCCAGTGTACCAGATATTGTAAGGATCGACGAACTAAACGAGAATCCATAACCCTGGAAATCTGGAACTCGAGATTTCCGTCAACAAGGACCGCAGATATAGGTGAAGGGGAGTGATTGGATGATGCCACAACCTTTCTGAGTAAGGAGCGGTGAAAAACATTATGGATGACTGAGGCAAAGCCAGCCGAAAAGCAACAGAATTCACGACGGCCACAATCCTATAAGGGCCAATGAACCTACGGCCCAATTTCCACGAGGGAACTCTCAGCTTAATATTTTTTGAGGACAACCAAACCCAATCACCCACACACAGGTCCGGACCTTCCACACATCTCCGATCAGCCACATTCTTATACCTGGAACCCATCCTCTTTAATTTGTCAAGAACCCCTTGCCATATGGACGTGATGGATGAAGAAAACCTCTCCTCTTCAGGAACACCTGAGGAATCCCTCCTATTAAATGAACTAGATTGAGGATGAAAACCATATGCCCCGAAAAACGGGGACTTACCAGTAGACTCATGAGAACGATTGTTTATAGCAAATTCTCCTAGCGGTAAGTATTTAACCCAGTCCTCCTGATTCTCTGAGATGAAACACCTGAGATAAGTCTCAAGATTTTGATTTACGCGTTCATTCTGACCATTGGATTGAGGATGAAAAGCTGAAGAAAACGACAAATGAGTCCCCAGCCGGCTGCAGAAAGCCCTCCAAAACTTAGCAATAAACTGCACCCCCCGGTCTGAGACAATATCTGAAAGAATACCATGCAGTCTCACAACCTCCTTAAAGGGAACCTGTCACACCGTTTTTTGAGATTGAGCTATAAATACTGTTAAATAGGGCCTGCGCTGTGTGTTCCTATAGTGTATGTAGTGTACCCCGATTCCCCACCTATGCTGAGAAATAACTTACCAAAGTCGCCGTTTTCGCCTGTCAATCAGGCTGGTCAGGTCGGGAGGGCGTGGTGACATCGCTGGTTCTTCCTCAGCTTTACGTTGGTGGCGTAGTGGCGTAGTGGTGAACAAGCAGCGCGCGATCTGCGCTGTAATCCCTTGCATCGGTGGGGGCGACCATCTTCCTGGGGCCGCGCGTGCGCAGATCGAGTGCTCTGCTGCACGGGGCTTCAGGAAAATGGCCGCGGGATGCCGCGCGTGCACATTAGAGATCGCGGCGGCCATTTTCCCAAAGCCGAGTTTGCATCTCGGCTTTGGGAAAATGGCCGCCGCGATCTCTAATGCGCACGCGCGGCATCCCGCGGCCATTTTCCTGAAGCCCCGTGCAGCAGAGCACTCGATCTGCGCACGCGCGGCCCCAGGAAGATGGCCTCCCCCACCGATGCAAGGGATTACAGCGCAGATCGCGCGCTGCTTGTTCACCACTACGCCACCAACGTAAAGCTGAGGAAGAACCAGCGATGTCACCACGCCCTCCCGACCTGACCAGCCTGATTGACAGGCGAAAACGGCGACTTTGGTAAGTTATTTCTCAGCATAGGTGGGGAATCGGGGTACACTACATACACTATAGGAACACACAGCGCAGGCCCTATTTAACAGTATTTATAGCTCAATCTCAAAAAACGGGGTGACAGGTTCCCTTTAATAAAGACCTGTGCCAGAGTCTTAGCATTTGGTAATGCGGAGAGCGCAATGAAATGAGACATCTTGCTAAATCTATCAACTACGACTAAAATAACTGTATTACCCTCCGAAACCGGTAAGTCAGTGATGAAGTCTATTGACAAATGAGTCCAAGGTCTATTGGGAATCTCCAAAGGTTGGAGAGACCCAGACGGGCGAGAACGAGAGGACTTGGAACGCGCATACACACTGCAGGCAGCGACATATTCCTGTACATCATGTCTAAGGGTACCGTCACACTATACGATTTACCTACGATCACGACCAGCGATACGACCTGGCCGTGATCGTAGGTAAGTCGTAGTGTGGTCGCTGGGGAGCTGTCACACAGACAGCTCTCCAGCGACCAACGATGCCGAAGTCCCCGGGTAACCAGTGTAAACATCGGGTTACTAAGCGCAGGACCGCGCTTAGTAACCCGATGTTTACCCTGGTTACCAGCGTAAAAAAAAAAATAAACAGCACATACTTACATTCCGGTGTCTGTCCCTTGCCGTCTGCTTCCCGCACTCAGTGACTGCCAGCCGTAAAGTGAAAGCACAGCACAGCGGTGACGTCACCGCTGTGCTCTGCTTTCACTTTACGGCCGGCAGTCACTGAGTGCGGGAAGCAGACGGCAAGGGACCTGACGGACACCGGAATGTAAGTATGTGCTGTTTGTTTTTTTTACATTTACGCTGGTAATCAGGGTAAACATCGGGTTACTAAGCGCGGCCCTGCGCTTAGTAACCCGATGTTTACCCTGGTTACAAGCGAACGCATCGCTAGATCGGTGTCACACACACCGATCTAGCGATGACAGCGGGAGATCCAGCGACGAAAGAAAGTTCCAAACGATCTGCTACGACGTACGATTCGCAGCAGGATCCCTGATCGCTGCTTTGTGTCAGACACAGCGATATCGTATGGATATCGCTGGAACGTCACGAATCGTACCGTCGTAGCGATCGAAATGGCACTGTGTGACGGTACCCTTACCCCAGACCACCAAAAACGCCGAGTGAGTAGGTCCGCGGTAACCTTACTTCTAGGGTGTCCGGCCAAAACCGAGTCATGATGCTCATTTATGACCCTGAGACGGAGATTAGCTGGAACAAAAAGTTTACCTAACGGACAGGCTGCTGGGGCATCCCCCTGTGTCTCTACCACCTCTTTCTCAAGATCAGAATTAATTGCGGCGACTACTACACCCTTCTGCAGTATAGGACCTGGTCCACAATTATCCCCACCCCCTGGGAAGCAACGGGATAACGCATCAGCCTTGACATTCTTATTTCCTGGCCGGTACGTAATGTAGAAATTGAACCTGGCGAAGAACAGAGACCACCTTGCCTGCCCAGGTGTAAGACGCTTTGCAGATCCTAAAAATATAACAGATTTTTGGGATCTGTGATCACCATGACAGGATGAAGTGCTCCCTCCAAAAAATGATGCCATTCCTCAAATGCCCATTTAATTGCCAACAGCTCCCTGTTAACAATGTCATAATTCTTCTCCGTACGAGATAATTTTCTCAAGAAAAATGCACACGGACGCCACTTACTCTGAGAACTCCCCTGAGACAATACAGCTCCCAACCGTACCTCAGAGGCATCCACCTCTACCACAAATGGCTGAGTGATGTCAGGCTGTATTAATATGGGTGCAGTGGAAAAATACTTTTTCAAAGTTTCAAAAGCTTTACTGGCTGCACTGGACCATACGGAGAAATCCGTGCCTCTCTTGGTCATGTCTGTCAATGGTTTGGCTACCACTGAAAAGTCTTTAATAAATTTGCGATAGAAATTTGCAAAACCTAAAAACCTCTGTAAAGCCTTAAGGTCCTCAGGACGATCCTACTCCAAGACCGCCCTGACCTTAGCCGGATCCATACGAAAACCTGCGGAGGATAAGAAATAACCCAGAAACGGAATCTCTTTGACCGCGAACATGCATTTCTCAAGTTTGGCAAACAGTTTATTGTCCCTGAGTACCTGAAGGACCTGCCGTACATGATCCTGATGAGACTTGAGGTCAGGGGAATAAATGAAGATGTCATCGAGATATGACAACACAAACCTACCTATTAAGTGACTAAAGGTACCGTCACACTAGACGATATCGCTAGCGATCCGTGACGTTGCAGCGTCCTGGCTAGCGATATCGTCCAGTGTGACAGGCAGCAGCGATCAGGCCCCTGCTGTGCTGTCGCTGGTCGGGGAAGAAAGTCCAGAACTTTATTTGGTCGCTGGACTCCCCGCAGACATCGCTGGATCGGCGTGTGTGACACCAATTCAGCGATGTCTTCGCTGGTAACCAGGGTAAACATCGGGTAACTAAGCGCAGGGCCGCGCTTAGTAACCCGATGTTTACCCTGGTTACCATCCTAAAAGTAAAAAAAAACAAACAGTACATACTTACCTACCGCTGTCTGTCCTCCAGCGCTGTGCTCTGCACTCCTCCTGTACTGGCTGTGAGCGTCGGTCAGCCCTAAAGCAGAGCGGTGACGTCACCGCTCTGCTTTCCGGCCGCTGTGCCAGTACAGGAGGAGTGCAGAGCACAGCGCTGGAGGACAGACAGCGGTAGGTAAGTATGTACTGTTTGTTTTTTTTACTTTTAGGATGGTAACCAGGGTAAACATCGGGTTACTAAGCGCGGCCCTGCGCTTAGTTACCCGATGTTTACCCTGGTTACCGGCATCGTTGGTCGCTGGAGAGCTGTCTGTGTGACAGCTCTCCAGCGACCAAACAGCGACGCTGCAGCGATCCGGATCGTTGTCGGTATCGCTGCAGCGTCGCTAAGTGTGACGGTACCTTAAGTATATCATTGACAAAGTGTTGAAACACAGCAGGAGCATTACTTAACCCAAAAGGCATAACCAAGTTCTCGTAATGTCCCTCTGGAGTATTAAACGCCGTCTTCCATTCATCCCCCTCCTTTATCCGAATGAGATTATATGCCCCCCTGAGGTCTAATTTGGAGAACCTATTTAGCCCCCACAGTTTGGTTAAAGAGGTCCGGAATAAGAGGGAGCAGAAAAGAATCCCGGACCGTAATCTGATTTCATTCACGGAAGTCTAAGCATGGGCGTAAACCCCCGTCCTTCTTCTTTACAAAGAAGAACCCGGCAGCAATGGGTGATGACGAGGGTCTGATATTACCCTTGGCCAGACTCTCCGTGATATAGTCGTTCATGGCCTGTCTCTCTGGGGCAGAGATGTTGTATAGCCTACTCTTAGGCAGTTTAGCACCAGGAATGAGACGTATGGTGCAATCATAAGGACGGTGTGGAGGTAGCTCTCGACTCCCCTCCTCAGAGAATACATCCTCAGAATCTGAGATGAACTCTGGCAAACCTGAGAACTCAATCCGGCCAGCCGAGTACCCAGGCAATGTTCCTGACAAAACTCACTCCATCTAGTAATCTCCCGAGTCTGCCAGTCTAACACCGGGTTGTGTAACGTGAGCCATGGTAAACCGAGAACTACAGGCGACGGCAAACCCCCCCAACACATAACAATCTAATGACTCAAAGTGTAACGCCCCTATTTGTAGGCTCACCCCACGGACGATCTGAGTGAAAGTCCCCTGGCTCAAAGGTGCCGGATCAATGGCAATTATAGGTATGGGTCTAGACAACTCTTGAGTCTTCAGCCCATGTGCCTGAACAAACCCAGCATCAATTAAATTAAACGCTACCCCAGAGTCCAGAAAGGCAGAGATATTGAACCTATTTTCACCAAGACGAATCTCGGCTGGTAGGAAAAATTGAGGTTTACCTAAGGAGGAAATTAGTACACCCGAGTTGCCAACCTCCCCGCAACCCGGGCTCAATAGTTTTCCGGCGGTTGTCTTCTAGAAGGACACACATTCACATAATGACCCCTTCTGCCACAAATAAAACATGCACCTTCCTTACGCCGTAGTACTGCAGCCCCCTTAGAACGAGAAGCGCCACCCAACTGCATAGGTTCTCCTAGAGACTCAGATTCTGGTGAGTCCAAATCTGAATTACCCTTGAATAGCGGCGATTCATTAAGTCTCTGGCGCAGGCGGCGGTCCACATGGATCGCAAGAGATATAGCTGCCTCCAGTGTGGTTGGTGTCTCCTGTAGGGCGAAGGCATCTTTTATTTCATCAGATAGGCCCTGATAAAATTGACTACGGAATGCAGGGTCATTCCACAATGTGTCAGTAGCCCATCTCCGAAACTCAGAGCAGTACTCCTCTACTGGCTGGTCTCCCTGTGTAAGATGGCGTATTGTGGACTCACCGAGGGAGACGAGGTCAGGATCATCATACACCTAACCTAAGGCTCGAAAAAACTCCTCCACAGTCCGTAACGGCAAAGCTTCAGCGGGAAGTGAAAATGCCCAGGCCTGAGGGTCACCTTGTAGGAGCGATACTATAATTCCAACCCTCTGCTCCTCTGAACCTGAAGTGTGAGGACGCAACCTAAAATACAATTTACAGGCCTACCTGAATGTAACAAATTTGTCACGCCCCCTGAGAACCTGTCAGGTAACGCAATTTTCGGCTCCAGCGAAGCTTGTGGAGGTGTAGCAACCCCTGCAGTGGCCACTGGAGTGCGCTGCACAACCGCCAAGCGGAGGTCAGCCACCTCTAGACTGAGTTGCTGCATTTGTCCAGCTAAAGCAGCAATGGGGTCCATATTGGACCAAGAAAAGTGTTTAAGGTCAGTGATGCTGTCACGCTATAAGCGGCGTTAAAAGGGCAGGACGGTGTACTGGGACCCGCACCTGTCCCTACCACTTTAATGGGGCCCTGGCTTTCCCTTATCTCGGGGATACCTATGATGGTTAGCAGGCCCGAGCCGCCAGCGTCTCCCTGTCTCCTGTGCAGGCCCTATCAGTGGCCCCCTCTCCCCCCAAAGGAGGTGGACTGCACCAGTGTAATAATACAACAAATAACAGGGTATACAGACAAGGTAACTAAAAGTCTCAAACTCACCAAATGCTCACACAACCACAGAGGAAACACAGAGAAGGGAAGAGAAGGAATAAACTAGGAAGGAAAACAGGTTAAACATGCAACCAAAACAGCAGACACCAATCTCTGTAAATAAACCTCCAACACTACGCTCCTTCAACCTCCAAGCAAGGCAGTAGAACTGATTACTGACAATAGCTGAAGTCAGGACTGGGTCTATATAGAGCAGGGGTCCCCAACTCCAGTCCTCAAGGCCCACCAACATTTCATGTTTTCAGGATTTGCTTAGTCTTGCCCAGGTAATAATTGCATCACCTGTGCAATACAAAGGAAATCCTGAAAACATGACCTGTTGGTGGGCCTTGAGGACTGGAGTTGGGGACCTCTGATATAGAGGATCGGATTACAAAATCCACTTCAGCTGAGAAAGACACAGCTCTCAGCAACTCAGCAATAAGGTTAACTCCTGCACTGCTGGCACAAAGCAGCCAGGTCAGAATATAGGTGAAGAGCTTCTGTTCACTGTCTGTGAACGCGGCCCAGAGCGCTGCGGTTTCTGGAACCTCTGTGTCGCGGTAGCCCCGTGACAGTATCAAAGTGTCATATCTTCAGTGTTGTCCTATAAAAAGATATAGTAAAATATTTACAAAAATGTGAGGGGTGTACTCACTTTTGTGATATACTGTAGGTTGCCCCTACAGTGCTCCTCACACACACACCATGAAGACCACACAGTGCTCCCAGCAAAGTATGATGCTGCTACTGCCCTCTCGCAATACGATGCCCCTATAGTCCCCCCACAATACGATGCACCCAGTGTCCCCCCAGACAGCCCCTCACAGAACATGATAGCCCAAATGGCCCCTGAAGTCCCCCCCTGATAGCACCCCAAATGGTGTGATGGCCTTTACAGACCCCCCCTCCCCACAGGGTGTGATGGTCTTCACAGACCACCCCCCACACGGTGTGATGGCTTTCACAGACCCCCAGAGGGTGCGACACTCCCGACAGTCTCCCACAGGGTGTGATACTCCCCAAGTCTCCCACACAGTATGATGCCCTCACACAGTATGGTAACCCCTTACAGTTCTTCTCAATTTTCTTTCATGAGTACTAACTGCCAAAATAAAAAAAATGTTCACTTACCTCCTTTCTCCCAATGCGCTGCTCAAGTCCCTGCAGTTTTTGGACTGAGAGTCTGCGCAGTAAATGTGATCTAGTTATATCATTGGGGCTAAGGATGTGTTGTGGTCTGGCGCCATTATCGGCATGCCGCTGCTACCTGCCCTTTGTATTTGTAGCTGTTGGCGCAGCAGAGGCAAAACTGATAGAAATAAATAAATGGTTATGGTCCCATCGATGAAAGGCTGCCTTGCCGCCACTGGTGGTCTGACATGTATTTGCTAATTTCTGCACTAAGTTCCTTAATTTTGTAAGCGTATTTTACATGACAGCAAAGCAGTGTACACGTCATATATGGGAGGTTTTCATACAACTTGGTGCATACAGTGTGCTACTGTGCTCTTTGATATTTATATATCGTAATTTTTTTTTGGAAAAAAGTGCGTCTTGGGCTCCGTTCCCACTATCAGGAAGTAGCAGCACTTTGGATGCAGCGTATGTTCACGGTGTACAAAGCGCTGCCTTCTATTGAGTGCAGGTAAATCCGCATGTGTTCTCTGAACCGTGGGGATTTACTGCATCCAATACATTGTATTGGTGAAACTTGTGTTGCGGAGATTAGCGTATCCACAAGAAGAATTGTCATTCTGCGGTTCTGAAAGACGCACCTCATGTCCGTCTCCGTGGGTGATCCACAGGCGCACATGTACTCATAGTAGACATGGGATGTCTAGAAATCCCATCCACTATGCTGTAACATAAATACACAGCATCAAACCTGCAGCAATTCCTGATCGTGGGCTGGTACCCTTATAGTCTGAAGAATACGGTAATAGAGTCACAGCAACATGCACTTGTCACATTTCCTTCATTCTGTTAGAAGTGCTGGTCAGTTTTTTATCTTTTCTTGCATTACCATCTGAGACTATCCACATGCCAGTTATTTTTTTTTGTTGTTCACAAAAGAAGCGACACGTCCTGATCTTGACTTGTTTTGTGGCGCAAACTCAAACATTCAAGTTAATGGTTCCGCAAAACAATGGCCACATGGAGTTGCATTCATGTGCTGCCGTTATTCCCCAAATAGTGTTATTAATTTTGGAAAACCTCTGTCACTTATGGTTTTCTTATAAGAAAAACGGATGACGCAGAGATGGTAAAAAAACAGATTCCCTGACCAAAAGTGGATGACATTTGGGTCCAGCGCTCTGATGGAAATTGTTCAGTTTTTCAGATGAGAAAATAAACTGACTTGTTAATGAGGCCTGATAAAATATCTCTGCAGCCTGTGATCCAGGTTTTTGCGCCAATATCAGAAGTGGATCCCGCATACTGCACATGTGGACTTGGCTGTCTTTGCAGATATTGATGACACCACCTTTTGGTTTTTATAAACAATTCTGTGCAATTTGTTTTTGGATAATTTTCATTTATAACTTCCCTCGTGAAAATTGCCGTAAAAAATTGCTTCATCTGTGTACTGGCTGAGTCATTTTACAGTATAAAATATTTTTGATTTTTTTTTTAGATCTGTTGTCATTGTAATAATTTTATTCCTTTCTGTATTATTTATTGTACCATAAGACCAATGGGAATAAATCCGAGGTCATTTCTATGTGCTCTGTAATATAGGTGGTAGAGGTTATTGAGGAGAAGAATGGTGCAGCTTGTTCGGAGCTGGCTTCATTTCGACATGCCCACATCGCAAACCCCAGACTACAGGTAAGAAATTGTCGCTCATCAACCTCTCGCATTAGCATTTTTTTTTTACTAGGTTATATTAAAGGGGTGAAATAACCCCTTGTCAAATACACTATTCTCTTGTGTAAAATAGTAATACTGGCTTCCTGAACTGACGGCGTTTTGATGATGACGGTGGCAGGTCTGCTGGCGCTCAGGTGACATTATTGTTCCACGTGAGCGCTGCAGCCTATCAATGGTCGCTGATTGGCTGCAGCTTTCACACCTTCCTTGGGCATCCAAGTTTCGTCAAGTGTGAGTGTGATTGGCTGCTGTGCTCACTTGGCATAACAGTATCACCCACGGACCAGCCACCGGCATCGCTAGAATGCAGCCAGTGTGGGGAGGTGAGTTTCTGCATTTAAAGAGGTATCCCCTAAAAATCAAGTTATTTCATGTCCACGGGAACTTGCTGATCGTTGGAGTTACGATTGTTGGGACCCTCAGCGATTATTGAGAATAACCATCTAAGAGGTGCGTTGTTCAAGTAGTGGACAACCCGGTTAATAATTTATTTGCGATCTATATGACACAATATGTGATCCTAATTAGAAATACTCTTGATACTCCATTATTGTATTGCTAATCGTCTCTTTTTACCATTCAGCTGTCTGCTCCAGAGGACAAATGTCAGCAGATGTTGGAACCTCCATATGATGAAATGTTTGCAGCCCATTTAAGGTGACTTAGCAGCAGTTGAAGGGGATGAAAAGTTTTTTGGGATATGCTTGTATAATAGATGAAAGTGAGGTTCTAGAGCTCCGTTTCACACCGTACCCCCTCAAATATGGCATTTATGAAACAGGCAGTCCCCCCTGGTTCTATGATAAAGCGAACCTGTCAGGTAATTTATTCTGCCTTTTCTGAAAGCAGGGTACAATAAAGGGAGAAATGCTGGGCCCTGTGGTGTGTCGGCTTACGTAATTGTGAGCCGGGTTTCCAAGTGAATAGTAAACGACTCCTAATAGCCGTGAGCATCCTAAGTGCCCTCCCCCCACACAGTGATTGACAGCCCTTTATGAGTGTGTTTAGAGAGCGCTGACAATCACCATCCACTGTGTGCAGAATTATTAGAGAACTCTTGTGACCACATAACTTTTATGCAGATTTTCCAACTCCATTGTATAAACTTGAATGCTTATTGGAGGAAGCAGATCAGGTGATGTTTGTGTAATAAGGGAGGGTGAGGCCTAAGGATACAACACCCTTTATTAAGGTGTTCAGAATTATTAGGCAGCTTGTTTTCCTTAGGAAAAATGGGCCAAAAAGATATTTAACTGACTGTGAAAAGTTACAAATTGTTACAAGTCTTACAGAGGGATACAGCACTTTTGAAAAATATTGGGGAGTGATCAGAGTCATCAAAAATTTTATTTGGAATAGTCAATAGAGTCGCAAAAAATTTATTGATAAAACAAGATGCACATTGACTGCAAAACATTTGAGAAGAATCCAACATAAAACGACCAGGAATCAATCATCCCCCGGTGTTTTTATATTCCAAAACTGTAATCTCCCTGAAAGGCCCAGAAGTACAAGGTGTTCAGTGCTCAGATAAATGGCCAAGGTGAGGAAGACTGAAACCTGTCCACCACTCAACAAGACACATATGTTGAAACATCAAAACTGGACCAAGAAAGGCTTGCCAAGCAGTGGAGTACGTTGATGCATGCGATGGAGCAATGTCCTGCATAAAAATCATAGTTTTCTTGAAAGATGCAGACTTTTTCCTGTACCACTGCTTCTAAAAACTTACTTTCAGTAGGAGAGTTGATTTTAAGTCCATCTTCAACCCGAAAAGCTCAACTAGCTCATCTTAAATAATTACAGCCCATAGCAGTACCCCACATCCATCTTGCTGGCACCTGAGTCGAAGTGGAGGTCTGTTCCCATTACTGATCCAGCCACAAGCCCAACCCATCAAGAGTCACTCTCATCACATCAGTCCAGAAAACCTTTTGTAAAATCTGTCGTCAGATATTTCTTGGCCCAATCTTGACTTTTTAACTTCTCTTAATGGTTCGGTGATGGTCAGATTTCAGCCTTCCTCACCTTGGTCATGTCCCTAAGCACTGAACACCTTGTACTTCTAGGCACTCCAGGGGGGTTGCAGTTCTGGAATATGGAATATGACCGCACTGAAGGATAACGGGCTCCTGGTCCATTCACGCTTGATTCTACTCCAATCTTTGCCAGTTAAAGCACAATTCCAGCAATTTGTTTAGTTTTTTATTTCAGCCCTGGAGTTGCGTTACTAATGTAATGTAGCCATATTGACTACTTGCAACAAAACTTTCGATGGTTCTGTGATCACATCCCAGTATTGTAAAAACAAGCCACTTAATAATTCTTCCCACCTTGATAAAGGTTGTTGATATCCTTGGGTGAAATCCTCCTTATTACAAAAATACAAATGATCTGATCTGCTTCATGCAATAAGCATTTAAGATTATGCAGAATAAAATAATAATAATAATAAATAAAGCTTGGAGTCGGCAAATCTGCTTAAAAATGATGATGTGGTACAAATACTTCTGTAATAATAATTGTGCACAGTGTATGTGGGTGGGGTGAAGAAGCGAGTTACCTGTCCTGGAGTCCTGTCAGAAGTTATTTTTTTATTCCTAATCATACAAACCTTTCTATAACAGAACTCCGCTTCTTTCAGTCATTTGCATAAATTACCTGACAGATTCCCTTTAATTCGCTTATTTTCCATATCGTGCTCTCCCTCCTGGGACGGATGGCATACAGTGCAGTCACACAAGTATCACATCCTCACCGGGTAGTCAGTCACTTACTTTAGAACAAGAGCAGAGACAATCAAGGTACCTAATAAAAAGCTCAGGCGAGTGTTGTTCCTTAAGGAGGATCCTGGACATTTGTTTGGCCCCCATGTCTACGAGCCTCACTTATAAGAGATACAGGATACCAATCACCACCATAATGGAAGCTGAAGCAGCTGTCAGGAGCGTCATACAGCAAAAGACTTAAAGGTCTATTTCCATCTCCAAGATCCTAACCCAGTATGTAGTAGGTGTTATAATAATAATATTAGCAAATACCTCTTATTAGAACTGTACTATAGTTTTTGATTCACTATGTCTCTTTCCTCTTGTGCAGGCATTGCAGGACCTTAGGTATCCATGGTTACGACCACTAGCTACTAGCTGTCACTATACCAGTGGTCGTAGCCATGGATACCAAAGGTCCTCCAATGCCTGCCATTAGGTAAAGACATAGCGAATCAGAATTTTACTACATTTCTAATTAGAGGAGGTACTTGCTAATATTATTGTTACACCTACTACATATTGGGATGGGTTCTTGGAGATCAGAATACCCCTTTAAATGTAAAGATGGCTGCATTTAAATGTCTTATTAAACAGATAGCGAAAGAGAAAAATGCCGGACATCGGCCATAAATAGGAAGCCCGTTGCATGTAAGTATTTATCCAGCATTAATAGCGACAGCGTCCTTACACAAAAGTGCACATTGAAGCAAATCTTAGTAATATATGCCAATAACAAGAGCATGAATCCGAGTAGTTATGGCACATGTCCCTTGCAATACAGAAAACACAACTGTCACACGACTGTAAAATGGCAAGAATGTTATATAATACAAGCAAATTACATAAAACCTGCTGATAACATCTTGGATTGATGGATATTTTGAGTAGTATTTATTAGGGCACATTTTAGTAACGTACTGTCATGTATTTTTAGTTTCTGTTACTATCTCCCATATTTTGTCCTTAGGTGCACTTACGCCGTTTCCAACCATGACTTCGTGGAGGCTTACAAGTGCCAGGCGGTTGTCGTTCAATATCCTTTTTACTGATGGGATGCTCTAGTATTGATATGTTTCATCAGACATTTCTTAGTTCCATCCACCATTCTAGATGTTTCCTTAACATTCATTACATCATTTCTGAAAATTTTCCAAGCGCATAAAGAAGAAAATTGGTGAGTAACAACTAGTGTGTGATTTAGTCCACATGGTGGCAAAGCTGCTGGAAAGAGTGGCTTCGGCTGTGGGGGACATGGCAGTATCATGTATTACTTGGTTAGCCATTCAGTGATATTGCAGGGTAACTGTATGGCTGCCAAAAGCCTTGAAGAAGGTGTTGTCCTTCATATCCACATAAGCTCGGCTTAACAACGTAGACTCCACAAGGGGCAGTGGGGTGGAGTGTCCCCAGTCCATGGTCTCATTGAAGGTATTAGATTACCTATTCCAATGGTTAAAAGCTCGGCCCACCGTATATCAGAAATTGAAGGCCTATCCTAACACTATTCTCTTTGTGTGATGGAAATAACTCTTGAAAAATAGGTAATCGGCCCTAAAAAGAAAACTGTTTTAGCACATACCCGTACATTATGTTCTTAGTTTGTTTCTGTTAAATGTAGAGACATTTAATCCCCGATTCATCATAGCTTTTACCCCACAAAACTGTCATAATAAAATACTTTGAAAAGCCACTATATTTTTGCACAATTCAGAGTTACGCAAAAATGTTGCAACTTTTGCCATTTTGACAAGCTGTGGTGCACCTTATGCCAGAAATATTACTCCAGTCCATGACTGGAGTAAGATTTGGGGTAAGGCGCACCTCTCACGACATAAGAAGTTAGCTTGCATAATATGTTGTGTCCCTTTCTTTGAGGGATCACACGCCAAGCCCGCATCTTTCCCTGCACATGACAGATGATTTAATCTTCCGTCCTGTGCCTCTAACAGGCGCGAGTGGAGTAGAGCTCCTCCCACAGCTGTTAACCTGTTAAAGGGAATCTGTCACCCCATTTTTCGCCGAGAAGCTGCGGCCACTGCATTCTGTAATGCTGTGGATAAGCCCCCATGTAACCTGAATGATAAGAAAAACAAGTTAGATTATACTCACTCAGGGGCGGTCTGGTCCGATGGGTGTCGCGGTCCGGGGCCTCCCATCTTCATGCGATGATATCCTCTTCCTTGCTTCCTGTCGCGTCTCCGGCGCAGGAGTACTTTGTCTGTCCTGTTGAGGACAATGTAAAGTACTGCAGTGCGCTGGCACCGGGAAAGGTCAGTGAGGCCCGGCGCCTGCGCACTGCAGTGCTTTACACTACCCTCAACAGGGCAAATCAGTTAGCCTGCGCAGGAACCGCGGCAGGAAGAAAAGAAGAAGACGTCATCGTATGAAGATGGGAGGTGCCAGACCGCGACGCCCATTGGACCGGACCGCAGCGGGAACACCCTTGGGTGAGTATAATCTAACTTGTTTTTCTTATCTTTCAGGATACATCGGGGGGGGGGGGGCTTATCTACAGCATTCCAGAATGTTGTAGATAAGGCCTGATGGCAGTGGCCGCAGCTTATAGGCGAAAAATGGGGTGACAGATTCCCTTTAAATCCCACCGTCGGTCTCTGACAGCAGCATGTAACACGCTCCGGCTTGTGGCTGGTGTTCATAGGAGATTGTGAATTTTGTTATCCATACCGTAGCAGTGCTGATGCAGTGTTATGTATAGCACAAGCGAGCTGATGATCGCAGCTTTAAATCCTGTAAAAAGTGAAAAAAGAGAAGTTTTTAAAAATATGAAAAAAGTAAAAAAAACACACAAGTTCAAATCTCCCCCTTTACTCTTATTAAAAATAAAACAAGAAAAAAATACACATTTGGTATTGCTGCTTTCATAAAAGACCGATCTATCAAAATATAATATAAATTAACATGATCGGTAAACGGTGTAACAAAAAAAGAGATATTTGCAACATTGCAATAAAATGCAATAAGAGATGAACAGATCCTGAAAAAGGATTTTTTTTTTCATATCAATTTCCACATTTTTTATCACCAACTTAAACCAACAAAATCACTATACATGTTTGTTATCTGCGTACTCGTACTGACCTGGAGAATCCTATTGACAGGTCAGTTTTACCATATAGTGAACATGGTAAATAAAAAACAATTGTGAAATTTTACCCTCTTTCCAGTGCATCACATGATAAAATCAATGGTGTTATTCAAAAGTACAACTCCTCCCGCAAAAAGCTATCTCTCATGCGGCTATATTGACAGAAAAATAAAAAAAAGTTATGGATCATGGAAGAAGAAGAGCAATATAACAAAAATGAAAAAATGGTAATGGTGTGACAGGATTAAGAAGTGTGCTCCTCTTAATGAATTAGGAGCGTCTGACTCCACCACACCACTTCATGAAGACCTGTGTGATCATAATCAGTCTTGAAGAATCGGGGCCTTCATGTTACACCTTTGTGAAAACAAAACAAACTTTTTAGTGTATATGTGTGTATATTATATATACACACATATATAGTGTATGTTTATACAGTGGGGAAAATTAAGTATTTGTTGCACTGAAAAAACACCAAAAAACAGGCAAAGATGCTTACCTGTCTAAATAGGCCTCAATACAAATGCACAAGCAGGGTGCAGCGGACCCAAACAAAATAGCAAGTGCACAGGTGCAATACCTAATGAAACAGCCAGCCTTCAATAAGGGTTTGGCCGTGTGGTACACCAATGCATTAAGATAAAATACTCTGTATGTGGCGTGTTCACACAAGGAATACAAAGCGTCTGGCTACAGCCTATTAATGACGCCATATGGCGGGCTGCCCAGTGCTAAAATGCATCCCGTGCGAACAGAGGCCACAGTGTACAGAACAATTTGGGCCCAGCTGCACCCTGCAAAAAATATACGTGCAAAAAAAACATATAAATATATGTAACGTATTAGTTGATATTAGGGCCATAATATGGAAGCTGGCAACCCACGCCAAGGGTCCTTACGTATTGCCAGTCCTACTCTAACATGAAAAACACCAAAAAAAAAGGACACATTGGTGTTTTTCATGTTAGAGTAGGACTGGCAATACGTAAGGACCCTTGGCGTGGGTTGCCAGCTTCCATATTATGGCCCTAATATCAACTAATACCTTACATATATTTATATGTTTTTTTTTGCACGTATATTTTTTGCAGGGTGCAGCTGGGCCCAAATTGTTCTGTACACTGTGGCCTCTGTTCGCACGGGATGCATTTTAGCACTGGGCAGCCCGCCATATGGCGTCATTAATAGGCTGTAGCCAGACGCTTTGTATTCCTTGTGTGAACACGCCACATACAGAGTATTTTATCTTAGTATATTGGTGTACCACACGGCCAAACCCTTATTGAAGGCTGGCTGTTTCATTAGGTATTGCACCTGTGCACTTGCTATTTTGTTTGGGTCCGCTGCACCCTGCTTGTGCATTTGTATTGAGGCCTATTTAGACAGGTAAGCATCTTTGCCTGTTTTTTGGTGTTTTTTCTTGAATGTGTCCTTTTTTTTGGTGTTTTTCATATTTGTTGCACTGCCATATTTGCAAGTTTTCCCACCTACAAAGAATAGAGAGCTCTGTAATTTTTATTGTAGGTACACTTTAACTGTGAGAGGCAGAATCTTACAAAAAAATTCAGAAAATCACATTGTATGATTTTTTAATTAGCATTTTATTGCGTGAAACAAGTATTTGATACAGTAGCGAAGTACAGAAACCTTTGCAATTACAGAGGTCAGACATTTCCTGTAGTTGTTGACCAAGTTTGCACACACTTCAGCAGGGATTTTTGCCCACTCCTCCATTCATATCTTCTCCAGATCTTTCAGGTTTTGGGGCTGTCACTGGACAACATTGAGTTTCAGCTCCCTCCAAAGATTTTCTATTGGGTTCAGGTCTGGAGACTGGCTAGGCCACTCCAGCACTTTGCAATGCTTCTTACAGAGCCACTCGTCAGTTGCCCTGGCTGTGTGTTTTGGGTCATTGTCATGCTGGAAGACCCAACCACAACCCATCTTCAGTGCTCTTACTGAGGGAAAGAGATTGTTGGCCAAAATCTCGCAATACACGATGCCATCTATCCTCCCTTCAATATGGTGCAATCTTCAGTCCCCTCTGCAGAAAATCAGCCCCAAAATATGATGCTTCCCCAACCATGCTCCACAGTTGGGACAGTATTCTTTTTTTTATACAACCTTTTTTATTGATGAATTAAATAAATAACAAACAAGGTACATTTTGAAACCTTATTATGAACATACATGTATAGCTAGAAGGGGAACGAAGGGGGAGACAAACATATAACGGACAGAAGGGTATAAAGGGTGAAGGAGGGGGAAAGGAGCCCAAGGGGGGGAGGTTTGTCGAGTGTAATTCCAGTTAGGTGACAGAATGAGCCTGAGGAGTCAGGAGCGTGTAGACGAAGTGATGGTGTGGTTGGTGTATTCTGCCCAGGGAAGTCAAATTTTCTCAAATTTATGGACTGTATAAGTATGGCTGATAGTTTTTCGTTAATCATATACTAATGAAAGAATGAAAGGCGTCTCTTGACTTCAGATAATTCTAAACCTGATTTTTTTTTTTTCCCAAACCAATGCTATAGTTTGTTTGGCTACTAGAAATATGAATTAAATGAGAACTTGGATGTGCTTAGGGGTGTTAGAGATATGTTCGTTAAAGGGAACCTGTTAGCAGTTTTGGCCAATATAAAATACGGCCACCACCTTTCAGGGCTTATCTACAGCATTCTATAATGCTGTAGATAAGCCCCTGATCTGACATGAAAGATAAGAAAAATAAATTTTATTATACTCACCGGGGGGCAGGCAGTACAGTCTGATGGGTGTTGCAGGTCTTCTGGCACCTCCCATCTTGTTGTGTCGCCGCCATCCGGTTGCTTCATCGCTCCCTGGCATCGCGCTCCTGCGCAGGCGTACTTATGTGTCCTGTTGAGGGCAGAGCAAAGTACTGCAGTGTGCTGGGCCTCTCTGACCTTTCCCAGCGCCTGCAGTACTTTGCTCTGCCCTTAACAGGACAGATAAGTACGCCTGCGCAGGAGCGCGATGCCAGGGAGCGATGAAGCAGCAGGAGGGCCACATCGCAAGAAGATGGAAGGAGCTGGACCTGTGACAACCCCCCCCCCCGTATTTTTCTTATCTTTCAGGTCGGATCAGGGGCTTATCTACAGCATTAGATACAGTATATGAGCCCTGAAAGGCAGTGGCCGTATGTCTTATGTAGGCCAAAACTGCTGACAGGAGACTTCCATTTCCACAGGGCTGCAAATAAGTATGTCCAGGAGATAGAATCTATTTTTTTTAATGTTAAGTGATAATAGCATACTTGCTACATTACGTTGTTTGCAGTGGTGCAGACGGTGGTAAATTCTCAGTATGTTGTCTGACTATTGTCTATGAGTTACAAAGTCAACCTGATCTTTGTGTATAAGGGATCCCAGACCTGAGTTTAGGCACTGAGACATCATTTTTGCTAAAAGTTTAAGATCTATGTTGATCAGGGATATTGGTCTGTAGCTAGGCCATAATGTATGATTCGAGTTTGGCTTGGGTGGGTATCATGGAAATCACTGCCATTAGAGAGGTTGGCCCTTGCCTATGGCTATCACTTAAAGAATTAAAATGGCTGGTGAGGTGGGGGATTGCAATAGACGCTTACTTCTTGGAATAAACGTCTGTGAATCCATCTGGGCCTTGTTTTTTGTAAAAAAAATTTAAAGTGCCGAATAGCAGTTTCTATTTTAGAGGGGGTAATGGCTTCATTTAGGAGTTTGATTGTGTTAGGACTCGGGGGTGGGAGAGGGGTAGAATTTAGGAAAGATTCAATTTTTTTTCTGTTATTGGCAGAGGTGTCATTATATAGTGGTTCAAGTGGCTGTTGAAACTGGCGGGTAATTTGTTGCAGGTTGGCTGTCAGGCCTGTGGTTGTCTTAGAGGTGTCGGGAGGCATTTGAGACGTCGGGTAAAGTTGGAATTATTTTTTTCATAAAGGGCATAAAAACTTTGTTGAGACCAACAGATGGCTAAGTTTGCATTTTTAGAGAGGCATAGATCGAGTTCAGAGCATGCGTGTGTGAGGTCACGGGACGTTGAAGGGGAGGGCGAGTTCTTCATCTGGGACTCCCAATACTAACAACCACTTCTGGAATTTCAAAGGTTAGGATTTTCTTGCCGCTTGCAGTTGTTCCTTTGATTTGTAAAAGTGCATTTTGAGGATAGTATCCCGGGAAGTCTGTTTGGCTTGCTCTTACTCTGGGCTGTGTGGATACAGTGCATCTCTTGGCGTTCGATGGGAATTCCAGGTGAAAGCTCTTGGAATCGGGCTGCAGCTCTGGATGGAAGGTTGTTTCAGGCAGGCCTCTGATACGTATATTACTCCTGTGGGCATGATTTGTTAAATCCTCTAACTTAATATTATAAATTTATTATAGAATACATTTTTTCATGAAGTATCTCACTCTTTTTCATGGGTAGTGAGGACTGCAAAAGTGGAGTTCATATTATCTTCCATATCATATGTACAAAATCCCATCTATGATTTCTTTAAAGTGTTCTTTAGTTAATTTTTCTGACATTTTAGATAATTCCGAATGCAAGAGAGATTTATACTGTGAAAGTAATAATTCTTGATCCAGGGTAGGAGTTCATAGTCCTGGTTGTGGAAGCTGGGATTAGTTCTGTATCATCTGGTAGGCAGGAGCAGGATGATTCAACTGTGAAGTGTAGTCCGGAGGGCATATTGTTGCCAGGATCTGCTGAAGATGGGTTCCTATAGCTTCTTTACTTTGGCATGGGGGTGTCTATGTTTTATGAGATAATCTGGTAGTTACTGCCGAACTCTAGTTGAATGGAGTCAAAGGGAAAGCATAATATGTGTTGACCTTTTCAGGGTGCAGAGGAGTGAGGTTTAAGTCATCACAAAAGTCTCAGGTTATAGCCCACCAGAGTTTGCGTGGTTAGGCCGGTGTAGTTTCAGGTCAGAGGTGTAGATTAGCATGTAAATTAACAAAGCCGTATTAATAGCAGCTATTTACCATGACTTGGTGTGCAATTCTGATGAGTGGCCCCCCGGCTTTGGCTGAGGAGTGGGTGGGTGTCCGTGGAGAGGCCGTGGCTGCAGGTCTCAATGTTCCCCTGCATTGCTGCTTTGGTGGTCTGGTCTAAGGAGGACTCACATGAAAGCTGGGTGCTTGAGTAGGGGAGAGAAGGCGTTCTGGGCTGTGGATGGCTTTTCCTCTGTAGGGATTGCCAAGGATTTGATTTCTTGGGCACGAAGCTCACTCTGGCACGTCTGGCTCCATTGACTTCTGGCCTCACCCCTCATTGGGACAGTGTTCATGGGGTTGTACTCATCCTTCTTCTTCTTCCTCCAAACACGGATAATGGAATAGATGCCAAAAAGTTCTATTTTGGTCTCATCTGACCACATAACCTTCTCCCATGCCTTCTCTGGATCATACAGATGGTCGTTGGCAAGCTTCAAATGGGCCTGGACATACAGTCATGGCCAAAAGTATTGACACCCCTGCAATTCTGTCAGATAATAATCATTTTCTTCCTGAAAATGATTGCAAACACAAATTCTTTGGTATTATTATCTTCATTTAATTTGTCTTAAACGAAAAAACACAAAAGAGAATGAAGCAAAAAGCAAAACATTGATCATTTCACACAAAACTCCAAAAATGGGCCATACAAAAGTATTGGCACCCTCAGCCTAATACTTAGTTGCACAACCTTTAGCCAAAATAACTGCGACCAACCGCTTCCGGTAACCATCAATGAGTTCCTTACAATGCTCTGCTGGAATTTTAGACCATCCTTCTTTGGCAAACTGCTCCAGGTCCCTGATATTTGAAGGGTGCCTTCTCCAAACTGCCATTTTTAGATCTCTCCACTGGTGTTTTATGGGATTCAGGTCTGGACTCATTGCTGGCCACCTTAGAAGTCTCCAGTGCTTTCTCTCAAACCACTTTCTAGTGCTTTTTGAAGTGTGTTTTGGGTCATTGTCCTGCTGGAAGACCCATGACCTCTGAGGGAGACCCAGCTTTCTCACACTGGGCCCTACATTATGCTGCAAAATTTGTTGGTAGTCTTCAGACTTCATAATGCCATGCACACGGTCAAGCAGTCCAGTGTCAGAGGCAGCAAAGCAACCCCAAAACATCAGGGAACCTCCGCCATGTTTGACTGTAGGGATCGTGTTCTTTTCTTTGAATGCCTCTTTTTTTCTCCTGTAAACTCTATGTTGATGCCTTTGCCCAAAAAGCTCTACTTTTGTCTCATCTGACCAGAGAACATTCTTCCAAAACGTTTTAGGCTTTTTCAGGTAAGTTTTGGAAAACTCCAGCCTGGCTTTTTTATGTCTCGAGGTAAGAAGTGGGGTCTTCCTGGGTCTCCTACCATACAGTCCCTTTTCATTCAGACGCCGACGGATAGTACGGGTTGACACTGTTGTACCCTTGGACTGCAGGGCAGCTTGAACTTGTTTAAATGTTAGTCGAGGTTCTTTATCCAACATCTGCACAATCTTGCGTTGAAATCTCTTGTCAATTTTTCTTTTCCGTCCACATCTAGGGAGGTTAGCCACAGTGCCATGGGCTTTAAACTTCTTGATGACACTGCGCACGGTAGACACAGGAACATTCAGGTCTTTGGAGATGGACTTGTAGCCTTGAGATTGCTCATGCTTCCTCACAATTTGGTTTCTCAAGTCCTCAGACAGACAGTTTTTTGGTCTTCTTTCTTTTCTCCATGCTCAATGTGGTACACAAGGACACAGGACAGAGGTTGAGTCAACTTTAATCCATGTCAACTGGCTGCAAGTGTGATTTAGTTATTGCCAACACCTGTTAGGTGCCACAGGTAAGTTACAGGTGCTGTTAATTACACAAATTAGAGAAGCATCACATGATTTTTCGAACAGTGCCAATTCTTTTGTCCACCCCTTTTTTTATGTTTGGTGTGGAATTATATCCAATTTGACTTTAGGACAATTCTTTTTGTGTTTTTTTTATTTAAGACAAATTAAATTAAGATAATAATACCAAACAATTTGTGTTTGCAATCATTTTCAGGAAGAAAATGAGTATTATCGGACAGAATTGCAGGGGTGTCAATACTTTTGGCCATGACTGTATGCTGGCGTGAGCAGGGAGGCCTTGTGCACCTTGCAGCATTTTAATCCTTGATAGCATAGTGTGTTACTAATAATAATGTTTGAGATTGTGGTCTCAGCTCTCGTCAGGTCATTGACTAGGTCCTCCTGTATTGTTCTGGGCTGATTCCTGACCTTTCTCAGAATCAACCTTACCCCACAAGGTGAGATTTTGCATGGAGCCGCAGACAGAGGAAGATTGACAGTCATTCCGTGTTTCTGTTTTCTAATATTTGTTCCTACAGTTGTTGCCGTCTCACCAAGTTGTTTACCTATTGTCTTGTAGCACTCCCCAGCCTTGTGCAGGTCAACAATTTTGTACCTGGTGGAGAGGTTGGAGTGTTACTGAGTGTGTGGACAGGTTTCTTTTATACAGGTAACAAGTTCAAACAGGTGCAATTAATACAGGTAAGGAGTGCAGAGTAGGAGGGCTTTTTTAAAAAAACTAACAGGTCTGTGAGAGCCAGAATTCTTGCTGGTTGTTAGGTGATCAAATACCTATTTTGTTCATTAAATTGCAATTTCATTATTTAACCTTTTTCTGACATCGGTGTCATTATATACCGATGTCGGACACCCTCCCTTTGATGTGGGCTCCGGCGGTGAGCTCACATCTTTTCCACCACTTGTCAGCTGTTTTGAACAGCTAACATGAACCGCTAAGGCTTCTTTCACATTTCCGTCGGGACTCTCCCGTCCTGCTGCGTCGCCGAGACGTAGCGACGGACGTTAACAAAATAGTGTCAAAACGTATGTGACGGGTGCACTGGGCCCGTCTTTCTGACGGACCCGTCGAGGCTATGGGCATCTGTTGTGTATGCGTCTGCGCAGCTGTTTTCCGCTGCGAAAATGCATACACAACACAAACCAGGTTAAAAATAATTAAAAAAAAAAATCAAATATTCTCGCCTACCGGCGTCCCGCGCAGCTAGCGTTCCTAGTAATACATTGCAAAATCTTTACTAGGAACGCTAGCTGCCCGGAGCATCGGTAATTTTTTTAAATTATTTTTAACATTGTATCTTGTTACTATTGATGCTGTGTAGGCAGCATCAATAGTAAAAAAGAGAAAGAGAGCGAGAGAGAATTTCCCTGACTGGAAATTCTTCCACTCATGCTCAGTTTGAATAGACGGGACCCGTCGCTGGATTCCTGCTTTTCCTATCGCCACGACAGCACCCACAACGAGAGAGGGGATCCGCCCACCTTCCGGACAGGAACCTACAGGTTAAAAAGGGGCGGTCCCCCTCGCCCTCCAGTTTGGGTTCCTGTCCGGACGGCGGGAGCCTACAGGTCACCTACCCGGGTCCGCCAAGCCTCTGTGCGGTGTCCAGGTGAGAACGGCAGAGTCGGGGGCCCGGAAGCAGCGTCGGGGGAAGTCCTGTGTCCAGCTTCCCCCCTCGTCTGGCAAGGAGCGGCTGAACGCCGAAGTGGCGTTCCCAGGGGAAGGCACGCCGCCCTGGGTCGTCCACACGCGCGCGACGCTGCGGGAGCAGGTCGGCGCTTATGACCCGGAAGTGATCTAACGACTTCCGGAGGAGGCCGGGAGGAGGAGCGCGGGACCTTTGAAAAGAAGGCAGCGCTTGGTGAGTGGTGTGCGGCAACATGTCTTCCACAGGAGACGCCGAACACCGAAAAGGAGAGCAGCAAAGGAGCAGCAGCAGATCTCAGAGTGGAGATGTGGCACGCGGGCAGCAGGATCCTGGCACGTCACATCGCACCTCACCCCCTCAGAAACCGGTACTCTAATTTCATCAGCAGTGGTGAGTGTTATATCTGAGCCACTGGCTGATACAACTGTCTTCTATACTATGTTTTGTTATAGGGGAAGAAGGCCTCAAAGTCCAAACATAAGCAGTGTGCGTTATGCACGGAGCCACTACCTGACACCTATGTAAAGAGATTATGTCAGACTTGTATATGCCGTACGTTAGAGGAAGAGGCCCCCCTTCGTGTATCGGATTTGAGGGAAGTAATTAGGGAAGAAATAAAATCTTCTCTTAAATCTAAGCGGCATGAGAAGACGCATGCCCTTCAGAAGATTCCAGTCAGACCAGCAGGGAAATAATCGCGACTGGGAAACATCGGATCAAAAGAAGAAAGGTGGATACTATAAGAACCCTTCATCTTTCTCAAGACGTAGACGTAATTACAGATAAAACTGATCTACCAGTAGGGGGAAGACTAAAGTTCTTCTCAGATAAATGGAAAAAGATTACTTCTAGTGCCTGGATAATGGGGGTGATTGAGTCAGGATTAAAATTAGAATTTTTGAGAACTCCACCAAATCATTTTGTGATAACATCACTGGACACTCCGGCCCAACAACAGGCCTTAGAATTAGAGATTCAACAATTGCTTACAAAGCGAGTTATTGAAGAGGTACCAAAACATCAGGAGAAGACGGGTTTTTATTCTCCGCTATTCTTAATCTCTAAACCTGATGGGTCCTTTAGGACTATCATAAATTTACGTAAATTGAATAAATATCTTCAGTACCACGCTTTTAAAATGGAATCCATTAAATCAACAACTAAGCTTTTGTTTCCTAGGTGCTACATGTCGGTCTTGGATCTAAAAGATGCGTACTACCATCTTCCAGTTCACAGAAATCACCAGCAATTCCTCAGGATGGCAGTATGGGTAAACCATCAGATTAAACATTTCCAATATTTGGCAATGCCCTTTGGTCTATCCATGGCACCTAGAATTTTTACTAAAGTTATTTCGGAAGTAATGGCCCATATTAGGGAAAAGGAAACCCTTGTAGTGCCCTATCTAGACGATTTTTTGATAGTTGGAAATTCAATTGCTCAGTGTACGTTTAGGGTAAATGCCATAATATCATCCCTACAGGAACTCGGGTGTATAGTCAACTGGGAAAAGTCAAAACTGGAACCCACAAGACGTCAAATCTTTCTAGGAGTCCTTCTAGACTCAGAAGATCAGTCATCCTTCCTACCAGAAGAGAAGAAGCAGAAGATCATTCAAAGAATCACGGCCGTAAGGAAAACTCCAAACTTAAGTTTAAGAGACGCAATGTCTCTACTAGGATCTTTGACTGCGTGTATATCGGCAGTGAGATGGGCTCAGGCTCATACTCGAATGCTTCAATACGAGGTTCTTCAAGCAGAGAAAGATCTTCACAGTGCTCTGAGCAGAAAATTCGGTCTATCACCCGCCACTCTTCACGATCTGAGATGGTGGCTCAATCTGGCACATTTGTCAAAAGGGGTTCTCTGGACCATCACTCCGAACAACGTAATTACAACAGATGCCAGTCCGTTCGGTTGGGGAGCCCATATGGGAGACATTCTAACCCAAGGGCGATGGTCGATTCAAGAATCCCAGAATTCCTCAAATCTAAGAGAGCTTGTGGCAGTCAAACAGGCTCTTCTTTGCTTACTACCATCCCTGAGGAATGCACATGTACAGATACAAACAGACAATATGACTGTGGTAGCCTACATCAATCATCAGGGGGGGACAAGATCACGATCCCTAATGACCACTACAGCACAGATATTCTCTCTGGCCGAGAATCACTTACAATCCCTGTCGGCAGTTCATATAAAAGGGGAACTCAATATAGAGGCGGACTATCTCAGTCGCCATTCCCTTCGTCAGGGAGAGTGGTCCCTAGACCAACAGATATTCGATCGAATAGTCAATCTGTGGGGTTTGCCGATAATAGATCTATTTGCTACGAGGAAGAACAGGAAGGTCAGGAGGTTCGCATCCTTGCACATAGCAGACCAACCATTCATAGTGGATTCCCTTCTTGTCCGTTGGGACTTCCAGCTGGCATATGCCTTTCCTCCTATGTGTCTGATTCCGACAGTTCTCAGGAAGATCCGGGAGGAAGGAGCCAGAGTGATCCTAATTGCCCCCTTCTGGCCCAGGAGGCCTTGGTTCTCTCTCCTCAGGACAATGTCAGTGACCGATCCCTGGGTGTTGCCAGTGGTTCCAGAACTCCTTTCTCAAGGTCCATTTCGTCATACAAATTTGGAGACTCTTCACTTAACGGCTTGGAACTTGAGAGGGAGCTTCTGAAGGAGAGAGGGTTCTCCAATGCTTTAATTACTACCTTATTGAAAAGCAGGAAGGAGGTTACTACAAAGATCTATACAAAAATTTGGAAAAAATTCCTTATGTTTCATCAGCAACCATTAGGAGATAAGGCTCCGATTTCAGCAATTTTAGAATTCCTTCAGAAGGGCTGGGAATTGGGTTTAGCAGTCAACACTCTGAGAGTTCATGTTTCAGCCTTGGGAGCTCTATATAACAGTGATGTAGCTGGTAATAGATGGGTTGCTAGGTTTATTAAGGCATGTCAGCGTTCTAACCCAATCCATATTGTAAGAATATCCCCTTGGGATCTAAATTTGGAGCTTGAGGCGTTGACCGAACCTCCTTTTGAGCCATTAGACTCTATTTCGATAAAAAATGTAACTTTAAAGACAGACTTTTAGCATTAACGTCTGCCAGGAGGGTCAGTGATATACATGCGTTATCAGTAGATCCTCCCTATCTAATAATTCTCCAGGATAAGATTGTCCTAAAACCTGATCCTGCATATTTACCAAAAGTAGCAACTAAATTTCATAGAAGTCAGGAGATTTATTTACCATCTTTCTATGAAAATCTAGGTTCAGAAGAGGAGAAAAAATATCATACCCTAGATGTAAAGAGGGCGATATTAGAATACCTGAATAGGACACAAAGCTGGAGACAGAGTAGGGCTCTGTTTGTTTCTTTCCAGAATCAGAAAAAAGGTTCTGGTGTCACGAAGAACTCTATCGCTAGATGGATTAGAGAAGCGATATGTCTTGCCTATTCTGCCAGGGGAGTAACACCACCAGAAGGCATCAGGGCGCACTCCACTCGGGCCATGGCATCATCCTGGGCGGAGAAGGCAGATGTCCCAATTGAAATGATACGTAAGGCGGCAACTTGGTCATCACCTTCCACCTTTTATAAGCACTATCGCCTTGATCTATCTGCTAATTCCAGCTTACAGTTTGGCCGTTCAGTACTTAGTGCTGTGGTCCCTCCCAGTTAAATAGTCTTTGAAAGTCTCTCGTTGTGGGTGCTGTCGTGGCGATAGGAAAACCGGTTTTTACGTACTGGTAATAGGATTTTACAGAGTCCACGACAGCACCCATACATTCCCCCCGTATTTAGTTACTTATTCCTGCACTCTGTTGGAAGGTGTGCCTTAGAGATCACTCTATAGAGGTGGTGGTATTTAGTAGTGTTTAACCCCTTACCGGCATCGGACGTACTATACCGTCCGATGCCGGCTCCCCTGCTTTGATGCAGGGCTCCGCGGTGAGCCCGCACCAAAGCCGGGACATGTCAGCTGTTTTGAACAGCTGACATGTGCCCGTAATAGGCGCGGGCAGAATCGCGATCTGCCCGCACCTATTAACTAGTTAAATGCCGCTGTCAAACGCAGACAGCGGCATTTAACTACCGCTTCCGGCCGGGCGGCCGGAAATGACGTCATCGCCGACCCCCGTCACATGATCGGGGGTCGGCGATGCTCGTATATTGTAACCATAGAGGTCCTTGAGACCTCTATGGTTACTGATTGCCCGTCGCTGTGAGCGCCACCCTGTGGTCGGCGCTCACAGCACAAGTGCAATTCTGCTACATAGCAGCGATCAGCAGATCGCTGCTATGTAGCAGAGCCGATTGGGTTGTGCCTGCTTCTAGCCTCTCATGGAGGCTATTGAAGCATGGCAAAAGTTAAAAAAAAAAGTTTAAAAAAATGTGAAAAAAATAAAAAAAACATAAAAGTTTAAATCAACCCCCTTTCGCCCCAATCAAAATAAATCAATAAAAAAAATATCAAATCTACGCATATTTGGTATCGCCGCGCTCAGAATCGCCCGATCTATCAAATAAAAAAAAGTATTAACCTGATCGCTAAACAGCGTAGCGGGAAAAAAACTCGAAACGCCAGAATTACGTTTTTTTGGTCGCCGCGACATTGCATTAAAATGCAATAACGGGCGATCAAAAGAACGTATCTGCACCGAAATGCTATCATTAAAAACGTCATCTTGGCACGCAAAAAATAAGCCCTCAACCGACCCCAGAGCACGAAAAATGGAGACGCTACGAGTATCGGAAAATGGCGCAATTTTTTTTTTTTTTTTTTTTTTTAGCAAAGTTTGGATTTTTTTTTCACCACTTAGATAAAAAATAACCTAGTCATGTTTGGTGTCTATGAACTCGTACTGACCTGGAGAATCATAATGGCAGGTCAGTTTTAGCATTTAGTGAACCTAGCAAAAAAGCCAAACAAAAAACCAATGTGGGATTGCACTTTTTTTGCAATTTCACCGCACTTGGAATTTTTTTCCCGTTTTCTAGTACACGACATGCTAAAACCAATGATGTCGTTCAAAAGTACAACTCGTCCCGCAAAAAATAAGCCCTCACATGGCCAAATTGACGGAAAAATAAAAAAGTTATGGCTCTGGGAAGGAGGGGAGTGAAAAACGAACACGGAAAAATGAAAAATCCCCCGGTCATGAAGGGGTTAAGATAATATTGTCATGTACTGATTCATTGGCGGTATCCCTTGTACTCTGGAACACAAACTGGAGGGCGAGGGGGACCGCCCCTTTTTAACCTGTAGGTTCCTGTCCGGAAGGTGGGCGGATCCCCTCTCTCGTTGTGGGTGCTGTCGTGGACTCTGTAAAATCCTATTACCGGTACGTAAAAACCGGTTTTCACAGGCAGCGACGCATCCTGCGCCCATAGGCTTCCATTGTAGCCAGTGACGGGCAGCGCAGGATGCGTCGCTGACCGATTTTCCTACGTGCAGAAAAAATGTTCCTCTGAACGTTTTCTCTGCCCGATGGACCGTTTTTTTTACGCAGGATCCAGTGCACGACTGATGAAACGGATGGCCATCCGTCACAATCCATCGCTAATACAAGTCTATGAGAAAATTTTTTTTGCAGGATCCTGCATTCTCAAAAATCGACGTATCTCGACGTGAGACAAAACACGGAAGTGTGAAAGAGGCCTTATAGCCGCTGGAGGAATCACAATCCACTCGTGGCTGTTAACGCGTTAAATTCTGTTGTCAAACTCTTAACAGCGGCATTTAACAAACGCGCCGGAAATCCCGCCCATCGGCGTCCATCTCACATGACCGCGGGTTGCCGATGGATTGGCATGACAACCAGACATCTCCAGCAGACCTCTATGGTTGTCACTGCCAGATTGCTATGAGCGCCGCCTGGTGGTCGACGCTCATAGCAAGTCAGCAATTCTGCTGCATACAGGCGATCTGACCATCAGCTTGCCTGAATGGCAGCTTTAAGGGTATGTGCACACGTTGCGGATTCTCTGCGGATCTGCAATTGATTTGCAGTACAATGTAAATCAATAGAAAAAAAAATGCTGTGCACACTTTGCGGAAAATCCGCTGCGAAAACACTGCGGTTTAAAAGAAGTAGCATGTCACTTCTTTTTTGTGAATCTGCAGCGTTTTTGTACCCATTCCATTATAGAAAACCGCAGGGGTAAAAAAACCGCAGCAAATCCGCAAGAAAACCGCAGCAAAAACGCTGCGGAACCGCACAAAAACGCGACAAATCCGCAGGTGCGTTTTCTGCCAGGAGAGGCAGAATCCGCACCAGAAATTCCTAAGCCTAATCCGCAACGTGTGCACATAGCCTTAGTGTCCCATGGAGACTATTGAAGCATACCAAAGGTAAGAAGAAAAAAAAAGTTTTTAAAAATATTGAAAAAATAAAAAAATAATAATAGTTTGAATCACTCCCATTTTGCCCCATTCAAAATAAAACAATAGAAAAAAATCAAACATACACATATTTGGTATCGCCGCATTCAGAATCGCCCAATCTTTCAATATAAGACAAGAATTACCCCGATCACTAAACAGCGTAACAAGAAAAAAAACAGAATTCGTTTTTTTGATCACTGCAACATTGCTTTAAAGGGAACCTGTCACCCCATTTTTTGAGATTGAGCTATAAATACTGTTAAATAGGGCCTGCGCTGTGTGTCCCTATAGTGTATGTAGTGTACCCCGATTCCCCATGTATGCTGAGAAATAACTTACCAAAGTCGCCGTTTTCGCCTGTCAATCAGGCTGGTCAGGTCGGGAGGGCGTGGTGACATCGCTGGTTCTTCCTCAGCTTTACGTTGGTGGCGTAGTGGTGAACAAGCAGCGCGCGATCTGCGCTGTCATCCCTTTCGTCGGTGGGGGCGGCCATCTTCCTGGGGCCGCGCGTGCGCAGATCGAGTGCTCTGCTGCACGGGGCTTCAGGAAAATGGCCGCGGGATGCCGCGCGTGCGCATTAGAGATCGCGGCGGCCATTTTCCCAAAGCCGAGATGCAAACTCGGCTTTGGGAAAATGGCCGCCGCGATCTCTAATGCGCACGCGCGGCATCCCGCGGCCATTTTCCTGAAGCCCCGTGCAGCAGAGCACTCGATCTGCACACGCGCGGCCCCAGGAAGATGGCCGCCCCCACCGACGAAAGGGATGACAGCGCAGATCGCGCGCTGCTTGTTCACCACTACGCCACCAACGTAAAGCTGAGGAAGAACCAGCGATGTCACCACGCCCTCCCGACATGACCAGCCTGATTGACAGGCGAAAACGGCGACTTTGGTAAGTTATTTCTCAGCATACATGGGGAATCGGGGTACACTACATACACTATAGGAACACACAGCGCAGGCCCTATTTAACAGTATTTATAGCTCAATCTCAAAAAACAGGGTGACAGGTTCCCTTTAAAATCCAATAACGAGCGATCAAAAGATCATATCTGCACCAAAATGGCATTCAAAAAATAAGCCCTCACCCAACTCGAGATCATGAAAAATAGGTACACTATGGGTACCGGAAAATGCCGCAATTTTATTTTATTATTTTTTTTTACAAACATTGATATTTTTTTTGCACCGCTTAGATAAAATAGAACCTAGACATGTTTGGTGTTTATGAACTCGTAATGACCTGGAGAATCATAATGGCAGGTCAGTTTTAGCATTTATACAGAGACTCCGTGTGCACGACTGTGGAAGGTGCCTGGGTAGGTTCCCAAACCATAGATAGGCATATAATAAACCTAGCAATCAATTTGTGGATGCAAGAAATGAACTTTAATTCAGTCCTTGTAGTACATACAAAACGTTTCGGTCACTCAGACCTTCGTCAGTTTCTCCAAAAAAACAATAAATGTAGAAAAGAAAATAATAAAAATAAAAAATAAAATATATACATGAAATACGATTGGTCATATTATACATACAAGGTAATATATAGCATAGAAAACCTCATGGCAAACTACAATCATAGTGCGTCCGTAGTACATATTGAGAAAAAGAAGAAACATTAATATAGCCCTGTGCAGAAAATGCTTTTTAGTGAACATGGTAAAAAAGGAAAACAAAAAACAAATGTGGAATTTCACTTTTTTTTTTTGCAATTTCACCGACTGTGAGAAGGTTCTCTGCTTTTACACCTACCTGCCACCCTACCTCCTGTACAGCCCTAACGATCCCGCCTCCCTCCCGGGTAGGATTTCTAGCACAAAAATTACTGTTTAATCCTACAAGTTGATAACTTTATACCGACAGCAGGGTGGTTGCTGTCTAAATTTTGCAGCTCAAATCTTCTCTAGTGGCCATTAGCGCCTTCTATCCTGTTGGTTTCCTAATTAGATAAAAAAGAACCTAGACATGTTTGGTGTCTATGAACTCGTAATGACCTGGAGAATCATAATGGCAGGTCAGTTTTAGCTTTAAGTGAACCAAGCACAAAAACAAAACAAAAAACAAGTGTGGGATTGCACTTTGTCTTGCAATTTTACATCATTTGGAATTTTTTATCCCGTTTTCATTTACATGACACGGTAAAACCAATGGTTTTGTTCAAAAGTACAACTCGTCCCACCAAAAATAAGCCCTCACGGGGGGCGTGGCTATGTAGTCGAGCAGAGACGACGTGTCTGGCTGGAGGTCCCGTGATCCTGCTCATAATCCTGATATATACTGACCCAGGAGGGTTTCTTTAGCTGCTGCTGTGCTCCCCTGGGCACCTGGAGACGCCCAGCTTCAGAGGAGATGTCAAGCGCAGCTCCGGCTGGGTGAACGCCGGGGACGCCAAGACGGAAGACGGACCTTGAAGGAGACGGCGGTCATCTTTCATGCCGCGTGTGCCGGTGGTGAAGGACGTGGAGCAGCGGCACTTGGCTTAAGAGGAGTTAGCTGGATGCAGGCGAAGCTTCGGGAGGTACGAAAGAGGGACTGCATGGTGTGAGCCCTGAGAAGCGGGCCCTGCGCTCCCCTCATCCTTAATACAATATAACACTTGCTAGACCCAGCGTCTGCTCCCAAACTGACATTTCTCTCTCCGCTCCCGATATTTCGAACATAACTGCAGAAACTGCAGTGTTTGGTGGGTGGCTGACCTACCAGGCACCACACGGAGACTGTTATATAGACAACTTTATTGCATACCAACACTGATTGGAGGAAGAACCTGCATTTCTTGATAGACACTGAGCCCTATTTGCCTTGGCTTTGTTTCCTTGACCTGCACCTCTCCCCAGGGTAATAAGTGCAGCAGCTGCAATAAATCTTTGGTGCTATTCGCTGTTTCCTCTGAAAGGACCCATTTGCAGGCTCTGCAGATAGTTAACATAGACTTATTTGCATTGCACCATATTGCTGCATTAACTAAGTAGTGACTGTAATTATAGTGCAACAGTGCTTGGACCTTACCTCTCAAAACATTAACTATGCACCGTCCAAGAAGAACCTCAGGTGCAACTGAAAAGTTGAGAAAGTATTCACGATCTGACCCCCCTGATAACCTGCGGTCAAGTAAAGACAATTCATTTGGGGCCAAGACCGCTAGCCAGCCGAAAAATTGTGCCTCTTATAGCGAGGAAGATGGGGATCAGGAGGACCTAACTTTGAAACAAGCGTCTGAGTAGTTAATGCAAGCTATATCACTAACCAGGACATCCTTAACTGGGAAAATAGAGGAGGTGCACTCTGAGGTGGGACGCCTTCGACAAGACATGCAATCTATGACGGGTCGCATCACGGAGGTGGAGTCCCAGGTATCTCACCTGGAAGACAACTCTGTGCCCATGGAAACTAAATTGGCAAAAGTGGCTGGCTCTATAAACACCTTGAAGCAAAAGTTGGACGATTTGGAGAATAGACTATGTCGGAATAATATCCGCATTATTGGGCTACCAGAACTCTGAGGGTCAGCAACCAGAACAATTCTTGGAGAGTTGGCTCAAAGATACTTTGAGAGACAAATTCTCCTCTACATTCTATGTGGAAAGGGCCCATAGAGTGCCAACAAAACCTCTTCCTCTGGGCGCCCCACCGAGACCCTTTCTGGCACGCCTTTTAAACTGCAGGGATAGAGATGCAGTGCTTCGTAAGACAAGACAAAAAAAGCCCCATTAAATTTAATAACGCCACTTTATCAATATTCCCGGATTTCTCTATGGAGTTGCAGAAACAACGTGCTCAATTCATGGAGATAAAACGACTCGGGGAAAACAACATTTTATATTCAATGATCTATCCAGCCCGTATCAGGATTGTTTACAAGGGCTCTTCCTCTTTTTTTACGACCCCAGTAGAAGCCGAAAATTGGATGCGATCCCATGTGGGAGCGAATGGGGGGGGAAATCCTAGATCACCTGCCATCTCTACATTAATAAACCTATAAAGAGGGCACCAGAGATAAATGCTCCGCCATAATAAATATAATAGAAAACCAAAAGAAAAATGGACACTAGTGCTAAAAGTAAACAATTTTATTGAAAGAACTATATAAAAAGTACATAAATAATACAAATAGGAACCAGAGTAAAAGGATACAATGAACAAACGGAAAGGCGACACTAGTGCCACACACGGACGTTATATGTTGTGAATTCTGTTGTCGGCTCCCTCCTGTGGTCATGAATGGAACTTCGGCTGGTTCTGTCCATGGACTTCCTCTGGTGGGTGTTTCTGAGTTTCCTTCCACAGGTGACGAGGTTAATTCGTTAGCTGGCTGCTCTATTTAACTCCACTTAGATCTTTGCTCCATGCCACCTGTCAATGTTCCAGTATTGGTCTTGTTCACTCCTGGATCGTTCTTGTGACCTGTCTTCCCAGCAGAAGCTAAGTTCCTGCTAGTTTTTCTTTGGTTTGCTATTTTTCTGTCCAGCTTGCTATTTTTATTGTTGTCTTGCTTGCTGGAAGCTCTGGGACGCAGAGGGAGCGCCTCCGCACCGTGAGTCGGTGCG
The DNA here is from genome assembly GCF_032444005.1 of Ranitomeya imitator. NCBI lineage: Eukaryota > Metazoa > Chordata > Amphibia > Anura > Dendrobatidae > Ranitomeya > Ranitomeya imitator. Next base: position 549,232,868 of record NC_091284.1, read on the forward strand.
GAGGGTCTTTTTGCGCCCTCTGCTTGGTCTTTTTGTAGGTTTTTGTGCTGACCGCAAAGCAACCTTTCCTATCCTCAGTCTGTTCAGTAAGTCGGGCCTCACTTTGCTAAATCTATTTCATCTCTGCGTTTGTATTTTCATCTTTACTCACAGTCATTATATGTGGGGGGCTGCCTTTTCCTTTGGGGAATTTCTCTGAGGCAAGGTAGGCTTTATTTTTCTATCTTCAGGGCTAGCTAGTTCCTTAGGCTGTGACAGAGTTGCATAGGGAGCGTTAGGAGCAATCCACGGCTATTTCTAGTGTGTGTGATAGGATTAGGGATTGCGGTCAGCAGAGTTCCCATGTCCCAGAGCTCGTCCTTTATTATCAGTAACTATCAGGTCATTCCGTGTGCTCTTAACCACCAGGTCCATTATTGTCCTGACCACCAGGTCATAACAGTACAGGTGGCCCAAAGTACTAATGCATCTCAATAGAGGGATAAGAGAAGTTCTGAGACCATTTTTTTTTCTTTGCAGTGTGTTTTGTCTCTCTTTTCCCCTTTACCTCTGGGTGGTTCAGAACACAGGTGTAAACATGGACATTCAAGGTCTGTCCTCTTGGATTGATAATCTCACTACAAGGGTACAAAACATTCAAGATTTTGTGGTTCAGAATCCGATGTCAGAGCCTAGGATTCCAATTCCTGATTTGTTTTTTGGTGATAGATCTAAGTTCTTGAATTTCAAAAATAATTGTAAATTGTTTCTTGCCTTGAAACCTCGCTCCTCAGGTGACCCTGTTCAACAAGTAAAGATCATTATTTCTTTGTTACGTGGTGACCCTCAAGACTGGGCATTTTCCCTTGCGCCAGGAGATCCGGCATTGCGTGATGTTGATGCGTTTTTCCTGGCGCTTGGATTGCTTTATGACGAACCTAATTCAGTGGATCAGGCAGAGAAAATCTTGCTGGCTCTGTGTCAGGGTCAGGATGAAGCGGAGATATATTGTCAGAAGTTTAGAAAGTGGTCTGTGCTCACTCAGTGGAATGAATGTGCCCTGGCAGCAATCTTCAGAAAGGGTCTCTCTGAAGCCCTTAAGGATGTCATGGTGGGATTTCCCATGCCTGCTGGTCTGAATGAGTCTGTGTCTTTGGCCATTCAGATCGATCGACGCTTGCGTGAGCGTAAAGCTGTGCACCATTTGGCGGTACTATCTGAGCATGGGCCTGAGCCTATGCAATGTGATAGGACTTTGACCAGAGCTGAACGGCAAGAACTCAGACGTCGGAATGGGCTATGTTTTCACTGTGGTGATTCCACTCATGCTATTTCCGATTGTCCTAAGCGCACTAAGCGGTTCGCTAGGTCTGCCACCATTGGTACGGTACAGTCTAAATTTCTATTGTCCGTTACTCTGATTTGCTCTTTGTCATCCTATTCTGTTATGGCATTTGTGGATTCAGGCGCTGCCCTGAATTTGATGGACTTGGAGTATGCTAGGCGCTGTGGTTTTTTCTTGGATCCCTTGCAGTATCCTATTCCATTGAGAGGAATTGATGCTACGCCTTTGGCCAAGAATAAGCCTCAGTACTGGACCCAATTGACCATGTGCATGGCTCCTGCACATCAGGATGATATCCGCTTTCTGGTGTTGCATAATCTGCATGATGTGGTCGTTTTGGGGTTGCCATGGCTACAGGTTCATAATCCAGTATTGGACTGGAAATCTATGTCTGTGTCCAGCTGGGGTTGCCAGGGGGTACATGGTGATGCTCCATTTTTGTCTATTTCGTCTTCCACTCCTTCTGAAGTTCCAGAGTTTTTGTCCTCATAGGGATTGCGATTGTGCAATTAATTTGATGCCTGGTAGTAAGTTTCCTAAGGGCCAATTGTTCAATTTATCTGTGCCAGAACACGCCGCTATGCGGAGTTATATAAAGGAATCCTTGGAGAAAGGCCATATTCGCCCGTCGTCATCACCGTTAGGAGCAGGGTTCTTTTTTGTGGCCAAGAAGGATGGTTCTTTGAGACCTTATATTGATTACCGCCTTCTTAATAATATTACAGTCAAATTTCAGTATCCTTTGCCGTTGCTGTCTGATTTGTTTGCTCGTATTAAAGGGTCTAGTTGGTTCACCAAGATAGATCTTCGAGGGGCGTATAATCTTGTGCGTATTAAACAAGGCGATGAATGGAAAACAGCATTTAATACGCCCGAGGGCCACTTTGAGTACCTGGTTATGCCATTCGGGCTTTCCAATGCTCTATCAGTGTTTCAGTCCTTTATGCATGACATCTTCCGAGAGTACCTGGATAAATTCCTGATTGTGTATTTGGATGATATTTTGGTCTTTTCGGATGATTGGGAGTCTCATGTGAAGCAGGTCAGAATGGTGTTCCAGGTCCTTTGTGCGATTTCCTTGTTTGTGAAGGGGTCAAAGTGTCTCTTTGGAGTTCAGAAGGTTTCATTTTTGGGGTTCATTTTTTCCCCCTCTACTATCGAGATGGACCCTGTTAAAGTCCAGGCCATTTACGATTGGACTCAGCCGACATCTGTGAAGAGCCTGCAAAAGTTCCTGGGCTTTGCTAATTTTTATCGGCGCTTCATCGCTAATTTTTCTAGTGTTGCTAAACCGTTGACTGATTTGACCAAGAAGGGTGCTGATGTGGTCAATTGGTCTTCTGCAGCTGTAGAGGCTTTTCAGGAGTTGAAGCGTCGTTTTTCTTCTGCCCCTGTGTTGTGCCAGCCAGATGTTTCGCTCCCGTTTCAGGTTGAGGTTGATGCTTCTGAGATTGGTGCAGGGGCTGTTTTGTCGCAAAGAAGTTCAGATGGCTCGGTGATGAAGCCATGTGCTTTCTTTTCTAGAAAGCTTTCGCCTGCTGAGCGTAATTATGATGTTGGTAATCGTGAGTTGTTGGCCATGAAGTGGGCATTCGAGGAGTGGCGTCATTGGCTTGAAGGAGCCAAGCATCGCGTGGTGGTCTTGACAGATCACAAGAATTTGACTTATCTTGAGTCTGCCAAACAGTTGACTCCGAGACAGGCTCGATGGTCGTTATTTTTCTCCCGTTTTGATTTTGTGGTTTCGTACCTTCCGGGCTCTAAGAATGTGAAGGCTGATGCCCTGTCAAGGAGTTTTGTGCCTGACTCTCCGGGTGTTCCTGAGCCGGCGGGTATTCTCAAAGAGGGGGTAATTTTGTCTGCCATCTCCCCTGATTTGCGGCGTGTGCTGCAAAAATTTCAGGCTGATAGACCTGACCGTTGCCCAGCGGAGAAACTGTTTGTCCCTGATAGATGGACTAGTAGAGTTATCTCTGAGATTCAATGTTCAGTGTTGGCTGGGCATCCTGGAATCTTTGGTACCAGAGATTTGGTGGCTAGATCCTTTTGGTGGCCGTCTTTGTCACGGGATGTGCATTCTTTTGTGCAGTCCTGTGGGACTTGTGCTCGGGCTAAGCCCTGCTGTTCTCGTGCCAGTGGGTTGCTTTTGCCCTTGCTGGTCCCGAAGAGGCCCTGGATGCATATTTCTATGGATTTTATTTCGGATCTCCCTGTCTCTCAAAATATGTCGGTCATTTGGGTGGTTTGTGATCGCTTTTCTAAGATGGTCCATTTGGTACCTTTGTCTAAATTGCCTTCCTCCTCTGATTTGGTGCCATTATTTTTCCAGCATGTGGTTCGTTTACATGGTATCCCGGAGAACATCGTTTCTGACAGAGGTTCCCAGTTTGTTTCGAGGTTTTGGCGATCCTTTTGTGCTAGGATGGGCATTGATTTGTCTTTTTCCTCGGCTTTCCATCCTCAGACAAATGGCCAAACCGAACGAACTAATCAAACTTTGGAAACATATCTGAGATGCTTTGTTTCTGCTGATCAGGATGATTGGGTGTCCTTTTTGCCGTTGGCTGAGTTCGCCCTTAATAATCGGGCCAGCTCGGCTACTTTGGCTTCGCCATTTTTCTGCAATTCTGGTTTCCATCCTCGTTTCTCTTCAGGGCAGGTTGAGTCTTCGGACTGTCCTGGTGTAGATACTGTGGTGGATAGGTTGCAGCAGATTTGGACTCATGTGGTGGACAATTTGACATTGTCCCAGGAGAAGGCTCAACGTTTTGCTAACCGCCGGCGCTGTGTGGGTCCCCGACTTTGTGTTGGGGATTTCGTTTGGTTGTCGTCTCGTTATGTTCCTATGAAGGTTTCCTCTCCTAAGTTTAAGCCTCGTTTCATTGGTCCGTATAAGATTTCTGAGGTTATCAATCCTGTGTCATTTCGTTTGGCCCTTCCTGCTTCTTTTGCCATCCATAATGTGTTCCATAGGTCGTTATTGCGGAGATACGTGGCGCCTGTGGTTCCATCCATTGATCCTCCTGCCCCGGTGTTGGTTGAGGGGGAGTTGGAGTATGTGGTGGAGAAGATTTTGGATTCTCGTATTTCGAGACGGAAACTCCAGTACCTGGTCAAGTGGAAGGGTTATGGTCAGGAAGATAATTCCTGGGTTTTTGCCTCTGATGTTCATGCTGCCGATCTGGTTCGTGCCTTTCATTTGGCTCATCCTGGTCGGCCTGGGGGCTCTGGTGAGGGTTCGGTGACCCCTCCTCAAGGGGGGGGTACTGTTGTGAATTCTGTTGTCGGGCTCCCTCCTGTGGTCATGAATGGTACTTCGGCTGGTTCTGTCCATGGACTTCCTCTGGTGGGTGTTTCTGAGTTTCCTTCCCCAGGTGACGAGGTTAATTCGTTAGCTGGCTGCTCTATTTAACTCCACTTAGATCTTTGCTCCATGCCACCTGTCAATGTTCCAGTATTGGTCTTGTTCACTCCTGGATCGTTCTTGTGCCCTGTCTTCCCAGCAGAAGCTAAGTTCCTGCTAGTTTTTCTTTGGTTTGCTATTTTTCTGTCCAGCTTGCTATTTTTATTGTTGTCTTGCTTGCTGGAAGCTCTGGGACGCAGAGGGAGCGCCTCCGCACCGTGAGTCGGTGCGGAGGGTCTTTTTGCGCCCTCTGCGTGGTCTTTTTGTAGGTTTTTGTGCTGACCGCAAAGCAACCTTTCCTATCCTCAGTCTGTTCAGTAAGTCGGGCCTCACTTTGCTAAATCTATTTCATCTCTGTGTTTGTATTTTCATCTTTACTCACAGTCATTATATGTGGGGGGCTGCCTTTTCCTTTGGGGAATTTCTCTGAGGCAAGGTAGGCTTTATTTTTCTATCTTCAGGGCTAGCTAGTTCCTTAGGCTGTGCCGAGTTGCATAGGGAGCGTTAGGAGCAATCCACGGCTATTTCTAGTGTGTGTGATAGGATTAGGGATTGCGGTCAGCAGAGTTCCCATGTCCCAGAGCTCGTCCTTAATTATCAGTAACTATCAGGTCATTCCGTGTGCTCTTAACCACCAGGTCCATTATTGTCCTGACCACCAGGTCATAACAGTTATACTCAACTGAAGAGCAAGAGAATCAATTGTACTCATACCACGGGTATATATATACACATATAAGTAGCATACATCAGTAAATAAGGCAGTGAATTCTGCATATAAGCAATAGAAGATTATGATGTTATATAAGTAACCGGGCAGATGGTAACCATAATCAAAAGACGAATGCTCTCAGATAATATACTGGTGCAGGGAGATACTGAGGTATAGTTAAAAGTACAAATAAAGTGCCTAGTGCAGACCTTATATGGCAAGGTACCCCATATAGTTATACTAACGTTAATGCATAATCACAATATCTATGGAAAATCCCATGTACATGAGTGGGTTGAGATGTACCAACCTGCGGCCGTGCGTGGAAAGAGGGGCTCCTCTTTCCACGCACGGCCGCAGGTTGGTACATCTCTTACGTGCTTTTTATTACCGCGATGCAGGTATAGATCAGTCTCAACCCACTCATGGGGTATGGCATCTGATCTTACATGTATGACCTGGTATGTAAGAGTTTTTGGGTCACCCCGAAAAAGAGTTAAAGTATTTTCTCAAATAAGGCGTCACCATCCTCATATTGTAACCCTAGTTGAAACACACTTGACCAGAGATTCAGTTCGTTATGTGCAAAAACCGTGGGTACAATGGTCCATACATACATTCCATACTAGTTAGAGATGTTAGATTGGAGGTTGGGGAGGTACGGAGAGACCCTGAGGGCCGTTTTATCTTTGACATGTGTGGGTTCATTTGAACGATTATATTATAATATGTATATACAACCCCCCCTCCTGCTAATATGTCCATTATAAAAAAGGCGTTGAGTTTTGCTCCAAATTATCCAGATGCATATATCATATGCATGGGAGACTTTAATTTAGTTATGGACGATTGCCTTGATAGGCTCAGGCTGGATGGTGGGTGACAAAACCCCCACATCTCATCTATATATATAATTGTCTAAGGGTTTTTCCGTCTGTCTGTCTGTCTGTCCTGGAAATCCCACGTCTCTGATTGGTCGATGCCGCCAGGCCTCGACCAATCAGCGACGGGCACAGCATCGACGTAGAAATCCTGCGCCTCTGATTGGTCGAGGCCACAAGGCCTCGACCAATCAGCGACGGGCACAGCGACGATGATGTCATAAAGGACGTAGACATACCGCGTCTCTGATTGGTCGAGGCCTGGCGGCCTCGACCAATCAGCAACGGGCACAGTCTGCCGCGAATTCTGGAATCATCATTGTCCATATACTACGAGGACTTGCATATTCTATAATGTCCTTCTGTCACGGATATTCATTGGTCGTGGCCTCTGTCCATCATGGAAATCCTAGTCGCTGATTGGTCGCCGCAAAACAGCCACGACCAATCAGCGACGGGCACAGTCCGGAAGAAAATGGCCGCTCTATACTCGCTGCAGTCAGTGGCCCCAGGAAGTGGATCCCAGGAAGCGGAGAGACGGGACACTGAGGAGCAGCGACCAGAATGGTGAGTATGTTCAACTACAAGGGGCCCTCGGATCGTTAGGTGAGTATATTTATTTTTTATTTTTTTAACCTGTGACATACGTGGCTCAGTAATATAGTACGTCACTGGGCAATATCCTACGTGGCTCTGTGCTGTATACTACAAGGTTGGGCAATATACTACGTGGCTCTGTGCTGTGTACTACGTGGCTGGGCAATATACTACGTCGCTGGGCAATATACTACGTGCCTGGGCAATATACTTCGTCGCTGTGCTGTATACTACGTAGCTGTGCAATATACTATGTGGCTGGGCAATATACTAAATTACAGTAAATTACCATTGTCCGTTTCTGGTCGCATAAATCTGATCAAGATGATATTACTTCCGAAGCTCAATTACTCCCTTCAGCACAGTGCAGTTCCTGTTCCTAGATCCTTTTTCTCAAATCTAAACTCTTTAATTTCATCCTTTATATGGGGGAATGCCAGGCCTAAACTTAAATTATCTACCTTACATAGATCTAAGCAAATGGGAAGTGTGGCGTTACCTGATTTCTTCCTTTATTATTTGGCTGGACAAATTAGGGCTCTGGGTAAGTGGATGCCTGGGGGTCACTTGCCAAATTCGGAGAGTCACCTGGCCCACGCTACGAAGCTTGACTGCCCGATTGGCTTTTTGGAAACTGATAGACCCAATACCTCTAAATTATTACCGCTGCTCCGCTTAGCGAGGTTGGTTTGGAAACAGGTGAAAAAGGTCATTCATTTTGATGGTATTAAAGCCAAAATGCCGTTATGGAATATGTACTTCCCGGAGCTGCTGAACCACCCATCTACTCAATTCTGGACCTCATGCGGTGTCGTTTCCATTAATAATTTATATGAGCAAGGCATTTTAATGTCTTTTGAACAGTTACAGGTTAAATATGATATCCCGAGGCCCCAATTCTTTCGTTATCTGCAGCTCAGATCAGCAATACAATCGCACATGCGCAGAGTAAATACCATGCTAACAGTATAATCCTTCCCGTTAATAGGGATCCTCAAATCACAGGGACCCCGGGGTCTTATATCCACATTGTGTACGCATATGTTGTCCGTGGGTGCTGATTCGGCGGCATTGCCGGTTAAAGAAAAATGGAAACTCCTAGTTCCTGATCTTCAAGATGAGGACTGGGAGACAATTTTTGAATCCCCATCTGGGGTATCTCCCTCGGCCAACAATAAAATGATCCAACTATATATAATACATCAATCGTGTTTAACCCCGTCATGACTATTTAAAATGGGTTGGACTAACTTTTCAGAATGTATGAGATGCAATATAGGGGAAGCAGACTTTATACATATGGTCTGGGGATGTCCAGTTATTCTATCCTTTTGGAGCAAGGTGACATCAGTGCTAACCTCCCTTGTACATATCTCCGTTCCTTTGAGCCCATTAATATGCTTATTCGGGGTACTGGAAGAAGAGACATGAGGACACCATGTTCAAAGTTTTGAGAAAAACACTTTTTTATGGCAAGGTAAATAATAGCTTTGCGCTGGATGGGAAACAGTCACCCATCTTGTAGGGCCTGGATTGATTTGGTGAACTCCATTAACCCCTTCATGACCGTGGGATTTTTCGTTTTTCCGTGTTTGTTTTTCACTCCCCTCCTTCCCAGAGCCATAACTTTTTTATTTTTCCATCAATATGGTCATGTGAGGGCTTATTTTTTGCGGAGCTAGTTGTACTTTTGAATGACATCATTGGTTTTACCATGTCGTGTACTAGAAAACGGGAAAAAAATTCCAAGTGCGGTGAAATTGCAAAAAAAAGTGCAATCCCACACTTGTTTTTTGCTTGGCTTTTTTGCTAGGTTCACTAAATGCTAAAACTAACCTGCCATTATCATTCTCCATTCATAGACACCTAACATGACTAGGTTATTTTTTACCTAAGTGGTGAAAAAAAATCCAAACTTTGCTAAAAAAAAAAAAAAAAAAATTGCGCCATTTTCCGATACTTGTAGCGTCTCCATTTTTCATGATCTGGAGTCGGTTAAGGGCTTATTTTTTGCGTGCCGAGCTGGTGTTTTTAATGATTCTAATTCGGTGCAGATACGTGCTTTTGATCGCCCGTTATTGCATTTTAATGCAATGTCGCGGCGACCAAAAAAACGTAATTCTGGCATTTCGATTTTTTTTCTCGTTACGCCGTTTAGCGATCAGGTTAATGCTTTTTTTTATTGATAGATCGGGCGATTCTGAACGTGGCGATACCAAATATGTGTAGATTTGATTTTTTTTATTGATTTATTTTGATTGGGGCGAAAGGGGGGTGATTTAAACTTTTATATTTTTTAATTTTTTTCACATTTTTTTTTACCTTTTTTTTTTTTACTTTTGCCATGCTTCAATAGCCTCCATGGGAGGCTAGAAGCAGGCACAACTCGATCGCCTCTGCTACATAGCAGCGATCTGCTGTTCGCTGCTATGTAGTAGAAAATCAGGTGTGCTGTGAGCGCCGACCACAGGGTGGCTCTCACAGCTACCGGCGATCAGTAACCATAGAGGTCTCAAGGACCTCTATGGTTACAATGGAGAAGCATCGCCGACCCCCGATCATGTGACGGGGGTCGGCAATGACGTCATTTCCGGACGCCCGGCCGGATGCGGTAGTTAAAGGGAACCTGTCACCCCGAAATTCGCGGGTCAGGTAAGCCCACCGGCATCAGGGGCTTATCTACAGCATTCGCATACCCTGGGTGAGTATAATCTAACGTCTTTTTCTCCTCTTTCAGGTAACATCGGGGGCTTATCTACAGCATTACAGAATGCTGTAGATAAGCCCCTGATGCCGGTGGGCTTACCTCACCCGCGATTTTCGGGGTGACAGGTTCCCTTTAAATGCCGCTGTCTGCGTTTGACAGTGGCATTTAACTAGTTAATAGCGGCAGGTGAATCGCGATTTCACCCGCCGCTATTGCGGGCACATGTCAGCTGTTCAAAACAGCTGACATGTTCCGGCTTTGATGCGGGCTCACCGCGGAGCCCTGCATCAAAGCAGGGGAGCTGACATCGGACGTACTATACCGTCCGATGTCAGTAAGGGGTTAAAGCTAATGAACTTACGTTATACCAGAATAGGGGCTGTATGGGGAAGTTTGGTAAGATTTGGAACTCATCGCACCTCACCATGTCATCACGTGACAGATAGCCTAGCTTTACTATAAGAATTGGTAGAATTTTACATTGGTTCACGCCTCGCTTCAACATTTAAATACTAGTAGAATGGAATTGGTTTTGGCAGTAAAACAGTTTTAGAGTTTTATTACAGGTCCTTTAGATATACTGTATTATTTTAAGTTTTCTGAGACCAGGTCTATGTACCAAGATATGTACTGATAAGACTTGGGATATACAGTACATTTGCAGTGGCTTGGTTGCTAGCAACATGTATGTCGTATTGTTCTCTGTTTTCTGATGTTTAATAAACGAATAGAAAAAAAAAATAAGCCCTCACATGGCCATATTGATCGAAAAATAAAAAAGTTATGGCTCTGGGAAGAAGGGGAGCAAAAAAACGAAAACGCAAAACCGAAAATGTCACCGGTCGTGAAGGGGTAAAAAAACATACAATGTTATTTTCTGGTTTTATTTTTAGATTTTGACTCTCACAGTTGAAGTGTACCTACCTATGATAAAAAATTACAGACCTCTCCATTCTTTGTAGGTGGGAAAAAGCAAACTCTGCAGTATATCAAATATGTATTGTTCTCACTGCATATATATGTGTACTGTATGTATGTGTGTATGTATATATATATATAGAGAGAGAGGATGAATACTGTATGTGTGAAGAGTATATATTTTATTTATGCTCCCTTCTCTTGCTACAGGGCATTACCCATTATGTATGCTATTACACTTGATTTAAGAAATTTTGCCAACAATGTAAGTAAAGAAATATATATTTTTTAATGCATATGTTTTTACACTGTATAGTACAGCTCCCCCAACACACAGTATAGTGCAGCTACCCCCAACACACAGTACAGTGCAGGTCCCCCAACACACAGTATAGTGCAGGCGCAGCTCCTCCAATACACAGTATTGTGCAACTTCCCCCAACACACAGTATAGTGCAGCTCCCCCAGCACACAGTATAGTGCAGCTCCCCCAACACACAGTACAGTGCAGCTCCACAACCAACACAGAGTATAGTGCAGGCGCAGCTCCCCCAGTACACAGTATAGTCCAGACACACAGACAGTATAATGCATAAACATGCACTTGCACAATGTTCACCCCTCCTCCTTGTTCCCCGCGCTGCTCCAGGCTCTGCTGCTCTGGTCTCAGCTCCACTGCTGGTATAGCGTAGCGCACGATGATGTGACGTCATTGTGCGCCCGCAGAGTCACAAGCAAAGGGGGAGTGAAGTGTCAGCTGACGCTCTCTCCTTCATCACTGCTTTCAACTGCATCGGCGTCTATGATGCCAGTAAGTTGAATGAGCGATGGGGGCAGCGCCGGGTCACATAGCGGCTGTCTGCGCACACCTCTGCAGAATTAGAGGGCCCGCGGCCAATAACGGGCAAAGTGGCTGCGTGCTGCAACAGATAATAACGTGGACCATATGCGGCCCGCGGGCCAGACGTTCCCCACCCCTGCTCTAGCAGTACGTCCTGCAGCTGCTCAGTTCATGCAACCTCCATTCGGTCCCAGCAGCTTCCTGTCCTGCTCTGCACTGATCACAAAGATCAGTGTCAGACAGAGGGAGAGACGGCAGCTCTCTCTCTCTGTGATCAGAAAGGACGCAGTGTTCGCGTTCTCCTCCAGCACAAGAAGCTTCCTCTGGACAAAAAGATGCAAACATTTTTTAACAAGAGTTTTTCTTGTCAAAAATGCATCTTATAGTGTGAAAAATATGGTAGTTCTCTCCATCCTGCACCTTTATTACATAGCCACATTTTCTAGTACAACCCTCCAACTTTAATGTCTCAGATAAACCGTACATGGCATATACTTTGGATGCCATAAATGTCTAATATGAGAATACCCTTTAACACTCTTAACCCTTTACAAGTATATTGTACTTTATGGAAGACCTGTCACCAGATGAAAAGTAGCCAGTTTTGCTCTCATTTCATTCTCTCTGCTACCTAGTGTTTTTTTTTTAAATAAATCCACCATTGGGTTCCAGATATATGAGCACTTATGTTTCTCCTTCGTCTCATTGGGGGACAGAGAACCATGGATAGTCTGCTGACACCTGGAGGCTGACACTGTTATTGTATTTAAATAAAATTGGCTCCTCCCCAGCAGACTGTACCTCGCCTGCTGGAGCCATGCTTCCTCAGTTCTTTGTAGTATCAGTTGGAGGCAAGATCTGTTTCAGACCTATCTTAGGTTAGGCTCTAACCATTTTTGCTTTGTGTTTTTCAGATGGATGTCTTTGGGTAACAGAGTGTAATTGTGCACTTTGTTGCACCCATGTAGCAATAGAGTACAGGCTGTAATTGTTCAGTCCATATCTTCTTGCGTCAGTATGGCCAGACCAATGCACCTTGACACTGTCGGTATTCAGGTACTGGGGCAGAGGTCCATATGCCAACTGGCTCTTGCCCACCATTATGCATAGCGCGCACGTGTGTATGAAGCAGAAGTTAGAGATCCGGATCTTAAGGACAGGTAAGTATAACCCTGTCATGAGCCTTTCTCCCCCCCGTCTCCTCCTATTCCTTTCCTTGTGATGGTAATTATCAGTGTACAGCTCCGGGGGAGAGAAGGGGACTGTCCTTGTGCAGGGGCCAGAGGCTTCTGCTGGCTGATCTATTTGCCCATCAGAGCTTCCTTTGGCTTTAGCGGGTCATGTTAGACAGGTCAGTTGGCTGGAGTGGGACCAAGCCGCGCAGCTACCTTTGTATTTGCGGGTGACTCTCTCTGCGGGCTTGGTAGTAGGTTAGATGCTGTTGGTCGGGGTCCAGCAGGTTGACTGCCAGCAGGTGTGGTTGTTGGAGTGTCTGGCCAATCGACTGGCTGAATGTTTCCAGCCAATCATTGGGCGGGACATTTCTAGTTAGTTGGCAGCCATGTTACTCCTGGCATATCAGTGCGTCCGGCAGCGGCGGTGTCTCGGTAAGCCAGGTTTCCGCCCCTCTGCCTCTGCCCCTTCCTCTTCCTCCTTATGGCGACACACTTTTTAAGTGGTGCGGGGAAGAGAAGCGCCTTGATGTCTTCTTCCTCGTGGGATAGCAATCTCCCAGGGGAACAGATTCCTGCCACATGGTTGTGGTAAGCTGTTGGTTACTGGGGCTGATACTGAGCACTCTAACCGTTTTGTGTCACTATTTAGTGGACTCTTTTAGTGTCTTTCTCTATCACTCATAATGTCTGAGTCTAGAGAGGACCAACACACCCATTAGCTCAGCCTGCACTTGTCACTTTCTATGCTTGTGTAACTTGTAGTAGTAAGTTTTCTACCAGTTAGTCTGTTGCGTACTCTACTGCCTGTGCCCCTCCTGCTTCCATGCTGGTTGCTGTCCAACATCTGAGGAAAATATGACTTTTTCTGTTTGGGCTTGTGATTTAGCACAGTCTGTAGCCGAACTAACCAAGGTGTCTAGAACACTGGTTACAGTTGTGGAACAATTACTGTCCCAGGAGCTCCTCCGTTTGCTGCTGTGAGTGAATCCAAATCCTCTAGCCACCTTGCACCTATATGGCCAGTTGTGAAGGCAGTGCAGATGGCCTTGAGCTACCTCCTCGTCCCAATCACCTTCACAGGGCAGGCGCCCAGATTCCTTTGCCCCTCCTCAGGGATTCTCTCCCCATAGTGCTCTGAATGCAGTTCTAGTTCAGAGCCCTTTCTAGATCTATATCAGGTGGGAAAGCTGATTGAAATGATTGACAGTTTGGTGTTGGCTGTTGACACCTCTCTGTCTGTGAACACTGCTACACTCCCTCCCATTTCTGAAACAGGTTTTTTTTAGGAGGGGTATGCACGTGACTAGATCCTTTTCTAATATTGAGGAATGTACAGTTATTTTATAGAGAGCGTGTTAATACCCAAAGAAACACTTTTAAAAGTGTGGTCATATGGAGGTGTTCAATCCTTTCCCGGCAGAGCTGATGGTTTGTTGGTCTACTGCACCGGTGATGGATGCACCCGTATCTTGTTTATCTAAGGTGACCACTCTACCTCTTGCAGAGGAGGTGGAACTTAAGGACCCCACTAAGAGATACATAGAATCTGTGGCGAGGTTCGCTTTTGAAACTGAAGGTTTTGCCCTTTGCCTAGCCTTTTTTGCCACTTGGGTCTCCAAGGAGGTGGCGGTGGTGTGGGCTAAGCATTTGCAGCAAAGTTTTTTGGCTGGTTCCCAGAAATTTGCAATTAGTTGAGATCATGTATCAAATTGCGCAGGTAAGTAAGAATGTCCAAAATTATATACAGTGGCGCTCAGTGACCAGCTGTGGTATAATGCTGCAGATTTTAGACAACAACCACTAATTTGTCATGGTTAAACCTATGTATAAAATAATAAATAAATAAATCCGCGCAAAAACCAATATAGAAAACCCAAACCTTTTACTGGACAATGTATTAAATACCTTACACATATGGATATTAATGTAAACAGTCCGTACGTGATCTACAAGTTAAAACACCAACCAGAAACAGACATGTGCACTATTATAAAGTCCACGTGGATGCTGATATTCATAGGTTATACAATATATAGTCTCAGTATACCGACCTACAGATGCCCAATCTGAGTCGGAAAAAGAAAAGACTGTGAGTCAATATTGTGGAGCAAAGAGTAAAGGTGTTTACATTAATATCCATATGTGTAAGGTATTTAATACATTGTCCAGTAAAAGGTTTGGGTTTTCTATATTGGTTTTTGCGTGGATTTATTTATTTATTATTTTATACATAAGTAAGTATGTCCGCCTCTTCCTTTTTCAGGAGGCATGGCTTGGAGCATTTGGTGATCTTTGGGTCAGGTATGACATCTCTTACAGAATAGAGTTAACCACTCTGCTTCAGTATTGTTTTTTTTGCTCTCGCCCTCGCAGGTCTCCCAGCATGAGAGTCAGTTTCAAGTAGGTGGATAGCTTCCTTGCTTCAGGCAAGCTGTAGCTGTTCCCATTTCAGAGCGCTTTAGGGTTTTTATTCAAACGTATTCAGCATCTCCAAAAAGGACGGCTTGTTGCTGCATATTTTAGATTTAAGGTGCTTAAACAAACGGTTTTGGGTTCGTCACTTCAAGGTTGCATTGCTCCGGTCAGTGATCAGCAATTTCTTTGCTTTGCAGTCAATCAGGATAACTATCCGTTCATTACTCTTCCATTCCCATTGGCCACAGTGCCCAGGGTATTCACGAAGATCCTAGGCCCTGTTATGGCGCTGCTACAATCCAGGGGTACACCGTAATTGTTTTCCCTTATCCAGAAGATATTCTTGTCAAAGTGCCGTTCTTTGCTCAGAATCTAGAGAGCCTCCAGACTCTGGAGTGATTCAGTTGGATTGTCAACAAGACAAAGTCTATTTTTGTTCCAAGACCGTTCAGACATCAATATTTCTTCCAGAGGAGAAGAGATTACCGTATCTATTCACTCTTCTGTCAGAACTTTGAAGTTTTTGGGCAGGCATTCCCTTCGATTTTGCATTAAAGTCCTAGGAAAGATGGTGGCAATGTCTGAGGAAGTGCAGTTTGCTCAATTTCGGTCACGGTCTCTACAGAACATTCGTTTAGCCTCTTGGGACAGGTCAATACAGTCATTGGATCTGCTTATTCGTCTCTCTTATTTGTCGACAGTCTCTCAGGTGGTGGTTAACAGCACCCCTATTAACTCAGGGTCGCTCTTTTCTTCCCAGTCAGTGGCAGCTGCTCACCACAGATGCAAGACTTCCTGGCTGAGGAGCAATCTTCCAATACTTGATGGTCCAGGGAGTCTGGAGCAGTTATGAGAGACTTATCCCAGTGTGCTGGAGCTCAGTGGTGTCTGTCTGGCTCATTTACATTGGCATCATTTAGTCCGAGGGTTGCCGATCAAGGTTCAATCAGAAAATGCAACTTTTGTAGCCTATAACTATCACGAGGGAGGTACCCAAAATCCATATGCCATGGCGGGGGTCACGGGGATTTTGGAGTGGGCAGAGGACAAGGTTCCTCTAATCTCGGCAGTTCATATACAAGGGGTAGACTACTGGGAGGCCAGCAGCTACCCGCGGGAGAGTCGGCTTTTCACCCGGAGGTGTTTAGACAGATTTGTTTGTGGTAGGGTACTTGGAGGCCTTAGTTTTCTTGATGTAAGTCTATCAGTACTTCACCCATTTTTTTTCCTTGCTGTCAGCTTTGGTCTCCTTTTTACAGTCCAGATTGGAAGCAGGGCTGGTGTTTAACTCCTTCAAGGATCAGGTGTTCTCCTAGCTATACTGTTTTAAGGGGATTTGGCATCTAAACATCAGCTTTTCTCCAATAGTATGGTGCATGTTAAGCCACCCTATCGCACTGCCCTGGATCCTTCGGATCTGAATTTTGTTTTGGAGGCTCTTCAGTCTCTGCCTTTTGAGCCTATTAGAGAGAACTCTATACTTTTTCTTTCTTATAAGGCAGTGTCACAAATGATTTAGGAATTCTTGGCAGCTCTGGGTCTGCTGGAATTTAAATGTAGTTTTTTTTCCTTTTGTGCAGCAAGAGTTAATGTCAGTCTCTTGCTGGCAGCTTCTTTTAGGCTGATCAGCTGATGTTGGTTGGTAACCACTCACACCTCCTTTTAAATAGTCACATGACCCATCAGCTGATCGTCGGTTATTGAGTTACTTCTATGAAGATCAGCTAGATGTATGGAGTTCTCCTTTGGCTGTGGTATTGCCGCTCTTGAAGTCCTGTTTACCTGGTGCCGTTCACTTTGCTGCTGTGGAGCGTAGCAGCAGATTTTGAGCTAAGTTGTATTCTTTCTGTCAGGCTCTTGTTTGTCTCTATCCCTGTGTAATATTACATGCCTGTGGCAAGGCTAGCGTCCTTACCGGCCAGTGCACGGTCGGGGGAAGGACCCGCATAGGGCATTAGGTGTGCTTAGGGACAGGCACAGGATGGTGTCCATCCCCCTCTCCCTGCCGTTAGGGCCTTACTCTCCCTTTATCATCCCGTTATACGTATATGTTTTGTCGTCCTCCAGACATACCCTTGTCCTTTTGTGACAGGTAGCTTTCCTTAGAGCCATCACTTCTATTAGGAGGGTCTTGGAGTTTCCCATTCTGTCTTGTTGGGCTCCTTACATTATTCTTCATCAGGATAATGTAGTGTTGAGGCCAGTTTCTTTTTTTACTCCGGAAAGTGATATCTAGTTTTCTCCTTAATCAAGACATTGTTTTATCTTCCTCTTATTCTGCACCATCACATCCTATTAAGAAGGTTTTGCACAGGTTGGACGTTGTTAGAGCCCTAAAGCACTATTTATCAGCCTCATTCAGGCATTCTGATTCCTTGTTTCTTATACCAGAGGGCCCTTGTAGGGGGTCAGGTCGCTTCTAAAACAACTGCATCAAGATGGCTATTATCCAGTCCTATAGAGCTAAGGCCATGGTGGCGCCATTTACATGAGCAGTGGGAGCATTCTGAGCGGTTCGTCATCAGGCATTGGCTTTGCAGCTTTAAGTAGCTACTTTGGCATCGGTGCATACATTTTCTAAGTTTTACAGGACATGGTCTACACTTTTGTCTCGGCAGATGTAAGCCTTGGCAGGAAGATGCTGCAGGCAGCAGTAGCCCAGACTTCCGCTTTATGCTTCAGAGTGTCTCTAGACTTTTGCTTGAGTTACGGCGGAAGACTAGGTGTTAACAGTATGATATTTCATTCTTTCCTACACTAAGAACAGCTTTAGGACCTTGCTTGGTTCTGTGTCCCCCAATGAGACGAACGAGAAAAGTAGATTTTTGGTGCTCACTATAAAATCTGTTTTTGTAATCTTCCTTGAGGGGCACAGCTCCCTTTCTTGGTTGCTTGGTTGGACGTGCAGTTATGTTTTTTGCCTTAACAGATTTTACGGTGAGTACAGAAAATCTACTTTTAGTGCAAAGGGAGCGGTGCTTACAGAACAGTACTCCAGAGCAATTTAATTAATCAGTTAATCATGTGAGCCATGCCCCTTCGTAAAGACCATAAAAATCAGTGCTAAATAAAAAGGCCCATATCTCTGGATCCGTATGGTGGATTTAAAAAACTAAAATACATCATGCTCAGAGGAGCAGTGTGAATAAAACCTGTCCTTTTTTGTCCTTGTGACTGGCTTTCTTTGAAATCATACCATGTCTACTGCACTTCACTTTGTGCATCACTTTCTTACAGTTTTCAAGATTTTTTTTTTTACTTTCATTTAATGGGGACATCTGTGTTTATTTCCTGAAGATGAAAAGCAGTTTTAGCCACGTCATACTGTACAACTAATTACAAGATGGAGAAGAAGCCAGAACATGGCAAGGACAGGTTCTTATCCACTGGAAATAAACAATAAAGAATCCTATAAAATGACCTACATCTTAAACATTCATGAAGAATGATTCCACGTGTGATTGCTTCTCAGTATACATTAATAAAGTTTTATTTGAGGAAGCCAAAATCCACGTTTAAACTGGTTTAACTTCATATTTTTTTCTTTAGGCCGACCAACAGCTAGCGAAAAAAGGAAAAAGAAAAATTGGAGAAATGCTGGAAAAAGCTGCAGAACTGTTGATGAGCTGCTTCAGAGTGTGTGCTAGTGATACGTGAGTATCTTCTATCTGGAAGTGATCCTGTCAAATTAGTTCAAGTTGCTTTCTCCTAGCATTACAGCTAAGCTATGTAATAGAACGTGCAACTGCTCCTTTATTTAGGCAGACTACCAATCCCACTACGGTATATATTACTCATATTGGATACCCCTCAGAAGACCACATTTTAATGCAATTTTCAGTAGTCTTCTTCCATATTTTATTTATATGTTTTATTATATAAGCTACTTAACCCCTTAGTAATTGATGTAACTGCGGATCTATGCCGGGGTCCTCAGAATATAATCTTATTATGAGAGAGAGAGATATCCATCCCCATCGGGGCTCACAATCTAAATTCCCTGTCAGTATGTCTCTTTGTGGGAGGAACCAGGAGGAACCCCACGCAAACGGGGGAGAACATACAAACTGCTTGCAGAAGTTGTCCTTGGTGGGATTTGAACCCAGGACCCCAGCGCTGCAAGGCAACAGTGCACATGTGGCAGATGATGGCTGTGGTATACAACAGATATCTGTGCATGGCTCCAATTGCTGTTGTTTAACCATTTAGATGCCACTGTCAATCACTGACAGCGGCATTTAAAGGGGACCTGCCACTTGATTCATGCTGCCCAAGCCACGAGTAGCATGAATCAGAACGTGGCTGCACCATTGCAGACAGGTATAGTTTACTCTGAAACACTCCAGCATAGTTTTGAAGAGATGCGTTCAATGCGGTAACCGGCCAGGTTCTCTCACTTCACCCCAGGTGGTTGAATAGGTCTCTCTCTATCTACACACATGAGAAAGACTGGTCAGTCAACTGTAGCAGGATAGGGGGGAATACGGCCTGGGATCGCATTGGACTAATTTGATCTCTCCATGTAGTTCTCAGTTTCAATAAAATCAGTGTTTTATCAGCAGGAGATTAACACTACAGGACTAGATGTCGTGTGCCTCCTAGTCAACTTTTCTGTAACCTCACCCCTCACTACATATTGCCTATGCACAGTGTACATAGAAAGCTGCCAATCAGTGGTGTGGTTGGAGTTATACAGTTCTCAGTATTCTGAGGGCTGCTAGATCTACAGCAGAAAAAAGCAGTGATTGTATTAAAATGACAGCAAGCTTCTCACCAAGTGATAAATTACTGGAATCAGGCTGTAAAATCCTACACCATGCTGCTCTCAGACTACATAGTAGAAACCTGCTTATATATTCCCTTAATTTGTTACAAGCCGCTTAACTATGCAATAGAAATCAAGTGACCAATTCCCAGTTTCCGCCTCCATCACAAGAGTGTTCTTTTACTTTGTTTGCTTAGTTTTCGTTGGGTATTTATGCTGTTTTGCTTTTCACGACAGCCGTGCAGCTTTTGAGGACTCCAAAAAGTGGGGAATGTTGTTTCTGGTCAATCAACTTTTCAAAATTTATTTCAAGGTAAGTTTCTAGTAATTGTTCCTTTTTTTTAAAAGAACTTCCCCTGTATTATTTAGTTTAACCTTTTTACCTCCTTCATTTGGTGCTGCCCCACTGATTCTGGTACTGGTTTTCTTTTTCTTCTGTGCCCCTGTATTCCAAAGTTGTGTCCCCCCAGAAATAAGGATGCAAATTTTCTCTTCAACCAACTGGGCGTATACCATAGAGTTCTGTGGGTGTGGCCGTGTTCTAATTGGCCAGCAGCAGAGTTGAAAATGGACCCCTCCCCCCCACAGAGAAGTTCTATGGTACACACCCAGTTGGTTGACTGGAAAATGTGCACCTTTATTTCTGGGTTGCATAACTTTGGAATGGAGGGGAACAGAAGAAAAATAAAAACTGTTCCAGAATCAGTGGCATCACCAGTTGGAGGACATAATCAGTGTAAATAAAAATAAAAAAATCTGTGAAATTTCATCATCGAAGGCCTTTTCCCCACTTTTAACCATTTATTCACAGGAGATTGGTGGAGTCTCAGTTACAATAAGAATCTGTTTTTTTGTTGTTGACCCATTTCATGTAGGTAATTTTTAAAGGGTGCGATGTGTGCTACACAACTTCATATTAATTTTGTATTTCAGATCAGTAAACTCCATTTATGCAAGCCCTTGATCAGAGCAATTGAAAGTTCCAACTTCAAGGAAGACTATACCCTTTCACAAAAGGTCACTTATAGATACTATGTGGGTCAGAAAGCCATGTTTGACAGCGAGTTCAAAAAAGGTAAGTCATGTAGTACTGATCATCCAGCACTAATGTCTATCTTGTACTGAAAGAGTAAAAAGGGTACTGCAGAGCATTGGGTACAAATCTGGACTTTTACATTGATGGCCTATCCTTAATGCCTCATTGGTGGGATTGGCGGCGGCAATCGGATGTGCACAGCTCCGTTAACTATATAGTGGATTTGACTGTGTACTACACATCCAACCCCTTTTAAATCAATGCCGGGTGTCGCAGCCCCATCAATCAAATATTGATGACCTATCCTAAAGGTAGGCCATCACTGTGAAGGTCCCAGATAACCCCTTTAAGAAGGGGTCCGTTGTGTATCTAATAATCTAGGCTGTTACAGACTAGCCCCTCTGTCTTCTGTTCGCTTATAAACTAAATGATTATATTAAACCTTCATTTCCTTTTTGTGTCCTGACAGCTGAGGAATATCTGTCATTTGCCTTTAGGCATTGTCTCCGCTCCTGCCAGAAAAATAAAAGGATGATTCTCATATACCTGCTGCCTGTAAAAATGCTTCTGGTGAGTGTCCGGGGTCCTTAGCGGCTTCTATAGCACAGTAGTGCTTGTGAGCTATTGCCCTTGTGTGGGATCTAAAGCCACATTCAGGTGATTCACATTTCATTTTAGTTCCAAGAGTCTACATCAAAGGCTAGGTTCCCATTGCGTTAATGGGACCGCGCTAACGGACAGCGTTGCACAGCGAAATTAATGCCGTGCAACGCGTCCGTTAGCGCGCCCATTAACAGCAATGGGGACGCGCATCACTAGCGCGTGCCATTTTCGGCACGCACTAGCGATGTGCCGGTGTTTTGTGGCGCGCCTCGGACGCTTCTTGCAGCGTCCGAGGCACGCCCGCGGTCCGTTCCCCGCTCTCGCAGATCTCCAATCTGCGAGAGCGGGGACGTTTAACGCGACCCCTTTACAACACGTTGCGTTACCGCAATCCGCTAGCGCTAGGCGCTAAACGGATTGCACTAAAGGTACCTTCACACTGAACCATATCGCTAGCGATCTGTGACGTTGCAGCGTCCTGGCTAGCGATATCGTTCAGTTTGACACGCAGCAGCGATCAGGATCCTGCTGTGATGTCGTTGGTCGCTGCAGAAAGTCCAGCACTTTATTTAGTCGCTGGACTCCCTGCAGACATCGCTGAATCGGCGTGTGTGACGCCGATTCAGCGATGTCTTCACTGGTAACCAGGGTAAACATCGGGTTACTAAGCGCAGGGCTGCGCTTAGTAACCCAATGTTTACCCTGGTTACCAGCGTAAAAGTTAAAAAAAACAAACACTACATACTTACCTTCGCTGTCTGTCCCCGGCGCTCTGCTTTCCTGCACTGGCTGTGAGCGCCGGCCAGCCGGAAAGCACAGAGGTGACGTCACCGCTCTGCTTTCCGGCCGCTGTGCTCACAGTCAATGCAGGAAAGCAGAGCGCCGGGGACAGACAGCGAAGGTAAGTATGTAGTGTTTGTTTTTCTTACTTTTACGATGGTAACCAGGGTGTTTACCCTGGTTACCGGCATCTTTGGTCGCTGGAGAACTGTCTGTGTGACAGCTCTCCAGCGACCAAACAGCGACGCTGCAGCGATCGACATCGTTGTCGGTATCGCTGCAGCGTCGCTGAGTGTGAAGGTACCTTAACGCAATCTGAACCTAGTCTCACAATGTCATTTCTTACCTCCTGCGTCTTGGTCCTTTGTACTCATGTTAGCTAGTCTTAACTCCAGTCTCCCTGCTGGGTAAACAGCCCCCATTAACATCCCTGGACCTCTGCCTTGTCACAAGTTCACTGTTCTCTACTGTCTGGAATGGCCATGAAAGCGACACTCCCGTCTCATATAAAAATGTATCATTGATGATATGAAGATTTACCTAGCGCCCTCCTTTTTATTATGCTACTGATCGGCTGGGCACATGTACTAGAGAAGCACTGCGGCCATGTGGGGGAAGAAGAGGAGCCCTGGAATCAGTGGATAATGAGGAGGCACCAAATCAGTACAAATGATGGTCAGACTGGAGGACGCCTTTAAAGCAAATACACCTCTAAATATAGATTTATTTCACCAGTATTCACAGTGTCTGTGGTGGCTACTTAAGACCTGTGTGTAGTATTGATGACGTTCACGGTTTCACTGTGTTGTAGATTCTAAAGACCCCAATACACTTTAGCTAACTGTCGGCTAAACAATGGTCCAGCCAATCGTTCATCCGGCAGCTCTTGGCTCTCGCCCAACTCTCCCATACACAGGAGCGCTCGCTCTGCCAGATGTCTCTAATCTCAGGGAGAACAAAGGCATAGACAGTCCGAAGTTGGACATACTGGAATCTTATGTCCCCGAATAGCATCTGCTGGGAGAGATTCGGGGGGTGGGGCCCCATGCACCTTAAATTGCTGCCGTAGCCCATCTGGATTGGCGAGTTTGCCCAATGTAAAGGTACCTTCACACTCAGCGACGCTGCAGCGATACCGACAACGATGTCGATCGCTGCAGCGTCGCTGTTTGGTCGCTGGAGAGCTGTCACACAGACAGCTCTCCAGCGACCAACGATCCCGAAGTCCCCGGGTAACCAGGGTAAACATTGGGTTACTAAGCGCAGGGCCGCGCTTAGTAACCCGATGTTTACCCTGGTTACCAGCGTAAAAGTAAAAAAAACAAACACTACATACTTACCTACAGCCGTCTGTCCCTCCTCCTGCACTGGCTGTGAGCACAGCGGCCGGAAAGCAGAGCGGTGACGTCACCGCTCTGCTTTCCGGCTGACCGACGCTCACAGCCAGTGCAGGAGGAGTGCAGAGAAGCAGAGCGCCGGGGACAGACAGCGGTAGGTAAGTATGTAGTGTTTGTTTTTTTTACTTTTACGCTGGTAACCAGGGTAAACATCGGGTTACTAAGCGCGGCCCTGCGCTTAGTAACCCAATGTTTACCCTGGTTAAACAGTGAAGACATCGCTGGATCGGTGTCACACACGCCGATTCAGCGATGTCTGCAGGGAGTCCAGCGATGAAATAAAGTTCTGGACTTTCCTCAGCGACCAACGATCTCCCAGCAGGGGCCTGATCGTTGGTCGCTGTCACACATAACGATTTCCTTAACGATATCGTTGCTACGTCACAAAAAGCAACGATATCGTTAACGATATTGTTATGTGTGAAGGTACCTTTAGTCTAATGTGTATGGGGCTATAGGCCAAGCGGGGTATGAGCCTTTTCATTGTTCATATTCTGTGTACCCCTTATGCTTAGTTCTAAAGTATTTATTCATCATATTGTGATATTTACTAAATGTATTGTATGCTCTCCATTACCTGAATACAAAGTGTGCGACTGTTTTTCGATTAACCCTTAGGGTCACATGCCAACCATTCAGCTTCTGAAAAAATATGACCTGATGCAGTTTGCAGATGTGACAAAGGCTGTCCGGTATGTACATTGTGCTTTTCTCTGTAAGGCTTCTTTCACACTTGCGTCGTGTGACATACGTCGCAATCCGTCGTTTTGGGAAAAAAACAGATCCTGCAAATGTGCCCGCAGGATGCGGTTTTTTTCCCCATGGACTTGTATTGCCGATGGATCGAGATGTATGGCCATACGTTGCGTCCGTCGTGCACTGGATCCGTTGTGTTTTGGTGGACCATCGGCGGGAAAAAACGTGCAAGGGAATGTTTTTTTCGTATGTCGCGTCCGCCATTTTCTACTGCGCATGCGCGGCCGGAACTTCGCCCCCTCCTCCCCGGACTTTAGAATGGGCAGCGGATGTGTTGAAAAACTGCATCCGCTGCCCACGTTGTGCCACATTTTCACAATGTGCGTCGGTACGTCACGCCAACGCTTAGCGACGGACCCGTACCGACGCAAGTGTGAAAGAAGCCTTAGAAGCAGATTTTTTTTCTGAAATGCATCAGTGATCTTGACCTTCTGGGGATCAGGGAATCTTAATAGGAGTTTCCAGGTTTCCATGGTTGATGGCTAAGTCTTAGTATGGGAATTCCCAACTATTTTCAGTCTTGACATCTGGAAGTCAACAGTACATGGAGCCACGACAACCCCGCTCTGTGCACTGTGTTGTGGCTGTTCCCTGATACTGTAGATCAGCGCCTATTCACTTCAATAAGAGTTGCATCACCTGAGAACAGCCACAACACAGAGACCGTAGCGCCGCTGTTGTGGCTCCTTTCACTGCTTACTTACGGCGCCGCTGAAACTGAAAGCTGCTGATCATGGTGCTGCTAGGAGTTGGTCCCCAACAGATCTGATATGTGGATCATCAATATTTTAACACTGGAAAACCCCTTTAAAATTCGTCCACCAGGCTATTAGCTTTACAGGTTCAAAAGAGAAGTGCATAAACTGTAGTTGTCAGCACTTTTTACTTATAAATTGCCATGTCCATGTCAGCCAGCCCCCTCCTGTGATAGCTTACAGAGCACAGCTGAGTAAAGGAGCAGCATGATTGTGCGTGGTGTTGGAGCAAGCGCAGATGATGACTACCGTAATTGGCTGCAGGTATCTAAGGACATCTTAACAATGCCTAGGAATATAAACAAAGCTTTATATTCACTAAGAAAAAGCAGGTATCTTGAAAATGTTGAAGCCAACAGTATATTTTAAAGTTGCTGTACGTCACATAATTTGATTAAAGAGTAGTTAAACATTTATTTATTTTACTAATCTTTTCCAGCATGGGAAGTTATGCAACTTTGCAAATTACTTTATTAGCAAATATGTCTTCATTTCTGTAAAGTAATTGCATGTAAGTGGCTTCCAAACCCCTGCTCTTCCCCAGTGTATCGGCCACACTTTAGCTGCATTGGTATCGGATTGTACTTATTTGGCATATTGATCATGGCAGTGAAAGGGTCAGCACCTTTGTCTCATTAACTCTGAGGATAAGCTGCTGCAGGAGACTGTTTCAATAGCATAACATTTAGAGGAGGGACAGGTGCTGATCCTTCCACTGCTATCATCTGTACTCCAAATGAGTACCTTCTGACATCAGTTCATCTGAATTCAGACTAATAGACTGGGGAAAACAAAGGGTTTGGAAGCCACTTACATGCAGGTTTTTTTTTACACAAATGAAGACCAATCTCCTTAGTGGACTCCATACATCTGCTTTTTCCCAGTCTATTTTGCCTGTCTTAGTTGCATTGATATCAGAATGTACTCATTTGGAGTACAGATGATAGCAGTGACAGGGTCAGCACCCGTTTCTTTCTTTGAGCACTATACTTATCAGAACAATATCCTGCAGCAACGTATCCCCAGTTCAAAGCTCTGATCATTTGGAAGCTTACATCTGCTTTTCCCAGTCTGTTTGCCTGTCTTAGTGGCATTGATATCAGAATGTGCTCATTTGGAGTACAGATGATGGCAGTGGAAGGGTCAGCATGTGTCTCCTCCTCCGAGTGCTCTGCTTATCAGAACAGTCTCCTGCAGCAGCTTATCCCCAGACATAGCTGCTGATCATTTGCCTCACTAACTCTGGTGACACCATTGAACCCAATGAAGGAGACAGCCACTTTGTACTCTGTCTGATCTCATTTACATTAGTGTCTGCCCTTTTTAAGGCAGATACAAACATGTGGTTCACTACATTTTTGTACCTGCTTGAAAAAGGCGGATACTGCTTAAAATATGGTCAGACCGAGCACAAAGTAACTCCGTCCACCTCATTAAAGTGAACTTGTCACCAGGTTTGGCTGATACGATTTACGGCCACTACCTTTCAGGGCTGATAGACATCATTCTGTAATGCTGTATATTTGCCCCAACCTGACCTGCAAGAGAAGAAAAATAACTTTTATTATACTCACCTGCGGGGCGGTCTGGTCCGATGGGTGTCGGTCCGGTGCCTCCCTTCTTCTTACGATCCCCGTCCTCCTGCTTGCTTCATGTGGATGACGTGTCCCTTCTTCATCCACGCAGGCTCCCCGGCATCGTGCTCCTGCGCAGGCTTACATATCTGCCCTGTCGAGGGCAGAGCAAAGTACTGCAGTGCGCATGCGCCATGGCTCTGTGACCTTTCCCTGCACCTGCGCACTGCAGTACTTTACTCTGTCCCCAACAGAGCAGATAAGTACGCCTGCGCAGGAGCGCTGTGCCGAGGAGACACGTCATCCACACGAAGTAAGCAGGAGGGCGGCATCGCAAGAAGAAGGGAGGCGCCAGGACTAAGAAGAGCGACACCCATCGTTCCGGACCCCCCGCAGGTCAGTATAATAAGTTATTTTTCTTCTCTTGCAGGTCAGATAGGGGGTTTATATACAGCATTATAGACTGCTGTAGAGAAGACCTGAAAGGTGATGGCCATAACTCGTATTGGCCAAACCTGATGACCGTTTCCCTTTAAAGTCGTTAAAGTTTGAGGACATCAGACAGAAGTCCCAAGGGAATCACTGACATGTGGCAAAAATGTGATGTGAACACAGCCTTAATCATTGATGTTCTGCAGATGCAACCATTGTGAATAGTCCATACCCCCTGTTATATATGCGGCCCCCTGTTTTGCCGTCCGGCAGTATTATTGGGAGCGACAGGGCCATTTACTTAGTATGCTGTATGGAGAATGTTTTCTTTGTAGTGATACATAATGCCACAAGTCTCCTTCCTCATCTCATTGTTTGTGTTCTCAGTGATGGGAATCTGTTACTGCTGACCGAGGCTTTGACCAAACATGAAACTTTTTTCATCCGTTGTGGCATCTTCCTGATCCTGGAGAAATTGAAGATAATCACACACAGGAATCTTTTTAAGAAAGTGTAAGTTTACTGTGCCAGTGTAGTAATCCTGTGAATCTCAAGATACAGCATCGCAGGGTGATTGTGTCTTGTGTATAATTTCCAATGGGCAATTGCTTGTGTGGAAAGATTTGGGGTAAATGCACACAATTTTGAATACAGTACAAACTAAAGGAATGAATCTCAGTTCGACAGAGACATGCCATATTTAAAGTGTGCATTATAAGTTTCTGGGAAGAATCATTTATCCAAAATACTTTAGGTTTACTGAGATGCAGAATTATCTTGTGTTGCACATTATACAAATGATTAATATTTTTTTATGTTTCCACTGACCAAATGCAGATATTTATTATTGCGGACACATCAGCTTTCTCTGGATGCCTTTCTGGTTGCCCTAAAATTTATGCAAGTGAAGGATGTGGATATCGATGAAGTGATTTGTATCATAGTCAATCTGATTTACACGGTAAATTAATTGATATCTTTAGTATTACCGCATAGCCACTTATTTACCATTTATTTTGTTATGTACCATGTAATTTGCTTCCAGGAAAATGTTTGATAAATTTGTGAAGTATTTTGAAATTGTTTACATCGTCTCTTCTAAGGGTACCGTTACACTATACGATTTACCAACGATCACGACCAGCGATACGACCTGGCCGTGATCTCCAGCGACCAACGATGCCGAGGTCCCCGGGTAACCAGGGTAAACATCGGGTTACTAAGCGCAGGACCGCGCTTAGTAACCCGATGTTTACCCTGGTTACCAGCGTAAAAAATAACAAACAGTACATACTTTCATTCCGGTGTCTGTCCCTTGCCGTCTGCTTCCCGCACTCACTGACTGCCGGCCGTAAAGTGAAAGCACAGCACAGCGGTGACGTCACCGCTGTGCTCTGCTTTCACTTTACGGCCGGCAGTCACAGTGCGGGAAGCAGACGGCAAGGGACCTGACGGACACCGGAATGTAAGTATGTACTGTTTGTTTTATTTTACATTTACACTGGTAACCAGGGTAAACATCGGGTTACTAAGCGCGCCCTGCGCTTAGTAACCCGATGTTTACCCTGGTTACAAGCGAACGCATCGCTGGATCGGTGTCACACACACCGATCCAGCGATGACAGCGGGAGATCCAGCGACGCAAGAATGTTCCAAACGATCTGCTATGACGTACGATTCTCAGCAGGATCCCTGATCGCTGCTGCGTGTCAGACACAGCGATATCGTATGGATATCGCTGGAACGTCACGAATCGTACCGTCGTAGTGATCAAAATGGCACTGTGTGACGGTACCCTAACATAACATATTGTATGAGAACGGTGAGCTAAGGAATTTGATTTTAGGGCAAGAAAAAGAAGTCTACGGTAGTATGAAATGATCATCAAATAGGGTATTAAACAGGGAAGTGTAGCTTTTCCTTTGGAGAATTAAATGGATCTATGTATTGCAATATAGCCCAGTCACTTCAGGACATGATGAGTGAACATTAGGACCCTAAGGGTATGTTTTCACGGTCAGTAAACGCTGCGGATTGGACACAGCTGCCAAATGTTACAGCATAGTGGATGGGATTTTATGAAATCCCATCTCCACTCTATGCGTACACAGACGCCTCCGCCAACACTGCGTAACCGGACATGTGGCGCGTCTTTCTAGACCGCAGCATGTCAGTTAATCTTGCGAAGAAGCTCCGTCTCCGCAAGATAAATATGACCGTCCAATGTATAGGATGTGGTGATTCCGCATGGTTCAATGATCACATGCAGAATCACCGCACGTTCAAAAGCCGGCAGCGCTTTGGACGGAGCGGACATGTGCTGCGTCCAAAGCGCTGCCAATACTGATCATGGAAACATACCATTACAGCTATCAGCTGTTCTCAAAAGGGAATATTTATTAACCCCTTCATCCCCCAAGCCTGTTTTCACCTTCATGCCAGCCCAAATTTCACAACTCTGACCAGTGTCACTTTATGGGGTAATAACTCTGGAACACTTCAACGGATCCCACTGTTTCTGAGATTGTTTTCTTGTGACGTATTGTACTTCATGGTAGTTAAAATTTGGTGAACATGACTTGCGTTTATTTGTGAAAAATTGGAAATTTGGTGACAATTTCGAAAGTTTAGCAATTTTCAAACTTTTAATTTTTATGCCCTTAAATCAGACAGTTATGTCACACAAAATAGTTAATAAATAGCAGTCACCACATACCTACTTCACATTACCACAATTTTTGAAATATAATTTTTTTGTTATTAAGTTAGAAGGGTTCAAATTGATCAGCGATTTCTCATTTTTCCAACAAAATTTGCAAAGCCATTTTTTTAGGGACCACCTCACAGTTGAAGTGATTTTGAGGGACTTATATGACAGAAAATACCCAAAATTGACACCATTCTGAAAACTCTCAAGGGTACCAGGAAAAAATGAACCCCAAAATTTGTTGTGCAATTTCTCCTGAGCACACTGATACCCCATATGTGGGGTAAATTAGACCCCCTTAAGACATACATTTAGATGTGTGGTGAGCACCTGGAATTACTAGGTGCTTCACAGAAATCTATAATGTTGAGCCGTGAAATTTTCCAAAAAAGAGGTTCTTTTTGCCAGATTTTTTTTATTTTCTCAACGGTAACAGGAGAAATTGCACCATACAATTTGTTGTGCAATTTCTCCTGAGTATGCCAATACCCCATAAGTGGTTGAAAACTACTTTTTTTTTTTTTAAATTCGTTTATTGATTTCAGGAAAGATCATACACATTTTTGCTTGTATTCATCATTATCCATTGATTACAGGAAATTACCATACATAGCCATGTATAAGATATTATAAAGATAATAAACTGTGCATGTTGATCATTAATGCCTTATTTTAAACCTTAACTACATTAACTTCTAATAAAGCCTCTAATACTAACATAATGCCGCTTACGAGAGAGAGTTCTAAATAAATTCCGCTCTGTGGGTAAATAGTGTCTAAATAATCATACACCCTTTTCTTATGCGTATACTGAATCCTTTTAACTTATACAGTATGACAGGATGAATTCCATCTTCCCCATATCTTTTCAAATTTGGTTGAACAACCCCTATTCTGATATAGCGTCCGCTCATACTGAATAATTGAATTTACTAAGTCAACCCATGCTCTAAGAGATGGACCAGAACCTCCCATCCAACGCAGCGCCAGCACCTTTCGTGCCATAAACAGCGACTCCCTCAGAAAAATTCCCGTGTGGTGATCCCAAGCCTCCGCCTCCCATACTCCAAACAAACATACCAGTGGCTCAAGTGGAACAGGGATCGACACCAAAGATGTCAATAGTACCGTCACTTCTCTCCAATATTGAAAAATAACAGGACACTTCCATATCATATGGATAAAATCTGCGTCACTAGAGTGACACCTCAAGCAGTCTGATAAATGAAGACGGCCCATTTTAAAAAGGCGAGTCGGGGTCAAATAAGATTGATAAATTATATACAGTTGGATCATCTTATTATTGATTGATGGGGAGACCTTAGTTGGAGATTCCAAGATTTCATCCCATTCTTCTCCTAGTGTATCTGGAAGAAGCCTCCCCCACTTTCCCTTAATTGAATCTATAGTAGATACTTCGCCTATGGATATCAGATAGGTATATAAAGAGGAAATGAGTCCCTGAGGGCCCTGTGAATTAAGAATTCCTATTAACGGCAGAGTTGAAATAGCTCGACCCGCACCCGTATTTCGTACATGTGATTGGAAAGCAGATCTTAATTGCAGGTAGCGGAAAAATTGAGACTTCGGTATATTATGAGTATTTTGTAACTGTTCAGAAACAAAAATCCCCTGGCTATGTATATTGCTCACCGTGAGGACGCCATATGATATCCAAAATTCAGGAGACGGGTGACCCAATAATCCCGGAAAGTAACCATTGTTCCATAGCGGCATTTCGGCCGCCATATCGACAGATTGTGTCACTTTTTTAATTTGTCTCCATATTGATCGTGCCAGGCGAAGCAAAGGAAGCAAACGAGGGACAGCAATTTTCTCCATCTCTAAAAAACCCAGCGGGCAATCAACTTTAGCTGAATGTAATATATGGCTTTCAGAGTTGGGAAGAGATTTCCCGGGCATCCACTCACTTATCATTTTGGCCTGCCCAGCAAGGTAATACAGATAGAAGTCCGGCAAGGCCGCCCCGCCCCCCTGTTTGGGTCTCTGCAGGGTTGATAATTTAAGTTTAGGTCTAGCCTTCCCCCATATGAAGGATGTAGTAAGGGAGTTTAGGGTTGCAAAGAAAGATTTAGGTATTGAAACGGCACTATGTTGAAAACAGTAGCTCAATTTTGGGAGTAAAATCATTTTGATCAGGTTGATACGACCAGCTACAGATAGCGGGAGCTTGTCCCAGGTAGCATATTTAGATTTAACCACGTCAATTAGTGGATATATATTGAGATGCAAATCTAGGTGACTGCGCTGGGACATATGTATCCCGAGATACTTAAAATTGGAGACAATGGGCAACAGCGAGAGGGTTTCAAGGCTTGGCATTGGGGTATGGGAGAGAGGCATCAGAGCAGACTTATCCCAATTTATATATAGGCCAGAAAATTTACTAAATTTATCAATCATCGTTATTACTTTTGGTAATGTATCTTCTGTCTGGTCCATAAACACCACCATATCATCAGCATAAAGACCTATAGTGTCCACCCGATCAGCAATATGTATCCCTTTAATATCTACAGAGGACCTCATCCGTATTGCCAAGGCTTCTATTGCCAAGGCAAATAAAGCTGGGGAGAGAGGGCATCCCTGGCGAGTTCACCTATGCAAAGAAAATGGTGCAGACATAGAGCCGTTTACCACCATTCGCGCCCCAGGTTTTGCATATAATGTACCTATCCCTCTCATAAATTTATTCCCAAACCCATATTTCCGTAGACATGCAATTAAAAAAGACCACTCAAGGGAATCAAAAGCCTTGGCTGCGTCCAGCGATTGAAAACTACTTTTGAGGCACAGTGCAAAGCTCAGAAGGGGAGAAGAACCATATTGGAGTTCAGA
Source organism: Ranitomeya imitator (assembly GCF_032444005.1). Taxonomy (NCBI): domain Eukaryota; kingdom Metazoa; phylum Chordata; class Amphibia; order Anura; family Dendrobatidae; genus Ranitomeya; species Ranitomeya imitator. Next base: position 549,265,505 of record NC_091284.1, read on the forward strand.
TTTTACTGGAATGTTTTTTTTGGCACATTGCCTCTGAGGTGTGCCAGAACAGCAACAACAAAAAAAACATAAGCAATGTCATTTTACAAACTACACCAATCAATTAATGAATCTAGGGGTCCAGTGAGCATTTGACACCATATGTGCGTCACAGAAACTTATACCATTGGGCAGTGAAGAAAAAATAATTCCATTTTTATCATAAAAATATTGTTTTAGCCCCAGATTTTACATTTTCTCACAGGAGTAGCAGTGGATTTTGCTGAGTGAAAATTGTAAATCTGCTATTGTAGTGCCCATACATTGTAGTGCCCAGTACGTTGTAGTGTCCAGTACGTTATGAATACGTCTAAGCTCATGAAGAGGTTAAAATGTCCAATTCGCTGCCATCATAGTGATATGAAAAAGTAAAAAAAGATCCGGTCTTCTATGATGATTTTTTAATACAAGATAAATTTATTTAGAATGCGTTATATTTAATAGGTATAGATAACGATACGATATAAAGTAAATTAATGTATGGGATCCCTATGAATATGAGAGAGGGATCTGACATGCTGCAAAAGAATGCAGTTTTCCGGCTCACAGCCATAGTTTCTATGCATGTCTGACAAAATAATGTTAAACATCAGTAATCATTAAACGATTCATAAGCAATGAGGCTATGTGCCCACAATCCGGATTAGCAGCGTATTTTTGCTGTGCTCTAATCACGCAGTTAAGTCCCCATGTGTTCAGGGAACCAAGTGGATTTACGGCATCTAGTGAATGGCTATGGTGGAAACTACGCAGCGGACACTAGCGTTTCCGCTGCAGATAATTAACATGCTGCGGCTTGTAAACCCGCACCGTGGGTGAGTATACGCAGTGGTAAGTAGAAGCTCAGTGGGCATGAGATTTCTATAAATCCCATCCACGATGCTTCTATTCCAGAAAGCAGCTTTTTCGGCACCGTGGAGGTGAGCTGCGTCCAAAACGCTGCTATTCCTGATTGTGGGCACATAGCCTTATTACTTTTCGAGGATAATTAGGTTTGAAAAGACTTGGAGGCGTCTTGTTTCTGTGTTATTATAGAACAACATCTTACAGAACATTCTAACAATATCTGCAGGCCTAGCTCAGCCGTCGTTTTTTTAGCTGAATCAAAGCATCATTTTATAAAGCTGGATGATAACAAGTGATTCAACATATTCCCAAAATATGAATTGTAATAGCTGTATTGATTATATTGTTTATAAATAACATATATCACTTTTTATTATGCGTTACTGACAAAGTAAAGGTGTGCAAAAAAATGTATAAAAGGGATGTTATACACTTACGGTGGTAATATTTTTGCCACATAGGACTTGTTTGGAAGGAAGCTGACATGTATGATTTACATTTGTAAAAATGTCATTATTTAACATCAATTTTTTCAGTACGGTTGTGCTATATTTGACCTGTATTGTTATCTTTCTAGGGGCACATTAAAGGCTACATCTCCCATCAGCATCAAAAGCTTGTGGTCAGCAGGCAGAATCCATTTCCTCCCCTGTCAACAATCAGTTAACAAGATTCGCATTGAAGATGATAAACGCCAGGTTTTAATTTCATAGATCTGTATAAGTAACTTTCTATTTTTCTTTCTATTATTTTTGCTGTTATTGTATATTTTTCACGATCAAATAAAACAAGTTTTTTTTTCTATTACGTGCATTGGATTTTGTTCTGACCAGACTAATGGGGGCCTCAGCATGAGATCAACTGCAATTTAGCCTTGTAGGGTAAAAATCAAATTGCATGTAATGTCGGTGCAGTTTTGGTAGCCAGTAATGTACTCTCACAGGAAACAGGAATTTTATCTTTTTTTTTTTTTTAACTTAACACGATATCGCTTGAAAAAGTTCTAACTAAAAGCTGAAAATAGTGTACATAGGCATTTTATATAAAAAATGACTTGCTGTTCATATGTTCAGTCTGTGGAGCGTCTTTTAACCACTTCAGGTTTCCAAAGATGCAAAGTGCTTAAAAGAAGTGAGCTGACCATTCTTCAGCTGTGTTCCGCTCTGAAGACGCTCTTTACTTTACAATACAAGTCAGTGGGAAAGCTCAAAACATACCCAGGACGTCTTTTTGAGCATTTTAATTGAAAATATTGTTACAATGCTGTCCATTTACTTTACTGTAGTTCTGGCTACTGGGAAAAAATGAAATTACTTCTTCCTGGCAGCCGCCAACCTTAGGGTCATGGGGGCACCAACAGAGTGGCTACTGTCACCGCTCATAGCTCTCTATACTGTGTCGTGGCCTGCGCTTACAATATAGAAGTTCCTTTTTTCGCAATAGCTGGACTTTCAGTAAGGCAGCATTAACCCTATATGTGCAAATAAATAGGGTTTTCTAGAGGTGACAGGTTCCCTTTAGGCTGTGTTCACACGTTGCGGTTTTTTCACGGTTTTTCCTGATAAAAACACTATAAAACCGCAAAAAAAACGCATACAATAAGCATCCCATCATTTAGAATGAATTCCGGATGTTTTGTGCACATGATGCGTTTTTTTCCGCAAAAAAAACGCATACCGCACAAAATCCGGACATGCTCTATCTTTTTGCGTTTTTTTTGCGGATTTCCCACTCCAAAATGCATTGGGAAGTGCCCAGAAAAAAACGCGTCAAAACCGCGGAAAAAACGCATGCGGTTTTCTTGCGGATTTCATGCAGAAAATGTCCGGAATTCTCAGGAATTTTCTGCATGAATTCCTGAGCGTGTGCACATAGCCTTAATGATTTAGGCACATCTTATCACTGGTGTGCGCTTCACCAGAAATGTTCTCCAGTCTCTTAACTTTGGAAGAATTCCCCATGCTGGCTTCGGCACGCCCTGTCCCATCCATGCTCCAGCCACTTTAATGGATTTTTGCATGAAAATGCTAAAAGTTGTTACATTTTTGCGCAACTTCGAGATTTGGCAGCTTTTCAAAGTGTTCTACGACAGAAATCTGGCAAAAAACACTCTGATGAATAAGGGCCTATGTGTTGAATTGTTCCTCTATTATTCCTCCTAGAAATGTAAGAACAAATTGACAGTTGGGTGTTTCCATCCATCTTGTCATTTGGGGCGCGCCCCTACATAATCTAACACCATCCGTACTGACTGGACAGTGTCAGTTGGGCATGAGGGCAACCCCAACACCCAGATGTCTATTCATTAATACATGGTGAATACGAGAGCAACGGTACAGCACAGATCTGACGACAGATGATCCATAATTGTTATTTCTCCTTCGCCTCATTGGGGGACACAGACCATGGGTGTATGCTGCTGCCACCAGGAGGCTGACACTAAGTAATACAAAGAAAAAGTGATCTCCTCCCCTGCAGTATACACCCTCCTGCTGGCTCCCAGCTAACCAGTTCTTGCTTAGTGTCCGTAGGAGGCACACGGACGGGTCTGCTATTCAGACCCAAAGAACTCTTTTTTACCGTTTTTTACTTTTTACTACGGTCGAATGGGGCGACGGATTCTTTCATGTTCCGATCTCCTCGAACCATCAACAGGCGAGCACGGGAGCTTCACCTCTCCGTATCCTCTCCTGCGACGTGGGAAGCCACTGCCTGAGCTGATTTTAGGGGCGACGGGCCCCTTCAAGGGCACCGATCTCCCCCCTCCCTTATCAGACGAGCACTGGAGTTTCACCTTCAGTATCCTCTTCTGCAGCCAGGCCTATTGCCGGACATTCAGCCCTGTCACCAGGTTTTACTCTCGGCTGTACAGAGGCACCTTCCAGCGTGGCGTCCGAGCAGCCCCCACTGCATCACCACTGAAAAAGCGGATGATGGAAGGAGGCAGACGGTTCCTCTCCACCCCTCTTCTGCAGGGATGGTGGATGGAGGCTCCCCAACCTTGCACCGTCCTATCTACCCGGGCACAGCTCCTACCTGCAGCATCTGCCACCCCCTCCATATTGGGGTAAGTGCTCCGTGAGATTTGGGTTTTCCGGCGGTCAGAGGAGGGCTCCATAGCGACTGGGTCCCCACAGAGCTTCGCGGCACTTTTCCCCTCAGTCTGCGGGTGCGCGCCGGCCGAAGCCATAAATTTAGTCCCCGGCTTTAGCCCTGTTTAGGCCGCATCCCGGGAAGCCCCGCCCACCGCTTGCTCCCTTCTAGCGGCTCCGCCCCCCTATTCAGGCGCTTCTCGTTCCAGACGAGATCTCGGCGGCCATCTTCTTCCTCCTCCATTGCGGTCACTATTTCTTCTGGAGGGGGCTGCGGCCGGCGGTTTTTCAGCGCTGAAGTCAGCGCTATTCCAGACGGGGGACTCAGAACCTGAGTAAGGTGAATCGCCCCAATATCTCCCCCCCGGCACGCATCCCGGCAGCATTAAGGGACTTTCCCTGTTTTTTATATACTTAAGGCTGCAATCTCTGGTGCTCCTGCAACTACAGAGTGTATAGTACAGTGGTAAGGTGTGCAGGCTTGCAAACAGAGAGCTGTGAGTTCCCAGCAATGAAGCTCTCATGACTCATTCTCTGGTGACTCATTCCCTGGTATTTAATACTCTGCCCGGTAGTCGCTGGGCCCATAGGTGCATCCCCAGCTTTCCATGCCTTTTTATTAAACCCAGGACCAGCATTCCCTGGTCTTAAGGGTCCCCTAGTTTTAAAAGGGTCACATCCCCAGCATTCTCTGCTCTGCCAGAAGCCGGTCTCCTTTTCCTTAGTACTTAATCAGGCCAGTATGCCCTGGTCTTAAAGGCACAGGGCCAGTAGGCACTGGTCTTAAAGGCACATGGCAAGTATGCCCTCGTCTTAAAGGCACATGACCAGCATCCCTGGTCTTAAAGGAGCATGACCAGCATTCTTGTTCTTAAAGGCACATTACCAGCTTTGCTGGTCTTTATGGCACTTGTTCCAACATTCCTTTCATGACCAGTATTCCTGGTCTTAAAGGCACGTGACCAGCATGCCCTGGTCTTATAGACTCGTGACCAGTATCCCCTGGTCTTAAAGACACGTGTCCAGTATACCCTGGTCTTAAAGGCACATGACCAGTATGCCCTTGTCTTAAAGGCACGTGACCAGTATTTCCTGGTCTTAAAGGCACATGACCAGTATGCCCTGGTCTTAAAGGCACGTGACCAGTATCCCCTGGTCTTAAACGCAATAACCAGTATGCCCTGGTCTTAAAGGCACATGACTAGTACGTCCTGGTTTTCAAGGCACATGACCAGTATGCCCTGGTCTTAAAGGCACGTGACCAGTATTCCCTGATCTTAAACGCAATAACCAGTATGCCCTGGTCTTAAAGGCACATGACTAGTACGTCCTGGTTTTCAAGGCACATGACCAGTATGCCCTGGTCTTAAAGGCTCATGTCCAGTATGCCCTGGCTTTTAAAGGCACACGACCAGTATGCCCTGGTCTTTAACCCCTTAAGCCCCGAGGGTGGTTTGCACGTTAATGACCGGGCCAATTTTTACAATTCTGACCACTGTCCCTTTATGAGGTTATAACTCTGGAACGCTTCAACGGATCTTGGCGATTCTGACATTGTTTTCTCGTGACATATTGTACTTCATTTTAGTAGTAACATTTATTCGATATAACTTGCGTTTATTTGTGAAAAAAACGGAAATTTGGCGAAAATTTTGAAAATTTCGCAATTTTCCAACTTTAAATTTTTATGCCCTTAAATCACAGAGATATGTCACGCAAAATACTTAATAAGTAACATTTCCCACATGTCTCCTTTACATCAGCACAATTTTGGAACCAAAATTTTTTTTTGTTAGGGAGTTATAAGGGTTCAAAGTTGACCAGCAATTTCTCATTTTTACAACACCATTTTTTTTTAGGGACCACATCTCATTTGATGTCATTTTGAGGGGTCTATATGATAGAAAATACCCAAGTGTGACACCATTCTAAAAACTGCACCCCTCAAGGTGCTCAAAACCACATTCAAGAAGTTTATTAACCCTTCAGGGGTTTCACAGGAATTTTTGGAATGTTTAAATAAAAATGAATATTTAACTTTTTTTCACACAAAATTTATTTCAGCTCCAATTTGTTTTATTTTACCAAGGGTAACAGGATAAAATGGATGCCAAACATTGTTGTACAATCTGTACTGAGTACGCTGATACCCCATATGTGGGGGTAAACCACTGTTTGGGCGCATGGCAGAGCTCGGAAGGGAAGGAGCGCCATTTGACTTTTAAATGCAAAATTGACAGGAATTGAGATGGGACACCATGTTGCGTTTGGAGAGCCACTGATGTGCCTAAACATTGAAACCCCCCACAAGTGACACCATTTTGGAAAGTAGACACCCTAAGGAACTTATCTAGATGTGTGGTGACCACTTTGACCCACCAATTGCTTCACAGAAGTTTATAATGCAGAGCCGTAAAAATAAAAAATCATATTTTTTCACAAAAATGATCTTTTCGCCCCCAATTTTTTATTTTCCCAAGAGTAAGAGAAGAAATTGAACCTCAAAAATTGTTGGCCAATTTGTCCTGAGTACGCTGATACCCCGTATATGGGTGTAAACCATTGTTTGGGCGTATGGCAGAGCTCGGAAGGGAAGGAGCGCCATTTTACTTTTCAATGCAAAATTGACTGGAATTGAGATGGGATGCCATGTTGCGTTTGGAGAGCCCCTGATGTGCCTAAACATTGGAACCCCTCACAAGTGACACCATTTTGAAAAGTAGACCCCTTAAGGAACTTATCTAGATGTGTGGTGAGCACTTTGACCCAACAAGTGCTTCACAGAAGTTTATAATGCAGAGCCGTAAAAATAAAAAATCTTATTTTTTCACAAAAATGATCTTTTCGCCCCCAATTTTTTATTTTCCCAAGGGTAAGAGAAGAAATTAGACCACAAAAGTTGTTGTGCAATTTGTCCTGAGTGCGACGATACCCCATATGTGGGGGTAAACCACTTTTTGGGTGCATAGCAGAGCTCGGAAGGGAAGGAGCGCCATTTGACTTTTCAATGCAAAATTGACTGGAATTAAGATGGGACGCCATGTTGGTTTGGAGAGCCCCTGATGTGCCTAAACATTAAAAACCCCCACAAGTGACACCATTTTGGAAACTAGACCCTCTAAGGAACTTATCTAGATGTGTTTTGAGAGCTTTGAACCCCCAAGTGTTTCACTACAGTTTATAACGCAGAGCCGTTAAAATAAATTTATTTTTTTTTCGCAAAAATTTTTTAGCCCCCAGTTTTGTATTTTCACAAGGGTAACATAATAAATTGGACCCCAAAAGTTGTTGTCCAATTTGTCCTGAGTACGCTGATACCCCATATGTGGGGGGGAACCACTGTTTGGGCGCATGGCAGAGCTCGGAAGGGAAGGAGCGCCATTTGGAATGCAGACTTAGATGGATTGGTCTGCAGGAGTCACGTTGCATTTGCAGAGCCCCTGATGTACCCAAACAGTAGAAACCACCCACAAGTGACCCCATATTGGAAACTAGACCTCCCATGGAACTTATCTAGATGTGTTGTGAAAACTTTGAACCCCCAAGTGTTTCACTACAGTTTACAACGCAGAGCCGTGAAAATAAAAATCCTTTTTTTTCCCACAAAAATGATTTTTAGCCCCCCAAATTTTTATTTTCCCAAGGATAACAAGAGAACTTGGACCCAAAAAGTTGTTGTCCAATTTGTCTCGAGTACGCTGATACCCCATATGTTGGGGTAAACCCCTGTTTGGGCGCACGGGAGAGCTCGGAAGTGAAGGAGCACTGTTTTACTTTTTCAATGCAGAATTGGCTGGAATTGAGATCGGACGCCATGTCGCGTTTGGAGAGCCCCTGATGTGTCTAAACAGTGGAAACCCCCCAATTATAAATGAAACCCTAATCCAAACGCACCACTAACCCTAATCCCAACTGTAACCCTAACCACACACCTAACCCAGACACACCCCTAATTCTAATCCCAACCCTAATCCCAACCGTAAATGTAATCCAAACCCTAACCCTAGCCCCAACCCTAGCCCTAACCCTAACCCTAACCGGAAAATGGAAATAAATACATTTTTTTTAATTTTATTATTTTTCCCTAAGGCTAGGTTCACATTGCGTTAGGGAAATCCGTTTAGCACTAGCGGATTGCGCTAACACAATGTCTTTTTAGGTGTCGTGTTTAGTGGTCGCGTTAACGTCCCCGCTCTGGAAGATCGGGGATCGGACCTCGGGCGCGCCGCGGACGCTGCAACCAGCGTCTGAGGCGCGCCACAAAAGAATGGCACCTTGCTAGCGCGAGCCGAAAATGGCACGCTCTAGCGATGCGCTACACCTGAAAATCACATTGCTGTCAATGGTTGTGCTAACGGACCCGTTGCACGGCGTTAATTGTGACATTTTCGCCGTGCAACGCTGTCCGTTAGCGTTAACCCATTAACGCAATGTGAACCTAGCCTAACTAAGGGGGTGATGAAGGGGGGTTTGATTTACTTTTATAGCGAGTTTTTTAGCGGATTTTTATGATTGGCAGCCGTCACACACTAAAAGACGCTTTTTATAGCAAAAAAGTTTTTGCGTCTCCACATTTTGAGACCTATAATTTTTCCATATTTTGGTCCACAGAGTCATGTGAGGTCTTGTTTTTTGCGGGACGAGTTGACGTTTTTATCGGTTACATTTTCGGACACGTGACAGTTTTTGATCGCTTTTTATTCCGATTTTTTTGTGAGGCAGAATGACCAAAAACCAGTTATTCATGAATTTCTTTTGGGGGAGGCGTTTATACCGTTCCGCGTTTGGTAAAATTGATGAAGCAGTTTTATTCTTCGGGTCAGTACGATTACAGCGACACCTCATTTATATCATTTTTTTTATGTTTTGGCGCTTTTATACGATAAAAGCTATTTTATAGAAAAAATAATTATTTTGGCATCGCTTTATTCAGAGGACTATAACTTTTTTATTTTTTTGGTTATGATGCTATATGGCAGCTCGTTTTTTGCGGGACAAGATGACGTTTTCAGAGGTAACATGGTTATTTATATCCGTCTTTTTGATCGCGTGTTATTCCACTCTTTGTTCAGCGTTATGATAATAAAGCGTTGTTTTTTGGCTCGTTTTTTTTTTTTTTTTCTTACGGTGTTCACTGAAGGGGTTAACTAGTGGGCCAGTTTTATAGGTCGGGTCGTTACGGACGCGGCGATACTAAATATGTGTACTTTTATTGTTTTTTTGTTTTTTTTTTATGTAAAGAAATGTATTTATGGGAATAATATTTTTTTTTTTCTGCTTTATTTAGGAATTTTTTTTTTATTTTTTTTTTTACAAGTGTGGAAATTTTTTTTTTTACTTTTTCACTTTGTCCCAGGGGGGGACATCACAGATCACCGATCTGACAGTGTGCACAGCACTCTATCAGATCGGTGATCTGACATACAGCCGGGCAGGATTAGAGCTGCAGCTGCAGCCTGATCCTGACCCGGAAGTGCTCCCTGCAGGACCCGGATGCAGCCCGGCGGCCATTTTGGATCCGGGGACTGCAGGGAGAAGACGCTCGGTACACGGTGAGCACATCACCGTGTACCGATCGTCTCAGGGAAGCCCGCAGGGAGCCCCCTCCCTGCGCGATGCTTCCCTGCACCGCCGGCACACCGCGATCATCTTTGATCGCGGTGTGCCGGGGGTTAATGTGCCGGGAGCGGTCCGTGACCGCTCCTGGCACATAGTGCCGGATGTCAGCTGCGATAGGCAGCTGACACCCGGCCGCGATCGGCCGCGCTCCCCCCGTGAGCGCGGCCGATCGCATATGACGTACTATCCCGTCCATGGGAATTAAGTCCCAGGTCACCTGGACGGGATAGTACGTCATATGGGATTAAGGGGTTAAGGCACGTGACCATTATGCCCTGGACTTAAAGGCTCAGGACCAGTACGCCCTGGTCTTAAACGCAAATGACCAGCATACCCTGGTTTTAAGGGCACATGACCATTATCTCCTGGATTTCAGCATGCCCTGCTTTTAAAGGCACATGAACAGTATGTCATCTTACAAAAGGCACAAGACCAGTATTCCCTGGTCTTAAAGGCTCATGGCCAGTAACCCCTAGCCTTAAAGGTGCATGACCAGTATTTACTGGTCTTAAGGGCACATCATCTATCCTAAGCTGGTCACCCTAACTGAGCTCTGGAGCACTCACATGCTCCCTCTCCTACAATGGGAGCCGTCGGCTAGCAGGGGCCGCAAGTATTCTAGAAAAACATACAGGTTCTAGAAAATCTCCATCAACATTTGACGGTGATGCACTGGAAGACCTCTAAGTAGGATACCATACCTGGTCGGAATTTTATGGGCGACGGGTCCCTTAAAGGGCTCCGATTTCCCCCCACACCTTCAACAGACGAGCACACGCAGTGTCGCCTCCATGTATCTTCTTCTGCATCCAGGTCTATCGCCACAACCTGCCCTGTCCACTCGAAAACCTCAATTCTGGGGATGTGGCGTCCACATTTGTGGCGTCCCAACAAGGAGGTTTTCCCCCCTTTGTATCAGATGCAAGAAAGTGGACGATTCCTCTCCACTTCCCTGTTAAGAAGATGGTGGATCGAGGTTTTTCCTTATTTTCTTCTCTGCACGATGATGGCAGAGACCTGCTGGTTACAGTACCGCATTCTGTCACTTGGCAGACTCGCCGGGCAGAATTTCTTGCGGTATTCCTACCAGTATCCTGGCAGGTGTATCATCAATTAAGATTCCACAGACGGTCAGATAGCAAATCTAGTTCGTTCCGTCTTGTGGTTTCGGGTTCAGCGCTCTACCCTTCCTTAGCCGCCACATGGGTTGCTTGACCAAAGGGAGAGAATGAAAGTCTCCGGGTCCCAGACCTTATCTACTTCGTTCCACAGTATAGCTGGCCAATCAAATCTTCTGAGCGGGAGACTTGCAAGGGATCGTATCTCTTCTTCAGGCTCAACCAGCAGTGGAAGCATTGGCCAGGACAGTCTAGATCTAAGGGATCTTGGTTCCAAAATGGAGGGAATGAAAAGTATCTCCATTCCTGGACCCCAAACTTCTAACAACCTTTGACAGGGCCCTTTCTTTTTTCGGATGGAGTTCCTCCGCTCAGCCACTTCTTCAACAGAGAAACGTGGTTGTTTTCTGGCATCCATCGTCATTCGGGATTCTTACCCTCACATACCTATTTCTCCTCTCTACTATAATCTCTTCGCCTTTCCATTCGCGAACAGTATTTTCACGACCTGGCCCTTCTGCCTGGCTACCACACCAGAGTGGTCGCAAGGGTCATGACGGTTGTCATGTTCTTCTTGCACCTTAGAAGCATGGTCGTCCTGCCCTATTTGGTCAACTTTGTAGCCGCTCTCCTAGGACTACGCTGAGTCGTCCATATCACTTGCAATTACCTCTCTATTGGGCTAGCAGCTAAACTTAGACAAGTTTTTTTCCTCATTCTCAGCCCAGCAGATCCTCTTTGAGGATGATCCTGCCCAAGAAGGATGGTTATTCTCTCTCGGGTCTAGGTCGTGGCCCTTCTACAGGGAGCTTGCGCACTCGATCTCTCATTCCCTCGGTTCTTTCAATTCGCTAGGAGGGTTCTGAGGGAAAGGACGTCTACGGAAGCAGTTTCCTTCGCTGCGCTCGTTTTCTGCAAGTCAATCAGGCTCTCAAAGGGTAGTCTCTGAGCTCCTTTCTCTTCCAGAGCCTTCTCCTGGCCCAAGGGCTATTGGGAGATACCATTGCCAGTTTTCTCCCGATCATCTCTCTGTAGATCCGAACGGTACGGCTATTCCTTCAGCAGGCCCTCTGCCTTCTGGCGGGTCTTCAGTTGGATAATGCCTCGGCTGTGCCCCAAGTTAGCCATCTAGCAAGTACCCTCAGTCAAGCGCCATGGCTAAGGTACCTCGCACTCTCTGATGGGCCGAGTTCTATCTTCGGTGATCTCAACAGTACATTCCCTGGAGTAGAACACTGGGCGGCAGACATATTCAGCCGTCCGGGTTTTTCCTCAAGTGAGTGAGAACTTCACTCGGAAATCTTCCATCGGACCTGCCTTCACTGGAGTACTCCAGAGGTAGTTCGGATGGCGTCCAAACTGAACGCCAATGTACTCCAGTTCATGGTTTGGCCTCGCGATCCAAGACCATTGCAGTGCATGATCTATTCTTCCATGGTACCAATTTCCATAACCCCTCTTCCACTACGTCTGAAACCTTTTCGGAAGCGGGTAGGGCCCCAGTGATCCCGGGAGACCCGCACTGACCATGTCAGGTTTTTTTCTCGCTTGCGGTACTAGTATTTTTCCGGCTTATTGTCTCAAGCTGGAAATATGGTCTTTCTTGCAGGCCTCAACCTGTAGTTCTTCCCTACCGCGTACCGTTAAATCCGTGGGACCTTAATGGTCCTGGGCATCTTACAGTGGACTCCTTTTCTGATCCGGATAGACTTTTCTATCAGGGAGGGTCTCTCCCCTTCTTTCTCTGCGCTCTTGTCCTCCTGATGAGTCTTCAGATCTCGGCGCTCTGTTCTTTATCTTTTTTCCTTATTACCTTCAAGGCAAGGTTGCCCTCTAGCCATCCCCTTCCCTCGTTGCCAAGGGGTATTATATCTCCACTGTTGCAGGGGCATCGTCCTCTTATCTCCTTCGGCTCTAGTCCACAAAGCGGAATGGGTTCTCCATAATCTGGAAGAAGCGAGTGCTCCGAGTGGGTACGTATCGAGGACGACGTCCTTCCAAAGGTTGGACATTTTACTCGGGTTTTTCGATGGTAAGTAGGCTTCCTGACGGTCGCAGGAAGGGTTTAGCCGTTTTTCTTCGGCCACGTTAGCCTGGTGGATTCTTTTCTCCATCCAGGAGTCCTTTCGCGCTAGATGCCAGCCTATCTCCCTGTCTGAGGGCTCTAGGCGCCAGACGTCGGCAAGCACGACCGCAGGCTTGCGAATTCCTCCAGGCCGCATGCATTCTTGAAGCACTATAATTCAATACTTCCACAGATGTGAGTCTGGGCAGGTGGACTTTACAGGCCGCGGTGGCGCACTTGTAAGTAGCGGCTACACGGCCTGAAGTGATGTTGTCCCCACCCAGGGACTGCTTTGGGACGTCCCATGGTCTGTGTCCCCCAATGAGGCGAAGGAGAAATAGGGATTTTTGTGTACTCACCGTAAAATCCTTTTCTCCGAGCCATTCATTGGGGGACACAGCTCCCACCCTGTTATTAGCTTATGCTTTGTTTTTATCTTTTGATATGTTATACTCTTATATATAATGTGACATGCTTTACGCTTATATGTCGTTATTGATCTCCTACTGCTTTTGCACCGAACTGGTTAGCTGGGAGCCAGCAGGAGGGTGTATACTGCAGGGGAGGAGCTAACTTTTTCTTTGTATTACTTAGTGTCAGCCTCCTGGTGGCAGCAGCATACACCCATGGTCTGTGTCCCCCAATGAATGGCTCGGAGAAAAGGATTTTACAGTGAGTACACAAAAATCCCTATTTTGTTGCAAACACAAGTATTTATTATAACTAATGTGTGTTGGTAACGGGTCTTCTTTAAAAAAAAAAAGCCTTTAAAAGATTTTTTTTCCAATAACAAATACTGGATTAAGATCTCGGAAACTGTCATTACAGATTGTCTGCTAATGTCTCATTCTCACAAAATAAGCAAAATCAGTCTTGAGACCTGGTGTTTACTACCACAATAATTTGATTTACATATACCGGTGATTTTTCCACATTTTGGCATGTAAAATGATATTCTGTGAAGAGCAAACATTAAGAATAGTAACTACATGTAATACAATACTTAAAAATAGTCAACATATATATTATCATTTGCATTAATAACCCAGTACAATATTAACTACTATTCTGCCTCAACCACATGATATACCTGGATATTTTGGTAAATGTAAACACCTTTGGGTTCCAGGCTTCGTGATTTATTGATCCCATAATCCCGGTCAAGAACCATGCGCCATTATGTTCACTAGCCAAAAGGCTTCCGTCCACCAGTGTATAGTCTATGTTCCTGTTTGATGTGGCACAGAACATTCGGTTTGTTTGTGTTGCATGGAAAGCAGATTCACAAGTTTCTTTATTCGTTTCTGCTACGGAAAATTGAACGGGCATTGTTTCCATATATTCTGAGGCTAGCTTCCAGCCTCCTACTGTACCTGGGACACGTGGAATCAGCACGCTCTCGGCAAAGTCTTTCTGGGGGATGCAGATGGGTAGAATATGTTTACAAAATTTGATAGTTTCCTCCAGTTTAAGGAGAGCAATGTCATTGTCTGTTGTGTCCTTCGAGTATTTTGTGTGGATACGATGGCTGGCCACCTTGATCTCCTGTCTGTTGTCAGTGCCCTTGTCTACTGCAGAAATAGACACAAGTTATACAAAGAATGAAATAATTGTTTTATTGCATATATGGCCTTAAAAACCCTGTATAAAGAAAGGACTAAACCCTTCCAAGCAATTACGTTTGGCCCTTACCTGCATGGATGAAAATTGTACCCTGCTGACTGCTGCACTTTGCAGTTGTAAGTACCAATGACTGGCTAAGTATGACCCCATTGCAGAAAGGAGTCCCTTCGGAATCTAATAGTAGTACCTGAAAAGAAATTACTTAGAGAATTAGAATTTGGGATAAGTTCTTATATTTTAATGCTTTTGTGGTTACTTTTTTTTAGTTATACTGTAATAATAACCTAACAAAACAAATGTGACAGGTTATTGTTATTGTTCTGTAATGCCAATATTTTTTTTTTTTTTTAGAAAACCTCTTACCATAATTAGATTTAATAACGTTTCTAAATAAACACTTTTTTTTTTTGCACCCTCACCTTGTTGCCTGTCACACTCTGCACTTCTGTTTTATATATATATTACTTCCATGCATGTCAGTTTTTTCTCTTCAAAGTGCATCTTGGATTTCAAATTTTCTTTATGCTCTGCTATCAATCCCATGATGCATCAACATCACATGGGTAGTCAGAGCTAGTACCATATGCTGTGGTAACAATGTGATTATCCTTTCCTCTTTACTCTTTAAATAGGCTAATAGATTATAGATAATAGCTGCGTAATAATCATCATTAATTGTGATAGAAGTTTCTCTTCCCCCTTCATTACACAAGAAGTTCTGGTAATTAAAAATGTGACCTTCTGAAGGGAATATTATGCCATTTATACCTTAAGGGGTGACCATTTGATCACGAGCTAGCTGAAGGAAAGTATACTAATTACATTTCAGATAAGAACAACTACAAGAAGTAATTTTAGCTGAATTATGGGGACGATTGCTAGATTTTAAAGAAAAAAACTTTAAGCTTTACCTGCCAGGGTAAAGGATTGGTGCTGTTGTTCTTGATAGCTGCCAATATTGTTTTCTCATCATTTACCAATTGTCCACAAGCATAGGGATCTGTCAAGATAGGCACAAAACAAGAGCGAAACATAATTCCAATGACTGATCACTCTCCATTGCACTAGGTTATAAGGCTTTCTAGATAGATATTCAGCTGTTCACTGGCATATAGTAGTTAAGTGTAAAAAAAAAAAAATGTAGTTATAAAATGTGCGTACAGGTTACCCTAATCTCTGGGTACTGTACTGAATTTCAATAACCTTTTTTTTTTCTTGTTTTTACACATACACTAGGTATTGTATACTGATTAGTAATGAGCGAACATGCTCTGATAAGGTGTTATTCAAGCATGCTCTATGTTCGAGTCCCCTCAACTGCATGTCTCCCGGCTGTTCGACAGCCACAACACATGCCTGGATTGACTTTTTGTTAGACAATCCCTGCATCTGTTGCAGCTGTTGAACAGCTGGGAGACATGTAGTCGCGTGGACTGGAACGTATTGTTTAAGCACGCCGAAGACACTCTGCACCCGAGCATGCTCGGATAACACCTTATCGCTAATAATAATGTCTTATCAGCATTATTCTAACTTGCCTGTGGGATGACATGACTTTTCATCTTCACCAAGCCTGTAGCCAGATGCACAGGAACAAATAGGAAGCTCAGGGCCATATGTAGGTTCACAGAAGTGCTGACATCCATCTTCGGCATCAGGGTGGCATTCATTTACCGCTGCAAAAACACATACCGTAATTGAAAATAATAACAGCTAAAGTGGAAATGATTTGACTGGACATATGGTTTGAGCCTGTAATATGTATATAATGAGAAAATGCATTCCTTGCCAGCCCCTGCAAAAAGGGGCCAGTGATTGTGGAGAGGCATCGCTCACGAGTACTGTGGATTCAAGAATTATGTGTTGTCGTGCAGCGGTAGCATCCGATGCAGTGATGAGGCATTGACCCAGCAAAGTTCAAAGCAAAACGTCTCTTTAATGTTCAACTCGCAGCACTAAACCGTACACGATATCCACCGGATCGCAGCCGGGAACCATATCCTCTGGATTGCAGACATTAAAGGGAACCTGTCACCTGAATTTGGCGGGACTGGTTTTGGGTCATATGGGCGGAGTTTTCAGGTGTTTGATTCACCCTTTCCTTACCCGCTGGCTGCATGCTGGCTGCAATATTGGATTGAAGTTCATTCTATGTCCTCCGTAGTACATGCCTGCACAAGGCAAGATTGCTTTGCGCAGGCATGTACTACGGAGGATAGAGAATGAACTTTAATCCAATATTGCAGCCAGCATGCAGCCAGCGGGTAAGGAAAGGGTGAATCAAACACCTGAAAACTCCGCCCATATGACCCAAAACCAGTCCCGCCAAATTCAGATGACAGAGTCCCTTTAAACACTCCAGTCCACCTCCGTGACCAATTGCCGTGAGCAACTGCACCGCCGTGTCTCACACAAATATACAACGCACGATATCCTCCGGATCGCAGCTGGGAACCATATCCTCTAGATTGCAGTCGATAAATACGCCAGTCCACCTCCGAGACTAGTTGCCGTGGGCGACTGCACAGCTGTGTAGTCTGTGGGTGCCAGGCCTCTCAGGTGCCTAGGCTGTTTGGCTCCGCTTGCTTGTGTTGCCTTATACAGGTGGAGCTCTGCAGAACCTTCTGCTCTGTACTCCTGCCAACACCAGACTGACTCTGAACCTGACACACCCTTTACTGCAGGGGTTTTAACTGAAATCTGTGGCCTTCAGCCACATGGAAAACCCAACCATACATGAAAAGGACTGCACCACTCCCATTCTGTAGTCTGTTTCAAAACACAACAGGCTAGAACAGGTTTTCCTAAATCTGCCTTGGACAAATAGCCTGCCCAAGACTAACACCCACTTTTATTCCGCATTGCAGTCACAGCTACGCCCGTGACTGCAATGCACTCCCATGGCATTAATTCCTCTTCTTAGCCAGATTGTTCGATGTAATATCCTTCCCTTAAATAGGGCAGCATATTCTCATCCTCTTTTACATAAATACTGTTTAAAAGTAGCCATGGTTTTACTTATTTTTTTCATAAATCTTTACTAAACGTGAATTTAAAAAACTTGGCAATATATCTTAGTAGATAACTCTGCTGCTTTCTCTCCCGAGACAGGTCATTCAGCCTAAAAAAAAATCTCAATGCACAGGTAAAATGTGTATTCATTGAAGACAGATTGTTGCATTACTGAGATAGGAGATGGATTGGAACGTTCTATAGAAGATTGTAACTACCGTTTCAGCAAAACTTTGAGCAGGATGTCTATATCTTCCTCTGGCTCCTCCTTCCTTACCGCATCTTAGAATATTTAAAGCGCCAACTGCCATCTCTTATCTCAGTATTAGGAATATCTGTCTTCACTGAATACAGATTTAACCCATGAATTGAAAGTGAAAGCGCAATCCAGGAGGTGAGAGAAGCAGATTTCTCTGATAAAATATACTACAAAGTTGCTTATTTTTATGTGTACTACTGATTTCTGAAATAAATATCAAAACGACAGTTTCTCTTTAAGCCATTAACGCTTCATGACGAGTATGGTATGTCATGAACAGGTGTCAGTCCCCACATCATGACGTGGTTATCCTGGCACCCGGAGGTCAAACAATTACTTCCTGGTGAGCCAGGTGTGATGGCCTGTTAGACCCAGCCATAGAGAGGGTCCAACAGGCATTCTGCCAGTGTAATCTGACAGATCTCATTCATTGCAGTACAACATTGCAGTGTAATCTGACAGATCTAATCCATTGCAGTCCCATAGACTTACAAATTGATAAACTTATTAAAGAAAACAAGAAAAAACAAAATAAAGAGCAAAAATATTACACCAATAAATATGCACATTTAAGTAAAAAACAAAATAAGCTAATAAAGTACACATTTGATATCGAGGTATCCAGAATGACCCAATTTGTAAAACTGCCACACTATTTGACAATACAGCTGAAAAGGGGTAGCACCGCTTGCCTGCCCAGGTCTCTCAACCAATGCACTACATGATGCAGCCTGCCCATGAAGATGTTGGCAGCACAGGTGCAAAATACCAAATAGACAGCCACTCACAGCCTATCAATTAATGGAGGTATATGTTTGCACAATAAAGGCCTGTATAGGGCTCTGTTCACATGCAGGTAATGCATAGTCTGGTACCCAGCCTATTAGTCACGCCCATACTATTCGATCTCCCTCGGCTCTGAACCCCACAGTGTGCTTAAACCGCAGTTAGCGTCCACATATTTGGCATTACTGTAGCAAGGATATCCCACTTAATTTATGGGGTGCGTAGCTCCAGAAGCACGAGCTGGGTACAATGTATAGGCACTACAATATTATATTTGCATTTTCACTCTGCAAGATTCATTGCTGCTTGTTTCTGGAAAACACCGAGTCAAAATCATCACTACACCCATAGATGAATTCCCAGAGGGGTGCAATTTCCAAATTGGGGGAGATTTTTGCTTTTTTGACCCTTAGGCGTTCTGCAAATGAAGTCTGCAAACTATTTTAGAAAAATCTGCGCTACAAAAGGAAAATAGCGCTCCTTCTTTCTGAGTCTTGCCATGTGACCAAACAGTACTTTACAGCTGCATTTTTAGTATTTTACGTTCACAAGAAATTGTGAAACAAATTAAAATGTCATATTTACTGTGACTGGGTGTACGGCAGAGCAAGAAGGGACAACAGGCCAAGGGATGATTCCACAGATTTATTATCAAGAACGCTGGAGCAACACATGCAGGTAGATCTACAGAGTCCACAATTAGTCCAGTGGAACAGGTTCGGGGGCACCTCCCGATAATCCTTGTGCAAGGTAACAAAGCAATAGTCCACAATTAGTCCAAGGGATCCCAAAACAATCTCACGAACGACGAGATATGTCCTCAGCTCAAGTCTCGCCCCGTTCGCTTCCGCAGTCCCAGATGGACATGGGGTCTTGCCTCAGCTAAGAATCCCCACTCCTTCTCCTTCCAGGATCAACTCACATCTGATCTCAAAATAAGAATGGATTGTCTGAGCTCCTGGGATCCGCCCATGAAGGGGGGTAGGGGTCACACCTTCTATTCAATGGTTGGGTCCACCAGAAGATTCTAGACTGGTGGGCTCCACGTAGTCTATGTAGTATGTACATTTGACTAGCCACCTGCTGTAAGGAAGAATGGCTATTCCTCCACTAGTGATGTTGACAAAGCTTAATTACATTATAGCTTAGGACTGCAAGTATTGGGGGAAGGAGACATATTGTTACAGGTGAACTCCCAGCCAAGAAAATACATAAATTACAGCTAATAGAAACCAGAGAACAGTTACATACATCAAATGGCATATTATTCAAATACAGGACAGGGCAAAAGTACATATCATGACAATCCCTTCCCCTCCAAATTTGTGTACGTACTAGGGACCTCTACAGGTCGCTGGTTAAGTATACACAGGCAGAGCGTAACTTACATGTGGCTTCATGCAGCCACGAATTGGCATCGTAGCTCTCCCACATCATTGCCCAGGAGAACATCTGCAGGCAGACCACCCATCACCCCAACCACACATCGCCTGACCCCAAAACCAAAGTTCAGATCCACAGTGGCTGTGGGAATAGTCCTCCATTGTCCACCAGCCAGTTCAATGACAATCCCAGGTCCTCTATGGATTGCCTCAGGCCGAACCACTCGGGAATCAGCCAGTGTGAGGAAAGCCCCTGAGTCACAAAATCCAATAAGTCTCTGTCCATCCAGCACGACCTCCTGCAAGTGCTTACCTCGATGAGCAGAAGTCGTCATAGCTGCAGGTCGCACACCATAAACTCCTAGTGGTGCAACATGGGTGGGTGAGGCACAAGGCCAGTCCTCACGTAGTGGTGACACGTTGTCCTCCATGGCACTTGGCTGTACATAATTAATAATACGACTGGGTACAGGATCAATCCTCATTTGAACAGCTGGGCAGGAGGCTTGCAGATGCCCCGGCTGTCCACATCGATAGCATCTGTGCTGGGTCTCACTCCATCCAAGGCGTCCTCTTGGGCGAGGGGTAAGGGAACCTGGAGGCCGGCCCCCACCTGAAGGTACTGTAGGGTTTTGAGGACGACTCCTCCATGGGCTGGCTTGGCATGAGGCCTGCAGATGCCCGGATGCCCACAACCATAACACCTGCGCTCTGCTACTTCCTCTCCTCGTCGTATTCCAGAAAGCGCAGTAGAAGCAACTGGAGGCACATTTACACGGGTATCAGCATGAGGTGGTGGCTTAGAGGAACGGGGAACAATGGGGACAGAAGAACAGGGGGCCACCGGTGTTGTGGAGCTGGTAGGCCTCTCTCCATCCTCCAGAATCCTCCACTGAGGCTTGATGGTGAGAGCCTCATCAGCTAGAGCTGCAGCTTCCTCCACAGTGGCTGGTCTCCTCTCACGCACTCATTCCCGGATCTCAGCAGGACACTTGAAGTAAAACTGCTCTTTTAGGATAACCTGGAGGAAGGTCTCCCAGGTTAAGGCCCCCTCTGCCTCCAGCCAGCGATGACATATCTGTTTGAGTCTGTGGGCATACATCTTGAAAGACACTTCCTCATCACAGGCTAAAGTACGGAACTGAGTCCTGTAAGTGTCTGGGGCAACAGCATAATGTTCTAGAATAGTCCGTTTAATCTCCGCATACTCACAGTTCCCCTGAGGGTCCATAGCTCTATAGGCTGCGGCAGCTCCACCCTCTAAGAGCCCCACCAGATGTCGGACTCGGTCCCTTTCCGGGACTTCAATTAATCGACACTGATGCTCAAAGTCCTGGAAGAAGCCCTCAATGTCGCCTGCAGCCTCATTAAAAGGCTTGAAGTCTTTGCGGGATACTCTGGGGAGTTCCCTCATGGTGGGTGCTGGGGTTAGAGTCTGTCTGGAGCTTCTAGCTGCTTCCAAAGCGATCTGCCTCTCCAGCAATGCCATCTCCTGAGCTCTGTCCTCGACTCTGTGAATGGCCTCCCTCTCCTGAGCTCTGTGAATGGCCTCCCTCTCCTGAGCTCTGTGAATGGCCTCCCTCTCCTCGGCTCTGTGAATGGCCTCCCTCTCCTCTGCTCTGTGAATGGCCTCCCTCTCCTGAGCTCTGTGAATGGCCTCCCTCTTATCGTCCATGGTGGCCTCTTCTCCCAGCAATGCCAACTCCTCCTCGTACCACACAACCCACTGACTTTTTTGGGTATTTACCTCCGGCTGCCTTCTTTCCTCCATTTGCTGTGAGGATCCTTCCTCAGCGTCATCTTGCAGGCGAACTCCTTCCAAAGCCTCAATTAGCTGCTCCTTGGAGAGTCCTTTAAAACGGACTCCTACTTCACGGGCCTTTGATTGTAGGCTCCCCAAAGTCCAGTTCTTGTACTCTGCGGTGTTGGTTCCCGATGTTGGGCCATTGTCCTCCATTCCTTCTGCTCTGATCCCTCTGCTGCTAACCAGTCTGTGACGGGGTGTACGGCAGAGCAAGAAGGGACAACAGGCCAAGGGATGATTCCACAGATTTATTATCAAGAACGCTGGAGCAACACATGCAGGTAGATCTACAGAATCCACAATTAGTCCAGTGGAACAGGTTCGGGGGCACCTCCCGATAATCCTTGTGCCAGGTAACAAAGCAATAGTCCACAATTAGTCCAAGGGATCCCAAAACAATCTCACGAACGACGAGATATGTCCTCAGCTCAAGTCTCGCCCCGTTCGCTTCCGCAGTCCCAGATGGACATGGGGTCTTGCCTCAGCTAAGAATCCCCACTCCTTCTCCTTCCAGGATCAACTCACATCTGATCTCAAAATAAGAATGGATTGTCTGAGCTCCTGGGATCCGCCCATGAAGGGGGGTAGGGGTCACACCTTATATTCAATGGTTGGGTCCACCAGAAGATTCTAGACTGGTGGGCTCCACGTAGTCTATGTAGTATGTACATTTGACTAGCCACCTGCTGTGAGGAAGAATGGCTATTCCTCCACTAGTGATGTTGACAAAGCTTAATTACATTATAGCTTAGGGCTGCAAGTATTGGGGGAAGGAGACATATTGTTACAGGTGAACTCCCAGCCAAGAAAATACATAAATTACAGCTAATAGAAACCAGAGAACAGTTACATACATCAAATGGCATATTATTCAAATACAGGACAGGGCAAAAGTACTTATCAGATTGTCATGATATGTACTTTTGCCCTGTCCTGTATTTGAATAATATGCCATTTGATGTATGTAACTGTTCTCTGGTTTCTATTAGCTGTAATTTATGTATTTTCTTGGCTGGGAGTTCACCTGTAACAATATGTCTCCTTCCCCCAATACTTGCAGCCCTAAGCTATAATGTAATTAAGCTTTGTCAACATCACTAGTGGAGGAATAGCCATTCTTCCTCACAGCAGGTGGCTAGTCAAATGTACATACTACATAGACTACATGGAGCCCACCAGTCTAGAATCTTCTGGTGGACCCAACCATTGAATAGAAGGTGTGACCCCTACCCCCCTTCATGGGCGGATCCCAGGAGCTCAGACAATCCATTCTTATTTTGAGATCAGATGTGAGTTGATCCTGGAAGGAGAAGGAGTGGGGATTCTTAGCTGAGGCAAGACCCCATGTCCATCTGGGACTGCGGAAGCGAACGGGGCGAGACTTGAGCTGAGGACATATCTCGTCGTTCGTGAGATTGTTTTGGGATCCCTTGGACTAATTGTGGACTATTGTTTTGTTACCTGGCACAAGGATTATCGGGAGGTGCCCCCGAACCTGTTCCACTGGACTAATTGTGGACTCTGTAGATCTACCTGCATGTGTTGCTCCAGCGTTCTGGATAATAAATCTGTGGAATCATCCCTTGGCCTGTTGTCCCTTCTTGCTCTGCCGTACACCCCGTCACATTTACCTATTTCCCCTTGTAAAGATTTAAACTCTGGGAATAAAACATTACAGTGGTAAAAATGTAAATATTTTTTCTTCACCACCCAATGGTATAACATTTTGTGAAACATGTCAATATGCTCACTGCACCTCTAGCTGGTTACATTAAGGGTGTACTTTGTAAAGTGAGGTCGCTTATGGGGGGTCCTTCTTTTCTGACACCTTAGAGGCTTTGCCATTTTAACATGGCACCTGCAAACCATTCTAGGCAAATCTGCACTCCGATGTGGAGTTTCCGACCATATATGGGGTATTGCCGTACTCAGGAGAAACTGCATAACAAATCTTGTGGTCCATTTTCACCTATTAGCCCTTTCGAAAATTAAAAAGTTGGGGCTAAAACAACATTTTAGAGAAAAAATGTAATTTTTTATTTTCACAACCCAATGTTATACAATTCTGTGTAATGCCTGTGGGTTTAAAATGCTCAGTATACCCTAGAGCAGTGTTTCTCAACTCTAGTCCTCAAGACCCCATAACAGGTCATGTTTTCAGGATTTCCTTAGTATTACACAGGTGATAATTTTATCACCTGCTCAAGCATTAATTCCATCGCCTATGCAATACTAAGGAAATCCTGAAAACATGACCTGTTGTGGGGTCTTGAGGACTGGAGTTGAGAAACACTGCCCTAGAGGAATTGTTTGAGAGGTGTAGTTTCCAAAACGAGGTCACTTGTGGTTTTTTTTTTGCTGTTTTGGCATCTCAGGGGCTCCGCCAATATGACATGGTGTCCGTAATCTCTTGTAGCAAAAATTATGCTCCAAAAGTCAATTAGCACTCCTTCCTATTCAAGCCCTGCTGTGTGCCCAAACAAGAGTTTCTGACCACATATGGAGTATCTCTGTACTTAGGGAGAAATTGCACAACAAATTATGTATTCCATTCTCTGCTGTTACCCTTGTGAAAAATTAAAAGTTGGGCCTTCAGCAACATTTTTGTTGAAAAGCAAAATAATATTTCATCTTCACATACCAAAATATTTTATCATTCTGTGAAGCAGGGTTCTAGATGCTCGCCATAGCCCTAAACATATTACTTGAGGAGTGTAGTTTCCAAAATGGAATCATGTTTTGGGGAAATTACGTGGTCCAATTTCTTCTGTTACCTTTGTGAAAATGAAAAATTTGAGGCTAAAACAACATTTTTGGGAAAAAGACGTAATTTTTAATTTTCACAGTCCAATGTTTTAAAATTCCGTGAAGCACCTGTGTGTTCAACATGCTTCTCACAGCTCTAGATAAATTGCTTGAGGGGTGTAGTTTCAAAAATGGGGTCACTTGTGGGGGATTTCCACTGTTTAGGCACATCAGGGGCTCTGCAAACACGACATGGCGTCTTCTATTTACATCTAGCCAATTTTGCTATCCAAAGTCAAAATGTGCTCCTTCCTTTCTGAGCCTTACTGTGCGCCCAAAAAGTAGGTTTCCACCACATATGAGGTATCTGAATGCTCAGGAGAAATTGCACAATGAATTTTGGAGGTCAATTTTCTACTTATACCGTTGTGAAAATCACATTTGAGGCTTAAACGACAATTTTATTGGAAAAATGTATTTTTTCATTTCCACAGCTCAACGTTATAAAATTCTGTGAAAAATCTGTGGGGTCAAGATGCTCAGCGCACCACTTCATACATTAATTGAAGCATGTAGTTAACAAAATGGGGTTAGCAGTGGAGAGTTTCCACTGTTTAGACACATCAGGGGCTCTGCAAACACGCCATTGCGTCCGCTATCTTTTCCAGCCAGTTTTGTGCTCCAAAAGTAAAATGGTGCTCCTTCCCTTCCCAACTCTGCTGTGCATCCAAAATAGTAGTTTTCCACTACATATGGGGCTTCGGCGTACCCAGGAGAAATTGTACAACAAATTGTATGGCCGTTTTCTCCTGTTACCCTTGTTAAAATTAAATATTGGGGCTAAAGCAACGTTATAGAAACTTGATTCCAGATCACCCAGTTGCTCTATGCTCATCCACCTGGGGCCCAGACTCTGGCCTCGCCCTGGCCTCACCTCACATCAAGGAAAATATAAAAAATTGGAGTCCGGCTCAACAGGACTGGATTTTCCTTTTTTTTTTAAAGATATTATAGTGCATACAAAAGAAAAATGTACATGGTACATGAGTAAGACTGCCTAGTGCAGTCGAAACGCGTCAACTGAGTCATGTCGACCATGTACATTTTTCTTTTGTATGCACTGTAATTTCTTTTGAAAAAGAAAAGGAAAATCCAGTCCTGTTGAGCCGGACACCAATTTTTTCTATTTTCCTAAAGCAACATTGCTTTAACTCCTATAAAGGATTAGAAAAACTTCTTGATTTGGTTATGAGCGGAGCAGTTTTTAAAATGGTGCTGTGGTCTCTAAAAAAAAAAAAGGCTTTGTAAATTTTGATGGAATAATGAAAAATTACTGATAACTAAAATAAAATTGTTTAAAAAATGCTGATGTAAATTAGACATATGGGCAATGTTATTTATTAACTACCATATTTTCTGGTGTATAAGACGACTGGGCGTATAAGACGACCCCCTACTTTTCCATATAAAATATGGAGTTTGGGATATACTCGCCGTATAAGACGGGGTCATCTTATACGCCCAGTCATCTTATACGGCGTGTGCGGTGCGGATGGTTCCCTGGGTCTGGAGGAGAGGAGACTCTCCTTCAGGCCCTGGGATCCATATTCATGTAAAAAAATAGAATAAAATTAAAAAATATGGGATATACTTACCCTCCGATGGCCCGCGGCTCTCAGCGGTGCAAGCGGCGGCCTCCGTTCCTAAGGATGCATTGAGCGGAGGACCTTCGATGACGTCGCGTGACCGTGACGTCATCGAAGGTCCTTCGCTCAATGCATCCTTAGGAACGAATGTCACCGCTTGCACCGCTGAGAGCCGCGGGCCGTCGGAGGGTAAGTATATCCCATATTTTTTATTTTTATTCTATTTTTTTTACATGAATATGGATCCCAGGGCCTGAAGGAGAGTCTCGTCTCCTCCAGATCCTGGGAAACAAACAGGACCGCTCCCTGTACACGACGTACCCGGCGTATAAAGCGATCCCCGACTTTTGAGATGATTTTCAGGGGTTAAAAGGTCGTCTTATACGCCGGAAAATACGGTATTTGTGTGGTACATTTAAAGGCATAAAAATTCAAAATTTCAAAAATTGTGAAACTTTCAAAATTTTTATGGGAAAAATAAAAATTTTCATTTTTTCCCTCCACATTGTTTTAACTCCTGTTGAGGGTTAAAAAAAACTTCTTGAATGTGATTATGAGTACTTTGAGGGGTGCAGTTTTTAAAATTATGTCACTTTTGGATATTTTTTGTCACATAGGTCCCTCATAAAAATTCAAAATTTCAAACATGAAATTTTCAAATTTTTGTGTCAAATTTTTGATATTTTCATAAATAAACGCAAATCGTATCAGACAATATTTACAACTAACATAACGTGCAACATGTCACGGACAAAAACATATCACTGGGATATGTTGAAGCTTTCCAGGGTTAGTACAAAAAGTGACGCATGTCAGATTTGAAAAATGAGGCTCTGTCATTAATGTACAAAGTGATAGAAATAATTGTCATGCAACTGCTATTCTCTGAGTCTTCCATAAAGATGCATGCTCAGCTCAACTAAGCGTTCATGTTGACTTCAAAGGAAATCAGGATAAGCAGCTTCTTAACACTGTTAGTAACACTTCTCTTTTGAGTGAGGAAAAGATTGAACAAGCTGTAGCAATTTAGACTTTGTAGACCGCATAGCCATAAGGTTGTAACTTTCATTAGGGCTTAAATAGTGGCTACTGCTTCAGTAAGCAGTAATACATGATTGAAGGGAATCTGTCACCTCATTTTGGCCCTATAAACTGCGGCCACCGCCATCAGGGGCTTATCTACAGCATTCTGTGATCCTGTAGATAAGCCCTCCATGTAACTTGAAAGATAAGAAAAACAAGTTAGATTATACTCACTGGGGGGCGGTCCGGTGCGGTCCAGTCCGATGGGCGTCGCAGGTCCGGGTCTGGTGTCTCCCATCTCCATGCGATGACATCCTCTTCTTTGATTCCTGTTACGGCTCCTACGCAGGCATACTTTTTCTGCCCTGTTGAGGGCAGAGCAAAGTACTGCAGTGCTCAGGCGCCGGGAAAGGTCAGAGAGGTCAGACCCTGAATGTCTATCTGATCTCCATGTTTTTTTTTACCTCTGTTATGCACTGAATGTCTCCAGCTTCTCCTAGACCCTGAATGTCTATCTGATCTCCATGTTTTTTTTCCTCTGGTATGCACTGCTCACCCTTAACTTTTGTTCCATAATGTACTTCACTTCACTTCTCTGGTGTCTTCCATGCATTCCTCTGAGTGGTCAATCTAATCCCTCCTCCCCCTTTTATGATCTTTGTCTTACTCTGAACATGTGTTCTGGCCACACATGCTCTCACAGCTGAACCCACTTACCAACACATATATTCACATGCAGGCGTCTGCTCCAGACGTTGTCTGCTCCATTCATCTTTTAACTTCCATCTTTTAAATTACATCTTTTTAGTTACTTTGAATTAGAATGAATTGGACTGGAATTGACTGGAAGGTAACGGAATAGCAAACCTCCACAATGTTTTGGTTTCTTTTCTCTTTCACTCACATACTACTTTCCTTCTTACAATCTCCTGCAATCCCTCCACCTAGTAAAGAACTAGTCATTTCTCCCTCCATCCTCCCCAGCCATCTCACCTTCTCCTCAGAACTGTTCCTCCACATACAATCCTATTTCTCCATACACACTCGGCCACATTATGTCCTATCCTGCTCCTACCTTCTAACGCTCTGTCTGCTACTTCTCATCTCTGGTGATGTATCCCCAAATCCCGGCCCTCCTCAAACCATCCCCATACTCATTTCTAACCCCCTGCCACGACCCTCTGCACGTTTTCCCAACAATGATAACCTCATACCCATTCATCCAGCCCCCACTCCACCAGTCCCTCTACCTGGAGCACTATGGAACGCACGCTCTGTCTGCAGCAAACTGCCATTTATCCATGACCTCTTCATTACCAACAAAATCTCCTTCCTTGGCATCACTGAAACCTGGCTCACCCCTCTGACTCAGCCTCTCCAGCTGCGCTTTCTCACACCCCTCGCCCCAGCAACAAACGTGGTTGAGGGGTTGGCTTGCTCCTGTCCGACACCTGCTCCTTTACTTCATTCCCATTACCACCCTCCATTGCTCTTCCCTCATTTGAGGTGCACTCCGTCCGCATCTATTCCCCCTCCATCCTCCAGCTGGCTGTCATCTACCGCGACCCAGAACTAGCCATCTCCACCTTTCTTGACCACTTCACCACCTGGCTACTTCATTTCCTCTGCTGACATCCCTACTATCATCATGGATGACTTCAACATCCCCATTGACACTTCCACCTCAGCTGCCTCTAAACTTTTTATCACTGACTGCCTCCTTTGGCCTCACTCAATGGTCCTCTGAGGCCACTTACAAAGCTGGCCACACGCTGGACCTCATCTTCACCTGCCTCTGCTCCCTTACTAATGTCACTAAGTCTCCCCTCCCCCTGTCTGACCATAACCTACTGACATTCTCTTCCCTCACTTCTCCTAGTGTGCAACCCCCACTCCACAAACTCACTCACCCTCGCAGAAATCTCAAACACCTCAACTTACAATCACTCTCGGAGTCCCTTCTCCATCTTACAGACATTGCCTCCCTTCATGGCACAGATGCTGCTGCCACTTTTTGTAACACCACAATAACCGCAACACTCGATTCGTCCGCCCCCCTCATGCATAGCAAATCTCGTGCACTCAACAGGCAGCCCTGGCTGACCAGCCTGACCAAAGAACTGAGACGGGCCTCCAGGATCGCTGAGCGGAGATGGAAGCGGTCCCGCTCTGCCGACCACTTCACTGCATACAAGCAGTCCCTCGCCAGCTTCAAGTCCACGCTCACTGCCACAATACAAACTTACTTCTCATCTCTCATATCCTCCTTTTCTCACAACCCTAAACAGCTTTTCATCACTTTCAATTCTCTACTCCGTCCCCCCGCACCTCCTCCCCGCACCTCCGCCCTCCCCTCTCATTTCTGCTGTAGACTTTGCCTCTTTTTTTAAACAGAAGATCGATACGATCAGAGAAAGCTTCGGCCCACAGCACCCAATGCCCCTCTTAGCTACACAACCCTGTTCTCCCAAAACCAGCTTCTTCATCATGACAGTAGGTCACCTCTCTGCCCTCCTGTCAAGATCACACCTCACCACTTGCACACTTGACCCGCTACCCTCCCTAACCTTGCAACGGTCTTCATCCCAACCCTAATGCACCTCTTCAACCTCTCACTCACAACAGGTGTCTTCCCCTCATCTTTCAAGCATGCCAAGATCACACCCATCCTCAAAAACCTCTCCCTCGACTCATCTTCTGTGTCTAGCTATCGCTCGATGTCTCTTCTCCCTTATGCCTCCAAATTACTGCAACAACACGTCCATCTTGAACTGTCCTCCCACCTCTCCTCCTGCTCCTTCTTTAACCGGTTACAATATGGCTTCCAACCCCATCACTCAACTGAAACTGCCCTAACTAAAGTCACCAATGACCTACTAACTGCCAAGAGCAAGCGACACTATTCTGTCCTCCTTCTCCTAGACCTGTCTTCTGCCTTTGACACTGTGGACCACTCCCTTCTGCTACAGATCCTCTCATCTCTTGGCATCACAGACTTGGCCCTATCCTGGATCTCGTCATATCTGACAGTCCGAACATTCAGTGTCTCCCTCCCCCACACCACCTCCTCACTTCGCCCCTTGTCTGTCGGTGTTCCTCAAGGCTCTGTTCTAGGACCCCTACTCTTCTCCATCTACACCTTCGGCCTGGGACAGCTCATAGAATCCAACGGTTTGCAGTACCAGCTCTACGCCGATGTCACGCAGATCTACCTATCCAGACCTGACCTCACCTCCTTACTTACCAAAATCCCACGCTGTCTGTCTGCTATTTCAGCCTTCTTTTCTGCTCGCTTTCTAAAACTGAACATGGACAAAACAGAATTCATCATCTTTCCCCATCTCACTCTACCCCTCCACCAGACCTATCCCATCAATGTTAACGGCTGCTCACTTTCCCCAGTCCCACATGCCAGGTGCTTCAGGGTGATCCTCGACTCTGCCCTCTCTTTCAAGCCACATATCCAAGCCCTTGCCTCCTCCTGCAGTCTCAAACTCAAAAATATTTCCCTGATCCGCGCATTCCTTGAACACGACACCACAAAAACACTAGTGCATGCCCTTATCATCTCCTGCCTTGACTACTGCAACCTCCTACTCTCTGGCCT
This sequence comes from Ranitomeya imitator, assembly GCF_032444005.1. Classification (NCBI taxonomy): domain Eukaryota; kingdom Metazoa; phylum Chordata; class Amphibia; order Anura; family Dendrobatidae; genus Ranitomeya; species Ranitomeya imitator. The sequence goes on from NC_091284.1 coordinate 549,296,171, forward strand.
CCCCTCTAGCAATCTGGCACCACTCCAATCCATCCTACACTCTGCTGCCCAACTAATTTACCTGTCTCCCCGCTATTCCCCAGCCTCTCCCCTATGCCAAGCCCTTCAATGGCTTCCTATCGCCCAGAGACTCCAGTACAAAACCCTTAAAATGACATACAAAGTCATCCACAACCTGTCTCCTCCATACATCTGTGACATGGTCTCCCGGTACTTACCTACACGCAACCTCCGATCCTCTCAAGATCTCCTTCTCTACTCCCTCTCATCTCTTCTTCCGCATCCAAGACTTCTCCCGTGCTTCCCCCATTCTCTGGAACTCTCTACCCCAACACATCAGACTCTCGCCTACCATAGGAACCTTCAAAAAGAACCTGAAGACTCACCTCTTCCGACAAGCCTACAGTGATCCTCAACCTACTGAACTGCCGCACAACCAGCTCTACCCTCTCCTAGTGTATCCTCCCCCATCCCCTGCAGACTGTGAGCCCTCGCGGGCAGTGTCCTCCCTCCTTATGTACCTGTGTGCCTTGTTTTTTGCTCATGTTTAATATATTTGCCTATATTTGCCCCCTTTTCACATGTAAAGCACCATGGAATAAATGGCGCTATAAAAATGTATAATAATAATAATAATAGAGGCCTGCGCACTGCAGTACTTTATGCTGCCCTCAACAGGGCAAATCAGTACGCCTGCGCAGGAACCACAACAGAAGCAAGGAGGATGACAACATCATATGAAGATGGGAGGCCCCGGACCTGCGACACCCATCGGACCCGAACCGGGACCACCCCTGGGTGAGTATAATCTAACTTGTTTTTCTTATCTTTCAGGTTACATCGGGGGCTTATCTACAGCATTACAGAATTCTGTTGATAAGCCCCTGATGGCGGTGGCCAAAGCTTATAGGGCCAAAATGAGGTGACAGATTCCCTTTAAACACTACTTGCAAAGTATTAATTTATCTGCAGATAAATTGCTTTAGACAGGATCAGAATAAGCTGGTGTTTGTGTGTGTGTATGTATGTGCGTACATGTTAGAAAGAAAGCACTGTTTATGGCTATAGGACTACCAGTGTCCTCTAATTTACAGTTGTTTCTGATCTAGATGGAGACTTGGTGTCACCCAAGCACGGTGTACAGAGAAAAAGGGATTCCTGCTCTTCTTTCTCTGTAGCATATGCAGCAGGTTGGAATACAAAATACCTCAGTACTTGGCTGGGTAGCTGTGAACCCAGCACCAAATCAATCCAATTTTTTTTTTAAACTGCTGCAGGATCTATTTACATATGCTAAGCCTCTCGCTGGTCTAAGTGCTCCTCACTCCTCCTTCCCTCTCCATAGAGTTTAACAGGAGGTATAACCTTATACTTCAGAGAGTTGGCAATTGGTTAGGGCAAGATGGATTTAAAGGATTACACCCACCTCCAAGATCCTATCCAATCCCAATACGTAATATGTGTAATAATAATAATTATAGCAAATACCTCCAATCACAAATGTTCTTGTGATTCATTGTGTCACCTTCCCCATGAATAGCAATTTGCAGTAGCTTAGGTATCTATGGTTATGACCACTCATGTAGTGACAGTTAATTGTTAGTGGTCATAACCATGGATACCTAAGCTAATGCGATGCCTGAACATGGGGTAATTCATTTCAAAAACCTGACCGGCACACCCAAACATAGACTAAGTGTGAACAGGTGCTGAACCTAGAGTCGCCAACTCGTATATAGTTAAGTAAATAAGGCAGCACACTGCAGCGCTAGAACATGCAAACTTGAAATACGAAATTTGAACTGCATTACTGCACTAGAAATATGAAAAATGAGAGCGTTTAGCGCATAAAAATGGCCAATTTTATGTGTACCTGGTAGCCCCTTTACGGCATCTCTCTTATACCAGGTCTACAGAGAGAGAGAATTTTAGTCTAGGAAGAGGTTTCACATGTACCCATTCAGATGGAGACGTTTATTCTCAGCGAGGTAAGGCAAGTGTAGGACCTGGTATAAGAAAGATGCCGTAAAGGGGCTACCAGGTACTCTCCGTGCTGGCGCCGGGCAGGTTCAATGCATATCAACCTGCAGACTAACTTCATATCTGCAGGTTAATAGCGTTTTTTCACGTGACCGGTTCCCATTAAATCACTCTTAAACTAGCAAGCTACACAATTTTTTTACTTTTCTGCATCATGTTGTTGTAGATTCTTCTTCTTACCAAACTGGCAATTCCTTCCCATGTAACCATCGGGGCAAGTGCAGGTGTAGCTTCGTATAGAGTCTGTGCACGCACCTTCATTCTGGCATGGGCCTGAGGAACATGGTCGGCCATCTACAGATAGGGGTAAAATAGTATTTTTGATGATTACAGTAAATTGTTTTATGAACTACATATTACACAGTGCTTTGTCTAACAGCTCATACACTCTACTGCTATAACCTATTGCCTGCCTATGATCACTTATTATTTCATAAATAAATCATATTTATATGGATATACTGTGTAGGATATTAATATCCCGATGGTAAAAAATGATGATTTAGAATGTAAATCCGCTTTTCCTTAGTCCGGTCAGCAGCACAACATATGGGGAATATTTCTGGCCTGTAAGACGATAGGGCAGGTGGAATTTTCCAACATGACAACATCAGGCCCCATATTGCTTGTGATACTGTGATGGCCTATACAAGCCACCATGGACTACATAGTCGTCAAACTTGTGTTCCATTGAGCACAACTGGGAAGTCACTTGTATATTATCAACACGTCCATTGATCTTGTAATTTCCATAATATTGTGACTTTTCCTTCTAGGTGTTGCAATTTCAATGTTGAGGGATATATATATATATACATATATATATATATATATATACGTACACTTAATTGTATACAAAGTTATGAATACATTTGAAACAACAACAAAAAAAGATGTGTGCCAAACAAAATGATCCCTTAACAAAAAATGTAAATATATTGAGATACAAGCCAAGAAAAAAAATTGCTTAAAAAGCCATGCCTATAGCATTGGACAAGCCCATAATAGAGCTATAGTCCACCCTATCCTGTCACATATAACCCAGGTTATCAATAATGAAAACAGCAGTAGTTATGCTGGTGCAACAATGATGGGAGTTAAATAGGTGGATGGAGGCAGCAATTGCATAGATAAGCTTACGGCACATATCAATAAATATTATATACTACCAACCCATCCCATGGACATATGGACAAGCAATCAATAAGAGGAAGGCAAAAGAATATATCCCATATAATGGTCATTAATATGAAAAAAAAAATCAAAAATCTAAATGTCACCCTGTAAGCCCGAAATAGAGCTATGTTCTACCCTATCATATATCTGTGTTGTAATATAATAATAACTAGCTATTGAACCCGTTCTACGCCCGGGTGGCGAGCATTTATATTGGTATATTGTCTCCATCATGGTATGTGCTGCTCCATCCTGCGTCCCCATCCTGTCATGTGCTGCTCCATCCTGCGTCCCCATCCTGTCATGCGCTGCTCCATCCTGCGTCCCCATCCTGTCATGTGCTGCTCCATCCTGCGTCCCCATCCTGTCATGCGCTGCTCCATCCTGCGTTCCCTTTCCTGTCATGCGCTGCTCCCATCCTGCGTCCCCATCCTGTCATGCGCTGCTCCCATCCTGCGTCCCCATCCTGTCATGCGCTGCTCCCATCCTGTGATGCGCTGCTCCCATCCTGCGTCCCCATCCTGTCATGTGCTGCTCCATCCTGCGTCCCCATCCTGTCATGCGCTGCTCCATCATGCGTCCCCATCCTGTCATGCGCTGCTGCATCCTGCGTCCCCATCCTTATGTGCTGCTGCATCCTGCGTCCCCATCCTGTCATGCGCTGCTGCATCCTGCGTCCCCATCCTTATGTGCTGCTGCATCCTGCGTCCCCATCCTTATGTGCTGCTGCATCCAGCGTCCCCATCCTTATGTGCTGCTGCATCCTGCGTCCCCATCCTGTCATGCGCTGCTGCATCCTGCGTCCCCATCCTTATGTGCTGCTCCATCCTGCGTCCCCATCCTTATGTCCTGCTCCATCCTGCGTCCCCATCCTTATGTGCTGCTCCATCCTGCGTCCCCATCCTTATGTGCTGCTGCATCCTGCGTCCCCATCCTTATGTGCTGCTCCATCCTGCGTCCCCATCCTTATGTCCTGCTCCATCCTGCGTCCCCATCCTTATGTGCTGCTCCATCCTGCGTCCCCATCCTTATGTGCTGCTGCATCCTGCGTCCCCATCCTTATGTGCTGCTCCATCCTGCGTCCCCATCCTTATGTTCTGCTCCATCCTGCGTCCCCATCATTATGTGCTGCTCCATCCTGCGTCCCCATCCTTATGTGCTGCTGCAACCTGCGTCCCCATCCTTATGTGCTGCTCCATCCTGCGTCCCCATCCTTATGTCCTGCTCCATCCTGCGTCCCCATCCTTATGTGCTGCTCCATCCTGCGTCCCCATCCTTATGTGCTGCTGCATCCTGCGTCCCCATCCTTATGTGCTGCTCCATCTTGCGTCCCCATCCTTATGTGCTGCTCCATCCTGCGTCCCCATCCTTATGTGCTGCTGCATCCTGCGTCCCCATCCTTATGTGCTGCTCCATCCTGCGTCCCCATCCTTATGTGCTGCTCCATCCTGCGTCCCCATCCTTATGTGCTGCTCCATCCTGCGTCCCCATCCTTATGTCCTGCTCCATCCTGCGTCCCCATCCTTATGTCCTGCTCCATCCTGCGTCCCCATCCTTATGTGCTGCTGCATCCTGCGTCCCCATCCTTATGTGCTGCTCCATCCTGCGTCCCCATCCTGTTATGTGCTGCTCCATCCTGCGTCCCCATCCTTATGTGCTGCTCCATCCTGCGTCCCCATACTGCCTCTGACCCGCTCGGCGCCGAGTGCTGGGGGGCCTGAGCAGGCGGGGACACCGGCGCGCTGTGGGGGTCAGGTGCCGGTATCGCCGCCAGCTCAGGCCCCCCCAGCACTTACTATACTCACCTGTCCGGCGTTCCATCGCTGAGCGCCGCCATCTTCTCGGTCTCCTGGCTGTGACTGTTCAGTCAGAGGGCGGCGCCGGCGCGCATTAAGCGCGTCATCGCGCCCTCTGAACTGAAGGCCACAGACCGAAGACCGGGAAGATGGCGCCGCTCAGCGATGGAACGGGGACAGGTGAATATAGGCAGATACTCACCCTCCTGGCGGTCCCTGCTTCTGCGGTGGAGATCGCGGTGTGTGTTCAGTGTGAACGCACACCGCGATCTCCCGGGAGCGTCGCTCTGTGAGGCTCAGACTGCGCCGGCGCTTGCGCTTGCGCAGTCTATAGAGGCTTCGGACAGAGTGACGCTCCCAGCGTTATATTATAGATATTATACAGGTAGTGTAAGATGGCAATAATATGAATAAACAGATAGGCACTAAATAAAAAGAGCAATAATGTATACTGCCAACACAAATAGAAAAAAAGAGGGTTCCAGATTCATAAAATTGCAATAATTTTGATTGAAAAAATTGGTAAAAAAAATTCCATATTACTGCGAGCAACGCGTTTTGAAGACCTGCTGCGTTCTTTGTCACAGCTTCTAGAAATTCCATGATACATTTATGTGCTGAGAGCACCGATGAAAATGGAAAGAGCACATGGTATTAATTGAATTAAAAACAATATGCACAATATACACGTAACTACAGCTTTAACCCCTTGGTGACTGAGCCAATTTTGACCTTAATGACCAGGCCAAATTTTACAAATTTCTGACCACTGTCACTTTATGAGGTAATAACTCCGGAACACTTCAATTGATCCCACTTATTCTGAGATTGTTTTTTCGTGACATACTGTACTTCATGATAGTGTTAAAATTTGGTCAACATGACTTGCGTTTATTTGTGAAAAAATCGGAAATTTGGTGAAAATTTTGCAATTTTCAAACTTTTAATTTTTATGCCCTTTAATCAGAGAGTTATGTCACCGAAAATAATTAATAAATGACATTTCCCACATGTCTACTTTACTTCAGCACAATTTTTTTAAACCTAATTTTTTTGTTAGGAAGATATAAGGGTTAACAGTTAAAGTTAACTATTTACAAAACCATTGTTTTTTATTAGGGACCACATCACATTTGAAGTGACTTAGAGGAACCTATATGACAGAAAACATCCAAAAGTGACACCATTAAAAAAAACTGCGCCCCTCAAGGTGTTCAAAACCACATTCAAGAAGCTTATTAACCCTTCAGGTGCTTCACAGAAACTGAAACTGTGGAAGGAAAAATTAGACATTTAACTTTTTTCACAATTTTTTTTACTTTAGACCCTATTTTTTATTTTCGCAAGGGTATCAAGAAAAAATGGACCCCAACATTTTTTGTGCAATTTCTCCTGAGCACGCCGATATCCCATATTATTATAAAAAACCACCTTTTGGGCGCATGGTAGGGCTCAGAAGGGAAGGAGCGTCTTTTTTTAACCCAAAATTTGCTGGAATAATTAGCAGACGCCTTGTTGCATTTGGAGAGCCCATGGTATGTGTAAACAGTGGAAACCCCCACAAGTGACCCCATTTTGGAAACAACACCCCTAAAAGATTTTATCCCAGGGTATAGTGAGCATTTTGAACCCACAAGTACAACACAAAATTTGATAACATTAGGTGGTAATATTGAATACGTCATCATTATTGTTGAGTACAAGTGCTCACTACTCCAGTTTGCCTAGGGTGCTCGGGTATACACTGAGTATCGCGGGTGCTCAAGTGACATGCTAAAGTCCCCGTCCCACATGTTTTGCGGCTGTTAGGCTGGGTTCCCATTGCGTTATGGGATCGCGTTTAACGGACAGCGTTGCACGGCGAAATTAACGCCGTGCAACGCGTCCGTTAGCGCACCCATTCAAGGCAATGGGAACGCGCATCGCAAGCGCGTGCCATTTTCGGCACGCGCTAGCGATGTGTCGGTGTTTTGTAGCGCGCCGCGGACGCTGCTTGCAGCATCCGCGGCGCGCCCGAGGTCCGTTCCCCGCTCTCGCAGATCAGGGATCTGCGCTAGCGGGGACGTTAAACGCGACCCCGAAAATCACATTGCGTTAGCGCAACCCGCTAGCGCTTAGCGCTAAACGGATTGCTCTAACGCAATCTGAACCTAGCCTAAGACACCCAAAAAAAACATGCGGGCACACCATGCAAACTTGAGTAGCGAACACTTGTGCTCAACCCTAGCCATCATATATATTTTTTACTTTTGAAAAACCCCACTGTAACCCCAACCCTAACTCTAATACAGCCCTAACTCCAACCCTAACCCCTACTGCAAAAAATGGGGAAAAAAATGTTAAAAATATTTTATAATTTTTATCTAACTAAGGGGGTGACAAAGGGGATTTGATCTACTAATCTCTTCCAGCCATCAGTTCTCTTTTTTTCCAGAAAGATGATGCGGAGGGGCAGTGGACGGAACAGGAGAGACCAGGGGATGGTTTAGGTACCGAGGAGGCTCAGGGGACATAATTTCTCTATCTTCCAATGAGAAATCATTGTAACAGTGGGCGCAGTTTTTTTTTAGGTGATCAGGCACTAGAAAATCCATTCCTGATCATGTTCTCCAGGGTCTCAGCTACCACCGGCAGCTGAAACCCCAGAAATCTTCCGACTCTGGGGGAGCTACAGCCTTATTCCTGATCAGTGTTTTAAAACAGCAATGAGGGAATAAAGCCCCTTAACGGCCGCTGTTTTAATGCGTATCTGCTGTCATTTAGGGGTTAAAGAAACAAATGTACTGTTAGATCACACAAGAGACAGCATGCATTGATACTGGAACATGATTTCCTTACCGGTATTTAAACCATTAGAATTATGTTTTCAAATGATAAATCTAAAATGCCTCTCGAGTGAGCATCACCGCTAAAGTTGTATTAACCCTTTCAATGCCAAAGACCTGCATGGAAGAGGTTCGTCGTTCGTGCTTCTGGATAAAGTGTTTGGACGCTTTGGAAACAACGCGGTAAGTATTAGATGTATTATTGATATCTGAAATATGCTCAGATTTACGCACTTTTAACTTTCGAATGGTACAACCAGCATACATTTTATTACAAGATGCACAACTGCGATCCGTCAAAATTAGTATACTCTTTAGTAATATAAGCGTGTAAGCATGATTTACAACAATTGTTCCAACATCTAAAGAATACCTCACAATCGAGCCAATTGTGACATTGTTTGGAAGAATTAAAGAGACTTTGGGAAAGTATGTTACCCAGAGTTTTAGCTTTTTTTAGCAACAATGGAAAAAACAGTATTAAGAAGCTTGGATAGAATTTAATCTTCAAACTATATACTATATAGGTAAAAATGTATGAAAAATGTATGAATAGTAGATTTGATTAAATTGAATTGTGGACTATATTGTATTGAAATTGGGTTCTTTCTTACCAAGTTATTTGTGGTTTTTATTCTGAACTATAAATCTAGCCCTATTTAGGGCCCATGATGGATAACTTCTTTTTAACCGCCTAGTTTTAGAAGCAATGAGTTCAGCATCCAAATTACTATTGTTACTACAATTCCGTTTTCTTCTTGCAAATTCTCCTACAGGGCTAGCTTTAAGAGTGTGTCTTGGATGGCTACTTGATGCATGTAGAAAGGTATTGCCCGCAAATGGTTTGGAGTAAGTGGAAGTAACAATTTTATGATTAAATTTTTCCCATTTGAGATCCAAAAAGGAAATTGAGGTGGAATGAAAGTTTGACATAAAAGTAATATTACAATGATTATTGTTTATGAATTCTGATATGGCAGATACATCGCACCTACATGTGAGGAAAAGATCGTCGATGTATTTGCCATAACAGAAGATATACAGAAGAAAAGGATTGGCATCCATGTATAAATAATTGTAGTCCCAATATGACATCACTAACTTGGCTAGCGATTGGGAATTCTTCGCAATCTTAGACACGCCTCTTCATTGCAATAAAATTGCTGGTCAAATGCAAAAAAGTTATGGGTCATTAAGAAATGGGTGACTTGACATGATATAGTTTCAAAAATCCACAGCATATCCATAATAGTGAAGCAGATGAAATTTCAGCACAGTTAATGGTTTATCATATGGTATACATGTATACAATGATATAATGTCATAGCGTAACCAAACATAGTCAGAGTACCATGATATATTTGACAGTTGTTCCAGTACATCACGGGAGTCCTAAGAAAGCCAGACAATCTGTGTGCAAGTGGTTGTAATAACGAATCCAGCCATGCTCCTAAACGTTCAGTCACAGAACCTATACTGGGTACAATTGATTTAATTGGGGGTGGATTGATAACTTTTAGAATATTGGCAAGACCGTGTAAAATGGGTAATACTGGATATTCAGCTATGAGGCATTCTTTCTGTGTTTCCGTAATGACTCCCAGTGAGAAACCCTCCTCTATGAGAGAATGTGTGTCTTTTATGTACAAAAGGGAAGGATTACTGGATAATTTCTTATAATTGTGGAATCAGATAACATAGATAAAATCTGTTCCTGATAAATTGAGGCCTCCATAACCACAACTACACCACCCTTGTCTGACATTTTTAACACGAACCTGTCATCAGGATTTTGCTAAGTAAATTACAGAGTCAGTTAGTGCCGTTACACTAATTAAAATGATTTCTGGGTTGACGAAATCCATCTTGTGGTTGTTTAATCTGTATTTTCAGTTTTCAGTTAATGATAATAATATTCTCAAGGCATTGGGGTGACCTGTGGGGGGGTCCTTTTTTGGAGCCCTGTGCTTATATTCATCTTTATGGGCTTATGACAGGTCACTGATCCTTCCTATTTTTTTTTTTAAAGACCACAATATGTACTGCGCAAGCAAAGTATTTAAAATGGGAGGCAGCTCACTGAAGGTTAAGAGGAGCATAAACCAAACCATACAGCTCTACTCTTTACAGGAGGTGATGCAACCAGAAGTAATATATTCAATTGAAGATTATTTTGGTTGTATTCACATGATATTGAATAAGTGGCTGATTTAGTGACCGTATAATCTACATGGAATTTGATCACTAATAATAGATATATAACATTATTTTCATGCACTGTGCACTTTAAATGTACTAATATATCCAGAAATACTTATTATCACCTATCTCCTTGTTTGTGATTATTGTTCCTAATGAATGTGGATGTTCATGGTCTGTTGCTCCTCTTTTGAGATATTCCATTGTTTTCTTATTTACCGTAGTTTTAATGTACAACAAAAAAGCTTTTAAGTTTATGCAAATACAAATTAAAAATTCTAGATTTTATATTATCATAGATCTCTTGTTTTACCTCATCTTCGTGTTTCAGTCTTGTTTGAAATTCTGTTACATAGGTTGTTAGGTGTCGAGTTCCGCCGCTGCACAGGGGGAATCTCGAACCATGTTTGCTGCGGTCTCCCATTCTACATCAGCTGCAGTGGAGCCTGCTCAGCGGAGATGTCGGTCCCAGCGTCTCACTCAGCCTGATACTGTGCAAAGGGTTACTGCTGCCTTTCCACGCTCTGCTTTTGTAGCCAACACTGGTCAGCGGCGAGCAGGCTTTTCTGGGACCAAGTCCTGCTTTGCACACACTGAGCATGCCCACGGGAGGACCTCTCATTGGAGGTCGGGGGTCACACTCTCAGGTCCTGTAGCAGCTCCTATTGGACCACTAGGAAGGTCCCTGTCTGCTGCAGCTATAAAAGGTTTGCATGGCCGCACGGCCATGCGCTAGTATCAACCTTTGTTATGAGCTTTGCTATCTTGTGGTCATGTATGCATGTTGTCAGGGTTGGCTGAAATAAGCCCCTAGAATACCGGCACCTCCGGTGAGGAGCTTTGAGTGTATGGATTCAGGGCTGGCGTATAGCCACTAGAATTCCAGCTTCACCGGAGAGGAGTTGTTTGTGTGATAGGCTGACTGCATGACCACTCTTTGCTTTTGCCCAGTTAGGTAGCTGTGATCCTCTGTGAAGTTATATCTTTGCAATTCTGTGAAGTAACAGAGTTTGCTTATACCGCCATATAGCGCCACCATTTGCTAGCAGCAGGTTTCTCTCCTGCACGGTGGACCCCGGGTTGCGAATGCACCTATTTAACATATATATTTACTCGGTGCGTTCTGCCAACCCTAACATAGATGAAGTGCTATGTCTTTATTAGGGAGACATAAGCTATAATAAATTGAAAGTAGTGTCAGCACAAAATGTAAACCTCAGGTGACAACTTCCATTTGGTCTGTAGAAAGAGTTCAACTAAAAAGTATTAATACATTAGAAAAGTCACGTTGGTTTAAAATCATTTCCTGCGGCGGGTCGTCATGCATTAAATGTTTCCTTGTGTTTGTCTCCGCCACATCTGTTGCACCTCTTAGTCTATTAATTGTGAGGGATTCTTTAGATGTGGGAACAATCATTGTAAAACATGCTTCTATTACTAAAGAGTATACTACTGTTGTCGGATTGCCTCGGTTTAAAATTAAAAATGACCTTAACTGTAAGGCTATGTGCACACATTGCGGATTAGGCTTAGGAATTTCTGGTGCGGATTCTGCCTCTCCTGGCCGAAAACGCACCTGCGGATTTGACGCGTTTTTTGTGCGTTTTTGCTGCAGTTTTCTTGCGGATTTGCTGCGGTTTTCTATAATGGAATGGGTACAAAAACGCTGCAGATTCACAAAAAAGAAGTGACATGCTACTTCTTTTAAACCGCAGCGTTTCCGCAGCAGATTTTCCGCAAAGTGCACAGCATTTTTTTTTTCTCATTGATTTGCATTGTACTGTAAATCAATTGCGGATCTGCAGCGTTTCTGCACTGCAAAAAACGCTGCGGATCCGCAGAGAATCCGCAACGTGTGCACATACCCTAATACCCAAAATGTAGTATACATTCTGCATTGTTTATCTTCTAATAAAATGTATGTGGGTTTTACCTCTCGTAAGTTTTGAAGTGCGCATGCCTGAGCCCATTTCAGATATCAATAATACATCTAATACCTACAGCGCTGTTTCCCACGCGCCCAAACACTTTATGCAGCAACAAACCTCTTCCTTGCAGGTGTTCGGCATCGAAAGGATTAATACAATTATAAGGCTATGTGCACACGTAGGAAAAGAGATGCAGAATTTTCTGCAAAAAATCCGCATCTCCTGGCAGAATCCGCAGCTGCGGATTTGCAGAGGATTTTGTGCGGTTTTTATGCGGAATTGATGCGGAATTGATGCGGATTTTGTGCAGATTTTCTGCAGTTTTTGCCACTGCGGAATTTTAACATGGAGGGGTGCAGAAACGCTGCAGATCTGCACAAAAGAAGTGATATGCACTTCTTTGAAATCCGCAGCAATTCTGCACTGATTTTTCCGCACCATCTGCACAGCTTTTTTTTTTCCCATTGAATAACATTGTACTGTAAATCACAGTGCGGATCTGCAGCGTTTCTGCGTGGAAAAATCCGCTGCGGATCCGCAGCAAATCCGCATCGTGTGCACATAGCCTTAGAGGCTGTGACACCAGAAAACACCTGCCCACTCGAGAGGCGTTTTGGATTTATAATTTGAAAACATATAATCCTATTCATTTAAATACTCGTAAGGAAATAATGTTCCATTATTAATGCATGCTGTCTCCTGTGTGATTTTACATTTGTTTCTAAAAAGCTGAATTTCCGTGTATATTGTGCATGTTGTTTTAATTTAGTTAACACTTGCGCTTTTTCAATTTTCATTGGTGGTCTCAGCACATACAGGTGCTTCTCACAAAATTAGAATATCATCAAAAAGTTAATTTATTTCAGTTCTTCAGTACAAAAAATGAAACTCATATTATATAGAGTCATTACAAACAGAGTGATCTATTTCAAGTGTTTATTTCTGTTAATGTTGATGATTATGGCTTACAGCCAATGAAAACCCAAAAGTCATTATCTCAGTAAATTAGAATAATTAACAAAAAACACCTGCAAAGGCTTCCTACGTGTTTAAAAAGGTCCCTCAGTCTATTTCAATAGGCTCCACAATCATGGGGAAGACTGCTAACTTAACAGATGTCCAGAAGGCAGAAGGCACCTGTATATGTGTCACGGTTTTTCTTAGTCACTAGAAGCTTTGACAAAGAACGCAGCTGGCATTCGAAAAGTGTTGCTCTCAGTAATATGGAATTTTTTTAACCAATTTTTCAAATAAAGATGATTGCAATTTTATGAAACGGGAACCTTCCCTTTTTCTATTTATATTTCTACTTGATCCCACGGATTCCTTGCTTCTACAAGCCTGGAGCCTTGGTGAGCTGGTTTGTCTAATTTTCTAATACTGCCAATACAACCTGTAATGATCCAGACATCATTCCATCAATAGAAGAAAAGCATTGTGATAAGACCCGTGTAATTGTGATAAAATTAGGTAGTAAACCCCACGGGTATCGCCTCTAAAAGTGCACTTTACCCCTGATGAAGCTTCACTTTCTGTTCGCAGTATATATTATTGTTCTCAACACATTTACAAAAGTAATATAAAAATTGAAAATAATTAAACAAATAATATTTCTATTCTACACAGAACCTATAAAAAAATAAGAATTTATTAATGAATTTTGTGTCCAATATATCGACCACAAGCAGGCATCAGATTCATAATTATAAAATAGTAGAGTTGGTGCAAATTGGTTTGCATGTCCCATTCCATCTACCACAATGGATATGTGGCGCCTGCCCGGGAGAGGGCCGTACCGCCTCCTACATGCTGATGTCTGCCGCTCTTTATTTGATTAGACAGCCTGGCACAACGCCATGGATGTGATATCTCACCAGGCTAGCTAATCAAAAGATGAACCACCGGACATCACAGGTAAGAGTCCGGTACTCCTTCTCTTGTGCAGCAGCCACAGACTACTGTCACGGCTGATAGAATGGGATATGTGAATACATTTGTACCAACGCAATAAAACAGCTAACAGAATCATATGAAAATATTGGTTGTTGGGTGATTGTGTTCTTTTATAAAGAAACAGCATCAGCGCAATCAAAACACCAACCGGCCTTTATACTTACTATAATAAGTCTTCCAAAATGTGTCCTGTAAAAACAGTAAGACAAAGTTTGACTGAGAACATAATGAGAAACTTCACCTGGGTTTGAAATAAGTTGATTACAAGTTAGATTCCTATAGAGCTTTGCATTAATTTCTCTGGTGTCTCTAGACTAGTCAAGAAATGTGTACCGTATCTATTCTCCATCCACACACTGAGTACGCACCATTCATACAGAGTAGGCTTGCTCCATGCATGCACATCCCTCTAATGCATCTGCGTGAAGTCGCTGGGAGTGGAGTGGATGAGGCTATGTGCACATGTTGTGGATTTTTCAGGTTTTTCGGCAGTTTTCTGCTGCTGCAAAAAGCTTAAAAAACACTTACATTAAGCATCCTATCATTTTTAATGCATTCCGCAATTTTTGTGCACATGTTGCGTTTTTTTCCGCAATAAAAACACATCGCGGAAAAAAATGAAGCATGTTGATTAATTTTGCGGATTTTTCGCGGATTTCCCACTATATTATTGCGTTGGGAAGTTCTGTAAAAAAAACGCAAAAAATCCGCAAAAAACGCACAAAAAACGTGAGAAAAAAGCTTTCGGACTTCCTGCAAAAGTAGTCCAGATTTGCTCAGGAAAATTCTGCCCTCTTTCTGGGCACATAGCCTCAGGGAGCTGTAGCAGCTGCTAACTCTGCAATTATGTTCTAAAGCAGGGGTCTCAAACTCGGCTGGGTATATGGGCCGCACACAGAAAAACATTTAATTTCGGGGGCCGCACTATTTGCATGACAAAATGACATTTTTAGTGATACCATTTTTTTCTATAGACCTTTTGAACTAGTCCATATCTTGTAGTAATGTGCCCCATGCTGGTCCCTATCTTGTAGTAATGTGCCCCATGCTGGTCCCTATCTTGTAGTAATGTGCCCCATCCAGGTCCCCATCTTGTAAATATGGCCCCATCCTGGTCCCATTCTTGTCGTTATGTCCCCCATCCACGTACCCATATTGCAGACATGTGCCCCATCTAGGTTCCCCCATGCATTGCAGACATGTGCCCCATCCAGGTTCCCCCATAGATTGCAAACATATGCCTCATCCAAGTCCCCCCATATTACAGACATGTCCCCCTTCCAGGTCCCCCCATATATTACAGACAGGACCCCATCCAGGTCCCCCCATATATTGCGGACATGTCCCCCATCCAGGTCCCCCCATATATTGCAGACAGGTCGCCCTTCCAGCCCCCCATATTGCAGATAGGTCCCCCATCCAGGCCCCCCCATATTGCAGACAGGCCCCCATTCAGGCCCCCCAAATATTGCAGACAGGTCCCCATCCAAGCCCCCCCATATTGCAGACAGGTCCCCCATCCAGGTCCCCCCTATATTGCAGATATGTCCCCATCCAGGTCCCCCCATATATTGCAGACAGGTCCCCCATCCAGGTCC
The DNA here is from genome assembly GCF_032444005.1 of Ranitomeya imitator. NCBI lineage: Eukaryota > Metazoa > Chordata > Amphibia > Anura > Dendrobatidae > Ranitomeya > Ranitomeya imitator. The sequence goes on from NC_091284.1 coordinate 549,311,686, forward strand.
CCCCATATATTGCAGACAGGTCCCCCATCCAGGTCCCCCCATATATTGCAGACAGGTCCCCCATTCAGGTCCCCCCATATATTGCAGACAGGTCCCCATCCAGGTCCCCCATATATTGCAGACATGTGCCCCTTCCAGGTCCCCCCCATATATTAGACAGGTCCCCCATCCAGGTTCCCCCATATATTGCAGACAGGTCCCCCATCCAGGTCCCCCCATATATTGCAGACAGGTCCCCCATCCAGGTCCCCCCATATATTGCAGACAGGTCCCCCATCCAGGTCCCCCCATATATTGCAGACAGGTCCCCCATCCAGGTCCCCCCCATATGTTGCAGACAGGTCCCCCATCCAGGTCCCCCATATATTGCAGACAGGTCCCCCATCCAGGTCCCCCCATATATTGCAGACAGGTCCCCTATCCAGGTCCCCCCATATATTGCAGACAGGTCCCCCATCCAGGTCCCCCCATATATTGCAGACAGGTCCCCCATCCAGGTCCCCCCATATATTGCACAGGTCCCCCATCCAGGTCCCCCCATATATTGCAGACAGGTCCCCCATCCAGGTCCCCCCATATATTGCAGACAGGTCCCCTATCCAGATCCCCCCATATATTGCAGACAGGTCCCCATCCAGGTCCCCCCATATATTGCAGACAGGTCCCCCATCCAGGTCCCCCCATATATTGCAGACAGGTCCCCCATCCAGGTCCCCCCCATATATTGCAGACAGGTCCCCCATCCAGGTCCCCCCATATATTGCAGACAGGTCCAACAGTCAGGTCCCACATATATTGCAGACAGGTCCCCATCCAGGTCCCCCATATATTGCAGACATGTGCCCCTTCCAGGTCCCCCCCATATATTAGACAGGTCCCCCATCCAGGTCCCCCCATATATTGCAGACAGGTCCCCCATCCAGGTCCCCCCATATATTGCAGACAGGTCCCCCATCCAGGTCCCCCCATATATTGCAAACAGGTCCCCCATCCAGGTCCCCCATATATTGCAAACAGGTCCCCCATCCAGGTCCCCCCCATATGTTGCAGACAGGTCCCCCATCCAGGTCCCCCATATATTGCAGACAGGTCCCCTATCCAGGTCCCCCCATATATTGCAGACAGGTCCCCTATCCAGGTCCCCCCATATATTGCAGACAGGTCCCCATCCAGGTCCCCCCATATATTGCAGACAGGTCCCCCATCCAGGTCCCCCCATATATTGCAGACAGGTCCCCCATCCAGGTCCCCCCATATATTGCAGACAGGTCCCCCATCCAGGTCCCCCCATATATTGCAAACAGGTCCCCCATCCAGGTCCCCCATATATTGCAGACAGGTCCCCTATCCAGGTCCCCCCATATATTGCAGACAGGTCCCCTATCCAGGTCCCCCCATATATTGCAGACAGGTCCCCATCCAGGTCCCCCCATATATTGCAGACAGGTCCCCCATCCAGGTCCCCCCATATATTGCAGACAGGTCCCCCATCCAGGTCCCCCCATATATTGCAGACAGGTCCCCCATCCAGGTCCCCCCCATATGTTGCAGACAGGTCCCCCATCCAGGTCCCCCATATATTGCAGACAGGTCCCCCATCCAGGTCCCCCCATATATTGCAGACAGGTCCCCTATCCAGGTCCCCCCATATATTGCAGACAGGTCCCCCATCCAGGTCCCCCCATATATTGCAGACAGGTCCCCCATCCAGGTCCCCCCATATATTGCACAGGTCCCCCATCCAGGTCCCCCCATATATTGCAGACAGGTCCCCCATCCAGGTCCCCCCATATATTGCAGACAGGTCCCCTATCCAGATCCCCCCATATATTGCAGACAGGTCCCCATCCAGGTCCCCCCATATATTGCAGACAGGTCCCCCATCCAGGTCCCCCCATATATTGCAGACAGGTCCCCCATCCAGGTCCCCCCCATATATTGCAGACAGGTCCCCCATCCAGGTCCCCCCATATATTGCAGACAGGTCCAACAGTCAGGTCCCACATATATTGCAGACAGGTCCCCATCCAGGTCCCCCATATATTGCAGACATGTGCCCCTTCCAGGTCCCCCCCATATATTAGACAGGTCCCCCATCCAGGTCCCCCCATATATTGCAGACAGGTCCCCCATCCAGGTCCCCCCATATATTGCAGACAGGTCCCCCATCCAGGTCCCCCCATATATTGCAAACAGGTCCCCCATCCAGGTCCCCCATATATTGCAAACAGGTCCCCCATCCAGGTCCCCCCCATATGTTGCAGACAGGTCCCCCATCCAGGTCCCCCATATATTGCAGACAGGTCCCCTATCCAGGTCCCCCCATATATTGCAGACAGGTCCCCTATCCAGGTCCCCCCATATATTGCAGACAGGTCCCCATCCAGGTCCCCCCATATATTGCAGACAGGTCCCCCATCCAGGTCCCCCCATATATTGCAGACAGGTCCCCCATCCAGGTCCCCCCATATATTGCAGACAGGTCCCCCATCCAGGTCCCCCCATATATTGCAAACAGGTCCCCCATCCAGGTCCCCCATATATTGCAAACAGGTCCCCCATCCAGGTCCCCCCCATATGTTGCAGACAGGTCCCCCATCCAGGTCCCCCCATATATTGCAGACAGGTCCCCTATCCAGGTCCCCCCATATATTGCAGACAGGTTCCCTATCCAGGTCCCCCCATATATTGCAGACAGGTCTCCATCCAGGTCCCCCATATATTGCAGACATGTGCCCCTTCCAGGTCCTCCCCATATATTAGACAGGTCCCCCATCCAGGTCCCCCCATATATTGCACAGGTCCCCAATCCAGGTCCCCCCATATATTGCAGACAGGTCCCCCATCCAGGTCCCCCCTTATATTGCAGACAGGTCCCCCATCCAGGTCCCCCCCATATATTGCAGACAGGTCCCTCATCCAGGTCCCTCCATATATTGCAGACAGGTCCCCCATCCAGGTCCCCCATGTAGTGCAGACAGGTCCTCCATCCAGGTCCCCCCATATATTGCAGACATGTGCCCCTTCCAGGTCCCCCATATATTAGACAGGTCCCCCCCATATATTGCAGACAGGTCTCCCCCCATTTTCACATAGACATAACAGAGAAGAAAAAAAAAAGATTCTTCTCACCTGTCCTCCGTTCCCTCGGCGTCCTTTCTGCTCATTGGGCCACCCGGCACATAGACCCCTTGATGACACAATACTAGTGTCAGCCGCCGGCGGCGTATGATGTCACTGCCATGTGCAGATGTCAGCTGCTGGACTCAGATAGGCCTGCGGGTGACACTAGTATTGCTGTGCCGAGAGCCGGTCTCTGCGCGGCAATACACTGCACAACAGCACGGATGTCGGCGGCTGCTGGAGCGAGCGCAATCGTTACGGGGTCTATGTGCTGGCGGGCCGCATGAAGCAGCCGGATGGGCCGCATGCGGCCCGCGGGCCGCTTGTTTGAGGCCTCTGTTCTAAAGCATCGTAATAGTGTTATATGGGGACCAATCTGTTTTAATGGGAACCTGTCATGAGAAAAAACGCTATAAACCTGCAGATAAGCGGTAATCTGCATATTAATAGCATTCTGAACTTGCCCGGAGCCCGTACTTAGAGTTTTGCTGCTGGAAGAGAACTTTATTCCCTCTAGCATTGTTCAGGTGTCAGTCATGGGGGTGGTGGCGGCACTGGTTCAATCACCACTCCATGTAGCGCACCCCTGCCTGCGACAGCAGGCTTAGCATTAGGGATTGCTCTTCTACCCAGCTAATTCTTCTCTTTTCCATCAGGTCTACGAAAGTAGCATGATTGAAAACACACTAGCTGAATCCTTCTAAGATCTATGTAGAAACATGAAGTCTCTTTTCCCTGCATGAATTATCCCTCTTTTCAACTCCTGACCCAGCTACTCCGCTCATTCTTCCTGCTAGTGAATCAGCAGTGATGTAGAATGATAGTTCTAATGATGACTCATGCAGGGAAAATAGACTTCCCATGTCTACATAGAGCTTAGAAGGATTCACCCAGTCTATTCTTCATCATTTGATGTCATAGACTTAATGGAAAAGGGAAGAAGGACAAAAGTGAGCAATTGTAAGTACACAGTGCTATAGTATATGATGATTGCCATATATTAAGGCTATATTCACACTTTGCGGATTTTGCTGCGGATCCGCAGCGGATTTGACCGCTGCGGATCCGCAGCAGTTTCCCATGAGTTTACATTTCAATGTAAACCTATGGGAAACAAAAAACGCTGTGCACATGCTGCAGAAAAATCCGCGCGGAAACGCTGCGGATTACATTCCGCAGCATGTCACTTCTTTTCTGCGGATTTTCACCTGCTCCAATAGAAAACTGCAGATGAAAATCCGCAGAAGAAAACGCAGTAAAAACCGCGATAAATCCGCAGTAAAAACCGCGATGGGTTTTCACTGCGGATTTTGCAATTCTGCTGCGGAAAAATCCGCAGTGGAATCTGCAGAGTGTGAACATAGCCTAAGAGAATAAAAACTTTGATGGGAGTGCTTCTTTAAAGATAATCTGTTAGCATGACCAACTGTCCTAAGCCTTCTGCAAGGTCATGCAGGTCATAGAAGGTTGAATAAAGTGATATTTTGATATATGTGATTTGATGTCATATTCCTGAGAAATCCACATTGTTCTTATATACAACAAACTGTTACGATCTATGGGCTAGAGACAGATCTGCATGAGAATCTGCCTCCAGTGCTTATTTTATATGAAAGGGAGAGTTAACAGTGTGATATGTAATGACTGACTTTTTGCTCTCATAATCACACACAGCTCTGCAGTGACATCAGGATACAGGACAGCAAAAGTGAATTACCTCTCTTTACAAACATTTGCAGCAGCACTTGTCCTCTTACAGTGCTTAGTTCTGATTTTACTGCAGAGCTGTGTGTGATGAGAGCAAAGTTTCAGTCATTAAATTGTTCACGCTGGCATTGCACCCTTTCATTTAAAATAAGCTCTGGAGGCAGATTTTCAAGTAAATCTGTGTCTAGCCCATAGATCTTAACACCTTATTTGCATAAAAGAAAAACATGGATTTCTCGGAAATAAGACATCAGATTGCAGATATCAAGGTATCATTCTGTGACCTGCATGCCCATGTAGACGGCTTAGAGGGTAGATCCTACTGACAGATTCCCTTTAAGATGTCAGTACTAAGTATTAAGGGAGTTCTAGTAATTACACAAAGGAAAACATACTGGGGCACCAAAATAAATAATAAAAAGGAAAAAAATATGTATGGGCCTTTATTGTCTTGGAGATGAAGACTCAACCTATAGCAAATGTTAGAAAAAGCCTTCTTCAGGTACTGGTTAACCCAGCTACAAGCTGGTACAGAAGGAATGATCAACTTTGTACAGGTTATCAACACCCATTCAAATATATTAGTGATAACATGAGCTGCCTTTTGAGACCCAATACCATGAAAATAGTACGATACCAAGGGTGAAAGTGGGCAATTCTACTTCATCATGTCAGATATATAATCACATAGGCATATGTTTTATTTTCTTGTTCTTAGATGGAATTCCAAAAACTTTGTCAAACACATGTATTATAAGAATTCATGGAACAGGGACATTTTTATTACATTTGAAGCAAATTTTATGTATAAGAATTTACACAGAATTAAAGGATAATTTTACTTTCAAATTACATTTCAGATTAAGCTGTCCTGTGTGTGTGTGTAAAGGAGTGATAACACATTTTTCACAAGTTTTCCCTCTACTGGCTCTATCTCTAATTTGCAGTTGTCTCGGAGCTGGTGGATGGAGACTAGGCTACTGTGATGTCTCCTTTACAATAAACACGCAGAAAGATGGTGGTAGAAGTAGCAGATGCATAGGACAAACTATATAGCAGTACTGAGCAGTGTAGCTATGAGTCCAGCACTCGTATAAGCTACCTACAATCTGTTTCTTTTCTTCTCACTTTGCTCCTCACTCCTCTCTCCATAGTCTTCGATATGAAGTGGATCCTGGCTCCTCAATGTGCTGGCAGTTTGTCTTGTCTTACACAAGACTGATTTGAGGTGGCTTTAAGTGAATGAACAGTTCATGAGTCAGTGGGAGGTAAATGGAGAAGGAAGCAGATTCCTCTGATAACATACTTTGCAAAGTTGCTTAGGTTGGCTTGCACTGTTAAGCTTTAGTCACACTAAACGACTTACCAACGATCATGACCAGCGATACGACCTGGCCATGATCGTTGGTAAGTCGTTGTGTGGTCGCTGGGGAGCTGTCACACAGACAGCTCTCTCCAGCGACCAACGATCAGGGGAAAGACTTCGGCATCGTTGAAACTGTCTTCAACGATGCCGAAGTCCCCCTGCAGCACCCGGGTAACCAGGGTAAACATCGGGTTGCTAAGTGCAGGGCCGCGCTTAGTAACCCGATATTTACCCTGGTTACCATTGTAAAAGTAAAAAAAAAAACACTGCTGCTGAGAGCTTCCCTGCACTGACTGTGTCAGCGCCGGCCGTAACAGTGTGTGCTCTGCTTTACGGCCGGCACTGACAGTCAGTGCAGGGAAGCTCTCGGCCGGAGCGCATGCATTAGCAGCGCTCCTGCCGAAAGCAGTTTTAACCCTGTGGACGCCGGGGGACGTGACAGACATCAGAATGTGAGTATGCACTGTTTTTTTTTTAACTTTTACAATGGTAACCGGGGTAAATATCGGGTTACTAAGCACAGCCCTGCTCTTAGTAACCCGATATTTACCCTGGTTACAAGTGAACACATCGCTGGATCGGCGTCACACACGCAGATCCAGCGATGACAGCGGGTAATCAGCGACCAAAAAATGGTCCTGATCATTCCCCAATGACCAACTATCTCCCAGTAGGGGCCTGATCGTTGGTCGCTGTCACACATAACGAGATCGTTAGCGGGATCGTTGCTATGTCACCAAAAGCGTGACGTTGCAACGATATCGTTAACGATATCATTATGTGTGACTCCAGCTGTAATTTGTCAATGTTTATTGAAAGTACAGTTCCCATTTAAAGGAAAGCTTTTATCAGGTTTTTGCTGCTGCATCTGAGAACAGCACAATATAAAAGCAGAGACCCTGACTCCAGCAATGTATCACTTTCTGGGCTTCTTGCTGTCATTCTGATAAAATCCCTGGTTTATATACTACTGAACTACCAGATATCTGAATATTGAACTCTGTATAACGCCGCTCCAAAAAATTGATTGGCAACTTTCTGCCCATGTACAGTAGGGTTATACAGGGCTCATGAGTATTCAGGACTACTTGACAACATATTTACTAGCCCTCTAATAATAATTTCCTACTGAAAAAAAACAGTTATTTTATTGAAACTAGACTAAGCAGTCCCATGACACATCACTGGAAACAGGGTCTCTTTCTCTACATTATGATGCACTAAGATTAGGTGGTAAATCCTGGTAACATTCCCTTGTAATGTGCAATAATATTTATTTGAATGTATTTTTAAATGTTTTATATCTCTCTGTTGTGCTCTGATGTCTTTATCATTTGAATGATATAAAATGATTACATTATGTGTAATTAATTTTCAATATAAGGAAACTTTGAGGAAATAATGTAACCCACAATGAGAACTCACAGTTTTATCTGTGTCCTCAAATGTTTCTCTCGCCTCCTCATATGTGCATATTTCTTCCAGACATTCTCTTTCTAAATTTCCTTTTAAAAATTCCTCTATAAGCAAGAAGTTGGCCCTCTTGGTTCTTTGTATCACTTGGTTAGCATTTTCACTGGATAAGAAAACTGGAAAAAAATATAATATTGTTAGGATAGATATTTTTGGTACAAGTTATTTTTCAAATGGAATGAAACAATACCGTGTGATTTTTGTTTTTTCATCTTAAGGCCTCATTCACATGCAAGAAAGAAAAATTATTATATATCCATCAGTGTGCAGGATCAGATATTCATCAGTGTTTGGTCATTGTGTCCTTTTTACCATCATTCTTTTTCTCATATACAAATAAAAATTCAAAGCTTATATTCATTAGGGCAGGGGTGGGAAACCTCTGGTCTGCAATTTTCTTTTCTTCAGCCCTCAGGCAAATTCCTGGGACCACAGTGTTCTGGAATCTTTAATTGCTCCTTACAACGCAAGCATGCACACGCAGTTTTCACTACTGAACGCTGCATACAGTGAAAAAATAAGTTCTGACACTGGCCAGTGCTTTGGGGGTGGAGTCAGAGCACTCCAGTCCCACTAATGAAGACAGCAGCTCCATAGTCTCCTTTGATGTATATTCTCCAGCCCCAGCATCTCCTTTCATGCATATGCTTCAGCCACAGCATCTCCTATCTGATGTACATGTATGTGCTTCAGCACTAGTGTCTCCTTTGTGATGTATATACTTCAGGAGCGGTGTCTTCTATGTGATGTATATACTTCAGCACCAGCATCTTCTATGTGATGTATATACCTCAGCACTAGCATCTCCTATGTTATGTATATGCTCCAGCCTGAGCATCTCCTATGTGTTGTATATTCTATTCTGGGTGGAGTGGAGAGCAAGGCTAAACATGGCAGAGTTGGCAAATTCTAGTGCAGCTAAGCTGAAGCAGAAGAGAATGGGTCCAGTCAGTATAAGTTTCCTAGAAGAATGAGGGCACAGCGTTGGTCACGTCTGGACGCCGGGACAGTCTTGGACCTAAGGTCTAGAAGAGGTATAGTGATGTATATGCTTCAACCCCTGCATCTCTATGTGATATATATATATATTTCAGCCCCAGTGTATCCTTTGGGATGTATACAGAGGTCTTGGTGTCTCCTATGTGATGTATATATACAGCATTCTCGCGTTTCCTATGGGATGTGTTTAGAGCAGTCTCGATTTCTCCTAGGTGATGTATATACAGCAGTTCTAGTGTCTCCTATGTGATGTATATACATCAGCTTCAGTGTCTCCTATGTGATACATACAGCAGTTCCAGTGTCATGGTGTATCCCATGTGATGTATACAGCAGATCTAGTGTATCACATGTGCTGTATATAGCAGTCTCGGTGACTCCTAATTGATGTAAACTGCAGACCTCTCACTGCTTGAGTTCTATAAATGTAACATGAGCAATGATGAATTTCCCTCTGTGAGGAGACCTGCAGTGTCATATACATCTATTTTCAGAACTTACTGCTGCAAGCACTTTCAAAATGAATTTCAAAGAATCGACTGCGTTCCAGTTGCGAGTAGAATCATCAATACCACCTAACATCACACATCACACTAAAGAGAAGCAACTGCAGCCATCATCACATTAGGGATGAGTTAATTAATTGTTTGACCAAGTATAGTAGGATAAATTTCAAGTTGATAATTTTGTGCGGCCCCGAATGATGGTATAAATATCCAAATAGCCTCTAGCAGAAAAAAGTTTCCCCTTTCAATAGGGTATGTGCACACTCCGTCTGCTTTCAAGAGGAAGATGCGTCAGGATTCAATGGCATTTTTGTCCTGAAGCGTCTATTTTTGTCTTTTTAGTAATCTTTGAAGCGCTTAGGCCGGTTTCACATTTGCGGTTGTGTCCGCAGCGTTTCTTCAGCAAATATCCGCATGCATTGTGTATTCCTATATTTAACATTAGGGGCGCATGCGTCTGTGATTGGTTGCTTTTTGCCATGTTTGACGACGCATGCGTTGATTCGGCATCTATGCTACATGTAGTAATTTTAGATGCGTCAATTTGCTGCCTAGAAACGTATGCGGTCGATTGCGTAAGGAATGCGCCAAAAAAACGCATTGCTGTCTATGTGAACGCATGTGTTCACAAGCACATGCGTTTGCTTGCGTTTGTGAACGCATGCGTTGTATCCCAGGAAAACATGTCTAGACACTGATTAGCCACCCCCCACATGCAAAGGTGATAAGGGGAGGTAGTGGACATTTGCAGGTCACTACTCAGCAGACAGTGAACCAGACGAGACGCAGGCTACAACCTTGGAGGAAAACAAGACACTGAACAATGTGAGTATATCCTAGCCAATGCCTATATTTTCTATTTTCTGTTTCTACATATCCTAATTTCTGCCATTTCTTTCTTTCTGCATGCATCAGAATGTCATCTTCTTCTGATGAAGATCAAATGCCTGGGCCTGCACAAGCGGAAAATGTCAGCGAAGTGAGTATTCACCTCAGATTGGTAAGTATTCACTGTCACATCAACACATATGACAATTTTTCTGTGTTTTTTTAGAGCACTTCTTCCACTGCGGCAGAGGCTGACCAGGAGGAGCAGGGTCACAGTCGGTTGGCACGGCAGCAGCGTGTAAGTATACGTGGCTGACTGTTTATTGTATCCACACTTGACAATTCTTGAATCTTCATTTCTTTACTTTTCTCTTTCTTTCCCTTTTACTTCTGCACTCCTTTTTTTTTTACTTTCAATATTCATGCCATTTCTCTGCTTCTGTTTTTTTTCTTCCTTATGTTAATGTCTCCAACATTAATGTCCTTTTTTTTTTTTTTAGGTTCCAGAATGGGATGAGGACCTCATAGACAATGACCACCTCATCTCCTTGGTCCATGAGCGAGTCCCGTTGTGGGACACCCGGATTCCGCAGCACTCAGACAACGTGACAATCCGGCGGCTATGGAATGAGGTGGCCAAAGCGATGTGGGATGGCTGGGACAACGCCCCTACTCGGTCCGAAATGCATTTGGTAAGTATTGCAATGCAGTGTGAAGCAGCAGAGACCTTGGCTGTGCTCACACAGCTGTGTGTGATGAGAGAAACTCCTGAGAGTTTCTCTCATCACACACAGCTGTGTGAGCACGGCCAAAAGACCAATGTCTAACCATTATGTTTTGTTTTTTCAACAGTGCTCAAAGTCAAAACACGATGGCGTTTGATGAAGGACCACTTCAACAAGGACATGCGTCAAGAGAGCCGGCTTCTTAGTGGTTCCGGAAAAATACAAATATCACCGCATCCTTGCATTTTTGGGACCGGTCCTTGCCCAGAGAACGTAAGTATATTTTTGGTGAAAAAAAAAAATGTTTTGTATTGCATTAGGCTGCCGTCACACTAGCAGGTTTTGGTCACTATTTTACATTAGTATTTTTAGGCCAAAACCAGGAGTGGGTGATCAATGCAGAAGTGGTGCATATGTTTCTATTATAATTTTCCTCTAAATGTTCCTCTCGTGGTTTTGGCTTACCAATAGTGATGTAAAATACTGAGCAAATACTGACAGTGTGACAACAGCCTACAAAACAGATCTATAGTCATCAAGTCAGGTGTCAGAAATAATGAACTCATGATGCACAAATAAATGCCTAATGAATTCATTATTTCTGACACATGTCCTGGTGAGTATAGATATGCCTTAAAAAAAAGTGGAATGGCACCAGGTGTTTCCTCCACAAATAAAACAAGACGTGGAGTTTTGCCCAAACCTCAAACAACCAGCGCTGGAGTATGGATCAAAGAGACTCAGATGAGAACCACTGCGGCATGCAATAAGCAAAAGCGTTGGGGTGGTGCACAACATAAATAGCAATGTTAATCCAAAAATGAAGAGAAATGAAGTGGCACTCACCCGATGTTGCTATATGAAAATGCTCTTTATTCAGAGCATACGCTCACAGACATATGGTGGAGAGGCGGCTTGGTAAGGAGAGAGGTGCAGGAGGAGGCAAGAGGACGACGGCCGTTTCGCGCCTGCGCGCTTCAACGGGTCCAGGTGCGTGAATTAAAAACGTCACATCCTATATAGGAGACTGAACATCTTGATGTGAACAGGTGATAACATTAAAAACACATTTGGATACAAGCACCAAATTATGCTGATAAGCAAAAACAAAGACATTTTCTATATATACTATACATAATACTAATACAGAAATTATAATTCTTAAAGGAAAATAGACATATCCAATTTGTCGTTCAATCCTATTGCACCTTGCGCATTTGTTTCAATAATCCACCTCGCTTCGCGTTGTAACAATACATTTCCGCGATCTCCCCCATTATGGGGATTTTTTACAATTTCCAAACTTGCAAACCGTAAGACATTCGGGTCTGCATTGTGCGTATCACGCATATGTTTCACGAAGCGGGGGCAGCCCTTCCCAGAAGAGACTGAATTATAATGTTCTCTAAATCTATGGAACAGTGGGCGGATGGTTTTACCGATATAGAAGAAATGGCATGGGCACATAATTAAATAAACCACATATTGTGATTTACATGTTATTAACTGACGGACTGTATGACAAATGTGACCGATGCGGATGGGATTATCAAGTAGTCTAAATCGGCAATAACTGCAATTTCCACATTTGTGGTTACCTATAGGTTGCAGTTCCCTCAACCATTTGGGATTTTCGTTGACTGTCAAGCGGTTTTTCACAATAAGGTCCCCCAAGTTTTTTGTACGTCTGTAGGCGAAAATTGGGTGGTCTTTTGTCAAAGATGAAAGTTCCCTATCAGACTGCAAAATATGCCAGTTTTTTTGTATAGCCGCATAAATTACTTTATTCATCGGGCTATGCATGAATGTGAATACAAACTTACTATTACCACTGTCACTAGGGGAATTTTTTATTTTTTTGCGATTTTTTTTTTGCTTGATCCTTTAGTCAGTGCCAGTTGTCCATTGTTTTTGGAGGATTCACATCCATACCTGGTAGACACCTTTTTTCAGGTGCTAGGGTTATTGTATGATGAACCTAATTCAGTGGATCATGCAGAGAAGACCTTGTTGGCCCTGTGTCAGGGTCACGAAGCGGCAGAATCGTATTGCCAGAAATTTAGAAAATGGTCTGTGTTGACTAAATGGAATGAGGATGCCTTGGCGGCAATTTTCAGAAAGGGTCTTTCTGAATCCATTAAAGATGTTATGGTGGGGTTCCCCACGCCTGCTGGTCTGAGTGATTCTATGTCTCTGGCCATTCAGATTGATCGGCGCTTGCGCGAGCGCAGAGTTGTGCGCGCTGTGGCATTGTCCTCCGAGCGGAGCCCTAAGCCTATGCAGTGTGATAGGATTTTGTCTAGAGCTGAACGACAAAGATTCAGGCGTCAGAATAGGTTGTGTTTTTACTGCGGCGATTCCGCTCATGTTATTTCTGATTGCCCTAAGCGTACAAAGAGAATCGCTAGTTCTGTTACCATCAGTACTGTACAACCTAAATTTCTGTTATCTGTGACCTTGATCTGCTCATTATCGTCATTTTCTGTCATGGCATTTGTGGATTCAGGCGCCGCTCTGAACTTAATGGACTTAGGCTGGTTTCACATTGGCGTTTTTTCGGGTGCGTTTTTGCGGTAAAAAACGCAAAAAAACGCATGGTGAAAAAACGCATGTAAACGCGTGTAAACGCTGCGTTTTTTTGACGCATGCGTTTTTGCATGTGGTGAAAAAAACGCGGCGTTTTACCGCGTTTACATGCGTTTTTTCATGCGTTTGCGTTTTTTAAACGCATGCAGAAAAATGTGTGACAACTGCCAATCATCAAAATAAAGTAAAAAACCCACTATAAACAGAAATAGTTAGGGTTAGGGTTAGGGGTAGGGATCATAACCCTAACCCTAAAGGGATCCTACCCCTAACCCTACCCCTAACCCTAAGGGATCCTAACCCTAACCCTAACCCTACCCCTAACCCTAACCTACCCCTAACCCTACCCCTAACCCTAACCCTAACCCTACCCCTAACCCTAACCCTACCCCTAACCCTAACCCTAAGGGATCCTAACCCTAACCCTACCCCTAACCCTAACCCTACCCCTACCCCTAACCCTAAGGGATCCTAACCCTAACCCTACCCCTAACCCTAACCTACCCCTAACCCTACCCCTAACCCTAACCCTACCCCTACCCCTAACCCTAACCCTACCCCTAACCCTAAGGGATCCTAACCCTAACCCTAACCGCAAAAAACGCATGCACCAAAAAACGCATGCGTCCCCATTGACTCCAATGTATTTTTTGACCCAAAAAAAACGCATGAAAACGCATGCGTTTTTTTTTGGTCCAAAAAACGCTTCTAAAAATACTACAAGTAGCATTTCAGAAAATGAACGCATGCAGTAAAAAAACGCATGCGTCAAAAAACGCGACCAAACGCGTACACAAAAAAAACGCATGCGTTTTCAATGTTAAAGATAGGAAAAAAAAAACGCATGCGTTTTTTTGAAAAAAAACGCTGCAGACAAAAACGCAAGTGTGAAACCACCCTTAGAATTTGCCAGACGTTGTGGTTTCCCCTTGCAGCCTTTGCAGAACCCTATTCCTTTAAGGGGCATTGATGCTACACCGTTGGCTATAAATAAACCTCAGTTTTGGACACAGCTCACCATGTGCATGGCTCCAGCCCATCAGGAAGATTGTCGTTTTCTGGTGTTGCATAATTTGCATGATGATATTGTGCTGGGTTTTCCATGGTTACAGGTACATAATCCGGTGTTAGATTGAAAATCTATGTCTGTGACTAGTTGGGGTTGTCAGGGGGTTCATGGTCACGTTCCTTTGATGTCAATTTCCTCCTCCCCCTCTTCTGAAATTCCTGAGTTTTTGTCAGATTTCCAGGATGTATTCGATGAACCCAAATCCTGTTCCCTACCACCGCATAGGGACTGTGATTGTGCTATTGACTTGATTCCAGGTTGTAAGTTCTCTAAGGGCCGACTTTTCAACCTGTCTGTGGCAGAACATTCCGCCATGCGGAGCTATATTAAGAAGTCTTTGGAGAAGGGGCATATTCGGTCATCTTCTTCACCATTGGGAGCAGGTTTTTTTTTGTTGCCAAGAAGGATGGCTCCTTGAGACCCTGTATTGATTATCGCCTCTTGAATAAGATCACGGTCAAATTTCAATACCCTTTGCCTTTGCTTACTGATTTGTTTGCTAGGATTAAGGGGGCTAGTTGGTTTACTAAGATTGACCTTCGAGGGGCATATAATCTTGTTCGTATTAAGCAGGGTGACGAATGGAAAACTGCATTTAATACGCCCGAAGGCCATTTTGAATACCTTGTGATGCCATTCGGACTCTCTAATGCCCCATCTGTGTTCCAGTCCTTCATGCATGATATCTTTCGGAGTTATCTTGATAAATTCATGATTGTATATTTGGATGATATTTTGATTTTTTCCGATGATTGGGAGTCTCATGTGAAACAGGTCAGGATGGTATTTCAGATCCTCCGTGATAATGCTTTATTTGTGAAGGGGTCTAAGTGCCTCTTTGGAGTGCAGAAGGTTTCTTTTTTGGGCTTAATTTTTTCTCCCTCAGCTATAGAAATGGATCCGGTTAAGGTTCAGGCCATTCATGATTGGATTCAGCCCACATCTGTGAAGAGCCTTCAGAAATTCTTGGGCTTTGCTAATTTTTATCGTCGTTTCATTGCCAACTTCTCCAGTGTGGTTAAATCCCTGACCGATTTGATGAAGAAAGGCGCTGATGTGACCAATTGGTCCTCCGCGGCTGTTTCTGCCTTTCAGGAGCTTAAACGCCGATTTACATCTGCCCCTGTGTTGCGTCAGCCGGATGTTTCTCTTCCATTTCAGGTTGAGGTTGGCGTGTCTGAGATTGAGGCAGGGGCCGTTTTGTCTCAGAGGAATTCTGATGGTTCCTTGATAAAACCGTGTGCCTTCTTTTCTCGGAAGTTTTCGCCTGCGGAACGCAATTATGATGTCGGCAATCAGGAATTGTTGGCTATGAAGTGGGCATTTGAGGAGTGGCGACATTGGCTTGAGGGGGCCAAGCACCGTATTGTGGTCCTGACCGATCATAAGAATCTGATTTACCTCGAGTCTGCCAAACGGCTGAATGGTCCCTGTTTTTCTCCCGTTTTGATTTTGTGGTCTCGTATCTTCCGGGTTCTAATTATGTTAAGGCTGATGCCCTCTCTAGGAGTTTTTTGCCTGATTCTCCTGGGGTCCTTGAGCCGGTCGGCATTCTGAAGGAAGGGGTGATTCTTTCAGCCATCTCCCCTGATTTACGACGGGTTCTTCAGGAATTTCAGGCTAATAAACCTGACCGCTGTCCAGTGAGGAAACTGTTTGTTCCTGATAGATGGACTAGTAAAGTGATTTCTGAGGTTCATTGTTCTGTGTTGGCTGGCCATCCTGGGATTTTTGGTACCAGAGATTTGGTTGGTAGGTCCTTTTGGTGGCCTTCTTTGTGGCGGGATGTGCGTTCTTTTGTGCAGTCCTGTGGGACTTGTGCGCGGGCCAAGCCTTGCTGTTCCTAGTGGGTTGCTTCTGCCTTTGCCAGTCCCTGAGAGACCTTGGACGCATATTTCTATGGATTTTATTTCAGATCTTCTGGTTTCCCAGAGGATGTCTGTTATCTGGGTGGTTTGTGACCGGTTTTCTAAGATGGTTCATTTGGTACCTTTGCCTAAATTGCCTTCCTCTTCTGATTTGGTTCCGTTGTTTTTTCAGCATGTGGTTCGTTTGCATGGCATTCCGGAGAATATTGTGTCCGATAGAGGTTCCCAGTTTGTTTCTAGGTTTTGGCGGGCCTTTTATGCTAG
Organism: Ranitomeya imitator; assembly: GCF_032444005.1. Taxonomy (NCBI): domain Eukaryota; kingdom Metazoa; phylum Chordata; class Amphibia; order Anura; family Dendrobatidae; genus Ranitomeya; species Ranitomeya imitator. The sequence goes on from NC_091284.1 coordinate 549,328,200, forward strand.
GCTGGGCATTGATTTGTCTTTTTCTTCCGCATTTCATCCTCAGACAAATGGCCAAACCGAGCGAACCAATCAGACTTTGGAAACTTATTTGAGATGCTTTGTGTCTGCTGATCAGGATGATTGGGTGGCTTTCTTGCCATTGGCCGAGTTTGCCCTTAATAATCGGGCTAGTTCTGCTACCTTGGTTTCGCCTTTTTTTTGTAATTTTGGTTTTCATCCTCGTTTTTCTTCAGGGCAGGTTGAGCCTTCTGACTGTCCTGGTGTGGATTCTGTGGTTGACAGGCTGCAGCAAATTTGGGCTCATGTGGTGGACAATTTGGTGTTGTCTCAGGAGAAGGCTCAGCGTTTTGCTAACCGTCGTCGGTGTGTTGCTTCCCGGCTTCGGGTTGGGGATTTGGTCTGGTTGTCTTCCCGTCATGTTCCTATGAAGGTTTCTTCCCCTAAGTTCAAGCCTCGGTTTATTGGTCCTTATAGGATTTCTGAGATTATCAATCCAGTGTCTTTTCGTTTGGCCCTTCCAGCCTCTTTTTCCATCCATAATGTTTTCCATAGATCTTTGTTGCGGAAGTATGTGGTGCCCGTTGTTCCCTCTGTTGATCCTCTGGCCTCGGTGTTGATTGATGGGGAGTTGGAGTATGTGGTTGAGAAGATTTTGGATTCCCGTTTTTCGAGGCGGAAGCTTCAGTATCTTGTCAAATGGAAGGGCTATGGCCAGGAGGATAATTCTTGGGTTGTTGCCTCCGATGTTCATGCTGACGATTTGGTTCGTGCCTTTCATTTGACTCGTCCTGATCGGCCTGGGGGTTCGATGACCCCTCCTCAAGGGTGGGGTACTGTTGTGAATTCTGCTCTTGGGCTCCCTCCTGTGGTTATGAGTGGTAGTGCTGCTGTCTTTGGATCGCAGCATTTATCAGGTGTGTCCACTTATTGCAATTTGGACTGGGCTATTTAGTCTTGCTTGATCCTTAAGTCAGTGCCAGTTGTCCATTGTTTTTGGAGGATTCACATCCATACCTGGTCTCTCCTGTTTTGCTGTTCATTTCAACAAAGATAAGTTCTGGCTTTGTTTTTGCTGTCCACATGCTGTAGGCCTTATAGTTCAGTGCATTTTCATGTTTTGTCTTGTCCAGCTTTGTCTATGTAAGGATTTTTTGCAGCCAAGCTGTATCTCTGGAGATGCAGATATACCCTCCATGTCTTTAGTCAGATGTGGAGATTTGTATTTTCTGTGGTGGATATTTTCTAGTGTTTTAATACTGACCGCATAGTGCTCTGTCCTATTCTTTCTTTTTAGCTAGAATGGCCTCCTTTGCTAAATCCTTATTTCAGTCTGCGTATGTCATTTCCCTCTCCTCTCACAGTCAATATTTGTGGGGGGCTGTCTATCCTTTGGGGATTTTCTCTGAGGCAAGATAGTTTTCCCGTTTCTATCTTTAGGGGAAGTAAGTCCTTAGGCTGTGTCGAGGTGTCTAGGGAGTGTTAGGTACATCCCACGGCTACTTCTAGTTGCAGTGATAAGTTCAGGGTTTGCGGTCAGTACAGGTACCACCTTCTCCAGAGTACGTCTCATGCTGCTCCTAGGCCACCAGATCATAACACCTTACCCGCCACCACAACAATGCCACTGCCGGGCCCTGGCCTGGTGTTCCCCAACACCACAACAATCCCGCTGCCGGACCCTGGCCTGGCGTTCCCCGCCACCACAACAATGCTGCTGCCGGACCCTGGCCTGTCATTCCCCGCCACCACAACAATGCCGCTGCCCAACCCTGGCCTGTCATTCCCCGCCACCACAACAATGCCGCTGCCGGACCCTGGCCTGTCGTTCCCCGCCACCACAACAATGCCGCTGCAACGGCACACGGACCGTGACAGGTCGTCCACCACGGCCAGGCCGATACCAATGAGCCCAACGAGGCTCCCTGGACCCCAGCGCTGATCACAGAAAGGGAAAGGCAAAAAAAGTAAAGATAGCTATCCCTCCCCCCCACCTCGCAATGTGTCCGCAGGGCTGCCACTAGGAATTTCAGGGCCCCATACTGGCAAAATTTTCAGGGCCCCTTAAGACTCCGCCCAGGCTCCACCCCAGCCCCGCCTCCACCCCTCGAACTGTCAACAGCCCCACCGCTGTCTCTTGCCAAAACTCCACTTCTCACAAATCACACATTAACAGTTCCCATTACCAGATCAAACACATAGCCAGCAGCTTTTGTTTTGGCCAAAAGGTTTTTTTAAATTTGAGACGACAACAAGGTAGACTCTTTTGGCCGAGCCCTACTCTACTCTAATCTATTAAACATTTGTTAAAATATGCAATACAATTTAGGTGTATTTTTATTTATTTTTCAATTGACCAATAATACCACATACAAGGGACAAATACCACAACACCATGACCAGACACCATATTATCACCACATAGTGACCTATAATACTATCTACAAGGAACAAATACCGCCACACCATGTGCAGACCACATATTACCACCACAGTGACTGAACAATATCACATACAAGGGACAAATACCACCGCAGCATGTCCAGACCACATATTACCATCACATGGTGACCAACTACATACAAGGAACAAATACCAACACAACATGAACAGACCACATATTACCACCACACAGTGACCGAATAATAGCACATACAAGGAACAAATACCGCTACACCATGGCCGGACAACATATTACCACCACATTGTGACTGAATAGTACAATACTGATCATTAATAAAAAAAAAAATACTATCACCATAAGTGCCATTATACACAGGAGATCTGTACTTAGTATGCAGTGTGTGTACAGGTAATACAGTGGTCGCCGATGCCATTATACACAGGAGCTCTTCATATAGTGTCAGTGTACATGTAATACAGCGATCACTAGTGACATTATACACAGGAGCTCTGTATATAGTGTATAGTGTACATGTAATACAGCGATCACTAGTGACATTATACACAGGAGCTCTGTATATAGTGTATAGTGTACAGATAATATAGTGATCACTAGTGACATTATACACAGGAGCTCTGTATATAGGGTACAGTGTACATGTAATACAGCAATCACTAGTGACATTATACAAAGGAGCTCTGTATATAGTGTATAGTGTACAGATAGTATAGTGATCACCAGTGACATTATACACAGGAGCACTGTATACAGTATACAGTGTATGGTGTCAGTGTACAGGTAACATACTCACCAGTGACGTCTCTAGCTAAAGTCCTTCATCTTTGCGTTTCTTTTTAATCCAGCGCAGACCGCTATCACTTCTTTCTGCCAGGACTCGTCTCATCTGCATAAAATAACACAGTTATCTAGAGCACCGCTTCCAGAGCACATTCCCCATTTTTTCCCTTTCTTCTACACTACACATCTGACTACAGACGTTCACCCACCATTAATATATAATTGGTTATTATGCAACCCACCATTCCAAATATAAATTATAATCCGCCACTGTGCCCCCACTATCTGTATATAGCCACTTTCCTCATTTAATATATAAATTAATTAGCACCTGTATTCTTCCAATTTATTACCAGTTACTTTATCCTCAACGAACCCACTATGTACCTCCCGCTCTAACCCTTACCCCAATTCATTATAGTTACATGCCCCTTCTGCCTCAATTCATTGCCACGTCTTCTCTCTCTCCCACCCTCTATTCATTATCAATTGATCTTCCCCACCCTCAAAATTCATTATTTGCTCTCCCCACCTTCAATACATCATTTGCTCTTCCCACCCCCAAGTTCAATTCAATTGCTGTCCACGTCCCTCACACTCACTTCATGTGCAGTCCCCATCACCCCCACTTCATCATTTAGTCCCCTATCATCATTTAGTCCCCTATCCCCCCCGTCACTTCATCTGCAGTCCCCCTTACTTCATCATTTGCAGCCCCCTATCATTTCATCATGTGCAGAACCCCCTCAAACACACTTCATCATCTGCAGTCCCTATCACTCCCACATCATTACCTATCCCCATCCCCCCCACATCATTTGCAATTCCCATCACCCCCACATCATTTGCAGTCCCCATCTCCCACATCATCATTTGCAGTCCCCATCACCCCCACATCATTTGCAGTCCCCATCACCCCCACATCATCATTTGCAGTCCCCCCACATCATTTGCAGTCCCCATCACCCCCATCATCATCTGCAGTCCCCATCACCCCCACATCGTTTGCAGTCCCCCAACATCATTTGCGGTCCCCATCACCCCCACATCATCATTTGCAGTCTCCATCACCCCCACATCATTTGCAGTTCCCATCACCCTCACATCATTTGCAGTCCCCATCACCCCCACATCATTTGCAGTCCCCATCACCCCCACATCATCATTTGCAGTCCCCCAACATCATTTGCAGTCCCCATCACCCCCACATCATCATTTGCAGTCTCCATCACCCCCACATCATTTGCAGTCTCCATCACCCCCACATCATTTGCAGTTCCCATCACCCCCACATCATTTGCAGTCCCCATCACCCCCACATCATCATTTGCAGTCCCCCCACATCATTTGCAGTTGCCATCACCCCCACATCATCATTTGCAGTCCCCATCACCCCCACATCATCATTTGCAGTCCCCCAACATCATTTGCAGTCCCCATCACCCCCACATCATCATTTGCAGTCCCCCAACATCATTTGCAGTCCCCATCACCCCCACATCATCATTTGCAGTCTCCATCACCCCCACATCATTTGCAGTCCCCATCACCCCCACATCATTTGCAGTCCCCATCACCCCCACATCATCATTTGCAGTCCCCCAACATCATTTGCAGTCCCCATCACCCCCACATCATCATTTGCAGTCCCCCAACATCATTTGCAGTCCCCATCACCCCCACATCATCATTTGCAGTCTCCATCACCCCACATCATTTGCAGTCTCCATCACCCCCACATCATTTGCAGTTCCCATCACCCCCACATCATTTGCAGTCCCCATCACCCCCACATCATTTGCAGTCCCCCTCACCCCCACATCATCATTTGCAGTCCCCCAACATCATTTGCAGTCCCCATCACCCCCACATCATCATTTGCAGTCTCCATCACCCCCACATCATTTGCAGTCCCCATCACCCCTACATCATTTGCAGTCCCCATCACCCCCACATCATCATTTGCAGTTCCCCAACATCATTTGCAGTCCCCATCACCCCCACATCATCATTTGCAGTCCCCCAACATCATTTGCAGTCCCCATCACCCCCACATCATCATTTGCAGTCTCCATCACCCCCACATCATTTGCAGTCTCCATCACCCCCACATCATTTGCAGTTCCCATCACCCCCACATCATTTGCAGTTCCCATCACCCCCACATCATTTGCAGTCCCCATCACCCCACATCATCATTTGCAGTCCCCCAACATCATTTGCAGTCCCCATCCCCCACACATCATCATTTGCAGTCCCCATAACCCCCACATCATTTGCAGTCCCCATCACCCCCACATCATTTGCAGTCCCCCAACATCATTTGCAGTCCCCATCACCCCCACATCATTTGCAGTCCCCATCACCCCCACATCATCATTTGCAGTCCCCATCACCCCCACATCATCATTTGCAGTCCCCATCATCCCCACATCATTTGCAGTCCCCATCACCCCCACATCATCATTTGCAGTCCCCATCATCCCCACATCATTTGCAGTTCCCATCACCCCCACATCATCATTTGCAGTCCCCCCACATCATTTGCAGTCCCCCCACATCATTTGCAGTCCCCATCACCCCCACATCATCATTTGCAGTCCCCTATCCCCCCTTCACTTCATCTGCAGTCCCCCTTACTTCATTTGCAGCCCCAATCATTTCATGTGTAGTACCCCCTCAAATACACTTTATCATTTGCAGCCCCCTATTATTTCATCATGTACAGTACTCCCTAAAACACACCCCATCATCTGCAGTCTCACTCCCCCCCACCTCACCTATTAAAAAAACAAAAATGTTTTTTATACTTACCTCAGTCGTTCCCGGGGCGTCTAGTGTTTCCAGCAGTGAAGCAGCAGCTAGAATGTATGGGCTGCTGAGAGGACCTGACAGGAGCCCCTACATTCTAGCACATTCACTACTGAGACGGCTAGAATGTATGGGCTGTAGTCAGGACCTGCAGGGAGCCCATACATTCTAGCCACAGCCGAGCAGGAGCTGTGCAGCCGACTAGGTGAGACGGCCGTGCACAGCTCCAAAAAGGCTCCCGGGCCCCAGCGCCGCAGTGCACAGTATTTTACTGCATGATGGGGCCCGATCAGTAGAAGCACAACAGTGGGGCCCCGGATCTGCGGGCCCCTCTGTGTACTGCTGCTGACCGGGCCCCATACAGCAGTAATGGCTGTAATGCCCTGATGGCGGCCCTGTGTGTCCGTAATGTCTGGTTTGTCTCACCCTTCCAGTGTGTCTCTGCCCTCTCATGTGTCTAGCCCAATCCCTGAATTTCCAGACCCCAGTAATTTTATTGCACCTTCTCCAGCCACCCCTTCGTCGTCCACAGTTTGCCAGCCCTCACAGCTCCACACCCCCATTTCCGTCAACCCCAAGCAAGTGCAGTTAATTTTTTTTTGTTGTTGTTTTGTTAAAATAAATAATCATGTTTTTTGCCCCCGATAAGGTTTGGTTAATTGTGTATTTCGCCGCCGGGAACACACACCATGCGCCAAATAAAAAAATGCGCCGCACACTTTTATTTTTTTGCCACCTCCTAGCTCCTAAAGTTAGTAAGTACAACACTGCAGCTTTGAGTGTGTTTGGTATAGAGATATGAGGTGGCTCATAGAGGAGTTTACTCTGTGAATTTGTATTGCAGACTGAAGAGAAAATTGTGGTAATACACAGCAGAATACACAGCAGAACTATACTCAACAGGTCATGTGTTCAAAAAATCATTAGTTATGACACCTGACCTGTTGAGTAGAGAAATGCCTTGTATTACCTCAATTTTATCTTCTGTGTACATAAAATCTATTTCACACAAAGTGAAGGGATGATGGCGGTCATAAAAGGCATATCTATACTCACCAGGACATGTGTCAGAAATAATGAATTCATGAGGCATTTATTTGTGCATTATGAAATCATTATTTCTGACACCTGACTTGATGACTATAGATCTGTTTTGTAGACTGTCGTCACACTGTCAGTATTTGGTCAGTATTTTACATCACTATTGGTAAGCCAAAACCACGAGTGGAACAATGTGAGGAAAAGTATAATAAAAACATATGCACAACTTCTGCATTTATCACCCACTCATGGTTTGGCTTACAAATACTGATGTAAAGTACTGAACAACTACTGCAAATGTGACGGCACCAAACAGCCATCGTCTCTTCAGTCTGCGTCAAATAGCTACTGGTAAACAGAGTCAGGATGCAATGACATCAACAACCTAAGCCCAAAAAAACAAAGTGGTTTTGATAGGAAATACATAGGAGACATGGTCAAGATAATAAAACATGTATTTTATTAACAACAAACATTAGTAACATTTAAAACATAACTGTTACAGACCCAAAGCCAACAGGACATTTTACACAATATTGTCCTGCCATGCCACACGTCCTATCTCAGAATCAAAAAAGGCAGCAAATTAGTCCCGCATGTGGCCAACTTCAACAGTTGACCGCTGCGGGTGATGCCGGTAATCAGGCAAGGGGTTTGCAACTTGTTCATTTAGTTCAATGGTGGGTCGCTCCTTAGCCAGAATGTAATTGTGGAGAACCCAGGGCCGCCATCAGGGCATTACAGCCGTGACTGGCGTATGGGGCCCGGTGAGCAGAGGGGGCCCGCATCGGGTTAGTAAAGCTGGACACAGGGTGGGGGCCGGGGGGCAGTAAAGCTGGACACAGGGTGGGGGCAGGGGGGCAGTAAAGCTGGACACAGGGTGGGGGCCCGGGGGCAGTAAAGCTGGACACAGGGTGGGGGCCGGGGGGCAGTAAAGCTGGACACAGGGTGGGGGCCGGGGGCAGTAAAGCTGGACACAGGGTGGGGGCCGGGGGGCAGAAAAGCTGGACACAGGGTGGGGGCCGGGGGGCAGTAAAGCTGGACACAGGGTGGGGGCCGGGGGGCAGTAAAGCTGGACACGGAGGGGGGGGGCAGAGTGCTGGGCAGAGTGCTGGACAGAGATGGGGCAGAGTGCTGAACAGAGATGGGGCAGAGTGCTGGACAGAGATGGGGCAGAGTGCTGGACAGAGATGGGGCAGAGTGCTGGACAGAGATGGGGCAGAGTGCTGGACAGAGATGGGGCAGAGTGCTGGACAGAGATGGGGCAGAGTGCTGGACACTGATGGGGCAGAGTGCTGGACACTGATGGGGCAGAGTGCTGGACAGAGATGGGGCAGAGTGCTGGACAGAGATGGGGCAGAGTGCTGGACAGAGATGGGGCAGGATTGGAAACAGATGGGGCAGAGTGCTGGACACAGATGGGGCAGGATTGCACACAGACTGGGCAGAGTGCTGGACACAGATGGGGCAGGAATGGACACAGATGGGGCAGAGTGCTGGACAGAGATGGGGCAGAGTGCTGGACAGAGATGGGGCAGAGTGCTGGACAGAGATGGGGCAGAGTGCTGGACACTGATGGGGCAGAGTGCTGGACACTGATGGGGCAGAGTGCTGGACAGAGATGGGGCAGAGTGCTGGACAGAGATGGGGCAGAGTGCTGGACAGAGATGGGGCAGGATTGGAAACAGATGGGGCAGAGTGCTGGACACAGATGGGGCAGGATTGCACACAGACTGGGCAGAGTGCTGGACACAGATGGGGCAGGAATGGACACAGATGGGGCAGAGTGCTGGACACAGATGGGGCAGGATTGGAAACAGATGGGGCAGAATGGAGACAGATGGGGCAAGATTGGAGACAGATGGGGCAGGATGGATACGATGGAGACAGATGGGGCAGGATGGGGAGATCATATGGGGCAGAATGGATACCCATGAGGGCAGGATGGGAGAACATATGGCTGGAGCCTGGAATGAGACACACGGGGGCTAGGATGGCGAATATTACCATAGGGGCTAATTAAGGGATATTATTATTGCAGTGATGTATTTATTTTATTTTTTGAGTATACTGTTTTAAATGGGGGGGAGGTCCTGTTACTGTGTAGAGTGATACTATGTTGCCTTCTTCATGTGGTGTAATGTAGAAGTTGGGAAAATTAAGTAATGTGTTCTACAAGCGGAACTCGAGATAACTGTTTTATTTCCTGCAGAGACGAGTCCTGGCTGGATGAAGTGATGGCGGTCTGTGCTGGATGAAAGATGAAGGACTTCACCTAGAGACGTCACTGGTGAGTCAGTGTTACCTATACACTGACACTATACACTGTATACTATATACAGAGGTCCTGTGTACAATGTCACCAGTGATCACTGTATTACCTATACATTATATACAGAGCTCCTGTGTATAATGTCACCGGTGATCACTGTATAACCTGTACACAGACACTGCTTACTAATTACAGATCTCCTGTGTATAATGGCACTGATGGTGATAGTATTGTGGGGTTTTTTTTATTACTGATCAGTATTGTAGTATTCAGTCATTTGTGGTTATATGCGGTCTGGTCATGGTGTAGCGGTATTTGTTCCTTGTATTTTATATTATTCGATCACTGTGGTGGTAATATGTCATCTGGTCATAGTGCGGTGGTATTTGTTCCTTGTATGTAGTATTATAGGTCATTTTAAAAATTGAAAAATAAATAAAAATATACCTAAATTGTATTGCATATTTTAACAAATATTTAGTAGGTTACAGTAGAGTAGGGCCCAGCCAAAAGTGTCTACCGTGTTATGGTGGCGGCTTAAAAAAATCTTTTGGCCAAAACAAAAGCTGCCGTCTATATGTGTGATCTGGTGATGGGAACTGTCAATGTGTGATAGGTGAGAAGTGGAGATTTTCCAAGAGAGAGCGGTGGGACTGTGGACAGTTCGTGGGGTGGAGCGTGGAGGCGGGGCTGGGGTGGAGCCTGGGCGGAGTTTCAAGGGGGCCCCGAAAATTTTGCCAGTATGGGGCCCCAAAATTTCTAGTGGCAGCCCTGGGAGAACCACACAGGCTCTTACCACCTCATCCACTGTCTCCATTTTTAGATTTATGGCTGTTGCAAGAATGCGCCATTTTGAGACCATAATCCCGAAGGCACACTCTACTGTTCTGCGGGCCCTGGTGAGTCTGTAGTTATAGATCTGTTTTGTGTGGTTCAAGTCCCGACTTGAATATGGCTTCATTAGATTTTCACTCATCTGAAAGGCCTCATCCCCAACCATAACAAATGGCATTTGTGGGCCTTGAGTGTTGGGGAGAGGTCGTGGCTGTGGAAAATTAAAATTTTTGCCATAAACACGTCGGACCATATCCGAGTTTTTGAAAGTCTGGGAATCATTGCCAAGGCCAAACGCACCAATGTCCACGGCGATGAAGTCCGCATCAGCTATTGCCATGAGAACTACTGAAAAATATTTTTTATAGTTGAAGAACTCTGATCCCGTTCTGGCTGGTTTGATAATCCGGATGTGCTTTCCATCCATCGCACCCAAACAGTTGGGGAAATCACACACAGTCCAGAATTTATCAGCAATTTCCATCCACATGTCCTCAGTGGGTATGGGTATAAATTCTTAACGGAGAACGTTCCACAAAGCCCGGCAAGTGTCCAAAACTATTCCGGAGAGGGTGAAAATTCCAAGCCGGAACTGGAAGTGGAGGGATAACAAGCTCTCTCCGGTTGCCAGAAATCTGTAATAAAATAAAGAAAAAATAAATTACAATCAATTCTATTTATGGTGTTATTCTGCTAAAGACATAAAGGAAAATGCAAAGAATACATGTCAGACCAACAATAATTATGACTGGCATTTGTTTAGAATTATTATGCACCTTAAGGTAACCAGGAGACGTTCCTCTGCTGGAATCGCTCTACGGAGCTGGGTGTCCTGTCTCCGGATGACTCCTTGAACACGAGCAAGCAACTCCAAAAAAGAGTCTTGCGACATCGTGGTATATTCTGGGAATTTGTCCGAGTTGGCATTAAGCTCGCCTTACAGAGTGTGATATGCTCCACGGCTCTCCTGCAGTTCTATAATGGGGTGTTGCCAAAAACGCCTACGCTGTGTCCTTCTCCGTCTTTCACGGTTTCGGTGTTGCTCCCAAGCAAATGCACATGCAATAAAAAGCTTGATGCTTAGATCCAGGTTAAAGTAAAAGCTATCCATGTGAAGATCCATCATGACACAGGATACAGTAGCACACTGGTAATCTAGATTTTTCCACCATGCGCACAAAATACGCAAACGTATGAAAAAACGCATGAAAAGCATGGAAACGCAGCGTTTTTAAACCGCATGCGTTCCCGCATGCGCCTAAAAACCGCTGTGTTTGTACGGGCTTCTATGCATTTTTTCCTGTACTTGCGTTTGCGGATTAAACGCTGCGGATTCTAACGCAAATGTGAAACTAGCCTTACTTTATCGTTTTTAACCACCAGTGGGTTATTTTTTAGTGTTTTTCCATCAGTTTTGCATCTTATCTATTTATGGGCAATGTTCCGGGTACTACAACGTAATGGGCACTACAATGGCAGTTTGCAATTTTTACTCAGCAACATCCACTGCTGCTTGTTTCTGGAAAATATCCATGGAGTCAAAATCGTCACTACACATATAAGATAAATCCCAAAGGGTAAAATTTCCAAAATGGGGTCAATTGAGGGAGGATACTGTTCTTCTAGCACTTACAGCTCTGTATATGGAGTCCGCAAACTATTGTAAGAAAATCTGTGCTCCAGGAGGCAAATAGCGCTTAGTTCCTCCCGAGTTTCGCAGTGTGGCGAAGCATTACTATACAACCACACATAGGGTATTTATACATTCAGCATAAATTGTGAGACAGATGTTGGTGCCATTTTTACCCATTTCCCAGTGTGAAAATGTAAAATCTGGGGCTAAAACACAATTTTTGTAGCAAAAATGTAATTATTTTTTCTTCACTGCCCTCTGGTATAAAATTCAGTGACACACCTGTAGTGTCTATATGATAATTGCACACCTAAATGAAATCATTGAGAGGGGTAGTTTGTAAAATGGGGTCACTTACAGGATTTATGCTGTCCTGGGGGCTCTTCCAATATGACGCGGCACCCTCAAACCAGTCCAGCAAAATCCGAAGTCCAACATGGGGCTTTTTTCCTTCTGAGCTTTGCACTGTGCTAACCACCCTTTTATGTAAATTCCTTGAGGGGTTTAGTTTCCAAAATGGGCTCACCTGTGTGGAGTTTAGGGCCCTCATTCCTCCTGGTATCTGTTTTGAACTGTATTTCTGTTATGCTGTAATGTCTATTGTCTGTACAAGTCCCCTCTATAATTTGTAAAGCGCTGCGGAATATGTTGGCGCTATATAAATAAAAAATTATTATTATTATTATTATTTACGCACATCAGGGGCTTTCCGAATGTGAAATTGCACTCGCAGACCATTCTGTCAAAATCTGCGTTCCAAAATATCACTCTTTCCTTTCTATTTTTTCCTGACATATGGGGTATCTGTGTACTCAGGAGAAACTGCACAAACTTTTGGGACAATTTTTTTCTGTTACCCTTGTGAAAATAAAAAAATTGAGGCTAAAAAAACATTTTAGTGGGAAAAATTTGATTTTTGATTTTTACGGCTCAATGTTATAAACGTCTGTGAAGCACTTGGGTGTTCAAGGTGCTCACCACACATCTAGATAAGTTCCTTGAGGGGTCTAGTTTCTAAAATGGGTTCATTTGTCAAAGGTTTTCACTCTTTAGGTACATCATAAGCTTTCCAAAAGCGACATTGCGTCCGCTAATGATTCCAGCAAATTTTGCATTCAGAAAGTAGAATGGCGCTCCTTCCCTTCTAAGCCCCACCATGCACCCAAACAATAGTTTTCCTCCCCATATTTTGTATTGACGTAATCAGGAAAAATTGCACATCAAATTGTGTGGTGCATTGTCTCCTGTTACCCTTGTGAAAATAAAAATTATTGGTGCAAAAAGAACATTTTTGTGGGAAAAATGTGATTATTTTTATTTTTACAACTCAACAATATAAACATCTGTGAAGCACCTGGGGGCTCAATGTGGTCACCATGCATCTAGATAAGTTCATTGAGGGGTCTAGTTTCCAAAATGTGTTCGCTTGTAGGGGGTTTACATTGTTTAGGCACATCAAGGGCTCTCCAAAAGTGACATTGTGTCCACTAATGATTCCAGCAAATTTTGCATTCAGAAAGTCAAATGGCACTCCTTCCCTTCCGAGCCCTGCCATGCGCCCAAACAATAATTTTCTTCCACATAATGTGTATTGACGTAATCAGGAGAAATTGCAAAACAAATTGTGTGGTGCATTGTCTCCTGTTACTCTTGTGAAAATAAAAAATGGTGCAAAAATAACTTTTTTGTGGGAAAAATTTGATTTTTTTATTTTAACTGCTCAACAATATAATCTTCTGTGAAGCACCTGAGGGTTCAATGTGCTCACCACACATATAGATAAGTTCGCTGAAGGGTCTAGTATCCAAAATAGATTCATTTGTGGGGATTTCCACTGTTTAGGCACATCGGAGGCTCTCCAAACACAACATGACATCTTCTAACGATTCTAGCACAGTTTGCATTCATAAAGCCAAATGACACTCCTTCCATAACAAGCCCTGCTGCTTGCTCAAACAGTAATTTTCCCTCACATATGGGGTATCCGCGTACTCAGGAGAAATTACAGAACAAAGTGATTGGTGCAAATTCTCCTGTTACTCTTGTGAAAATGCTAAATTTGGGGCTAAAGCAGCATTTTTGGGGGAAAAATTAGATTTTTTTAAATTTCACTGCTCAACGTTGTAAACCTCTTTTAAGCAACCAAAAAATATGTTGCAAAAATTGTTCAGAAGTAAAGTAGACATACGTGAAATGTTATATATTAACTAGTTTGTGTGACACAACTTTCTGATTTAAGGGCATAAAAATTAAAAGTTTGAAAATTGCTACATTTTCGCCAAATTTCCGATTTTTTCACAAATAAAAGTCATATCGAGAAAACTTTACCATTAGCAAGAAACCGAACCACCTAGCCACCACAGGATAAGAAATCGCCAGAGAGTACCACAACGTTAGGATCAATAATATGCCTTTATTAAATATATTGGCAATTGATACATTAAAAAATATGTTTTAAAAAATGAACAAATACATATATATAAAAAATATAAATAAAAAATAATAACAGAAAACGCAGGAAATATTGTAAGGTACCCAGAGAACCCTAAATAATGAAGGTAGCAACCCACCAAGGATAAAATTGCCTTTGCTCGCTGTGCTTACAAAAAAATTATAAAGTAATAACTAATAAAAAATATAACTAAAATAAAATAATAAAGAAGTCAATAATAAACTCAAAATTGTATGAAATTCAATAAAAAATTCCTCCGTGAAGATCCGCCCACGCTTCGCCTACATTTTGCGTTTCCGTGCGGTCGCCGCACACTTTAAATTGCTGCATGCGGACACATCCGCATACAACGCATGTCCTTGTGTACCCAATGTTAAAGATAGGTACGAAGGGAAACGCAGGACGCATGCGGCAGTAGGCGGAGCATGGGCGGAGCTTCACAGAGGAAGAAAGGAGGAAGTAAGCTGCCATCCGCAGCCCTCCTCAACGCAAGTGTGAAACCACCCTAACCCTTTTATACACAGTAACTAAAATATTGATATCTGTGAGGCAACATAGGGTACAGCAATCCATTGCAAAACAACAAGGATTGGGCGATATATTCACTGTTGTGTGAAAGTCACAAGTACACAAAGGCTAGCTGTCAGCATCCAACTGTGCTAGACACTAGTAAAATTAGTTCAAATTGATTCACAGGACCCAGTTCTACGTGGCTTATGGACCGAAACCTTGAGAAATGCCTATCTGCAGGCATCCGCTGTTCTTCCTTTGCCTGGCATAATGTCATGTTTGCAACGTGAGGCACATGTGACATCGCGCCAGGCCATCTAATCAGAAACACAAATGCCATCTGTTAAGAGATGGCTCTCAAGGCTCTTGTCCAGTGGCTCCAGATTACTGGTCTGGCCACTGGACTTGGTTCTGTGAATTGATTCATACAACTACTGGACACTAGTATTTCTCAAGGCAATATAAATTCTGTAATGTATAATTTTCTCATGGTATCTGGACTGTGTAATCTTTATATATAGCAGCATTTATTCTGACCAGGTACAAGATTCTAGAGGTATCAAAAAGCAGCAATTATCAAGATTATCCTGAAAATGTAGTCAAAACATTCTCCTCCAGTTCAATTGAGTCTCCCAATAGTTTTGCGTTTAGAATATTTGTAAAGATAGGAGCATATGCAAAAAATTTATTCCTATGATCTAAATGATTTTGCCTGTGACACAGTTCTCTCCTATGAGTTTTCACATTTATATTGGTTGGAACCAGTTGCTTTCAGTATAAGACATACAAATGGTTATTATTTTTACTTTGATATTTAATTTTTATAAACAATTTCTAAAGAAATCAGACTGTAAAATTTATCAGAAAAACAAAATAAAATCATACCTGTTTGTTCTGTCTGATGGATGAAGAGTATTATAAAGGCAATGCACAGGGTCCGCACAGAATTTGCCATTTTGCTCCTTTGTCAAAATGGGAAGAAATGTTGATTTAAGAACTGGTAAATAGAGAAACTTTTTTTAGCTCAAAGATCAGGGTCCAGTGAATGTACACTTTCAAAGCCAGGGCTTAGTTTACCTAGAGGTGAGGTCACTGGTACATTTGTCAAGGGAACCTAGAAAATATATAATGGGACTTCTATTAAACAAGAACTCTCAGGAAACTTTTCATCTCCTAAACCTGTAACCTGTGTAAATGTATATGGTGACAAGACTATATACACCATATGTTTTTTATTACAACCCGTCTTGGCTTGTTAGATATATAATGCAATGACGGAGGAGCTGATGGACTGGTTGTCTGGTCCCCGGCTGCTCCATCAGCAGTCATTTTATATTCTAACTAGCTGAAGAGCCCGGCGTTGCCTGGGCATAGTAAATATCTGTGGTTAGTTATAGCACCTCACTTGTCTTATTTTCCCATCATGCCTCTCATTTTCCCAATCACATCTTTCATTTCCCCCTCCCACCTCTCATTTTCTCCCTCACTCCTCTCATTCCCCCCTAACACTTGTCATTTCAACCTGACATCTGTCATTTTCTGATCACTCCACTATTTTTCCTCACTCCTCTCATTTTGCACTCACACCTTTTCATTTTCACCTCACAACCTCAGTATATACATGTTTGTCATCTCCCTTATATATAGTATACATCTGTATGTCATCTCCTGTATATAATATATACCTTTATGTCATCTCCCCTGTATATAGTATATACCTGCTTTGTCTCATCTCCCCTATATATAGTATATACCTGAATGTCATCTCCTTCTATATATAGTATATACCTGTATGTCATCTCCTCCTGTATATAGTATATACCTGTGTGTCATCTCCCCTGTATATAGTATATATCTGTGTCATCTCCTCCTGTATATAGTATATACCTGCATGTCATCTTCTATATATAGCATATACCTGTATGTCATCTCCTCCTGTATATAGTATATACCTGTAGGTCATCTGCTCCTGTATATAGTATATACCTGTGTGTCATCTCCTCCTGTATATAGTATATACCTGTATGTCATCTCCTCCTGTATATATATGTACCTGTATGTCATCTCCTCCTCTATATAGTATATACCTGTGTGTCATCTCTCCTGTATATAGTATAGATCTGTGTGTCATCTCCCCTGTATATAGTATATACCTGTGTGTCATCTCCTCCTGTATTAGACCTCGTTCACACGTTATTTGCTCAGTATTTTTACCTCAGTATTTGTAAGCTAAATTGGCAGCCTGATAAATCCCCAGCCAACAGGAAGCCCTGCCCCTGGCAGTATATATTAGCTCACACATACACATAATAGACAGGTCATGTGACTGACAGCTGCCGTATTTCCTATATGTTACATTTGTTGCTCTCATAGTTTGTCTGCTTATTAATCAGATTTTTATTTTTGAAGGCTAATACCAGACTTGTGTGTGTTTTAGGGCGAGTTTAGTTTGTCAAGTTGTGTGTGTTGAGTTGCGTGTGGCGACATGCATGTAGCGACTTTTGTGAGATGAGTTTTGTGTGGCAACATGCGTGTAGCAACTTTTTGTGTGTCGAGTTGCATGTGACAGGTTAGTCAGAACGCTGCCAAATATATCAATACAATTACAAATATTTATTAAATAGTACTATAAGATATTCAATCACATAAACATCTAAAAAATCTACAGTACATGTAAGGTAACTCATGTGAAGGGTACAGGTAACAAAATCATGTACCACCCCAAAATGTAATACGACTTAAGGTCCAAGGTTCAGAGCACAAGGTAAGTATACAAAAGATGAAAGCACACTTGTGAAATCCCTCAATGAGCCTCTATGTGTTAGCTGTATCAAAGAATGTTAAGGACTGGACCTTACCCATGTTAGTCGTGGAGTGGACGTGACGATTGCCAGCCCCTATGCGCGTTTCGCGTAGGCTTCTTCGGGGGGCTCTGAACCTTGGACCTTAAGTCGTATTACATTTTGGGGTGGTACATGATTTTGTTACCTGTACCCTTCACATGAGTTACCTTACATGTACTGTAGATTTTTTAGATGTTTATGTGATTGAATATCTTATAGTACTATTTAATAAATATTTGTAATTGTATTGATATATTTGGCAGCGTTCTGACTCCATTCTTTCTAATTGTTCATATTATCTATAGGAGTCTTTTTCTGTCCAGTATAGGACGTAGATGTGGCTCTGATCCTATTAATCATATGTGACAGGTTAGTGTAGCAAGTTGTGTGCAGCAAGTTTTGCGCATGGCGAGTTTTGCGCGTGGCGAGTTTTATGTGTGGTGCCTTTTGAGTATGTGAAAGTTTTGTGTGAGGCAACTTTTGCATGTGTTGCAACTTTTGTGCATGTGGCAATTTTTTAGCGTGTGCAAGTTTTGCGTGTGGCGAGTTTTCCATGAGGTGAGTTTTGCACTTGTGGCGAGTTTTGCAAGAGCCTAGTTTTTGCATGTGGCGAGTTCTGCGCGTGGCGAGTTTTGAGTGGCGACTTTTGTGTTTCAACTTTTATGTGGCGAGGTTGGTGTATTTGTGGTGAAATGTGTGGTGAAATGTGTGCTGAGGGTGGTATATGTGTTCAAGCATGTGGTAGTGTGTGGCGCATTTTGTGTGTGTGTTTATATCCCCGTGTGTGGTGAGTATCCCATGACGGGGCCCCACCTTAGCAACTGTACGGTATATACTCTTTGGCGCCATCGCTCTCATTCTTTAAGTCCCCCTTGTTCACATCTGGCCGCTGTCAATTTGCCTCCTACACTTTTCCTTTCAATTTTTCGCATTGTGTAGATAGGAGCAAAATTGTTTGGTGAATTGGAAAGCGCGAGGTTAAAATTTCACCTCACAACATAGCCTATGACGCTTTCTGGGTCCAGACGTGTGACTGTGCAAAATTTTGTGGCTGTAGCTGCGACGGTGCAGATGCCAATCCCGGACATACATACACACATACACACACACATACACACATTCAGCTTTATATATTAGATGAGAGGGGACTATGTAATACAGAGAGTGTGCTGTGAATAACAAAAATAACAAGAATACACCATGTAAGAGATAGTGCTGTACATAACAGCAGAGCATGCTATATAATAAGGGATGGTATCATATACAGTATAACCAGAGAGGATGGTATGTATTAAGGGATGGTGTTATCTAATATATAAAGCTGAATGTGTGTGTGTATGTGTGTGTGTGTGTATGTATGTCCGGGATTGGCATCTGTACCATCGCAGCTACAGCCACAAAATTTTGCACAGTCACACGTCTGGACCCCGAGAGCGTCATAGGCTATGTTGTGAGGCGAAATTTTAACCCTGCGCGTTCCAATTCACCAAACAATTTTGCCCCTATCTACATAATGGGGAAAAAAGTGAAAGGAAAAGTGTTGGAGGCGTCGCAGCTACAGCCACAAAATTTTGCACAGTCACACGTCTGGACCCTAAGAGCATCATAGGCTATGTTGTGAGGTGAAATTTTAACCCCGTGCTTTCCAATTCACCAAACAATTTTGCCCCTATCTACATAATGGGGAAAAGTGAAAGGTAAAGTGTTGGAGGCAAATTGACAGCTGCCAGATCTGAACAAGGGGGACTTAAAGAATGAGAGCGATGGCGCCAAAGAGTATATACCGTACAGTTGCTAAGGTGGGGCCCCGACATGGGATACTCACCACACACGGGGATATGAACACACACACAAAATGCGCCACACACTACCACGTGCTTGAACACATATTACCCTCAGCACACATTTCACCACACATACACCAACCTCGCCACATAAAAGTCGAAACACAAAAGTCACCGCTCAAAACTCACCACGCGCAAAATTTGCCACATGCAAAAACTAGGCTCATGCAAAACTCATCACAAGTGCAAAACTCACCTCATGGAAAACTCGCCATGTGCGCAAAACTTGCACACGCGGAAAAATTGCCACATGCACAAAAGTTGCAGCACATGCAAAAGTTGCCTCACACAAAACTTGCACATACTCAAAACGCACCACACATAAAACTCGCCACGCACAAAACTCGCCATGCGCAAAACTTGCTGCACACAACTTGCTACACTAACCTGTCACATGCAACTCGACACACAAAAAGTTGCTACACGCATGTCGCCACACAAAACTCATCTCACAAAAGTCGCTACATGCATGTCGCCACATGCAACTCAACACACACAACTTGACACATGAAACTCGCCCTAAAACACACACAAGTCTGGTATTATCCTTCAAAAATAAAATTCTGATTAATAAGCAGACAAACTACAAGAGCAACAAATGTACCATATAGAAAATACGGCAGCTGTCAGTCACATGACCTGTCTATTATGTGTATGTGTGAGCTAATATATACTGCCAGGGGGGAGGGCTTCCTGTTGGCTGGGGATTTATCAGGCTGCCAATTTAGTACTATATACAGGAGAGATGGCACACAGGTATATACTATATACAGGAGGATGACACACAGGTATATACTATATACAGGAGGAGATAACACACAGGTATATACTATATACAGGAGGAGATGACACACACATATATACTATATACAGGGGAGATGACACACAGGTATATACTATAAACAGGAGGAGATGACTTAGAGGTATATACTATATACAGGAGCAGATGACACGTATATACTATATACAGGAGGAGATGACACACAGGTATATACTATATACAGGAGGAGATGACACACAAGTATATACTATATACAGGAGGAGATGACACACACATATATACTATATACAGGGGAGATGACACACAGGTATATGCTATATACAGGAGGAGATGACATACAAATATATACTATATACAGGGGAGATGACATACAGGTACATACTATATACAGGAGGAGATGACACACGTATATACTATATACAGGAGGAGATGACATACAGGTACATACTATATAAAAGAGGAGATGACACATAGGTATAGAGGAGCAGAGGACATACAGCAGGTATATACTATATACAGGGGAAATGACATACAGGTATATACTATATACAGGAGATGACATACAGGTATATACTATATATAGGAGGAGATGACATACAGGTATATAGTATATACAGAAGAGATGACATACAGGTATATAATATATACAGGAGGAGATGACACATGGGTATATACAATATACAGGAGGAGATGACATACAGCAGGTATATACTATTTACAAGGGATATGGCATACAGGTATATACTATATACAAGAGAAGACATACAGGTGTATAATATATAAGGGAGATGACAAACATGTATATACTGAGATGAAAATGAGGGGTGTGAGGTGAAAATGAAAAGGTGTGAGTGCAAAATGAGAGGAGTGAGGGAAAATAGTGGAGTGATCGGAAAATGACAGATGTGAGGTCGAAATGACAAGTGTTAGGGGGGAATGAGAGGAGTGAGGGGGAAAATAAGAGGAGTGAGGGGGAAAATGAGAGGTGTAAGGGAGAAAATGAGAGGCATGATGGGAAAATAAGAGACGTGAGGTGCTATAACTAACCACAGATATTTACTATGCCCAGGCAACGCCGGGCTCTTCAGCTAGTACATACTAAAAAAGGAAACTATGTAACTAAGGACGGCGCTATACATAATAAGTGAGTACACTATATACTAAGGGACTCTTCTATACACAATAAGTGAGTACACTATTATTATTATTGTTATTTATTTATATAGCACCATTGATTCCATGGTGCTGTACATGAGAAGGGGTTGCATACAAATTACAGTAAACAGACTAACAATAACATACTGATACAGAGGGGAGAGGACCCTGCCCTTGCGGGCTTACATTCTACAGGATGGTGGGGAAGGAGACAGTAGGTTGGGGGGTTGCGGCAGCTCCAGTGTTGGTGAGGCGGTAGCGGGGTCATTGCAGGCTGTAGGCTTTCTTGAAGAGATGGGTTTTCAGGTTCCATCTGAAGGATCCGAATTTGGTTGATAGTGGGACGTGTTGGGGCAGAGAGTTCCAGAGGATGGGGGATATTCAGGAGAAGCCTTGGAGGCAATTAGGTGAGGAGCGAATAAGTGTAGAGGAGAGGAGGTCTTGGGAGGACCGGAGATTACGTTTGGGAAGATATTGGGAGATTAGTTCAGAGATATATGGAGGAGACTGGTTATGGATGGCTTTGTAGGTCAGTATTAGTAGTTTGAACTGGATACGCTGAGGAAATGGGAGCCAGTGAAGAGATTTGCAGAGGGGAGAAGCGGAGGAGTAGCGAGGAGAGAGATGGAATTAGTCGGGCAGCAGAGTTAAGCATGTACTGGAGAGGTGTGAGAGTGTTAGCAGGGAGGCCAGAAAAAAGGATGTTGCAGTAGTTGAGGCGGGAAATGATGAGGGCATGCAGAAGCATTTTAGCAGATTGAAGGTTGAGGAAAGAACGGATTCTGGAGATATTTTTGAGCTGGAGGCGACAGGAGGTGGAAAGAGCTTGGATGTGCGGTTTGAAGGACAGGGCAGAGTCAAGGGTTACTCTGAGGCAGCAAAGTTCTGGCATGGGGAAAAGCGTGATGTCATTAATTGTGATAGATAGATCAGGTAAAGAAGATCTGTGAGATGGAGGAAAGATGATGAGTTCAGAGTTCTTTATTCTAAGGGACTGTGCTATACATAATAAGTGTGTACATTATATGCTAAGGGACTGTGCTATACATAATAAGGCTACATTCTTGTATCCGTGTGCAGTGTCGGCGTGTTGCTCGTTTTTACAGACGCATTAAGCATGCCCTATTCTGATACTCAAAAATGGATCAGAGCAGAACATTCTCTGACCCACACTGATCTCATTCTCAGATCTGTGATTTTCACAGATGTGTAAGTGGACCCATAAAACTCTACGAGTCCGTGTGCCGTCCAATAAAAAAATCTGGAAGCACACGGACATATCACACAAATGTGAGAATGTGGCATAAGGGATTTTATCAATAATAATTATTACTCCAAGTCATACAGAACAGATAAGGCATAACAATAACATCCAGTCACTTACCGCTGATGTCTCGTCTGATTAGAGTCATTTTCTGCTGTTTCTTCTCCATCTGGTCAGACCTTCATGTCGACATCTCCCAGCCACGACTCCTTTTGTCACGATGATTGTTGCAGCCCTGAAAATAACAAGGTCACATACATTATATACATACAGTGCCTTGCGAAAGTATTTGGCCCCCTGGAACTTTTCAACCTTTTCCCACATATCATGCTTCAAATATAAAGATACCAAATGTAAATTTTTGGTGAAGAATCAACAAGTGGAACACAATTGTGAAGTTGAATGAAATTTATTGTTTATTTTAAATTTTTGTGGAGATTCAAAAACTGAAAAGTGGGGCGTGCAATATTATTCGGCCCCTTTACTTTCAGTGCAGCAAACTGTACTCACTCCAGAAGTTCATTGTAGATCTCTGGATAATCCAATATTGTCCTAAGTGCCTAATGATGATAAATATAATCCACCTGTGTGTAATCAAGTCTCCATATAAATGCACCTGTTCTGTTATAGTCTCAGGGATCTGTTGGAAGCACAGAGAGCATCATGAAGACCAAGGAACACAACAGGCAGGTCCGTGATACTGTTGTGGAGAAGTTTAAAGCCAAATTTGGATACAAAATGATTTCCAAAACTTTAAACATCCCAAGGAGCACTGTGCAAGCGATCATATTGAAATGGAAGGAGTATCATACCACTGCAAATCTACGAAGACCCGGCCATCCCTCTAAACTTTCATCTCAAACAAGGAGAAGACTGATCAGAGATGCAGCCAAGAGGCCCATGATCACTCTGGATGAACTGCAGAGATCTACAGCTGAGGTGGGACAGTCTGTCCATAGGACAACAATCAGTCGTACATTGCACAAATCTGGCCTTTATGGAAGAGTGACAAGAAGATAGCCATTTCTCAAAGATATCCATAAAAAGTGTTGTTTAAAGTTTGCAACAAGCCACCTGGAAGACACACCAAACATGTGGAAGAAGGTGCTCTGGTCAGATGAAACTAAAATCTAACTTTTTGTCAACAATGCCAAACGATATGTTTGGCTTAAGGGCAACACAGCTTGTCACCCTGAACACACCATCCCCACTGTCAAACATGGTGGTGCCAGCATCATGGTTTGGGCCTGCTTATCTTCAGCAGGGACAGGGAAGATGGTTAAAGTTGATGGGAAGATGAATGGAGCCAAATACAGGACCATTCTTGAAGAAAACCTGTCTGAGTCTGCAAAAGTCCTGAGACTGGGGCGGAGATTTGTCTTCCAACAAGACAATGATCCAAAACATAAAGCAAAATCTACAATGGAATGGTTCACAAATAAATGTATCTAGCTGTTAGAATGGCCAAGTCAAAGTCCAGACCACAATCCAATCGAGAATCTGTGGAAAGAGCTGAAAACTGCTGTTCACAAATGATCTCAATCAAACCTCACTGAACTCGAGCTGTTTGCCATGGAAGAATGGGCAAGAATTTCAGTTTCTCGGTGTACAAAACTGATAGAGACATACCCCAAACAACTTGCAGTTGTAATAACAGCAAAAGGTGGCGCAATAAAGTATTAAGTTAAAGGCACCGAATAATATTGCACTCCCCACTTTTCAGTTTTTGAATTTCCACAAAAATTTAAAATAAGCAATATATTTTGTTCAACTTCACAATTGTGTTCCACTTGTTGTTGATTCTTCACCAACAATTTGCATTTGGTATCTTTATGTTTGAAACATGATATGTGGGAAACGATTGAAAAGTTCCAGGGGGCCGAATACTTTCGCAAGGCACTGTGCATATGCCTCCCTCCTGAATACAGATATATACCCCACCATTAAAAATATGAAGTGATATGCAGCACTGTTGCCTCCATTTTCCATAATCTCTGCCACCCAATAATATAAATTATTCAGTCTGTGACTTTCCCCAATTACCTGTAAGGCTAGTGCATACAGACAGCATCTTCTCCCACCTTTGAATTAATTATAAAGGGTCCTATGCACCTTACCCTTTCCTCTCCCCAATAAATTTTAAGTCCTTGGTAGCATCACAATGAATTGTGAGATGAAGAAGGACACTATCACGGGCTTAGCACCCTCCCCACCATCCAATTTAATTCATATCTATATCTAACGTCCTCCTCCCCCTAAGTCCATTATAAGTCCCCCTTCCTCCCATCCTAATCCCCTACATCCCTCTTTGTCCTCCTCACTCCCACATCCCATCATTGTCCTCCCCCCTTCCATCATTATCCTCTCCATCATTGCCCTCTCCCACACCTCCATCATTGCCCTCTCCACCACCTCCATCATTGCCCTTTCCACCTCTGTAATCATTGTTCTCCCCCACCACCTCCATCCTTGTCCTCCCCACCACCTCCATCATTGTCCTCTCTACCACCCCAATTATTGCCTTCTCCCCCACCTTCAGCATTGCCCTCCTCACCACCCCAATCATTGTTCTCCACCACCCCAATCATTGCCCTCTCCCCCAACTCCATCATTGCCCTCTCCACCACCTCCATCATTGCCCTCTCCCCACCTCTATCATTGCCCTCACCCCCACCTCCATCATTGCCATCTCCACCACCTCCATCATTGCCCTCTCCACCACCTACATCATTGCCATCTCCACCACTTCCATCATTGCCCTCCCTGCCACCTCCATCATTGTCCTCTCCACTACCTCCATGATTGCCCTCTCCACCACCTCCATCTTTGCCCTCTCCACCACTTCCATCACTGCCCTCTCCACCACCTCCATCATTGCTTTCTCCACCACCTCCATCATTGCCCTCTCCACTACCCCATTGTTCTTCCCTACCACCTTCATCCTTGTCCTCTCCACCACCCCAATCATTGTTCTACCCCACCACCCCAGTCATTGTCCTTTCCAAGCATCCATTATTGTCCTCTCCACAACCTCCATCATTGCCCTCTCAACCACCCCCATCATTGCCCTCTCCACCACAAAAGACAGGAAGCGTCGGGTAGAAAGCAGAGGACGGAACCCTGCAGCTCTGGTTCGCTGCCATTCTCTCCTGTAAGCAGCCGAGCAGCAGAGTGTCCATCTTCTCCATTGTTTCTGTTCAATGTTTCATAGCCTTGTATGGGTGCGTGTGATCCGAATAGTGGAGCAGCTTGCAGCTTGATGCAATTGTTTTCTCCATAGGTTTATATTGTAAAAGTCAATTCTGACTCACACATAAACCACAGTGTAATTCGGTATGTTCTAATAAAAGTCATGTGACCCAGAAGAGGATTGGAACATGGCTGGAAACTGGGGAAGATTGCAATCAATGAGTACAGTATATTACATATTCAATTACACATACATTCACACAGGGTAAAGCAAAAAAAAAATCATGAGAGTGTTTCTTAAGTTGTTCTGGATTATTTTTTTTTATTTTCATAGAATACAATTCTATAAGTTACTTTGCTCCTATTCACATCTATAGTTTTTTAATGCTTGAATAATGGTATCACAATTTAATGTGGATGAATAGCGAACAGCTTGATGTGACAATAGCAAAAGTGGCAAAGTGGGAACCCCTGGATGTAAATACACTTTCTATAAGGGAGGGTGGCCTAAAATGCTTTTTGTGGGAAAGGGTAACGTGGACTCTGGGTGTCATTACAGTGCAGTGGTGAGCCATGGGATGTGGCTTGCTACCATCATTAAAGAGCTGAATGTGACTGTTGAGGTGAGAAAGGTTGGGGACCCCTGTCCCACAGGTTCTTGGATAGTCCACTGCTCAGGATTTTAATATGCAGTTTGAGAAAACCATAACTGAGAAGTGGAAAGTCAGACATTTTTCCATTTAATTTGAAACAATTACGGGCAACTCATTTAAAATTGATGGTAGCACCACGTCTCAAAGAAGTTGGGACAGGACCATGCAGGATCGTCGCTAGTCATTTTCATTTGTGGCCTGGGTCCCAAATCATAAGTATAAAGCCCCGAATTTCTAGGGCTGCGCTTTGCATTTCCAAATATAGCTTATGTTCAGTGGCGTATCTAGGGGGGGGCAGCTGGGGTATGTGCCGCGGGCGCAGCCGGCAGGGGGGCGCAGTTGGGCTGCCTAATGCGGCGGTTCAAAGTGTCTCCCCCGGCGGCTGCATTCTGCCGCCCCCGGTCTGGGAGTCAGCTGTTCTCTGTGCCGCCTGTGAAGCTGACAGCCGGCACACAGAAGCTGCAGAGCTCCGGCTCCCAGAAATCAATTTTACTCACATCTAACAGCTGCGAGTACAATTGAGGCTCTGACCACTGGGTCAGAGCGACGCCAGCAGCGTGATCAAGTCATGTGATCACGCTGCTGATGTCACTATCCGGCGCGCAGGAGAAAGAAGAGACTCAGTAGTAAGTGCTCCTGTAGTTGTGGAGCTGAAGACACCGAAGATTCAGCGTGAGGTGGGTTTATGGGGAATATGTATTCAGTGTGTGTGTGTGTTTATTTATTCAGTGTTTGGGGGGGAGATTTATTTAGTGTGTGTGTTGGGGAATCAGGAATTAATCAGTGTGTTGGGGGGGGGTCAGGGATTTATTCAGTGTGTTTGTGTGTGATTAGGGATTTATTCAGTGTGTGTGTGGGGGATTTAATCAGTGTGTGTGTGGATTTATTCCGTGTGTATGTGAGGGGGCAGGAATTTATTTAGCCTGTGTGGGGCAGGGTGCATTTATTCTGTGTGGAAGGGGATGGATTCTGTCAGAAGGGGAATGGATATAGTCTGTGGGGATGAGTGGGGAGATGGGGGTGGACACAGTAGCGAAGGGAAAAATGTGTGCTGACACAGTATTGAGAGCGAGGGATGATGGGATGTGTGAGGACACAGTATGGGGAGTCGGGGGAATGTGTGAGGAGGAAATATGGAGAGCAAAGGGGTAAATAAGTGAGGAGATAGTATAGTTAGCAGGGGGGATGTACATGAGGATGCTATTAGAAATGCGTGCAGACAGTATGGGGGGAGGAAAGTGTGAGTAGAATAGATTCTGAGTAGTGTGAGGGTAACAGCCAGGAGGAGACAGTATGCCAAGTAGGAGAAGTGTAATGAAGGGGCACAGTAGAGAGACTGAGCCCTCTAGGAGGGACACAGTATGAGAAAGCATTGTGAAGTATGGAAAAGAGAGAGGGCAGTGTGGATGGCATGTACCATAAGAGGGACAGTGAGGGTCATATTATGTGCTGGGAATAAAGTAAGGGGCAATTATTTACTCAGGGGCTCAGCCTAGGGCATATATTTTTATTCTAGAGCATTATAATAACACTGCTATCTTTAAGGGTGTTGTGTCGGGATGTGCTGCAGAAGACAGGAGAAGATGGAAGTCTGCAGAAACGAGCTCTGCCAGTGGATGAGAAGAGTCATCATGGCATCTGGACAAGATGAAGATGAAAAGAAAGAGGCGACTCCAGAAACAACGTCATCTATCAGGTACCTACCTTGATGTAAATGTGGGGTTTTTTTGTGACACTAATTCTCATATTTTTATTTATGTTAGGAACATTAAAGGGGATGTCCAAGGTTGTGATGAGTCTGCAGTCATACTATGTGACTGCAGACTTCTGAATTCTCACAGTGCGCACTGCTATCATAATTCTCTGATGTTGGCGGTTTGCATACATGCGGTCACTTGCTGACTAGACATGTGTGGCCTCATTCAATGAAAATGAATTGTCTGAGGCCGGACACGTCTAGTTGGAATGTGGCCAGAAGTATCCAAATCACATGCTTGTGCTATCATGATCGTCCACTCTGGCCACCGGCAAGGGAGAATCCTAATAGTGTGCAGTGCTTGTGCTATTGAGAATTCAGAAGCCTACAGTCACATAGAATGACTGCAGACTTTCATCTCAAACCTGGACGCACCCTTTAATTATAAAATGAAGCCCTGTAGCCAGTCCTAACAACGTGTAATATCCTAACTGTCAGGATTAAGCTCTGCTTTCAGGTTCCAGCAGTCATCACATGGCCACTTCACTCATATGTGATATGTAATTTTCATATTTGCTGTCATGTGACAATGAGGTGTTCTTCCTGCTTCTCTCAGTTTTTCACTGAACATTGAGAGAATTAGGGAAAGCAGCTCGTTGGCGCGTGACTAAGTGTACAAATCGCGTATGTGCTGGGGGGGGGGCACCAAGCTGAATTGCCCCGGGTGCCAGAAAACCTAGATACACCTCTGCTTATGTTATTCAAGTATATGCTACTGCCATGCTACGTAGCCCAGCAGCGCTGACACGCCAGTGTCCAGGCAATGTATGTAGGTTGCTCCTCCTCTTGGTCGTCCACTTCTCAGCCACTTACCATATTTTTTGAACACACTGGACCGTAAGACGCACCCCAAATTTTCAGAAGGAAAATGGGGAAAAAAATTAATGAGTCAAATAGGAGTCCATCTTACAGTCCTGAATTCAGCTTACCTGGGGGGATCGGCAGCGGAGTCACAGAGGGTGTTTGGTAGTCCAGCGATATGTCCCAGACTGGTGTGCAGGTTCGGCTGTACTTGACGGTGTGGGGGGTTACTGCGACATTTTGTGAAAGCCTGGAGCCCCCGCACATCCATTGCTGCGATGCAGTGGTCTCCGGGAAATCCCATCCCATTCTGGTGCTACAGGGCGATGATCTTGCTCTGGTGTTCCAGGTTTGGGGGTGCTAGGTGGTGCGGGGGATACGGTGACATTTTGTGAAAGCCCAAAGCCCCCGCACTTCTATTGCCTTGATGCTGTGCCCTCCAGGAAAATGGCCACCGGAGGCGGCGCATGCGCAGATTGAGATCTCGTCAACGAGATCTCTGGAAACGAGATATTGGAGCCGTGATCTCAACCTGCACATATGCCGCCTTCGGTGGCCATTTTCCCAGAGGCAAGATTACATAGTAACATAGTAACATAGTTAGTAAGGCCGAAAAAAGACATTTGTCCATCCAGTTCAGCCTATATTCCATCATAATAAATCATAATAAATACCCAGATCTACGTCCTTCTACAGAACCTAATAATTGTATGATACAATATTGTTCTGCTCCAGGAAGACATCCAGGCCTCTCTTGAACCCCTCGACTGAGTTCGCCATCACCACCTCCTCAGGCAAGCAATTCCAGATTCTCACTGCCCTAACAGTAAAGAATCCTCTTCTATGTTGGTGGAAAAACCTTCTCTCCTCCAGACGCAAAGAATGCCCACTTGTGCCCGTCACCTTCCTTGGCATAAACAGATCCTCAGCGAGATATTTGTATTGTCCCCTTATATACTTATACATGGTTATTAGATCGCCCCTCAGTCGTCTTTTT
Organism: Ranitomeya imitator; assembly: GCF_032444005.1. NCBI lineage: Eukaryota > Metazoa > Chordata > Amphibia > Anura > Dendrobatidae > Ranitomeya > Ranitomeya imitator. Next base: position 549,358,235 of record NC_091284.1, read on the forward strand.
TCTAGACTAAATAATCCTAATTTCGCTAATCTATCTGGGTATTGTAGTTCTCCCATCCCCTTTATTAATTTTGTTGCCCTCCTTTGTACTCTCTCTAGTTCCATTATATCCTTCCTGAGCACCGGTGCCCAAAACTGGACACAGTACTCCATGTGCGGTCTAACTAGGGATTTGTACAGAGGCAGTATAATGCTCTCATCATGTGTATCCAGACCTCTTTTAATGCACCCCATGATTGATTCCCCAGGCGCAGATTGAGATCTCGGCAACAAGATCTCATCCCGACATCTCGGTAGACAAGACCTCGGAACCGAGATTTCAATCTGCCCATGCACTGCCTACGGCGACCATTTTCCCAGAGGCCAAAGCATCGAAGCAATAGAAGTTCGGGGTTCCGGGCTTTCACAAATTATTGCCGGAGCCACGCGCACCACAGAGAACCACTGAACCTGCCGCATCAGCTGCACCAGGCTGGAATGGGAACGAGATCATAGCCCTGCAGTGTCGGACCACCGGAAGAATCACCAGACTCCTGCTGCCACCACACTAACTGCAAGTACATTCCGACTATAAGATGCACCTTCGTTTTCCCCAAAAAATTTTGGAGAAAAAAGGACGTTTTATTGTCTGAAAAATATGGTACTTACAGCCTTCAGCAACAAACATGCTATTGCTTTTTAATAGAGCCCACCCGCAGCACATTAAAAAAACATGCCATATAGTCAATAACTCAGAAAAAATCAACAATAAAAACTTTTCCTAAAATAAGCGGAGGAACTAACTGACAGATTGTTTCAATGTTTAGGCACATCAGGGGCTCTCTAAACGCAACATGGCTTCCCTTCTCAATTCCAGTCAATTTTGCATTGAAAAGTTAAATGGCGCTCCTTCGCTTCCGAGCTCTGCCATGCGCCCAAACAGTGGTTTACCTCCACATATGGGGTATCGGTGTACTCAGGACAAATTGTACAACTTTTGGGGTCCATTTTCTCCTGTTACCCTTGGTAAAATAAAACAAATTGGAGCTGAAGTAAATTTTTTGTGAAAAAAAGTTAAATGTTCATTTTTATTTAAACATTCCAAAAATTCCTGTGAAACACCTGAAGGGTTAATAAACTTCTTGAATGTGGTTTTGAGCACCTTTAGGGGTGCAGTTTTTAGAATGGTGTCACACTTGGTTATTTTCTATCATATAGACCCCTCAAAATGACTTCAAATGAGATGTTGTCTCTAAAAAAAAATGGTGTTGTAAAAATGAAAAATTGCTGGTCAAGTTTTAACCCTTATAACTCCCTAACAAAAAAAAATCTTGGTTCCAAAATTGTGCTGATGTAAAGTAGGCATGTGGAAAATGTTACTTATTAAGTATTTTGCGTGACATATCTCTGTGATTTAATTGTATAAAAATTCAAAGTTGGAAAATTGCAAAATTTTCAAAATTTTTGCCAAATTTCCATTTTTTTCACAAATAAACGCAGGTAATATCAAAGAAATGTTACCACTATCTTGAAGTACAATATGTCCCAAGAAAACAGTGTCAGAATCACCGGGATCCATTGAAGCGTTACAGAGTTATAACCTCATAAAGGGACAGTGGTCAGAATTGTAAAAATTGGCCCGGTCATTAACGTGCAAACCACCCTCGGGGCTAAAGGGGTTAAAGCATAATACGTTTTTGTCAGAGAAGAAAAACACATGACTCAATAAACACAATTTAGTAGGAAAAAACAAATGTGGAAAGTGTTCCTTCTGTAGTCTACATATTACAGGAAAATACAGGTCCTTCTCAAAAAATTAGCATATAGTGTTAAATTTCATTATTTACCATAATGTAATGATTACAATTAAACTTTCATATATTATAGATTCATTATCCACCAACTGAAATTTGTCAGGTCTTTTATTGTTTTAATACTGATGATTTTGGCATACAACTCCTGATAACCCAAAAAACCTGTCTCAATAAATTAGCATATCAAGAAAAGGTTCTCTAAACGACCTATTACCCTAATCTTCTGAATCAACTAATTAACTCTAAACACATGCAAAAGATACCTGAGGCTTTTATAAACTCCCTGCCTGGTTCATTACTCAAAACCCCCATCATGGGTAAGACTAGCGACCTAACAGATGTCAAGAAGGCCATCATTGACACCCTCAAGCAAGAGGGTAAGACCCAGAAAGAAATTTCTCAACAAATAGGCTGTTCCCAGAGTGCTGTATCAAGGCACCTCAATGGTAAGTCTGTTGGAAGGAAACAATGTGGCAGAAAACGCTGTACAACGAGAAGAGGAGACCGGACCCTGAGGAAGATTGTGGAGAAGGACCGATTCCAGACCTTGGGGAACCTGAGGAAGCAGTGGACTGAGTCTGGTGTGGAAACATCCAGAGCCACCGTGCACAGGCGTGTGCAGGAAATGGGCTACAGGTGCCGCATTCCCCAGGTAAAGCCACTTTTGAACCATAAACAGCGGCAGAGGCGCCTGACCTGGGCTACAGAGAAGCAGCACTGGACTGTTGCTAAGTAGTCCCAAGTACTTTTTTCTGATGAAAGCAAATTTTGCATGTCATTCGGAAATCAAGGTGCCAGAGTCTGGAGGAAGACTGGGGAGAAGGAAATGCCAAAATGCCTGAAGTCCAGTGTCAAGTACCCACAGTCAGTGATGGTGTGGGGTGCCATGTCAGCTGCTGGTGTTGGTCCACTGTGTTTCATCAAGGGCAGGGTCAATGCAGCTAGCTATCAGGAGATTTTGGAGCACTTCATGCTTCCATCGGCTGAAATGCTTTATGGAGATGAAGATTTCATTTTTCAGCACGACCTGGCACCTGCTCACAGTGCCAAAACCACTGGTAAATGGTTTACTGACCATGGTATTACTGTGCTCAATTGGCCTGCCAACTCTCCTGACCTGAACCCCATAGAGAATCTGTGGGATATTGTGAAGAGAAAGTTGAGAGACGCAAGACCCAACACTCTGGATGAGCTTAAGGCCGCTATTGAAGCATCCTGGGCCTCCATAACATCTCAGCAGTGTCACAGGCTGATTGCCTCCATGCCACGCCGCATTGAAGCAGTCATTTCTGCCAAAGGATTCCCGACCAAGTATTGAGTGCATAACTGAACATTATTATTTGATGGTTTTTTTGTTTGTTATTAAAAAACACTTTTATTTGATTGGATGGGTGAAATATGCTAATTTATTGAGACAGGTTTTTTGGGTTATCAGGAGTTGTATGCCAAAATCATCAGTATTAAAACAATAAAAGACCTGACAAATTTCAGTTGGTGGATAATGAATCTATAAAATATGAAAGTTTAATTGTAATCATTACATTATGGTAAATAATGAAATTTAACACTATATGCTAATTTTTTGAGAAGGACCTGTACATAAAAGTAGGCTCAATATATCACGATGTTAAGGATTTAATGTCCTGTCATACAAAATGTGTAGTGTATGTTATATTTTGCCCCTGCAACTTTTTTTTATATAGCTAAAACAATTCGTCCATTATTCATAAGATAGGCATTTCAAATCCATCACATCAGGAAAAGGATCACCCAGATTGTTTAGACATATCATATCCAACAATGTCATCACGCTAATCCACATTCACTGCGATTTGTAGGATTAGAAAATGTGCAACACCCCATACCAGGAGGAGATCATAATTGTCTATTACTAAGAGGGCAAATGGACTTTAAATGCTGAAGTCAAGGGCACGCTAGGCTTAAATTAAAAGCTAGACATGTCCATTTTCTTGCAACAAGTATTGAATTTGGGACTTTGTATGTTTGTATATGTGCTGTAAATATATGTTAATACCTTTGTGATTCACCACCTACAAGAGAAAGTGATCACACATGATTTTAGATTGGACACATAGAAGCACTATCTGAGCGCAAAACGGCCGTCATCCACTTGTCTCCCCGCATGTCTCCCTCCACACACTGCGACACCGCTTAGTGGATGACCATTTTAGTTAAAATAAAGGACTTTTAAACACAAAGAAATGGTGAGTGCTGCCATTCTGCCTTCTATGTCGTTACTAATAATACCCCATACCATCAGAGATGCAGGCTTTTGACCTGTACTCTGATAACTAGAGATGATCGAATATTTCAATATTCAGTTCAGATTACGATTGCCAAATTTGCAATATTCGCAGACACAACACCTTATAACGGCCCCAAATGCTGCCAAAACACATCAAATTAGGGACAGATACAAGGAAAGTGGCCTCAATTCACCCAAATTTTAGAATGGCACGGCAGCAATCAGCCATGCATGAGGTATCGTAGTCTGGGACAGCAGTTACAGCTTCAAATTGAACTTCAAATTAAGATGAGTTGGATGATGGATCAGTGTAGACCTGCAGTGCTTGGAGTCCTGATACCACATGCAACAGCTCAACTTGCTTTGATGCTCAGCCACACTCAGGTGACATAAATATCTATTTCGTTGACTATTATTGTTTGAAAAATGTAAGGATAGTTACACGGGTAGTTGACTCATAGGTAATGGAGGCCTGCCAGTCTTGGACACCTACTGCAACAGACAACACTCATAAAGGAGACCCAACCAGGAGTCTACACATTTCCAAAAATTAGTGGCAGACACCACCAAAGTGGTATCAATTTCAATTGGGTAGAATAGTATAATGCGGTCCAACACCTTTTCCATTACAACCAACCCAGCAGATAGAGACCCAACCAGACACATTTCCAAAAATTAGTGGCAGACACCAACAAAGTGGCATCAATTTCACAAGTCGAAATAATACAGGGTGGGCCATGTATATGGATACACATAAATAAAATGGGAATGGTTGGTGATATCAACTTCCTGTTTGATCTGGCATCAGTGGAACATTCCTTCGGCAGATATTAGCTACTCACAAATAGCACCCTTACAAAATCCAGCTGCTTCAGCATCTCAACGAGGATGACCCAGTTTGGCGCGCTGAATTTGCAGAGTGGGCAAAACAAAAATTGGAACAGGACTCTCAGTTTACACAGAACATTATGTTCAGTGATAAGGCAAACTTTTATGGGTGGGCCATTTATATGGATACACCTAAATAACATTGGAATGGTGACAGTTTTCTTGCCTAGGGTGTCTTGCATTTAAATCTGTTGCAGTGACCGGGTACTGCGTTCAGCAGACATCAACACAATGTCTATCCGCTCCTCAAATGTTAACCTCTGCAACATGTCAATGGCTGTAAACAAACAAAATTTTTTAAATAACTCATGAAAGAATAAAGTTACATTAAAACCAAGCACACCATTGTTTTTCTTGTGAAATTCTCAATAAGTTTGATGTGTCACATGACCCTCTTCCCATTGGAAAAAATAAAGTTCAAAATGGCCGCCATCGTCACCACCCATCTTGAAAAGTTTTTCCCCTCCCGTATACTAATGTGCTACAAACCAGAAGTTGATATCACCAACCATTCCCATTTTATTTAGGTGTATCCATATACATGGCCCACCCTGTATAACAGGAACCGACACTACAGCCAACCCAGCAGATGGAGGCCCAATCAGGAGTCTTCAAATTTAAAATAATTAGGGGCAGACACCACCAAAGTGGCATCAATTTCGCCAGAGTAGAAATAGTATAAAGGGAAGTGACATCTCTTCCATTACAGCCAACCCTGCAGATGTAGACCAAACCAGGAGTGTTCACATTTTCAACAATTGGTGGCAGACACCAATAAAGTGGCATCAATTTCACCAGAGTAGAAATAGTATAATAGGGACTGGGACAACCCAGCAGATGGAGACCCAATCACGAGTCTTCAAATTTAAAATAATTAGTGGCAGACACCACCAAAGTGGCATCAATTTCAATAGCATAGAACTAGTATAATAGGGACAGACACCTTTTCCACTACAGCCAAGTTAGCAGAAGGAGACCCAACCAGGAGTGTACACATTTTCAAAAATTAGTGGCAGGCACCACCAAAGCGGTGTCAATTTCACCAGAGTAGAAATAGTATAATATAGGGACCGATATCTTCCACTACAGCCAATCTAGCAGATGGACACCCAATCAAGAGTATTCAAATTAAAATTAGAGGCAGACACCACCAAAGTGGCATCAATTTCACCGGAGTAGAAATAGTATAATAGGGACCGACACATCTTCCACTGCAGCCAGCCCAGCAGATGGTCACCCAATCAAGAGTATTCAAATTAAAATTAGAAGACAATAAGCATGAAAGAGTGCAGCATGAGAAGCACCAGGTGGTTTGATTAGGATGTTGCAATGGAAGGTGGGGGGATTAGCTTCTCACCTGGAAGGGTTGTGCACCCCTGCACAACTCTGGTAGCGGACCTCTCCGTGCAATCCTGCTCTGTTGCTCTGAGACTGCTCCTGTGCTGTGCTTTCTGGTCTGGTCACGTGGGCCCAAGATCCAGTCACGTGATGCAACTTCACAGGATGTGACTTCACTTCAGGTCCTGTTGCATGGAGATGAGCTCTATGGCCTAAGCTGCTCCAGCCAAAATCCCTCAAGGGGAATGTAAACTTTTTTTGGAAAAAATGTGGTCAATTTAAGGAGCGCTATGGCTATAGACAAGAAAGAAGAACAAAAGGAACCGAATTCATGCCCAAATTTGTTATATTATATAATAATATTTATTAAAGATAAAGTACACCATAAGGTGTGGGGGGGGGGAATACCAAAAAGAAGGGCACTACACCAGGAGACGGAAACGTATTCTTACAGTATACTGTGCTGACTCATGATAATAAAATAGATCAAAGATATAAATAAATAAGTAAATACATACATGACACCAATAGTAAAATATAATAAATATCCACAGGAATGATGCAGCAAGCATGTGCATAAGGGTACACCATAGGAATAAGGTGCAAGTGCAAAGTTACTGGAGGCTAGGACAGCAAAAACTAGTAAACATTTTGAGGATAAAGTGCATACAATTATTTGCTGCTAACTAATCATAATATAATTGTGGCCACATGAAAATTACCTGTGGGTGATACGAAGACTGTCTCCTGGATGCGCCCGACTCCGATGCGCGTTTTGGCGTCAGCCTTCGTCAGGGGGTAGTGTCATCCAGAAGAGGGAAGGTATTTATAAGGGGAGCACCCAATGAACAGCGGGAGCGAGTGTGGAGCGACGCGCATGGCCATTGGATGTTACCATGGCACCATCCGCCGCCAGCCCACGTGATCCCCGACGTCGCGATCAGCTGACGCGGCCCCGAGGGACATGAAGCCGGCAGGCGGAGGCGCCAGGAACACAACGGCAATGCACGTACCACCCGGCCCGCTGTCATTGGTGGATTAGAGGCATATGATCAGAAGGTCCTGTAAGGTGAAAAGAAAAAGGCCGAAAAATGTCTCCCTCTAATTTTATTTATTTATTTTTTCCGAAAAAATGTAGTCAATTTAAGGAATGATATGGCTATAGAGCACACTGCAATAGAATAGTGGTAGACAAAACTTTTATTGAACCACTACGCGTTTTGGCAGCGGACTGCTACCTTCCTCACTTGGGTGGTTGGAGAGTTGTGTCATGGGGAAAGCAAGGGTAATTGGGGTGCACCACTGTGGACTGTACTGTGTGTGATGTTGAGGTTGATGAAGAGGAGAAGAGGGCACTTGAAGCTGTGTTTGCCATCCACTTGAGCACGTGTTCTTTCTGGCCCTCAGCAACAACAAGGCGTACTGCTCTGCCGCTACAAAAGAAAGATAGTGGAGTAGCCCATCATGGGGTGATTAGATAAGCGAGGTCTTTTGTTCCTCCACACAAAAGTGTTTAAGGGTACCGTCACACAGTGCAATTTTGATCGCTACGACGGCACGATTTGTGACGTTCGAGCGATATAGTTACGATATCGCAGTGTCTGACACGCTCCTGCGATCAGGGACCCCGCTGAGAATCGTACGTCGTAGCAGATCGTTTGAAACTTTCTTTCGTCGTCTAGTGTCCCGCTGTGGCGGCATGATCGCATGGTGTAACATATATCGTATACGATGTGCGCATAGTAACCAACGGCTTCTACATCGCACATACGTCATGAAATTATCGCTCCAGCGTCGTAGATTGCAAAGTGTGACAGCAGTCTACGACGCTGGAGCGATATTGTTACGACGCTGGAGCGTCACGGATCGTACCGTCGTAGCGATGAAAATTGCACTGTGTGACGGTACCCTAAGATTCTGTTTATCTGATAGAAAAAAACGTTTTTGGGAGGGAGAATGGAACAGTGTGAAACAGGTATAATAATTTGAGTAATGAGAACATCTGAAAGGCTGCAACAAGTCCCACCCATGATCTCGTATTGACCTATTTTGTTTAGGTCAGATTCTAGTGTCTGTAATAAAGGAAGATAATTTAATTTATATACAGTTGATGTAGATATAGTTATTGACGTTCCTAAATATGTAATATGGTCCTGACGCCAATCAAGAGGAACATTTTTCGTAAATGTAGTAGAACCTCATCTGGGGTGTTTAAAGGCAGAATCTGGGATTTGTTTCCATTTATTTTAGTATGACATGTTTCAGAAATGTTTGATTGTCTTTAAGGCTTCCCCAAGTGAATTCTCAGGCTCCGCTAAGGTTAAAATCACGTCATCAGCATATAATGAAATGCTATGTGAACTTCCAGAAATCTCCACCCCCTTTATTCTTTCATTTTGCCTAATGGCCTGTGCCAAAGGTTCAATAGTGAGCACAAACCAGGGCGGACAGGTGGCATCCCTGTCTGGTTCTGTTTGTTATTAAAGATTCTTTCGATAAGGTGCCATTAGCGTAAACTTTTGCTGAAGGTGTGGAGTAAAGGGCTTTAGCATTGAGCCCCTGAACCCCATGACACCAACACTGAGAAGTCAATTGACCAGTTAACCCGGTCAAAAGCCTTTTCGGCATCCAATGCCACCAGGACCGCCGAAGCCCTCCTTTTGTTTATGACATCAATCAAGTGTATGACCTTCCTTGTTTTATCTGCCACCTGTCTCCCTTTTATAAAGCCAGTTTGATCTAATGAAGTTAATGATAGGATAATGGGGGCTAGGCATGTTGCTAGGCATTTAGCATAGATCTTAACCCCTCTGTGACCTTGGACGTACTATCCCGTCGAGGTGCCCTGGGCCTATCTGACCCTTGACGGGATAGTACGTCCTGCCCTTTAATGCGATACCGCGACTTAAGTCGCGGTGATCGCATTAAAATTCCGACGCCATCTCACCTGGGGGGAGATGGCCTCGGCATCCAGGGCATTGTCGCCGCCCACCCGCCCTCTCGATCGCTGTGATTGGCTGTTCAATTCTGAACAGCCAATCACAGCCATTCTCATTGTTTCAGCCAATCGGAGCGGCTGAAACAATGAGGTCACAGGCTAGGATCGAGTACCGATGTACTCGATCCTAGGTCCGGTGCCTGGCAACGCCAGGCACCGGCAAGAACAGCCCGGATTGGCGCGATCGCCGATCGCATCGATCGCGCCAATCGCAGGGCACCGCGCGGTATTACCGCGCTGTGCCCTGCCGGAACCTGCGTGGATCGGTGCTCTAATAGCACCGATCCTAGGATAGGACACAGTGCAGGCCCAGCAGGGCCTGCAGGAGCCGATTGGCGCGATCGATGTCATCGTCGATCGCGCCAATCACAGGGCGCAGCGGCGATCACTCTGTGACCGCTCTGTGCCCTGCAGGTGACCTGGCTGTGACCTGCCTAGGATGGCGCGAACAGATCCGATCCTAGGCAGGTCACAGCCAGGTCACCAGGAAAGCTCTGATTGGTGGGATCGATGTTATGGTCGATCCCACCAATGACAGGTCACAGCAGCAGCATGACCGCTCTGTGACCTGTCTGTGTCACCTGCCTGACCTGTGTATGACCGCTCTGCAGGGTCCTCATTCTAGCTGAGGATTCCTACAGAGCGGTCATACTGCTGGATCTCCCTGCTGGATTTTGTGCCTGGATCTCCCTGCCGTGCTGGGTATTGTGGTGCACGGTGGCGCAGTGGTTAGCACTGGTTAGCACTGTAGCCTTGCAGCACTGGAGTCCTGGGTTCTAATCCCACCCAGGACAACATCTGCAAAGAGTTTGTATGTTCTCTCCGTGTTTGCGTGGGTTTCCTCCGGGCACTCCGGTTTCCTCCCACATTCCAAAGACATACTGATAGGGATTCTAGATTGTGAGCCCCATCGGGGACAGGGATGATAATGTGTGCAAAACTGTAAAGCGCTGCGGAATATGTTAGCGCTATATAAAAATAAAGATTATTATTATTATTATTATTTAATCCCTGCTAAAGAAAGAAGACAACTAAACGTAAGTTTTATCCCTGATCCCTGCCCAATCCCCGTTCATCCACCCCAATCCCCGTTCATCCACCCCAATCCCCGTTCATCCACCCCAATCCCCCCTTCCCCCTCTTTTTACCCCCTCCACCCCCATTTGTGCCGCCTCCGTGCGCACATTTAGTAGCCGCCGAGCGTTGATTGGTGACGCAGTTCACCGATCAACGCTCGCGCTCGCTTTTTTTCCCTCGCCCCCGTTGCGCCAACTCCGTACACACATTCCGCAGCCGCCAAAGTTTGATAAGTGACGCAGTTCACTTATCAGAGTTTGTGCCTGCCGTTTTCCTTTTTTTTTTTTCACCCCCCTTTTGCGCCACCTGACTACAACCGTACGTTTTGATCACTGATCCCTGCCCAATCCCCACTTCCACCCCCATCTCCCTTCCCCCTCTTTTTACCCCCCTTTGCACCTCCTTCCGTGCGCCCATTTAACAGCCGCCGAACGTTGATTGGTGACGTAGTTCACCGATCAACGCTCGCGCTCGCTTTTTTCCCTCACCCCCGTTGCGCCAACTCCGTACACACATTCCGCAGCCGCCGAAGTTTGATAAGTGACGCAGTTCACTTATCAGAGTTTGTGCCTGCCGTTTTCCCTTTTTTTTTTTTTCACCCCCCTTTTGCGCCACCTGACTACAACCGTACGTTTTGATCACTGATCCCTGCCCAATCCCCACTTCCACCCCCATCTCCCTTCCCCCTCTTTTTACCCCCCTTTGCACCTCCTTCCGTGCGCCCATTTAACAGCCGCCGAACGTTGATTGGTGACGCAGTTCACCGATCAACGCTCGCGCTCGCTTTTTTTCCCTCACCCCCGTTGCGCCAACTCCGTACACACATTCCGCAGCCGCCAAAGTTTGATAAGTGACGCAGTTCACTTATCAGAGTTTGTGCCTGCCGTTTTCCTTTTTTTTTTTTCACCCCCCTTTTGCGCCACCTGACTACAACCGTACGTTTTGATCACTGATCCCTGCCCAATCCCCACTTCCACCCCCATCTCCCTTCCCCCTCTTTTTACCCCCCTTTGCACCTCCTTCCGTGCGCCCATTTAACAGCCGCCGAGCGTTGATTGGTGACGCAGTTCACCGATCAACTCTCGCGCTCGCTTTTTTCCCTTCAGCCTTTTTGCGCAACCTCCGTACACACATCCCGCAGCCGCCAAACTTTGATAAGTGACGCAGTTCTCTTATCAGAGTTTGTGCCTGCCTTTTTTTTTTTTTTTACAGGTTTTTCTTCTCCTTTTAGCATTTTCTTTTCAGATAAGTTTGCACAAATCACTATCCCCCCACACATACACATACAGTTATCAATAAAGTGCACCCAATCACCATATTCACACAAAAATGTCCCGCTCGTCCCGTTCGTCCCAACAGCGCTATTCATTGGAGGAGGCATATGCTTTCCTTGCCTCCGACACTGATAGCGAGGGAGAGGATCCCACTTTTCTTCACTTTTCTGATTCTTCATCCTCTTCCTCCTCCTCCTCCTCTTCCTCCTCCTCCTCCTCTTCCTCCTCGGGTCCTGCGGAACCACCACGCAGACGCCCCAGGACAGAAGATGAGGCAGCCCCCACCACTCCTGAACCAGCGCTCCCCACTGCGGAACCCACATGGACCTCGCCCCCCGAAAATTACGAGCCACTGATTCCTGATTTTGTGGCAGAATCAGGAATCAAGTTTGACACCACGGGCCTCACAGAAACAGACTTTTTCAAAGTCTTTTTCTCTGAGGATTTTATTAACCTCATGGTGGAGCAAACTAATTTGTATGCTCGTCAATTTTTGGAGCAAAACCCCGGTACATCATTTTCCAACTGGTCTCCTGTAGACGCAGTTGAAATGATGCAGTTTTGGGGCCTGGTCCTCCACATGGGGATCGTGAAGAAGCCAGAAATGCGGCAATATTGGAGTGTAGATGTTTTATATAACACTCCAGTATTCCGAATGGCCATGGTTCGGAGACGTTTTGAGGCCATCCATAAATTCCTGCATTATTCCGATAATGCACAGTGTCCCGCACGAGATGACCCCAACTTTGACCGTCTGTTCAAAGTTCGGCCGGTCATCGAACACTTCAACAAAAAGTTTTCTGAAGTGTACGTGCCCAAAAGGGACATCTGCGTGGATGAGTCCTTGGTCCATTTTAAGGGGCGGCTCGGATTCCGTCAATACCTGCCCAACAAAAGGGCCAGGTACGGAATCAAACTCTACAAGCTGTGTGAGAGTGCCTCAGGGTACATCCACAGGTTTAGAGTGTATGAAGGGAAGGACAGCAGGATTGAACCCCCTGAGTGTCCTCCTGTCTTGGGAGTGAGTGGGAAGATCGTGTGGGATTTGGTGCACCCACTGCTGGATAAAGGTTATCACCTCTATACTGATAACTTTTATACCAGCATCCCACTCTACAAATCCCTCTCTGCGCGAGGTACCGCAGCCTGCGGTACTGTGCGCAAAAATCAGAGAGGCCTCCCAAAGACGCTACTTCGGCAGATGCTCAGAAAAGGTGAGAGCAAGGCCCAATGTAGCGACCACCTGCTGGTGGTCAAGTACAAGGACAAGAGGGATGTCCTTCTCTTGACCACCATACATGGTGATGGCAGAGCCCTCAGCACTGTACGGGGTACCTCTACACAGGTCTGCAAACCGGACTGTGTACTGGGCTACAACAAAAGCATGGGGGGGGTTGATCTCTCTGATCAACTCCTCCAACCATACAGTGCTTTGAGAAAGGCCAAGGTGTGGTACAAAAAGTTGGCCGTCCACATCGTACAAATGGCAATGCTCAACGCTTTCCTGCTGTTACGATGTGCACGCCACACCGATACGTCGTACCTTCAGTTCCAGGAGGTAGTGGTTAAGGCCCTGATATTTGGTACTCCGGAAGGAGAGGGCCCCAGTACTTCCGGAACTGAAGGTGCTCGTATCGTACCAGGCCAGCATTTTCCGGGGGTGGTCCCGCCAACCGGCAGAAAAGGTAAGCCGCAAAAAAGGTGCCGAGTGTGTTACAAAAGGGGAATACGCAAGGACACCATTTATCAATGCGACACCTGCCCCGAAAAACCTGGCCTGTGTATGAAGGATTGCTTCAGATTGTACCACTCCTCCATGCACTACTAATTTACTTTACAAGAAAGCGTACATTAGTTCCAAAAAGGGGGCACATCTAGATAAGTTCCTTGGGGGGGGTCTAGGTTCCAAAATGATGTCACTTGTGGGTTTTTTTTACTGTTTAGGCACATCAGGGGCTCTGCAAACGGAACATGACGACCGCAGACAATTTCTGCATTCCAAAACGTCACAACTTCCCTTTCGAGCCCCAACGTGTGCCTAAACAGTTTTTTCCCACATATGGCGTACCAGCGTAATCAGGACAATTTGGACAACAACTTTTGATGTCCAATTTCTCCTGTTACCTTTGGGAAAATTAAAAATTGGGGACTAAAATATCATTTTTGTGGGAAAAAATAGGATTTTTTATTTTCACGCCTGGGCATTATAAACTTTAGTGAAGCACGTGGGGGTTCAAATTTCTCACCACACAACTAGATAAGTTCCTTAGGGGGTACAGTTTCCAAAATGGGGTCACTTGTGGGGGGTTTCTACTGTTTAGTCACATCAGGGGCTCTGCAAATGGAACATGATGCCAGCAGAACATTCCATCAAAGTCTGCATTCCAAAACGTCACTACTTCCCTTTCGAGCCCCAACGTGTGCCCAAACAGTAGTTCCTCCCCACATATGGGGTATCAGCGTACTCAGGACAAATTGGACAACAACTTTGGGGGTCCAATTTCTCCTGGTACCCTTGGGAAAATTAAAAATTGGGGACTAAAATATCATTTTTGTGGGAAAAAATAGGATTTTTTATTTTCACACCTGGGCATTATAAAGTTTAGTGAAGCACGTGGGGGTTCAAAATTCTCACCACACAACTAGATAAGTTCCTTAGGGGGTACAGTTTCCAAAATGGGGTCACTTGTGGGGGGTTTCTACTGTTTAGTCACATCAGGGGCTCTGCAAATGGAACATGATGCCAGCAGAACATTCCATCAAAGTCTGCATTCCAAAACGTCACTACTTCCCTTTCGAGCCCCAACGTGTGCCCAAACAGTAGTTCCTCCCCACATATGGGGTATCAGCGTACTCAGGACAAATTGGACAACAACTTTTGGGGTCCAATTTCTCCTGGTACCCTTGGGAAAATTAAAAATTGGGGACTAAAATATCATTTTTGTAGGAAAAAATAGGATTTTTTATTTTCACGCCTGGGCATTATATACTTTAGTGAAGCACGTGGGGGTTCAAAATTCTCACCACACAACTAGATAAGTTCCTTAGAGGGTCTAGTTTCCAAAATGGGGTCACTTGTGGGGGGTTTCCACTGTTTAGGCACATCATGGGCTCTCCAAACGCGACATGGCGTCCGATCTCAATTCCAGCCAAAGTTAGCTTGAAAAAGTCAAACGGCGCTCCTTTCCTTCTGAGCCCTGCCATGCGCCCAAACAGTGGTTCCCCCCAAATATGGGGTATCAGCGTACTCAGGACAAATTGGACAACAACTTTTGGGGTCCAATTTCTCCTTTTACCCTTGAGAAAATAAAAAATTGGGGACTAAACGATCATGTTTGTGGAAAAAAATAGGAATTTTTTTTTTCACGCCAGGGCGTTATAAACTTTCGTGAAGCACTTGGGGGATAAAAGTGCTCATGACACATCTAGATAAGTTCCTTAGGGGGTCTAGTTTCCAAAATGGGGTCACTTGTGGGGGGTTTCCACTGTTTAGGCACATCAGGGGGTCGCCAAACGCGACATGGCGTCCGATCTCAATTCCAGCCAAAGTTAGCTTGAAAAAGTCAAACGGCGCTCCTTTCCTTCTGAGCCCTGCCATGCGCCCAAACAGTGGTCCCCCCCACATATGGGGTATCAGCGTACTCAGGACAAATTGGACAACAACTTTTGGGGTCCAATTTCTCCTTTTACCCTTGAGAAAATAAAAAATTGGGGACTAAACGATCATGTTTGTGGAAAAAATAGGAATTTTTTTTTTCACGCCCGGGCGTTATAAACTTTCGTGAAGCACTTGGGGGATAAAAGTGCTCATGACACATCTAGATAAGTTCCTTAGGGGGTCTAGTTTCCAAAATGGGGTCATTTGTGGGGGGTTTCCACTGTTTAGGCACATCAGGGGGTCGCCAAACGCGACATGGCGTCCGATCTCAATTCCAGCCAAATTTAGCTTGAAAAAGTCAAACGGCGCTCCTTTCCTTCTGAGCCCTGCCATGCGCCCAAACAGTGGTCCCCCCCCACATATGGGGTATCAGCGTACTCAGGACAAATTGGACAACAACTTTTGGGGTCCAATTTCTCCTTTTACCCTTGAGAAAATAAAAAATTGGGGACTAAACGATCATGTTTGTGGAAAAAATAGGATTTTTTTTTTTCACGCCCGGGCGTTATAAACTTTCGTGAAGCACTTGGGGGATAAAAGTGCTCATGACACATCTAGATAAGTTCCTTAGGGGGTCTAGTTTCCAAAATGGGGTCATTTGTGGGGGGTTTCCACTGTTTAGGCACATCAGGGGGTCGCCAAACGCGACATGGCGTCCGATCTCAATTCCAGCCAAATTTAGCTTGAAAAAGTCAAACGGCGCTCCTTTCCTTCTGAGCCCTGCCATGCGCCCACACAGTGGTCCCCCCCCACATATGGGGTATCAGCGTACTCAGGACAAATTGGACAACAACTTTTGGGGTCCAATTTCTCCTTTTACCCTTGAGAAAATAAAAAATTGGGGACTAAACGATCATGTTTGTGGAAAAAATAGGAATTTTTTTTTTCACGCCCGGGCGTTATAAACTTTCGTGAAGCACTTGGGGGATAAAAGTGCTCATGACACATCTAGATAAGTTCCTTAGGGGGTCTAGTTTCCAAAATGGGGTCATTTGTGGGGGGTTTCCACTGTTTAGGCACATCAGGGGGTCGCCAAACGCGACATGGCGTCCGATCTCAATTCCAGCCAAATTTAGCTTGAAAAAGTCAAACGGCGCTCCTTTCCTTCTGAGCCCTGCCATGCGCCCAAACAGTGGTCCCCCCCCACATATGGGGTATCAGCGTACTCAGGACAAATTGGACAACAACTTTTGGGGTCCAATTTCTCCTTTTACCCTTGAGAAAATAAAAAATTGGGGACTAAACGATCATGTTTGTGGAAAAAATAGGATTTTTTTTTTTCACGCCCGGGCGTTATAAACTTTCGTGAAGCACTTGGGGGATAAAAGTGCTCATGACACATCTAGATAAGTTCCTTAGGGGGTCTAGTTTCCAAAATGGGGTCATTTGTGGGGGGTTTCCACTGTTTAGGCACATCAGGGGGTCGCCAAACGCGACATGGCGTCCGATCTCAATTCCAGCCAAATTTAGCTTGAAAAAGTCAAACGGCGCTCCTTTCCTTCTGAGCCCTGCCATGCGCCCACACAGTGGTCCCCCCCCACATATGGGGTATCAGCGTACTCAGGACAAATTGGACAACAACTTTTGGGGTCCAATTTCTCCTTTTACCCTTGAGAAAATAAAAAATTGGGGACTAAACGATCATGTTTGTGGAAAAAATAGGAATTTTTTTTTTCACGCCCGGGCGTTATAAACTTTTGTGAATAACTTGGGGGATAAAAGTGCTCATGACACATCTAGATAAGTTCCTTAGGGGGTCTAGTTTCCAAAATAGGGTCACTTGTGGGGGGTTTCCACTGTTTAGGCACATCAGGGGGTCGCCAAACGCGACATGGCGTCCGATCTCAATTCCAGCCAAATTTAGCTTGAAAAAGTCAAACGGCGCTCCTTTCCTTCTGAGCCCTGCCATGCGCCCAAAAAGTGGTTCCCCCTCACATGTGGGGTATCAGCGTACTCAGGATAAATTGGACAACAACTTTTGAGGTCCATTTTCTCTTTTTACCCTTGGGAAATTAAAAAGATTATTGCTGAAAGATCATTTTTGTGACTAAAAAGTAAAATGTTAATTTTTTCCTTCCATGTTGCTTCTGCTGCTGTGAATCACCTGAAGGGTTAATAAACTTCTTGAATGTGGTTTTGAGCACCTTGAGGGGTGCAGTTTTTAGAATGGTGTCGCTTTTGGGTATTTTCTGCCATATAGACCCTTCAAAATGACTTCAAATGTGAGGTGGTCCCTAAAAAAAATGGTTTTGTAAATTTGGTTGTAAAAATGAGAAATTGCTGGTCAAATTTTAACCCTTATAACTTCCTTGAAAAAAAAAAGTTTGTTTCAAAAATTGTGCTGATGTAAAGTAGACATGTGGGAAATGTTATTTATTAACTATATTGTGTCACATAACTCTCTGGTTTAACAGAATAAAAATTCAAAGTTGGAAAATTGTGAAATTTTCAAAATTTTCGCCAAATTTCCGTTTTTTTCACAAATAAACGCAAGTTATATCGAAGAAATTTTAGCACTATCATGAAGTACAATATGTTACAAGAAAACAATCTCAGAATCGCTAAGATCCGTTGAAGCGTTTCGGAGTTATAACCTCATAAAGGGACAGTGGTCAGAATTGTAAAAATTGGCCTGGTCATTAACGTGCAAACCACCCTTGGGGGTAAAGGGGTTAATGTCGGTATTTAATAAGGATATGGGTCTTAAATGTTATGGGATGTCCGGCTGCTTGCCAGGTTTTGGTAATGTTATTATTGTGGCTGATAACATCTCTTTGGGAAATGAACCCAGAAAAACTGCATACTGAAGGGTCTATATCAGATATGGAGTTAACAGATCTATAAAGACTTTATAATACATGTTTGAAAAACCATCAGGGCCCGGCGCTTTAGGGTATGTGCACACGTTGCGGAAAGGTGTGCGGATTTTTCTGCACTGATTTTGGTAAATCCGCACTGCATATTTACTGCGGAATTACCACGGATTTACCGCGTTTTTTCCGCAGTTTGTGTGCGGATTCCATCTGCGGTTTTACACTTGCGGATTCCTATTGAGGAGCAGGTGTAAATCGCTGTGAAATCTGCACCAAGAATTGACATGCTGCGGAATAAACAACGCTACATTTCCGCGTGGTTTTTTCTGCAGCATGTGCACTGCACTGCACATTTTGTTTTCCATAGGTTTACATGGTACTGTACAACGCATGGAAAACTGCTGCAAAATCCACAACGTGTGCACATACTCTTATGTGATGATAGAGATAAGATGGTTTTCTTTATTTCTGTATTAGTAAGAGGGGCACTCAACTGTTCCATCTGATCTTTAGACAGAGAAGGAAGACTAAAGGTACCTTCACACTGAGCGACTTTACAACGATAACGATAGCGATCCGTGACGTTGCAGCGTCCTGGATAGCGATATCGTTGTGTTTGTCACGCAGCAGCGATCAGGATCCTGCTGTGAGATCGCTGGTCGGAGCTAGAAGGCCAGAACTTTATTTCGCCGCTGGATCATCCGCTGACATCGCTGAAGCGATGTCTTCACTGGTAACCAGGGTAAACCTCGGGTTACTAAGTGCAGGGCCGCACTTAGTAACCCGATATTTACCCTGGTTACCTAAAAAAAAAAACACTACATATTTACATTCCGGTGTCTGTCGCGTCCCTCGCCATCAGCTTCCCGCACTGACTGTGAAGGCCGGCCGTAAAGCAGAGCACAGCGGTGACATAACCGCTGTGCTTTACGGCCGGCGCTCACAGTCAGTGCAGGAAGCTGACGGCGAGGGACGCGACAGACACCGGAATGTAAGTATGTAGTGTTTTTTTTTTTTTAGGTAACCAGGGTAAATATCGGGTTACTAAGCGAGGCCCTGGGCTTAGTAACCCGATGTTTACCCTGGTTACCCGGGGACCTCGGCATCGTTGGTCGCTGGAGAGCTGTCTGTGTGACAGCTCTCCAGCGACCACACAGCGACGCTGCAGCGATCAGCATCGTTGTCTATATCGCTGCAGCGTCGCTTAATGTGATGGTACCCTAAGATTAGATAGGTCAGGAGCAGAGGATAAGTTATAAAGTGAGGAATAATATTCCTTAAATTTGTTTGCAATATCTTTTGGTATGTATAATTTCTGGTGTTGAGGGCCATTTTTGAGATAGGGGATTTTTGCCTTAATTTCTCTGGATTTTAGTCTATTCACTATTAATTTCCCAGCTTTATTGTCTTGAGAATAATAATGTGCTTTTATTTTCTGACGATTTCTCTCATATGCATACAATAAACATTCTCTCAATTGAATTCGAGGATTACATAGTTTACCAGCTCTTTCTCTATTGAAGGAACATTTGTTTAAGACTTCTAGATTCTGGATTTCAGAGAGAATTTCATTGAATTTTTTTATCCCTTTCTCGTATAATTTTATGGCCTAGTTTAATAAGGATCCGTCGCATGTATGCCTTGTGTGAGTTCCATAGGGGGAAAGACTGTCTACTGAATTGGCGTTAATTTGAAAAAATTCTTGCAGATTCTTTTGGAGGTACTCTACAGTTTGTGGAGAGGATAAAAGATATGAATTAGCTTTCCAAAGATAAGTGGGAGTGGACGAGTGTCTCTCCTCCACATGTAATATTATCGGGGCATGGTCCGACCATGTAATGAGGCCTATGGACGAGAGTACAATATCATCTAGAAGTGATCTGCTCACCATGAATAGATCTATGTGTGAGTATGTGTTATGGACAGATGAGAAGAAGGAATAATCTCTTTCAGTCATGGATTCTCCAAATATCATATACCGTATTTTTCGACTATAAGACACACCCCATAAGACCATAAGGCGCACCCCAAATTTTCAAAAGGAAAATAGGGAAAAAAAATAATGTGTCAAATGGGGGTCTGTCTTGCAGTCCAAATTCAGCTTACCAGGGAAGAGATTGGCACAGGTGGAGGAATAGTCACAGGGGTCGTACAGTGGTCCAGGCTGGTGCAGTCGCCTTCGGGAAATCCCATCCCAAGTTGGTGCGGTGGCGGCGGCTCTGTGCTGGGGCAGGGATAGTGGCTCTGTGCTGGGGCTCTGTGCTGTGGCAGAGGCTCTGTGCTGGGGCTCTGTGCTGCAGCAGGGGCTCTGTGCTGGGGCAGGGGCTCTGTGCTGGGGCAGGGGATCTGGGCTGGGGGTCTGTGCTAGGGCAGGGGGTCTGTGCTAGGGCAGGGGGGCTGTGCTGGGGCAGGGGGGCTGTACTAGGGCAGGGGGGCTGTGCTCTGGGGCAGGGGAGCTGTGCTCCAGCACAGTGGCAGCTGCTCTCTGTGCTCTGTGGGGGGCTCCGCCGGCATTTCATCAAAGCCCGGAGACCCCCGCACATCTGTTGCTGCCATGTTGCGGTGGCCTTCAGGACCATGGCCTCCGGGAACATGGCTAACGGGCCGGGGCATGCTGAGATTCAAATCTCGGCAACGACGAATACTTAATACTGAATACTTTTGACCATGTGATATTTCAGTTTTTCTTTTTTTAATAAATTTGCAAAAATTACTACATTTCAAGAAGGGGTGCAGAGTGTACATTATTGTGCAAAAATGAACTTTTTTGAATTTACCAAATGGCTGCAATGAAACAAGAAGTGAAAAAGTTAAAGGGTTAATCACCATATACAGACTTATATAGAATAGCCGAACAAAGAGATCCAGAATAAAGTCAAAAAATCAATTGCTTTATTAATAAGATGTTTGAACAACATATACAAAAAACAGGAGCGCCCTAACAAAGGGGGAACGCTTGGTTGCAGCGCATAATAATCATTACAGATTACAGAGGCAACTTCTGGATTTGCGCATCTCAGGTCCAGCACGTATGCCGCTGCCCGCAAAGTTCAGTGGGGATAGTTATCATTATTGTGGATTCGTCAATCAATGTTGTATCTATTTCCAGATGCAACCTTCTCCGTTTACCAGTGATAGGAAAAAGGTGCTGTTCATCATTAATTTCCTGACTGATGAGGCTCTTGCATGGGCTTCACCTAATGTGGAAAAGAATTCTGAAGACTTCACAAGACTTCCTTCATCACAGCTATGGATCAAGTGTTTGATGACCCGAATCATTGTGTTACAGCTGAAACTAAGTTACATAACCTACATCAAGGGCAGCGCTCTGTAGCTGAATATACCTCCGAATTTCACCACTTGGTGTCAGACACTACATGGAATTTAGCTGCCCAAAGGAGTCAATTTCAATGAGGATTATTGAGCTCATTAAGGATGAAGGGTGTTAGGAGTCGAGTTCCACCGCTGCACAGGGGGAATCTCTAACTATGTCTGCTGCGGTCTCCCATTCTACATCAGCCGCAGTGGAGCCTGCTCATCGAAGACGTCCGTCCCAGCGTCT
Organism: Ranitomeya imitator; assembly: GCF_032444005.1. Taxonomy (NCBI): domain Eukaryota; kingdom Metazoa; phylum Chordata; class Amphibia; order Anura; family Dendrobatidae; genus Ranitomeya; species Ranitomeya imitator. Next base: position 549,379,901 of record NC_091284.1, read on the forward strand.
TACTCATTCTGATACTGTGCAAAGGGTTACTGCTGCCTTTCCAGGCTCTGCTGTTGTAGCCTGCACTGGTCAGCGGCGAGCAGGCCTTTCTGCAACTAAATCCTGCTTTGCACACACTGAGCATGCCCACGGGAGGACCTCTCATTGGAGGTCGGGGGTCACACACTCAGGCTCTGTAGCAGCTCCCATTGGACCACTAGGAAGGTCCTTGTCTGCTGCAGCTATAAAAGGTTCACATGGCCGCACGGCCATGCGCTAGTATCAACCTGTGTTCTGAGCTTTGCTACTTGGTGGTCATGTCTGCATGTGGCTTTCGACAAACTAAAGACACGTTTTACTTCCGCACCATTACTAGTCCATCCAAATCCTGAACTGCCATTTGTTGTCGAAGTAGATGCTTCAGACTTTGTGGTGGGACCCGTTTTATCACAGCGAGTTAGAGACAACATGCAGCTTCATCCATGTGCATTCCTTTCTCATACCATGTCATCTGCAGAAAAGAATTATAATATTGGAAATTGTGGCACCCCTAGGGGTATTTGCCAAAAAAAACAGTTGCTGACACTAAATACAAATATTAAAATAGCAAGACTGCACTACCACCTCCGGCCAGAAGGGGGAGCTCCAGAGACTCCCCTTGATCCATTCTGGTCTGAGAGAAGAACTGGCAGTTGGGCTAAGGAGCTGAAAGTGAGAGGTCATACAACTGAATTTCTAACAGTCCTATGACGGTTTCTAGGCCCAAATCACCGTCCTGAGGAGAAAAGGGACGGAGAAAAAGGACATTGTGAGAACCGGGTAGCATTAATCACTACCCAGAACAGGCGCAAAGACGGATACCGGATCCGTGGCTGTATTCATTATATATAATACAGCAACCGGAAAAACGTGAGGTGATATCAGCTTCACTAGGGCCGGACGCAGCAACAGACACAGAGTTCAGCTGTACTCCTGGAGGGGGTAAGCCGATAAAAGGACTCGGGTTGCCCGTCGAACCAGGACCCGGAGGGGACAGATTGGGCCGGCAGCCAGTTCACATACAGCAGCAGGGCCACACAGAAACTGCGTACAATAAGAGGCGAAGACCCCGGCAGGGTCAAAGTAACTCAGAGTTCCCATACAGACTCCGGTGACAGGACTGGTTGTAAGTCCCTTTATGTTGAAGTAAACTGGTTAAACGTTTCAGTGCCTCAGACTTTCATTTGGACAATAGCTATCTATCCAGAATCAGGATCATCACCGCTGAGAGAGCCTGCTGCTGATCAAGTAAGTGCCTGTTCCCTCATGATACCCATTACACTGTGGATTGCCTGAGGCCACAGCACCGGGTCAAGCCACCCGTGACATCTCCCTCAAGAGACAGACACCATTGGTCCGGTGCTGGGTACCCCGGTCTCCTGGGCGTCACAATTGGCGTCACGAACAGGATTCAGCCAGCCCGTATACCGGGTATTGTGTGCCGTGATTGGAGCCCAAAACTGTGAAAACTTGGATGAAAAATCTTGAAAATTGACTTTATTAAAGAAAATTCCATTTCTCATTAAAAACTATTGAAAGTGACTTTTCCCCATTGGTTATAATGGAGTAAAGATGGCCGCCATCACCTCATAACCGTTAGGCATGAGACTGTCAATTGAGCTACGCCATTACCTGAGCCCCAGTCTGACTGAAAAACTTCAGAATCCGCCATTACAGAGCGCGCAGCGGGCGGGAGCAGCAGGGGGCGTGTCATTGTGGGCGGCACCAAGCTGAGCGCTCTGACGTCAGAGCAAGGGGAAAACCAATCCTGCTGCACAGCGGAACGAATCTACACTATCTCGACGGAAGCGGAGGACCGGAAGGGTCCGGATTAACTAAGGGGGCACAGTATGTCGCAGCACGGAGACGCTAATGCAGCTGAAAGACAGAGTGTCGATAGAGAGTCCGGTAGCGCAGCGGTGCAAGGAGCGGCGCCCATCATGCCGGTGCTGATGCCATATACCCCGGGTGGCCCGTGGCTTCCAATGTATGAAGGTGAGCCTAATACCCTTGACGATTTCAGAGAAAAGATGCTGGCCCATTTTGACATGTTCCCCGTGGGTGAAGTTCAGCGTGTTAGTCTCCTGATGATGCAGTTAAGTGGCCATGCTAAGCGAGAAGTCACAGCATGGGCAGCTGATCTAAAAGCTGGATTGAACGAATGTTGAACGCATATTTGCTGGATTAAAAGCTACATTTGAAACCACGGCCAGCAGCAAAGCTAAAGTACGATTCTTTAATTGCAAACAAAAAGCTAATGAGGGCGTGAGAGACTTTGCCTTAAACCTGCAGGAAGCCCTTAAATCACTTAGGCTGGGTTCCCATTGCGTTATGGGACCGCGTTAAACGGACAGCGTTGCACGGTGAAATTAACGCCGTGCAACGCGGCCGTTAACGCGCCCATTCACGCTAATGGGAACGCGCTTCACTAGCGCGTGCCATGTTCAGCACGCGCTAGCGACGCGCCGGTGATTCCTGGCGTGCCGCGGATGCTGCTTGCAGCGTCCGAGGCGCGCCCGCGGTCCGTTCCCCGCTCTCGCAGATCGGGGATCTGCGAGAGCGGGGTCGTTACCGCGACCCCGACCGCAGCCCCATAGAAAACATTGCGTTAGCGCAATCCGCTAGCGCTAGCGCTAAACGGATTGCACTAACGCAATGTGACCCTAGCCTTACACTGGCTGAACCCATTTTTAACACTGGAGCGGAAAAACTGCTAAGAGATCAATTTATTGAGGGACTCTACACCCCTTCTCACCGGGGGCATGTGAATGTGACGCCCAAGAGACCGGGATACCCAGCACCGGACCAATGGGGTCTGTCTCTTGAGGGGGATGTCACGGGTGGCTTGACCCGGTGCTGTGGCCTCAGGCAATGCACAGTGTAAGGGGTATCGTGAGGGGACAGGCACTTACTTGAACCTTGTTCACACAGGTTATATACAGATGATCAGGTTTTTAAATACATCAGATAGGGATTGCATACATTAGTTAGGACTGCTCTGATAAGGGTATACCGTGAAGATTGGTAGAGCAGCTTAGTATACATTTTTTGCAAAAAACGTATCAACCAAATACCCTGTTTTTTACATCTTTTACTAGCACTTGCGGATTACTGCAACATTTTTTCAAACTGAGTGTTTTTGGTTTTACTATTCTCTTTTGTGTCTTCAGGTTTCTTGGTGGTGTGTGAACATGATCATACAGACTTGTTCACTGTGCAAGTAGCCCATGTGTTCCTGTTTCCATAATTGTTCTCTTGTGTCTACAAGACTGGGGAGTTCCACCACTCCTCTTGGGCTATCTGCACAATAGCTGTTCTACCCTGTATGCACACATGGATTTTTCCTCTCTGAACCCTGTTCACACAGGTTATATACAGATGATCAGGTTTTTAAATACATCAGATAGGGATTGCATACATTAGTTAGGACTGCTCTGATAAGGGTATACCGTGAAGATTGGTAGAGCAGCTTAGTATACATTTTTTGCAAAAAACGTATCAACCAAATACCCTGTTTTTTACATCTTTTACTAGCACTTGCGGATTACTGCAACATTTTTTCAAACTGAGTGTTTTTGGTTTTACTATTCTCTTTTGTGTCTTCAGGTTTCTTGGTGGTGTGTGAACATGATCATACAGACTTGTTCACTGTGCAAGTAGCCCATGTGTTCCTGTTTCCATAATTGTTCTCTTGTGTCTACAAGACTGGGGAGTTCCACCACTCCTCTTGGGCTATCTGCACAATAGCTGTTCTACCCTGTATGCACACATGGATTTTTCCTCTCTGAACCCTGTTCACACAGGTTATATACAGATGATCAGGTTTTTAAATACATCAGATAGGGATTGCATACATTAGTTAGGACTGCTCTGATAAGGGTATACCGTGAAGATTGGTAGAGCAGCTTAGTATACATTTTTTGCAAAAAACGTATCAACCAAATACCCTGTTTTTTACATCTTTTACTAGCACTTGCGGATTACTGCAACATTTTTTCAAACTGAGTGTTTTTGGTTTTACTATTCTCTTTTGTGTCTTCAGGTTTCTTGGTGGTGTGTGAACATGATCATACAGACTTGTTCACTGTGCAAGTAGCCCATGTGTTCCTGTTTCCATAATTGTTCTCTTGTGTCTACAAGACTGGGGAGTTCCACCACTCCTCTTGGGCTATCTGCACAATAGCTGTTCTACCCTGTATGCACACATGGATTTTTCCTCTCTGAACCCTGTTCACACAGGTTATATACAGATGATCAGGTTTTTAAATACATCAGATAGGGATTGCATACATTAGTTAGGACTGCTCTGATAAGGGTATACCGTGAAGATTGGTAGAGCAGCTTAGTATACATTTTTTGCAAAAAACGTATCAACCAAATACCCTGTTTTTTACATCTTTTACTAGCACTTGCGGATTACTGCAACATTTTTTCAAACTGAGTGTTTTTGGTTTTACTATTCTCTTTTGTGTCTTCAGGTTTCTTGGTGGTGTGTGAACATGATCATACAGACTTGTTCACTGTGCAAGTAGCCCATGTGTTCCTGTTTCCATAATTGTTCTCTTGTGTCTACAAGACTGGGGAGTTCCACCACTCCTCTTGGGCTATCTGCACAATAGCTGTTCTACCCTGTATGCACACATGGATTTTTCCTCTCTGAACCCTGTTCACACAGGTTATATACAGATGATCAGGTTTTTAAATACATCAGATAGGGATTGCATACATTAGTTAGGACTGCTCTGATAAGGGTATACCGTGAAGATTGGTAGAGCAGCTTAGTATACATTTTTTGCAAAAAACGTATCAACCAAATACCCTGTTTTTTACATCTTTTACTAGCACTTGCGGATTACTGCAACATTTTTTCAAACTGAGTGTTTTTGGTTTTACTATTCTCTTTTGTGTCTTCAGGTTTCTTGGTGGTGTGTGAACATGATCATACAGACTTGTTCACTGTGCAAGTAGCCCATGTGTTCCTGTTTCCATAATTGTTCTCTTGTGTCTACAAGACTGGGGAGTTCCACCACTCCTCTTGGGCTATCTGCACAATAGCTGTTCTACCCTGTATGCACACATGGATTTTTCCTCTCTGAACCCTGTTCACACAGGTTATATACAGATGATCAGGTTTTTAAATACATCAGATAGGGATTGCATACATTAGTTAGGACTGCTCTGATAAGGGTATACCGTGAAGATTGGTAGAGCAGCTTAGTATACATTTTTTGCAAAAAACGTATCAACCAAATACCCTGTTTTTTACATCTTTTACTAGCACTTGCGGATTACTGCAACATTTTTTCAAACTGAGTGTTTTTGGTTTTACTATTCTCTTTTGTGTCTTCAGGTTTCTTGGTGGTGTGTGAACATGATCATACAGACTTGTTCACTGTGCAAGTAGCCCATGTGTTCCTGTTTCCATAATTGTTCTCTTGTGTCTACAAGACTGGGGAGTTCCACCACTCCTCTTGGGCTATCTGCACAATAGCTGTTCTACCCTGTATGCACACATGGATTTTTCCTCTCTGAACCCTGTTCACACAGGTTATATACAGATGATCAGGTTTTTAAATACATCAGATAGGGATTGCATACATTAGTTAGGACTGCTCTGATAAGGGTATACCGTGAAGATTGGTAGAGCAGCTTAGTATACATTTTTTGCAAAAAACGTATCAACCAAATACCCTGTTTTTTACATCTTTTACTAGCACTTGCGGATTACTGCAACATTTTTTCAAACTGAGTGTTTTTGGTTTTACTATTCTCTTTTGTGTCTTCAGGTTTCTTGGTGGTGTGTGAACATGATCATACAGACTTGTTCACTGTGCAAGTAGCCCATGTGTTCCTGTTTCCATAATTGTTCTCTTGTGTCTACAAGACTGGGGAGTTCCACCACTCCTCTTGGGCTATCTGCACAATAGCTGTTCTACCCTGTATGCACACATGGATTTTTCCTCTCTGAACCCTGTTCACACAGGTTATATACAGATGATCAGGTTTTTAAATACATCAGATAGGGATTGCATACATTAGTTAGGACTGCTCTGATAAGGGTATACCGTGAAGATTGGTAGAGCAGCTTAGTATACATTTTTTGCAAAAAACGTATCAACCAAATACCCTGTTTTTTACATCTTTTACTAGCACTTGCGGATTACTGCAACATTTTTTCAAACTGAGTGTTTTTGGTTTTACTATTCTCTTTTGTGTCTTCAGGTTTCTTGGTGGTGTGTGAACATGATCATACAGACTTGTTCACTGTGCAAGTAGCCCATGTGTTCCTGTTTCCATAATTGTTCTCTTGTGTCTACAAGACTGGGGAGTTCCACCACTCCTCTTGGGCTATCTGCACAATAGCTGTTCTACCCTGTATGCACACATGGATTTTTCCTCTCTGAACCCTGTTCACACAGGTTATATACAGATGATCAGGTTTTTAAATACATCAGATAGGGATTGCATACATTAGTTAGGACTGCTCTGATAAGGGTATACCGTGAAGATTGGTAGAGCAGCTTAGTATACATTTTTTGCAAAAAACGTATCAACCAAATACCCTGTTTTTTACATCTTTTACTAGCACTTGCGGATTACTGCAACATTTTTTCAAACTGAGTGTTTTTGGTTTTACTATTCTCTTTTGTGTCTTCAACTTACTTGATCAGCAGCAGGTTCTCCCAGCGGCGATGATCCCGATCCTGGATAGATGGCTATTGTCCAAATGAAACACTGAGGCACTGAAACGTTTAACCAGTTTACTTTAACATAAAAGGATTTACAACCAGTCCTGTCACCGGAGTCTGTATGGGAACTCTGAGTTACTTTGACCCTGCCGGGGTCTTCGCCTCTTATTGTGCGCAATTTCTGTGTGGCCCTGCTGCTGTATGTGAACTGGCTGCCGGCCCAATCTGTCCCCTCCGGGTCCTGGTTCGACGGGCAAGTCCTTTTATCGGCTTACCCCCTCCGGGAGTACCGCTGAACTCTGTGTCTGTTGCTGCGTCCGGCCCTAGTGAAGCTGATATCACCTCACGTTTTTCCGGTTGCTGTATTATATATAATGAATACAGCCACGGATCCGGTATCCGTCTTTGCGCCTGTTCTGGGTAGTGATTAATGCTACCCGGTTCTCACAATGTCCTTTTTCTCTGTCCCTTTTCTCCTCAGGCCGGTGATTTGGGCCTGGAAACCGTCATAGGGCTGTTAGAAATTCAGCTGTATGACCTCTCACTATCAGCTCCTTAGCCCAACTGCCATTTCTTCTCTCAGACCAGAATGGATCAAGGGGAGTCTCTGGAGCTCCCCCTTCTGGCCGGAGGTGGTAGTGCAGTTTTGCTATTTTAGTATTTGTGTCTAGTGTCAGTAACTATTTTTGTGGCAAATACCCCTAGGGGTGCCACATTCCCCCTTAGTTAAGAACAGTACTCCGGGACTGAGGGACGATAAAATTTTGAAATATCAATTAATATGTACAGAGTCTTAAAAATGAAAAGTTACAAAAACCACTCAAGGAAACAAAAATAGAGTTCTGTAAAAAGTCACTTCAAATAGCGTCCATTAATACAGTTCTACCCTTGAAGGTACTCAATATAAAGTCTAAAGAAAGTTCAAAAAGAGCAAAAAGCAAAGTTCAAAAAGCAGTCTTTCCGGAGCTTTGATTTAGTGCCTCCGGGCTGATAACAAGTTCAAGAATATGCAAGAAGTTCATACAGACAAGTCTCTGTAGGTACTGGGCTTAAACGTTGCAGACTGATAACAATGACTATACTACATTTTCTGTTTAACTATATACGGCATAACATATATACAATTCACATTATGAGCTTTATAGTTGGTAATCTGCATACCTGGCCGGTAATTGACCCTGGGTACTACGCTGTGATCTACGTAATAGCGGTATCTCTTCATGTGGAGTACTACTGTCTACTGCGGATGTAGTATCTGCCCGCTCTGCTAAAGATAATTCCATAACTATGGAGTTGGCAAGTCCACCGTGAATGGGATTACTCTTTTCAGGAATCTGTTCTTCCTGGCCTGGAACCTCCTGTAGTACGGGGTCAGCCTCTTCCTGTCTTGGGACTTCTGGTATTGGGTTCGGTGTTGGATAAAAGGCCACCATGGGAACCACTACTGCACCATGGTATGTTAGTAGGGTTTTGGGAAAGTCTCCTATACAGGTGTGATACACTTCCTCTTCTTTTTCCTTTACTGGTTGAACCTGTATGGGTTGAATAACTTCTGGTTCTGGCTGGACAACGTCTGGCTCTTTCAATGCTTCCGGACATAATTTAAGATTGTCTCTTGACACTAGTACAGATGTTAAGCCTCCGTTTTTGCTAATGAGACACATTTTAGGATTATCCACTCTTGTTGGTAAAACTGTGTAGGGTACGGCTTCCCACTGATTGTCCAGTTTATTGGTTCGATGATTTCTCTTGAGCACTTGGTCACCCTGTCTTAATGGGGTCGCTAGAGCATTCTGGTTGAAAGTTCGCTCTTGTCTTTCTCTAGTTTGCTGAAGGCTTCTTTCCACACTCTCTTGCACTTGGCGATACTGCTTTTGCCGTATGATATCCCAATTGGAGTCTTGAACTTCTGCGTCTGGTTTCAGAATTCCCATTTCTAGATCGATTGGTAATTGGCCGGGTCTTGCACGCATAAGATAAGCTGGGGTGCAGTTGGTGGAGCTCACCGGGACATGATTATACAGATCCACCAAGTCAGGCAATTTCTCTGGCCATTGATTCCTTTCTGTCTCAGGTAAAGTCTTTAGTAGGTCTATTACAATATGGTTTATCTTCTCGCATAAGCCGTTTGTTTGTGGATGATAGGCCGTCGTCCTGATCTTTTTGCAACCATACATATTACAGAATTCTCTGAAGATCTCTGATTCAAAGGCTGTACCTTGGTCGGTGAGAACCTGTTCCGGATATCCATGGGGTCTACAAAAGTACGTTTGGAATGCTTTGGCTGCTGTTTTTGCTGTCAGATCTTTTACGGGTACTACTACCAAGAAGCGTGAATAATGGTCCACGATGGTCAAGGCATAGACATAGCCGGACCGGCTTGGTATTAACTTCACGTGGTCTATGGCTACAAGTTCAAGTGGTTGTTTGGTGATTATGGGCTGCAGTGGTGCTCTTTGGTTCTTTTGATCGTTTCTTCTGAGGTTGCACGGGCCACAATTTCTGCACCACTGTTCGATTGATTTTCTCATCCCGACCCAATAAAATCTTTCTCTTAGAAGTACTTCTAACTTTTTCCAACCAAAGTGACCAGCACCATTATGGTAAGCTTCGAGGACCATCTTGACATCTTGTTTAGGCACGATAATCTGCCAAACCAATTCATGTGTTTTCGGATTGGTGTACCTTCTACAGAGCTTCCCTTGATACAGGAACATTTTGCCTCTCTCTTTCCAGAGTTGATGCGTCTCTTCTGGGGCATCCTCATCGGGATATGAACTTTGCTCAGTTAACAGTTCCTTCACCAACTTCACAGCCGGATTGCTGTCTTGGGTGTCAGCCAATCTATGGTGTGCTAACGGATTAAAATTCACCTCTTGTTGTTTCTGATAGGCACTTGACTGATGATGTTTTGCCTTGGGATGATGAAAGGCTGGTAGTTCAATTTCTTCAAGCTCCCTCGTTTCTTCTTCTACATCTCTCAAGTGTGGCATCCGGGATAGGGCATCGGCATTTCCATTCTTGCGACCTGCTCGATACTTGATCTTGAAGTTGTAATTAGATAACCGGGCTATCCATCGCTGTTCTAACGCACCTAATTTGGCTGTGTCCAGGTGGGTCAACGGATTGTTGTCAGTATAGACAATAAATTCTGCAGCGGCCAGATAGTGTTTGAAACGTTCCGTCACAGCCCAAACTACTGCCAGTAGTTCCAATTTGAAGGAGCTATAATTTTCTGGATTTCTTTCAGTAGGCCGGCGCTTTCTACTTGCAAAGGCGATGACTTTCTCCCGACCTTCTTGCTTTTGTGACAGCACCGCTCCTAGTCCCACATTACTGGCATCGGTGTAGAGGATGAAAGGTTGATGGTAATCTGGGTATGCCAGAACCTCTTCTCCGGTTAGTGCCTTCTTTAGTTGTTCAAAGGAGTCTTCCCTTTCGTCGTTCCACTGGAAAGGAGGGTTTCGGTTTGAAGGTTTCTTCGTCTGCCCTACCAAGGCGTCTTGCAAGGGTGCTGCCAACTTGGTAAATCCTTTTATAAATCTGCGATAGTAACCCACCAATCCCAGGAATTGCCTCACTTCTTTTGCGCTGGTAGGTCTTGGCCAATCCCTTATGGCGCTTATTTTCTCGGGATCTGGTGCTACTCCCTCCGAACTCACGATGTGTCCCAGGTACTGTACCTTTGGCTTGAGAAGGTGACATTTGGATGGCTTGACTTTCATGCCATACCTGGATAAGGCTTCGAACACTTCTGCCAGGTCTATTAAGTGTTGTTCGTAAGTCTTTGAGTAGACGATCACATCATCTAGGTACAGGAGGACGGTCTCGAAGTTCTTGTGTCCGAGGCAGCATTCCATCAGCCGCTGGAAGGTACCGGATGCGTTGCAGAGTCCGAACGGCATGCGATTAAATTCACATAGACCCATTGGTGTGGTGAATGCCGTCTTTTCCTTATCTCTCTCAGCCACAGGGACTTGCCAATACCCGCTTGTTAAGTCTAAGGTGGAAAAATAATTAGCAGATTTCAAAGCAGTCAAGGACTCTTCTATCCTAGGCAAAGGGTAGGCATCTTTATGGGTGATGTTATTAATCTGCCGGTAGTCTACGCACATTCTCATAGTTCCATCTTTTTTTTTGACAATCACTAGAGGGGCCGCCCAGGGGCTACAGCTGTCTCTTATTACCCCAGCCTGTTTCATTTCCCTCAGCATATCTTTTGCACATTGATAGTGTTTTATTGGGGGATGGTCACCTGTGGGGATTGTGTGTTCTACCCCTTCTATCCGTCCGAAGTCCAATGGGTGTTTACTGAAGACTTGTTCATATTCCGTCACTAGCCTATACACCCCTTGTTTTTGATGGGTAGGTGTTGAATTTATGCCCACGTGTAGCTGTTGGCACCAATCCTCCAATTCTCCATCTGAGCCGTTGACTTCCACCTGACAGGTTGGTTCTAAGGGCTCAATGGTTGTGATGGCATTGTTGTCAACAGTATATAGCTTTGCCACTGTAGCATACCTTGGCAAAGTGACCTCTTCCTCTCCACAGTTCAAAAGTCGTACCGGCACTCGTCCCCGGTGTACCTCGACTACCCCTCGTGCTGTGAGTATAGTGGGCCTGCTGTCGGTGTACACTGGTTCTATTAAGGCTTGATAATCTCGTCCCTTAGTACCAATGGCCGCTCTACACCATACCAGCATTTTTGTTTTTGGTGGGATTACAATAGATGTCGGATCACTTACCCTCACACTGCCGATTTCTCCACCTGCAACTTCTACCTGTTGCCTTAACATCAATACTTTTATTTCCCTTCGGAGAACTCTCTGCTGGCAGGATTGCGCAGTTTCAGCAATTTACTGTAAGACAGAAATAACTTCGGAAAAGCAGTTCTCTAACACATTCATTCCTATCAATACAGTGGGTTCACAGTTCCGCCGGTCAACAACAACAACAATTATACCTTGTTTCTTCAATTCTACTTTACCAATCTTTATGGTCATCTCCCTGAATCTTAGTTTCGGTACCAACTTACCATTACTGGCCCATATATCTAGTTCAACATCAGAGGGCCCTTTATCAATATCTGCATCAGCCCAGTACCTCTTATAAAGGATATACGGTATAGATGAAATCTGGGAACCTGTGTCCAGCAAAGCTTTGAGGGGAATTCCGTCCAGCACGATAGGGATAATGGGTCGTCCTCCGATGAACCTGTCGTGCCAGGGTGTTGGGCCTTGAAAGTTCATTCCTGCGAAGCGGCCCGCATTCCCAGGGGATTCCCGTTTAAATCACAATTTCGTGCAAAGTGGCCTGGCTGCTGGCAACGGCGGCAAATGGGCTGTCCATCCGGTTGGTAGCGGTCGCGGGGTCGTCCTCTCCATGTCGGGTATCTCCGGGGTCTCATCCATGGAACATCCTCTCTACAGTTTGCCAACTCCATCTTGTGTCCTCTCATCTCCTGCATGGTTTTAGCCATTGAAGCAACAACATCAGTTAAAGAGTCAAGGTTTTGTTGAAGAGCCTCATTAGTACTGGGCCCCAGGGGCTTAGCAATGGCCCCGGACATAGCTGATGTCACTGGTACTCCATGTTGTTGAGGAGCCTCTGCCATGGGTTGCGCAGGCTCCTGATCCCGAGGTGCCTCTGCCAGCTGGAGACATATAACGCTCTCCTTTAATTGGGCAAATGTCAATTCAGGGTTCTTAAAAACAAGCATGCTCACATGCCCCCAGTGAGAAGGGGTGTAGAGTCCCTCAATAAATTGATCTCTTAGCAGTTTATCCGCTCCGGTGTTAAAAATGGGTTCAGCCAGTGTAAGTGATTTAAGGGCTTCCTGCAGGTTTAAGGCAAAGTCTCTCACGCCCTCATTAACTTTTTGTTTGCAATTAAAGAATCGTACTTTAGCTTTGCTGCTGGCAGTGGTTTCAAATGTAGCTTTTAATCCAGCAAATATGCGTTCAACAGTGCCTTTTAGATCAGCTGCCCATGCTGTGACTTCTCGCTTAGCATGGCTACTTAACTGCATCATCAGGAGACTAACACGCTGAACTTCACCCACGGGGAACATGTCAAAATGGGCCAGCATCTTTTCTCTGAAATCGTCAAGGGTATTAGGCTCACCTTCATACATTGGAAGCCATGGGCCACCCGGGGTATATGGCTTCAGCACCGGCATGATGGGCGCCACTCCTTGCACCGCTGCACTACCGGACTCTCTATCGACACTCTGTCTTTCAGCTGCATTAGCATCGCCGGGTGCTGCGGCGTCTCCGTGCTGTGACATACTGTGCCCCCTTAGTTAATCTGGACCCTTCCGGTCCTCCGCTTCCGTCGGGATAGTGTAGATTCGTTCCGCTGTGCAGCAGGATCGATTTTCCCCTTGCTCTGATGTCAGAGCGCTCAGCTTGGTGCCGCCCACAATGACACGCCCCCCGCTGCTCGCACCCACCGCGCTCTGTAATGGCGGATTCTGAAGTTTTTCAGTTAGACTGGGGCTCAGGTGATGGCGTAGCTCAATTAACAGTCTCGTGCCTAACGGTTATGAAGTGATTACCTCAGGGGATGGCGGCCATCTTTACTCCATTGTAACCAATGGGGAAAAGTCACTTTCAATAGTTTTCAATGGGGAATGGATTTTTCTTTAATAAAGTCAATTTTCAAGATTTTTCATCCAAGTTTTCACAGTTTTGGGCTCCAATCACGGCACACAATACCCGGTATATGGGCTGGCTCGATCCTGTTCGTGACGCCAAATGTGACGCCCAAGAGACCGGGATACCCAGCACCGGACCAATGGGGTCTGTCTCTTGAGGGGGATGTCACGGGTGGCTTGACCCGGTGCTGTGGCCTCAGGCAATGCACAGTGTAAGGGGTATCGTGAGGGGACAGGCACTTACTTGATCAGCAGCAGGTTCTCCCAGCGGCGATGATCCCGATCCTGGATAGATGGCTATTGTCCAAATGAAAGACTGAGGCACTGAAACGTTTAACCAGTTTACTTTAACATAAAAGGATTTACAACCAGTCCTGTCACCGGAGTCTGTATGGGAACTCTGAGTTACTTTGACCCTGCCGGGGTCTTCGCCTCTTATTGTGCGCAATTTCTGTGTGGCCCTGCTGCTGTATGTGAACTGGCTGCCGGCCCAATCTGTCCCCTCCGGGTCCTGGTTCGACGGGCAACCCGAGTACTTTTATCGGCTTACCCCCTCCGGGAGTACCGCTGAACTCTGTGTCTGTTGCTGCGTCCGGCCCTAGTGAAGCTGATATCACCTCACGTTTTTCCGGTTGCTGTATTATATATAATGAATACAGCCACGGATCCGGTATCCGTCTTTGCGCCTGTTCTGGGTAGTGATTAATGCTACCCGGTTCTCACAATGTCCTTTTTCTCTGTCCCTTTTCTCCTCAGGCCGGTGATTTGGGCCTGGAAACCGTCATAGGGCTGTTAGAAATTCAGCTGTATGACCTCTCACTATCAGCTCCTTAGCCCAACTGCCATTTCTTCTCTCAGACCAGAATGGATCAAGGGGAGTCTCTGGAGCTCCCCCTTCTGGCCGGAGGTGGTAGTGCAGTTTTGCTATTTTAGTATTTGTGTCTAGTGTCAGTAACTTTTTTTGTGGCAAATACCCCTAGGGGTGCCACATGAGTATGCTTGTTTTTAAGAACCCTGAATTGACATTTGCCCAATTAAAGGAGAGCGCTATACGTCTCCAGCTGGCAGAGGCACCTCGGGATCAGGATCCTGCGCAACCCATGGCAGAGGCACCTCAACAACAGGGAGTGCAAGTGACATCAGCTATGTCCGGGGCCATTGCTAAGCCCCTGGGGCCCAGTACTAATGAGGCTCTTCAACAAAAGCTTGACTCTTTAACTGTTGTTGTTGCTTCAATGGCTAAAACCATGCAGGAGATGAGAGGACCCAAGATGGAGTTGGCAAACCGTAGAGAGGATGTTCCATGGATGAGACCCCGGAGATACCCGACATGGAGAGGACGACCCCGCGACCGCTACCAACCGGATGGACAGCCCATTTGCCGCCGTTGCCAGCAGCCAGGCCACTTTGCACGAGATTGTGATTTAAACGGGAATCCCCTGGGAATGCGGGCCGCTTCACAGGAATGAACTTTCAAGGCCCAACATCCTGGCACGACAGGTACATCGGAAGACGACCCATTATCCCTATCGTGCTGGACGGAATTCCCCTCAACGCTTTGCTGGACACAGGTTCCCAGATTTCATCTATACCTTATATTCTTCATAAGAGGTACTGGGCTGATGCAGATATTGATAAAGGGCCCTCTGATGTTGAACTAGATATATGGGCCAGTAATGGTAAGTTGGTACCGAAACTAGGATTCAGGGAGATGACCATAAAGATTGGTAAAGTAGAATTGAAGAAACAAGGTATAATTGTTGTTGATGTTGACCGGCGGAACTGTGAACCAACTGTATTGATAGGAATGAATGTGTTAGAGAACTGCTTTGCCGAAGTTATTTCTGTCTTACAGCAAATTGCTGAAACTGCCCAATCCTACCAGCAGAGAGTTCTCCAGAGGGAAATAAAAGTATTGATGTTAAGGCAACAGGTAGAAGTTGCAGGTGGAGAAATCGGCAGTGTGAGGGTAAGTGATCCAACGTCTATTGTAATCCCACCAAAAACAGAAATGCTGGTAATGGTGTAGAGCAGCCATTGGTACTAAGGGACGAGATTATCAAGCCTTAATAGAACCAGTGTACACCGACAGCAGGCCCACTATACTCACAGCACGAGGGGTAGTCGAGGTACACCGGGGACGAGTGCCGGTACGACTTTTGAACTGTGGAGAGGAAGAGTTCACTTTGCCAAGGTATGCTACAGTGGCAAAGCTATATACTGTTGACAACAATGCCATCACAACCATTGAGCCCTTAGAACCAACCTGTCAGGTGGAAGTCAACGGCTCAGATGGAGAATTGGAGGATTGGTGCCAACAGCTACACGTGGGCATAAATTCAACACCTACCCATCAAAAACAAGGGGTGTATAGGCTAGTGACGGAATATGAACAAGTCTTCAGTAAACACCCATTGGACTTCGGACGGATAGATGGGGTAGAACACACAATCCCCACCGGTGACCATCCCCCAATAAAAGAAAGATATAGACCCATACCGCCCGCTCACTATCAATGTGCAAAAAATATGCTGAGGGAGATGAAACAGGCCGGGGTAATAAGAGACAGCTGTAGCCCCTGGGCGGCCCCTCTAGTGATTGTCAAAAAAAAGGACGGAACCATGAGAATGTGCGTAGACTACCGGCGGATTAATAATATCACCCATAAAGACGCCTACCCCTTGCCTAGGATAGAAGAGTCCTTGACTGCTTTGAAATCTGCTAATTATTTTTCCACCTTAGACTTAACAAGCAGGTATTGGCAAGTCCCTGTGGCTGAGAGAGATAAGGAAAAGACGGCATTCATCACACCAATGGGTCTATGTGAATTTAATCGCATGCCATTCGGACTCTGCAACGCATCCGGTACCTTCCAGCGGTTGATGGAATGCTGCCTCGGACACAAGAACTTCGAGACCGTCCTCCTGTACCTAGATGATGTGATCGTCTACTCAAAGACTTACGAACAACACTTAAAAGACCTGGCAGAAGTGTTCGAAGCCTTATCCTGGTATGGCATGAAAATCAAGCCATCCAAATGTCACCTTCTCAAGCCAAAGGTACAGTACCTGGGACACATCGTGAGTTCGGAGGGAGTAGCACCAGATCCCGAGAAAATAAGCGCCATAAGGGATTGGCCAAGACCTACCAACGCAAAAGAAGTGAGGCAATTCCTGGGATTGGTGGGTTACTATCGCAGATTTATAAAAGGATTTACCAAGTTGGCAGCACCCTTGCAAGATGCCTTGGTAGGGCAGACAAAGAAACCTTCAAACCGAAACCCTCCTTTTCAGTGGAACGACGAAAGGGAAGACTCCTTTGAACAACTAAAGAAGGCACTAACCGGAAAAGAGGTTCTGGCATACCCAGATTACCATCATCCTTTCATCCTCTACACCGATGCCAGTAATGTGGGACTAGGAGCGGTGCTGTCACAAAAGCAAGAAGGTCGGGAGAAAGTCATCGCCTTTGCAAGTAGAAAGCTCCGGCCAACTGAAAGAAATTCAGAAAATTACAGCTCCTTCAAATTGGAACTACTGGCAGTAGTTTGGGCTGTGACTAAACGTTTCAAACACTATCTGGCCGCTGCAGAATTTATTGTCTATACTGACAACAATCCGTTGACCCATCTGGACACAGCCAAATTAGGTGCGTTAGAACAGCGATGGATAGCCCGGTTATCTAATTACAACTTCGTGATCAAGTATCGAGCAGGTCGCAAGAATGGAAATGCCGATGCCCTATCCCGGATGCCACACTTGAGAGATGTAGAAGAAGAAACGGGGGAGCTTGAAGAAATTGAACTACCAGCCTTCCATCATCCCAAGGCAATACATCATCAGTCAAGAACCTATCAGAAACAACAAGAGGTGAATTTTAATCCGTTAGCACACTATAGATGGGCTGACACCCAAGACAGCAATCCGGCTGTGAAGTTGGTGAAGGAACTGCTGACTGAGCAAAGTGCATATCCCGATGAGGATGCCCCAGAAGAGACGCATCAACTCTGGAAAGAGAGAGGCAAAATGTTCCTGTATCAAAGGAAGCTCTGTAGAAGGTACACCAATCCGAAAACACATGAATTGGTTTGGCAGATTATCGTGCCTAAACAAGATGTGAAGATGGTCCTCGAAGCTTACCATAATGGTGCTGGTCACTTCGGTTGGAAAAAGTTAAAAGTACTTCTAAGAGAAAGATTTTATTGGGTCGGGATGAGAAAATCAATCGAACAGTGGTGCAGAAATTGTGGCCCGTGCATCCTCAGAAGAAACGATCAAAAGAACCAAAGAGCACTACTGCAGCCCATAATCACCAAACAACCACTTGAACTTGTAGCCATAGACCACGTGAAGTTGACACCAAGCCGGTCCGGCTATGTCTATGCCTTGACCATCGTGGACCATTATTCACGCTTCTTGGTAGTAGTACCCGTAAAAGATCTGACAGCAAAAACAGCAGCCAAAGCGTTCCAAACATACTTTTGTAGACCCCATGGATATCCGGAACATGTTCTCACCGACCAAGGTACAGCCTTTGAATCAGAGATCTTCAGAGACTTCTGTAATATGTATGGTTGCAAAAAGATCCGGACAACGGCCTATCATCCACAAACAAACGGCTTATGCGAGAAGATGAACCATATTGTAATAGACCTACTAAAGACTTTACCTGAGACAGAAAGGAATCAATGGCCAGAGAAATTGCCTGACTTGGTGGATCTGTATAATCATGTCCCGGTGAGCTCCACCAACTGCACCCCAGCTTACCTTATGCGTGCAAGACCCGGCCAATTACCAATCGATCTAGAAATGGGAATTCTGAAACCAGACGCAGAAGTTCAAGACTCCAATTGGGATATCATACGGCAAAAGCAGTATCGCCAAGTGCAAGAGAGTGTGGAAAGAAGCCTTCAGCAAACTAGAGAAAGACAAGAGCGAACTTTCAACCAGAATGCTCTAGCGACCCCATTAAGACCGGGTGACCAAGTGCTCAAGAGAAATCGTCGAACCAATAAACTGGACAATCAGTGGGAAGCCGTACCCTACACAGTTTTACCAACAAGAATGGATAATCCTAAAATGTGTCTCATTAGCAAAAACGGAGGCTTAACATCTGTACTAGTGTCAAGAGACAATCTTAAATTATGTCCGGAAGCATTGAAAGAGCCAGAATTTGTCCAGCCAGAACCAGAAGTTATTCAACCCATGCAGGTCCAACCAGTAAAGGAAAAAGAAGATGAAATGTATCACACCTGTATAGGAGACTTTCCCAAAACCCTACTAACATACCATGGTGCAGTAGTGGTTCCCATGGTGGCCTTTTACCCAACACCGAACCCAATACCAGAAGTCCCAAGACAGGAAGAGGCTGACCCCGTACTACGGGAGGTTCCAGGCCAGGAAGAACAGATTCCTGATCAGAGTAATCCCATTCACGGTGGACTTGCCAACTCCATAGTCGTGGAATTATCTTTAGCAGAGCGGGCAGATACTACATCCGCAGTAGACAGTAGTACACCACATGAAGAGACACCGCTATTACGTAGATCACAGCGTAGTACCCAGGGTCAATTACCGGCCAGGTATGCGGATTACCAACTATAAAACTATAGTCATTGTTATCATTCTGCAACGTTTAAGCCCAGTACCTACAGAGTCTGTATGAACTTATTGCGTATTCTTGAACTTTTTATCA
This sequence comes from Ranitomeya imitator, assembly GCF_032444005.1. Lineage (NCBI taxonomy): Eukaryota > Metazoa > Chordata > Amphibia > Anura > Dendrobatidae > Ranitomeya > Ranitomeya imitator. The sequence continues at coordinate 549,398,957 of NC_091284.1, forward strand.
GCCTGGAGGCACTAAATCAAAGCTCCGGAAAGACTGCTTTTTGAACTTTGCTTTTTGTTCTTTTTGAACTTTCTTTAGACTTTCTTTAGACTTTATATTGGTAACTCCGTTGGAAAAATGGAACTCAATTCTTGGACACAAAGTGCAGTGCCTTTCCTAGTACCTTCAAGGATAGAACTGTATTAATGGACGCTATTTGAAGTGACTTTTTACAGAACTCTATTTTTGTTTCCTTGAGTAGTTTTTGTAACTTTTCATTTTTAAGACTCTGTACATATTAATTGTTATTTCAAAATGTTATCGTCCCACAGTCCCGGAGTACTGTTCTTAACTAAGGGGGAATGTGGCACCCCTAGGGGTATTTGCCACAAAAACAGTTACTGACACTAAATACAAATACTAAAATAGCAAGACTGCACTACCACCTCCGGCCAGAAGGGGGAGCTCCAGAGACTCCCCTTGATCCATTCTGGTCTGAGAGAAGAACTGGCAGTTGGGCTAAGGAGCTGAAAGTGAGAGGTCATACAACTGAATTTCTAACAGTCCTATGACGGTTTCTAGGCCCAAATCACCGGCCTGAGGAGAAAAGGGACGGAGAAAAAGGACATTGTGAGAACCGGGTAGCATTAATCACTACCCAGAACAGGCGCAAAGACGGATACCGGATCCGTGGCTGTATCAATTATATATAATACAGCAACCGGAAAAACGTGAGGTGATATCAGCTTCACTAGGGCCGGACGCAGCAACAGACACAGAGTTCAGCGGTACTCCTGGAGGGGGTAAGCCGATAAAAGGACTCGGGTTGCCCGTCGAACCAGGACCCGGAGGGGACAGATTGGGCCGGCAGCCAGTTCACATACAGCAGCAGGGCCACACAGAAACTGCGTACAATAAGAGGCGAAGACCCCGGCAGGGTCAAAGTAACTCAGAGTTCCCATACAGACTCCGGTGACAGGACTGGTTGTAAGTCCCTTTATGTTGAAGTAAACTGGTTAAACGTTTCAGTGCCTCAGACTTTCATTTGGACAATAGCTATCTATCCAGGATCAGGATCATCACCGCTGAGAGAGCCTGCTGCTGATCAAGTAAGTGCCTGTTCCCTCATGATACCCCTTACACTGTGCATTGCCTGAGGCCACAGCACCGGGTCAAGCCACCCGTGACATCTCCCTCAAGAGACAGACCCCATTGGTCCGGTGCTGGGTACCCCGGTCTCCTGGGCGTCACAAAATAAAGATCTTTTAGCTATTAAAGTCGCCTTCCCTGAATGAAGACATCTTTAGGAAGGGGCCTTACTGACCACAAAAACTTAGAATTCAACCGTACAGCTAAGAGGTTGTCTGCAAGACAAGCACTTTGGGCCTTATTTTTCTCCATGTTTAATATTATAATTTCTTATCGGCCTGGTTCTAAAAATGGCAAGGCTGATGTTCTGTCAAGGGTATGTACTGAACCTCAGGAGAGATCTAACACTGACTGTACCATTCTAAACCCCCAAAATTTGGGGGAATACTGGACACCAAAGAATTTTTAACAAACATTAAAGATGGATAGCAACCTGACTTTTTTCTTAACCATCCTTCTAAAGGTATTGATCTTTATTTTAAGGAGTGGTTTTGGATTCAGAACCATCAAATATACGTCCCCAAATCAGCTCAACTTGAAGTCCTCAAACTTGTCCATGATTCTAATTTTGTCGGACACCCTGGAGTCATGAAAATGCAAAGACTAGACGAGACAAAGACTTAATTCTTTCTGGTGGTCTAATTGTAGAAAGGATGTGAGAAAATGTTACCTCCTGTTTAACATGTGCATGGACGCCACGATCCTCACCGCTAGGACTGCTTCAACCTTTTCCAGTTCTATCCAGGCATTGGGGATCAAATCTCAATGGATTTTATCGTGGACCTACCTCCCTCTAAAGAAATGACTGTTATCCTTGTTGCGGTGGATCGGCTCACAAAGATGGTCCATTTTATTCCAACTAAAGAGATTCCTACTGCAGAACAAACCGCAGAATTAGTGGTAAAACAGATATTTAGCCTGCATGGAATTCCTGACAATGTAATTTGTAATTTGTGATAGAAGTGTGCAGTTTACATACAAATTTTGAAAAAGCTTTTGTACAGCTTTATGAGTTGCTGTCAGTTTGTCTACTGCCTTCCACTCACAATTTAATGGCCATACTGAAAGAACTAACCAAACTGTTGAACAATACCTTCACTGTTTTATTTCTTACCTACAGGATGACTGGGTGGGCTATTTATCGACAGCAGAATTTGCCTATAATAACTCGAAATATAGTTCTATATCCCAAAGCCCATTTTTTACTAACTATGGTTTGCATCCAGTATTTATTCCTAATCTTCCATTGAATATTTTAATTTCTGCTGTTACTGACAGACTAATTACCAAGTTGTGGAAAGCTCAGGAAGAACTAGTTGTGATGTTATAAAAGGCCCAAGAAGATTACAAAGAAACAATGGAAAAACATCGCAAAGCCCTTCCTACCCTTCAGGTTGGTGACAAGGTTTGGCTCTCTACAAAAAAATCTGAAAACGAGCTTACCGTCTCCTAAATTGGGTCAAAGTTTCATAGAACCTTTTCAAATTTCTACACAAACAACCTGACAATACATCCTGTATTCCACGTATCCTTGCTCAAACCATTCAGTGAGAACACATTTCCAGCACTCAGTCACCTCCTCCACCAGAAAAAGTAATTGGTGAAGAAGAGTACATTGTGGATAAAATTCTGAACTCTAAAAGATTTAGAGGAAGATTGCAATATTTGGTGAAATGGAGGGGTTATGGACCAGAAGATAATTCATGGGAGCCATCCATCCATGCACCCAGGCTTACAAGAGCCTTTTACCAGAGACATCCAGAGCCTGAGATGTCCAGAAGCCATCCTGAAAGGAGGGGAGTACTATCAGGATTCAAACCCAGCAGCTCTTGTGCACCAGGCGGAAGCTCTTCCCTCTGAGCTATTCAGCTCGATGTACAGTTCCTTGCTAAAACATATACTAGTTCCTGTGTTGTTCCTGATGGTTTCCACCCTGAGTTCCTGATTGGCTCAACACTGTGATCTCCTGATTGAATACCCTACTTAAACCTGGCACAGCACTTCCTTCCTTGCAAGATTATTGTGCTTCCAGCCTTTAATCTAGCTTCTTTCAACTGCTGCTTATCATCAAGAGTCTACTGCTTCTACTGTGTACCAACCTCTGGCTATCTCCTGACTACGATTTCTTCTTATCCTCGCAACTACACTGCTGCTGCATTACTGACCTCTGGCGATTCCCTGAATACGCTATCTGCTGGTGCTGCCCCTAGTGGTTGCAATATCACTACTCCAACTCAGGTCAGTCAATAACAGTTCTCCATGCTTAGTGTGGCACACACAGACACAGAAAGCAAAGATTGAGTCAATTTCTCCCTTTTTATCTGGTTTCAGGTTTGATTTTTTTTTTATTGCCCACATCTGTTACTTGCCACAAGTGAGTTGAAACAAGCATCACATGCTTGAAACAAAGTTGGTTAACCACAATTTTGGAAAGGTACCAATCATTTTGTCCTGTCCATTTTTGAGGTTTTGTGTAAAGTTATGTCCAGTTTGATTTTTTCCCACGGTTTTTCTTTGTCCCAATACAAACAAAGGAAATAGACATGTGTATAAGAAAACATGTGTAATTACAATAATTTTCTGAGAGAAATACTTCATTTTCTGTAACAATTTTAAGAGTGTCTGCACTTTCGGCCATGACTGTATGTTGTGCTCTACATGACTACATCACCTGCTAATGCTTCATTCTAAGAGACAAACAAGGGTCTAACAGTTGTAGGGTGAAGGTGTTATAACATTGTAGAAATTGGGAAGACAATTTATAATATTATTTACCTGTGATATCATTATCATCTGATATACAACTACACAGTACAATGTTTACTGGCGAGTAAGACACATCACTAGCTTTAGTACTTAAACTTTATTAATATTGTACATACATCAGTATTACTGAATTGCCAGGATAATGAAAAAGCTAACAATGATACATGCATATAAGTACTGAGAAACCACCATATTCCTAGATCTGACATCATCACAATATCTATCATAGATTAGACCTCACTGCTTCACTACTTTATTGCATTTGCAATGCATTTTAGTATTAGAATTTTTGGGCCCAATCTGTGTCTGTGTAATAGGTACTTTCCATTAGATATGTAATGAATATGTAAAGAGTAACTAAACCTTATATATATATATATATATATTTATTTATTTATATATATATTTAGGTCCATAAATACAATGCAGAGCAGTGCATTTCCAAGTCCTGAGACCCCACTGACAGAGTATGTTCACAGAGGAACGCATGAATTCAGTAGAAAGTCTGTAGACATTCACAAAAGTTTTATCAAAGTTATGTTACTCTTTAAAAAGTAAAGTACTGTAATCATTAAAATTGCTATAAACATATTTTAACTTTGCTTGTTGCAAGTGTGAACTTTCAGGAGACCTTTTGCGAATTTGTAACATCTTAAACTGTTATTTTGTGGAGTATATTGGAAAAAGCTTCAATGGAGCCGAGTCGTTTGATGGGGTTTTCCTGAAATTACTGATGTTTTTTCAATACCCCTTTAAGCCATTTATTTAATCTGGATACTTTTGTGTACACCCCATATTTTCCTTGCTGTGCACATCCTTCTCCCCAGCTAACAATCCCGGTCACAAAATACGTGTCCTTGTATGGGGTGACATGGGGACCACCGCTGTCTCCTTGACATGCATCTTTTACGTCTTTGTCATAGCCAGCACAGAACATGTTCTCTGTGATGGCGAACCTACTGGATTCTTTGCATGTTTGCCTGGTAACATAGGGTACATTAAGCTTCTGCAGCTTTGTAGCTTGAGCCCCTCGCTCATGAAGACGTCCAAAGCCGCTCACCATTGCTTGCCTCTCATTCATCAGGACTTCTTCAGCAAAATCAGGATCAGGGAGGCATGCCGGAATGATATTATCAGTGAAGTTAATGGCCTCTTTCAGCTTTACCACAGCTATATCAAAGTCATAGGTCAACCGGACGAATTTAGGGTGTATAATGATCTTGTCCACCTTGTGTATTGACTCAGCACCATCCTTCTTAAGTGTATTCATCTCTCCTGCAAAATTAATCAAAATCCAGTTAGTATTGCCTGGTTGTAACACAAAGTAGACTTTAGTCTCTTAATCAAAGTTTAATTAGCAAAATGTAATATTTATCCCGTTGTCATTATTAAAATATCCTGTAATATTATTAGATAACATACTAGATTATTGCTTGCTTGTTACCAACATTCTACATAGCTGTGTGATCATTTTCATTCACCACAACCCCAGCTTTGTTTTTCAAAGCCATTTAAATTGGCAAAAATAGAGATTATTTAGGGTTATCCATAAAAATATTCTATAGCCAAAGAGGCTGATTGGGTAGAGATCCGTAATAAGCACTAATGTATTCTATTCTGAGCAGAATTCCAAAAACTGTCCGTATGTTGTGTGTGGTATCACAGCTCAGTCCCATTCACTTAAATGTCTTTGTATTCCTGCTGAGCCCCTTTAAATTTCGATTTATTCCCCAGAACACTCACCAACGATAACTTTGAAGTACTTTGTCTGATTCATGCAGTGAGCTGCTGTCAGGATAAACTGCTTGGACAGGATCGTTCCTCCACAGAATGGTTCATTATCTTCACTTAACAAAACAGCCTGCATTGATTTACCAGATTATATGTTAGATGTTTATAGAAATGATTAGTAGGTTTTTTTTAACCAAAGCGATTATCCTAACCTTAATGTAAATTAGACATGTCATAGAAATCCCTCAGACCTATTGACTGAGAACCCTTAAGGGTTATCCAATGTTAGGAAAAAATTGTAAGACCAATATAGAAAAATCAGCCGCACTCTTATGGTATATCTTTGCAAAAATGTGATGTATTTATTCACATGTGTTGAGACAAAAATTGTATATATATACAAAAAATTCTAAGACATTATAGAATCACTCCCATCAAAGTTTTTATCCTCTCAATATATTACAGCGATCATATTATACAGCACTGTGTACTTACTATTGCTCATTTTGCCTTTCTACCCACCTAATTCTTCTGTTTTCCAATAGGTCTATGACGTCATGTGATTAAAAACCGACTAACTAAATCCTTCTAAGTAGAAACAGGAGGTCAATTTTCACTGCATGACTCATGAGTCACTGCAAAAGTATCTGGGGTGGGATGAGGGAGCAGCTGGGTCAGGAGGTGGAGAGGAGAATGATTTCTGCAGGGACAAGAGACTTCTTGCTTCTACATTGAGCAGAGAAAAGAGAACAATTAGCTAGGTGGAAAGGCAAAATGAGCAATTGTAAGTACACAGTGCTGTATAATATGATGACTGCAATATATTAAGAGGATAAAAACTTTGATGGGAGGAGTGCTTCTTTAATTTTTATTTTTATGTAAAAAAAAAAGTAACAGAGGGATAGTCACTCGTGGATCCATAGCAGATTGTTCCAGTGGTTTTCCCCAGCTCAAGAATCAATTACTTTGCTGTCTGCAGTAGTGAAATGTTTCTCTGATGACCTGTTATTCCAGATAACTGACCGCTGAAGTCAATCACAGGCTTCAATGTTCCTGTGACATTCGTGTGGATCCGTAGCCGATCACCGGTTGCTGCAGTGAATGGCGGGTGACTACAGGTGAGTATCCACACATTTAATTATATGCTGAATAAAGCTCTTCACAGGACTCCAAAGGTTGTGTACCCATTGTTAAGGGGAATCTGTCAGTTGTTTTCTACTCCATCTCATCTGAGTGTAGCATGATGTAGAGACCCTGATTCCAGAGATGTATTACTTAATTTTCTGGTTGCTGCAGTTTTGATTTTGATGAGATCACTGTTTTATCTTTTGCAGATCTCCCAGTTCTCTGAATGCTAAGATTCGCATAATGCCGCCAACACCACTGATTGACAGCTTTCTGTGTGCACTGTGCAGGGGCGCTGCTACCATGTGGCAAGTTGAGTGCTTTGCCTCAAGTGGCACTGCCTTCAATGGAGAGAGGGGGCGGCAGATTCTGCTGCTATAGTAACTGAATTTGCATCCGGAATCCTTCCTTCCAGCCCTCCCCGCCTCACGTGAACGGTCACGTGATCGTGACATCATCACAGGTCCTGAAGCTGAAGTTGCTCCTCTCCTGCATCTGTTTGGGCTGCTCATAAAAGGCTGTACTGTGTACACAGGACCTGTGATGAGGTCACAGGAGGGAAGGAGTCAGGGGTCACATGATCAGGTGCCTCGTGTATGCAGGACTCTGCTGTGCTGGTTGTCTTGGTGCTGGATGAGGTGAAGTTTATGTGTGGGGTCAAGAGGGGCTTACAGTATGGATGTAGCGGAGCCGTGTGTGTCTAAGGTGTATGGAGCGAAGCCGCGTGTGTACAAGGTGTACAGAGCGGAGCCGTGTATGTACGAGGTTTACTGAGCGGAGCAGTGTTGGTTCGAGGTGTACGGAGCGGAGCCGTGTATGTACGAGGTGTACGGAGTGGAGCCATGTGTGTACGAGGTGTACGGCGCGGAGCCATGTGTGTACGAGGTTTATGGAGCTGAGCTGTGTGTGTACAAGGTGTACAGAGCGGAGCCATGTGTGTACGAGGTGTACGGAGCGGAGCTACGTGTGTACAAGATGTATGGAGCGGAGTCGTGTGTCTACGAGGTGTACGGAGCGAAGCCGTGTGTGTACGGAGCGGAGCCATGTGTGTACGAGGTGTGCGGAGTGGAGCCGTGTGTGTACGAGGTGTGCAGAGCTGAGCCGCGTGTGTACGAGGTGTACGGAGCGGAGCCGCATGTGTACAAGGTGTACGGAGCGGAGCCGCATGTGTACAAGGTGTAAGGAGCGGAGCCATGTGTGTACGGGGTGTACAAAATGGAGCCCTGTATGTGCAAAGTGTATGGAGCTGAGCCATGTATGTGTACGGAGCGGAGCAGAGCTGTGTGTCTACGGGGTGTATGGCATAGACCTGCATAAGTATGAGGTGTATGGAGCGGAGCCGTGTGTGTACTTGGTGTACGGTGCGGAGCTGTGTGTATACTTGGTGTACAGAGCGAAGCCGTGTGTGTACGGGGTGTACGAAATGAAGCCCTGTGTGTACGAAGTGTACAGAGCTGAGCCATGTGTGTACAGAGCGGAGCAGAGCCTTGTGTGTACAGGGTGTACGGTGCGGAGCCTCTTAAGTATAAGGTGTATGGAGCAGTGGAGCCATGTGTGTACAAGGTGTACGTAGCGGGGCCGCGTGTGTAGAAAGTGTATGGAGCAGAGCCGTGCGTTTGCGTGAGGTGTACAGAGCGGAGCTGTGTGTGTACAAGGCATACAAAGCGGAAACGTGCGTGTATGAGGTGTGTGGAGCCGTGCGTGTACGCAGTTGGTGAATGGTGGGGAGCAAATTTCATACCTCCCAACCATCCTGGATCCAGCGGGACAGTTCCGATTTTGAGAGTCTGCCCCATTGTCCCAGCCGGGAGCTTACTTTTCCCGTGCACACAAAAGTCCCGAAGAGCACTTCAAAATTCGCACGTGACGTTCCACCGGAAGTGACGTGCTGGAAGCTGACCGGAAATGAGGTAATTTCAGGAGGAGGTTGTGACGGAACCATGGAGGCACTTCAGGGAATGATTCAGATCCATCACTGTGTCCTCCGACAGCGTGGACAGCGGAATCAACTTGGAATCGGGGATGCCGGCCATGTGAGCCGGTCATGATATGTCCTGCATCAGGAGGCTCAGGTGAGCATTACAATGGGAGCCGGGCTGCTGTAGTATCTTTATAGAATCTTTCTTTCTTTCTCTCTCTGTTTCTTTGTCTCTCTCTGGACTTTCTTTCCCTCTCTAATCTTTCTTTCTCTCTCTGTTCTTTTTTTCTCTGTTCTTTCTTTCTATCTCTGTTCTTTCTCTCTGTTCTTTCTCTCTCTCCTCTCTTTTTTCGCTCTTTGTTCTTTCTATCTCTCTGTTGTTTCTTTCTTTCCCCTCTTTTATTCTCGCTCTGTTTTATTTCTTTCCCCTCTTTCTCTCTCTCTGTTCTTTCTTTCCCCTCTTACTCTCTGTCTCTGTTCTTTCTTTCGCTCTCTGTTCTTTTTCTTTCCCCTCTTTCTTTCTCTCTGTTCTTCCTTTCTCTCTCTCTGTTCTTTCTTTCTTTCTCTCTCTGTTCTTTCTTTATCTCTCTGTTCTTTCTTTCCTCTCTTTCGTTTTCTCTGTTCTTCCTTTCTCTCTCTGTTCTTTCTTTATTTCCCCTCTTTCTTTCTTTCTCTCTCCTTTCTTTCTCTCTCTCTGTGTTCTTCCTTTCCTTATAACAACTATAATCATTTTGCTATCAGGTCCCCCCCTTTTTCTGTTCATTGGTTATAGGGCACTTCCTTCACTGTGGTACCCTTTTGTTTTTGTTTGACTAGTTTGGCTTTTTACAATTTTACGTAATAAAGGATAAGTTTTAATATGCACCTTTTTTGAGGGTACTGTTTTAAATGGAGGAGGCGGTCCTGTTAATGTGCAAAGCAACACTGTCGCATTTTTTCTCCATCTGGTGTAGTTTAGAATTTGGGATAAAATTAAGTAATGTGTTTTGGAAGCGGTGCTCTAGAGAACTTTTGTTATTTCCTGCAGAGATGAGCCCTGGCTGGAAGACGTGATGGCGGTCTGTGCTGGATGAAGATTAAAAGCGAAGATGAAGGACTTCACCTAGAGATGTCACTGGTGAGTTAGTGTATTACATATACACGCACACTATACACTGCATACTATATACAGCGGTCCGGTGTATAATGTCATCGGTGATCACTGTATTACCTATACATCATATAACGAGCTCCTGTGTATAATGTCACCAGTGATCACAGTATTACCTGTACACTGACACTGTATACAGAGCTCCTGTGTATAATGTCACTGGTGATCACTGTATTACCTGTACATTGACACTATATACAGAGCTCCTGTGTATAATGTCACCGGTGATCACTATATTACTTGTACACTGACACTATATACAGAGCTCCTGTGTATAATGTCACTGGTGATCACTGTATTACCTGTACACTGACACTATATACAGAGCTCCTGTGTATAATGTCACCGGTGATCACTATATTACTTGTACACTGACACTATATACAGAGCTCCTGTGCATAATGACAATTAAGGTGATATTAGTATTGTGTTCTTTTTTTTGTTAATTATCAGTATTGTAGTATTCAGTCACAATGTGGTGGTAATATGTTGTCTGGCTATGGTGTGGCATTATTTGTTCCTTGTATGTGGTGGTAATATGTGGTCTGGTCATGGTGTGGTGGTAGTTGTCCCTTGTATGTGGTATTATTTGGTCACCATGTGGTGGTAATATGTGGTCTGGTCATGGTGTGGTGGTATTTGTTCCTTGTATGTGGTATTATTCGGTCACTGAGGTGGTAATATGGTGTCTGGACATGATGTGGTGGTATTTGTTCCTTGTATATGGTTTTATAGGTCTCTATGTGGTGTTAATATGTTGTCTGGACATGGTATGGTGGTATTTGTTCCTTTGTATGTGGTATTATAGGTCACTATGTGGTGGTAATGTATGGTTTGGTCATGGTGCGGTGGTATTTGTCCCCTGTATGTGATATTATTGATCATTTTAAAAGTTGAAAAATAAAAATATACCTAAATTGTATTGGATATTTTAACAAATGTTTAATACGTTAGAGTAGAGTAGAGCTGGACCAAAAGAGTCTACCTTGTCGAGGTGGAGGCTTAAAAAATCTTTCCTATTTCCTAAATATATTCCTACTTAAAAGTGAATGTATTGTACATGTGCGTCAGGTTAGGCTAGTAAAGAGTAAACCAGATTTATTTGTACTGATTTTACGATTTTTGCGGTTCGCCTCAGGCAGCAGAGAGGCTAGGTTCACCCCTGGCACTGTGCATAGGCAGAAAACTGCTAATGGAATTGGTGGAGTTATACAGAGCTCATGAGTATGGAGGACTACAGGGCAGCAGCTTAATTAGTCCTCCAGTGAAAATCTCTTGCTGATAAAACAGTGATTTTAACAAACTACAGCAAGCAGCCCAATAAAAGACACATTGCTGGAATCAGGATCTATGCCTCTACATTACGGTGCTCTCAGATTAGGTAGCAAAAACCTGATGACATATTCCCTTTAATAGTTGTGCTGTATAAATATTAATTTAATCTCTTTCACATTGCTTATCACTTACCTGCCATGGACATTCCCCAAATTTGCAGTCTTTTCCACCTACAATTCTCTCATTTGGGTTATCAAATGTCTCTGATTCATACAAAGACAGTTCAGAAAGGACATCTTCATTGAGTGGCACCGAGTCAGGTTGGACATCTTCATTGAGTGGCACCGAGTCAGGTTGGACATCTTCTTTGGGTGGCACCGAGTCAGGTTGGACATCTTCTTTGGGTGGCACCGAGTCAGGTTGGACATCTTCCTTGGGTGGAACAGATTCAGGTTGGACATCTTCTTTGGGTGATGCAGAGTCAGGTTGGACATTTTCATTGAGTGGTGCAGAGTCACCAGGACTGTTAGTAGGGATGCTAATCTGAGAACTATCTATATGGTTTTTACGATTTTCTTTTTCTTCAGGTGCTGACCTCTTAGCTCTGAAGGCAGTTCTCTTCCCGCAGGGATATGGTTCTGTAACACACAGTCAAGATTTATAAAATTAGAGAAATGCACAAATGAGAATATCCACCCAATTTAATTTCACAGTTATACTAGTAGTTCACAGCTAGAGCAGGAGAGAATACATTAAGGCTATGTGCACACGTTCAGGATTTTTCGCGTTTTTTTCGTGATAAAACCACGAGGGTGAATTATAGGTGCAACAAGTCCTTAAAGAAGTTGTCCACTACTTGGTCAACTCCTTCTCATACCTCAAACTTGGCCCCAGTAAAATAAAAAGCTTAAACTCACGTCCTCTCGTGCTGGCGGTGTTCCAGCAGTGTTGGCACTAGCGGTCCCAGGGCTCTCGTGCGGTTGATATGATATGCGAGCCAGGCTGCCAATCCACACTGGCTTCACTGACCCCTCCGTTGGTCAAATTGAACATGAAGAGGAAATCAGGGATCAGCAGCAGCCTGGACTTCCTGTTCATTTCAACAGGAGGCGGGGACAGTGACGCCAGCGCTGATTGGGCACGGGCCCTTGGGATCGTGAGTGCTGACACCGCTGGAGACAAGAGTGTGATATGAGAAGGGTTTGGTTGTCCTAGTAGTGGATAACCCCTTTAATTCTTTTCTCTTGGTTTCCGAAGCCCAGAATATAGCTACAGCTATTAACATTGAACGGTTAAAGGGGTTTTCTCATGAGCAAAGTACATTTTAATATATAGATCTTGGAATAATATTTTCCACAACAGAATGTGTTAAAAAATGTTCTTGTGCTGAGATAATCTTATAAATGTACCCCTGCTGTGTACTGTGTAATGGCTGTGTCTGACTGTACAGGAACATGGTATGATCATACCACAGCTCCTGGACAAAGGGAAAGCAAAAGAGAGTATACATACATTACACTGGGCAGCGCTCATAGCAATCTGGCAGTGACAACCATAGAAGTGTGCTGGAGACCTCTGGTTGTCATGCCATCCCATCGGTGACCCGCGATCACAAGACGGGGGTCACCAATGGGCGGATTTCTGGCGCGATTGCCGGAAATGCATGTTAAATGCCGCTGTCAGCGTTTGACAGCAGCATTGCACGGCTTAATAGCCGTGAGTGGATCGCAATTCCACCAGCGGTTGTTCCAGGCACATGGCAGCTGTTCAAAACAGCTGACATGTGCTGGGAAAGATGTGGGCTCATTGCCGGAGCCCACATCAAGTGGAGGGAGTGCGACATGGGCATACTATTACGCCCAATGTCGGTAAGGGGTTAAGTATATTAGATGAGATCTAGCTCAAGACAGAGTAAAAAATTCCAGATTGAAATGCACCAATCAGAATGTAGCACCTACGCGAAGATGCACCAGAAACGTGTAGGTGCTATATGCCGATTGATGCATTTTTCCTCATGTTATCACTGTTTTAACACATTTCAATAAAGTCTGATATTTTTTACTCGATCTTGAGTTGTCTCCATCTTACTCAATCTTCTTCTAAAACAGTATTCAATAGTGTTCACCAGAGTAACTGAAAGACCAATTTTTCTAGCACCTGTAACTACCTTAAAGAGTTATCTGTGTAAATCGTGGAATCTGACTTTTTTCCTACAACCACCATTATATTTAATTTTGGAATAGGATAACGTTGTAGTACCAGACACAAACCAAAAACAATAGTGGTGCTGGTTCCAAAAAATAAGCCAACCATTTTTTTCTATTCCTATACAACCCTTTTTTCTTTATAGAATGATTGGTTGTTAGCTTATTGAGGGTTGAATAAAAAAATGCATTTATTTACAGTGAAAACTTAGAAAGTGAGTAAGATTGACATTTCTTACCACTTGAGACACAGGATTTTCCATTGTCACCCAACTTATATCCAGTGGTGCAAGAACAGACAACATCTCGGTTTTCCACTTTGCAGTACTGCTCACAGCCGCCATTGTTCAGACTGCACATCTTTATTATAACTGGAAACAATATAAATGTAAGCGTGAGCAATATTACTATCATTTCCATACAACTGCCCTCATTCAGGTATATATGAGCTATTGAACAGCTTAGCGAATTCAGCGATTAGTGTAAAGCATGCTTGCTCACATAGCCATGTTCCGCTTAACCCAATGACAACCTCCTAGCATTTAACCTACTAGTCATAGAATGGCTACCAAGCAGTGGGACTCACGGATCAGTCATGATTTTGTAAGGCGGCCAGGGTGGTAGTCATTGCAACGAACTGTAGTGTTCCCTCACCCTGGCACCCCACAAATGAAGTGTAATAATGTCCCTTCTGCGGTGTGTGCAACGTGTGCAGCAGAACACTCACATTAATTGCCGGAGTCCCCTTGTCTTATGTCACTCCAGCTCCAGATCCACAGGTCTCGCAAACAACTCTGGACTCAATGTTAATGCCCAACAGTTCAACTTTACTAATTAACAGGGTTTGCAATACAGAAGTGGCATAGTGCATACATAACAACATTCCTAGGGCTCTCCCTGCCTTCCGACAGTCACTGCTCTTCCTGGACAATCCCTGTCCTATCCTGGGAATCACTGCTCTTCCTGGACAATCCCTGTCTCGTCCTGGCAATCACTGCTCTTCCTGGACAATCCTTTTCCTGTCCTGGCAGTCAGTGTTCTTCCCTGTCCTCTCCATGCCTTTAGGCCCACCAGCTTCCTCCCATTACCCTTGTCCAGTTTCAATGAAGGAAAAGGTAAAAGGCTTGCCGTCTTAGCTTCACCTAGACCCGGCCGTAGGTCCCGGATCCTCTTTGGAATGGTTACCGTTTAAACTGGTGACTGCCTGCATGGCACTCAGCCTGGGGTCCCTTCATGCCTTAGCAGCTTCACCCCCATGGCTATCAGACTGTCCTCTCTTAATGCTGCATCATTATTGCCCTCTATCCAGGAAGTCCCATCACTATACGACTGCTCTACACAACTCCTATCTTTAACTCCTCCCACCTGGAAAAAACCCTTATGCTAACTATACTTATTCTCACTACTATCCTATGCTATCCCTAAACTTATACACAACACTAGGGTTGAGCGAAACGGGTTGTTCATTTTCAAAAGTCGCCGACTTTTGGCAAAGTCGGGTTTCATGAAACCCGATCCGACCCCTGTGCGGGGTCGGCCATGCGGTACGCGACTTTCGCGCCAAAGTCGCGTTTCAATGACGCGAAAAGCGCCATTTCTCAGCCAATGAAGGTAAACGCAGAGTGTGGGCAGCGTGATGACATAGGTCTTGGTCCCCACCATCTTAGAGAAGGGCATTGCAGTGATTGGCTTGCTGTCTGCGGCGTCACAGGGGCTATAAAGGGGAGTTCCCGCCGACCGCCATGTTACTGCTGCTGATCTGAGCTTAGGGAGAGGTTGCTGCCGCTTCGTCAGAAGCAGGGATAGCGTTAGGCAGGGTCCATTAACCACCAAACCGCTTGTGCTGTAGCGATTTCCACTGCCCAACACCACCTTCGGTGTGCAGGGACAGTGGAAGCTACATTTTTTTTTTTTTCCCCCTCAGCGCTGTAGCTCATTGGGCTGCCCTAGAAGGCTCCCTGATAGCTGCATTGCTGTGTGTACGCCGCTGTGCAAACCAACTGCTTTTTTCAAAGCACAAATCCTCTTGTTCCTTCCTTTCTGCACAGCTATCTTTTTGGTTTGTACACACTTTTTATTTAATTTGTGCATCAGTCCACTCCTTATTGCTGCCTGCCATACCTGGCTGAGATTACTGCAGGGAGATAGTAATTGAAGGACACTCCCTGTTTTTTTTTTTTTTTTTGTGGGAGATTAAGATTGACATTTCTGCTAGAGTGCCATCCCTGTCTGTGTCATCTCTCACTCAGTGGGCCATAGAAAGCCTTTTTTTGTTTTATTTGTTTTCTAAATTCTCCCTGAAAAAATCATTTTATTTTATTTGGTTTCTAAATTCTTCCTGAAAAAATCATTTTATTCTATTTTTTTTTTCCTAAAGTCTCCCTGAAAAAAAAAAAAAAAAAAAATCAGTGGGAGATTAATATTGCCCTTTCTGCTTGTGTGCCAGTCTTGACTCCTGGGTGTGCCATCTCTCTCTCTCTCTCTCTCTCCAATTGTGGGCCATAGAAAGCCTATTATTTTTTTAGCTTGATTTGGGTTCCAAAATCTACCTGAAAAAATCACTACATCAATCAGTGGGAGATAAATATTGGCCTCTGGGCTTGTGTGCCACTCCTGACTCCTGTGTGCGTCATCTCTCACTCAGTGGGCCATAGAAAGCCTTTTTTTGTTTTATTTGTTTTCTAAATTCTCCCTGAAAAAATCATTTTATTTTATTTGGTTTCTAAATTCTTCCTGAAAAAATCATTTTATTCTATTTTTTTTTTCCTAAAGTCTCCCTGAAAAAAAAAACAAAAAAAAAACAAATCAGTGGGAGATTAATATTGCCCTTTCTGCTTGTGTGCCAGTCTTGACTCCTGGGTGTGCCATCTCTCTCTCTCTCTCCAATTGTGGGCCATAGAAAGCCTATTATTTTTTTTAGCTTGATTTGGGTTCCAAAATCTACCTGAAAAAATCACTACATCAATCAGTGGGAGATAAATATTGGCCTCTGGGCTTGTGTGCCACTCCTGACTCCTGTGTGCGTCATCTCTCACTCAGTGGGCCATAGAAAGCCTTTTTTTGTTTTATTTGTTTTCTAAATTCTCCCTGAAAAAATCATTTTATTTTATTTGGTTTCTAAATTCTTCCTGAAAAAATAATTTTATTCTATTTTTTTTTTCCTAAAGTCTCCCTGAAAAAAAAAAAAAAAATCAAATCAGTGGGAGATTAATATTTACATTTGTGCTTCAGTGATAGTCCTGCGTGTGTGGCATCTCTCTCATTTGTTGCCACCAACAACAGAGTGTGTAACATTGTGCCTGATTTTCGTTGTGATCTCACTCACCTGTAAAGGGGTAGCTAAATCATACTGAAGTTATAGCTCACCGTGTAATTTGTGTGACAGCAACAAATACCGTTAGTTTGTTTACGTTTTTAAAACAATGAGGAAGTATGGTGGAAGAGGTCGTGGCCGGGGGCGTTCATTGTCAGCTGGTAATGAGGGTAGTGGTAGTGGTGGAGCATCAGCTGGTCGTGGGAAAAAAAATATTGCACCTAAGTCTGGAGCTGTGGAGCCAGGTTCGTCGTCTGGCTACACAAGGCCTCGAACGCTCCCTTTTCTGGGAGTAGGAAAACCGCTTTTAAAGCCGGAGCAGCAAGAGCAAGTTTTGGCTTATCTTGCTGACTCAGCCTCTAGCTCTTTTGCCTCCTCTCGTGAAACTGGTAAATGTCAAAGCAGCGCGTCGTTAGTGGATGTTCACGGTCAGGGACAAGTCGCTTCCTTGTCCTCTTCAGCAAAAACAACAACAGAGAAGAATGCAGCAGGCGACACAACGGGTTACTCCATGGAGCTCTTTACACATACCGTCCCTGGCTTAGAAAGTGAAGCAGTTAACAGTCCATGCCCATTACAAGTTGAATCTGACATGGAGTGCACTGATGCACAGCCACAGCCAGACTACTATGCTGGTCCTTTGACTCAGACCACAACATTGCCCTCGCAGGGTGCTGATCAAGAATCAGACCCTGATGAGACTATGTTGCCCCATCACGAACGCTATACCACCGACCGACACGGTGACACAGACGAAGTTGCACACGAGCTACAAGAAGAGGTAATAGATGACCCAGTTCTTGACCCCGATTGGCAGCCATTGGGGGAACAGGGTGCAGGCGGCAGCAGTTCTGAAGCGGAGGAGGAGGGGCCGCAGCAGGCATCAACATCGCAACAGGTTCCATCTGCCGGGCCCGTATCTTGCCCAAAACGCGTGGCAAAGCTAAAACCTGTTGGAGGACAGCGTGGCCATCCGGTTAAAGCTCAGTCTGCAATGCCTGAAAAGGTATCCGATGCTAGAAAGAGTGCAGTCTGGCATTTTTTTAAACAACATCCAATTGATCAGCGCAAAGTCATCTGTCAAAAATGTTCAACTACCTTAAGCAGAGGACAGAATCTGAAAAGTCTCAATACAAGTTGCATGCATAGACATTTAACCACCATGCATTTGCAAGCCTGGACTAACTACCAAACGTCCCTTAAGGTTGTAGCACCCTCGGCCAATGAAGCTAGTCAGCAACGCAACATCCCTTCCGGCAGTGTAGGGCCACCATTTTCCGCACCACCTGCAGTATCTGTGCAGGTTTCTTTGCCAGGCCAAAGCCGTCAGGGTCAGGGAATCACCAGTTTCGTAGTAGGAAACACTGCATCTAGGGCACCGGTGGCAACAATACCATCTCCCACCGTCTCTCAGTCTGCCATGTCCACCGGCACCCCCGCTAGTTCCACGATCTCCAGCTCTCCAGTCCAGCTCACCCTACATGAGACTATGGTTAGAAAAAGGAAGTACTTAGCCTCGCATCCGCGTACACAGGGTTTGAACGCACACATAGCTAGACTAATCTCGTTAGAGATGATGCCCTACCGGTTAGTTGAAAGCGAAGCTTTCAAAGCCCTGATGGACTACGCTGTACCACGCTACGAGCTACCCAGTCGACACTTTTTTTCCAGAAAAGCCATCCCAGCCCTCCACCAGCATGTTAAAGAGCGCATCGTCCATGCACTCAGGCAATCTGTGAGCACAAAGGTGCACCTGACAACAGATGCATGGACCAGTAGGCATGGCCAGGGACGTTACGTGTCCATCACGGCACACTGGGTAAATGTGGTGGATGCAGGGTCCACAGGGGACAGCAAGTTTGGGACAGTTCTGCCTAGCCCACGGTCTAGGAAACAATTGGCTGTAGCCGTTCGCACCCCCTCCTCCTCCTCTTCGTCCTCCTGCAGAAGCGAGAGCTCGTCCACAGACCGCAGTCGCACAACCACTCCATCCGCAGCTGCCACTGTTGCACACCAGGTCTCCCATTATGGGGCAGCTACTGGCAAACGTCAGCAGGCTGTATTGGCTATGAAGTGTTTGGGCGACAACAGACACACCGCGGAAGTTCTGTCCGAGTTCTTGCAGAAAGAAACGCAGTCGTGGCTGGGCACTGTAGATCTTGAGGCAGGCAAGGTAGTGAGTGATAACGGAAGGAATTTCATGGCTGCCATCTCCCTTTCCCAACTGAAACACATTCCTTGCCTGGCTCACACCTTAAACCTGGTGGTGCAGTGCTTCCTGAAAAGTTATCCGGGGTTATCCGACCTGCTCCTCAAAGTGCGTGGACTTTGCTCACATATCCGCCGTTCGCCCGTACACTCCAGCCGTATGCAGACCTATCAGCGTTCTTTGAACCTTCCCCAGCATCGCCTAATCATAGACGTTGCAACAAGGTGGAACTCAACACTGCACATGCTTCAGAGACTGTGTGAACAGAGGCGGGCTGTTATGTTTTTGTGGGAGGATACACATACACGGGCAGGCAGTAGGATGGCAGACATGGAGTTGTCAGGTGTGCAGTGGTCGAAGATTCAAGACATGTGTCAAGTCCTTCAGTGTTTTGAGGAATGCACACGGCTGGTTAGTGCAGACAACGCCATAATAAGCATGAGCATCCCCCTAATGCGTCTGCTGATGCAAAGTTTGACGCACATAAAGGATCAGGCGTCTGCAGCTGAGGAAGAGGAAAGCCTTGATGACAGTCAGCCATTGTCTGGCCAGGGCAGTGTACAGGACGAGGTAGCGGGCGAAGAGGAGGAGGAGGACGAGGAGGATGATGGGGATGATTATATTTTTAATGAGGAAGCTTTTCCGGGGCCACTGGAAATTGGTGGCGCGGCAAGGCCGGGTTCTGGTTTTTTGAGGGACACAAATGACGTGGATTTGCCTGAAACTGCCCCTCAACCAAGCACAACCGCAGATTTGAGAACTGGAACTTTGGGCCACATGGCGGATTATGCCTTACGTATCCTCAAAAGGGACACACGCATAACTAAAATGATGAATGATGACGATTACTGGTTGGCCTGCCTCCTTGATCCTCGCTATAAAGGCAAATTGCAAAATATAATGCCACATGAGAACTTGGAACTAATATTAGCAACCAAACAATCAACTCTTGTTGACCGTTTGCTTCTGGCATTCCCTGCACACAGCGCCCGTGATCGTTCTCACACGAGCTGCAGGGGCCAGCAGACCAGAGGAGTTAGAGGGGCAGAAATCAGAAGTGGCGTTGGCCAGAGGGGTTTTCTGACCAGGTTGTGGAGTGATTTTGCTATGACCGCAGACAGGACAGGTACTGCAGCATCAATTCAAAGTGACAGGAGACAACATTTGTCCAGTATGGTTACAAACTATTTTTCATCCCTTATCGATGTTCTCCCTCAACCGTCATTCCCATTTGATTACTGGGCATCAAAATTAGACACCTGGCCAGAATTGGCAGAATATGCATTGCAGGAGCTTGCTTGCCCGGCAGCTAGTGTCCTATCAGAAAGAGTATTCAGTGCTGCAGGTTCAATACTAACAGAAAAAAGGACTCGTCTGGCTACCCAAAATGTAGATGATCTAACCTTCATTAAAATGAACCACAACTGGATTTCGAAATCTTTTGCCCCACCTTGCCCGGCTGACACCTAGCTTTCCTATGAAAAGGTCTTGCCTGTGGACTATTCTGAATGCCTTTTCCAATCTCGTAATTTTCTGCACCTGATTGTCCAGCATACGACATGTTTACACCTCACTAAATGGCCAAACTCCCCACACGGGGCCGTGGTATCGACACTTGGCGACAGCACCCGTGAGAGTGCAGTTTGTCTGAAGAGGTGGGTGAGCCCGCTTTTGGTCGACGGCACTGCCACTGGGTCCCTCCTAGTACAATAAAGTGTCTCTGGCGGTGGTGGTGCGCACCCAACGTCAGACACACCGTTGTAATATGAGGGGCCCTGGGCCTGTACCGCCGGCCACAAGACAGTTTCCCCCCACCCCAGCTCAAACAGTGCTCTACCACTTGCAAAATTATCTCACAGCTCCACCAATGTTTAGTCTATGCGCTGACATCCTTCAAAGCCTGCCACTGACAATACCATTGTATTGACATTTTTGTTATGTTAGGCCTTCGATGCCTGTCTGTGGTCACTCCTTCCACTAGGCCTCCACTGACCACACCACTGCTGCCCGTGTACCCCTGTAACCAATTTAAAATTGCCTACAGCCATGTGTTATTATTTTAGGCCTTCGATGCCTGTCTGCGGTGACTCCTTCCACTAGGCCTCCACTGACCACACCACTGCTGCCCGTGTACCCCTGGAACCAATTTAAAATTGCCTACAGCCATGTGTTATTATTTTAGGCCTTCGATGCCTGTCTGCGGTCACTCCTTCCACTAGGCCTCCACTGACCACACCACTGCTGCCCGTGTACCCCTGGAACCAATTTAAAATTGCCTACAGCCATGTGTTATTATTTTAGGCCTTCGATGCCTGTCTGCGGTGACTCCTTCCACTAGGCCTCCACTGACCACACCACTGCTGCCCGTGTACCCCTGTAACCAATTTAAAATTGCCTACAGCCATGTGTTATTATTTTAGGCCTTCGATGCCTGTCTGCGGTCACTCCTTCCACTAGGCCTCCACTGACCACACCACTGCTGCCCGTGTACCCCTGTAACCAATTTAAAATTGCCTACAGCCATGTGTTATTATTTTAGGCCTTCGATGCCTGTCTGCGGTGACTCCTTCCACTAGGCCTCCACTGACCACACCACTGCTGCCCGTGTACCCCTGGAACCAATTTAAAATTGCTTACAGCCATGTGTTATTATTTTAGGCCTTCGATGCCTGTCTGCGGTCACTCCTTCCACTAGGCCTCCACTGACCACACCACTGCTGCCCGTGTACCCCTGGAACCAATTTAAAATTGCCTACAGCCATGTGTTATTATTTTAGGCCTTCGATGCCTGTCTGCGGTCACTCCTTCCACTAGGCCTCCACTGACCACACCACTGCTGCCCGTGTACCCCTGGAACCAATTTAAAATTGCCTACAGCCATGTGTTATTATTTTAGGCCTTCGATGCCTGTCTGCGGTCACTCCTTCCACTAGGCCTCCACTGACCACACCACTGCTGCCCGTGTACCCCTGTAACCAATTTAAAATTGCCTACAGCCATGTGTTATTATTTTAGGCCTTCGATGCCTGTCTGCGGTGACTCCTTCCACTAGGCCTCCACTGACCACACCACTGCTGCCCGTGTACCCCTGGAACCAATTTAAAATTGCCTACAGCCATGTGTTATTATTTTAGGCCTTCGATGCCTGTCTGCGGTGACTCCTTCCACTAGGCCTCCACTGACCACACCACTGCTGCCCGTGTACCCCTGGAACCAATTTAAAATTGCCTACAGCCATGTGTTATTATTTTAGGCCTTCGATGCCTGTCTGCGGTGACTCCTTCCACTCAGCCTCCACTGACCACACCACTGCTGCCCGTGTACCCCTGGAACCAATTTAAAATTGCCTACAGCCATGTGTTATTATTTTAGGCCTTCGATGCCTGTCTGCGGTCACTCCTTCCACTAGGCCTCCACTGACCACACCACTGCTGCCCGTGTACCCCTGGAACCAATTTAAAATTGCCTACAGCCATGTGTTATTATTTTAGGCCTTCGATGCCTGTCTGCGGTGACTCCTTCCACTAGGCCTCCACTGACCACACCACTGCTGCCCGTGTACCCCTGTAACCAATTTAAAATTGCCTACAGCCATGTGTTATTATTTTAGGCCTTCGATGCCTGTCTGTGGTCACTCCTTCCATTAGGCCTCCACTGACCACACCACTGCTGCCCGTGTACCCCTGGAACCAATTTAAAATTGCCTACAGCCATGTGTTATTATTTTAGGCCTTCGATGCCTGTCTGCGGTCACTCCTTCCACTAGGCCTCCACTGACCACACCACTGCTGCCCGTGTACCCCTGTAACCAATTTAAAATTGCCTACAGCCATGTGTTATTATTTTAGGCCTTCGATGCCTGTCTGCGGTCACTCCTTCCACTAGGCCTCCACTGACCACACCACTGCTGCCCGTGTACCCCTGGAACCAACATCAGAAAATATAAAAATAAGTATTTTGCTTATAAAAAAGAAAATACTGGAGAGATATCAAATGCAGACATTTTAACATTAAAAACAAACACATACAACAAAAATCTGGTACAGTACTAAAAATGGCCACCAGCTACAATAACTTTCTCCTGCAAGTAGTTAACTGAAAGGTTTTTTCAATTTTAAACACAGATATGGCATCCACCGAGTGTTGTCCTGTCGCGTCTTCTTTATATTATTGCCAAGAAGATGCAAAACAATGAAAATAATAAAATCATTATTTACCAAAAAAATAGAGTAAGTCAAAACCACATTGCAAATAAACATTCATTACAAATAAAGAAGCAGGGCGCGTCCGAGGGTGAGTATATACCTAATAAGAATATAATCACCCTCGGACGCGCCCTGCTTCTTTCCGACAGCCTTCCTTCCTAAGAATCAGCCCTTCCGTGGTGTAGAGAGAGGGTTTGTTACACTCCAAGGTGTTCCTCAGGTTGCCTTTCCTGAGCTTCGATCTTCCGGCTCTCGTTTAGTAGTTGTTGGAAACTACGCTGCATTGGGCCTACAAATTGGGTATGGGGTGTAGAGAGATGGTGTGTTCCACTCCAAGGTGTTCCCCAGGTTGCCTTTCCTGAGCTTCGATCTTCCGGCTCTCGTTTAGTAGTTGTTGGAAACTACGCTGCATTAGGCCTACAAATTGGGTATGGGGTGTAGAGAGATGGTGTGTTCCACTGTAGAGAGATGGTGTGTTCCACTCCAAGGTGTTCCCCAGGTTTCCTCTCAATTGCTTCGATCTTCCGGCTCTCGTTTAGTAGTTGTTGGAAACTACGCTGCATTAGGCCTACAAATTGGGTATGGGGTGTAGAGAGATGGTGTGTTACACTCCAAGGTGTTCCCCAGGTTTCCTCTCCATTGCTTCGATCTTCCGGCTCTCGTTTAGTAGTTGTTGGAAACTACGCTGCATTAGGCCTACAAATTGGGTATGGGGTGTAGAGAGATGGTGTGTTACACTCCAAGGTGTTCCCCAGGTTTCCTCTCCATTGCTTCGATCTTCCGGCTCTCGTTTAGTAGTTGTTGGAAACTACGCTGCATTGGGCCTACTAATTGGGTATGGGGTGTAGAGAGATGGTGTGTTCCACTCCAAGGTGTTCTCCAGGTTGCCTTTCCTGAGCTTCGATCTTCCGGCTCTCGTTTAGTAGTTGTTGGAAACTACGCTGCATTAGGCCTACAAATTGGGTATGGGGTGTAGAGAGATGGTGTGTTACACTCCAAGGTGTTCCCCAGGTTTCCTCTCCATTGCTTCGATCTTCCGGCTCTCGTTTAGTAGTTGTTGGAAACTACGCTGCATTAGGCCTACAAATTGGGTATGGGGTGTAGAGAGATGGTGTGTTCCACTGTAGAGAGATGGTGTGTTCCACTCCAAGGTGTTCCCCAGGTTTCCTCGCCAATGCTTCGATCATCATGCTCTCGTTTAGTAGTTGTTGGAAACTACGCTGCATTAGGCCTACAAATTGGGTATGGGGTGTAGAGAGATGGTGTGTTCCACTCCAAGGTGTTCTCCAGGTTGCCTTTCCTGAACTTCTATCTTCAGGCTCTCATTAAATTGTGGTTAAACGGAACAACTGCATTTGGCGTACTAGTTGGTTTGGGGCCTACTATCGGTGTCTGCCGCTCCTTGCTGTTCTCCTGGTTTCCTGTCCTGAAATTCCGTTTTCAGGCGCTCGTTAAGTAGTTGTTAATGTTAGACTGCATTTGGCCTACTAGTTGGGTTGGGGCCTACTATCGGTGTCTGCCACTCCTTGCTGTTCTCCACTGAACAAAGCTGTGCCGCCTGTTTACTACTGTTGCCAATTTTGAACTGCATTTCGACTACTTACTGATTTGGGCCTACTCTCTGTGTCAGCCTCTCATTCCAGTTGTCCTCCACTGCAATGCCCCCTGATTAGTCCTGTGTTACCAATTTTGAACTGCATTTAGCCCACTTTATTCTTTGGGCCTATATCTGTGTTTCCTCCTCATCCTGCCCATTGCCCAGCCAGTGATAGATGAGTCTGCTGGTACATTGACCCATAACGCAACATTTCCCGTGCACGCTACACTGCAAGATTGTGACCCTGCTGAAAGTCAGGTCCCCCTTCCCGCATACCATACCACCTTACACGGGGACAAACAGGAAGGTGCAGATGAAAGTGCAGGTTCCTTCATCAGGTGGGGGGAGGAATACTAGTTGGCGACGTCACTGGCACAGGGCCTCTCATGGTACGCAAAAGTGTTGCTGCCGGTGGGAGGCGCCCCCGCCGTGCAAACACACCGCTGTACTTTGAGGGGCCCTGTGCCAGTGCCAATGCCAACTAGTGGGCCCCCCCTGCTTGCTCAGGTTCACAGCACTTGCAAAGTTGAAATACTTACCTCTCCCTGCTCCACTGCCGTGACGTGGTCCAGATTTCCTGGGCCCACTAATTACTTGAACCAGCCCTACCCACCACAACTTTAGCCAAATGACCCCCAATTTCAAATGCCTTCCAATTATTATAAGGTAAATTACGCTTGACAAGCTTCATTAAGAAGAATGGATGGTTTTGACATTAAAATGGGCACTCTAGGTGTTTTCCTGGCCCCCACTCACTGCCGACTATGCTGCCCCATTGACTTGCATTGGGTTTCGTGTTTCGGTCGATGCCGACTTTACGTCATAATCGGCCGATTTCACTCGACCCGACTTTTGAGATAGTCGGGTTTCGTGAAACCCGGCTCGACTCTAAAAAGGTCAAGGTCGCTCAACTCTACACAACACATATCAACAAGTGCATACACATTATACCAGCATTACATTAACACATTAACAGGAACAAACACTAGGAAACCGCACACAATTAATATGAATACGATCCAAAGAGGGGGAGGCATATAATGGCCTCTGTCACCTCCTTATAATTTTTCAAGTAAGTTTCAGAAATTTACTTTATTAACTTGAAAAATGGTGTAAAAAAATCTAGGTATGTACTGTAATTAATGTTGCTATAATTTCACAAATGTATATTTATATATGCATAAAGTACCTCTTCTAGGTGTGCATGAGATAATAATCTGAGGACCATTAATAGATACAGCTTGTTTTAGTTCTCGGCAGAGTCTCAGCAAATCTCCTGAAATTCATCTGGACTTGCAAATGGTTTGCAGATAAATATATCATGTGTATCACCAAAAAACATGCTCATTCTGGTCAGTTCAATGTAAAATTAACTTTGTAGTTCACAAGATGAGTTGGAGTGTTTTTTTGTGATGAGATTTTGAAAAACAGCAAAAAAAAGAAGAGATACGTATGTCATTTCATTGAGGCATGTTCTTCTTCAAATCTGCTCTAAACTTGTCAAATCAAACGGCTGGAAAATACAGTGTAAAAAAAAAGAACACTTCAAAAATGTCTTTAAGAGTTTGGGCACAATTGCTTTTCAGGCAGGTATGCTCCGTAATTTGCCAGAAAAATTACAAGATTAATTCTAAAAAGAATGAAAATATGCATTGCACAACGTAGCAGCAAAGCCACTGCAAAAAGACTACATGATAGACATCCAAAAATTACGCTTCAGGAAAACATTGCCAACATTTTCCTAAATCACTTTCCTCTAGCAAAAGAATTTAGGTACGCCGGCACTAAAAACTCGGCATGTGCACATACTTCAGGAAACAAGTTTGGAATAAAAGCCTCCAATTAAAAATAAAAAGGAGCATCTCGTTAAGTGGTTTCTGCTTGAAAAACTCATTGAATTTTTCAGCCTCCAAAAATCGCCACATAAACACATCCTTAAAGTACGCACATTGTTATCACCAATAATGTAGACTTATGACAATTTTTTAGTAATATTATCAAATAATTGATTGTCAAATACAAACTGTGTAGAAACGTTAGTAATTGTTATCCAAAGGAATGATTACTGTGGCAACAATGTAGCAAGGAAACAGCACATCATAACAGTACAGGACAGGAATGAACTATGCTCATCCCACACTGTGATATAAGGCAAAGTGTAAAGTTCAAAGATCCAAACAATTTTCCAAAAATTGGCAAGTGAATACAATGTGTGCAGAATTATAAGGCAAGTGAATATTTTGACCATATCATATTTTTTTTGTATGCAGATTTTCCAGTTCCAAGCTGTATAAACTTGAATGCCTATTGGATGAAGCAAATCAGGTGATGTGTCATTGTGCAACGAGGGAGGGTGGGACTTTTTTCAAGGTGTGCAGAATTAATCGGCAACTTGTTTTCCTCATGCAAAATGGGCCAAAAATAGATTTACCTGACCTTGAAAAGTGAAAAATTGTTAGAACTCTTACAAAAGGATGCAACACTTTTCAAATTGCTAAAATATTGGGGTGCAAGTACAGAACTACCAAAAGTTTCAATTAGTTAACAGGGTTGCAAAAACATTGAGAAGAATCAAATATGAAGCGACCAGGAAGCCCCCAGTGCTCTCATATTCCAGAAGTACAACCTCCCTGAGGAGCTCAGAAGAACAAAGTAAGGAAGGCTGATACACGACCACTACTGAAAATGACACAAATTGAAAAGTCAAGACTGGGCCAAGACATATCTGAAGACAGATTTTTCAAAGGTTTTATGGACTGATGAGATGTGAGTGAACCTTGACAGATCAGATGGATGGATTCCTGGATCAGTAATGGGCACAGACTTCCATTTTTGCTCAGATGCCAGCAAGGTCGAAATAGGGTTCTGCTATGGGCTGGTATTATTAAAGATGAGGTAGTTGGACCTTTTGGGGCTGATTATGGACTCAAAATCAACTCCCAAACCTACTGCCAGTTCTTAGAAGAAACTTTTTTTAAACAGTGGTACAGGAACAAGTCTGCATCTCTCAAGAAAAACATTATTTTTCTGCAACATCGCATACATCTAACTACTCCACTGCTTGATATGGCTTCTTACTCACCTGACCTAAACTCTATTGAGAACTTGTGGGTCCTTCTTAAACAGGAGAATTACGGTGAAGAAAATCAGTCAGCCTCTCTGACTGGTGTCTGGGAGGCTGTGGTCGGTGTTGCCCAAAAAGTTGACCATCAACAGGTTAAGAAACTGATAGACCTGATGGAAGGAAGGCTTATGACTGTTATTGAAAAGAAGGATGGCTATAATGGTCACTGATATATTTTTTATATTAACCCCTTCATTACCTTGGGATTTTCCATTTTTCCGTGTTCGTTTTTCGCTCCCCTCCTTCCCAGAGCCATAACTTTTTTATTTTTCCGTCAATTTGGCCATGTGAGGGCTTATTTTTTGCAGGATGAGTTGAACGACATCATTGGTTTTACCATGTCGTGTACTAGAAAACGGAATGCTAAAACTGACCTGCCATTATGATCCTCCAGGTCATTACGAGTTCATAGACACTAAACATGTCTAGGTTATTTTTTATCTAAGTGGTGAAAAAAAATTCCAAAATTTGCTAAAAAAAAAAAAGCGCCATTTTCCGATACTCGTAGCGTTTACATTTTTTTGTGATCTGGGGTCGGGTTAGGGCTTATTTTTTGCGTGCCGAGATGACGTTTTTAATGATAGCATTTTGGTGCAGATACGTTCTTTTGATCGCCCGTTATTGCATTTTAATTCAATGTCACGGCGACCAAAAAAACATAATTCTGGCGTTT
Organism: Ranitomeya imitator; assembly: GCF_032444005.1. Lineage (NCBI taxonomy): Eukaryota > Metazoa > Chordata > Amphibia > Anura > Dendrobatidae > Ranitomeya > Ranitomeya imitator. Next base: position 549,427,375 of record NC_091284.1, read on the forward strand.
CAAATTTTTTCTCGCTACGCCGTTTAGCGATCAGGTTAATGCTTTTTTTTTATTGATAGATCGGGTGATTCTGAACGCGGCGATACCAAATATGTGTAGGTTCGATTTTTTTTTTATTGATTTATTTTGAATGGGGCGAAAGGGGGGTGATTTAAACTTTTATATTTTTTTTATTTTTTCACATTTCTGATGTTCGCTGCTATGTAGCAGAAATGCAGGTGTGCTATGAGCGCCGACCACAGGGTGGCGCTCACAGCTACCGGGGATCAGTAACCATAGAGGTCTCAAGGACCTCTATGGTTACAATGTACAAGCATCGCCGACCTCCGCCCGGCCGGAAGCGGTAGTTAAATGCCGCTCTCTGCATTTGACAGCGGCATTTAACTAGTTAATAGGCGCAGGCAGATCGCGATTCTGCCCGCGCCTATTACGGGCACATGTCAGCTGTTCAAAACAGCTGACATGTCCCGGCTTTGATGCGGGCTGACCACTGGAGCCCGCATCAAAGCGGGGCTTCTGACCTCGGACGTACTATCCCGTCCGAGGTCAGAAAGGGGTTTAATATCATTAATGTCAGAAATGTATTTTGTAAAATATAGTACACCGCACACTCTGTATATATATTGCAAATAGTGAAGGATTTATTTATATAAAGTAGAATTAGGTGACATGAAAAGCGACCAAAGGTAATTATAATGACGTTTCGGCCCTGCCAGGGCCTTAATCATATAATCGCTATAGAAAAAATAAAGAACAGACAAAAAAATACATGAACATACAATATATGAAATACACCGTATTTAAAGTCCAACAAAAATAAAGTTCCCATCCTGGATAAGAGAGAAAAATGCAAAATAAAATAGAGGGGAAAAGGATAAATATTTTTCGCTTTCCATGGCTGTGCATTGGAGCGCCTGGGTTTCCCAGCAACCAGGCATCAACAATATCGCCGGCAGCGCATGCGCAGTAGCGCTCCGGAGCCGCCTGCATCACTTCCGGTACCGCAGGTCCTACTTCCGGTTTGCGCCTTCATAACACAGCAGCGCCAGCCACACCACACACTGACTGCAGGGCGCGGGAGCGCCGCATATCTACTGCACTTATAAAGGTAATTAGTCTTCCCCTCTTCTACCATTTATTGGTTTAGCTACCATTACATTTATTTACGTACCTTTCCCTTACAGTACTACGCCTTACATTTCCACAGACCCCTACAGGGCTCTCTTTGCGTGATATATACACAGCTTACTGGCATCTAAGGTATATATTATACAGCATTTCACCTATAGCCTCTCATCATCTATGTATCCTCCCTATATACCCTCCATCTCACGTACCTCTGTCCTCTCCACAGTATATGCCTCTACCTACCAGGATCTTTTCCTCTCCTCTGTGCACATTGAAGGTAAATTGCATCTAGTAAAATTGCCCAAGTGTACTGTCATATGGTCTTGCTTCAGGAGTCTTAGCCTTACCCTGTTATCATGTTTCTAACCTCATGTCTTCCTTGCTGACATACGAAGTGTTATATATTATGGAAGTATATCAGATTACGCTACAGTTACTATGACATTTCCCCCCCCCCCCCCCCCTTTTCCCCTCTATTTTATTTTGCATTTTTCTCTCTTATCCAGGATGGGAACTTTATTTTTGTTGGACTTTAAATACGGTGTATTTCATATATTGTATGTTCATGTATTTTTTTGTCTGTTCTTTATTTTTTCTATAGCGATTATATGATTAAGGCCCTGGCAGGGCCGAAACGTCATTATAATTACCTTTGGTCGCTTTTCATGTCACCTAATTCTACTTTATATAAATAAATCCTTCACTATTTGCAATATATATACAGAGTGTGCGGTGTACTATATTTTATATGTACGTAGGGCTGTCATAGCCCACTACACCTGCACCTCGCTCCCTTATTACCCTGAGTGCGCGCCAATTTTCTCTACATATCTTGCTATAGTCTTGGCTGCTGCACCGGGTTGCCCTAATGTCCACTACCACCTTTGCTTACGATACAGCCACTAGCGCCAGTATCATTTCATCAGTAACTGGTTCCACTGAGTTCCTCAAAACACCCGCAACGGATTTGAGAACCAGGGATTACGAGAAGACTAAGCGTAAGCTAGTCTCATATGACTTGCACTGCACTACCCTTGCCGAATATTTTCGTCACAACAAAATTCCTAGAGGATTGAGATGTAATCTGCGACCTACTCTATTCGCAGACAATCCTGAATTCTGTGACAGGTATAAACAAATTCTCAATAAATGCTCACTAGACATTATTGTCCTGACAATTGAATACCTCCAAAAGGAAATTATTGACGTTCAAAAAAGTATCCAGGCCATCGAGACCCAGCTCACTACCACACTTTCATCTACGGATTGGACCGCACTCAAAACAAAAACGGACAAAGCCATCGCAGAGTTCGAGAAAAACCTACAGGAAAGAAAGAGACTTAAGTTCCAGCGAGACAGTGAGGACTACGCCAACGACAAGGTGTACAGATGGAGCGACTCCTCCAACACCCCGAATTGGCGACAGCGCTACAACTCCAGGAGACCAGGATCCTTCAGCTCCGGCAGCGACTCCTCCACCGGTTCCAACAGGCAACATTTTTTAGCCACAGGCCGCAGGGGCGGACGATATCAAACAAACCCACCCGAAGAGCGCGGCGACAGAATGGTGACCCGAAGCCAGGTAAGCCAACCAATCAAGTGGTCAACATCTCCAGCTATTCCCTGTCACCAGCGGAACTAACGGTCCTACAGAAAGGATTATCTTTCTGTCCGACGCCCCACTGGGATCCATTCCAACTTGAAAAGGACCTGCATCGATTCTACAGATCGATTAGACTTAAGACTCACTTTGGCAACATGCCAACAATGGACACAGCTGGCAGGCCCTCCGGACTTTCTGACACCATCCCGGCATTATCCATTTCTTCTCTGGGACTTCGTAACGTCAGCACCTTTTCACCTCCTCACTCTTATCATGCCGTTGAAACATTTATTTCTCTTGTAGACCGTGACATCAAATCCTTATCACATGAACAAAGATTGGGATTCTTTCCAACACATACCAACATGACACTTGAAGAGAAACAGGCACTCTCCGCAATACGGTCTAATAATACAATTACCATAAAACCTGCTGACAAAGGGGGTGCTACAGTTGTAATGGACCGGTCACAATACCGTAGCGAGATACTTAGGCAACTGTCAGACACCAATACCTATAGGTCCATTCCTAGAGACCCCACTACAGTTATCACCAAAAAAATCAAGGACCTCGTTGGAGTATACCTGGACAACGGTACTATCGATAACAAGACGGCTACATTCTTACAGAACCCCCACCCAATAATCCCGGTTTTTTACGTCCTTCCTAAAATACACAAATCTCTACAGAACCCCCCTGGCAGACCTATTGTGGCCTCAACCGGTTCAGTCCTTTCACCACTGTCCGTATTTCTCGAAAAAATCCTGACACCACTAACAAAAAACACTAGATCCTATATATTAGACACCAACCAATTTCTAGAGAAAATCAAACAGATACATCAGGTACCTCCCCACAGCCTTCTCGTCACCATGGACGTGAACAGTCTATATACATCCATAACCCACGAGAAAGGTATACGAGCCACCAGAGAGCTCCTGGAACGATCTGATATGTCTCAGAATGCCATATCCTTTTGTCTTGAACTTCTAAATATGGTCTTATTTGAAAATTATTTCCTATATGAGGACACATATTATGTCCAGTTGTGCGGGACCGCCATGGGTTCTAATGTGGCTCCGGCCTACGCTAATGCGTATATGGATTACTTCGAATCACATTACGTCTATAATAATGAGTCCTTTTCCCAACATGCTTTAGACTACTGTAGATACATAGATGATGTTTTCCTAATTTGGACAGGGTCATCAGATACCCTCGACTCATTCTTTTCTACCCTTAACTCCACTTTCCAAGAACTTAAATTCACTATCCATACCCATGCAACAGAAATTGCTTTCCTGGACACCTTGGTATTGAAAGACACCAACGGATTCCTACAAACGGACCTGTATACAAAACCCACGGACTGTAACAGCCTGCTACTTTATTCCAGCTGCCATCCCACCACCACTAAAAACAGTTTGCCCAGATCTCAATTTAAAAGAGTGTCCCGCATTGTAACGGACCCCGAGACACGACAAGTCAGATTAACGTCCATGGCACAGAAATTCAGCGACAGGAATTATCCTTCTACTCTCCTGACGCAGGAACTCAACAGGTCCTCCGGTCCACCCACTAGCCCCACGCCACGTCATCCCCAAGAAAGGATACCGTTTGTCCATACCCATCATCCCTTCATGACTAAAATATACTCCGTCATCAAAAAACATTGGCCCCTTCTAGGTAGGGCCCACCCCGAAATCCCGTCTTTTAAGGTACCCGCACTTATGAGCACGAGGAGACCACCTAATATCCGCGATCAGATTGTCAGGGCTGACATGGGCAGCACACACCGGATACCTACCCAACAATTTTTAGGCTCACGACGCAACGGGACCTTCCCATGTTTGAACTGTGCTGCTTGCTCAAACGTAATAAAATCAGACAACGTGACCCACCCTAGGACTGGGAAGTCATATCCCATCCGTGGATTTTACACATGCGATTCTAATTTCGTGGTCTATACCATCAAATGCCCCTGCGGCCTACTGTACGTGGGCGAAACCACGCAACATATACGCGATAGAATCGCTAGCCATAAGTCCACCATCAGATGTAACAAAACATGGCTTCCCCTACCTGACCACTTTATTAAGGCGAGACACACGGTGGCCCAACTCAAATTCCAGGTTTTGGAGCAGGTACCCCGACCTAGACGGGGCGGCAATCATATCAAACAATTAAAATCTAGGGAGACTTATTGGATATATACATTGGATACACTTGCACCTAGGGGTCTCAATAGGGAAATAGATTGGCTGATATAGTTCTTTAAGCCTATTGATATTGTCCTTTTCTTTCCCCGCAGATCCGTTGATCACCCCGGTGAGTCCCCTAGCCACATTACTCTAGCTATGTCCATATTTTCATTTCATACATGACCCCTTGTTAGTCTATTTATGTAGTAATCGTACCCATATTATCGCTCATGTTATTTCTGCCACACGGTATTTTGTCTTTTTTACATGCACTACCCTTTTTTACATTACAAGTTCTAGCACTAGGTCCAATTTATTACCTTTTGTGCCTGCCCTACACTTTCAATGTCACCACTATACCATGCTATCATAGGTGACACTGCCCACACTAGCGCTTTGGCTTCGCTTTCCATGGCTGTGCATTGGAGCGCCTGGGTTTCCCAGCAACCAGGCATCAACAATATCGCCGGCCGCGCATGCGCAGTAGCGCTCCGGAGCCGCCTGCATCACTTCCGGTACCGCAGGTCCTACTTCCGGTTTGCGCCTTCATAACACAGCAGCGCCAGCCACACCACACACTGACTGCAGGGCGCGGGAGCGCCGCATATCTACTGCACTTATAAAGGTAATTAGTCTTCCCCTCTTCTACCATTTATTGGTTTAGCTACCATTACATTTATTTACGTACCTTTCCCTTACAGTACTACGCCTTACATTTCCACAGACCCCTACAGGGCTCTCTTTGCGTGATATATACACAGCTTACTGGCATCTAAGGTATATATTATACAGCATTTCACCTATAGCCTCTCATCATCTATGTATCCTCCCTATATACCCTCCATCTCACGTACCTCTGTCTTCTCCACAGTATATGCCTCTACCTACCAGGATCTTTTCCTCTCCTCTGTGCACATTGAAGGTAAATTGCATCTAGTAAAATTGCCCAAGTGTACTGTCATATGGTCTTGCTTCAGGAGTCTTAGCCTTACCCTGTTATCATGTTTCTAACCTCATGTCTTCCTTGCTGACATACGAAGTGTTATATATTATGGAAGTATATCAGATTACGCTACAGTTACTATGACATTTCCCCCCCCCCCCCCCCCCCTTTTCCCCTCTATTTTATTTTGCATTTTTCTCTCTTATCCAGGATGGGAACTTTATTTTTGTTGGACTTTAAATACGGTGTATTTCATATATTGTATGTTCATGTATTTTTTTGTCTGTTCTTTATTTTTTCTATAGCGATTATATGATTAAGGCCCTGGCAGGGCCGAAACGTCATTATAATTACCTTTGGTCGCTTTTCATGTCACCTAATTCTACTTTATATAAATAAATCCTTCACTATTTGCAATATATATACAGAGTGTGCGGTGTACTATATTTTATATGTACGTAGGGCTGTCATAGCCCACTACACCTGCACCTCGCTCCCTTATTACCCTGAGTGCGCGCCAATTTTCTCTACATACAGAAATGTATTTTGGACATTTTGAATTGTTTGGTTAATATTCTCACTTTACACATGAAAATAAACAATTGAGATGTGAAATTTTTCGTTCTTCCTAATTCTGCACACTAGGTTGTCCAATAATTATGCACACAGATATTCTCCTATGAAAGACAAAACCTCACTTTTACTTTCTTAAATATTCAGATTTATTAACCTTCTGGATTGACAGATAGAACTGTACTTGTTCAATAATAAAATTAATCAAAAATACATGTTGCCTAATAATTTTGCACACGGTGTATATATTTTTGGTTATTTTTAGACATTGCTGTCTTATTTTAAATAGACAACTTCTTTAATTAATGTATGTCTCCTTTTGGGTTATGGGTTCTATTCATTCGTCATACCATGCACTACTTTTGCACTGAGATGCAATGTCCTGACAATACTTTTGGATTCACTTTTCGACTTATGGCATTTGCAAATTTTCAATATTTATCGCTATCATAAGCATGTGGACTATTCCATTTCTTGCACAGAAGTATTCCATCCTTGCATAGTTTACAGTTTAATTTCTCAGAAGGCTTTGTAAGCATCATCTCACCTTTTTTTTTTAACTATCCATACTGATATTTTCTGGAAAGTTGACTGTATCCATTCAATAGCATTTCACCATATATTGTTTGGAATGGTGCTGCTAATTGTGTGATGTCCTCCCTCGTTGCCACATCCTTCTGCTGCACTTTACTTTTTTATGAGAAATTTTAAATACATTTGTCTATTTTATCTTAATAGCGGGTCTATGTAGTGACTGTGTACAAATCAAGGTAAAATACAGTATATCTCAATAAGAGTCAGTTGGATTCAAGACTTACCTATTTCACATGTTTTACCCTCATAACCAGAATTGCAGAGACACGTGTATTCACCAACTCCGTCTTTGCATGACCCACCATATTTACAAGGGTTAGGTGAACACTGGTCACCATCTAAAATATAAAAGAAAACCTTTAATTGCAGCATTTTTGGGTTAATTTCCATTTACTCTTAATTGCCTATATCATACAACTCCTGAAACGGTAATGTGTAACTTAATGCTGGATATTTTACACGTCAAAAATCCTATTCCCAGTATTGGGAACCTATCCATAGCATTTGGTATAATTATCGATGTTTTACGTTAACAAGTATTTAAGCTTTCATCAGCATGGAAGTCAGTGGCAGATATTATAATGTATAGAATTAGTGGCCAGCCTCTAATCTGCCACCTTTAATCAACCGTTACTCACAATTTTCTTTTGTCTGATATCTAATGGAGTGATCCAGTAGACAGTGGGTGAAAATATTTATCCTCCTTGCAATCCTCTTTAGAATCGGGTGCGGCATACAACCAAATAATATTGCCGGGATTAGGTTCCATGTGTGCCATGGTGTAAAGAACTGAAATGGAACCCGGGAGGAAAGTAAAAGAAGGTGTTTGGCTTGGAGTCTGAATATTTTATTCTTTCTAGTTTATGGTCCATAATTTGAAGCCAGTCTCCCATACTCAGGAACGCTCAGCTGTGCTGAGAACTCCTTTCTCCTCTATGATAGAGCTGCTGTAAGAGGAGCTGGTAATGGCTTACCTTACAGAGAGCAAAAGGATGGGCTACCAGGAATCTGACGTGAAGGATCCTTTTCTCCCCCAACATCATTTGTCAGATGAGAGTCGGGAAGCCCCATACACATCAGACTGTTGGCCAATCCTGCCAATATCGGTGAGTTTGTCTCTAATGTTTATGGGGCCTTTGGTGCCATGTCTGGGGTCTGAATCTAGAGGTCCAATCTAGAATCTACGATACTTTAGGGGTCAGATGAGAAGTCAGAATTATTTGATTGGTCAAGTATGGAGTCTGAATCAACCTGCATCTACAAATTCTACATTGACCAAAATCCCGGAGCAACATTAGTAAGATAGACTGGAAAGTGTGCCGAGTCAGGCGTCTCACATGCTAAGCAGTTCCTCTTCTATTCATAACCAGAGTCTAGTTTTTGCTGTAACTGCCAACGTGTGTGCCTCATCCCGGAAGTGTAACCCAGTGCCACAATACAGTGTGTCCCACCAGGCTTCTACCCTCTTTGAATTGAGTAAAACCTGTTCTATTCAAACCTTGCTGCGTCCGTATCTGTGACATACTTACCAATATGCTTGCTCCAGAATTCTCTCTGTTGAATACACAACGTAAAATGTTAACATATGCAACTATATTTGAGTCAACTAAGCAGCACAAAGAGTAAAAATATCATCTTCTAGGTATATATGATTGTAGTCATTCCAGAAATTGTCTACTACTCGGACAACCCCTTCTCAATACGTATGTTTCTTCCTTGTAAAATAAAAACACCTTTACTCACCTTCTGTACCGATGCCGTTCCATCATGTAACAGCCTGGCATTACACAGTCCCTGCCTTCAGACGTATCACATACATCCTGAGGAGGAGAGAGAACAGCAGTGCTCCCTTCCTCCGGGTGTAAGCGATTAGTACAATGGTGTGGGAAAGTGAACCTGGCCACTGACTGGCCGCAAGGTTCGCATGACATCACACTGTTATGCAATTGCCGGGAGAGATAGTGCCGACACCGCTGGAACGACGTCAGTACCGGAGGTGAGTATAGGTGTTTTTATTTTAGAAGGAGGAAACATACAGATTGAAAAGGGGTTGTCCAAGTAGTGGACAACCCCTTTAAATATACTGTTTTTAGTAGCCTTATAAAAACTCCCCGCCAGGATTTTGCACAGGCACTTTATGATGGGTAAGCACTTTGCATGAAATGGCTGCTAACATTGTACATCGTTTACAGCAATGCTACTATATAATTAAGCTGTTCATGACCATAGCCTGGTAACCCTCGGGGCTTTTCAGATCTTCTTTTGTCCACCTCTTTTTATACTGTTCAATTTTTGTTATATTTCTGTTTCATTAATGAAAAAGATTTTTTTTCTATAAACTCTAAAGTTAGTATTCCAGCTTCTGGGCATCATATAGTTTAACATTCTCTGGGCGTTTTCTTCATGTTACTTCCTTAATTGCAATTGCAAGGGGATCATGCTGTTGGTTTAACAATGTGTTCCCAGACAGATCTTATACTTGTCCTGAGAATATTCTAATAGCTGTTGAAAAAAAAAACACACTAAAATTTGCTCCATGCAGTCCAGATTATCAGGGAGCAATGCCAAGGACACGTTTACGTGGCACAGCACCCAGCTGTCAGTAACACCAGTGGATTTTCCATAGTGGATTTGTTAGAATTATTGCAGGACAAATATGGAGCGGGATCTTGGATTTCTGTTGTGTGTGGTCAATTTGATATCACAAGATAATTTGCAGCTTTTCAGCACAAAAATCAGTGGCAATAAAGAAGTTGCTGTAGATTTTAATGATGAAATACATAATCCAAACACAATACCAATGAAATTGAAGCCAATTCTGTCAGGATATAGTTGATGTAACCGGTGGAGTAGTTCATAGTTGGGACACGTAAATGTTAATAAGCGTCACTGAAGCTGGTGACATAATCAAGGGGCAGTATGTCTCATGGCACTATAGAAAACCCTGTTCCTGGCACTAATGTGGGACAGCATCATTGACGGCATTAATAGAGGGCACTAACAAGGGGCACTGTTGCTAATGACACTAAGTTACTGTCTCTGTGACTCTTAAGGGGAGCACTGTGGCTGTCACTGCCGTGATGGGTATGTCGTTGGTATGGGTGTCGTTGGTATAGGTGCATTGTGGCTATCACTGCTACCAGGGTACTGTTCATGGCACTAATGAGGGAACACTGAGGTTGAAGCAGGAGTTATAGGTCATGGTGATGCAGATGTTGAGACGTCTGCACATAGCAGGCAATAAAACAAACACTGAACTATGTTTGGTCTCTATGGGAAGCAAAGCCTCCTCTTCTGCGAATCTTCAGACATATTGACAATTACATTTTGTTACCTTCTGCTGACCATTCATTCTCAGGTCTGAAGGTGGGAAGATTTTGAGCTGGGGGGGATCTTTCTCTCTATCTAGGGGCTTTTCCTGCATTGTTTTGAATACAACAAATATCTGTCAATCAATCCTCGTGCATGAGAGGCGGCAGCAGGACTCACAGGCCCCTGACAGCATTAACATATACTGATTCAGACTATAGACACTATACATGCCAGGACTTAGGGATCCTAGGATGCCTGTCCCCAGCTCTTTTTATAGACATTGAAAAATGTTGTCCTTACAGTTTTTTCATCGTTCTCAAACACTTCCCGAGCTTCCTCATAGCTGCACACTTCCTCATAGCATTCTCTTTCCAGGTTCCCTTTTTTAAACTCTTCAAATGGACTATTTGCACGTTTCCACCTCTTTAGAATGCCATTTGCTTCATTTTCAGTCACAAAAACTGCGATTTAGATATGACAATCAGCATTATTGTATTACACACTAATAATTCCAACACATTGGATAACCTTGCAAACAAATTAAAATCACTGGCATAAGTCTCCCTCCTGTTCAGATCATAATCAAATTTTCTCCATGCCATTTACGCACTGAGCTAGTCTCATCAGATACTACTTACCGTAATCAGCCTCTATAGTTTTTGAATATAGATGCGAAACAGGTAACGTTCCAACTCCACCAACCAGTAAGTAACATGGGAACTAAAATGTATTTAGGTTTCAAAAAGATAGGCCCTGCTGACCATGGGGGTAACTATAATGTGTGTAGGGGTTGGAGGGGCACCTGGCCCAGGAATCTACAGAAGGCCCATTTAACAAGACCAATGACCGAAAAGATAAAGGTAAGAATAGGCCATCATGCAAACTTATTCTAAACTTATTCTAGAACCCATTTTAAGTCAATGGAATCTGTCCAATACCACTGGTACCTGTCATACAACGGATCCAGCCATGGGTTATATGGAAGAGCAGATGTAAATTCAGCCAAAGACTTTGACATAGCTGAAATTCTACCTATTATATTTTTTCCTCACTCAGACTTCCAAGTTTTCTGTATATATTCTATCCAGGGTTTTTTTTACAGCTAGAACATGCATCCAGTGTCATCTACAAGAATGTATACACACCAAGTGTCCACAAAAACAACAGGGACATGTCTATTTTTTATCCGAGTCATTGATTAAATTGGCCCATAAAAATCGATGGATCCATGAATAAAATGCCTTTCATGTATCCTAGTGCTATCTTTTCTTTACTGTTTTAGGGGTAAGAGAAGCTTGAAAACAATTTTATGCAGACAACAAAATGTGTTGGTTTTATTGCATATGAGAAAATTGTATGCCACACAGCTGATGGATCCATCAGGGTTTATTGCTAAAGTCCCGGAAAATGGATTTCGAACATTTCTGCTGACAGGGCCATTGACTGTGATGATGTAGACAAAGTCGCATTGTGTTATGTCGGACATCATTTTCCGCATTTTCCGCAGTATCTGCCTATTTGAGCCGGGCACCAGGCTTATACTGCCAATAATGAGACCCCCGTCATTCAGAGAAAGCATACAGCCCCTATAAATGTAACATTATTGCGCATGCTAGCATCTAATGGTTCTTTTGGAGACATAAAATGATCAAAAGCTCAAAGTAGTTTAGTAATTTTAGTGAATTTGATATGTGTATACCCACATCACATTACCTCTGTGGCAATAACACCAGATTTTAATTTATGAATCACAGGGATTTTCTACTATTATTAGTCATCAGATTTAATAAAAAAGCATGTGCTTTATCATATATAAAAGTTATCTCAGTTTTCTAAAGTAGCAATGCTTGGAATCACATTAGAAAGAGCAAAAGTGTGAACTGCATGCAGCAACAATGGACGTAGGGGAGTACAAGACCACAAAAGCAAATATTATCTATTCCTTCATCGAGAAATTCACTAATTCTTAGAAATTAAGTTTAGTAATGACTGGACATAAACAGTGTACTGGATTTCAGTAATTGTGCTGGTACCGAGCAGACTTGTATCATGTCCGGCTCAATACTTTCTACTTCTATGTATTTTAGAACAACCAGTATGTGCCACAAGACTAACCGGACACCACGCTCTCTGGAATATTCATCTAGATGACATGGACGCACACAACCAGATGACAATCTCTTACCATTCTCCGCAGGTTTAAGGAGTACGACAGGTAGAGATATGAGAAGTATGAGACACGTCTTCCCAGCCATGATGTGTTATTCACTGAGATGGTCTTATTTCCTTTTGGGCGTCTAATGTGACAAAAAGAGTCAAGAGTTCAAGCTGCAGCTTGCAAGGGAAATTAGGAAATTCCTGCTCTGCATACAAAATACTGGAAAGTAACCTGGACAGTCCCTGAGCTGCAGGCACATAACGTTACCAATAGTTTACTGGCAAAACGCTTTCTTATGGATGTATAAATGCAATATACAGCACATGTACCCGTGAGCATTGAAATTCACAAAAAAAAGTGTTTGCTTGTCTTATGCAATTGGTCCCATGGAATTCAGATACGCTTTATTTGCTTCGTGTACATATTAAAAGGCCAAAGAACAGAGTGTGTACTGACAAATAAAATGGCTGTTGTCCATCTCACCTTAAAGGGAAACTATCACATTGGAAATACACTTTAATCTGCAGATAGATGTGCACATAACAGGAGGAGCTGAGATTGATAGATAGAGTTGTGGGAAAGTATTCAGCATAACTTGTGCTTTATTCATTAAATCTCTGCTTGTTCTGTTTTTTTTAGGAAAGTGGGCAGATCCATCAGCTAAGAGGTGTTAGGGTATGTTTCCACGGTCAGGAAACGTAGCGCTTTGGAAGCAGCGGATACCCCACTCCGCCCAAAGCGCCGCCCCCTTTGTACGCGTGGTGATTCCGCCAGTGATCATTGAACACAGGCGGAATCACCGCATCCTATACATAGGATTGTGGTATTTATCTTGCGGAGATGGAGCGTCTCCGCAAGATAAATAGACATGCTGCAGTCTATAAAGATGCATTCAAGAAAAGAGGAGGGGGGGAGAGGAAAAGTTAGGAGCTTGACACGCCGAGATATGCATCTGTAAACCGTTGCAAATGAATGTAGCTGGTGGGTGCTGTACCTGCTGGTGATTTCAGCTGAAGTAGAAGAAAGAAAAAGGGAATATCCAGCACGTCCATCCAGTGTAAATAAAATATCCAAAATTTATTGAAGCATTTTAAAAAACAATATTAAAAAAGAGAGAGGGAGACTCTCTCTGCCTGACGCGTCTCTGGCGCACCACGGCGCCCTAAGTCATAGGAACTAATACCGAATAGATGAACAGGTTTATATATAGCAGACAATGACTCCCATTTTCCATGGGCTCCCAAAAACGCATAAAAACGTTTTCCCCCCACCGTTACGACCTATAATTTCTGGGATGGGTTCCCTTAATGAAAACCTCAGTCATTTGATTGACGAGTATCTCCAACCTTTGATCCCAAGAATTCCAGGGTACCTTAAAGACACCTCAACAGTTTTAAAGGTTTTTGATACTTTTCAATGGTGTCATAATTATTCTTTTGTAACTTGAGATGTCACAAATTTCTATTCGTGCATTCCCCATTCTTTGGCTATGACAGCAATTGAACATCATCTAAGTAAGTATAGTAGCTATTCAGATTCATTGAAATGGTTCATTCTTGCGTCTCTACATTATTTACTAAAGCATAATTTTTTTATGTTTCAAAATGAGTACTTCATCCAGACCATGGGTGCTCCTATGGGGTCTAAATTCTACCCATCTTTTGCCGTTTTATTTATGGCATGGTGGGAAGAAACCTACATATTCACAGATGATAATCCATTTCTCCCATACCTTAATTGGTATGGGAGATTTGTGGATGATATTCTGCTAATTTGGCAAGGGGGTGTGACTAAGTTTTCTGATTTCATACTCTATTTGAATAATAACAAGTGTAACCTGCGTTTCACCAGCGGCATTCCATCGGACGAGGTTTCATTTTTGGATGTGCTCATTACAGGCAGCAATACAACACATAGTGTTAATACTTCTCTTTATAGAAAAGACAATTCTGGAAACACTATCCTGATGTCTTCAAGCGCACACCCTCGACATACCATTCATGCCATTCCTAGGGGTGAACTCACGAGAGCGAGAAGAATTTGCTCTAGTGAGTAAAGTTTCCACAAGGAAAGTCATCTTATTTCTAATAGATTATTTGATAGGGGATATAAACAATCTAATATAAGACATGCATTCAGACATGTTTCCAAAATTCCACGTGCTGATTTATTGTATTCTGACAGTGAAAATGCAAGTGCCGCTCCTGAAACGCAGATTACTTTTTCTACCGCTTATAGCAGTCAGTACAATAAAATTAAACAGATCATTCTTAAATATCTCCCTGTAGTCAATCAGGACAAATCTTTATGCACAATTCTTCAGAATGGATGCAGAGTAGTGGCCAGGAGAGGTTGCACACTGGGGAATATTTTGTCTCCCAGTATGGTGCGCCAGAAAAAAACTCCCACATCATGGCTATCAATAAAAGTTTTTTTTAAATGTTCTGGTAACAGATGTAATGTCTGCCAATTTGCAGACAACAAAAGAACTACTTTTTCCTCGAATCACAATGTTACTTATAATATAAAATCATTTATTAATTGTGATTCTGACCACGTCATATACTGCATAAAATGTAAGGCTTGCAACATTTGTTATATAGGTTACACCACAAGGAAAATCAAAAAAAGAATCTCAGAACACATAGCAAATATAAATAACAATAATTCAGGCTATCCTGGGGCTACGAAACATTTTATTTCTGTACATAAAGGAGACCTATCAGATTTTTCATTTTTTGGCATAGAAAGGGTTAGTCAGTCACCTAGAGGTGGAGATTGGAAGAAACAATTAGCACTGCGGGAAGCCTTTTGGATTCTGACTTTAGACACTAAACATCCACACGGTATGAATTACAGGAATGACCTTTTTTACATATATTGAACTAACAGATAGATCTTGCGACAATTTAAAGTATATATTCATGCAATTTCAGTGTATTTGAAATAGGAGAAAAAGTCTTGTTATGTGTGTTTAGCTGCAGCTTTTCTCAATGTAATTGATTGCTATGTCTGTGATTGGTTCCTTGCTATATATAAACCTGTTCATCTATATGGTATTAGTTCCTATGACTAAGGGCACCGTGGTGCGCCAGAAACGCGTCAGGCAGAGAGAGTCTCCCTCTCTCTTTTTTAATATTGTTTTTTAAAATGCTTCAATAAATTTTGGATATTTTACTTACACTGGATGGACGTGCTGGATATTCCTTTTTCCTTTCTTCTATAAAGATGCACCGCATGTCTGGAAACGCAGGGCCGCCGGATGCGGCCGTGCGCAAATAGTGGAGACGGGATTTCATAAAATTCCATCCACTATGCTGTAACATCTGGAGCGTCCAATCCGCAGCAAATTATGATGTAATATGCCATGTGCAAACATACCCTAAGAAGCTTGTTGATGGTTATAGAAAGCGATTAATTGCATGCAACCAAATACTAAGTTGAGAGCCCCAACAATTTTGTCCTCACCATTTTTGAGTTTTTGTGTGAAATTCTGTCCAATTTGCCTTTTTCTCTCTGTGTTTTGGAGTTGTTCAAATACACACAGGAAATAAACATGTGTATAACAAAACATATGTAATTCCAATAATTTTCTGGGTGAAATCCTTCATTTTCCGGATCAAGAATGCCAGCACTTTTGGCCATGACTGTATATAAATATGGATTCAGGATAAAACCGCCACACTCTAAATTTGGATTTTCAAATGCATATCATAGGCAAACGTTTATTGAAGTCGCCACAGTAAAACATAAGGGTGTCGTGGTAACGTTTCGACCCAGTGACGGGTCTTTTTCAAACCTCGCTTAAGAGAAAATGGTTTGAGAAAGGAAAAAAACGCAGTACGGAATAACCAAGTATGGGCTCCTTAGGAGAGCTTTTAGTTTTGAATATAAGAATCCGGAAAGGCACGGGAAGGGGGTATGGTCTGAAACTGCGGGTCCAGGCTGCCAGGTTCCCTGTGGTGCTGTGCCAGCGTTTTTTTCCTTTCTCAAACCATTTTCTCTTAAGCGAGGTTTGAAAAAGACCCGTCACTGGGTCGAAACGTTACCTCGACACCCTTATGTTTTACTGTGGTGACTTCAATAAACATTTGCCTACGATATGCATTTGAAAATCCAAATTTAGAGTGCGGCTGTTTTTTCCTGAATCTATGATTTAATTGGATTTACTCCAAGTTCAGCCTGCATCTGGTTCCTTTTTTTCAGTGTGCACGCCATTGTCCTAAAAAAAATTGTATATAAATATGTACATAAATGTGCTTCATTGTACAATGAAGGACATGATGAGCCGGCCGCGACCAATCAGCGACATTGGGGCGGGATTTAAACACCGCTTCACTTTTTACTATTGATGCTGCCTATGCAGCATCAATAGTAAAAACATAGAATGTTCCTGATGTATTGTAGAATGTTCCTGATGTGTTTCTGCAGCACCGAGGTGTCCGCCACGTTCTGTACTGCCGCCGATACCTCCAGGTTACCGGGGCCGTCATTCCCTCCCTGTCCATAGATCCGCCACACAAGAGGGGGAGGAGTCGTCTTTGCAGGGCGGGGAGAGGCCCAGGGGTTTATGGGAACTGAAGTCCAATTCGCCGCACTGCTCAGTGTCTGGGAATGACAAGAACTATAATTCCCAGGAAGCACTGCTCGGGGTTCAGACAGGGTGGAACCTGCAGCATTACATGGAGCTTTTCTCTGCATGAAAAAGATGCTCACACGGATCCACCCATCCCCAGCCTCACTCATCCGTCCAGTCTCACTGATTAACCCCCAGCCTCACTGATCCATCGCCAGCCTCACTTATCCAGACATCTATCTCCAGCCTCATTGATGCATCCACTCTCATCCTGTCTGATCCATCCCCAGCCTCACTGATCAATCCCCAGCATCACTGATTCATCCTCACTGATCCACCCAATCTCATCCTCACTGTTCCATCCACAGCCTCACTGATCCATCCAGTCTCACTGAGTATTCCGCAGCCTCACTGATCCATCCCCAGCTTCACTGATTCATCCTCACTGATCTAGCAAGATTAGGGCGGGATTTCAACACCGTTTCACTTTTTACTATTGATGCTGCCTATGCAGCATCAATAGTAAAAACACAGAATGTTAAAAATAATTTAAAAAAAACATTATATTCTCACCTTCCGAAGTCTGCCACAGCCTTTCCTGCTCCTCGCGCTCCGGTCCCAAGAATGCATTGCGGCAATGACCTGAGATCACGTGGCGCTCTCACGAGGAGCATTGGTAAAGACCTCGGCTGGATTCGGGGCCCGCCGAAAGGTAAGTATGTAACTATTTTTTATTTTAACTGTTTTTCTAACAGGGATATGGTGCCCACATTGCTGTATACTACGTGGCCTGTGTTATATACTACGTGGGCTGTGTTATATACCGTGTGGGCTGTGCTATATACTGCGTGGGCTGTGTTATATACTACGTGGCATGTGCTATATACTACATGCCCGTGTTATATACTGCATGGGCTCTGTTATATACTACGTGGCCTGTGTTATATACTAATCGGCCTGTGTTATATACTACGTGGGCTGTGTTATATACTACGTGTCCTGTGTTATATACTATGTGGCCTGTGCTATATACTATGTAGCTGTGCTATATACTACGTGCCTGTTATATACTGCGTGGGCTGTGTTATATACTGCATGGGCTGTGTTATATACTTCGTGGGCTGTGTTATATACTACGTGGCCTGTGTTATATACTACGTGGCCTGTGTTATATACTACGTGGCCTGTACTATATACTATGCAGCTGTGCAATATACTACGTGCCTGTGCTATATAGTACGTGCCTGTGTTATATACCACGTGGGCTGTGTTATATACTGCGTGGGCTGTGTTATATACTACGTGCCTGTGTTATATACTGCATGGTCTGTGTTATATACTGCATGGGCTGAGCTATATATGAATAGAACCTGTGTGTGCACGTGCGTCCCGACGCGTGTTTCGGTTTAGACTTCCTTCGTCAGTACTCCCCCTGAGGAAGGAAGTCTAAACCGAAACGCGCGTCGGAGCACACACAGGTTCTATTCCCCCCAAGATATCCTGCATATTGTGGTAAGTTTATATACCTTTTTGTAACTCCTTTTGAGCACTTTATTAGCTATTTTGAAATTGCCTGCCCTTATTGCACTTTTATTTTTTGCGTATTTTTACATCAGCTGTTTTTATAACACATTATATATATTTTATTAGCAACTAATTTTAGTTGCCCTCTTTTTTGGCACAATTTGCACTATTTGCACATTATGGATTAAGTCTTTTGCCCTTTTTAATTTTTGTTGTTGGATAATATGTACTAATTACTATACCCTCCCACATATATAGCAGTATTTTATCATTGATATCTATTTAATGAGGGTGGTTACCTTTTATATACTGTGGTGTGCACATTTTTTATCTATTTACTTCTGTTATTGCTTCATTACCTGATAATAATAAAATAAATATTAATACCATATCTATTCCTGTCTGGCATTTCCTTCCTGCTATCTTTGAATTGGTTTGGTTTCTTCTTATCACTAAGTGGTTCCCACTTTCTTTTGCCACACTCTTGATTTAATTTTATGCATATGTATATATGTGTGTGTGTGTGTGTATATATACACATACATATATGTAATCATATATGTGTGTGTGTATGTGTGTATGCACGCCCCTCTATATATGTGTAGTTATATGTACATGTAAATTTATTCTAATATATTATTAATATTTAATTTTATTCAAGTGTTGTGGTTTTCTTGTTCAGTTTCTTCCTGAAAATGATTGCAAACACAAATTATCTGGTATTATTATCTTCATTTAATTTGTCTTAAATGAAAAAACACAAAAAGAATTGTCCTAAAGCCAAATTGGATATACCGTATATACTCGAGTATAAGCCGAGATTTTCAGCCCAAATTTTAGGGCTGAAAGTGCCCCCCTCGGCTTATACTCGAGTCACGGTAGCGGTGGGGTCGGCGGGTGAGGGGGTGAGGGCGCTGAGGTATACTTACCTAGTCCCAGCGATCCTCGCGCTGTCCCTGCCGTCCCACGGGCTTCGGCGCTGCAGCTTCTTCCTCTCTTCAGCGGTCACGTGGGACCGCTCATTACAGAAATGAATAAGCGGCTCCACCTCCCATAGGGGCGGAGCCGCTTATTCATTTCTCTAATCAGCGGTGCCGGTGACCGCTGATAGAGAAAGAATCTGCAGCGCCGAAGACAGGAGGGGACAGCGCGAGGATCGCCAGGACTAGGTGAGTATGTTATATTCACCTGTCCTCGTTCCAGCCGCCGGGCGTCGCTCCATCTTCCCGGCCGGCGCCTCCATCTTCCCGGCGTCTGCGCTCTCTGACTGTTCAGGCAGAGGGCGCGATGACGCATATAGTGTGCGCGGCGCCCTCTGCCTGATCAGTCAGAGCAGAGACGCCGGGAAGATGGAGGCGCCGGAACGAGACGCCGGGAGCTGCAATCAAGGGAGGTGAGTATGTGGTTTTTTTTTTTTATTGCAGCAGTAGCAGCGGCAGCACAGATTAATGTGGAGCATCTATGGGGCACAGTGAACGGTGCAGAGCACCGTATATGGCACAGCACAGCTATGGGGCACAGTGAACGGTGCAGAGCACCGTATATGGCACAGCACAGCTATGGGGCACAGTGAACGGTGCAGAGCACCGTATATGGCACAGCACAGCTATGGGGCACAGTGAACGGTGCAGAGCACCGTATAAGGCACAGCTATGGGGCACAGTGAACGGTGCAGAGCACCGTATAAGGCACAGCTAGGGGGCACAGTGAACGGTGCAGAGCACCGTATATGGCACATCTATGGGGCACAGTGAACGGTGCAGAGCACCGTATAAGGCACAGCTAGGGGGCACAGTGAACGGTGCAGAGCACCGTATATGGCACATCTATGGGGCACAGTGAACGGTGCAGAGCACCGTATAAGGCACAGCTAGGGGGCACAGTGAACGGTGCAGAGCACCGTATATGGCACAGCTATGGGGCACAGTGAACGGTGCAGAGCACTGTATATGGCACAGCTAGGGGGCACAGTGAACGGTGCAGAGCACTGTATATGGCACATCTATGGGGCACAGTGAACGGTGCAGAGCACCGTATAAGGCACATCTATGGGGCACAGTGAACGGTGCAGAGCACTGTATATGGCACAGCTAGGGGGCACAGTGAACGGTGCAGAGCACCGTATATGGCACAGCTATGGGGCACAATGAACGGTGCAGAGCACCGTATATGGCACAGCTATGGGGCACAGTGAACGGTGCAGAGCACTGTATATGGCACAGCTAGGGGGCACAGTGAACGGTGCAGAGCACTATATGGGGCACAGCTATGGGGAAATATGAATGGTGTAGAGCACTATATGGCACAGCTATGGGGAAATAATGATCTATTTTTATTTTTGAAATTCACCGGTAGTTGCTGCATTTCCACCCTAGGCTTATACTCGAGTCAATAAGTTTTCCCAGTTTTTTGTGGCAAAATTAGGGGGGTCGGCTTATACTCGGGTCGGCTTATACTCGAGTATATACGGTAATTCCACACCAAACATAAAAAGGGGTGGACAAAAGTATTGGCACTGTTCAAAAAATCATGTGATGCTTCTCTAATTTGTGTAATTAACAGCACCTGTAACTTACCTGTGGCACCTAACATGTGCTGGCAATAACTAAATCACACTTGCAGTCAGTTGACATGGATTAAAGTTGACTCAACCTCTGTCCTGTGTCCTTATGTGTACCACATTGAGCATGGAGAAAAGAAAGAAGACCAAAGAACTGTCTGAGGACTTGAGAAACCAAATTGTGAGGAAGCATGAGCAATCTCAAGGCTACAAGTCCATCTCCAAAGACCTGAATGTTCCTGTGTCTACTGTGCGCAGTGTCATCAAGAAGTTTAAAGCCCATGGCACTGTGGCTAAACTCCCTAGATGTGGACGGAAAAGAGAAATTGACAAGAGATTTCAACGCAAGATTGTGCGGATGTTGGATAAAGAACCTCGACTAACATCCAAACAACTTCAAGCTGCCCTGCAGTCTGAGGGTACAACAGTGTCAACCCGTACTATCCGTCGGCGTCTGAATGAAAAGGGACTGTATGGTAGGAGACCCAGGAAGACCCCACTTCTTACCCCAAGACATAAATAAGCCAGGCTGGAGTTTGCTAAAACTTGCCTGAAAAAGCCTAAAACGTTTTGGAAGAATGTTTTCTTGTCAGATGAGACAAAAGTAGAGCTTTTTCGGCAAAGGCATCAACATAGAGTTTACAGGAGAAAAAAGAGGCATTCAAAGAAAAGAACACGGTCCCTACAGTCAAACATGGCGGAGGTTCCCTGATGTTTTGGGGTTGCTTTGCTGCCTCTGGCACTGGACTGCTTGACCGTGTGCATGGCATTATGAAGTCTGAAGACTACCAACAAATTTTGCAGCATAATGTAGGGCCCAGTATAAGAAAGATTGGTCTCCCTCAGAGGTCATGGGTCTTCCAGCAGGACAATGACCCAAAACACCATTCAAAAAGCACTAGAAAATGGTTTGAGAGAAAGCACTGGAGACTTCTAAGGTGGCCAGCAATGAGTCCAGACCTGAATCCCATAGAACACCTGTGGAGAGATCTAAAAATGGCAGTTTGGAGAAGGCACCCTTCAAATATCAGGGACCTGGAGCAGTTTGCCAAAGAAGAAATGTCTAAAATTCCAGCAGAGCATTGTTACATAGTTACATAGGTACATAGTTATTAAGGTTGAAGGAAGACTAAGTCCATCTAGTTCAACCCATAGCCTAACCTAACTTGCCCTAACATGTTGATGCAGAGGAAGGCAAAAAAAAACCCATGTGGCAAAGAGTAAGCTCCACCTTGGGGAAAAAACTCATTGATGATTACGGAAGCGGTTGGTCGCAGTTATTTTGGCTAAAGGTTGTGCAACCAAGTATTAGGCTGAGGGTGCCAATACTTTTGTCTGGCCCTTTTTTGGAGTTTTGTGTGAAATGATCAATGTTTTGCTTTTTGCTTCATTCTCTTTTGTGTTTTTTCATTTAAGACAAATTAAATGAAGATAATAATACCAAAGAATTTGTGTTTGCAAACATTTTCAGGAATTACATGGGTGTCAATACTTATGGCCACAACTGTATATACTACGTGCCTGTGTTATATACTGCGTGGCTATGCTATATATATATATATATATATATATATATATATATATGCTCATCATATATGCTCATAATATATGCTCATCATGTCCTGCATTATACAATGATGCCCTAAGATTGAACTGCATTTTCAATGTGACAGATTCCCCTTAAACAGTTGTGGATCCTCTGCAACCCAACTTAAAGTAAAATCTAAAATACGATTATACCATTGAATTTTCTAACCACATTTGCAAGGCAGTGCACAAAGGTAGCTATCTTTAATACCGTAGTTAGATTATGAATTGATATATATGTAAATTATTTCCTAATGCTAGTATTTATTACAGTTTACTATTTCAGATTGGAAGTTTAACCACTGTTGTATCTTAATTACTTGATAGAACCAGAAATATTAAAGGGGTTATCCAGAACAAAACTGTTGATGTCCCATCTCCAGGGCCGGTTATCAAAATTAGATCCAAAGAGGTCTGACATCTGGGTTACTACCCACTGCCTCCAGAAATACAAAGTGCTTAAAGGGGGTTTCCAGGTTTGGAGAGCAAATCTGCAGTCACATTATGTAGTCAAGAAGAAAAGATCCTGGCAATCCCATGTTGATAATTACTTCATTTAATCGAAGATTCACAAACCTGCAGTCATATAGTGTGACTGGAGACTTATACCCCAAATCTGAACAACCACTGTAAGCTGGAAAACCACATCGTCAAGCACTCTACAGTGGTCTATCTTGGGTGCTACCACTCAGATTGCATTCGTTTCAATGGAAGCAAAGCTGCAATACTCAGAGAATGGCCAATACACAATATACCGAGCTATGGAGCCTAGTTCCATAAACAGTGTTCTTCCTAATAACAGCTAATTAGCCAGGTTTTGGACCCCCCACCCTTTTGATATTGACGGCCTATAGAACCTACAGAATTCCAAGGGTTCTAGGTCATCATTATCTTAGTCTTGAAAAGAGCCTTCAGCTCTTTAATTATGTGTTCGTAAGCTAAATGAAGTGTTTAATTTAGTTGGTGATATGATAGCAGGAGCAGATATTTTGATGGCACATGAATTGTGTACCTTTTTTAAAGACTTTTCCTAATATATTAGAATTTAATTTTGTTTATTATAGCACAACACTAAAGACTGAAACATGGAGCCAGTAGGAAAATCACTGAAGGCACATCCACAGCATGTGCTTGCACGCAAAACAATCCGGTTATGGATGCAGTCAAACGGCCATATAATATGGACGATGATCGTATCACAATGGTCAGACTGACTGACGGCTCTACTGACCCGAGCATAACAGCCTGTATTTCTGACTGTGCCCTTGGATAAAAATCTGCAGCACATTTTCCAAGTTGTTTCATGCACAGCACAGGCTGTATTGGTGCCCAAAGAATACATACCCCAGTGTCCCCATGCCCTCACAAAAATAATCTGGGTGAAATAATGGAAGAGAATGAGGAAAAAGACAAACAATAGTAAATGCCTTCTTCTCTATAGTATTTACAGAACAACTGAACATAAAGAGTAATAGTGACTGCACAGCCAAATAAAATTTTTTTTTTTACATCTCACCTTTCCATTGCAGAGATACAGTTGGGTTCAAAAGTTTACATACCCTGGCAGAATTTTTGCTTTCTTGGGCTTTTTTCAGAGAATATAAATGATAACACCAAAACTTTTTCTCCACTCATGGTTAGTGGTTACATAGTAACATAGTAACATAGTTAGTAAGGCCGAAAAAAGACATTTGTCCATCCAGTTCAGCCTATATTCCATCATAATAAATACCCAGATCTACGTCCTTCTACAGAACCTAATAATTGTATGATACAATATTGTTCTGCTCCAGGAAGACATCCAGGCCTCTCTTGAACCCCTCGACTGAGTTCGCCATCACCACCTCCTTAGGCAAGCAATTCCAGATTCTCACTGCCCTAACAGTAAAGAATCCTCTTCTATGTTGGTGGAAAAACCTTCTCTCCTCCAGACGCAAAGAATGCCCCCTTGTGCCCGTCACCTTCCTTGGTATAAACAGATCCTCAGCGAGATATTTGTATTGTCCCCTTATATACTTATACATGGTTATTAGATCGCCCCTCAGTCGTCTTTTTTCTAGACTAAATAATCCTAATTTCGCTAATCTATCTGGGTATTGTAGTTCTCCCATCCCCTTTATTAATTTTGTTGCCCTCCTTTGTACTCTCTCTAGTTCCATTATATCCTTCCTGAGCACCGGTGCCCAAAACTGGACACAGTACTCCATGTGCGGTCTAACTAGGGATTTGTACAGAGGCAGTATAATGCTCTCATCATGTGTATCCAGACCTCTTTTAATGCACCCCATGATCCTGTTTGCCTTGGCAGCTGCTGCCTGGCACTGGCTGCTCCAGGTAAGTTTATCATTAACTAGGATCCCCAAGTCCTTCTCCCTGTCAGATTTACCCAGTGGTTTCCCATTCAGTGTGTAATGGTGACATTGATTCCTTCTTCCCATGTGTATAACCTTACATTTATCATTGTTAAACCTCATCTGCCACCTTTCAGCCCAAGTTTCCAACTTATCCAGATCCATCTGTAGCAGAATACTATCTTCTCTTGTATTAACTGCTTTACATAGTTTTGTATCATCTGCAAATATCGATATTTTACTGTGTAAACCTTCTACCAGATCATTAATGAATATGTTGAAGAGAACAGGTCCCAATACCGACCCCTGCGGTACCCCACTGGTCACAGCGACCCAGTTAGAGACTATACCATTTATAACCACCCTCTGCTTTCTATCACTAAGCCAGTTACTAACCCATTTACACACATTTTCCCCCAGACCAAGCATTCTCATTTTGTGTACCAACCTCTTGTGCGGCACGGTATCAAACGCTTTGGAAAAATCGAGATATACCACGTCCAATGACTCACCGTTGTCCAGCCTATAGCTTACCTCTTCATAAAAACTGATTAGATTGGTTTGACAGGAGCGATTTCTCATAAACCCATGCTGATATGGAGTTAAACAGTTGGGTGAAGCAATTTAATGTCAAACTACTGTGTTTTTCCTTTTTAAATCATAATGATAACACAAAACATCCAAATGACCCTGATCAAAAGTTCACATACACTAATCATTTTGGCCTGATAACATGCACAGAAGTTGACACAAATGGGTTTGAATGGCTCCTAAAGGTAACGTCCTCACCAGTGACCTGTTTGCTTGTAATCAGTGTGTGTGTGTGTGTGTGTGTAAGGTACTAGCAGGAACACGGGATGCAGTGACGAGCAGGAAACAGAGCAAGAGTTAACAGATTTTATATATATAAATATCTCAACAGTAAATACTCCACGCAGGGAGTAAGGGGGGTGTAAACATACAGGCCTACAACATGTATATAGCAATACAGTAACTACAGCGGGTGAAATAACGGGTCAACTTAACAGTCTCTGGTTCCTGGATGATGGTGGCTGGAAAATCCCACTATGGCTCAGTAGGTGGGGCATGAAGTCTCTGAGCCGGTCCTGGAGGAAAGTGTAGCACTGTCTCTGTACGGCGACTAAGTATCCTGATCTTCTTTCACGTTGTCTTGTGATCCTGGAAGGAGGTGCTGAACGGGGAAAGGTCTGCTCCACGGCTAAAGATGAACAAAGTCCTGGCTGGAGACCGCAGTCTCACCCCCACGAACTACGTGCAATGGCGGACCAGCGTTACCAAGAGTGGCAGAAGATGTCAGATGTGCTGACGGGTTAGTGCTGTTAAGGTCGGGGAGTTGGTCTCGGGGGATGTACAGTCTGTAGGTGTGGGGGATGGAGCGCTACAATGTGATCTTGTCAATTGGCGTTGGTCAGCGGAGAGGGAGTCAATCTTCTCCTGTAGCACACACTGGGTACCCACCAAAAGCACCGTTCCCGCACGCTCAATCTGTTTTATATCACACCCGCCCCCAACAGTCAGGTGCAAAGTCTACTCCGGTCAGAAAGTGCTTCCCCCGACAACAATGGTGACAGTCTCGACAAATTCCGGCCCCGACACGCAAGAGAGACCACTCTCCTGGTTCATCTTCCTACATGTGCATAAAAGTTGAGTGAGTTTCTGGGATCTAGACAGACTCTTGCATCTTTCATCCAGCTGCTGACGGCTCTGGTTTGTGAGTTACGGGGAAAGCAAAAGAATTGTCAACCGATCTACGGGACAAGGTAGTTGACCTGTATAAAACATGAGAGGGATACAAAAAGATATCCATGGAACTGATAATGCCAGACAGCAGCGTTCAAACTGTGATTAATAAATGGAATATCAGGGGCTCTGTAAAAACAAAACCATGGTCAGGTAGACCAACAAAAATGTCATGCACAACTGCCAGGAAAATTGTTCGGGATGCAAAGGAAAACCCACAAATAACATCAGCTGAAATACAGGACTCTCTGAAAACTAGCAGTGTAGCTGTTTCAAGATGCACAATAAGTAAAATTGCTGCCTATGCAGATGATCTGCTTTTTTTTCATTAACAAACCAGCCAAATCTTTGCCTACTCTAGTGGTGGAGTTCAGTACATATAATGACCTCTCTAATTTTAAAATCAATGTTGCCAAATCGGAAACCCTGAAATCAATAACCCTCAGTCTATAGTTGCACCCCTAAAAGCAGCTTTTAGTTTTAAATGGGTCAAGACAGCGATAAAGTATCTAGGGATATTACTACCAAGTTATAGGAAATTGACTTATTCTCTTAATTTCCCTAAATTGCTCAAATCAGTACAAGAGAATTATTCAAGATGGACGAGAAGTGCCTTTACATGGTTCGGCGTAAATGCAATATTTTAAATGAACATTCTCCCTCGAATCCTGTATGTTATCCAGGCCGTCCCAACTTCTGTCCCCTCGTCCTTCTTTAAAGATCTTACCACAACTCAGATGAAGTTCACCTAGTCCGGTAAGCCTCCCCGTGTAGCAAGGAATACTTTGCATCGTCCAAAGTCTTCTGGGGGTATTGCCTTGCCTGATTTCAGATTATATTATATTGCTGACCACCGTTCTAGAGATCTGGACTGGTGCAGGAATGGCATGGGTCGGGATTGAACAAAGCTTCAAAAACATCCCTCGAACCACTATTTGCTGGATTGGCCTCTCTGTAGTAAATGTTCTAAAGACACACCCTACTATTGGAGCTACCCTTGTGAGCTGCAATAATCCTATAGTACAGTCATCGATCATACCACAGGCCTCCTCCATGTATCCTATATTGGGAAATCCACTCTTTCCCCCAGGGATACAGGACTAAGTATTCCGTTCTTGGTTTAATAAAGGTTATTTCAGATTCCATTTTGGAATGGGAAACAAATGGCCATCAAAGGAATGCCTTCAAGGTCTTTCCGCCCCCTTTTTGGATTTCTGGAAAGCCGGTCAGCTATCTCATTTCTTGCACTTTCTTCCATCTAGAGTTCACTATAAAAATGACAAAAATATGTTCGAAGGAGAGTGCACGAAAACAGAACCCATGAGGCACACCTTGTCTTTCTCCTACTCCCTACATGGATCAACCCAAAAGAGATTTCCAAACTCAATGAGAGAGTGATTTGGCCAAATGCTGACAAAGGATCAGTGGAAACGTATATGTAATTTAACACACAAATCGTCTATTTGTTTGTATTTTCACACCGGTTTCAAACTGTTATTGCGATGGTACAGAGTCCCAAACCGCCTGCATGAGATATTCCCTGATGCTAGTCCTATGTGCTGGAGATGTAGGGAGGAAGAAGGTGACCTAATGCAAATTTGCTGGTCTTGAACTAGTGATAGGTAAAATCACAATTCTTATCACAGACCTAAATCCGGCTCTCGTCCTTCTCCATAACAGCGACATCCCTTTTAAAACCTACAAAAATTCTAGATTGAGACACTTAATTGCATCTACTAGAGCGTGCATTCCTTTGTTGCGGAAAAAAACATACCATCTCAACAATTTCCCTATAGTTTGCTAAAATGAATGAGATAATGCTGAGGATGAATTAATCTTGTATGCAAAACTCATATGGAAAATTTTACAAATTATGGTCTGTTTCTCCTTATGGAGAGTGACATACCAGCTCTGGCTTGTCAAGGTAAGGAGGCTTATTCACCGTGCAATGCTCCTCTGGGAAATTTAATATGCAAATTGCCTATTCTGAGAAAAAAAGGACTTAAACTCTATAGTGCCACCTGTTGGAAGTAGTGATCCTACAAGTCACAATCAACCCTTTAACGAGTCGTGCAATATGACTTAGGATAAAAGCCAAATCAGTATCTCAATTCGCAGGCATGGCATTTCGGGCTGTTCATTGGATGGAATTTAAATCCTCCAATGAATATTGGGATCTCATGTGAGACAATTGATTCAGCAGTTCCAATGCCTCTGGATTTAGTTAATTGTCTCCTTTGTCAGTACTTCCCCACCTCCCTCTTGTTTCTTCTCTTTTCTCTACTCTCTCTCTTTTTCTCTCTTATAATCTGATTTCTTTTTTACACGTCAATGTTATTTTTAATGTAACTGTAAGTATGAATTTTGGTTATGTCTACTGTTTAATGCTATATGCATTGTGATATGTTTAATGGATTCACTCTTAACACAACAGAAATTGTGATGGTTATGACACTTGTATTTGTGTTTTGAAAATGTAATAACGTTTTAAAATTTAAAAAAGATGCACAATAAGAAGGCACTTGAAGAAAAATGAGCTTCATTGGTCGAGTCACTAGAAGAAAGCCATTACTGCTTACAATGTGCAAAACAGCACAGAGACAAGCCTCAAAACTTCTGGAGCAAGGTAATTTGGAGTGATAAGACCAAAATGTAACAACGATACACGAGGTGGATTGCTGATGTTTTGGGGATGTGTGAGCTACAAAGGCAAAGCTAAAAAGTATTTGGTACCTAATGAGTTAACTTTTGTTAAGTCAAAGTGGGTCTTGTCCTAGAAAAATCCATGAAGACATCTTGGGAGAGGAGACAATCACCCTCACATTGAACATATGGTATTAATTATAAATGGGAATGTGAGAAAGAGCTGACACTTCAACCTCCATTAAAGTAGGACCTACTGCAGTGAACAAGTAATTACAACAAGCGATCTTTGAGAAAAAGCCAACAAGTCTAGGATTTGCATACTCAGAGGTGAGAAATACACTTCCCAAGGCAAGAGCTTACTCTGTTCAAAGGACTTGTCTTGTCTCAGACACTCTGGAGCCAGTGGTCAGTGATGAATATTGGGGTTTGCATTGATCCGATATTTATGGGAGATATATTTTTGGAATCGTAGAGAAAGGCAAGAAGAACACATCCAACTTAATATTGGTAAGATGGATGATACTATCTATGCCATGTTTCATCTCTATAGAACGGTAAAATCGTGATAAGAAACATGACAACAATAACTCTGGCCTGGGACCTCTAGTGGAGAAAATATCCTGAAACTTGGGAATTTCATAAACTTTTAAAAGACCAAGCACATCCTCCCATATGAGCTCACCAAGGGGAAGTATGTGGTTGTTACCTTCATCTAATTAAAAGTAGAGTTTGAGTTTTTGTATTTTGTCAGTCCTTAAAGGTAGGGTTCTAACTGTTTTCCTAAAAAAGAGTGCCTCCCTGCTCTAAGCTCTGAGCCTTTTCTGTGACGCAGTTTTAGTACTTTTTCTTTTGTTATCAGTTTTATTTTATGTGATTGTATATACTGTATTGTTTTGTTCCCATCTTTGTATATTTTTTATAAACCTTGCCTACCTTTCCAGATTAAATATCCAAAATGTAATAGCTCTTTCTTCTTGCTCTCTATACTAGACCTCTGAAGCCATACACTGCCTTTAATGGGTTTCCAATCGGCCTGCATAAAAACAATTGATGGTGGCGACCAGTAGTTTCTTTTGTTATTGTGGAGTTAGCAATGATTGAATATGGGGTGCATATGTAAGAAGAGGGACTGTGCCGCGGATAGCTGTTCTGCATCGGTTCTGGAACTGTCGGGGCTGTCTTCTCTGTTGTCGGGGGAAAGCTTAAGGGACTGGACCCATCCTTGCAGGTGAAAGTAGGGGGTGTCACTAAGGGTACACAGCCTCAGCATACGTGGAAACAGGCAGATTTGGCGGGAACAGGCAGCGTGCGGCAGGGAGAAGTGAGTGCTCCGGCCTGCGAGTATCAGTACAGCGCAGGCCCGTGTCCAAGCATCGTCGCCACCGCTGACAGAGACTGTGAGGAGAGGGGTGCAGTGTGCCTGTTGGCCACCACAAAGCTAGGTGCCAAATGCTCCGGGCCTGTGAATACTGTGCGCACGCCGCCTAAGAGAGACCGGGTGCAGGACCGCCATCTGCGCCCCGATTTCCCAGTATATATCTGCCAGACTACGGTGAGCTCAGACAGTGCAGTGGCCCATGCTTCCCCGGCCACATCAGTAAATGGACTAGGGGCTCAACGGAAGGTACCGGAGACCAACCGCTGCCACCAAAAGACAGATCGTTGTTGCCTTCAGGAACTCATCGGACATGTGCCTCTCCAGCCATTGTGGGTGCCATCACTTGCTCTGTGATCCACCACGTCCTAAGAAATGACTAACAGGATAAGTTGACCCAACAAGAACTGTTAATACCTTTTCTAGTGTTCTTTAACCCTGCATACTATTTACGTTTTGAACTGTCTACCCCCACTGTTAACTGTTTATCTCCCTGCAAGCAATTGTGACGCCCAAGAGACCGGGATACCCAGCACCGGACCAATGGGGTCTGTCTCTTGAGGGGGATGTCACGGGTGGCTTGACCCGGTGCTGTGGCCTCAGGCAATGCACAGTGTAAGGGGTATCGTGAGGGGACAGGCACTTACTTGATCAGCAGCAGGTTCTCCCAGCGGCGATGATCCCGATCCTGGATAGATGGCTATTGTCCAAATGAAAGACTGAGGCACTGAAACGTTTAACCAGTTTACTTTAACATAAAAGGATTTACAACCAGTCCTGTCACCGGAGTCTGTATGGGAACTCTGAGTTACTTTGACCCTGCCGGGGTCTTCGCCCCTTATTGTGCGCAATTTCTGTGTGGCCCTGCTGCTGTATGTGAACTGGCTGCCGGCCCAATCTGTCCCCTCTGGGTCCTGGTTCGACGGGCAACCCGAGTCCTTTTATCGGCTTACCCCCTCCAGGAGTACCGCTGAATTCTGTGTCTGTTGCTGCGTCCGGCCCTAGTGAAGCTGATATCACCTCACGTTTTTCCGGTTGCTGTATTATATATAATGAATACAGCCACGGATCCGGTATCCGTCTTTGCGCCTGTTCTGGGTAGTGATTAATGCTACCCGGTTCTCACAATGTCCCTTTTCTCTGTCCCTCTTCTCCTCAGGCCGGTGATTTGGGCCTGGAAACCGTCATAGGGCTGTTAGAAATTCAGCTGTATGACCTCTCACTATCAGCTCCTTAGCCCAACTGCCATTTCTTCTCTCAGACCAGAATGGATTAAGGGGAGTCTCTGGAGCTCCCCCTTCTGGCCGGAGGTGGTAGTGCAGTTTTGCTATTTTAGTATTTGTGTCTAGTGTCAGTAACTATTTTTGTGGCAAATACCCCTAGGGGTGCCACATTCCCCCTTAGTTAAGAACAGTACTCCGGGACTGTGGGACGATAACATTTTGAAATAACAATTAATATGTACAGAGTCTTAAAAATGAAAAGTTACAATAACCACTCAAGGAAACAAAAATAGAGTTCTGTAAAAAGTCACTTCAAATAGCGTCCATTAATACAGTTCTACCCTTGAAGGTACTCAATATAAAGTCTAAAGAAAGTTCAAAAAGAGCAAAAAGCAAAGTTCAAAAAGCAGTCTTTCTGGAGCTTTGATTTAGTGCCTCCGGGCTGATAACAAGTTCAAGAATATGCAAGAAGTTCATACAGACAAGTCTCTGTAGGTACTGGGCTTAAACGTTGCAGATTGATAACAATGACTATACTACATTTTCTGTTTAACTATATACGGCATAACATATATACAATTCACATTATGAGCTTTATAGTTGGTAATCTGCATACCTGGCCGGTAATTGTCCCTGGGTACTACGCTGTGATCTACGTAATAGCGGTATCTCTTCATGTGGAGTACTACTGTCTACTGCGGATGTAGTATCTGCCCGCTCTGCTAAAGATAATTCCATAACTATGGAGTTGGCAAGTCCACCGTGAATGGGATTACTCTTTTCAGGAATCTGTTCTTCCTGGCCTGGAACCTCCTGTAGTACGGGGTCAGCCTCTTCCTGTCTTGGGACTTCTGGTATTGGGTTCGGTGTTGGATAAAAGGCCACCATGGGAACCACTACTGCACCATGGTATGTTAGTAGGGTTTTGGGAAAGTCTCCTATACAGGTGTGATACACTTCCTCTTCTTTTTCCTTTACTGCTTGAACCTGTATGGGTTGAATAACTTCTGGTTCTGGCTGGACAACGTCTGGCTCTTTCAATGCTTCCGGACATAATTTAAGATTGTCTCTTGACACTAGTACAGATGTTAAGCCTCCGTTTTTGCTAATGAGACACATTTTAGGATTATCCACTCTTGTTGGTAAAACTGTGTAGGGTACGGCTTCCCACTGATTGTCCAGTTTATTGGTTCGACGATTTCTCTTGAGCACTTGGTCACCCGGTCTTAATGGGGTCGCTAGAGCATTCTGGTTGAAAGTTCGCTCTTGTCTTTCTCTAGTTTGCTGAAGGCTTCTTTCCACACTCTCTTGCACTTGGCGATACTGCTTTTGCCATATGATATCCCAATTGGAGTCTTGAACTTCTGCGTCTGGTTTCAGAATTCCCATTTCTAGATCGATTGGTAATTGGCCGGGTCTTGCACGCATAAGATAAGCTGGGGTGCAGTTGGTGGAGCTCACCGGGACATGATTATACAGATCCACCAAGTCAGGCAATTTCTTTGGCCATTGATTCCTTTCTGTCTCAGGTAAAGTCTTTAGTAGGTCTATTACAATATGGTTCATCTTCTCGCATAAGCCGTTTGTTTGTGGATGATAGGCCGTCGTCCTGATCTTTTTGCAACCATACATATTACAGAATTCTCTGAAGATCTCTGATTCAAAGGCTGTACCTTGGTCGGTGAGAACCTGTTCCGGATATCCATGGGGTCTACAAAAGTACGTTTGGAACACTTTGGCTGCTGTTTTTGCTGTCAGATCTTTTACGGGTACTACTACCAAGAAGCGTGAATAATGGTCCACGATGGTCAAGGCATAGACATAGCCGGACCGGCTTGGTATTAACTTCACGTGGTCTATGGCTACAAGTTCAAGTGGTTGTTTGGTGATTATGGGCTGCAGTGGTGCTCTTTGGTTCTTTTGATCGTTTCTTCTGAGGTTGCACGGGCCACAATTTCTGCACCACTGTTCAATTGATTTTCTCATCCCGACCCAATAAAATCTTTCTCTTAGAAGTACTTCTAACTTTTTCCAACCAAAGTGACCAGCACCATTATGGTAAGCTTCGAGGACCATCTTGACATCTTGTTTAGGCACGATAATCTGCCAAACCAATTCATGTGTTTTCGGATTGGTGTACCTTCTACAGAGCTTCCCTTGATACAGGAACATTTTGCCTCTCTCTTTCCAGAGTTGATGCGTCTCTTCTGGGGCATCCTCATCGGGATATGCACTTTGCTCAGTCAGCAGTTCCTTCACCAACTTCACAGCCGGATTGCTGTCTTGGGTGTCAGCCCATCTATGGTGTGCTAACGGATTAAAATTCACCTCTTGTTGTTTCTGATAGGTACTTGACTGATGATGTATTGCCTTGGGATGATGGAAGGCTGGTAGTTCAATTTCTTCAAGCTCCCCCGTTTCTTCTTCTACATCTCTCAAGTGTGGAATCCGGGGTAGGGCATCGGCATTTCCATTCTTGCGACCTGCTCGATACTTGATCTTGAAGTTGTAATTAGATAACCGGGCTATCCATCGCTGTTCTAACGCACCTAATTTGGCTGTGTCCAGGTGGGTCAACGGATTGTTGTCAGTATAGACAATAAATTCTGCAGCGGCCAGATAGTGTTTGAAACGTTCTGTCACAGCCCAAACTACTGCCAGTAGTTCCAATTTGAAGGAGCTATAATTTTCTGGATTTCTTTCAGTAGGCCGGAGCTTTCTACTTGCAAAGGCGATGACTTTCTCCCGACCTTCTTGCTTTTGTGACAGCACCGCTCCTAGTCCCACATTACTGGCATCGGTGTAGAGGATGAAAGGTTGATGGTAATCTGGGTATGCCAGAACCTCTTCTCCGGTTAGTGCCTTCTTTAGTTGTTCAAAGGAGTCTTCCCTTTCGTCGTTCCACTGGAAAGGAGGGTTTCGGTTTGAAGGTTTCTTCATCTGCCCTACCAAGGCGTCTTGCAAGGGTGCTGCCAACTTGGTAAATCCTTTTATAAATCTGCGATAGTAACCCACCAATCCCAGGAATTGCCTCACTTCTTTTGCGCTGGTAGGTCTCGGCCAATCCCTTATGGCGGTTATTTTTTCGGGATCCGATGCTACTCCCTCCGAACTCACGATGTGTCCCAGGTACTGTACCTTTGGCTTGAGAAGGTGACATTTGGATGGCTTGATTTTCATGCCATACCTGGATAAGGCTTCGAACACTTCTGCCAAGTCTTTTAAGTGTTGTTCGAAAAGTCTTTGAGTAGACGATCACATCATCTAGGTACAGGAGGACGGTCTCGAAGTTCTTGTGTCCGAGGCAGCATTCCATCAGCCGCTGGAAGGTACCGGATGCATTGCAGAGTCCGAACGGCATGCGATTAAATTCACTTAGACCCATTGGTGTGGTGAATGCCGTTTTTTCCTTATCTCTCTCAGCCACAGGGACTTGCCAATACCCGCTTGTTAAGTCTAAGGTGGAAAAATAATTAGCAGATTTCAAAGCAGTCAAGGACTCTTCTATCCTAGGCAAAGGGTAGGCATCTTTATGGGTGATGTTATTAATCTGCCGGTAGTCTACGCACATTCTCATAGTTCCATCTTTTTTTTTGACAATCACTAGAGGGGCCGCCCAGGGGCTACAGCTGTCTCTTATTACCCCGGCCTGTTTCATTTCCCTCAGCATATCTTTTGCACATTGATAGTGAGCGGGCGGTATGGGTCTATATCTTTCTTTTATTGGGGGATGGTCACCTGTGGGGATTGTGTGTTCTACCCCTTCTATCCGTCCGAAGTCCAATGGGTGTTTACTGAAGACTTGTTCATATTCCGTCACTAACCTATACACCCCTTGTTTTTGATGGGTAGGTGTTGAATTTATGCCCACGTGTAGCTGTTGGCACCAATCCTCCATTTCTCCATCTGAGCCATTGCCTTCCACCTGACAGGTTGGTTCTAAGGGCTCAATGGTTGTGATGGCATTGTTGTCAACAGTATATAGCTTTGCCATTGTAGCATAACTTGGCAAAGTGACCTCTTCCTCTCCACAGTTCAAAAGTCGTACCGGCACTCGTCCCCGGTGTACCTCGACTATCCCTCGTGCTGTGAGTATAGTGGGCCTGCTGTCGGTGTACACTGGTTCTATTAAGGCTTGATAATCTCGTCCCTTAGTACCAATGGCTGCTCTACACCATACCAGCATTTCTGTTTTTGGTGGGATTACAATAGACGTTGAATCACTTACCCTCACACTGCCGATTTCTCCACCTGCAACTTCTACCTGTTGCCTTAACATCAATACTTTTATTTCCCTCCGGAGAACTCTCTGCTGGCAGGATTGGGCAGTTTCAGCAATTTGCTGTAAGACAGAAATGACTTCGGAAAAGCAGTTCTCTAACACATTCATTCCTATCAATACAGTTGGTTCACAGTTCCGCCGGTCAACATCAACAACAATTATACCCTGTTTCTTCAATTCTACTTTACCAATCTTTATGGTCATCTCCCTGAATCCTAGTTTCGGTACCAACTTACCATTACTGGCCCATATATCTAGTTCAACATCAGAGGGCCCTTTATCAATATCTGCATCAGCCCAGTACCTCTTATAAAGGATATACGGTATAGATGAAATCTGGGAACCTGTGTCCAGCAAAGCGTTGAGGGGCATTCCGTCCAGCACGATAGGGATAATGGGTCGTCCTCCGATGTACCTGTCGTGCCAGGGTGTTGGGCCTTGAAAGTTCATTCCTGCGAAGCGGCCCGCATTCCCAGGGGATTCCCGTTTAAATCACAATCTCGTGCAAAGTGGCCTGGCTGCTGGCAACGGCGGCAAATGGGCTGTCCATCCGGTTGGTAGCGGTCGCGGGGTCGTCCTCTCCATGTCGGGTATCTCCGGGGTCTCATCCATGGAACACCTTCTCTACGGTTTGACAACTCCATCTTGGGTCCTCTCATCTCCTGCATGGCTTTAGCCATTGAAGCAACAACATCAGTTAAAGAGTCAAGCTTTTGTTGAAGAGCCTCATTAGTACTGGGCCCCAGGGGCTTAGCAATGGCCCCGGACATAGCTGATGTCACTGGTACTCCATGTTGTTGAGGAGCCTCTGCCATGAGTTGCCCAGGCTCCTGATCCCGAGGTGCCTCTGCCAGCTGGAGACGTATAACGCTCTCCTTTAATTGGGCAAATGTCAATTCAGGGTTCTTAAAAACAAGCATGCTCACATGCCCCCGGTGAGAAGGGGTGTAGAGTCCCTCAATAAATTGATCTCTTAGCAGTTTATCCGCTCCGGTGTTAAAAATGGGTT
Organism: Ranitomeya imitator; assembly: GCF_032444005.1. Classification (NCBI taxonomy): domain Eukaryota; kingdom Metazoa; phylum Chordata; class Amphibia; order Anura; family Dendrobatidae; genus Ranitomeya; species Ranitomeya imitator. Next base: position 549,464,781 of record NC_091284.1, read on the forward strand.
CAGCCAGTGTAAGTGATTTAAGGGCTTCCTGCAGGTTTAAGGCAAAGTCTCTCATGCCCTCATTAACTTTTTGTTTGCAATTAAAGAATCGTACTTTAGCTTTGCTGCTGGCAGTGGTTTCAAATGTAGCTTTTAATCCAGCAAATATGCGTTCAACAGTGCCTTTTAGATCAGCTGCCCATGCTGTGACTTCTCGCTTAGCATGGCCACTTAACTGCATCATCAGGAGACTAACACGCTGAACTTCACCCACGGGGAACATGTTAAAATGGGCCAGCATCTTTTCTCTGAAATCGTCAAGGGTATTAGGCTCACCTTCATACATTGGAAGCCACGGGCCACCTGGGGTATATGGCATCAGCACCGGCATGATGGGCGCCACTCCTTGCACCGCTGCGCTACCGGACTCTCTATCGACACTCTGTCTTTCAGCTGCATTAGCGTCGCCGGGTGCTGCGACATACTGTGCCCCCTTAGTTAATCCGGACCCTTCCGGTCCTCCGCTTCCGTCGGGATAGTGTAGATTCGTTCCGCTGTGCAGCAGGATCGATTTTCCCCTTGCTCTGATGTCAGAGCGCTCAGCTTGGTGCCGCCCACAATGACACGCCCCCTGCTGCTCCCACCCACCGCGCTCTGTAATGGCGGATTCTGAAGTTTTTCAGTTAGACTGGGGCTCAGGTGATGGCATAGCTCAATTAACAGTCTCGTGCCTAATGGTTATGAAGTGATTACCTCAGGGGATGGCGGCCATCTTTACTCCATTATAACCAATGGGGAAAAGTCACTTTCAATAGTTTTCAATGGGGAATGGATTTTTCTTTAATAAAGTAAATTTTCAAGATTTTTCATCCAAGTTTTCACAGTTTTGGGCTCCAATCACAGCACACAATACCCGGTATACGGGCTGGCTAGATCCTGTTCGTGACGCCAATTGTGACGCCCAAGAGACCGGGATACCCAGCACCGGACCAATGGGGTCTGTCTCTTGAGGGGGATGTCACGGGTGGCTTGACCCGGTGCTGTGGCCTCAGGCAATGCACAGTGTAAGGGGTATCGTGAGGGGACAGGCACTTACTTGATCAGCAGCAGGTTCTCCCAGCGGCGATGATCCCGATCCTGGATAGATGGCTATTGTCCAAATGAAAGACTGAGGCACTGAAACGTTTAACCAGTTTACTTTAACATAAAAGGATTTACAACCAGTCCTGTCACCGGAGTCTGTATGGGAACTCTGAGTTACTTTGACCCTGCCGGGGTCTTCGCCCCTTATTGTGCGCAATTTCTGTGTGGCCCTGCTGCTGTATGTGAACTGGCTGCCGGCCCAATCTGTCCCCTCTGGGTCCTGGTTCGACGGGCAACCCGAGTCCTTTTATCGGCTTACCCCCTCCAGGAGTACCGCTGAATTCTGTGTCTGTTGCTGCGTCCGGCCCTAGTGAAGCTGATATCACCTCACGTTTTTCCGGTTGCTGTATTATATATAATGAATACAGCCACGGATCCGGTATCCTTCTTTGCGCCTGTTCTGGGTAGCTACCAGGTTCTCACAATGTCCCTTTTCTCTGTCCCTCTTCTCCTCAGGCCGGTGATTTGGGCCTGGAAACCGTCATAGGGCTGTTAGAAATTCAGCTGTATGACCTCTCACTATCAGCTCCTTAGCCCAACTGCCATTTCTTCTCTCAGACCAGAATGGATTAAGGGGAGTCTCTGGAGCTCCCCCTTCTGGCCGGAGGTGGTAGTGCAGTTTTGCTATTTTAGTATTTGTGTCTAGTGTCAGTAACTATTTTTGTGGCAAATACCCCTAGGGGTGCCACACAATATTCCAGTGTTAATTAAAATTGTTAACCCTTGCTCTGCCTCCTGTCTAACACTGCATCCCGCAACCTGGTCACAGATATACCATACAATCACTGTGAATTTCTGGCCTATAAGTGGAAACAGTCGCTGCCTCGTCCATCTCTCGTCAGTAAATTGTGTAACTGTCCTGATGATTGGAGGTAGTCAGAGTTGCGTCTCCCTGACAAACTGGTGGCAGCAGTGGGATCTGTGTGATTTTTTCAGTGTTCTCCCTGACAAACTAGTGACAAGTGGTGGGATCACAGATCATTAGTGATTTGTTATGAGCAATCATCCTTGTCACTAAAAACTTGCACGGTCCCTGCGAAGATTCTGCACAGAATTTTGAGTATCAGACTCAGTGTTTTTTTATACCTGGGACAATACTGTACATGTATAAATCACATCTCTCCCATCTCTCTTGTTTTCTGTTCTACCTTTTATTTGGTGAGCGACTGCTAAGATAGCAGCTGCTTATAAGAAGATAGAGAAGCTGTCCTGATTCATTTGTGTGAAGAGCGAGGTCTCGATGGGTCTGACAAAACCAAAGAGATGTTGATCTTTGCATTGGTGAAAGATGATGCCAGGCACCAACACAATGTGGCACCAGAAGTCGGGACTAATGGAGCACCAGGATGCCTAATTGCGGATCCGGTTCCACAACTATCCAACTTAGAAGGGGCTAACAGCAGTCATAGCTCCCAGAGTGGAATAGACTCTTGCTTGCCACTCATTCTGCAGCATCAGAAAGAATGTGACCAGCAAATGCAGATGCAGCTCATGATACAAGGACGCAAAGAAGAGCGTGAGTTTACTGAGCGACTGAGAGTTGGCTGAGAGTGACGAGTATTAAGTAGAGCAAGAGCACCAGCTGGCGTTAATCCGACTCCAGAAGGAGCAATCTATTTAACACAACAGTGAATCCAGTAATATTAACACCTTTAAACCTCATACTGAACATTTTCCTGTCATGGACAAGGACGGTACCAGTTGTCTGATGACCAGTGGGCTCAATACTTAACCTCAGGGCTACGAGGTAAAGCTTTGGAGGTGTTTTCCACTTTCCCTCGAGAACAATATGGAAGCCATGAAGCTATCAAACAGGCCCTAATAAGGAAATATTAGTTGACTCCTGAACTGTACCTAAAAAAGTTCCAGACCCTCCAATGTGAACCTCACGACAGCTACAGGGATGTGGTGGACGGACTCAGAATCAACTAAGAGCTGTGGGTACGGTGACTATCGGTTACCACCTACAAGGATTTGAAGGACCTGATGGTGAAGGACCAATTTCTTCATCTTTACCCTGTAGAGGAGCGGCAGTAATGGACTGGGAGCCAAAGGGGCCGCCAAGGTCGCATATATCACAAATACCTATGAGGCCAACCGTACACCTGAGGTGCGGAAGTCAGCCGTCACCACCTGGAAAAGGGGTAAACCAACAACCAATGCCCTTGACAGAAA